>NC_047084.1:362854053-364104053 GCF_902459505.1 Geotrypetes seraphini
TACACCCTCCCAGCCATTGAAGCCCTCCCCTGCCCATCCTCCACCAAACGGCCATACACAGACACAGACCGTGCAAGTCTGCCCAGTAACTGGCCTTAGTTCAATATTTAATATTATTTTCTGATTCTAAATCTTCTGTGTTCATCCCACGCTTCTTTGAACTCAGTCACAGGTTTGAACTCTCCACCACCTCTCTGGGGAGCGCATTCCAGGCATCCACTACCCTCTCCGTAAAGTAGAATTTCCTAACATTGCCCCTGAATCTACCACCCCTCAACCTCAAATTATGTCCTCTGGTTTTACCATTTTCCTTTCTCTGGAAAAGATTAAGACATATTAAATATCAAAAGTGTCTTGAAACAAAAAAGTTTTCAGAAATTTTTTAAAAGAGGTAAGATCTTTTTCATTTCTGATATAATGTGGCAGTGAATTCCACAATTTAGGAGCCATAACAGAAAACATATCACTTCTTCTTGTGCCAATGATTTTCAAAGAGGGAACCGTTAGTAAATTTAAAGAAGATGATCGAAGAGAGCGAGGGGCATTGTATGGAATAATCATTCTTGTCATAAATTGTGGTTCGTTGAAGGTTAGAACTTTGAATACTAAAAATAGTATCTTAAAGTTAATACGGTGGGAAATAGGAAGCCAGTGTGATTTAATCATTAGTGGTGTAACATGATCATATTTTTTCGCTTTATGAATAAGGTTTATTGCCGTATTTTGGATTATCTGAAGCCGTCTTTTTTCTTTTTGTGTTATGTTGATTAGAAGGGGGTTACAATAATCTATTTTAGATATGATCATAGAATGAATTAATATATTAACAGATTTAGGGTCTAGAAATGTAGAGATTGAACGAATCAGACGTAATTTATGAAAACAAGATTTAACTATTTGACTGATGTGATTATGAAATGATAAGTCGACATCAACCACCACTCCTAGAATTTTTAGCGTAGGTACTGACTCTAATTGAATATTATCTAGGATGAATGGAGATATTGGCATTAAGTCTCTTTTCCAGGTGAAGAACATGGTTTTAGATTTTTGAATGTTTAATGCTAATTTATTAGAACTTAGCCAGTTTTTTATCAAGTCTAATTTTTTATTGATAGCCGTTATTTCTTCATCATTTTCCGGGTCAAAAGGGTGCAGAAGTTGAATATCATCTGCATAGGAGAATGATGTAAAACCTAGTGATTGCGAAATGGTAAGAAGTGGAGAGAGAAAAATGTTAAATAAGAGAGGTGACAGAATAGACCCTTGGGGTATCCCATAGGTAGAAGAGTAAGGTGTAGAACAGTCATCATTAAATCTAACTTATCTGAGGAACAGAGTTCTTGGGGAGGTGTATAATGAGAGACAAGAGAAGAGAGATACTGAGGGGCTGCAGAATGAACATACTTGCATGTTACTAATAGGAGTTTGAACCGTATGCGAAGGCAGATAGAGAGACAGTGAAGTGATTTAAGGAGAAGGGTAGCATAAGTGTAGCTATGTCGGTAGAAGATGAACCATGTAGCAGAGTTTGGCACAGATTGCAGAAGGGAAACACAGTTCATGACAGTAAATTGAAGTAGTCTAAGTCTGAGGTTATGAGGGTATGGACAAGGGTCCGGGTAGTGTGCTCAGAGAGGAAAGAATGAATTTTGGTAATGTCATAGAGATAGAAGTGACAGGCTTTAGTAGTCTATTGGATGTGTGTAGAAAATGAGAAGTTGGAGTCAAAGATGACACCAAGGTTGCGGGCAGAGGAGACAGGAACAATAACAGTATTATTTACAGAGTTGGAGATTGGAGGGGGCAGAGCAGAGGGTTAGGAGGAAACAGAAGCAGTTCATTCTTGGACATGTTTAGTTTCAGGTGGCAGCTGGACATCCAGGCAGCAATGTTGGACAAACAGGCGGAAAGTTTTTATTGTATTTTTTTGTGAAATTTGAGTTGTGGAGAAGTAAATCTAGGAATCATCAGCATACAAGGGATAGGGATGAAATCAGGGCACCAAGGGGAGAGATTTAAAGGAAGAAGAGAAGCAGTCCAAAAACAGAACCCTGAAGTACACCAGCTTCTAGTAGGATAGCAGCAGGGGAGGATCCACTAGTGCATACATTAAAGGTATGCACTGGCAGAGGTAGAAGGCAAAGCAGGAGAGGACAGATTCATGGAGAGAGGGGATATTGAATGGAAGGGGGAGGAACAAAGAAGAGGAGAAATGGAAGGAGGAGGAGGATAGGGTAAGTAAAAGATTAGGGAATATGAGAAAGGGGGATGGGATAGCTGGGGTAAAGGAAAGAGATTGAAAGATATAGGTAGATGCTGTAAAACTGAATGCTAGGAATGTGCTACCATTAAAACATATAATTTTACTGTTAACCCAGGTTATTAGTAACTAGTTTTCATAAAATGGAATCTGTAGTAATACAGCACAAGTTGTGTAAAATAACCTGTCTTGATAACTGCCCCCCCCAAAAAAAAAAGAATGAAATCTGTACTGCAATCTGAGATAGAAAAACAAATGGAAAAAAGCTAAAAATGTGTTCAATTTTGGTGAGGCATTTAGTAGAGGAAATCCTTATTAATTTATTTCATTTATAATCTGCCTATTAACTAGGCGAGGAACAAAATAACACATGTAATAACCCCCCCCCAAAAAAAAAAAAAAAAAAAGATATATATATATATAGAGAGAGAGAGATAAATCCACTCTCATCTCTAATTCTCCCTCCTACCAAACTTTCAGGGTCAATCAAAACTTATCTCTTTGACAAATATCTCTGACTCCCGCCCTCCTTGTAACTCTACTTTTAACTATGCCTTGATGCTTTGTACCTCCCATCTTCCTGCACCTACCTACCTCCTACCTACCTGCACCTCCTACCAACCTGCACCCGACTTCCTAAGCCACACCGATTGACTTATTTATAACCTCTCTATCTCCTTCTTGCCTGCTCCCGACTTGCTAAATTATATTGATTGATTGACTTATTTGTAATTTTGCTGTAGATGTACAGTCTCTTGTCATGTAAACCGCTCTGAACTATTCTGGTACTGCGGTATACAAAAATAAAGTTATTATTATTATTATTATTAAATAAAATAGAATAAAACAAATCACAACACATGTGGAGGGGCATAATTAAAAAAAAACATCTAAGTCACCTTTTGGCCTAAGGCCTTAAACGTTGAAAGTAGAAGCAGGGAAAATGTCCATTATCAAAAAAACGTCCAAAAGGAGGGTTTTTTTTTTATAATGGCCTGCCTCTACGTTCAGCTGTTTAAATGCCCAGACCACCACTACGTCCACACTAACACCATATAATCAACCTAAAAAAAGCCTAGCTCCCAAACGCCCAAAACAAGAGCTTTTAGGTGAAGGAGGAGCCAGTCCTTCGCCTAAAAGCTGGATTCTGTAACCGGTGTCTGTCAAAAACAACACAGAATCCCCCCCACCAATGATCCGGGCAGGAGGGAGCCTAAACCCTCCTGGCCCGGCGGCACCCTTACCCCCCACCTGCCCAACACGATCAGGGCCAGAAGGGAGCCCAAGCCCTCCTGGCCCGGTGACACCTCCTACCCCCACCCCCACTAAAATACAACCCTGCCAACCCCATAGCCCCCTCAACCCCCCTACCTTTAAATCATTGGTCGGATGGACGGGTGCCAAGCAGGTTGGGCCCATGTGCCTAAGGCTCTGCCCACAGGAGGGGCCTAAGACTACTGGGCCTATTCCAGTTGACCCAGGCATCTCAGGCCCCACCTGTGGTCGGAATTTGAGCCGCCTGGGCCAATCAGGCCCTAAGGCCAGCCATTCAACGGATGGATTGCCTGTCGGACGGATGGGCTTGGCACCCGTCCGTCCGACCAACGATTTAAAGGTAGGGGGGTGGGGGGTCATGGGGTCGGCGGGGGGTGTGTGTCATATTTTAGTGGGAGTGTGGGGTAAGGGGTGTCACCGGGCCAGGAGGACTTGGGCTCCCTCCTGGCCCCATCGGAATTGGCCAGTGGGGGGGGAGGGTGCCGCCGGGCAGGAGATGCCTTGCTGAGACAGGACATAATTAAAAGAAGCATACCTAGCCTGCCACAGTGGGTAGCAACCAGCTACCAATGTATGAGAAAAGGAGTGTTGTGTGTGTAAGTTGGAGAAGATACTCAAATGTGAATGTTACATGCCAAATACACGTGACATAGGATATCTGCATATTAGTTTAGCTTCTTTGCTTCCAGAAATCTGAATTTTTTCCTGGGCTATCACCTTCTCTTGCCAATATATAATAGGAGCAAAATTCCAAATATATGAAAAGGGAAAAATACTTTGGGAAATTTTGCTACAAACACCAAACATGAGAAGTATTTGCACGGAATTCACACTAATGGGTCCTTTTACAAGGCTGTGCTGCCAAGCAGCACATGCTAAATTCCAAGCTGCCTGTTCTATTCCTATGGGTAGCTTGGCATTCAGCATGCCCTGTTTGGCAGAGCAGCTTTGTAAACGTCTGCCTAAATTACACTTTTAAAACCAATAGGAGGAAAAATATTTTCAGAGAATAGTTAAGTTCTGGAACACATTGCCACAGGATGTGGTAAGAGCAGATAGCATAGCTGGTTTTAAGAAAGGTTTGGACAAGTTCCTGGAGGAAAAGTCCATAGTCTGTTATTGAGAAAGACATGAGTAAAACCACTGCTTGCCCTGAATCAGTAGCATGGAATATTGCTACTCCTTGGGTTTTGGCCAGGTATTAGTGAACTGAATTGGCCAACGTGAGAACGGGCTACTGGGCTTGATGGACCATTGGTCTGACCCAGTAAGGCTATCCTTATGTTCTTATTTTCAAAACCATTAATATCCAGAAAACCTCATAAAGTGGCACTTGGATGACTATATTGCCAAAACATTCAAATCATCTTTTATGAAACTTGTTTTCTAGATGGTTTTCTTTGCTGGTCATCTTCTATTCACCTAAACTCCGAGGGGGCGTGTTAGAAGCATGGTTTGGGTAGGGCTAGGGTAGGCTTAGGGCCTGCACATTTTGTAGAGACAATCAAACATTTTATAAAACATCCAGACCACTGTTTGGACATTTGAGGCTGGACCTGTCTTAAAAATGAATGTTCCTAAAGGGTTCCCAAGCTGACCAGATGACCACTGTGATATGTAAGCTTGACCCATCTTACACTCCCACAGTGGTTACTGATCCCCTCCCACCTCCCAAAGATGTGAAGGAAACAGTGCATACATGCTTGCATGACAGCTGCAGATGTTATAGCCAATCCTATTAAAGTAGCAAGCAGGCGTCTGGTTTAGCCTGGTAGGTCAGTGCAGTGGACTCCAAGAAAGGGACCCTGGCCCATTTCCTACTCTAACTATTACACTTGCTGTGGAAAGTGGGAGCCCATCAAAACTCACCAAAGCCCTACTATACTTATAGGCGACACCAGCAGCCATAAGGGCTACTAGAGTGGTAGACAGGTGGGTCCAGTGGTAGACAGGTGGGGAAGTTTAGAGGGCTTACCATATACTATAAGGGGTTATGGTGATATGTGTATCTGAGACCCCCTTATGTGAAGTTCACTGCGGTGTCCCCTAGGGTGCCTCATTGCTCTTCAGGCATGTCTGTGTGGCCAGTCTACCAAAAATGGTAGTCTGGCTACATCCAAATGGCTTGTTTTGTGTGTTTTTCATTTGTATGGTTTTTTTTTTAATGGTCAAATAGCTAGAAACACTAAGGGCAAGATTCTATAAGCGGCACCGTAAGTTAGACAACAGTAGGCACCATACCGCCACCGCATGACTTAATTGCTTTAATTGATTTTAGTTGGTGTGGTAATTGACCGCGCAGTTAAAAACTGATTAAAAACAGTAAAAGAAAATATGCACCACTAGAGCCTGTGAAGGTTGGTGTCATAATTGCTTCTAAGAAGCCCTGAGGTAGAGGGCTTTGCAGGTGGTACAAAACATCGAGATAACTGGAACATCATATTACTCCATATCTTCGACAATTGCATTGGTTGCCAGTTGCATTCAGAATTCAGTACAAAGCAATTATGATATATTACCTATTTTTATATGGTACGATCCCTGAATTTTTTAAAGGCTTGATGTCAGAGTATAAACCATTAAGATCATTGCGCTCTGAAAGTTCAGCATTGCTGAGAACAAAGGCTAACCCTAAATATGTGGAAACGGATGCCATGACTTTTACATGCGCAGGGGTTAAGTTGTGGAATAGCCTGGTTGATCAAATCCGAAAATGTAGAGATAAGAGCTCATTTAGAAAAATGCTAAAAACACAATTATATGTAGATGCATTTCTTTGAGAAATTGTTTTTATGTAAGGATTGAATCTGTTTGTCTTGTTTTAACCTTGTTCTGAATTTTATAATATTTTATGTATGTAACTATTTTGAAACCATTTTGGGAATAAAATGGTATATAAATTAAATAAATAATTAAATCTAACGGCGCCTAAGGTCAAAGTAGTCATGGTTATGAGTGGAGATGACCTTAGACGCCGTTAGATGTGATTCTCAAAAGAACTTAGGTGTCTGCAATGTAAGCCGGTAAAACCCTGGTCTATACCTAAGTTTTCTGGTAGGTGCCATTAGATGTGATTCTTTAAATGGCACCTAGGCATGATCGACACATGGCCAGCACCATTTTTATAGGCAGCTGCCGATTTAGGCGCCGTTTATAGAATCTGACCCTAAGGGTGCACACATCTAGAAATGGTCGTTTTCGAAAACAAACAAACAAGATAAACATTATGGTTTTTGAAAATGATCATTTTATCTATCTGATTTTTAGACGCACATCCCAAAATGTCCAAACTCGGACATAAGTGTCCTATTGAAAATGCGCTCTTAGCTTGCGATAAAAACTGTTGCAACATTGCTCCACATAACTGAGGAGGGGGGTTTAAGGCAATATTTAGGTATGTGGATAGTAGGTGCATTTTGTGGTTTGGAGGGTGGAGGGTGGTGAGGAGGTGTCACAGCATAATGGATTTTTACCATTCTCAACTGAAAATGATCCTTTGGGATATGGAATCAGTGCCAGGGATAGAAGGTCCATGTTTGTTACCACCATGGGCCTGGGTTGAAGTAGCATGATTTGGTGATACCAAAAGTCCTATGAATTGGACATGGGTTAGGTTGTGACTGATTAACCTACAGTAATATATGTGATGATGAGGGCAATTTAAGAATTGAGGATGGTTGTTATTTAAAGTTGCAAGTATATGCTAATGGTTCTCTTAATAAAGCTGCAGTCTGTTTATTGCCACAAGTCTTATGTCTGCGCTATAATTTATGGTTGCTGAGTGGATGGTGGTATATGAAGGTCAATGTTAGGAATTTTGCATTTTCTCTATTCAGTAGATATTTTAATCATATTAATCAGGCATTCCTGCCTGATGAACTCTCCAACCCCCCTACTTGTCATGTTTGCCTGTTGAGTAGATTGTGTAAGTTCTTCTGAGTAGGAACTGTGTCTTGAATGTTCTAATATATAGCACTATGTACATCTAGCTATAGAAATGATAAGAAGTAGTAGTAGTAGTATGGAAAGTCCTTAGGAAATTGGAGTGGACGGAGACGTACATAGATGGATCAGAAACTGGTTGACGGGTAGGAAACAGAGGGTAGGGGTGAAGGGCCACTACTCGGACTGGATGGGGGTCACGAGTGGTGTTCCGCAGGGCTCAGTGCTCGGGCCGCTGCTATTTAATATATTCATAAATGATCTAGAAACAGGCACGAAGTGTGAGATAATAAAATTTGTGGACGATACAAAACTATTTAGTGGAGCTGGGACTAAAGAGGAATGCGAAGAATTGCAAAGGGACTTGAACAAATTGGGGGAATGGGCGGCGAGATGGCAGATGAAGTTCAACGTTGAGAAATGTAAAGTATTGCATGTTGGAAACAGAAACCCGAGGTACAACTATACGATGGGAGGGATATTATTGAATGAGAGCAACCAAGAAAGGGACTTGGGGGTAATGGTGGACATGACAATGAAGCCGACGGCACAGTGCGCAACAGCCGCTAAGAAAACAAATAGAATGCTAGGCATAATCAAGAAGGGTATTACAACAAGGACAAAAGAAGTTATCCTGCCATTGTATCGGGCGATGGTGCGCCCGCATCTGGAATACTGCGTCCAATATTGGTCTCCGTACCTTAGGAAGGATATGGCGTTACTCGAGAGGGTTCAGAGGAGAGCGACACGCTTGATAAAAGGGATGGAAAACCTCTCATACGCTGAGAGATTGGAGAAACTGGGTCTCTTTTCCCTGGAGAAGAGGAGACTTAGAGGGGATATGATAGAGACTTATAAGATCATGAAGGGCATAGAGAGAGTAGAGAAGGACAGATTCTTCAAACTTTCGAAAAATAAAAGAACAAGAGGACACTTGGAAAAGTGAAAGGGGACAGATTTAAAACGAATGCTAGGAAGTTCTTCTTTACCCAACGAGTGGTGGACACCTGGAATGCGCTTCCAGAGGGAGTAATAGGGCAGAGTACAGTACAGGGGTTTAAGAAAGGATTGGACAATTTCCTGCTGGAAAAGGGGATAGAGGGGTATAAATAGAGGATTACTGCACAGGTCCTGGACCTGTTGGGCCGCCGCGTGAGCGGACTGCTGGGCATGATGGACCTCAGGTCTGACCCAGCAGAGGCATTGCTTATGTTCTTATGTTCTTATGGAAGACTGGGCGTCTAAGTGGCAGATGAAATTTAATGTGGACAAATGAAAAGTGACTATACAACCACAAAAACAGGGTGGAATGGAGGGAAGTATAGTACAAAGATTCAAAATATCACTCCAAAACAAAAGCACCACACAAGTTAAGAAAGCTAGCTTATTACTTAAGCAAAAGAAAAGCCTCAGACAAACGGAGAGGTGTACCCACACTCTTCCACTCAAGCATCATAGGCAAAAAAACTTTTGCACAAGTTTAAAGTTAGCAGGTGGGAGCAAAAAATAGCCGAGAATGATTAATGGTAAAAACCACTGAACACAAACAGGCCAGGCCGACGATCGTTTCGTGGCCGGTTAACCACTGCTTCAAGGCCTTAGCGCCAATCCAGGCTATCCTATAAGGAAACACAAACCCAAAAGGGAAATGAAATTACTCACCTGCTGAAAGTTGAAAAAGAGCAAAAGCTCATTCAACTACTTACAGTATGCAGATCCTAACTGCTGCTTTCAACCACAACTTTCAATGCACTGTTGTGGGGCTTATAACCATGTCCAGCCCTGTCAAGAGAAAGATCACGTGACAGGTCAACTGAACACGAACCAGCTAATCCGGGCAGACCATGTCTGCTCATTCACAAAACAGAATGATTGAAATCACATGAGCTAAAAACAGCTGATACACAAAGAAGGCATACTAGAGAAATACTGCAGACAAGCTAAAACTAATATGATGACATGATTAACTATAGAAATGCTGTCGGGATTCAGTAAAAATAGAACCAATCGATGCTTGTATTTAATCCATGGGGCTGCATTGTGTTATAGGATAGCCTGGATTTGGCGCTAAGGCCCTGAAGCAGTGGTTACAGGCCACGAAACGATCGTCGGCCTGGCGTGTTTATGTTCAGTGGTTTTTACCATTAATCATTCTCGGCTATTTTTTGCTCCCACCTGCTAACTTTAAACTTTTGCGAAAGTTTTTTGCCTATGATGCTTGGGTGGAAGAGTGTGGGTACACCTCTCCGTTTGTCTGAGGCTTTTCTTTCGTTTAAGTAATAAGCTAGCTTTCCTGGCTTGTGTGGTATTTCAAATGAAAAGTGATGCATATTGGGAAAAATAACCCAAATCACAGTTACCAGATGATAGGGTCCCTCTTAGAAGTTAGTGCCCAAGAAAAGCATCTGGGTATCATTGTAGACAATATGATGAAACCTTCCGCCCAATGTGTGGCAGCGGCCAAAAATGCAAACAAGATGCTAGGAATTATTTAAAAAGGGATGGTTAACAAGACTAAAGATGTTATAATGCCTCTGTATCGCTCCATGGTTCAAACTCACCTGGTGTATTGCGTTCTATTCTGGTCTCCTTATCTCAAGATATAGCGGCACTAAAAAAGGCTCAAAAAAGAGCGACCAAGATGATAAAGGGGATGGAACTCCTCTCTTTATGAGGAAAAACTAAAAAGGTTAGGGCTCTTCAGCTTGTAAAAGAGATGGCTGAGGGGAGATATGATTGAAGTCTATAAAATCCTGAGTGAAATAGAACTGGTACAAGTGGATCGATTTTCACTCCATCAAAAATTACAGACTAGTGGACACTCGATGAAACTGCAGGGAAATACTTTTAACACCAATAGGAGGAAATATTTTTTCACTCAGAGAATAGTTAATATCTGGAACGCATTGCCAGAGGTTATGGTAAAAATGGATAGCATAGCTGGTTTCAAGAAAGGTTTGGACAAATTCCTGGAGGAAAAGTCCATATTCTGTTATTAACACATGGGGGAAGCCTCTGCTTGCCCTGTATTGGTAGCATGGAATATTGGTACATCTTGGGTTTTGGCCAGGTACTAGTGACCTGGATTGGCCACTGTGAGAACGGGCTACTAGGCTTGATGGACCATTGGTCTGACCCAGTAAGGCTAATCTTATGTTCTTAAATAGTTTTTATTAGTCTAGCTATTCCAACTATTCCGTAAGCATCTGAAAACTTGGCTATTCTCAAAAATGTAACTTTTCCTTCCCTCTCTGGTACACTAAGCCCCTCTAAACTCTCTTCTTACTTATTCCTATAATCCCATTGGAGTTCCTTTCTATCCCAACTCCTGTAAACCGTGCCGAGCTTTACGACTGTGGAGAAGATGCGGTATGCAAACCCAAGGTTTAGTTTAGTTTAGTTTTAATGTAAAGATGTTGTAAAATACTATTCATCACCAATTTAGGACTTTCATGTCCACTCATGCAAGCACTGTTACAATGTTAAGCATTCTGGGTGCTGTTCTGGTTAATATGAGTACCTGTGATTGTTATTTATGCTCCTCTCAACTATCCAAATTTGTTGTAATGAGTAGAATTCAAACTTTACTGGAAGAGTCAGTTATGTCATTTCTCATGTACTGCAAAGTTCATTCATATTACTAGAAATTATATTAGTGGCTCACTAGAAGGGAAATTGGGGGTCAGATATTATTAGCTCATGGCACAGGAATCTCTGGGTATAGATGGCAAGCATTTTTGAATGTTGAAATACTGAAAACTAAGAAAGAATTTAAATGTTGGACATGTACCACACCTGTCAGTTAATCAGCAGATTGGGCCCAGTTTTCCACTTTTCACCTAACCAACCACATATTGGCAAAATTATGCTTTTTTACATTTCTTGCTTTAAGGGAATGCAGATCTAACAAAACACAGATCACAGATGTGTTATTTTCTTCCTATAAGTTCCAACAGACTTGTTTTTTTCTCTGGCTCCCGCCGCTGTACGGCTGAACTAATTAAAGGGTTCAGATAATTTGATGGATGAATCTTACTTTGTTCCAGGCGCTGCGGCTACAGCAAAGCTAAACAAGATCCAGAGGAAGAGAAGATGCACTTCCACAATGGTCACAGTAAGTGCCAGGCAAAATGTTTTGGAAATCTTTACTTTCAGGTCACAATAGAGATACGGTGTACAGAACAGAGATCTTTGCTGTTGCAGTTATGTTTCTGAGACATCATTCTGCTTCTCTTTGATTTTTTTCTCCTCCTGAAACTAGAGCATAATAGCGTTGCAGTATATACAGTATAAACTATGAATCCCCAAAGCAGAACTCAGAGCCCATTGTCTTGGGAGAAGTTTACACAAAGGGCCATAATTAACGTGACCATTTATTTTTTTTCATCAAAAGGGGACATCTATTAATTGTCAGTCCCGCCCCCGCCCCTATCCCACCCTAGCCCTGCCCCCAATGTATTCCATTCATTTTTCATGTACACATATCTTATTAATTCATAATGGTAACCATAAAATTTTTTAAAACTACAAAGCACACTATACGCAGAGAAAATGTTAATTATCATTTATATTTGTGGGGGTTTCAAATATGTCAAGGCAGATGACTTTAAAACATGCAATGTCACATCAGTAACTATAGAAAAATAGAAAAATAGAGTGCAAAATATAGACAACAGATATAAATTCTCAAAACTGACACATTTTGATCACTAAATTGAAAATAAAATCATTTTTCCTACATTTGCTGTCTGGTGATTTCATGAGTCTCTGTTTGCTTTTCCTTCTGACTGTGAATCCTTTCTTTCATTTCTTTCTTTCTGAACTCAGGCCCAACAATTATCCTTTTCTATTTCCTCTCTCCTTCCTTCCTATGTCCTTAGTGCCCCTTCCCATGTCCTTAGTGCCCTTAGTGCCTCCTTCCCATGTCCTAACTGCCCCCAGCGCCTTCTTCCCATGTCCTTAGTGCCCCTTCCCATGTCCTTAGTGTCCCTAGTGCCTCCTTCCTATGTCCTTAGTGCCCCCAGTGCCTCCTTCCCATGTCCTGTTCACTGCCTTCCATACTTTGTCCCACCCCCACCCCCGAAGCCTACCTACCTGCGAGTTCAAATCCCAACATGATCTGTTCAGCCTTTGGTGCTTCTGCAGCAGCTATAGTGTAAAGTCTGCCCAGTGCTCTGGCTCAAGGCCCTCTGCAGGTCCAGAGATGGGGTTTAGATGCTAGTAAGTTCTTCATGGCACCAGTTTTCCACTGATCCCTATTAGGAAGCCCTCTGGTTAGTCTGCGTTAGCTCATTGCCCTTCCCTGGGGGTGGGTTCTTCCATCCACTAGACAGACAGGGCTGATGAATAGAGAGGTCGCGGTAAGGGCTGTGTTCCCTCTGAGACATAGGGGAGCCCTGCACCCCCTTTCCTGCCTCCCTACCTCCTTCCCTCCCTGTCGCACCAAAAAAAAGCCTCCCTACTTCCTTCCCCCCCCAGTCTGCCGCCACTGCTGCTCTCCTTACCTCCCTGCTGCTAATCGTCGCCCAGAAGCGTTCTTCCCGACATCAATTCTGATGTCGGAGAGAACGTTCCGGGCCAGAAAATCGCTGCTTAGCTGGCCCGGAACGTCCTCTCTGACATCAGAATTGAGGTCGAGAAGAAGGCTTCTGGGTGGCTATAAGCCGCAGGGAGGTAAGGAGAGCAGCAGCGGCGGCGGACCTTGGGGGGAAAGGAAGCTGGGAGGCTTTTTTTTTTGCACGGCAGGGAGGGACAGGAAGCGATTGCCTGTCCCGTTGTCCCCGCGCACAGCTTCAGGATGCTGTCCCTAAAAACGGGACATTTTGGCGTCCCAAAGCTGTGTGTGGGGACAACAGGACAGGGGATCACAAAATGGGACGGTCCCGTTCAAAACGGGACGTATGGTCACCTTAACCATAATACATGAATTACTGTTTTTAAAATAATAACATTTTTCGTTTACAAAAATTAGACAGTTCTAAATCTAATAGATGCTGGCACTGTCATCTTGATGTAGGGACACTGGATCAGCTGCTGTTCTATTGTCTTTTAATACTTAACTTTTTGAAGTCAATATGGGGACAGATTAATATCATACTGGAGGCATCAATTCCATTGACGTATGAGGTAGTTATATGCAGAATGTTATTGCATATTAAGCCCCCTCCCACCGGACCATTGTAAATGCCAGCTTTTCCTTATTATGACCGGGATAGCCATACAAATGATTACTTGCAATTTGAAGAAATGGGATCACCTTAGTTTTCCTTTTTGGTGGGCGAGCTTATGTTTAACATATAAATATGAGAACATGAATGCTGACTTGCTGGGGTATAATAAGATATTCAAATTAGGTTGGGATCCATTGACGTCTTTTGTAGATTTGCTATAGTTGTCCTTTATCTTTATTTTTATTTTCCATTGTTTTTCACCCACACATCCAGGAGGAGTGGGAGCGTGAGGTGGGGGAGTATATCTTTTGTTTTGGTATTATTCCTTATGGTAATGATGGATGGGGAGGACATTTTTATCTTTTGTATAGATACTGATTGATTATAAGTGCTTGGTTGATTATCATTATTTGTATATAAATTGTATTGCACTTTTTGTTGGCATTAAAAACTAGGTACCTAAAGGATAAGGGGATTGAGGGGTACAGATAGGAGTTGAGGTAGGTTATAGGAATAGTCAGGGACCATTGCACAGGTGATGGGCCTGGAGGGCCGCCGCGGGAGCGGACCGCTGGGCGGGATGGACCTCTGGTCTGACCCAGCGGAGGCAAATTCTTATGTTCTTATGTTCTTAATTGAAGTTCCAAAAAAATAATAGACATAATAGATATGTCCTAGATTCTAAATATTCCTCTTAAAAAGTGCAAATGGCCTGTTGGGCACTGGTCAGTACTAGTGATATCAATTTTTTCACTTAGATTTTCGCAGCAAAGAGTTTTTCATTGACTGTCTATGAGAAAAAGCTTAAACCTTTCATGATATGCTCCAAATTTTATATAAATTTCTGTCTGCTGCAAGTTTCAAGTTTATTAAAAATTTTTATTCCGCCTAATCAGATTTCAAGGCGGTTTACAGAGATTTAAAAAAGAGAAGGGAAACATAGAAGTATACATAATCAATTGGACAAGACACAAATAGTAATAGAACATAGTAATCCAAAGACAAGACTTAAATGAAAGGATAAGGGCAAGAACTACAATATTTATAGAGAAAGGAGGAAGTAGGGAAGAAAAACATAATAACCTGCAGTAATGCAGGTTTAAAATGTTTGTAAAACATCATTAAAAGGTAAAGGGGATGGAACTCCTCTCGTATGAGGAAAGACTAAAATGGTTAGGGCTCTTCAGCTTGGAAAAGAGATGGCTAAGGGGAGATATGATTGAAGTCTACAAAATCTTGAGTGGAGTAGAACGGGTACAAGTGGATCTATTTTTCACTTTGTCAAAAATTACAAAGACTAGGAGACACTCAATGAAGTTACAGGAAATTAATTTTAAACCCAATAATATAACATAACATAACATCGTGCTTCTTAACCGTGTGACCATAAGTTCTATGTGGTTTACAAAAGATTATAAACTAAAGATAATATAAGAATGACAGAAAGAAATTATTTAATCAAGTATTTTGAAAAAGATAAGTTTTCAAGAGGAATTTTTTTTTTCACTCAGAGAATAGTTAAGCTCTGAAACACGTTGCCAGAGGATGTGGTAAGAGCGAATAGTTTTTGGTCTGTCTACCGTACCCTTAACTACCCAATATAGTCTGCAAAATCTGTAAATATCTATGTATAACCCAATTTCCGTGTTCACTGGCTGCCAGTGAACACATAATTGGCGGCTTTTAATAGTGAGTCACAAAAGGCTGATTTATAAATTGACCAATAAAAGGTGTTAAATTTAGCAATAATGTATTAGAGAATGTACCACAGTAAAACAGGCCCAAATTCTTGAACCGGTGCCAATTTTCTAGGTGCTGGTAGGAGCCCATACCTCCGTTAAAAAAGCTATCCAAAGGACATTTTTAACTGAGATTTGAGGCGCATGCCTAGAAAATCGGCACCAGAATCATGCCTGTGTAGGTGCTTCAGGTCGCCTAAAGCCAAAGTAGGCATGGCCAAAGCTGGAAGTGGAGTTAGGTGACCTAAAGTGCTTGTGTAGATGCTATTCACACAAAGATAGGTGCCCGAAATGTAGGCCCAGAAAACCCTGGCCTACATTTCCGGTGCCTATATTTCGGCTCTATTCTAAAACTGGTACCGATTTATGATTGACATGCAATCGGCGGCTGCTTTTAAGGTGGCTGCCGATATCAGCGCCAGTTTGAGAATCTAGGCCTAAATGATGACAGATAAAGACCTGAATGGTCTATCCAGTCTCCAGAACCACACCTGCCATTCCATGCAGGTAACACTTTATAATGATTTGAATACTAACATCACGACCCTGTACAAAAAGGCAATTTGTCACTAGAAATGCATTTTGATAATTGAAAACAAGGTGTTTCAGAGTACAGGGCATGCAAACAAAATTTAGCAAACAATTTCTTCCCTGCAATTTAGAGGCAATGGGCAAAAAAAGCATGGTCAGAAAATCAAAACTACTCACAGCTAAATAATAAACTGTCCTGATCTGCATTAAAAAGGGAAAGGGGATGGGATTTGATATACTGCCTTTCTGTGGTTCCATTCAAAGCAGTTTACATATTAGAAAATGGAGACCTAAATGACTTGCCCAGAGAGCTACGGTGAAAAATAAAAAAAATACCTATAATGGTGTGATTAATCACAATGAAAATGCTTTTATTAGGCAATTAAAAATTTAATTGAAATGCAGTCCTTGTGGTAACAGCATCTTATCGTCGCATTTATAAATGGAAAACTCAGGTTAAGGCAAAAGCCTTGTTTCAGGATATGCTTGCTAGTGCATTAATCTGTCACTGCATACCACTGAAGCTTTGATATATCTTCACAGTTAAACTGCCAGGAGTAAAAACTTATATTGACCCACATACGTATGAGGACCCCAATCAAGCTGTCCATGAGTTTGCGAAAGAGATAGATGCCTCATGTATAACGATCGAGAGAGTTATTGGAGCAGGTACGTGGATCAGTTATACTTGACTTGGAAAAAGACCCTCTTTCTGCTTGCTATATTCTTCAATTTTTCTTTTTCGATGTATATCTAAATATATAGATATAGATACCTATTTATTATCTGTGTCTACATATACACATATATATATATATACTATTTATCTGTTCCTATATACCTATTTATACCTATATATACCTATTTATCTGTGTCTACACATATAGGGTGAGGCAAAAAAAAAGTAACCCCCTACAATTTTTTTGTAATGTTTTCTCAGCAACCACTTGAAATTTCAATGTGAAATTTTATACTTCATTTGCTATTGCTATCTATGTTTATGTGCTGAGTAGAATGAGACTCTTTTATATTTACACATGGCAAAGTTACAGACTTTTTATCATGACCACCCAGTGATTTTCATGCACTCAAAAAATGTTTGCACTGTAAAACTCAAAAGAATCGGGAAAACAAAACTCACAAAAGGAGCGAATACCAAAAAACAAAAAAAACTACTTGTTTTAAAGCAAAGGTGATTCAAAACTGCAACTCATATACATACCTCTTTAAGTACAATTCTCTGAGCACTTAAAAAGATATGTATATGAGTTGCAGTTTTGAATCACCTTTGCTTTAAAACAAATTGTGTCACTTTCATTTTTTTGTTTTTTTTGGTGCACTGTAAAACTACCAGTATTTGAAAAAAAAAACAAAAAAAAGGGTACTAGCTTATTGTTAATGACTTCACAGCAATGTAAACTTTTGTCTGGGGAGCAATGTTGGAGACTTATCATAAGCTCCGCCCAAATCTGCAAACAATTACTGAACTTAAAAAAGCTCTGCAGATGATCTAGGACAGCCCACCACAGGGACAGGTCAACCAGGTCACTAAGAACTTCCCAAAGTAATTGAAGGTCTGTATTAAAGCTGGGGGTGGATACTTTTTGAGCATTCATAGTTAGAGAATGACATGGCGACAAATTTTTTCCCCCATCCCTGCGTGGACTCATTTTCCCGTCCCGTCCCCGTGAGTTCTTTTTCTGTCCCTGCTCCAATCCTGCAAGCTCCATCTTCATCTGCACAAGCCTCAAACACTTTAATGTCATAAGTGTTCAGGCATCTATGATTAAGGCAGAGCTTACAAGAATGGGACAGGGACAGCGATAAAACCCACGGGGATGGGACGGAGAAATTTAATTCCCGTATGGACGGAGACAAATTTGTCCCTGTGTCATTCTCTGTTCATAGTAATTATGAAATTCTGACACATTGTTGATTGTATCATTTGAATTACATTATTTTATTAGCTTTGAACATTTTTTTTTTTAATTCTTTATTCATTTTTAAAACTTTCAATAAGTGCAACATAATATACAATCACTTTATACTTTAACATCACTTAATTTTCCATCAAAGTCTAATTCACATCAAATATCCCTCCCCCCTTGTACCCAACAATTGTTCTTAAGCATAAGAAAACATAAAGTATCTCCCCCTCCCCCCCCCCACCCTGGACATGTATGTACAAAGAGAAAAATAATATTAACTTGAACATTTTTAACATGGAAAAATCAGTGTCGGTAACATCAAGATATTTAAAGATACTTAAGGCCCTCTTTTACTAAGCCACAGTAGAGGTTTCCACTGTGGCCCGGGGCACCAAATGCTTGGAACATTTACCACCCCAGGCCATGGTAGAAACCTCTACTGAGGCTTAGCAAAAGTGGGGTAAATGTAATAAGTATGATGACTAATTAACACTGGGTTGTACTAAATGGCGGTAGAGGTTTCCACTGTGGGCCAACGAGGCAAGTGCTCCGACGGTCATGGAATTCTTATGAACGTTGAGGCATTTATCTCATCAACCATGGTAGAAACCTCCATTACCGTTTAGAAAAGGAGCCCTAAATATGTAAAACTTCTATCTGTACTTCAAAGCGGTTACTGAAAAAAAAAACCCAGCATAAAACTCTAGGGGGTTACTTTTATAGCCTCACCCTGTACATTCATATAGGTAGCTAAATATGTATGGAAAGGTGGAGATCTTTCTCTCTCTGTATAATCTATCTATAAATAGATAGATGTATAAATAGATATTGATCAATATAAATATATGGAGAAAGATAGAAAGAGATCTCCCTCTCTATATCTATTTATTTTATAAATAATGCACACTATTTTTTTTAATTTACATATTTTATTTTTTTTCAAGTATTTCTTTACAATCCTTCAATATAGTCTCCCTGCTTTGCAATGACCGAGTCCCAACATCCGGGAAGCTTCATTATTCCATTCAAGATACAGTTTATGTTTAGTTGCCGAATGGCTCAGGTAACGGCGAAAGAAAGCTCTTCCAGAGATGCAAAACGATGTCCACGCATAGGTTGTTTCAACTTTGGAAAGAGGTTGAAGTCTGGTGGACTCATGTCTGGACTCTAGGGAGCATGAGGTAACACTTCCCAGCTGTATTCACATAGTTTTTCAATGATGACATTCCCTATGTGCGGGCGAGCTTTGTCGTGAAGAATGAGTGGCCTAGCCAAGAGCAACTGAGGTTGGGTTTTGTGCATTTTTCTGTGCATTTTTTTCAAAAAATCACGATAATACACTGCTGTGACACTTTCACGTGGAACTTTGTCTGTTCAAGAGCATCAGCCATGAGTTTCACACATCGTTCATCAGTTGTTGATTTCGGCCTTCCTGGTCTTGCATCATCATCTATGCTCACACGACCACTCCGAAAATGAGTTTCCCACTGAGAAACTGTACTACGATCCACTGTTAACTCACCACAAACTTCACGTAAAGGATTTCTGTTGAGTATTTGCCACGTAGAGTTTCAGTCTTAATGTACGACCTCTGATCGTCAATTGACACAGTACCAGAGACACCTGCAGCCTCCATTTCCCACACTTGTCACAGCCACACTACAGAGCTCCTAAGCACATGTCCTGCTACTTCAAGCACTGAAGTGAAAGTGAAACTGGGTTTACTGCAATTGTATCATCCACTCCCCAATTTTGCCAACCTGTGCATTATTTATGAAATGACCGTCGTATATTAATTTACATATGTATATGTAGGTATGCAGTTATACAGACGGATATATAGGGCTCCTTTTATCAAGCAGTGGTAGAGCTCTTTATCGAGGGCTGGTGAGGTAAATACTCTGATGTTCATTCAATTCATATGATTGCCAGAGCATTTACCTCACCAGACCACGATAAAGAGCTCTACCACTGCTTAATGAAAGGAGCCTATAGTTATCTATTTATTAGGGATAGACTATCACAATACATTTCATGTTGTTGCATGTTATTAACAAATGAAAACAAAAAATGGCATTTTATTAGGGTTCTTTTTTTTCATTTACCAATCAGTGTTCGTTCATTCAAAAGAGTGTACACTATTTGCCAAAAGGGTGCATTCATTTTTGAAAGTGTGTCCATTCTAACTACTGCATATGCACGAACCATGGCACACGCGTAAACCACTACTTATGTGTACCCTGTTGTGAAAAGCGAGCACACTCTTTCAGAAAGAATGCACACTCAATGAATTTGCTCCTTTTGCAACAAGAAAAGCCAATCAAAAAAAGAATAAAGCAAACATTCTTGATAAAGGCAAAGACAATGCAACAATATGGAAACTTTGATTGTCCATCCCTATGATCTGAAATAATCTCTCTATACAGATACATTGAAATGTATTTATGAATGCATGTGTCTGAAAAATTAATTTATTATTGGAAAACCATTTGTAATCTTTAAAACAATGGGATATGTTCCATATTAATTTCCTTTGTTGTTTTTTTTTTATTGTTACTATTCCTTATCTTGTCTTTCAAAGGAGAATTTGGTGAAGTTTGCAGTGGGCGTTTAAAATTGCCCGGTAAGAGAGAATTTGCAGTGGCGATCAAGACTCTTAAAGTGGGCTACACTGAAAAACAGAGAAGAGATTTCCTGGGAGAAGCAAGTATCATGGGACAATTTGATCATCCCAACATCATTCACTTAGAAGGTGTTGTCACAAAAAGTAGGTACCAGGCAGTATGGTTTTACCAGATCAACAAGAAATCTGTATATCATGGCTGGCTACTTTCTTTAAAATTGAAAGCAAGTGTAATTTTGTTACTTGGTTTCAGGCCAATATGGCATGAATTACAAGTAGAATCTACAGGGAAGTGGCGTTCTTTAGTGCACATTTGGGCCACTAGCATACCTTTAAACGTTTAAGGGACCCTTTTACAAAGCTATGCTATTTGCTAATGCGTACCTAGGCCCAGATTCTATAAATGACACTTAAAATTAGACACCTAGATTGGTGTGCCTAGCCGATCGAGGCACCTAACTTATCCCCCTCTTTTACTAAAGCTCGCAGCGTGGGCCAACGCGGTAAATGCTCCGTAGAAATTGAATGGGTGTTAGAGCATTTGCTGCGCAGCACTTGGCTGCGTGCCTTTGTAAAAGAGGGTCTTAACTGGCTTAATCTGCACTGATAATTAAAAGTGCCTTTAAAAACCATTAAAAATTAGTTAGCTGGTAGGTACCTAACTCGATAGGCGCTTACCACTTCAAGGTAGGCATCTACATCAAGGCGCCTACCGGTGCTTTAGACAGCTTAGGTGCTGCTAAGTGCAATTCTATAAATGGTGTCTAGAGGATGATTGAAAATTGCGCTCAAGGGCGCCCAGGAGTAAGGTGCCATTTATAGGGCCTTAATAGGGCTTAAAATGCCAAATCATGGGATGCACCCAGGCATTTTGCAGTAAATTCCAAATGTGTGCATGCTAACCACATTATTTTATTTTTGTTTTTGAGGAGGTGTTGTCTGGGCAGTGTGTGGGCACTAGTGCAGCTAGATTATCATGTGTTAATTGACTATTATATGAATGGCATGCGGACTGTAAGCACTCTTTTTTTTTTTTTAATGGCCTTACACTAACTACAATATTAGTGCATGGCCATTAATACAAATTTAAAAAGGGTCATTTTATAGCAGTAGTAAAAATGGCCTTAGCATGTGAGGAAAAACTATGCAAGTCTCATTATCAAAAAAGATAGCCAGCGGCAGTAGAAAATGGATTAAGATTACCTTTATCTTTTGTTCCCCCGACCTTGAAAAAGAGATTTGAAACGCGTCGGGAAGGGGAACCGATAAGGATTTAAAGATAAGTGATGCACTTTTAAATCTATTTAATAAATTATAAATAAGTCATAAAATAAGTTATAATTGCTTAAAATAAATAATAATATAAAAATAGTATCTATCCAATAGTGGGGAATAATGAAGAATTCCATTACCACTGACTCTGTTTGAGTAGGTGGAATCAGAATTCCCATTGGATAAGAATTGTTTGCACTGAGTGGAAGCTGTGACTGGTATCCTTATATACTTTACTTAAAGTAGAGAGTCAATTATAGTTAGTAGACTTCTGGCATTAGCCACTCCCACAGAGGCATTAGGCAGCCTAAAGTGCCTAGAGACGTGATTCCAGTGTAAATTTTTTAGTCACTGCTATATGCCTTGAAACTCAGTTAAAAACATCATTTAAACAGTGTTTTGTTTTGTTTTTTTAAATGAGCTTTGATGCCTACCGGTGCCTATATAATCAGCACTGTTTAAAGAATCCGGGCCTTATTGTCCAGTTTGACATTAAAGGAAACAAGTTACTTACCCATATCAAATGTTCTTAGAGGATGGCAGGACTTAAATCTTCACCTCCCCAAAGAGCTGTATTCCTCTAGCTAATAGCAGGCTGAGGAGGTCCCACGTGACAGTGTAAGGTGGGATCAGACACGTGTGCGTGATGAGCCTAGCCAAGAGCTTTGAGAAAGAGTTGTCAGGGCACTGCTTTCATACGTCAAACATCCTTGATGTCTTCACCCATAGGTGAGGCTGTAAGCATTTTGTCCTGGGAAAACACCTGCTACCGATAAGTCATGTTATTTTCAGTGTCATAGCAACAACCTCTGCACATTCCACTGCACATAGAAAGGTGTTTTTATTGCATATTATAGACATTTTCTTTATTGTCTTTGATTGCCACTTTGCTTGATTTTGTGAACTTAAAAGATAAAAATAGTTCTCTAATGTTGTCTTGAATCATTGTATGTGGTTACAGCTGTGCAAATTGAAAATGTAATTTTGCGTTGGGAAAGGTAACTGTCACCATTCAGTTTACTTAGGCGGTTACTTGCTTTTAATTTACCATGTTGAAACTCACTTTATTTGTGTCCTTAATTTCATGCTTTTTGATCTGATGCTAATTTATTCAACAATTACTTCCAACCAGCAGCACAGAGATAATGAAACCTAAGTGCAGCTAAATCTTCCCGTCTAGTTTTTGATGGGATTGAAGCTGAGCTGGAGAGGAGCCCTGTGGTATTCTTTGAGGCTTTTAGAGCTACAACAAGAAGTTACCCTCTCTGCAGCATTACTTTCCAATGTTATGAACAAAGAACTCACTTTACAGCCATTGTTTAATCTTTCATTGAATCAGTGATTCTGTAAATAGTAATCTAGTCTATAGGTTTCATTGCACGTGACTAAAATCTAACAACTACCTTCTATTTAAGTTGCTCATGCTATAGGCCAGAAATATTTACTAAGGGATTCTAATAGCTATAAGTTACTTGAGCTGTCAGAACATCTTCAATGAATATGCATGAAATGATTTGCATGCACACTAACTTCATTAAATGCAAATCTATCTCATGAATATCCATTAGGAATATCCTGAAAATCTGACGTTTGCGGTCATTGAGGACTATAAGCGAATAACACTGCCTTATGCGAATCAAAAGATCAGTAAAAGGTGCAGTGCTGGCTTTGAAAATCTTCACTAGCTCCCTAACTTTAAAAGATCAACTTTAAAATATTATTCCAAAATACTGCCGTCAAAATGATCTTTGAGGCTGAGAAATTTGACCATGTAACCCCTCTGCTAAAAAAAGGCCCATTGGTTACAAAATTATTTCTCTCGCTTTCAATGTTCAGGTCAATCACTCACCCATGTTCATTGATAAATTTTTGATTCCATACGAAACTTCATGCTTGCTTAGATCAGTGGTTCCCAAACCTATCCTGGAGGACCCCCAGGCCAGTCGGGTTTTCAGGATAACCCTAATGAATATGCATGAGAGCGATCTGCATATAATGGAGGTGCCAGGCATGCAAATCTGCTCCATGCATATTCATTAGGGCTATCCTGAAAACCCGACTGGCCTGGGGGTCCTCCAGGACAGGTTTGGGAATCACTGGCTTAAATCATCTCAACAACACCTTCTTGCAGTTCCACCCATTCATCAATTATTTTATGACTCAACACATAAAACCATTTATTCTGTAGTTGCACCCTCTGGAGCTCTATCCCAATAACTCCAAGACAAAAGTCTAAGACCCTCTTTTACTAAGTGCGCTAACCAATTAGTGCACGCTAATCGATTTAGCGTATGCTAAACACTAACGCGTGCATGTTAGTCTATGGACACATTAGCGTTTAGCGCATGCTAATTTGATTAGCGTGCGCTAATCGGTTAGCGCACCTTAGTAAAAGAGGGGGTAAGTCAAATCATTTCAAATCTCACCTTAAAACCTTTCTCTTTAGGGATGTGTTTGAGATGTAGATAAAAGGGTTCACTTATGCCTTTCCTTTGCCATATCGTTCTGTCCATTACCTCTTTATTTTATTTTGAAAATTGTAACCCCTCCCATTTCCCTTTTGAGCGTGTCTTGTCAACTGAATTATTGCATCTATACATCCTTTCTTCTGTGTTTAACTATTTCTTTTTTGGTTTTTAAACTAAACTAACTAAACTAAACTAAACCTTAAGTTTCTATACTGCATCATCTCCACAGAAGTAGAGCTCGGCACGGTATACAGGAGTTGGTATAGAAAGGAACTACAATGAAAAGTAAAAGGACTTAGAAAGAGAAGTTTAGAGGGACTTTGTATATCGATGAGGGAGGGGTCATTGCATTTTAGAGAAAAGCCAAGTTTTCAAATGTTTTCGGAAGAGTTGCACTATGCAAACTGCTTTAGTATTTAAAGCAGTATATCAAGCTATAGTAAACTTGAAACTAAAACTTGTTTAAAAAACAAACAAACAATAAAATTAATATATAATTGTGTCTTGTATATCTCATGGTTTAACACAGGAAACGCAGTACTGTCATGATTATTCGACCTATGCTAATCCGACCATCCTGCATATTTGACAGAGCCCCCAACCCCAATGACCTCATTGTGTCGTCATAAAGAAGCACAGCTTCTTTTTTGCATTTCCGGCGTACCACAGAGGGGAGTTTTGCACCTGAGACAATTTGTTTTGGACCCAGATATCTAAATTCCTTAACTATTCCATACACAGCTTCACATGCTCTCAGATTGTTGCAACATAACAGGCAGCTCATAGCATCAATTAAAAAGGGCCAAATGGAAAATAACACAAAGGCCTTCTTCTACTTAGCACCTGCAAATTATATTACATTTTATTACATTAGTGATTTTTATTCCACCATTATCTTGCGGTTCAAGGCTGATTACAGAAGAGGATTTGTGGACATGTCCAGAGGTGTTACAGATTTAAGCGGGTTGCTTCAGAGGATTGAAATGTTTCATATGGTGTTAGTTAGTCTTCATGGATTTCTTGAATAGCAGGGTTTTTATTTCTTTTCTGAAAGTTTTGTAGTCTGGGGTCACGATTAGTAGATTGGAGAGTTGGTGGTCTAGTTTTACTGCCTGTGTGGCTGGAAGGCCATCGTACAGGTTTTTTTTCTGTTTGATGTCTCTGATTGGAGGGTATGTGAATGGTGTCTGGGTTCTCCTGTGTCTGGTTGTGGTAGTTTGGATTAGGCGGTTGTTCAAGTAGGCTGGGTTGCCACCATTTATTTAAATAATAGACAGTAGAATTTAAATAGTATTCTTGCTTGAATTGGGAGCCAGTGTGAGTCGAGGTATGCCTCGATGATGTGCTCGTGTTTTCTTAGTGAATAGATTAGTCTCAAGGCTGTGTTTTGTACTGTTTGTAGTTGTTTTATAATTGTTGCAAGGCCGGGGAGATATAGGATGTTGCAGTAGTCGAGGAGACCTAGGACTAGGGACTGGACTGTGAGCTGGAATTGTTTTCTGTCGAAGAATTTTCGAACTTGCCTTAGGTTTCTCATGACCAAAAATGATTTCTTTATTGTTTTGTTGATTTGTAGTTGCAAGGTACAGCATCTGTCTATCGTCATTCCCAGAAGTTTTAGAATGGGTTGAATGGGGTATTTGATTGAATTTATTACTAGGTTTGTTATGGTTGGGGGTTTTATTTTTTCGAGAAGTATGAATTTTGTTTTGTCTGGGTTCAGTTTTAGTTTGTGGTCTTTTATCCATGTTGCCACTGTTTCTTTTGTAGTGTGTCTGTCATGGTGGGCATTGGCTGAACAAAAGGAAGGAGGATGGTGATGTCGTCTGCATAGCTATAGGAGGTTAAGCCTATTTTGTCTATACAGGTGCCGAGGAATGCAATGTAGAGATTGAAGAGTAGTGGGTATATTGACGATCTTTGGGGTATGCCACAGGGGTTTGAACCATGGTTCAGATTTTTCTTTGTCTTTACTCTGTAGGTCCTGGATTGTAGGAATCCTTGAAACCATGTGTGTACTTTGCCTGTGATTCCTGTCAAATGCTGTGGCGAGAGCTAGTTGAATAATCAGCATTTTTTTGCCTGTGCAGAGGTATTGTCTAGCTGTGTCCAGAAGGGAGCCTAGTAGTGTCTCAGTGCTTAAGTTGGTTCTGAATCCAGACTGTATAGGGTGGAGCAAATTGTGGTTTTCTAGGTAGTTGGTGAGGAGTTTAGCTATGAGGCCTTCTATTAGCTTGACATATAGTAGAATTGAGGCTATGGGTTTGTAGTTGGATGGTTGATCTGTTGCTCCTTTTGGGTCTTTTAAGATCGGTGTGACGATGATTTTGGAGAGGTCTTGTGGGAAAAGGCCATCTATGAGCATGGTTTGTATCCATTGCATGAGGAGAGTGAAAGAAACTTAGGAACAGCTCAAAGAAATTGCAGACTGTAGAGTAAGCCTGGTCCTTATTTAAGGACACGGTGAGCGAAGCGCAAAATCTGTATATCCCCAGATTTAGAAAAGGATGTAAAAGAACCGAACAAAAGAACCGGCTTGGATAACTAAAGAAGTGAAGAAAACAATAGGAGACAAGAAACATTCATTCCGGAAATGGAAAAAGGACAAAACCGGGGAGAACTGGAAAGAGCATAGGAAGCATCAAAAAGAATGTCACCACGTGGTTAGAAGAGCAAAAAGAGAGTATTAAGAGAGGCTAGCCAGGGAAGCATGAAATTTTAAACCGTTCTTCAGATATGTTAAAGGAAAGCAGCCAGGAAGGGAGGAGGTGGGGCCGCTGGATGACGGAGATAGGAAAGGAGTGGTGAAGGAGGAAAAAGAAGTGGTGGATAGACTAAACATCTTCTTTTCGTCAGTATTTACAAAAGAGGACACATCCAATGTGCCAGAACCTGAAAAAATCTTCAAAGGAGAACAAGCGGTAAAATTAACATCCATGGAGGTAAGCCTTGAAGACATACACAAACAGATAGATAGATTAAAAACTGACAAATCTCCATGCCCAGACGGAATCCACCCTAGGGTATTGAAAGAACTAAAGGAGGAAATGGTGGAACTACTACAGCAGGTTTGTAATCTAACCCTGAAAACAGTTGTGATCCCGGAAGATTGGAAGATAGCTAATGTTACGCCCATCTTTAAAAAAGGATCGCGAAGTGACCTGGGAAACTACAGACTGGTAAGTTTGACTTCGGTTCTAGGGAAGATGGCGGAAGCGCTGATAAAAGACAGCATTGATGAGCATCTAGAAAGGAATAAACTGATGAAAACAAGCCAACATGGATTCTGCAAAGGAAGATCGTGCCTAACGAACTTATTGCACTTCTTCGAAGGAATTAACAAACAAATGGACAAAGGGGACCCCATAGACATTGTATACTTAGATTTCCAAAAAGCTTTTGACAAGGTACCCCATGAACGCCTACTATGGAAATTGAAGAACCATGGGGTAGAAGGAGACGTACATAGATGGATCAAAAATTTGTGGGCGGGTAGAAAGCAAAGGGTGGGAGTGAAGGGCCATTACTCGGACTGGAGGAGGGTCACTAGTGGTGTTCCACAGGGGTTGGTACTTGGACCGCTGCTGTTCAATGTATTTATAAATGAGCTAGAAACAGGGACGAAGTGCAAAATAATAAAATTTGCAGACGACGCCAAACTATTTAGTGGAGTAGGGACAAAAGAGGACTGTGAAGACTTACAAAGGGACCTGAACAAACTAGAAGAGTGGGCGACGAGATGGCAGATGAAGTTTAATGTAGACAAATGTAAAGTCTTGCATGTAGGAAACAGAAACCCGAAGTACAGCTATACGATGGGAGGGCTGGTAATAGGTGAAAGTACCCTAGAAAAAGACTTGGAGGTAATAGTGGACAAGACAATGAAGCTGTCGGCACAGTGCGCAGCGGCCTCTAAGAAGGCAAATAGAATGCTAGGTATTATCAAGAAAGGTATTACAGCCAGAACGAAAGAGGTTATCCTGCCCTTGTATCAGGCGATGGTGCACCTATATCTGGAGTAGTCCAATATTGGTTGCCGTACCTTAAGAAGGATATGGCTTTACTCGAGAGGGTTCAGAAAAGGGCGACACGATTGATAAAAGGTATGGAAAACCTTACATATGCTGAAAGATTAGAGAAACTGGGGCTCTTTTCACTGGAAGAGGGGAAATGATAGAGACTTACAAGATCATGAAGGGCATAGATAAAGTGGAAAGGGACAGATTCTTCAAACTTTCGAAAACTACAAGAATGAGAGGGCATTCGGAAAAATTAAGTGGGGACAGATTCAGTACCAATGCTAGGAAGTTCTTCTTCACCCAGAGGATGGTGGACACCTGAATGCGCTTCCAGAGGGTGTGATAGGACAGAGTATGGTATTGGGGTTGAAGAAGGGGTTGGATGATTTCCTGAAGGAAAAGGGGATAGAAGGGTTACTATACTGGTCCTCGACCTGATGGGCTGCCGCGTGAGTGGACTGCTGGGCACGATGGACATCTGGTCTGACCCAGCAGAGGCACTTCTTATGTTCTTATGTTAATTTTAGGCTGGAGGTTTTTAATAGGTATGGAGGGCATTGGTTGAGGTTGCAAGCTGCTTGGCTGTATTTTTTTATAGAGTTTGTTAAGGTCGGACCATTGTATTATGATTCTTTTTCTGTGAGGGGCATTGTGATCTCTTCTAGGTGGGTTGGAGTTCCTGCGAAGTTTGTCCTGGCAGTTGTAATTTTGCTTTTAAAGTACTCAGCTAAAAGGGTGGCTGAAGAGGGAGGGTTATCGATTTTGGCTAGGTAGGGTTTGGTGTCTGCAAGTTCTTTTTGTAATTGGAATAGTTTTTTTTTGTGTGTGTCTTGGGCTTCTATGTCTATTTGATTTGTGTAGTATGTCTTTCTTTTTTCTTTTAGTTTTAGTTTGTAATGTTGGTTTAGTTTTTTTCCATGCTGCTCTTGTGTGTTCTTGATTACTTTTTCTCCATTTTCTTTCTAGTCGTCTGCATCTCAAACCTTCTAAAACATTACTGAAATCCCTTTTTTCTTTCAAAATTAGCTTTTGGAGAAGGAAAATGCTCATACTTTATATATTGATCTTTGTTAGGTGGAGACAAAAGGCTCTCCATGACACAACATATTGCTTGTTTGGTTGGTTTGTATGTGTTTCTTTGGTTGTGGTTAGGTCTGTCCTATATTTTTATGGAGTTCTTCATCATATTTTTATGGAGTTATTCATCTGTTGTAAGCTTTGGTTATGCATAATTTTTTTTTTTATTATAATTTTTTCTCATGTTTATTTTTATTTATTTATTCAATTTTCTATACTGTTCTCCCAAGATAGCTCAGAACGGTGTACATGAATTTAGTCAGGTACTCAAGTACTTTTCCTTGTCTGTCTCGGCGGGCTCACATTCTATCTAATGTATCTGGGGCAATAGTGGGATTAAGTGACTTGCCCAGGGTCACAAGGAGCAGTGTTGGTTTGAACCCACAACCTCAGGGTGCTGAGGCTGTAGCTTTAACCACTATGCTACACTCTCCCTCAACATAAAGTAAAAAAGGAAACAACAAAAAGTATACCAAATTTAGTATATTTCTTCCTATCAAGCCCACATCAAGATGAGTTAAGGAGAATCAAGGAAAAAAAGGAGCATAGATATTTATTTAAACAGGCAATTATATTCATTACAATACCCAAATATCTGTATATAATTCTAAGAAATTATTTCACAGCCCTCTCAGCATTATCAACATGCTCAGCCTTATTTAAAAGAAATGTTTCCAAATGAGCAGGATCCAAGAAAACAAAAAAATCTGTTCCCCATGTAATCAGACATTTACAGGGAAATTTTAGGAAAAAAGTGCCTCCCCCTGCCAAGACCCTAGCTCCCCTATTTTACTAAGGTGCGCTAACCGATTAGCGCATGTGTATTGCTATTTTTCTAAGGGTAATGCTATATCCCACTTTCCCTTCCCCTCACCAGCTCCCTGACTGGGAAAATTAATAGCATACACAGATGACTGAAAGCATAATATAGGTTTATTCATACAATTTTATAATAATGAAATCATGCAGTAAGGAATCAATAATTTGTTACCATATATTGCATCATCACCCTGATATCGGAGGACAAGCGACCATCAGAGGCAGCGCATTCATTTCATCTCAGCATCACACGGCTTGTCAGCAGTGGAGAAGTCCCGATTCCACTGAGTTCTGCCTGTCCTTTTATGCCCAAATTATGGTCAGGATCCGGTTTGTAACATGAACATATCACAGACAAGTTATGGTCAGGGTCCGGTTTGTCTATGTGTTCAAACATGAACATATACTCAAAGTATTATGGTCAGGATCCGGTTTATCTATGTGTTCAAACATGAACATATCACAGACAAGTTCACTAACCATTTATGCACATCCTGTCTTTCCCCCCCCTTCTCTCGATTGAATCATCCATATCCTGTCTTGCCAGGTGCAAGTTATCTTTCTGAACTCTAGTTCCCCTTTTAAAAAAAGAAAGTTGTTATTTGGTATTAGGATCCTTTTTTGCATGGCAGATGGTTTCTTAAACAGCCATTGTTACAAAAAAAAAACAAACTCTCAGACTACAGGTATGTCCCATACGTATCACATTCGGTCCTTAACAATGAGTGTTGTATGTAACCATCATCACTTTTTGTTGTTTACAACAAATGCCATATGCCACATAACAATTCCAGATAGATAAAATTATTACCAGAATAACAACTATTAACAGAGGATGGATGATCCAATCCAGAGTCGTTTTGGCTGAAGGTGAGTATCCTAAAAATATATCCCACCAATGATGTGAAGTAGCATCAGCTATTCCTGACCCTATTGTCACTATCGAGTCTGCTGCAATAGTGGTAGTAAGCTGATGAGCCATAATACTTTGATTTAGGTATTGGATGGCACTCTGTATTTTGGTTGATTGAGTTAATATGTTCTTAAATCTGGTCAAATTTACATCCCAATTTGGAACATCCCATTTAGTGCTATTCCAAATGATAGCTACATCCTTATCTACATCGGATGTTAATATGAATGTGTCATTTTCCCAGTGTAATACTGAAATGTTATGAATACATCCCGAAAAAGGCACTGCCATTCCTGGTATCACTGGTTGATCAGTTACTACACATACTACTTGTGGTGCTATTTCGACCATATACCTATAGGTTATTGGCATAATAGTCCATTCACATTTGTTTACAGTATTTTGCAATAAACATGGTTCATATACAGCAGATTGTAATTTACAAACTTTTCCACTTAAAGTGTTATCACAAAAAGTTAAATCATGAGTACGATTATGCATATCTATCACCTGTCCATAAAAGGTGGGGGTCCAAAAGTGTTGATTAGGAGCTGACCCAATTAGTAAAGGCATCACTATGTATTTACACATTATACTCTGTTTGGTTACATTGTAAATGGTAAAATATCCCTGACATAGGGTTTCCTCACACCTTATCCCCGAACTAGGTATTTGTAGCCAATGGCCTGCACGGATTATATCAGAAAAGACGGTCCTCCACACTTGTTCATTTGCTGTCAAAAGTTGTGTTTGAAAGACATTTTTCTGTTGTTGCTGCCTCTTCTGTCATTGTGAGGGCCTTTCCATATATCCACATTAGTTGTGATGTTAGCTATTGTACATCTCTGTCCTTTTTTCACAACTAAACTTTTCCTGTTGTCGTCTGCTGGTAGCACTTCTCCATCCCCATTGAAATCGAGCATTGTCATCCAAAACCAGACGCCTAGCCGGAGTCCATCCTTCTACGTGACCCAAAGATACGATACCAAGGACTGTGAATACGCATAGGACGATTAGGGTTTCCTGTAAAATTAAACACAGTATTACTCCCGTAAGTAACATTTCTCCTGTGGGACATATTCCCATTTTTCTACACCGGGCCTCATTATCAAGAGCGTACGGTCTTGTCCCACTGCTATCACTTCAGCAGGAGAGGGGGACCATTTCGGTTGCTAATCCATATTTTGGCCCCAACATTTACAGTATTTGTGGATCCAAACCCTTTTGCCCCCCTAACCGTCAATTCTGTAGGGGCTATGGTTTCTCTTACCGGAGCTATATATATAGGAATTAGCAACAGTTGTGCAATTCTTTCTCCCTGTGCTATTATTACATCCTCCGCACCTAAGTTAATTAGTATTACCCTACTCTCCCCTTGATAGTCAGCATCAATCACCCCTCCCAAGACAGTTATTCCTTTTGAGGCATAACTGGATCTGGTTACCAATTGCCCATAATGTTCTTTCGGAATTTTTCTCTGTGTTCTCCACAGCTCTAGTGGTGGAATGTGGTACTGCGGGTCAGTGTAAATCCTGGAAGGAAAGCACATGGTCATTAACAAAAAGAACAAAGAAAAGAAACACATGAAACATTTTCCCCTCTGTTAAACATGACTAGTTCTTGTATCGCAGAGTCACCGTCTCTGTGTTGAATTGTTGAAAAGATTCAAAAAAGGTTTTTTTTTCCTGAAACACAAAACACACAGATTAAATAGACTTATTTCAGGGTCCTGTGGCACCAAATATGGCCACAGGAAAATTTAAACAGGCAGACACATTCTCTACATGGTAAAATTATTCTCAATCCATATTCTTTATTAGGTTCCTACCCTGAAGAGCTTACTTGTAAAAAGTAAGCAAAATGTCAATTCCGAATTCATCCACTTACATAAAAGTTTATTATAATTGTTCTTTTCCGTTAACCAAGTTAGCAAGCCCTTTGTTTCACATTTATTTCGATTTTCAAAAAAAAAAAAAATATATATATAGGTACTTAACCTCTATTTTTCTTAATCTTTTTATTTTAAACTTCCCAATTTAATTTTAAAATGCATTTAAATTTAATTACTCCCTAATCATACATTTCGGGCAATGCATACTTTCAAAAAATACTTTATAAACCATGCAGGGGCACAAAAATTCATATTCAAAACTAATTTGAAACACTGAGATAAAGGCAAAGAAACTTTTTTTCTTTTGCACACCGTCACAAACACAATATTTCTTTTAAGCATGGCATCTATTGCTAGAATAAATCTTTCTTCTTTTCAGAAAAGTATTCTTTTACTGTAACATGCCTGAGATCCGGCTTTCACATACCTTATCTTCAAACAAATGTGCTGTATAAACCAGCAGGCACTCTTACGACTGCCAGAACACGTAACTATCTGGCTTGACAAAATTATTTGTCTCAAATCACATTCCTTATTCCTTCTGACCCTGCATTACCTTTCTTTCAACATTCTAATAAACAAGGGAAAAATTCAGGCTACATTCTCGTACAGAACTTTCAGACAAACAGCTCCTAAACTACTAAAATACCTTAATTGTTCTTAACAGCACAGATCTACACTGCAAAAACTCTTCCCTATGTGTGCTCGTAAAGTTTTCATTCTAAAAATCTAAAAATCCTCCTGCTGCTAACAAGGTAATTGCAAGTTACTACATTTGAAATCCCTCTGCTAGCTAATATTTACAACAGCATAAATCGATACCTGTGTTTGAAAAATTCACTCTTTATTCTTACTGGGATGCAAACCCACATGGTCGTCTAAACACTAAAAAAAAAGTTATCTCTATTGTTCTCAACACAGCAAGAATCCCTTAGCTATGCAAACTCTGATCTCTCACTACGCTGATCTTAGCGTACAGAAGCCTTTTTTTTTTATACTTATATTGTGCCACTTTTACAGCTGCTCTTTCTGCTACATCCTGATAATGTTCCAGTTTATCCTTTAATAATTTACTATTACATTCCAGCACCAGACACCGTCCCTCTAATTCTAACCTACTCTGTTCTACTCTCCCTTTCTCATTAAGTGCCGTCTGCAACCGCTTGTGCACCCCACGGTATGCAGAGGCCAACACCCAACTCCTTCGAGCCAGGGTAACTGCTTCACCTGTTTTCACAGGGATTGTTTCAAGTACTTGTACCACATTAAGTGCCATCTGCAACCGCTTGTGCACCCCACGGTATGCAGAGGCCAACACCCAACTCCTTCGAGCCAGGGTAACTGCTTCACCTGTTTTTACAGGGATTGTTTCAAGTACTTGTACCACATTCTTTGGTTCAAATTCCCTTAATTCCTTATCCCATGATTCCGCCAATCCATGATTGGCCATTTCTGCTGCTATTATTTCATACGGGTCCCCGGTCCAGCCAGGTATCCCTGCAGGTTCTTTTTTAGATTTCTCCTTTTGCCGGAACATTGTTCGGTCTTATTTAGGGAGATCCTGCCGACTACGCCAATTAATGTATTGCTATTTTTCTAAGGGTAATGCTATATCCCACTTTCCCTTCCCCTCACCAGCTCCCTGACTGGGAAAATTAATAGCATACACAGATGACTGAAAGCATAATATAGGTTTATTCATACAATTTTATAATAATGAAATCATGCAGTAAGGAATCAATAATTTGTTACCATATATTGCATCATCACCCTGATATCGGAGGACAAGCGACCATCAGAGGCAGCGCATTCATTTCATCTCAGCATCACACGGCTTGTCAGCAGTGGAGAAGTCCCGATTCCACTGAGTTCTGCCTGTCCTTTTATGCCCAAATTATGGTCAGGATCCGGTTTGTCTACGTGTTCACAGACAAGTTATGGTCAGGGTCCGGTTTGTCTATGTGTTCAAACATGAACATATACTCAAAGTATTATGGTCAGGATCCGGTTTATCTATGTGTTCAAACATGAACATATCACAGACAAGTTCACTAACCATTTATGCACATCCTGTCTTTCCCCCCCCTTCTCTCGATTGAATCATCCATATCCTGTCTTGCCAGGTGCAAGTTATCTTTCTGAACTCTAGTTCCCCTTTTAAAAAAAGAAAGTTGTTATTTGGTATTAGGATCCTTTTTTGCATGGCAGATGGTTTCTTAAACAGCCATTGTTACAAAAAAAAAACAAACTCTCAGACTACAGGTATGTCCCATACGTATCACAGCATGCTAAACACTAACGCATCCATAGACTAACATGCACGTGTTAGCGTTTAGCGTGCGCTAATTTGATTAGCGCACCTTAGTAAAACAGGGCCTAAGTCTAAGCATGAGGAAAGCCTTTCATCGAATCTGAGTTAGTCTCGATACATCTGGGAACATAAAAATTGTTTGCCCATAGAAAACCACCGACTTCTTTTTAAAATATGACTTTGTGACCATCATCTTTTTCTCTACTGAAGACATAGAAACCACCAAGGTTGATCTTTTTAGTATAGGATCATGAGATGATTCTAAAAATTTTGTAAGGTCAAGACTATCTGGTGTATTTATATTATCTATCTCACCCTCTTGGGCAAATTCCTTAACACAACAAGGAATATAATATGCCTTAACCACATCTCTGTCATTCATAGCCATTATGTAAAATATCCTTTAAATAAATTTTAAATTCCCTAGGAGAGAGAAAATGAGTAACAGGAAAATTTAGTAGTCTCAAGTTAATTGCTCTTGAGGTATTCTCAAATGTTTCTAATTGAAGATGAATCATCAGGTTATCTTTAATAGATGATACCTGTGCTGATTGACAAGACTTAATTTGAGTCTCTATTTTATCATAATTCTTTTCCAAATTATTAATTTTCAAATCTTGTTCAGCAAATTTGCTAGAGGCTTCTTCAGTAAATTTGCTATAAGATGACAAGTTATCTTGTAATGACTAATTTAATTTAATTATAGCAAGCATGATATCTTTTAAAGAAATCTCTTGTTCACTTAAAGAGGAATCATTCAATGAAGAGTAAACAAGACATTGACGCCTTAACTGCCTCAATTCTAGGAGATTCCAAATGCTGAGATAAACCAACAGAATTCTGATCCTTCACTAATTCTTGAATAGGAAGATCCTTCTCAAACCTTGTACTAGATTGATCCAGTTTTTCCTGTTGCAGGAGTGGGGTAGGTCCCCCTGATGATAGAGAAAGTTCAGGAGGAGACAGGAGAGACACAGATATAGTGGCAATAACTATAAAGGAAAAATATTTGTCCATAAGACCCTTTACTGACATCTGAGTCATTTTCCCTTTAGAACCTCCTTTCCTTTTCCTCATTTACCAAGTGGAGCAGAATCTCATGCACTACACTCCAAAGTGGCTCTGAGGGGCTCCAAAGGGGGCGTGCCCCTTTGGTCAAGCCCCTTCAGGCACGCACCCCTTTAGGCAAGAGGTTGCGTACCACGGAGCAGTCATACCCAATATCTCAGTCTCCTAGGAACTCTCTCTGATGTCAGGAATGGATAAAGGCCCAGCCTGTGGCTGTAGAATTTTCTCCCAAACTCCCTCAAATTTTAATAAACATAAATATAAACATAATGTCCTGTCTTGGATTACGGAGTATCTTACTTGCAGACATTATAAACTAAAAATGAGGACCAAAATCTCATCTAGCTGGATCCTTCCATGTGACATCCTGAAAGGATCTCCATTATCTCCTATCTTGTTTAATATATATATATGACATCTTTCTTCAACAACTTTGTAGCTTTGGGAACATTTTTTTTTTTTAATGTGGATGATATATTTTTACTGGTATCATTTCAAGATATATCTATTACCAATTCAGTGTATCTCATCTTGTATAAGATTATTCAAATTATTAAGTTTAGCACATGGTTTTAAACTGAGTAAAGATAAATCCAAATTGCTATGGTTTGATAGAGCTGAATATCCCTGATGAAATTTGTCTTTCTGATGGCCTTATATTAAAGGTGGATAAGTTAATGGTCTTGTGTCTATTTGGATACTTCATTGTCTAAGAAGCCTTATATAGATGCATTGGTTAAGGCTATCTTTTTAAACTTATGTTGTCTTAGGAGGGTGCGTTCATTGTTTGAAGAAAAACACTTCTTGATATTGCTACAAGAATTAGTCCTTTCTAAGTTAGATTACTGTAATGGTCTTTATGTCTTCTTTCTGCTACTCTGATCGCTAGATTACAAATTATTAAAAATACCACTGCTAGGATGGTTTTTAAACTATAAAGATTGAATCATATCACACCTGTCTTGATGAAGCTTCACTGGCTGCCAATGTGGATCCAATTTACATTTAAACTGTTATGTTGGATGTACAGTATATATTTTGCTGGATTATGTCCTGATTATTTAATTTCTCTGTTCTTTGCCTTTATCTCCTCTGTTTTCTCAAGCCAGTGAATCCTGTTTTATTTTCCATCTTTTGATAAAGTAAAAAAATATAAAATATTCTATGACTATGATAATGCCTTTTCCTTATCAGGCAGTTACAGCTTTGCGTTCATTACCAATTGAAGTAAGAACCATACCATCTTACTTGTCATTTTGAAAGGTTTTAAAAAACATATGCTTTGGAGTACCTGTATGTAAGCAGCTTTGAGTGTGGTTATAAAACTACAAAAAAAGCAGTATAGAAGTCCCAATTCCTTTTCCTTTCACTTATTTGTGTTAAAAAAAACAAACCTCTAACTTTTTGCACATTATTATATTAATTTTGTTATCTGCAGTGAACCCATTGTTGGAAATAAGTATCATTACCATTACATACAAGTTATATGCATTCACAACAAGCTGGTCAATGTTTAACTTGTGGGTAGTCAACATGATCCTCTCCATATAGTAAAGGGCAGAAGGAGAGCAGCACAAGGGCAGACTGCTACAATTATATACTTTTTCTCATATATCAGTGGCAGCAATGAACACATTTTGCATAAATTTTCAGAAGTGGGCAATATATATGGATATTAAAACTAGCTATATAATACTTGTCACTGTATTTATACAGTTCTGCTATCTCTCTACATTATATATGCCTCTTGAAAAATAAAGGGTTTTAAGTTTCTTGTACAAACTCATTAGGTCCCCTTTTGATCTAAGCTCAAGCAATAGAGAATTCCATAGTCATAGCTCAGCTACTATGCAGGCACAATTTCTAGTAATAGATTTGAGAGGAAATTCTATAAGAATTTAGGGGGCAAAATGTGCATAAATACCAGTGTTCTACTTATGTATTGTCAAGGGCAGGTCAGCTTTGGTGCTGATTTGTCTATAGAGCAATTGCAAATCAGTGAACAACATAAGTTTTGTTATGCTCCTGCAAACATTAAACAGTCTTACCTTGGGCAGTTGAGTTGACCCTGCAGTATCCTTATGACTCAGTCCTTGTGAGTCTTTTTCCTGACACTCTTATGCTATCAGGCATGGTATAATCTTCTTCGAAACCACGGGTCAATTCTTTTTCCTTGTAGACATCATAACATAGCAAATAGGTTCTCATCTCTAAGTTTTCCTTCTCTGAATAGCCACCAAGGGTCTTTGCACACCTCTGCTCCTGAGGGGCCTTTACAGTACAGAAGCAGAGCGAAAGTCTTCACCCTATTCCCTTTGATGTTCAGGAACCATCCCATACCTTCTTTATGCCCACAATTCCAGTTTCTCTTTTTCTTTTAATATAGTGTCCCAAATTAAACCTGACAGCTCATAGACAGCACCTTAATTCAGTCAAAGAATTGTGTCTCCATTCCAGATCAGGGCTCTCTCGCTCTCTCTCTCTCTATCTCTCTCTCTCTCAGTCTTGCACTTGGCCAAATTCCTGTTGTTGTTTTTTCCAGACACCAGTTTCAGGGACCTCCGTGCTCTGGGAATGGCTAACCCGTACCACAGTTCCTGGTCCAGCATATGCTTTGGGATCTTTAGTGCCCTAGGTTAGGTAACCTGTTTTCTTCTCTTGGCCATCTCTGAGGGAGTTTTTTCCTCTTCATCTTTTCTTAGCTTCCATTTGCTCTTGCAGTCTTTGATGTCCTGGTTGTTATGGTGGACTGGTTTGAGATGCTCACAGATGACCACCCACTCTCTCCCCATGCTGGAGGCACATCTTGTATACTCCCCACTCTATTCCCCTTCACTCTAGTCCTATGAGTATAGAGTAAAGTTTGGTCTCTCCACTGGCTAAGCACACCTGCTGGCTTGTGCTTGACAGGTTACCGCAGTGGGAAAACAGACATGTGTTTAGCTGTTTCCTGTCCTCCTCATGTATATATTCCCCATCTGTGTCCATCCTCTTTCCTTGCCCATGTCTAGCATTGAAATCTGTATATTTTATCCTTAAGCTTTAAGAATGGTCTGAAATTTGGCAGCTAAAATTTAATGCTAAGAAATTCTTTATGCCCACAATTCCAGTTTCTCTTTTTCTTTGAATACAGTGTCCCAAATTAAACCTAAAATGCAAGGTGCATTTGGGCTGTAAAATCCCAAAGGAACAGTACAGTTTAGGGGGTGAAAAACTTATGTGCAGGACTTGGGTGTGATTGTAAGTGATGATCTTAAGGAGGCCAAGCAGGTTGAAAAGGTGACGGCAAAAGCTATAAGGATGCTAGGGTGCATAGGAAGAGGTATGACCAGTAGGAGAAAGGAGGTATTGATGCCCCTGTATAAGAATCCGGTGAGGCCTCATTTAGAATATTGTGTACAATTCTGGAAACCGCACCATCGAAAAGATATAAAAAGGATGTCCGAGTCAGTCTAGAGCAAGGGTGTCAAAGTCCCTCCTCTAGGGCCGCAATCCAGTTGGGTTTTCAGGATTTCCCCAATGATATGCATGAGATCTATTAGCAGTGCATGCAAATAGATCTCATGCATATTCATTGGGGAAATCCTGAAAACCCGACTGTATTGCGGCCCTTGAAGAGGGACTTTGACACCCTTGGTCTAGAGGAAGGCTACTAAAATTGTACACGATCTTCGTCATAAGGTGTTTGGGAACAGACTTAAAGATCTCATTAAGTATATTTTAGAGGAAAGGCAGGAGAGGGGAGATTGATAGAGATGTTTAAATGCCTATGTGGCATAAATGCGAATGAGTCGAGTCTTTCTTTTGAAAGGAAGCTCAGGAATAAGACAGCATAGGATGAAGTTAAGAGGTGATAGGCTCAGGAGTAATCTATGGAAATACTTTTGTACTGAAACGGCGGTAGATGTGTGGAACAGTCTCTCAGAAGAAGTGGTAGAGACTGAGACTATGTCTACCATTACCTTTCATGAGAGAAGAAAAGATAATGGTTACTGTGAATGGGCAGACAAAATGGGCTATCTGGCCTTTATTTGCCATCATGTTTCTATGTTTATTATTTCACACTTGTATATATTGCCATTACCTTTTTTTTTAACTTTAATTTTTCTATTAATGCAATTTTACAATCACTTGAATACATCCTTGATTAAGAAATCTCAGCAAACAGACAAAATTATTAATAATTAATAAAGAAAAGGAAAAAAATATCTCTGAACAGTTCACAATAATAATGATACAGGACAATTCAAAATGGGGAAAAGAAAAAAAAAAATATCTCTGGAATCTTGCCACTCCACTCATTTTCCTCAGCCCACTTACTAACCCTTCTCCAGAAAGATTATATTCACTTTTAAGTTCTTCTTCCTGCAATGCCCTAGGGCACGCCCAACTTATATTTTGGTGTCTTTTAAGGATTTTTGTCTTGGGATTTTTGCTGTAGTAAGTTAGAGGTTGGACATTTTATGCAAGATGTCCACAACCCCAGTAGAAAATATTTCCTTTTTCAAAGCTGCCAAATGTTTATCTTTTATTTTTGAAAATGAGCTAGGTGTAAGTTTTTGTCCTTTGGACGTCTACCTTTTTTGCCCATTTTCAAAAATAAAAACGCCCACGTGAAAAACATACAAAAGCAAGTTTAGTAGATGTACCCACCAACTACCTTGTCTGATCACGGCAGAAGAATCCCAATCAGCTGAGCCGGTTTCGAGGATTCCTAGTGGCTCAGCTAATGTGGATTCCCTCTGCCAGGATCAGCTGAGCCGCGGAGCCCTACATTCCTCCCCCTGACATCCTCGGACCTCCCCCAACATCCCCCTGACATCCCCCAAATCCCCATGAAATCCCCGACATCCCCCCCTGCCATCCCAGACCTCCCCGACATCCCCTTGAAATTCCCGACATCCTGCTCTCATCCTGGACCACCCCTGACATCTCTGCCCCCTCACCACATCCCCCCAATATTCCTGGGCCCTCTCCCACATCCCCAGATCTCCCTGTATCTTTGGATGAGAAAACGGCAGGAGGGAAGCTTCCTCCCTCCTGCCTACAGGGCTGCGTGCTGCAAATGACAGGGTTTCCCACTCCCAATGCATCTTGGGATGCAGTGGGAGGGGCTGAAAGTCTTGATTGGCTCAAAATCACCATTTTGGACATCTGGAGCATTTTTCATCAACAATGCTTGTCCATCCATGTTTAAACTCAGCAGCTCATACTTTCAGTGTTGAAAATTGAGGACACATCAACATACACTGCATCTAACTCAGATTTAATTTTGGTAGACAGGAATGTTATCACGGCACAATACTCAATTTTGTCCTTTTTAAAAATTATTATTATAAAGTGAATCAATTATTCACTTTAAAAGGCTAACATAATGAAACTAGACGTTAGAACAGGGGTAGGGAACTCCGATCCTTGAGAGCCGTATTCCAGCCGGGTTTTCAGGATTTCCCCAATGAATATGCATGAGATCTATTTGCATGCACTGCGTTAGAATGACTTGAATATCTAGCTGTAGACATTTGTCAGTGCTATCTGCTGGACAGCTTTAGAATTGTATTGCTAATCATACTCTAGGTCAGGCTGGAAACGTTTATCAAATGACACTCGTAAGTCTTGTATAGACATATGCATGGGTGAGAAATACTCTGTTTGGTTTCTTTGCTTTGCAATCTGTGACATCAGAAAGTTCCACCTCTTAAGAGAAGGCTGTTGCTCATTTGCTATGCTTCTTGACCTTTTCAAAAGTACATTTGGCTTTCTGAAATATTTCCAGTCATTCCCATTGTGATTATAGGAGAACAGAAATGCAAGCAGATTTTTCAGCTGCCATATAATTAGTTCTGAGAATTGTACTATTTATTGTTTCTGCTTTACACTGAAAAAGGAAAAGAGAAATGTTCATTTAATAACATAAATATCAATAGGGGGTAGCCTTGTTAGCAATTAAAACACAGCATTAGATGAGGTATATTTTAAAAGAGAAAGAACAATTACATTCAAATAGTGAAACCCAATTTACCTTTGTTGAATGTCATCTGTAATTTTCATAATGCTCAAACATAACTTATAATTGATCTTTTTTCTCCCTAAGATGTACAGGCATTTCTTTTCAAATGATTGACAGGTTTGCATTTGCTCATGCTGCTTTATAGCAAATGGAAATTGATTTAAAAAAAAAAAAAAGGAGATCACCTGTTTTTATAAGATTTCAGCACAATTACAAGTGCCAGAGAAAAACAAATTAATTATGGTTGTGTCATCAGTGCAAGCTAGTGAGGAACAAGATTTTAAAAAGAAACAAACAAGCAAAAGCTACCCCTTTTTACAAAACTGTGCAAGAGATTTTAGCACTGGTCAGCACGCTGAGTGCTCTGCGCTGCTCCGACATTCATAGGAACTCTATGACCGTCGTAGCAGCGCAGAGCATTCAGCGCGCTGGTCAGTGCTAAAAACCTCTTGCGTGGATTTGTAAAAGGGCATAAAAATAAGTAATGAAGGACCTCGTTTACAAAGCTGTTTAGCTGTGGCAACTGCCCCGAAGCCCATAGGGATTTAAAGGGTTTGGGGGTCCATTGTCACGCAGCAGCTGCTAGCGCAGCTTTGTAAAAGGGGTAAACGAGGGCTGAACAAATGTCTTTTTCTTTCCGACAAAGGAAGGCTTACATGCTCATGGATTTATGTGGCAGAGACATTAATTTTGATGGCTCTTGAAAAATGTGCTGAGATAGGTCAGTCAGATTGAACATGGATTTTTTTTCCTTGATCGATTTGGGAATATGTTCAATAGAAAACAATTTAGAGACAAACTACATCATAGTTTCTTCATAAGTCAGATATTCTAAGCATCCTCTTTTAACCTTTCCCCAGTCCTGCTTTTAATTGTAATAGGCTGGAACATGGGAAGAACCAAATGGATAGAATTACTTGATTTGACTAAAGAGAACTTAGGCCCTCTTTTACAAAGGTGCGCTAAGCGTTTTAGCACCCGTTTAGCGCGTGCTAAATCAACACGTGTGCTAACGCGTTCATAGGATAACATGCACACATTAGCGTTTAGCTTGCGCTAAAAAGCTTAGCACACCTTTGTAAAAGAGGGGGTTCACGAGAAGTCATGCTTGTTAATCTACCAGAGTTTTTGGAAGGCTTAAACTAGCAGGTGAAAAAGGATGAGCAGCTTGACACAATGTAAGTGGATATTCTGAAATCATTCGATAACGCTCCTCTTATTAGAATTCTGAGTAAAATAAGTCTTAGGATGGAAGTCAATCTCCTCTTGTGGACTGGTAACTTGGTAAACGGTAGGAAACAGACTGCTGCAGTAATCACTCCAACGCCCATAGAGATTAAATGGGTGTCGGAACATTTGCCACGCCGTAGCCGCTACTGCAGTTTTGTAAATAGGGGGATTAAGGACCTGTATAATAAAACTCCTTGTCAACATGTTTTAGTGTAAAGCTTAATAAAATTTTATGGGCACATTAAAATGAAGCATAATATGGCATGAAATAAATTTTATAGAAGACATGATAAAGTTTACTTTCATTAGCATGGCTTCAGTATTGTTGCTGACTGCTGGGAAGTACCTTATGGTAACCAGCCAAAAGTGAAAGGTCTGATTTAGCAGGGCCATTTGATCCCTTTCAGCCTATATAAAGATCAGCATTGTCCCTCATCCCACATCATCACCCATCCCCTTCCCTCCCATTATCAACCCTTTACCTTAAACCATCTCAGCTCCTTCCTGGTAGGTCATTAAACCTCCTCAACTGAGTCGCTCTGCATCATTAGTTACTTGGATTTCCAAAGTATCAAGATTCTCTTTCAAGGCACAGTTTATTGTATAGTTGTAGTTCCCCAACCACTTTTCCATAATGAACCTGTAGGGTTCCTGTTGTCCACTGTGAACACCTTCTTAATGAAATGTGCTAATGGAGAGCTGCCCCTAGCAGCATCATTGAACAGTTGCGGTTGCAAAGGTAGAAAAGCTGTCATACTTCATGCAATTGAAGACAGGGGGCTCACTGGATTGGTGAGATTAATTCTGGAGAACCATAAGAGGAGGTTGGAGACTATGGAGTCTTTGGGGTGTTATTTGAAGAGGGATATGTGGCATGTGGTGGAAACAGAGTTGTTGATGGTTCAGGGAAAGGGTTTCATGAGGTAAGGAAGAGGTGATAGTTTGATAGGTGTGTTAATGATGGCTCCTCTGGGAGTATTAATGCAGGGGGAGGGTATGTGATGGTTAGAGGAGGATGTTATGGGGAGAGTATAAAATCTAGTCTTGATGGATAGTTATATGGGTAAAATGGGAGACTCCTTGAGAAGATTAAGTTTTATATGAAAGGAGACAATGTTCTTTTGTGGATTGTAAAGTGGCTACAAGATATAAAACAGAGTAGGACTAATTTTTATTTATTTATTTAAAAATGTATACTCTGTCTAAAAATACCTAGGTGGTTGGGGGTCTGTACAAGGGGGAGGTGGGAGGGGAAAACTCAGTGCCACAAACCAGAGCCAGTAAGCTATGGTTTTGCGTGACCCATTGATCCTGGGTCACAAGAATAATTCCTATAAGATGAGATTCAACAACCTGCAGTCCTGAGATGCCACAGGTTGCGAAACCCTTGGGATATGAAGGTGTGGTAAAGGGCGAACGTTTACCCCACCTTGATAAATTACCCCCACCCTTTATGTTTTAACTATAGAGCATACTGAGAGCTTTACCTCTGAGGGAGATGTGATAGATATTTATGAAATCATGAATGGGGTAGAATGGTGAAATAAAGGACAGTTCTTTACCCTTTCAAACTGCACAAAAACAAGTGGACACTCTATTAAGTTGATGACTACCAGATTGAAATTTTTTCATGCAGTGCATGAAACTTTATTAGAAACGTATTCATTCAGTGCATAATCAAGGTGTGGTCTCTGTTACTAGAGAAATGTGGCCATTGACTAACATAGGGATTGATGCAGAAAGTCACACAGTGCAACCTCATACTGAAAGCTGATGGTACAGTTTCTACCATGAGATTAGAAAGAAAAATATTCACATCTTCCTTAGCTTTAAGAAATTCTTCCAACTGCTTAAGCTCATAAAATTGAAATAGTTTACCCTCAAAGATTATAAAGCATACACAAGGAAATCTGAGAATGAAATTAGCACTTATGGATATAACCCTGGTCTGAAGAGACAGGAAAGCTCTACGTGTTGTCTGTGAATATTATTGTATAACCCTTATGTTCACTGCTTAAGGTTGGCTAGAAAGGAAGGATGGGATTGTGTCCTCAGATTGTTGTTTTCCCCTTTTTTTTCCTGATTCTTTAATATATATTTCATATTTTTTGAGGACTGTATTTGAATTGATTTATTTCTATGGATTGTATTATTTTTCCTGTTCATGTTTTGGAAATATTTCTATTATGTCGCAGGTGGACAGTGCTATGTTATATATTTAAAATCTTGAATAAAATTTTTAAAAAAATTCCACAACAATGTGGTTTTCTTAATGAGATGCTAATTCAAAATGTGCAGAGCATGTACACTAATCAAAGAAAGCCTGTCGGACACAAGGACAGCTTTACTGTTTTCATGTCCAAAGAAAACAAAAGTGCCAGCGCATATCTGCACATAAATGTTTTAGGAGTCTAAAATTTATGCACAGGATAACCTGTGCAGATGTGCGTTGGTACTTTCATTCGTATAGAGAAGCAGCGACTGATAACTCCACACACAGCTGTTACTCCCATTCTGTCTTTTGAAGTTGCAAGTACTCAATACTTTGTCTCAGAAGAAAAAGAAAAAAAATGGCAGTAAATCCCCAAAATTTGACATTAAATCCTCTTGACTAATCTTTCTATTACTGCCAAGGACCTGGTGGTTAATTTCATGCACTGTGCACACATTAAAGTCCCCTGTTTACTTCTGTCTGTTGTGGAGAAATACCTGATGGCACCATTAACATTCATTTTAATATACTGAGAGCCCATGTGGCCTGCATGAGATTAACTGTTACAGTAAACTCCTTCTTACAACATAAAAACATAGAAACATGAGGGCAGATAAAGGCCAAATGGCCCATCCAGTCTGCCCATCCGCAATAACCATTATCTCTTCAGCAGAGGAAGAGCTTGTTTGACTTCTTCGAGGGAGTAAACAGACAGATAGACAAGGGTAACCCAGTCGACATTGTATATCTGGATTTTCAGAAGGCTTTCGACAAGGTTCCACATGAACAACTACTTTGAAAAATTGCGAGTCATGGAATCGAGCGTGAAATACTCACGTGGAATAAAAATTGGCTGGTGGATAGGAAACAGAGAGTGGGAGTAAATGGACAATACTCGGACTGGAAAAGCATCACCAGTGGAGTGCCGCAGCGTTCAATGCTTGGACTCGTGCTCTTCAATATATTTATAAATGATCTGGAAATTGGTACGACAAGTGAGGTGATTAAATTTGCGGTTGATACGAAGTTATTCAGAGTAGTGAAGATGCAGGAGGATTGCAAATATCTGTAACATGACATAAACACGCTCGAGAAATGGGCCGTGACATGGCAAATTAGGTTCAACGTGGATAAGTGTAAGGTGATGCATGTCGGTAACAAAAATCTTATGCACGAATACAGGATGTCTGGGGTGGTACTTGGAGAGACCCCCCAGGAAAGAGACTTGAGAGTACTGGTCGACAAGACGATGAAGCCGTCCGCGCAATGTGCAGTGGTGGCGAAAAGGGCAAACAGAATGCTGGGAATTATTAAGAAGGGGATCACAAACAGATCAGAGAGGGTTATCATGCCGCTGTACTGGGCCATGGTGCGCCCTCACCTGGAGTACTTTGTCCAGCACTGGTCACCGTACATGAAGAAGGACACGTTACTACTCGAAAGGGTCCAGAGAAGAGTGACTAAAATGGTAAAGGGGCTGAAGGAGTTGCCGTACAGTGAGAGATTAGAGAAACTGGGCCTCTTCTCCCTTGAAAAGAGGAGACTGAGAGGGGACATGATAAAAAACATTCAAGATAAAGAAGAACACCAGATTCATCTGGTGTGATATAACATTAGCTGAGCTGATGTCACCGGCTGGTAATATTTATTGAATGATGGGGGGAGGGGGAACAGAGGGTAAGGGGAATATATGAGGTGTTATCAAGGGTCTGTAGAATAAGGATTGACAATTTTATAAGATGAAGTAAGAAAGGGTTAATAGACAGAGCTTGTAAGAAAGAAAAATGATTAGGGAGGTTGCTAAGGTGATGGGGTGGAGCAGTCACGTGATTGGTTGGATGTTGTGGTAGGCTGGAGTGAACTCTGTGAGGAAAGGGGAACAGTAGAGTAGTCTCTTCAGGAAAAGATTATCCCTCCCTCCCTCCCATTTGTGCTGGTGTTATGTTTTGTGTTAGTGTTGTGGGGTGGGGTGGGGGATGTACATGTTATATGTCGACTTGGGTGGATTTGGTGGAGCTTATGGGGTTGGGGGGAGGTGGTCGCAGCTTTGGGTGGGGCGGAAAATGGGGTTTGGCCCAGTTGGATCTGGGAGATGAGCAGTTAATAAATAAATAAATGTAACATTCGTATGCGATACCGCTGCGAGGGGAAGCATGGCCTTGCGTCACCGTGGATCATGTTTGGGGGGAGGGGAAGCATGACCTTGCGTCACCGTGGGTCATGTTTGGGGGGAGGGGAAGCATGACCTGGCGTCACCGTGGGTCATGTTTGGGGGGAGGGGAAGCATGACCTGGCATCACCGTGGGTCATGTTTGAGGGGAGGGGAGGGGAAGCATGGCCTTGCATCACCGTGGGCCATATTTGGGGGAATGTTATAAATTTAAAGACTTAACGGGAGCTAGTTTCGACACCGAATAGCTCCCTGGGGATGTGTGAAATATGCATTGGGGGTTTGTTGGTTTTTGGACACAGATTGTATTGTAAGTGAAGATAATATTCAGATAGATAATAAAGCTGCGGCCAAATATTTATTCCAATAAAACTGAGTTGTGTGATTATTGATTGATGGTGATTAGCTTTCAGTTGCAGGTGATGGGAATGCGAATGCTAATGTTATGAAGGGAATAGACTTAGTAGATAAAAACAAGTTGCTCACCCTCTCCAAGGTAGGGAGAACGAGAGGGCACTCTCTAAAGTTGAAAGAGGATAGATTCCGTACAAACGTAAGGAAGTTCTTCTTCATCCAGAGAGTGGTGGAAAACTGGAACGCTCTTCTAGAGGCTGTTATAGGGGAAAACACCCAACAGGGATTTAAGACAAAGTTGGACGGGTTCCTGTTGAACCAAAACGTAAGCAGGTAGGGCTGGTCTCAGGGCACTGGTCTTGACCTGGGGGTCACCGCGGGAGCGGACAGCTGGGCACGATGGACCACTGGTCTGACCCAGCAGCGGCAAATTCTTATGTTCTTCCTCTCTGGAAGATCCCACATGCCTATTCCAGGATTTCTTGAATTTAGACAACAATGTGAATGCAGACCACTTGTTAACCATGTGGTACTGTCCATGGTAGTTTTCTGCATTGGCTCCATAGCAGGGTTCAAAATTGGCTTGAACAAGTTCCTGGAAAAAAAAAATCCATAAACGGGAGAGGCATTGCTGATTCTTAAAAATGTGCTATGATAAATAGATTTATTGCTGAGAACTCGTGACTCAGATTGGCTATTGTTGGAAATAGGGTGCTGGGCTTGATTGACCTTAAAATGGTTTTTCCTATGTTCTTATGTTTTAATTCAGGCTAGTTAACATGGGTGATTGTGTGAGGCAGTGTTTATGGTAACACCTAAATCGGGGGTCGGCAACCTGCGGCTCCAGAGCCGCATGCGGCTCTTTTCCACCTTTGCTGCGGCTCCGGTAGTGTGTCACGCAGGCATGCAGTTACAAGTCCGGCGTCGCGGCGGGAAATAGCCATGCTGAGCAGTGAGCTCAGCACATACACAGATGAAAGCCTTGCTTGCTGATTGGTCCGGCGGCCCCGCCCCGCCGTACCAATCAGCAAGCAAGGCTTTCATCTGTGTAGTGCTGAGCTCACTGCTCAGCATGGCTATTTCCCGCCGCGACGCCTGAAAAAGAAATCATCCTGGCCGGGGTCGGTGTCATGCTCCGGAGATCTACAGCCTTCCTATCTCCCTCTCCCTTCTACCTGCTTCCGGCCACATCCCCTGCTCCGCGGCTCTCTTCGGCAACTCAGCAGCAGCTTCTGACGTCGGGGCCTACCCTCTGCGAGTCCCGCTTGTTTCAACTTCCTTTTTTCACAAAGGCGGGACTCGTAGAGGGAAGGCCTCGATGTCAGCAGCTTGTCTTGATCACCGCTGCTGACGAGTTGCTGAAGAGAGCCGCGGAGCAGGGGGGTGTTGCCAGGTGCAGGTAGAAGGGAGAGGGCCAGATGCAGGACTCGTGGGTGAGGGAGGAGAAGAGAGAGAGAAAGAGAGAGGGGAGGAAACAAAATGAAATATTTCATACTGGGCTGGGCCGGAGTGGAGGGAGGGTGGAAAGATTCTGGCTACAGGGTGCAGTAACAAAGGAAAAGGGGGGAAAGCTGAAAATGGAGATAGTGACACAAAGAAGAGAAAGAGTAAGCAGGACCTACTGAATAAGGATAGAGATACAGAGGGGACATGAAGAGGAGGTGAAATAGAGACATAGAAGTAATGCTGAAAAAATGGGGGGGGGGGAGATAAAGACATTGAAAGGGCAAATGGTGAACATGGGGTAAAGACAAGGACAGAGACAAATGAAGATTCTGAAAAAATGATGAGATAGGGATATAGGTGAGATGGACACAAAGAAGGGTGATGCTGGAAAATAGGTGGAATGGTAATTCTGACAGACACAGAAGGGAAATGCTGGATCAAGGAGAGATGGGGCTCAGGCTGGATGGAATGAGGAGAAATGCCTTGTTGGCCCGGAACTTCCTCTCCTACGTCAGAATTGACGTCAGGGAGCGGAATGCTGGTCAGCGCAACACTTCTGCAGGGAAAGCTTGGGACGGTGGTGGCTTGGGGGCTGTTCCCCGATTGCGGTGGCAGCAAACCGAGTGGCTTGGGGGACGGCACGGAGACAGAAAGAAGGGGGAACAGGGAGACAAAGAAAAAGTTGGGGGAGAGAATGAGGTCTGGAGGAGAGGAAACATACAGGAGGCTGGAAGAAAGGAAGAAAGATTGGATGCACAGTCAGAAGAAGAAAGTGCAACCAGAGACTCATGAAATCACCAAATAGCAAAGGTAGGAAAAATGATTTTATTTTCAATTTAGTGATCCTGTATATAGCATTAAGATAAGAAACAATATATGCAGTGTTAGATTTGTTTTATAATGGTTTTGCGGCTCCAAGTTTTTTTTTTCTTTTCGAAAACGGGTCCAAGTGGCTCTTTATGTCTTAAAGGTTGCAGACCCCTGACCTAAATCAAGACAACATTTCCATTTTTAGATTAACAAGTTGACGGTAGTGTGAGAGGACAGCATACCATGAACATGTTAAAGACTCTTGTGCATTTGAACTTTCCTTTATTTACATGCATGGAGGGAGCTCCCCTCCCCCCTATCGTGTGTTCTCACCCTATAAACCGAGTTTAATCATTGAAGAGTTCTTTAGCTGGAAGCCTGGGCCCCTCACGGAAACTTGCAATCATGGATCCTGAATCTTGCCTTTAAAAATATATTTCTTATACAATTCCACAGACCAAAAGCTTGTTATTTAGGTTAGCACATTAGTTAAAATATTTCCACAATATTAATTACAAACAAGAAAAACCTTGCCTTGAGAAACAGCAGAACAACAGAAAAGGCAAGGGGTGGATTCCTTTCATCCAAAGCAATCTTTATTCAAGAACGTCCCAACAAGAACAATACCTTCCTCAAGGGACACGGTATTTGAATCTGAAGCTGAAACTAGGATTCTTGTTGGGACATTCTTGAATAAAGATTGTTTTGGCTGAAAGGACTCCGCCTCTTGCATTTTCTGGAACAAAAAAGTGTTTCGAAACCCCATCCCCTTGTAATGAATTCAAAACTATTCAAAATATTTTTTGCCTTTTTCAAATTTTAGAATAATAAAAAAATCATTCAAAAAACTTATCTGAATCACAGCAGGTGTATTTTCATAGCTTATTGTCTGACAATAAACCTGCTATGATTCAGGTAAGTTTTTTGAATGATTTTCTGATTGTCCTAAAATTTGAAAAAGACAAAAAAATCTTTTGAATAGTTTTGAATTCACTACAAGGGGATGGGTTTTTGAAACGCTTTTTTGTTCCATCTTTCCCCTCTTAGTACTTTTGCTGAGTGTTTATTGATTTCTCTTTGATATTTGATCGAAAGACTACATGATGTACGGGACAGGACTTATAGGTGCTGGTCCCCTATAAGTTTCCTGCCTGGGGCTTAAATTATTAAATAATTATAAATTCATTTTTATAATTCAATTTTTTTGGCCTGTACTGACATGTCTTTTCATTTAAAATTTGTCAGCTTCCAGCGTTGGTCCTTTGAGCAGATTGGAAGGGATCTGCCAATTATTATTATTTTTTGTAGACACTTGAAGTATTTTTGGCAAATTTGTTTGTTTGTTTTTTGGAGGCCACAATATTAATGACATCATAATTATTGTTATAGTTATTGAATCTCGCCAGGACAGTTAAAAGAGGCGAAACACAATTGTGCACGTTAGATTGTTCAGTACTAATACTTAGATTCAGTACTTTTCTTCAAATATAGTTAAAAATACTTGCAAATTTTCTATCCTGACAAGTTTAATAACACAAATTGAATCTGATCTTTCAGATTTTAATAAGTGTGCTGACTGCACTTTTCTATCAAATGTCATCTGTTATACATGAATACATTAAAGCAATCGGTTTTAAAATCTGCAGGAAATTGATTTTTCCAGACAGCTAAAGTTCCTGAATTTTATAAAATCTGTTCTGTACTTTTTTTCTTCAGGCAAGCCAGTGATGATAGTGACAGAATACATGGAGAATGGTTCTCTTGATTCCTTTCTAAAGGTACGTTTTCCTTCTATGTTTTATTCTTATAGACTTATTTTTGTATGTAGGAAAAAGAGCAGCCCTTGCTGCACTGGCTGTGGTGAGATTTCCTCGGTTATTCAGCAGTAAGAAGCCTTTATGAAATTACTATGAAAATTGAAATAAATTGAACTCTTAAATCACTTTGCCATCCTTTTACAAAGCTGCACTAAGCAGTAATGTACGCTTAATGTGCAGCAAAAAAAAAAAAAAAAAGTTTAGGCATGTGTACATGCTAGATTCTATAAATGGTGCTTTAATTGGGTGCCACTAGGTACCTTCATTGATTCTGCCTAGCAACACCTAACTACCCCCCCCCCTTTGCAGTAGTTTAAAAAAAAATCAGTGAGGTGGGGCAACCCCTACACCTTGTTTGTTTTAAGTAAAATTTTGTGTGTTTTTCATATATATATAAATGAATAAAATTAGGAACAACAAAATGGGTTAATTAATATTTTTGGACCACCCTAGTGAGCTGGTAGTGGTGTGTATAATTTAGCAGCTTGAAGGATTCTAAAAGTATGTGAGTCACCGAAGGGATGTCTGTGAGTTTCAGGGGGGGGGGGCAGTTGTGAATGCAAGTCACTGAGGTCCTGATTCTATAAGAGGTGCCTGATGTGGTAGGTACCTGGAAAATGAGTGCCTGCCACCTGTCAATCATAGACAGGTAATGCTTACAGAATCACTGCTAGCAAAGACCCTAGGTGACTGAAATTTATTTATTCAGTTTTCAGTATTTTTCTTCCAATGGAGCTCAGAACAGTTTACATGAATTTATTCAGGCACTCAAGCAATTTTCCCCATCTGTCCTGGCTCACAATCTTTCTAATGTACCTTGGGCAATGGGGGTTGGATTAAAAGACTTTCTCAGGGTCACAAGGAGCAGTGTAAGTTTGAACCCACAACTGTAGGGTGCTGAGGCTGTAGTTTTAACCACTGTACCACCAGGGTTTTACAAGCTTACATTTATGGCACCTAGGGTCCTTGTAGAATCACGGCCAGCAATGCCTAGTAACACCAAAGTCCGGTGTCGCCTCTAAATGAGCCCACTTCCAAACATTGGTGTCACTAGACACCATGGACTCAGGCACTACTCCTAGAGGGTGTCTAGCGGCACTTAATTTTTAAAAATGTGTTTTAATGGTGTGACCACTTTATTTAAAACACTTAAGTTAGGTGCTAGTAGGTGCAATCTAGGCACCTGTCAGTGCCTTTCAGCAACCTTTGCAGATTCAGGCCCTGCATGACTGTAAGGGATCTTTGTCTCAATAGTGTATCCTTGTGAGCAAGGTTCCAGATTGAAGATCTGTGTCAGGAATGGAAATGATTATGCATGAGTGAGGTGTCGGGTGGTCTCTATGTGTAAGAGCAAATAGTGGGAGTATGGTGCTTATTCTAGACGTTCTATTCTTGTTTTGAAAGTCTGAAAACTGGCATTTGGATGTCCATACTGCACGGATATCCAAATCCCAATTTTACAAAGGCAGGATATGAACATTTATTACTGTAAAATGTCCATATATTAAGGGGTGTAGTCTGGGCACATTTTGGGGGGAGGGCACAAGATATGGATTTCCAGCTTTCATCACCGAAGAGGAAAGGACGTCCAGAAAGATGGGCATTTATATTTACACCTGGTACTTGTCATATCCAGGTTACAGAAGGGTGCTCTGTCAATAAGAGAGATTAAGACTCACCTCCCCATTCTCTTCCCTGAATATGAAACCAGCATAAGATGTCGTGATCTTTGACAGCTTCAGATATTATGGACATTCTTAACAGAGCAGCATACAGATCTGAGGAGTAGCCTAATGGTTAGACAACTATTTTTTATGTACTTATTCATTTATTTTTAATTGGAAGCCTTCCAGGAACAGAAAACTACTTACTACATCTGAATCTTTAAAATATCTGAATGGTGAACATTCAGGCAAAGTAGATATTTTATGTTCTTGGTGGGCATGTGAGTAGTTGGATATTTATAAGGGGATGTGTTTGAGGTGTGTGTGTGTGCACAAATGTAGAAATGTAGCAAAATGAAGGCAGATGAAGACCATGTGGCCTATCCAGTCTGCACATTCATGCCCAGTGACATAGGGAGGAAGGTTGGTGCCAGTGGTGGTGGCGCCAACTCTTCCCCACAGCTTGAATGTCCTCCGCGTACCTCTTGAAATGTTCACCAGAGAGAGCAGCATCTTCCACCTGCTTCTCTGGGGCCTCTTTGCAGATCGAGTTCTCTTCTAAGATATTGGGAGTCCTTTTTGATTCCTCTCTTACCTTCTAAGATCAAATAAATTCCTTGGTCAAGAAGTGCTTTTTTAGTTTACGAATGTTGAGGAAGGTTAGACATCTTTTTATCATCATCAATACTTCTCTGTTTTGGTCCAATCAATCATATTATCCCGACTAGATTATTGTAATGCTATTTATTTTGGCATTACAAAGATCTGTTTCCAAAGATTACAATTAATCCAGAATACCACTGCAAAGTTGATTTTTGGAAAAAGTAAATTTGAACATGTGACCCCTTTGCTCCTGAATCTTCATTGGCTCCTGGTTTATCTTAGAATTCAATTCAAATGTGCTTGCATCTCTTTTAAAATTTTATATGGTATTTTTAATCCCCTCGTTTCTTTATTATGGAACGTTTACAGATTCTCCTATGCAAGAGGCATCCAACAATGTAAACTCTCCCTTCCTTCCAGAAAAGGAATTAAAGGAGTTAAGATCTTTAGTCAATCTTTAGTCTTTAAACTTTCAAAACTATGGAATGAACTCCCCTTGACTCTGAGGAGCCCTAGTCCTTTCCAATCTTTTCGTAAATTTCTAAAAACTTTCCTATTTGCTATTTTTTATCTTTTTCAGTTCTTATTTAATTGTTGTAAACTGAGTCAAGTTTCTTTAGGTTCATGACCTGGTATATAAAGCTGAGCTATAGTTTAGTTTAGTTTGTCACGCTATCCTCAGCTCCCTGCTGACGTCACGTCCTGGTCCCATGACCAGGAAGTGACATCAGAAGGGAGTCAAGGCCAGCACGAGCAGCAAGCGGAAGATGCCGCTTATGCTGGTGAAACATTTAAAGAGGTACACAGGGGGTGTGGTGAGGAGGAGAGGCAATGGTGCCCCCCCCCCATGAAGATCATGCCCGGGGTGGTCCGCCTCCCTCCTCCCTTTTACTACGCCACTGTTCATACCATCTACTCTTTAATTTCCAAGGTACTTGTCCCAAGCTTTCTTTAATTCAGATACAGTTTTCACCTCCACCACCTCCATAGTGAGGTCATTCCATAAATTTGCCACCGTTTTGTGTAGAAGTATTTCTCAGGTTTCTCCTAAGGCCATCCCCTCTCACTTTCATCCTATGCCCCCTCATTCCAGAGTTTCCTTTTAATTGAAAAAGACTCGCCTTCTGCATTTATGCTATGGAGGTATTTAAACAACTTTAAATATCTCTCCTATCCCACCTGTCTTCAAAATGTGTGTATAAGAGACAGACAGACAGACTCCGAGTGGATGGGGTATAAGCTTATATGTGGCTGAGTAGAAAGGGTAGAGAGAATGAGAGGGCACTCTCTAAAGTTAAAAGGGGATAGATTCCATACAAATGTAAGGAAGTTCTTCTTCACCAAGAGAGTGGTGGAAATTTGGAACGCTCTTCCGGAGGCTGCTATAGGGGAAAACACCTTCCAGGGATTCAAGACAAAGTTAAACTAATTCCTGTTGAACTAGAACATATGCAGGTAAGGCTAGACTCAATTAGGGCACTAGTCTTTGACATAATGGCTGCTGCCGCGGGAGCGGTCTGCTGGGCACAATGGACCACTGGTCTGACCCAGAAGCGGCAGTCTTATGTTCTTATGTAAGTGGGGTGGATGGAAGTGTTTGTGCACATGGGAGACTGAGTGGGCATGATGTGTTTGAATCTGTGACTGTATGGATGCAGTACATGAAGGGTATGTGTATTTTTGCTTTATATGTATATGACTGAGTGGTGTTTGTGCACAATTGGGTGAAGTGCATGTGATCTTTTCTTTCTCAAATTCACTACTCCAGTCCTAACTCCAGTCCTAGCTGTGGCATCCTTCCCTACTTCACAGCATCTTCCTCCAATCATTTCATTGCTCCTTTTTTCTGATCTTTCTTTCCATCTCCTTGTGCCACATCCATAAGCTACCGCATCCCTTAGTAAAATGGGTGTGATCTGGTCTCTGCACACTACCCTGAGCAACCTCTCCTTCAGTAGGCAGGATTCTGGGTCCTAAAGTGTCCTTTATTCTTTGGAGCACTCCATCACCATGCCTGCTTGATCATACAAAACCCAGGCTCCCTACCTGTTGCGTGGCACAGCCCATTTTTATTGTTCACAAAGTTATTTCAAATACAAATTATTGCAACAAAATATATTTTGTGCATAGCACTATGAGTGTATGCAATGCAGTATAAGATACATTTCACTGTGGGGAGATTGCAAACGTAGCTTTAGTGCAGGACTCTGTTCCTTTTATCCTTGCTGTACAATATGTCTTGAATAGACTTCTCAAGTCAGTATGTCAAGCTCCATCTCTGGCCATATTTAAATCTAGAATAATAGCCCACCTCTTTGAGACTGCTATATTTTCTCTGTGCTATCCTATTTTTAATAGTGTTCTTTTTTTTTTATTCTTTATTGATTTTCTAAACTTCAAAAATGCAATACACAAATATATATCATATAATAAGTTAATAAAAGCAGATTCAACTTACAAATATGCATAACCAACCATTTTCTCCCCCCCCCCCCTAGCCCAATGATTATTCAATAAAACACAGAAACATAGACTATCCCAATAACCTTACCCTATTCAGATTAAAAATAGCCTTCTACCCTCCTCCCACCCCTGGTGGACATACTCAAAAGTCAAATTAGGACAGAAATAGCCTCCCCCCTACCCACCCTTTCCTGGATATGTATGAAAACAAACAAAAACTAACTCATAATCAAAGACCTACTATAGTGAAGTAATATATGATGTCAACGGCCCCCAAACCAGCTTAAATAAATTACTGTGCCCCAAACTATCAGCATTCATTTTTTCATATCTATAGCTGGAGCACAAATTTGCCCACCAGAAAGGAAAATTTAGGTGGTCGTAGTTGTCCCAATTTCGGGTTACCATCTGCATGGCTATCCCGGTCATGACAAGAAAAAGACGGCTTTAACATGTAATAACGTTCCACATATGACCGCCTCATATGTCAGCGGAATTGATGATTCCAATATGTTATTAATCCTACCCCATATTGACCTCCTTTTTTTTAAATTTTTTTTTACTGATGTAACTATGTTTAAGATGTGGCGGTATATCAAATTTTAATTAACTTAAACATAATTCCTGTTCGACCATATCTGTTTAATCATACACATCATAAGTAATTCCCTAATCCCTTATTTGTCCTGTCTTCCTTTTTTGAATAAGTGGTAAACTCCATCGAGCAGGGACTGTCTCATAGTGTACAGCATTGTGTGCGTCTAGCACTATGGAAATAAGTGGTAGTTTAAGTAGGAGGGTGCAGATCCACTCTGCAAGTGCTCAGCTTCTGTCACTGTCTTCGGCTTTCATCACTGCCCAATGTGTACAATCTTTGCCAGCTTCTTTCTAGTTAAGGCTGAATTTTCAGGCAGAGCTAATTTTTTTTTTTTCCATTTCCTTTCCAGAAAAATGATGGCCAGTTCACTGTGATCCAGCTTGTCGGCATGCTGAGGGGAATTGCTTCAGGAATGAAGTATCTTTCTGACATGGGCTACGTGCACAGAGATCTTGCTGCTAGAAATATCCTTATCAACAGTAACCTTGTCTGCAAAGTGTCAGACTTTGGACTTTCCCGAATTCTGGAAGATGATCCTGAGGCGGCATACACAACAAGGGTATGCACACGAAAAATATTCGTCCTAATAAATAAATAAAGGAACATAAAAAAAGCGCAAAGGGTCTACAGCAGAGCATATGGTGTAGTTTAACTATTAGACTGAGCGTATCTTTTTCCACCAGTTTGGGCAATATTTTTTTCATCGAGACTTCAATATTTTGATCTTCTATTCTGAACTGCAAAACTTTCTGACCCCTGACGCAGATGGAGACACTGAAACACGGCCCGTGTCGGGCCCATCATTACAGCAGAATTGCCCAGAATTTGAAGACCCTTTGGCCCGGATTCACAAACAAGTCGCCTTGCGTTGGGCGCCAGCATCTAACATAAGTAGTTTAATTGGGTTTAAGTGGCACGATAATTGGTTGTGCCATTAAAACCCAATTATACCCTCATAAAAAAAAAAGCTGCCACTATGCGTCCTCCAGGACCAGCACCTAGGTACCTGATGGCTAGCGGCACATACTGACAACAAATCCCAGAAGTGGGCATCTGTAGGGGCAATGACAGACTTCGGCTTCACTATGCACCACTGGCTGTGATTCTGACAGGTCGCTAGGCGCCGGAAATGTAGCCCCGTTATACCTTGGCCTACATTTCCAAGTTTATTGTAAATTTGATTGAACGCTTATCAAATACAAGCGTTTTACAACAGTAAAATAAGGGTAAGAACAAATTAAAAAACATCAACAATAAAACAAACAAATTTTTACTCGGACAAGCACAAAACACAAAATAAACGTACTAAGAATGAGCAGGAGAGGGGAGAGAACTACAATAAATACAGGAAAGAGAACGTATATGGGAGAAAAACAAAAGGACTAAGGGGGTCAATGAGAAAAGAATAACGGGTTTATTAGTCAAAAGCTTTTTAAAGCTCCTTTAAATTTGACTAAATTTTGCTCTGCCCGAAGATGAGTAGGTAACGCATTCCAAAGTGTAGGTGCAGTAACTGAGAATATTGTTGATCTACGGCTATTTCCAGGGCCTAGGGTCCCTGGAAATAGCGCCTGTCTGTGATTGACACACGGCAGGCACCCATTATGAAGGCACCTGTCACTGAGGCATTGCTTCCAGAATCAACACCTTTGTGCTTTTCTTGTGTTCCGCTGCAGTTCATACTTTGAATCCTTCTTCTTTTCTACGTTTTGTCCTAATAAATAAGTCATAAGGCCCATAAGGCACTCTAACCGCTACATTTATGGTGGAAAGTTTGCGACCACAGAAACATCCAAGTTGAAAATGTCCAAATCTAGACCATTTGGACATGGGAGGAGCCTGCATTATAATGGACTGGCCACATTGACATCCTAATAGAACAGTGGGGCACCTTAGCGGGCACTGCTGTGAACTGCACATAAAGAGTGCCAGATACACTTCTCACCATAACCCCATATTATTTATGGGGATCCCTCCATATCTCACCCAAAAGCTACTATACCTACCTATCTCCCTCCCCAATAGCCCTTATGGCTGCAGGGGGCACTTACTTGGCAGTATACTATACTATACTATACTATACTATACTTTGGTGGCCTCACACTTTCTACCATAAATGTAGTGGTTAGAGTATCTTATGGGTGTGGGCCCTCCTCTCTGTGGCTCATTATCCCATCCACCAGGCTACTTAAGACACTGGTGTGATCAAGTTCCAAGTTTATTAAAATTGATTATTAAAATGTATTGATCGTCTAACCTTTCCTACACCAGATGTTACTGTTCAACAGCAGTATGTACAGCATGCAGTGTTTTATTCATATTTGGGGAAGGGGAGTAAGTCGTCCATAACCCACTAAAATTCTACTATACTGCCATATAAGTACCACCTGCAGCCACATAAGGGCTATTGGGGTGGTAGACAGGTAGGTTTTGAGGGAGATTTAGAGGGATCACCATACATTATAAGGGGGTTATAGTGAGATGTATATCTGGCACCCTTTATATGAAGTTCACAGCAGTGCCTTCTAAGGTGCCCCACTGCTTTATTGGGATGTCTATGTGGCCAGTCCATTACAATGATGACTCCTTCCACATCTAAATGGTGCTTATTTGGACATTTGGACTTTTTTTGGTCAAAAATGATGAATAAAGTTAGATGCCCTGGTGGCTTAGACGTTTTGACGGCCAAGACGTATAAGTAGGGAATTTAAAAAAAAAATATATATATATATATATATATTTGGATATATATATATTTGGATACCCATTTGAAAATGGTTGATTCTCCGCCTCCAACTTTGGATGTTTTGTGGGAAATGTCCAAAGTCAGACTTAGATGTCCTATCAAAAATGGTCCTCCATGCATCTTAGAAATAGACGCCAGCATATTTTTTAAATATATATTTTACCTAGCCTAATTTACCAGCTGCTAACTCAGACGCATAGCAATGTCTAAGTCAACCACACATATTCTCCACCCCTAGTTATGCCTACTTTTCAGTTAGGTATCATTAGACATCAGAGGGCACCTCACTATAGGTGCTGCGTGGATATCTTTGCGTAACGTTAATGGTTTTTAAATTTTTTTAAATCATTTTTTAATGGCGTGGTTAAGTACAACACCAATTAACTAATTTAAAAAAAATAAGTTCCATGCAGATTTTAGTTAGGTGTCACCAGGCATCCTCGATCAGAGCGCCTGGCGACATGTAACCTAAGCACCATTTATATAATTTTCTCCTTAGTGCATATGCGGTTTAGTGCCTAAAAGGAAGTTTGCATGGATATTCCATTTACTTTTCCTGGCTGCCAGAATCTATAAGAAGATACCAGATTGACTATCTGATTTCTGATAGTTCGTACATTTGCCTATACTATCCAGAAAAAAACATAAATGAAATAGTGAGCCTGTATAGCAGTCAGTCCACAAGTACTTGTTTACTGAGATATATTGAAATGGGTCATTTGAAGTCAAAGAGGAATGTAAAGTCAACATCTCTTCTTAGCATCTTTTTTAGGGCAGGAAACAGTACATTCCAGCACAAAAATAGTAGAATTCTAATTTCCTCATTCTAGGGTGGAAAGATTCCTATCCGGTGGACTGCGCCTGAGGCTATTGCATTCCGAAAATTCACCTCAGCCAGTGATGTTTGGAGCTATGGGATAGTGATGTGGGAAGTCATATCTTATGGGGAGAGACCATACTGGGAGATGACCAATCAAGATGTAAGTGGTTGCCAGAAAAATACTGGATGACAAAATATCTAAGAATCAGAAGGGTAAAACTATTTCTATTTAGATTTGATAGATTTCCCTCCTACCTGGTCCACAGATCCACATTGGAAGAGGACATTCTGTCTTTGAGTTTTTTTAAAATAGTGCCTACTTTAAACATAGACATTGGTCACAGCGAGCTAAGGTATTGTTAGCCTAGCATGAACATGCCATAGCCTATGCACCTGTCCCTAGGGTCCTTATTTCCCAAAGCCCCTGCTGCAGTCAGTAGCATTGACAAACAAGACCAGGTTCCCCCTGTCTAATGAACCCTGAGCAACCAGGTTAAAGTCCTTTTTCTGCCACATGTCTCCCATTTCATGCTACCCCTCCCCCACACCTTCAACAACTTTCATAGGGGTCCTTTTACTAAGTGCATTAGCCGTTTGAGCACACACTAAATGCTAAAGCGTCCATAGACTATAATGGACATGTTAGCATTTAGTGCACACCAAAATGGCTAGCACGCCTTAGTAAAATGGGTACATATTGTTTCCTGCTTTTCTGGTTACAACCATCCATTATTGCTGCTGCTCTTGCATTTACCCTGTGCTAGTTTGCATGTGACTGTCCTCTTGCTGAACAACTCTAGGGATTGAAATGTAGGATCTCCCTCCCTAGTTCCTACATTTTCAAATTCCAGACATAGTTGGGGATTTAATTTTAACCTTCTCTTTTGCTGTACTTATGTTGGTAGCCACATTTTGCAAGCTCAGCTCTAACAAGAATAGGCTGTCTGTAATGTACTTTCTGATTTAATGTAGCCTACATTTTTATTGACTCACTAAAGAGAGCAATATTCAAATTCTGGAGTTCAGATTTAGCCTCCTATAGACATCCCCAGGACCTTTTTCACAACTCAGTAGACCTCCAATTTCCTTTCTTCCTACTTCCTATAGACCTTTGCTTTAAATTCTACCTCAACCTCTACCCAGACCACTGAGCTGTGCTTCTTAGTTGTTCCTATGTATCTCCGAGCTTTGACTCTACTGTCACCATGAGACAATGAGTAAAGGACTAAGACAACAAACAATCCATTGTTTATAGGCACTACTTTTGAATGCAGGAGCATTAGCAGTCTCAGTGTCTGTGCTCATTGGCTTCTGATGTCAGTAGAGTCTGAGCTTATGGTCTGCAATACATAGAAAACAGAAAAGGATTAGACAATATGAGAGTAGGAACTTTGCTGCACTCAGAATGCTGATATGGTCCATACAAAAATCTATTATACTATAGTTCTCATTGTAAAAGTTATATTTGCATTTTAGGTATTTCTAAATTGGCATTAGACAATATAGAGACATGGAAAGGCCTGTTCTACAATGCTGAGCTATGACCATCCAAACCCATGGAGTATCTGTATTGCAAGGGGGCATGTTCTAGGCGTATTTGGGGAAAATTGGAGAGTGGCTTTCATCCATGTCCCAGCTATTGCCCATTTCAGAAGGGGAAAGAATGTTCATGTCAACAAACAGATGGTAGTATTCAAACTTGCTTCCTGAACATTCAAATCATGGAAAGGTGCTTGAATAGAGCAACATTATACTCAAAAGATTTGGGAGTTAACCCGCCCTTCCCCAGCACCACCACCATCACCACACACACACACACACACATGCTCCGTATGTGGTTGCTGTACTCCCCAACAATGAAACTAGCAAAAAAATGGGCAGCATCTCGACTCCAGAAATGCTAGATGTTCAAACACATCAACACAAACTGTAGGCAACACATTCCAAATCTTGCACAATAGCTCTGAAGTATTGGACAAACGCTTAGGCCTAACAGATCGGAGACCCGCAAAGCACTGATAACCCACAAATAATTTTCTAATTAAACAACAATGAACAAGGATTCTGATATCCAAAGAGCTGAGACAGAAAAGCCACAATAGTCAATGATGCATGAACCACACCCGCTGACCACTGGCGCTGTCGAGCAAAAAGAAAAAATTGCACAATAAGAGGCACCGAAAACGGCATATCACAATGCACATCCTTGGCATCCCAAAATTGCAAAAAATGTCGCCAACCTGAACGGTATGAATTCCAAGTATTCTCTGCCATAGAATTCTTCAAGAACACACCCAGGGATCCAGTAGACTGGTCCAAAGTTCTGCAGGCATAACAGTGGGTTCCTTGTCTGCCGTGGGAGCCAATACACGAAAACGAGTCCACTGAAATTGAGATAAAGCATGAGCAATCTCGTTAAATAAACCAGGAACATGTTTAGCAGTAAGAGTAACACCACTAAGGAATTGGCTAACACACCTGGTCCTTTGGATAAGAAGTCTGTTAAAGTGAAAAAGGCTTTTAAGTAATGGACATCAGTATGAGCCCTTGATGAATCAACGTAAACTTCTGGCTCAGGCGATATCTCAAAGGTGACCAGCACCAGACCGTATATGAGAATTGCCTCATATATCATGTAGTCCTAGGATGCACCCGGAAGGTGGCCTTAGACTCTGATTGGCCTAGGTGCCAATGACCCTTCCTATGGTGGGGCTTTAGGCATATGAACCAATCAGGGTCTTAGGCTCCTCTACAGTGCATTCCAGAATTCACCAGGAAGGGGAAGGCCCACTATTTTGGAGTGGTGGGCATGCCAGCTGGAGGGAGGAAGCATCCCTGCGGCCAGACATTCTTCTAAGAGGTATGGGGTAGGGGGTGTTGGGGTTGACTTAAGGGTGCAAGGTGGGGGATCTGCAGGTTTGAGAAGGTGTCAGGGGGTTAAGGTTCACAGGGTGTCAGGGTTTCTGGGGGTGTTCGGGGGTTTGCAGCAGAAGGGAATGGGCATTCGTCCTGCCAGTATTCAACAGGGGGGCAGGGGTTCCAGGGGGGTGGTGGAAGGAGGAAGTGGGCATCCCTCCTAATTTTGTGGCATATTTTATGGGGGTCCACTGCCGTAGCTGCTCAGCTGATTGTGGCAGAAGTATTTTTACCCTATCAGCTGAGCCGGCAGGCCTCCCCAAAGCTGCATCTTCGGGGAGGCCTGCTGGCTCAGCTGATTGGGGATTCCATTGCCGTGATCAGTTGATGGCAAGGGATCCCTCAATCAGGTAGGCATGATTCTCTAATTGGCACTGGTGATATGGGCACCAGATAGAAAATTGGGGGATTAGATGGGGTTAGGCATCTGTCCATTAGGGCTACCCAATTCTGTATATTATGTCAGTATGCGATTCTCAGCCACTTCTTAGGCAACTGCTGAGACCTGTGTCCATACAGAATCTGCCCCGGGGTATCTTCAGTGCAAAATAGATGGGCACATTTATGTCAGACTATCTTGTAAACTACCCTAGTTGTTTCCCTTTGAAAACTGCTTACCAGGTCCTTGGGGAAAAAAGGTGTCTGTGTATTTTGCTACAAGATGGACCAGTGAAAATAGCCCCATCAAGTGTACAAAGATGGAACTGGTTCTACAATGAACAAAATAGAACATAAATAATTGAAATTAGTCTGTATGATCACTAAAATGTTGGCTCTGGCTCATTTTCTGCTTGTCATTTTATCACTTTCCCACGTATACTATTTTTGTCTTTTGGTTTTTTGACTTATTATGCCTGACTGCTTAAATGACTATCTTCCACACTTGGTGACTGCATGAATTATGGAAAGCAAGGAAATTGAACTTAATGGTGTTTCCTACTGTGATATGTGAATGTCTCAAGATGGTATCTATTCCCTCTCCTTCATTTCTCTCTCAGCTTTCACCCACCTACAATTAGCCCAAACGAAAAAAAAAAAAGTGATCAGCTAAGCACCGTTATAGGCTGCAGCTGCTAATTGTAATCCTTACTTGATAAACATTAATCATATCTTTTTAAAGGAAGGAAAAAAATCATACTGCTCTTGAGCTTTACTGTCTATGGTTTTTAAATGTATAAAAATTTTAGGGGCCAATGTTCAAAGACCATTATCCGCTTAATTAATGGATAATTGCCAATGAGAGAGATAAAGTAATCATCAACACTAACTAGATGGTAATAATAATAATAATAATTTTATTCTTATATGCCACCAAAGCCATGAAAGCATGAGGAGGTTTACAACAAGAAGTGCTGGACAATCAGCGAAGTGGTCACAGTATAAAGTCATCAAATACAAGCCATGATAGTTCGAGGCAGTTAACAACAAGAGGAGCTGGAAATCAGCACCATACAAAGACATCGGACAACAAGCTTACAGAATGGAAGAAGTGAAAACTAACAAATTTCTTAGGATGCAAATCGGTTAAACAAATTTGTTTTTGCTGATTTTCTAAAATTAAAGTAGGATGAGGAATGTGGGATGATGTTACCCAGCCAATCGTTCCATTTACCTGCCTGGAAGGCGAGAGTTCTATCCAGAAATCTTTTGTAGTGACAGTCCTTTATTGTCGGATAGGTGAACAGATGAATTTTATGTGTGGGCCTAATAGAACTAACCAGATTAAATTGAGACACCAAGTATGTGGGGGCCAGGCCAAATATTGATTTAAAACAGAGGTAAAAAAATTTAAACAAAACTCGTGCTTCCAGGGGCAGCCAGCTAAATATGTCCTCTGACCAAATTGGAACTATCCGGACAGTATTGGAGTGGTCCTTGGGCAGAAGCAGAGATTATCCAGTTAGCAGTCAAATACAGTACTCCCCCGAAATCCACGGGCGTTCCATTCCAAGAACCCCCGCAAATTTAAAAAAAACTGCAAATGCAGCTTTTCACCTGTCAAAAGGCAGGGGAGGCAGGAGAGGGCAGCAGGAGCACCGGCGGGTGAAGAAAATCACTCGCAGTCTGTTCCGACCACCTCTTCCTGTAGTAAGGTTGAGCTAAACCAATCAGGAGCTGCTTTGACATGCAGCTCCTGATTGGTGTAGGCCCTACTTTACTACAGGAAGAGGTGGTCAGAGAAGTCCGCGAATGTGCGAGTACACCAGTGGCGTACCAAGGGGGGGTGGACGGTCCGCCCCTGGTGCACGCTTCAAAGGGGGTGCACAACCGGCCGGGTCCGGAACTTCCTGCGCTGCTCAAAACGGCACCTCAGCGCAGCTGCCGTACTTATTCCAGGCAGTGCAATGCTGAAGTGCAGGAAGGTCCTGCGATGACTACTTCTGCTGCCTCTGCTCCAGAAGAGGTAAGTGACGTCGGGGGGGGGGGGGGAGGGGGAGGACCAGCAGCCGCAGTCATCACAGGACCTTAGCAAGGTGGTGGAAGGAGAAAAAGGGGGTCAGGGTGGTATGGAAGCGTGAAGGGTGAGAAAGGGGGTCAGGGTGGTATGGAAGTGTGATGGAGGGAGAGAAAGGGGGCAGATGCTGATGGAATTGCAGGGAAAGGGGAAAGAGACATAAGGGGGAAGGATACTGCATGGAATTGGGTTGGAGGGAGAGAAAGGGGACAGATGCTGATGGAAGTGGGGGGAAGGGAGAGGAGAGAGTGAAATGCCAGCCCATGGGGGTGTGGGAGAGAGAAAGAGAGGAGAGAGATGCCAGACCATTGGAGGAGGGAAGGGACGAAGATGGATGCCAGACCAATGGAGGTGAAGGAAGAGATGGAAAGGGGAGGCATAAAGTTTCTGGAAGGGGAATAGAAGGAGAGAAGATGCCATATAGAAGGGGCAGAGAGAGGGTAGACATTGGATGAAAGGAAGAGAGTGACAATAAGATGAGGAAAGCAGAAACCAGAGAAGACAAGGTAGAAAACAATTATATTTATTTTTTTTGCTTTAGGGGAAATGCATTGCTGTTTCTGTGGTGTTGCATGGTGCTTCAGTTTAACCTTTGTCTACGTATTTTTATTCTGTCTCCCCATTTACAAAACTGTAGAGCGTTTTTTAGTGTTGGCATCTGAGCTGTTACCACCATGGCTTAAAAACACACTACAGTTTTGTAAAAAGGGGAGGGGGGTTAGTTTGTGATTACATACTAGATGAAGGTGTTTTCTGTGTTCTGTGTTTTTGAAAAGACATGGTTTTCTGTTAGGTTTGACTGTGTAGGATTGATCTGTACTAGTCTGGCTTGTTTAGTTTTACAATGGGTATATTGATGTACTTCTCATTGCAGTATGTAAGATGCTGCTTTTATCTCTTGTGTGACCTGTGGATTGTTACTAAAAATCATGTTTTTCATACAGATGGGGGGGTGTCAAAAAATTATGGGCTCCGGGTGTCACATATGCTAGATACGCCACTGGAGTGCACGATTTGCAAACTGCGAATTCGTGGGGGAACACTGCATATTTATTTATTTATTTGGAGTAGAGTAAATGTTGTAGTATGAGTAAAATTTTATTATTAGGTTTGGCTATGTGCACAGTGATGGATTTTTCACCCTTTTGATAAATACATTTCAGTGGTGGTGGAGTTTTTTTGCCTATGATAGTAAATGAAGCAGATTTGAATGTATATAATTTTTGATTGTTGGCTGCTGAAATGTTTGGCTGCTGAAATGTTTATCGGGGGTGTTTAGCCATATCTGGTGAGTAATATATATATATTTAAAAGTCTTTATCTCCCCTTTCTCGCCTTTCCTCTAAAGTATACATATTGAGATTGCTTTTCACATTTGTCTTCTGCGGTCCTGCTCCCGGATCTTCAGCCAATGAACACAGAACAGAAATAGTTGTTAAGCAATTCAGCCTTTTCTTTATCACCTTCTATATATTCCTCCCCTTCACATTTGAGTCTCACAATGCCACTTTTATACTTCTTCCTATCACTGATATATCTAAAAAATGTTTTGTCTCCCCATTTTACCGTGTCAGCTATTTTTTTCTTCCATTTGTGTCTTTGCTTTCCTGACTTCTTGACCAGCCTCTCTTAATTTTTCCTGATATTTTTGTCTGTCTTCCTCTTTCTGTGATCTTTTGTAGAGTGTGGTGCAGTGGTTAAAGCTACAGCCTCAGCAACCTGAGGTTGTGGGTTCAAACCCACGCTGCTCATTCTGACCCTGGGCAATTCACTTAATTCCCCCCATTGCCCCAGGTACATTAGATAGATTGTGAGCCCACCAGGATAGACAAGGAAAAATGCTTGAGTACCTGAATAAATGCATGTAAACCGTTCTGAGCTCCCCTGGGAGAATGGAATAGAAAATTAAATAAATAAATACTAAAGAAGAGTTATGGCTGGGCAATCTTCAGTGCAGGGGGAGGGGGGACATAGAAGAAGGATAGATTTGGGCAGCAGTGATCAGGAAGGGGGAAAGAGATCCACCATTCTGGTGAATTGGGGAAGAGAACTAATTCCTACCGCAATTACCTATGGGCATCTTTCATTCAAATCCAGCCCTGAAGGCATTACAACTGGAGATCTATTATAAAAGTTGACAGGTTTAGGATTCTAGTAGCCAAGAAAATTGACAGATAAACCTTGGGGATTCTACTGGTCAATGGGCACTCCTTGGTTATAAGCTGAACAAGTGTGAGGAGCAGGTGAAGTCAGTACATATGGTGGAGATTGGGCAATTTGATTAGTGCTCAAGGTGCATCAGACATGTAACATTTTTGTAAACCATTTTGGTTTAAAATGGTATATAAATTTTTGAAATAAATAAATCAAGTTTGGGGATTTAAGCAATACACAGACCCCCTCAAAATTCAATGTCATGGCTCCTGACTGGTTACATAGAATTTGACTGGCTAACCATTAATATTCAGCAGAAGTGTGGTGCAGTGGTTAAAGCTACAGCCTCAGCACCCTGGAGTTGTGGGTTCAAACTCATGTTACTCCTTATGACCCCGGGCAAGTCACTTAATCCCCCCATTGCCCTAGGCACATTAGATAGATTGTGAGTTCACCAGAACAGACAGGGAAAAATGCTTGTGTACCTAAATAAACTCATGTAAACCGTTTTGAGCTCTCCTGGGAGAAAAATAAATAAATAAAACCTGTTATTCATTATTTTCTCCGCTACTACTTTTGAGAACCAAAGTGGCCTTCTTTTCCTCTTACTTTTACTTACTTGCCTCACAAAAAGATTTGTCGCCCTTACAATAACTCTTTTCAGTTTTGCCCACTGCATTTCTATTCCTTCCAGACGTTCCCATCCAGACAATTCCTTGATGTAATCTCCCATCTGAACAAAGTTAGTGGGTTTTTTTTAAGTCTAGAACCTTTACTTTTGAATGAGCCCTCTCTATACCTGTCATAATATTAAACAATACCAAAAAGTGATCACTGGATGCCAGATGATCACCCACTGTAACATAAGAAACACTTTCTCTGTTTGTAAGCACTAAGTCTAGTATGACCCCATTCTGCGTGGGTTCCATTACCAACTGCTAGAACAGGTCTCCTTGTAGAGAATCAAGGATCTCCCTACTTCTAGAAGACCCTGCAATAGGGATATCCCAATCAACATCCGGCATGTTAAAATCTATTAGAACCTATTAGAAAACTTCCCCCCTTTTTTTAGATATATTCTGAATGTCTACTATTAAAATTCTGTCCACTTCTGCCACCTGTGAAGGAGGCCTGTATATCATACCAATGTAAATATATTTACCATTCCCTCTTTCTAAATTGATTCACAGTGTCTCTTCCTTGTCCTGCAGATCCTGCAATTGTGTGGCTTTAATATGATCTTTAACATATAACGCTATTCCCCCTCTTTTTCTTCCCACCCTGTCTTTCCTGAATAGATTATAGCCCTGTATAACTACATCCCAGTCTTGGCTCTCCATGAACTAAGTCTCTGTGATCACCACTATATCCAACTCATCTTTTTCCATCACTGCTTCTAGATCCAGAATTTTGTTTCCCATACTTCGAGCATATACTGCTTTACAGCCATTGTCCCCTTTTCTCATCCATGTAGAAGTATTCCATGATTTACTTACCTGAGGGCTTATACTTACCCGGTGGCTTTGCTCACCCTTCCCCATCACTTCTAGTTTAAAGCCCTCTTCAGTAGATTAGCCAGCCTACTGCCGAAGACACTTCTTCCCTTCTTTGATAGATATATACAATCCCTCCTCAGCAGCCCTTGAAAATCATCCCATGGTCCAGGAAGCCAAAATGCGCTTGACACCATCCACGTAGCCATGAATTCATCTCCAGATTGCTTGCTTCTCTAAATTGGCCCTTACTCTCGACAGGGAGGATGGACGAGAATACCACCTGCGCAACTGACTGCTTCACCTTCTCTCCCAGAGCCACAAATCACTTTTTGATACATTTGCAGGGATACCTAGCAGTATCATTTGTGCCAATGTGGATGAGCAGCATCGGATAATAGTCATCAGGCTTGATGAGTCTTTGCAATCTCTCTGTAACATCTTGGATTTTAGCACCAGGTAGACAGCATACCTCCTGGGACTAGGGTGCTAGGGTAGAGCACAGTGGAATGAGGTCAGTTCACCTAACTCTAGACATATTGCTATGTATTCTAATCTAGGACAGCAAAAAGACTGTACTAAATTAGACCACATAGCTCTGCAGCCAGCTACTGAGTTCTTTGCAATATGTAGAGCTGGTAGTGACCAGCAGTCCATATATATATTGAGCATTGCTGAGTATCCAGACAGTATTACTGAATATATATGGCTTTATGAAGAGTCATGGCCAGCCATTCGCTGTGCTGGCTGAGTATTGACATGAATGTATTTAGTAATGTTGCTTTGAAAGGTATTTTTGAGAGGTTCTGCTTTTCTCTTTTGCATGTAATTTTACTAAAAGCACATTCAAAATTATTGCAAGCTTATAGAAACAGAATAGAATATGAATGCTTACAGTTCTTCTGTTCCATATGCCAAGAAATTGTAGAACTCTCAGGGATGTGTATGGTAGAAGGATTTTCTCATATTTATCGCTGTATGTAACTTCTCCGCTGTATGTAATATCGCTGTATGTAACTTACAGCAAATGTAATTTCATTGCAAATGTAGCCTAGCTGTAATAATTAACCTCACTGTAAATGCAGCGTCGCCGAAAATGTAACTTCGCTGTAAATGTACAGTCTCTTCATCTGTTAACCGCATAGAACTTCCATGGTAATGCGGTATACAAGAATAAAGTTATTATTATTATTATTATTATTTTCAGTTCACTTGGAGATTTGTTCACACATGTTTTCTTGGTTCATTTCACTCATTTATGTTCACATTGTAAATGCATATTAGAACTTTTTAATGTGCACAGATTGACCGTATAATGCACTTTGAAATAATTCTGAGTATACTTTTCTAAGATGATTTAAGTATCCAAATACCACTGACCAATGCTCATTCCAAATCAGTTCTGTAATAGGGTTTGATAACATTGAACTGGTATAGCTAAATATTACCATTTCTATTTTAAATCTGCTCCATCTCTGGTAGGTGATTAAAGCCGTCGAAGAAGGTTATCGTTTGCCAAGTCCTATGGATTGCCCTGCTGCTCTGTATCAGCTCATGTTGGATTGCTGGCGAAAGGACAGGAACAGCAGGCCCAAGTTTGAGGAAATTGTCAGCATGTTGGACAAGCTTATCCGTAATCCTAGCAGCTTGAAAACTTTGGTTAATGCATCGAACAGGTACAACTTCTTACAGAAATCATTTTCCATAGATGGCATTATGCACATGACCCTCAAAAGAAAAATGAAAAAAAAAATCTGTTTTTTAGCTTATACGTATTCTGGTCTAACACACCCTTGCAGTTTTTCCAAAATGTGCTTTTTATGATGTACTTTGGCAGATAAATGAACAGCTTGATTAGTTTAAAAGTGGTTCCTTCTGGAGCATGCAAATTACAGCACTGTGGCATTTGCAAATGTTGGTTTTAGCTGAAATAATGGAATGTATGCAGTCATCTTGAAGCTGTTTTTCTTATTACCCTCAGTTCAATAGAACTAGGTTATGAAATCATACTGAACGTGCATGTCTGCTGCAGTTTTGTTTTTGAGTGTCCCCAAACCCAGTGCTTCTCGAACTTAAGGCACTCTGAGCTGTTTGGGTTTTCAGCATACCCACAATGAATAATCATGAAAGAAATTTGCTTATACCAAGTGTGGTATGAAGATCTCTCTCATGCATCTCCATTGCCGATATCCTGAAAACCAAAAAGGCTGAGGGTTGGCCTGAAGACTGGGTTGGAAAGCACAATACTGTACTAACTTTCAATAACTTTAGAATGCCTCTAGACTTAAATTCTCCAAGTTTTGTATGAGGGTAGATCCTTCAAGAGACATAGGACTTCTGCAAGTATTAAAGTTGGGAAGTGGAGAATGATTTGAGAGGGTACCTAAGGGGGAAAATTGACAGATATCATAGAAGGAAAGTATGCAGAGAGAGAGAGAGAGAGAGAGAGACTGAGAGTGTGTGTGGTGAGCACTAATGTGTGCTTACTGCAGGTTAAAATCCACTACCATGGGGCGTGCTCAGGAGACCCGTGGTATTGTGTTCAGAGCACACTGCCAACATGCTAAAAAATAGAAAATATTTCTTAGTGTTGGGGGGGGGGTTTGAGGGCATAGACCTAGCTGTGCCCAGTGTTAATCTGCTACCACAGCCACATCGCTGCACACTAACCGATTAGTGTGTGGTTAGTGCAGGAGCCCTTTCTGCCCAGTAAATAGATGGTGGTAAGGGTTTTTGCACAGTATTGTCTTCACATTCCAAATCAATGGAGCTTCCGTTGAAGCCCTTCCTAAACCAAATCACCATATAAGTACCAGCCTTAGTTTATTTTATGTCATTCATTTTCTAATTAAAGATCCTCTGTATTCATCCCACACTTTTATTTAATTCCATCGCAGCGTTCAGCTCCACCACCTCCCTTGGGAGGGCATTCCAGGCATCCACCACCCTCTCCATGAAAAATAATTTTTACTACAGTCAAACCTCGGTTTGCGAGTAACCCGGTTTGCGAGTGTTTTGCAAGACGAGCAAAACATTCTCGCAAAATGTGTCTCGCAAACCGACTCGATTTGCGAGTACCCCCCCCCGATAACCAGCATCGCTCCCCCCCCCGCTCGCAAAGGCCCCCCCGCTCGAACTGGCACCCCCCGCACGAACAACTTAAACTTACCCCCCCCGTCTGACACCGGCACGCAGCCCATAGGATGGGCTGGTGCCGCTAGAAGATCTTCCTGCTTCTGCCGGCCTTGAGCATGCATCTGCGCATGCTCAAGGACTTCTAATTCTCCCTCTCTAGCGGCACCGGCACGTCCTGTGGGTTGCGTGCCGGTGCCAGACCGGGGGGGGAAGTAAGTTTAAGTTGTTCGGGTGGGGGGTGCCGGTTCACGCGGGGGGAGTGTGCCGGTTCACGCGAAGGAGGGTCTTTGCGAGTGGGGGGGAGCAGCGCCGCTGGCCTCGGGGGTGGGTGGGAACGTATCAAAGCGAGTTTCCATTATTTCCTATGGAGAAACTCGCTTTGATATACGAGTATTTTGGTTTACGAGCATTCTGGAACGAATTATGCTCGTAAACCAAGGTTCCACTGTATTATTCATAAGTCTACAACCCTGCAACCTGAATTTATGCCCTCTAGTTTTATCAATTTCCCTTCTCTGGAAAAGATTTGTTTCCATATTATTACCTTTCAACTTTTTAAATGTCTGTATCATATCACCCCTGTCCCTCTTCTCCTCTTTAATATAGATATTCATGTCTTTCAATCTCTTCTTGTAAGTCTTTTGGCACAAGCCCAATATAATTTTTGTTGCTTTCCTCTGGACCGCTTCAAGCCTTTTTATATCCTTAGCCAGATATGGCTTCCAAAACTGAACACAGTACTCCAAGTAAGGCCTCACCAATGACCTGTGCAGAGATATCAACACTTCCTTTCTTATGCTGATTATGCCTCTCAATATACAGCCCAGCATCCTTCTGGCTACAGCCATCTTGCCATACTGTTTTGTTGCCTTCAAATCCTCAAACACAATCACCCTAAGGTCTCTCTGGGCCCACCTCTCTTAATATTGACAGGACTTTGTTTGAATGTGATAGGATGCATCATTGCAGGATGCATAGAGGGTATCATGAAGATCATTTCATATGGGGGTGAGCACATATAATAGTATTTTGTGTGCTCCAGTAAGCAAATGGAATGCAATATAATATAGTAAAATTAACTTATATTCCATAAATTAGGTCTATTGCAGATGGCAAAAGAGTTCTCTAAGCTAAACAAAGCAACAGTTGATGTTGAAAAGTTCCTGATGTACAACTTTATTTCCAAATCTGCCTAAGTGTGTGATGGCTTGTCACGCATGTGTTTCGGCCTCTTTCAATACTATGTAGAACACACATGCAGTATTTTGCAAAAAAAATCAATACACTTGTAATGAGCTTTCTTTATCATACAGAGTGTCGCATATCAAAAGTAACCATTTGAGAGCCACTTTTGAATGAGGTTCTCTTATATACCATTGAGATGATCAAGAAGTGAAACTGAAAGAAAGATACTAGTCACCTTATATCTGAATCTAAGGTGCTCGTGAGTGTAGAAGTTCCATAAGAAATCTACGCAAGAAATAGTATACTAATTATAAGGCTCCTGAGGGAGGCTATACTAGCTAAAACATGTGCGTGTCAAGCCATCGCACAAGTCTCTGTAGTTTTGGAATAAATTTGCACACCAACTTTATTGCGTATCTCCACTGTTGTTGGTTTGTTTGTAGGGGGTTGATTAGGCCATTTCCAGAACTCCAGGATAAATATCAGTTGCTCTCTCGGGACTTATTTCTGTATTTACAGGTTAAACATTATATTCATTCCTCTGTCCTCTTATGGGACAAGAGGGGGTAAGACACAGTTTGAACAGCTTGTGGACCCTGCACTTCAGAAGGGGGATATTTAATCCCTGTATCGATGTCTTAATGTTAGGTGTGGGGCCCTTCTGTCAAATGTAAAAGCCTGGGAGCAGGATTTGAGTTGAGGGCTCACTGATCCTGATTTGGAAGGGATATGGTCTCAGGTGGTATCTATGGGTATGGCAGTTCCTCTTACTGAACATGGCTATGAGGTACTTTTGCGTTGGTACTATACGCCTGTGCTGTTTGCTAAGATGGGAAGGGGTGGGGTGTGCAGGAGGGGTTGTGGCTTGTTGAGGACCTATCTCCATATGTGGTGGGACTCTCCCTGAGTTCAAGGTTACTGGACTTTATGTTTTGCGTTACTGTGTAGAATTTGGGAGGGTGGGGGGGGGGATAAGTTCCAGCGGAGTGGAACATGGTCCTGCTCTGTAGATTTGATCCCACTATGACTGATGGGGAAATTAGTTTTTGCAAATTGTTATTTACAGCTGAAAGACTTGTTCTGGCCGCTGGTTGGAAGAGGCCAGATACACCTAATTGGCATTTAGTAGTGGACAAAATGCATCATTGGTGCACTATGGGCTCCTTTTACTAAGGTGTGCTAATGTTTTTACCGCGCGTGCTAACCCCGTGCTACGTGCCAAGAACTAACGCCAGCTCAGTGCTGGCGCATGCTAAAACTGCTAGCGCAGCTTAGTAAAAGAGCACTGGTATAAACTCATAGCCCTTAAGTGTGGAACTATGCATAAATCTGACTGCATTTGGTTTGACTTATGGGATCAGTCTTGATGAGGAGAAGGGTATGTCTCTGTGCTATTTTCTGCTCTGATTGTGATTCGTGTTGTTTCTGGGAGAAAACATAATTTGGTTTGTTAATTTGGAGGGGTAGGTGGGATGGGTGGGATCTTCTACGCAATTATTAGTTCAGGTGTTTGGGAGGGATGCATTGTGAATATTACATCTTTTTTGATTGCTGTTCGGTGAATTTGATACTGTTGTATGCATTTCTTGGCTGCATTTCTATATTTGTTAATAAAATAATTTTCTGAAGTAAAAAAAAAATGCTGTTTGGATGGCATTTTTTAATGGAGATATGGGCGTCTACCAGTGCCTAGAAAATCTCTACCGGTTCAAGAATCCGGGCCTTAACTCATTTAGTAATAGAGAATGGTCTGCAAGATCAAATGCTGATGTTAGATCAAACTGTAGAATGATAGAATGACATTCTATTGCTAAAAGTGTCCTGCTTTGAGCTAATACGAGCTGCAAGCAGTGCTTCAGTACGAAAGTGGCTTTGAAAGCCTGATTGAGTAGGGTCCAGGATATCTTGTTTCTCTTAGTAAGAAATAAGCAGGCCAATATTCAGCCAGCAGCAGTGAGCGTTTTGCTGTCTGCCACTAATGTTTTCCCAGATGTTAAATGCCAGGCTTTGTCCGGGTTTCAGCATTGAATATCTGGGGTTTTATTTTTAACCGGCTAACACATAGTCAGTTAAGTCAATATTCAGCTCATAACCACATGAGCCAAACCACTTAAAAGACTGCTATTTATGTGGTTTGGTTTAAGTGGTTTACTTGCATCGACATGTAACCCAGCTCCGAAGCTGAAACACCCCAGATGAGCTGCTTTTGAATTAAATGCTGACTGGTAATGTTCACTGGAGATAACTGGTTAAGTGCCACTGAAAATGTACAAATAGCCACGAACAAGCGATTTAACCAGTCAGCTGTTGTTTCCGGCCAGTTCAATCTTTTTGAATATTGGCTGGAAGCTGTTTTGCTACATAGCCTTCCAGTAATTTGGTAACAAAAGGAATATTTGCATTTAGTCAGTAGTTGGGTAGAACATTGTAGTCGATTTGATTTTGTGGGTAAAGGGGTATAATATTAGCAAGAGAATATCTGGAAATTGCTCTAATGACAGTAGATTATACGTACAGTGTGGTTATTAAGCAAATTACAAAGGAAAGGGCAGTATTTATAAGAAAGACCCTGATTTTATAAATGGCAGCTAAAAAATAGGCACTGAGGAATGTGGGACATAGTGCCTGCCGATCTTCAGTTAGGCGCCATTTATAGAATCATGCCTAGTGGTACCTCAGTTGGACAGGCGCTGGTAGTCGTAAGAATTTTAGGTGCCCCTTATTTATGCCAGGGTTCTCTTGCCTAAGTCCAATTTATGCGTCTTGTCACAAAACACACCTAAGATCCGCCCCCAACCACGCCCACTTTCCAGTAGGTGCTTCACGCTACCAAGTTAGATGCCTGTCATCCATGTTTTATTTTTATCAATTATGAGCTCATTATTGCTCATTTAATAATACTGATTAAGCCAATTTAAAAATTATCCACCTCCCCCTTTTATCAAGCTGCACAGCTGAGCAGTGTAAGCTAAATGTCAAACCGCCCATTCTTTTCCAATTAGTGGCTCAGCATTTAGTTTATGCAGCTTGATAAAAGGGATGGGGGTGGGTGGGCGGTAATTTAGGTGCCTAGATCAATTAAGCACAGTTTATAGAATCTGGGCAAAAGTGTCCAAACCACAATGTGGTTTAGTACATTTATTTAATAATGACAGAAACTTGTTTTCTTGGAATGGAAAAAATATCCCTTTATTCTGCCAGCTGGAATTGCAATTTCAGATGTATCTTCTGGATTCACATCCCTAGTAGACCATTCACCATTACCATTATGGAGTAGAAAATCGACCCACTTGAACCCGTTCTACACCACTCAGAATTTTGATATGATCGAAATCTACAAAATCCTTAGTGGTATAAAATGGGGTACAGAGGGATCGATTTTTTACTGCATCAAGATTTACAAAGACTAGGGGACACTCAAAGTTACAGAATAATACTTTTAAAACCAATAGGAGGAAATATTTTTTCACTCAGAGAATAGTTAAACTCTGGAATGCATTGCCAGAGGATGTAATAAGAGCAGTTAATGTAGCTGGTTTTAAAAAAAGATTTGGACAAGTTCCAGGAGGAAAAGTCCATAAACTGCTGTTGAGACAGACGTGGGAGAAGCCACTGCTTGCCCTGGATTGGTGGCAAGGAATGCTGCTACTCTTTGATTTTTTACCAGGTACTTGTGAGCTGGATTGGCCTCCGTGAAGATGGGACACTGGGTTAGATGTACCATTGGTCTGATCCAGTAAGGCTATTCTTATGTTCTTATTACCAGTTCAACAAATTTGGTGTCCAATGATATCGGTGTCAGGTCAAAACCGCGGAAGACAAAGGCGCACGCCGACAACTGAGTGCAGCGCGGAGGCGCACGCCAAAGAAAATAACTGTTTTTAGGGGCTCCGACGGGGTGTGTGGGGGGGACCCACTTTACTTTATACAGATCGCGCCGCGTTGTGGGGGCGTTGTGGAGGGCTTGGGGGGTTGTAACCCCCCACATTTTACTGAAAACTTCACTTTTTCCCTAAAAACAGGGAAAAAGTTAAGTTTACAGTATAATGAGGGGGGGTTACAACCCCCAAACCACCCACAACACCACCGCGATCTGTATTAAGTAAAGTGGGGGGGCTCCCCAACAAAACCCCCCATCGGAGCCCCTAAAAACTGTCATTTTCTTCGGCGCGCGCCTCCGTCTTGCACTCAGTTGTCTGTGCGCGCCTTTGTCTTCCGCAATTTTGTCTATGAACCATGATATCAGTCTTTCTTTTGAAATAAACTGCTAATTCATCAGTCTTTGGTATAGGCAGAGTATGTACTCTAGTGGCATCTTTAGTTAAACAACTTTTAACCATTTAAAACAATAGATGGGGATAGGTTCTGTATGAACATAAGGAAGTTCTTCTTCACCCAGAGAGTGGTAGAAAACTGGAACGCTCTTCCGGAGTCTGTCATAGGGGAAAACACCCTCCAGGGATTCAAGACAAAGTTAGACAAGTACCTGCTGAACAAGGAAGTAAGCTGATAGGGCTAGTCTCAGTTAGGGCGCTGGTCTTTGACCAGAGGGCCGCCGTGTGAGCGGACTGCTGGGCATGATGGACCACTGGTCTGACCCAGCAGCGGCAATTCTTATGTTCTTAATAATTGCTGATCCACTAGATCAGTTCCTATCAGATGTGTCAGTGTTAAAGTTGCTAAGGAGGGATTCAACAAAGGGTGCTAAGTGCATTGCCACATGCTAACTGCTAAAGATGCCCATAGGAACATAATAGGCTCTTCAACAGTTAGCGCACACTAAAGCGATTGTATGTGCTAATGCACTTAGCACCCTTTGTTAAATTCCCCTTAAGTGACCAGATTAGTCCAAATCTTTTAGGGCTAGATTCACTAAGGATAGTGACTCAATCGTTGGTCAATTCTCCAGCTAACTTTCCAGCAGCGATTGAATCACTATTCTGTTTGCATGCAAACCCACCGACTCAAACACTCAGTGAGCGATTGACACCTGCGCAGCGCCCTAACAGTAGTGACAGGGGAAGAAGCCTCCTGTCACTGCTGTCAGGGCTTCTGCTTTTTTTTTAATGGAACACATGTTCTGTGCAACTTAAACATGCATCATCTGTCCCATTAAAAAAGCTCCCCCCCCCCGGCACTAGCACCCCTGAGCCACCGTCCCCCCCCCTGAACCCCAAAAAGATGGCAGGAGGGATGCCAACTCCCTCCTGCCTGGAAAGATCTCTCCCCCTCCTCCCCCGAAGAAAAAGGCAGGAGGAATGTCCACACTCTCCTGTCACCGGAGGCCCCTTCCCCCTCCATGCCCCCTTGTACATACCTTAAAGTTCAGAGCAAGAGGTACTGAAAACACCTCCTGCTCCTGCATATGCATGTGATACACGGGGAGGGGCCTAAAGCCCTGATTTGCTCAGAAGAAGCCTAGGTAAGTCCCTGATTGAGGTCTGATTGGCCAATAAAGGACTTCCTTAGGCATCAGGGAGAGGCTTAAGGTCCAGTGTTGACAAGGAAGGATCCTAAGAAATTCCCTGATTGGCCATTTATTTTGTCCAATTAGGAACTTCCTTAGGCTCCCTCCAAAGGAACATAAGAATTGCCGCTGCTGGGTCAGACCAGTGGTCCATCGTACCCAGCAGAGGAGGTTGAGAGGCTCACCATAAATTTTAAGGGGGTTATTCAGGAAATCTGTCAGGAATTCTGTCAAGTCAAACTAACCTTCTCAATATATCCCCGGACCCTAATGCTTCTTCTAATTATTTATCTTGTAATGTCACTGGGTATGCCCAGACAAATTCTTTTGTAATCCGCCTATAACCAAAAGGTATTGGCGGAATAGAAGACACTAATATAATATACATCTTGCACCCTTTATGTGAAGTTCACAGCAGTGTCCATTACTATCCTGGCCCTTTCCATGTCCAAATGGTCTGCATTTGGACATTTTCAACCTGGATATTTTTCTGATCAAAAATGGGGTATAAAGTTAGATTTCCTGGTGGCCAAGACATCTAAGTAGAAGATGAATTTGCATGTCCAGCAGTTTGCCATTAGAAAATGGCCATTTTTGTTCCACCAGTTTTGAACATCCCCCTATATATGTGTCAATGATAGTGCCTAGTATATTGATAGTGCCTCGTTAAAGCGTAGTAAGTGTGGAGCTTTATCACACTTTCTTAAAAGCCCCCTTAGGGCTCCTTTTACGAAGGTGCGCTAGCTTTTTTTAGCGTACGCATCGGAATAGCGCACGCTAGCCGAAAAACTACCACCTGCTCAAGAGGAGGCGGTAGCGGCTGGCACACGTAAAAGAAGCCCTTAGTGTTTTTAGCAACTGTGAAGAGTTTGCAAATCTGGATATTTCATTGAAAATTATATAAAAAGGCAAAATCACACTATTCCTATTATACCACCACTTGTTTAGAAATAACAATTCTTCTGGCATCAGTGAATCTGACTGGCACAGGCAGAGCATATGGACAATAAATTTGGTTTAGAAGAGCACATTTCAAAGCTAGTTAGATGGATAAGATTACTCTCACTTAAATGGGACAGATGACACACTTTCCCTGGTATGTACTGTATACTTGAAGCCAGATTGAATGGTGGAGGGGAGACATTCCCACAGGCATTTTTAGGGCAAGGATGTAAAACAGTGAACACAGATTGAATTTTCAAACCAGTATGTGCTGATTTCTAGACAATAAATCTGCCTGCAACAAAAGCAGGTACAAAGGGGGACTTCAGGCATAGTTTTTCTTTGGCAAAATACCACAGACTTTTGTACTTAGACAAGCTGTTTGAACATTGCCTCCCCAAGGGAGAAACGCTTATGATCTTCCAAGAAATAAGGATGATATTTAATTAACACCGTCTTAAAAATGTAAATGGCTTTCTTTGCAGCGTTCTATGTAGATATGAAAAACTGATATCCGTTCATCGCAAGATGCACCAGAATGTCACTTTGGATTTGTGCCAGTTTTGCTGAATGCATCTCCTAGAAATTGCCAAGGGATAGAAAAAGCACCGGAAAATGTCTTGGAGTCTCTGTGTTTAATCTGTACTGTACAATGAACTGTATTTTGAAGCAAGTCATAGCTAGTTTGGCTCTCACAGATATTGTGTCCTATTGCTCATATAGCAAGCAGTTTATACACAAGTAATCTCTAAATTCAATATTCAAGAGCATAATAGAAGGTGGCTTTTGCCACATAGAGATAAGGAAATATAAAGGAACTTTTCATGGAGGTCTGGGGAAAAGAGCTTTTATTTTATATTGGGTTTGGCTATCGATAGCAAATCACAGTTCACATAATATAATTTCTGCATTTGGGACTGTCATTATATTTGTGCTATGCTATATAGAAATATTATATTTTTGATATAAATGCATTAGTTCTCCATTTTGAGGATTATAAGTGTAAGAATAGGAAAGAAAGAACCTAGTAAGCATGAAATGAAAATATTTCTGTCTTTAAAATAAATTGAAAGATATATCACTGCTCGTAACCTTAATATTTTTTTTCCTCGATGACCGGATATTCCCTTGTACAAGATACTGAGTTAATTCAAAATAGATACTTTTGATATAAAAATATGAAACTTAGCCAACTAATAAAATATATGGGTCAATATTCAGCCAGTGACAGTCAGATTTTCGGCCAGTGGCAGGCTTTAACCCCACTGCCCATTGCCAGTGATGAACTCGGATATTCAATGCTGGGCCGTTTCCAGTGACCAGCGGTAAATATCTGTTTTTATTTTTGGCTACTAGCCGATAACTGGTTAAGCCAATATTCAGTGCTACTTGAAACTGGATATCAGCCTGCACATAAAGATAGAACAGCTATTTATGCAATCCTATTTATGCAGAAACTTTATATGGGGCCCCTTTTTATCAAGCTGTGCTCGAGGTTTTTAGTGTGGGCTAATGCAGTAAATGCTCTGATGCTCATAGAATATTCTTGTTCATCAGAGCACTTATCTAGGTGGCCCTTGCTAAAAACCTCTAGTGCAGGTTGATAAAAGGAGGGAAGGAGGGGTGGTTAGTATTGAATATTATGTCCTATGTATGACCCACTCCCAAACACCCCAGGAATGCCCAAAAGATAGCCGCTGGAGATTATTTGTTAACCACAAATATTCTGTGGGGCTAACTGGTTATCTCCCACTGAATATTTGCAGATAGCTGGTTATGTGTAATTTAACTGGTTAAATCGCTTTGAATATCGAGCCCTAGATTTTTAAATTCTGACTACCAGAGAGTGAATTAAGTCCCAGTATTTAGTGTTGGCACCTATCTGGGTACTGGCACTAAATTTAAAGGTTCTAGCCAATTTCTGGCCATGTCCGAAATGCAGCCAGGTAAGTCTGATATCAGCCCACAACTCAGCCAGCTAAGTGGGTAAGAGGCTGAATATCAGGTTTTCCGTCAGACGATGTGCCTCCTGTACCCCCCAAGAGCATTATTCCCATCCGAGCTCCCCCAAGACCATTCCTCTAGGATCAGGCCACTTCCTGAAATCTTGCCCCCTTCCAAACCTCTGCCCACAAAATTTTACTTAATCCCCCCTCCTTCACCCCCGTCTTTAGGTATTCCTGGACCTACCTTAGGATTCATTGTGGTTTAGAGGGGTAGGTCAGGCAGGAGTGAAACCCATTTGTCCTTGCCTATGCCAGCAGTGGACAAAAAATGGCAGTCACAACTTCAAGCAGGTGAGAAAAGGGGCTTGCATATGGATCTGATGCTGGGGTTGGAAGGAAAGGGTAGAGACAGCGGCATAGGAAGGGGGGTTCAAGGGATGCAGACTGCCCTGAGCACATCACCTCTCCTCCTCACCTACCCATGTTCTTCAAAACTTTGCCAGCAACGAGCAGCATCTCCTGCAATATCGCTAAAATCAGACCCTTATTTTCTGAGTGCATTGCTAAGACCCTCATTCATGCCCTCATCATCTCTCGCCTAGACTACTGCAACCTGTTTATCACTGGTCTTCTGCTAAACCATTTCTCCTCTTCAATCTATTCAGAACTCTGCTGGATGCCTCATGTTCCCCCAGTATGCCCACATTACCCCTCTCCTCGAATAACTTCATTGGCTCCCTATCCATTTCCACATACAGTTCAAATTCCTCTTACTGACCTACAAATGTATTTGCTCCGCAACTCCTCAGTATCTCTCCTCTTGCATCTCTCTCCACTCCCCCCCCCCCCAGGCATTCCGCTCATTGGATAAGCCTCTCTTATCTGTACCCTTCTCTTCTACTGCTAACTCCAGACTCCGTCCCTTCTATTTTGCTTCACTGTATGCCTGGAACAAACTGCCTCATTTAGTATGTCAAGCTCCATCTCTGACTGTATTCCAATCCAGACTCAAAGCCCACTTCTTTGAATCTGCTTTCAATTCCAAACACCAACCCACCTGCTAAGCACCAATATCTGTCTTATCATTCCCTATGTAATTCCCCTCCCCCCCGAGCACTGTGTATAGATGCACCTTCTTGTCCAGTAGTTGGAGACACGCCCATGCTCCCCCACGCTTTGAATAGGTATATATGTCTAACAGTTAAGCGCTATAGCATTTATGCATAGCACATGCATAAGGAATGTGCACATGCATATACCTAGATAATGTAAGGAGAGTGAAGATTAGTATCTCCAGCTGTTAAATTGTAAGCTCTCTCAGGCAGGGACTTATTGTATTTGAAATACAGCCCTGGAAAGAGGACTCAGAATTCCAGACTTAAAATGTGCATGAATTTAAGTGGATCTTGAAACATTTATCCTTTCATAATGCTTTTATTATGTATTTATAAATAGCATTTTCTGTTTTGAGATAGCATCATGTCACAATGTCTCCATTGATCTGTATCAGGAAAATGATTTTCCACAATCAACATTTCTTGTTTAGCATTTTTATATGCATTTTAACATATGTAAATGAGTTCCGCTGCTATTACTTCTGCCATTTAAATGCCATCCTGAGTATTTCAGGCTGTTAACAGCTCAATTGATCTGCTATCATATTCTGCACCCAAGACAGCTGATTTCCAGTGGATAAGATTGCATTTTCCTTACGGTCCCATTGATTCAGCCCAGTGTAGGAAGGAATACAGAACTGGGGCAGAGAGCCTCCCGTCTTGCAACCAGATTTTGTGCTCCTTTGATATGCTAACACAGCACAATAACAAAGTTCTAAGTTGCATACTTCCACAGTTAGAAAGCTCATTTTCATATTGTTTCTGAATAGCACTTTGCCTTCTAATGCAATTTAGCTGCAACAAATAGGATTTTCATCTCATGCTAGCAAAGAACAAATGGGGTTATACGTCACCAGTAGAATTCTGAATGCCCAATGAATATTGCAAAAATATTCTTTCCTGGTAGACAAATTTAATAATGAGTGCAATAAATTAATACATTTATAAACATTTTTTGAAATGGAGTTGACTCGGCCTGCCCCAGACTCAGAGAAGCATTTAAGACTGCACAATGTTTTCAGGCCTCCAGAAAGCAAGCTAAAACAGGTTAAGAAATAATCATATTAACATTTTGCAGACAAGGCTTTTTATAGGTTTCATACAGTTTCATCGTTTGCAGACTCTTAAGGAAGATCACTGCTTGTTCATTCTATTTGCACTCAAGTGTTATGCCCTTGAAAGTTAGATGATAGCAATAACTTATCTTTTCATTTATCATGATACTAGTTAACATTCTTAGAACAATGGGAAAATAATGCCATCCTTTGTGTCCTTCTGCTTCTTTGAATCTGGAACGGGTGCATTGTTTCTCAGCCCTGAAAATTCCTGAGTTTTTGTTGCAGGGCATATTCTCCTGTTACCAGAGCTGCTGTATTTATCTTGAGAAGCGGCTCTTTCTCCATCCTCAAAGGAATGATGGTGGGAAGAAAAGAAACAAAGGCTGGGATGTAGTACATAAATATACATGGGGGACACATTCCATGTATGCAGAATGTAGATTTGTCAATTCAAATGTTACCTCTTTCCTTTGCTTGCCTTCTTTTTTTTAAAAAAATGGAACAATGGAACCCAAAGGCAAGAAAGGCTTTGACAGACTTTCTGCCTTTGTGTACTCTTTCACTTTCTCTCCTTTTTCCTTTATTTTTTTTAATTAGAATTATTTTCATTTCAGGGTGTCAAATTTATTAGTAGAACACAACTGTCTTGGCACTGGAGCCTACAGATCAGTGAGTGAGTGGCTGGAAGCCATCAAAATGGGACGGTATACAGAGGCATTTGTAGAGAACGGATACAGCTCAATGGATACTGTGACTCAGGTGACCTTGGAGTAAGTATAGCTTTCTGATAAAGCTCATATTTTAAAGAATAAATATTTATTTATTTAATGTGACAAGGAAGGAAGAGGTAAGCAAATCATCTTTTAGTTTCACTCAGCCTTAAAATATTACAGCCTACAGAGACTAGTAATTATGCAAGTTGAACACATGTAGACAAAGTGCACTTATGTATATTTTGCGGGTCAATTTTCAAACAAAATAATAATAACTTTATTTTTGTGTACCGCAATGCCACAAGCAGTTCAGAGAGGTTAGGACTTCGATGGGAAGATAGGACTCAATGGGAAACCAAGGTGGCAAGGGGGCCCCTTCTGGTGACTCAGACAGGCCGTGACCTGTTCGGGCCGCCACGGGAGCGGACTGCTGGGCGGGATGGACCTATGGTCTGACCCGGCAGAGGCACTGCTTATGTTCTTATGTTCTTATGTTTACAGAGGAAGAGACTGTACACAGACAACGATGTTACAGAGGAAAGTTTCAAATTACATTAGTAAGCCGAGAGTAGTTAGGTATATCTGGAAGAATTTCAGAGATACAACGAGGTAGGAAGGAGTCAGAGAAATTTATCAAAGAAATAGGTTTTAATTGATTTCCTGAAGGATTGGTAGGAGGGAGAATTGGAAATGAGGGTGGTTAGACATTTATTCCCTTTGCCTGCTTGGAATGACAGTGATCTATCAAGGAATCTCTTGTAGAAAGTTACACGGGGACAGAAATCCCACCCATCCCCGCCCGTCCCCACCAGGATCCTCTCCATCCCCACCCGTTCCCGTCAGGATCCTCTCCGTCCCCACCCATCCCCGCAAGGAATTACCTCCAACCCCGCCCATCCCCATAAAAAGCAGCAATTACTTCTGACAGATCATCAATTCTACAGTTTCTTTTGTGTTTGCGCTGCTGTTTTCCTTGTGGAATCTCTTTGGTGGAACCTTTTCTTTGTTTTCTGTTCAGGTAATTAACTTATAAACCCCATCTTTTACTAAGGCTGACGTGTCCATTATATTATATGGATGAACCCTGCTTCCAAAGCCTTCCATTCCCGTGGGAGTCCTGTTGGCTAGAGGGGGGTCCCTGTGGGAGTCCCGTGGGCCAGAGAGGGGTCCCTGTGGGAGTCCCGTGGGTTAGGGGGGGATTCCCTCGGGACCCCCGCGGGACCTGCGGGATTCCCGCGATCCCTGTTCCCATGCAGACCTCTAATCTCTTGTACATACAGCCCTTCAGGGGGAGGAAGGCAAACAGATAGGCATTACGTGTGCAAGTGGTGCCTGGAAATTCAAAATGGTGCGACAGGTAGATTGGGGATGAACCTGTTATGGTTTTGAAGCAGAGGCAGGCAAACTTGAAGATGGCCCTTGCCTCCATCGGCAACCAGTGTAGTTTTCTGTAATACGGGCTTACATGATAGGATTTTTTGATACCATAGATGAGGCGGACGGCAGTATTCTGAATGATTCTCAGTCGTTTGATGGTTTCAGTGACATCTGCTAATTTGCTTGTAGATTAGATTTGCCTGTAGTACAGGGCTAGATTCAGTATATGACACAAAAAAAATTAGTGGGAAAAATATTGGCACCAAATGGTATTTTATAAGGGACACATGAGGATAGGCGCCCGTTACAGAATAGTGAAGAGTGCCAGAATCCATGGCCAAATTTGGGCATGAAACCAGCCCCTCTTTTACTAAGGTGCGCTAACCGATTAGCATGCATTAATCGAATTAGCACGCGCTAAACGCTAACATGTCCGTAAACTAACATACACGCGTTAGCGTTTAGCGTGCGCTAAATTGATTAGCATGCTTATCGGTTAGCGCACCTTAGTAAAAGAGGGCCTAGGTGTAAATCCCAGCATGCAAATTAGGTGTGGATCCCCTAATTCTAGAATACTCTGCACATTTTATGGGAATGCTCCTGACCCGCCCATGTCCCTCCTATTCTTAGTCCCCTATTTCATATTTACAGAGAAATACTCTGGCGCTATTCTATAACTGGACATGTAAGTGAGGTTCCGTGTGGATCTGCCATTTTTGACCTATTGTGGCACCTTGCTTGAATTATAATGCTTTTTAATGCATTAATTGCGCATGTTAGGCACCATATATAGCATTTCCTAGATAATGTGTGCTACTAAAAATTGCTTATTCTAGGCTTATAGGAGCAGATATTGGGCACATAGGTCTAGGACAGGGGTCTCAAAGTCCCTCCTTGAGGGCCGCAATCCAATCGGGTTTTCAGGATTTCCCCAATGAATATGCATGAGATCTCTGTGCATGCACTGCTTTCAATGCATATTCATTGGGGAAATCCTGAAAACCCGATTGGATTGCGGCCCTCAAGGAGGGACTTTGAGATCCCTGGTCTAGGATATGTTTCATATTATACCTTGTTTAGGCATTTCTAGGGCAAACATATATGCTACACTTCTCCCTTCATATCCATGTTTTAGCACTCGAAATTTTGATTATTTTTGGTTTTATGGCCCAGGATCCCCCCTAGTGAATTGCTCCATCACCGACCACCCCAAACCTTACCTGGTGGTCTAGCAGGGACGGGAGCGATCTTCCCACGGCCCTGGCCAGCACTCTTCTGCCATGACTCCGCACCTTAAGCCCAAAGCGAGCCAGCCCTAAGAGAGCCTGCGGACCGGCAGATGCAGCTCCGGTTTTCCTCCGCACCTCAAGTCCCTGCACTACAACCTGCTTGTCACCGCCTTCCTGGGCAACTTCAGCGTCTGGGGTGAGCTGAACGTGCAGGTGAAGGTCTTCAATGTCACTCGCCACATCATGCTGCAGGCCGACTGCCTGGCCGTTGATAAGATTGGCTGCAGATCTTATCATCGGCCCATAATAAAGACCTCGTGACAGGGATAGTTACAATAAGATAGGTTTATTAGCAATAAGCAAAAGGCAACTCACATGAAATAGCAAAGTACAGCATATTGGCTATAAGGATAACATACATACGAAATAGCAATTTGATGTTCTTTTCGGTCTGACTCCCGTCAGCATAATATTTATAGTAGCCTAGGATACCACCTAGTTACAGATTACATCACATTCATCATTTTTATTGGCTATATGGTGTATACACTTATCATGGAGCCATACTGAAGCGTGACGTCACCTGGTGCCAAAAATGACCTTTCTATATGTCCCTGATAAATGCATTCCCAATACTAAGGTTAATAAATTCAGAGGACAAGCCCCCACCTTCCTAAGTTACACTGTCCTTCACTAGTACTTCTTAGGAAGACTTCTTATCATGTACTTATTGTACTGTTCTGAAAAGTCCTAAAACAGTGATGTCACAATCAGGAGATCTGACTGTTAGTTTCTGGAGCAAAGGTGAATCTCTCTCTTACTAGCAGAGAGGAAAATGATTGCTTAGAAGTTTGAATTCATATGCAAAATGTCTCTCTTAGAAATATAACTATTTGGGGTTCTCAGGGATCTTCGCCTACAATATATGCAGGTCTTATGCTTGCGTCTTCTTCCGCCTACATTTTCATGCAGGTCTTATTCCTGATTCTCCCCTGAGTCGTCCTCACCGTGCACGGACCTTACCTGGTGGTCTAGCAGTGAGGCAGAGCAAGAGCGATCTTCCTACACTCCTGCCCCATGCAGAGCTGTCATCAAAAATGGCTGCTGTGAGTTCCCTTTGGTCTCACGAGAGTAAAACGGGAACTCACGGCAGCCATTTTTGATGACGGCTCTGCACGGGGCAGGAGTGTAGGAAGATCGCTCCTGTCCCGCGTCACTGCTTGACCACCAGGTAAGGTCCGGGACGCAGGAAGGAGGTGGGGGTGGTTCAGAATCGGTCCAAAAGTTATTTGCAAATTTTCCATATTTGCAGGCTGGCTCTGCCCCTAACCCCCGTGAATACAGAGGGAGGAAGTGTATATGTAGTAGCATTAAGTATCTGTACCTAAACATCTTATATAAGTATCTATTGATCCCAACCCCTAGAACTGCCTCCTCCATGATCATATATAAAACCAGGCATTGGCAGAACTGCACTTAGTTTTCCACATACATCTGTGTTGAAAATGAAACTCGAGTGGCATTTAGATGTCTAGCACAGAGCTGAATTCCTAAGAGGATAATTCTATAAATTGGCACATCCTTTATGCAGCGTGAGGAGCCTCAATTCTATAACGGCGTCAGGGTACACTGATTCAATTATAGAATAGTAGTGCAAATCCCCACTGGCATGCCAAAAAGAACATGCACCTGTTTAGGCCAAGTCAATGGCAACCACAAGTGAGCATACCTAGATGCAATAACTTATATTATTATATAAGCTGTATGCATTAATGTTTGACTTACCGTTACTCTGCCCATGTACCTCCCACATGCACACTAGTTCACACATGCTATGCCACTGTGAGCTTACAGAATAATTATTTGACACCTATCTACATTATACACAACATGCATTCAAAATTCATAATATCAGTGTTTAAACTCCACAGCTGGCATATGTTTTAAGCCACAGTGTTTAAATTATTCATAAGAACATAAGAATAACCTTACTGGGTCAGATCAATGGTCCATCAAGCCCAGTAGCCCGTTCTCAAAGTAGCCAATCCAGGTCACTAGTACCTGGCCAAAACCCAAGGAGTCACAATATTCCATGCTACCGATCCAGGGCAAGCAGTGGCTTCCCCCATGTCTTTCTCAATAACAGACCATGGACTTTTCCTCCAGGAAATTGTCCAAACCTTTCTTAAAACCAGCTATGCTATCCATTCTTACCACAACCTCTGGCAATGCTTTCTAGAGCTTAACTATTCTCTGAGTAAAAAATAAATTCCTCCTATTGGTTTTAAAAGTATTTCCCTGTAACTTCATCGAGTGTCCCCTAGTCTTTGTAATTTTTGACAGAGTGAAAAATCGATCCACTTGTACCCGTTCTACTCCATTCAGGATTTTATATACTTCAATCATATCTCTCCTCAGCTGTCTCTTTTCCAAGCTGCAGAGCCCTAACTTTTTTAATCTTTCCTCATACGAGAGGAGTTCCATCCCCTTTATCATCTTGGTTGTTCTTCTTTGAACCTTTTCTAGCACCACTATATCTTTCTTGAGATAAGGAGACCAGAATTGAATGCAATACTCCAGATGAGGTTGCTCCATGGAGCGATACAGGGGCATTACAACATTCTTGGTCTTATTAACCATCCCTTTTTTAATAACTCCCAGCAACCTGTTTGTTTTTTTGGCCATTGCCACACATTGGGTGGAAGGTTTCATAGTATTGTCTACAATGACACCCAGAACCTTTTTTTAGGCACTAACCCCCAAGGTGGACCCTAGCATCCGGTAACTATGCTTCAGGTTATTCTTCCCAATCTGCCACTTGGACTTGGTCTTCCAATCTCCTAAAGTCTGCTTGCAATTTTTCACAATCCACATGCGTTTTAACAACCTCACTCGTCGATCCAATTTCTAGATTAATTATAAATAAGTTAAATAGCACCGATCCTAGTACAGACCTCTGGAGCACTCCACTGTTTACTCTCCTCCATTGAGAAAAATGACCATTTAACTCTACCCTCTGTTTTCTATCCGATAACCAATTCCTAATCCACAACTGAACTGTGCCACCTATTCCATGATTCTTTAATTTTCTCAGAAGCCTCTCATGAAGAACTTTATCAAAAGCTTTCTAAAAATCTAGGTACACTATATCAACTGACTCACCTTTATCCACATGTTTATTCACACCTTCAAAGAAGTCAAGCATATTGGTGAGGCAAGATCTCACTCAGCTGAACCCATGCTGACTCAGTCTCATTAAATCATGTTTGTTTACATGTTCCACAATTTTATTTTTTATAATTGTTTCCACTATTTTTCCCCGGCACTGAACTGAGGCTCATCAGTCTATAATATTCTGGATCTCCCCTGGATTCCTTTTAAAAAATCAGCATAACATTGGCCACCCTCCAATCTTCAGGTACTACAAACGATTTTAGTGACAGGTTACAGATCACTGACAGCAGGTCAGCAATTTCATGTTTGACTTCTTTTAATACCCTGGGATATATACCATCCAGTCCAGGTGATTTATCACTTTTTAACTTATCAATTTGGCTTAGTACATCTTCAAGATTCACTAATATTTCTTTCAGTTCTTCCGCATTATCACCCTTGAAAACCATTTCTGGATCAGGTAGATCTCTTATATCTTCTTCCATAAAGAACAAAGCAAAGAATTCATTCAGTCTCTTCACTATTCCCTCATAGGTTTTCTGCTTCTGATGTACCTAAAAAAATTGTTGTGAGTTTTTGTCTCTTTTGCAAGTTTCTCTTCATATTCTTTCTTAGTTGTCTTTATCAATGCTTTGCATCTAACTTGCCAGTGCTTGTGTTTCTTCTTATTTTTTAAATTCAGGTCCTTTTTCCATTATTTACAGCTTTTTTGAGGCTCTAATAGCTTCTTTCACTTCACCTTATAACCACGCTGGCTCTCGTTTCCTCTTCTTTGCTGATACGTGGAATACATCTAGTCTGGACTTCCACTCTGGTATTTTAAAATAACATCCATGCCTTGTTTACAGTCCTAACCTTTGAAACTGATCCTTTTAGCTTCTTTTTAACAATTTTCCTCATTTTATCATAGTCGCCCTTTCGAAAATTAAATGCCTCTACAGTAGATTTCTTTTGTGACGTCACTCCCAGTATCAGCTCAAATTTGATCACGTTATGATCACTGTTTCCCAGCAGACTCAACACAGTTAACTCCTGTACTATGCCTTGCATTCCACTAAGGACTAATCTAAAATAGCTCCCCTTCTTGTCTGTTCCCGGACCAGTTGCTCCAAGAAGCAGTCATTTATGACATCTAGGAATTTTACCTCCTTAGCACTCCCCAATGTAACATCTAACCAGTCAATATTGGGATAATTGAAATCACTCACTGGAAGTTTTTGGTAATTGAAATCACCCAATATTATACTGTCACCCAATTTTCCAGCTTTCCTAATCTCTGAAAACATTTCTTCATATGTCTTCTCATTTTGCCCCGGGGGATGGTAGTATAACCCTACCTTTATATTCCTTCCCTTTACACATAGAATTTCTATCCATATGGATTCCACACTGCTATCTATGTCATGCAGAATGTTTATTTGATTTGATTCAATTCTCTCTTTAACATATAGTGAAACCCCCCCTCCCCCCTCCAATTTGATCTACTCTATCCTTGCAATATAATTTGTACCCAGGTAACATAGTGTACCATTGATTGTCCTCCTTCCACCAGGTTTCCAAGATGCCTATTAAAGCTATCTCAACATTCAGTGCTATATACTCTAACTCTCCTATTTAATTTTTTAGGCTTCTAGCATTTGTATGCAGATAATTCAAATTGTGTTTTTTCCTTACAACTACAGTCTGCTAAGAAGACAGGGAAAATTTGAGTCTTTTACTCTGCCTTCGTCTTAAACCTTCCTGGCTTTCTTTCACCATTATTGGAACCTCTCTACCGGGATTCCCTAAACATCCTGTTTCAATAGTATCTTCCAAGGATACCTAAACATCCTGTTTCAATAGTATCTTCCAAGGATACCTTACACCGAACCATCCGCTCCTGGGCGACTGTTTGCTTTCCCCCCACATCTAAGTTTAAAAATTGCTCTATCTCCTTTCTGAATGATAGTGCCAGCAGCCTGGTTCCATCCCATTTAAGATGGAGTTCATCCTTTTGGAACAAGCTCTTCCTTTCCCAGAAGGTTTCCCAGTTCCTAACAAATCTAAATCCCTCATCCCTGCCCCATCATCTCAACCACACATTGATACTTTGGAGCTCTGTCTGACTCTTAGGTCCTGCGCATGGAACTGGGAGCATTTCTGAAAATGCTACCCTGGAGGATCTGGATTTCAGCTTTCTACCTAAGAGCCTAAATTTGGCTTCCAGGACCTCCCTCCCACATTTTCCTATGTCATTGGTATCTACATGTACCATGACAGCTGGCTCCTCCCCAGCACTATCTAAAATCCTATCAGCTCCACTATCCAGATAATGAACAGCAGAGAATATCTGTGCAGAATGAATAATGACACTGCTATCTAGAAAGCTGTGATATTCAAACCCCTATCTGGATAGCTCTCAAGATAAAGCGTTGGGAGTCATTTTTCTTTCCTGGATTTTTCTGGCTGGTTATTTAAGAGGTGATCTGAATATCACTACTTTCTAGATAACTCACTGCTCCACCTTCGCTCTTCCTGCATATCAACCGACACTATCCAGATACAACTCAATGAGAGAAGTCCAACAGTGCTTTTGGTGTTTTTACCAGGCAGCTACTCTTTGCACAAGTATTCTAGAACAGAATCTGGGTGCCCAGAATCCATTATACAATGGTCTCTTACTCTGCTGCACTGAGTCCCTTAAACTGAGGCATTCACTTATAGAATTTCCACCTAGGTACAGAACTTAGATTGTGAGCCTACTAGGGATCGAAAAAGTACCTGCATATATGAAGTTCATACTGAAATTAATGAGCAACAATTTTTTTAAAAAAAATCAGAATTTATTGACGTAGGAAAAACAAATACATCATGTTAATGTACAGACTTTTCTTCACTTTTCAACATAGTCACCATTCCTCTGCACACTTTTTCTCCATCGTTCTGCAAGCTTGAAAATTCCCTTGCGGTAGAACTCTGTTCCAGCTGCCTGAACACAGAGACACACTTTCTGAACATGCTCCACTATCTCGTAGTGTTGGCCTCACATCTGTCCCTTCACAAAACCGAAAAGATGGTAGTCAGAGGATGCCAGGTTGGGACTGTAGGCAGGGTGCAGATAATCATCTCCTTAATTTTGATATCTCTGAAGAAGGTCTTGAGTGATGGTTTTTCTCTGAACTTTGTGGTTTTCGGTCAACAAACATGGGACCCAGTGGACACAAACTTTCTATCATTTCCTGAACTGCACTGTGTCCTATTCCAAGTTTTGCTGAAATTTCATTCACAGTGATACGTCTGTCTTCATTAATGATCTTGTTAACCTTTTCCTTGTTACGTTCAGTGCAGACAGTGTGAGGGCAAGCACTACGAGGCTGATCTTGGATGCTCGTGTTTCCATCTTTGAAATGTTTCACCCATCTTCTAACACTGCTAGCACCCATGCACACATCTCCATATGCACGCTGAAGTCTGTGAAGAATTTTTGCAGTGGGAATTTCCTCTTTAACAAGGAATTCAATGACAGTATGTTGATGAAATGAAACATCAATGTCGGCCATTTTGCATCTACCTCCTCCAGTCACGTGATAGACGCTAATGGCATCACAATACCTCCATGCATAGTGTAAAGTATGTACATTAAGGTGATATACTTGTTTTTCAAAATAAATTCTGATTTTTAAAAACTTGCTCATTAATTTCAGTATGACCCTTGTAATACATATAAACCACTTTGGTTGTACCCACAGAAAGGTTGTATATCAAATCCGTGAACCATTACATAACCTTAACCATTTTACTACAACTTACTGTGTTCTAATGGATATTAGTGTATGCTAAGTGCCTTATGGCCCATTGGTATAAAACAGGATGCACAGCATTTAGCATGCACCAATACCCATTAGTGCAAGTTAAGATTTAGTCAAATGGCCTCTTAGAGCTAAATTTGACACTGAAAATAAGTGCTTTTCAATAAGCTGTGCTTAGAGTTCAGCACGGTTTACAAAATAGAGCTTATACCCAGGAAACACAACTAAATTTAAGTGCAACCATTTGTATCAATGAAAATGTGGTACAAATGCCCATTTAAATTTAGATGTGGAGGCCCTATTTCTATAATCATGCACATAGTTTAAAGGAATGCCCCCAATCTGCCCATTTCCGCAACCCTTTTTTTGACTTGCATGTAAAATTTAGGTCCAGATCTCATGCCTAAATTTACACACGTGGAGGGGCATAATCAAAAAAAGCGTCTAGGTCCCCTTTTGGCCTAAGTCCCTAAACGTTCAACCCAGAAGCAGGGAAAGTGTCCATAACCAAAACAAACGTCCATGTTTTGATTATGGCCTTCCTTTGCCTAAACGCCCAATCTCCACTGCGTCTAAAAGTACACCCACAGCACATCTACACTTTTTAGCCATAATGAAAGAAAAAAACGCCTAAGCCCCAAACATCCAACAGAAGAGCTTTTAGGCGAAGGAGGAGCCAGTCCTTCGCCTAAAAGCTGGATTCTGTAACCGGTGTCTGTCAAAAACAACACCGGTTACAGAATCCCCCCCCCCCCACAACCATCCAGGCAGGAGGGTGCCCAAGCCCTCCTGCCATGTCAAACCACCAAACCCCCCCCGACAACATTGGGGCAAGAGGGAGCCCAAGCCCCCGGCCGACCCCACGACCCCCTCAACCCCACCCCCTGGGTTGGACCCATGTGCCTAAGGCCCCACCCACAGGAGGGGCCTAAGGCTCCTGGGCCTATTCTGATTGGCCCAGGTGCCTTATGCCCCACCAGTAGGCGGGGCTTTGTTACGACTGGGCCATCCAGCCCCATTCTTTTGTGGGCTGCCGGACAGACGGACGGGTTTGGCACCCATCTGTCCAGCCAATGAAAAAAAGGTACGGGGAAGGGGGGTGGGGGTGAGGGGGTCGTGGGGTCAGGCGGGGAGGTCACGGGTTGGCTGGGGGGTCCGATCAGGTGTCCTGGGGGGGGCAGACGTTGGGGGAGAGGGGTTCGTTGAGGGCAGGAGGGCCTGGGATTTCTCCTGCCCATAATGTAGTGGGGGGTGGGGGTAGGGGATCCCCTGGGCCAGGAGGGCTTGGGCTCCCTCCTGGCCCGATCGAGTAGGGGGGTCGCCTGGGCCAGGAGGGCTTGGGCTCCCTCCTGGCCCGATCGAGTCGGGGGGGGTTTGCGGCTGCCGCGGGGCAAGAGGGCTTGGGCTCCCTCTTGCTCTGATCGAGTCGGGGGGTCACAGCTTCAGCAGGGCAAGAGGGCTTGGGCTCCCTCTTGCCCCGATCGAGTCGGGGGGGGTCGCGGCTTCAGCAGGGCATGAGAGCTTGGGCTCCCTCTTGCCCCGATGTTGTTTGTGAGGGGGGGAGTGATCCATCGCGGCAGGAGAGATGCCTTTTCTCCCCTACCGCGATGCCATCGTTCCTCTACCGGAACTGCCGCGGGTTAGGTTGCCGGGCCGCTGAACTGATGGCGCCAGCGGCCATCAACTTAGCGGCCCCTTTTTCGGCACTTAGATCTGGTTTTCTTTCGTCTAAGTCAAACAGGTCTAAGTGCCGACTAAACTGTTTTGGTTATAGGTGTTGTACGCCTAGGTGTAGGTTGGCCCATCTACCGCCCACTGCCCGCCCTTTCCCCTCCTCTAAACACACCTCTTTTCTCTCTGTGCATCTAGAGGCAGGGGAAAGGCCTAAGCTGTTTTTAGATACGTCTAAAAACCAGCTTTGGTTATGGGTACTTTGACGATCAGGCTTTTTGATCGTCCAAGTAGCCACTTAGGACACTTTTTAGACGTTTTTTTTAAATTATTATTATTACCCCCATAGTATGCAGTATGAATGTTACCTTAGGACCACTGTAGTGTAAAATGAAAGCATGAAGGCAATCTGTAAGGATATCCTGAGGCTGCATACAATGGGCTACTGAAAAGTTCTCAGCCCAGCCAAGAAGAGAATGATATGGAGTCATGAAATTTACAAGTTATTCCACACTTTTCTTGACACTTTTTGTTTCATTTAATTTCATCTCATTGAAACGAAAAGTGTCAAAAGTGTGAAATAGCTTGTAAGTTTCATGGCTCCACATCATTCTCTTCCTGGTTGGGCAGAGAACTTTTCAACGACCCCTCGTATAGATGCATTTATACATAAATGTTTTATTATTTTATCATCCCAGTTCTGAAAGCAATTCCTCACAATTGCTTCTTTGTATATAATAATGTGAATTTGAGATTATTGAATCAGAATGGGAAAGAAACATTTGTGAGAAAGCAATTTGTCACAGCATAGGCTATTTAACAAAAAAAAACTGTGGGGTTAGAGAGGAGAAGTACCGCAGCCCCCTCCAAGATGGTGCCCAGGGCAGTCTTCCCCCCAATACTATGCCACTGCATCCAGTCTGCCCAGCAGTCTCACACTCGTCATCTAGTAATTATTCATTTTATTTTCTAAGCTCTTCCATAAAATATCCTTCCCTCCCCCCACAATAAGCAAGACTTGTACTCTGATGATATGAATGTGGTATAAACTAGGCCAGGGGTCTGCAACCTTTAAGACATAAAGAGCCACTTGGACCCGTTTTCGAAAAGAAAAAAAAACTTGGAGCCGCAAAACCATTATAAAACAAATCTAACACTGCATATATTGTTTCTTATCTTAATGCTATATACAGGATCACTAAATTGAAAATAAAATCATTTTTCCTACCTTTGCTATTTGGTGATTTCTATGAGTCTCTGGTTGCACTTTCTTCTTCTGACTGTGCATCCAATCTTTCTTCCTTTCTTTCAGCCTCCTGTATGTTTCCTCTCCTCCAGACCTCATTCTCTCCCCCAACTTTTTCTTTCTGTCTCCCTGTTCCCCCTTCTTTCTGTCTCCGTGCCGTCCCCCAAGCCACTCGGTTTGTTGCCACCGCAATCGGGGAACAGCCCCCAAACCACCGCCGTCCCAAGCTTTCCCTGCAGAAGTGTTGCGCTGACCAGCATTCCGCTCCCTGACGTCAATTCTGACGTAGGAGAGGAAGTTCCGGGCCAACAAGGCATTTCTCCTCATTCCATCCAGCCTGAGCCCCATCTCTCCTTGATCCAGCATTTCCCTTCTGTGTCTGTCAGAATTACCATTCCACCTATTTTCCAGCATCACTCTTCTTTGTGTCCATCTCACTATATCCCTATCTCACCACTTTTTCAGAATCTTCACAGTCTCTGTCCTTGTCTTTCCATGTCTCTCCTTGATCCAGCATTTCCCTTCTGTGTCTGTCAGAATTACCATTCCACCTATTTTCCAGCATCACCCTTCTTTGTGTCCATCTCACCTATATCCCTATCTCACCACTTTTTCAGAATCTTCATTTGTCTCTGTCCTTATCTTTACGCCATGTTCACCATTTGCCCTTTCAATGTCTTTATCTCCCCCCAAACACTTTTTCAGCATTACTTCTATGTCTCTATTTCACCTCCTCTTCATGTCCCCTCTGTATCTCTATCCTTATTCAGTAGGTCCTGCTTACCCTTTCTCTTCTTTGTGTCACTATCTCCATTTTCAGCTTTCCCCCCTTTTCCTTTGTTACTGCACCCAGTAGCCAGAATCTTTCCACCCTCCCTCCACTCCGGCCCAGCCCAGTATGAAATATTTCCTTTTGTTTCCCTCCCCTCTCTCTTTCTCTCTCTCTTCTGCTCCCTCACCCACGAGTCCTGCATCTGGCCCTCTCCCTTCTACCTGCACCTGGCAACACCCCCCTGCTCCGCGGCTCTCTTCAGCAACTCGTCAGCAGCGGTGATCAAGACAAGCTGCCGACATCGAGGCCTTCCCTCTACGAGTCCCGCCTTTGTGGAAAAAGGAAGTTGAAACAAGCGGGACTCGCAGAGGGTAGGCCCCGACGTCAGAAGCTTGTGTCGATCGCTGCTGCTGAGTTGCCGAAGAGAGCCGCGGAGCAGGGGATGTGGCCTGAAGCAGGTAGAAGGGAGAGGGAGATAGGAAGGCTGTAGATCTCCGGAGCATGACACCGACCCCGGCCAGGATGATTTCTTTTTCAGGCACCTTACAAGTCCAGCGTCGCGGAGGAAATAGCCATGCTGAGCAGTGAGCTCAGCACTACACAGATGAAAGCCTTGCTTGCAGATTGGTCCGGCGGCACGGCGGGGCGGGGCCGCCGGACCAATCAGCAAGCAAGGCTTTCATCTGTGTGTGCTGAGCTCACTGCTCAGCATGGCTATTTCCCGCCGCGACGCCGGACTTGTAAGTGCCTGCGTGACACACTACCGGAGCCGCAGCAAAGGTGGAAAAGAGCCGCATGCGGCTCTGGAGCCGCAGGTTGCCGACCCCCGAACTAGGCCTACTTGCTCCTGATCCATCTTGCCATATACAGGACACAGACCTTGGAAGTCAGTCTGGCCTCGGCTACATTGCCCTAGTGCTGGAGTCACCATCAAAGCTAAATCCAGTCCATCCTGTCTTGCCAAGACTATAGAAGTCTGTCTGGCATCAGCTTCACTAGCCCACTACTGGGGCTGCATTTTAGTGTCATTGCTGCACATCATGAACAAAATTACAGTTGTTGATCTGGTGATCTTTGGAGTTTGTATCAATACTATCCTCTTTCTATTTAGGGATCCTTTGTGTCTATCCCATGCAGTTTTGAACCTGGTCACTGTTTTGCCTTCATCACCGCCGCAGGGAGGACATTCCAAGCATCCACCACCCTCTCCGTGAAAAAGTATGTCTTGGCATTACTCCTAAGTGTACCACCCTGCAACTTCATATTATGTCCTTTCGTTTTATCAATTCTCTGTCTCCGGAAAAGATTTGTTTGTAGATTAATACCATTCAAATATTTAAACATCTATATCATATCTCCTCTATCCCTTCTTTCTTCTAGGGTACACATATTCAGGTATTCAAGCCTCTTCTCATATGTCTCTCAGCACAACCCCAATATCATTTTTGTCATCTTCCTCTGGACCGCTTCAAATCTTCTCACATCCTTAGCAAGATCCGTCCTCCAGAACTGAACACAATATTCCAAGTGGGGACTCAACAGAGACTTGTACAGGGGCACTAGCACCTTTTTCTGCTGGTGATTCCTCTCTATGCAATCTCCACTTTGTCACATTGTTTTGTTGCCTTGAGGTCTTCAGACACTATCTTGCCAAGGTCCCTCTCTCAGTCAGTGCAAGTCAGCTTCTCACCCCCTCTTTTGGATTTTTACTCCTCGAGTGCATCACTTTGCACTTCTTCACATTACATTTACCTGCCAAACCTTAGACCAGTCTTCTAGATTTTACAAATCTCTTCTCATGTTTTCTGTTCCCTCCTGGGTATCCACTTTGTTGAAAATCTTCATGTCATCTGCAAAGAGACACAATTTTTATAACCCTTCAGAAATGTCACTCACAAATATATTGAACTAAACAGGCCCCAGTACCAATCCTTGTCTGTCAGTCAGCCAATTTCTATTCCAGGTTACCACCTTGGGTCCTAAATTCAATCCAGTGAATTTGTTGATGAACTTCCTATGAGGAATTGTGTCAAAGGCTTCACTGAAATCCAGATATCTAGCACACATCTTCTATACAAATTTCTGACCACCCAGTCAAAGAAATCAATCTGATTCATTTAGCACGGTTTCCCCTTGGAGAAACTAAGTTGTCTCAGATCTTGTAACCCATTTGATTCCAGGTAGTCTACTATTCTTTCTTTCAGAAGGGCTTCCACGATCTTTCCCACAGAAAGGAGGAGGACGATTGGGGATGAGAGAGTGGTTGAAGCTACAGCCTCAGCACCTTGAGGTTGTGGGTTCAAACCCACACTACTCCTTGTGACCCTAGGCAAGTCACCTAATCCCCCCATTGCCCCAGTTACATTAGATAGATTGTGAGCCCATCAGGACAGACAGGGAAAAATGCTTGAGTACCTGAACAGATTCATGCAAACCATTCTGAGCTCCCTTGGAAGAAGAGTTTAGAAAATTGAATAAATAACCAAGGAGATTTATTTTACAGTAATATCTGCTGCTGGGTTACTTCACCCAGTTTATAACAGTAAGTTAATTCCTAAGAGAGTAACTCTAAAGTATACATTGACACCTCCTTTATGCAATGTGAGGAGCCTCAATTCCATAATAGCATCAGGGCGCCCTGATTCCTCACTGGTATGCCAAAAAGAAAATGTGCCTGTTTAGGTCAAGCCCATGGCATCCAGAAATGGGCATGCTTAGATGTACCAACTTACAGTATAACATATCCTAATAATCCCACTCTACAGACATATTTACTATATAGCTCCTTGAAATGAAAATGCAAATGCTCCTATGCTAAATTGCAAAATAGATTTCATTTAATTAAGGTTGAAATGTAGGTCAGAGGCATATTTTTCTTCTTTAGAGCTGTTTATCATGCTCATATGTTGACACCTACTGGCAGAGAACAGAATTTGCCCACACCAGACAGAGGTACGCAGTCCTATATGTTGCACACACTTCTCTATCTCATTATATGTGTATTTGCAACTAGATTATATTGTATTCGTCAGGTTCTGCTTCAAAAGAGTTTTATTCTTTTCTGCCATGGCTTGACCTACTTGGCTCATTTTATTCCTTGTTCTTTTAATTATACGAAGCAGAAAAACTCTGAAGATTTCTACTTTAAGGGAGATAGTTACTAACATGCATTAAAGGAATAACACACTGTTCCCTGGATTCTATATATGGGGCCTATATTGGTGCATGCGCCCTAGATATGTGTGCAGATTCATTGAGTAGCGAGCCCTTAACTATCAATAATCGGGCACTAACAAGCAATTATTGATAATTGCCACACATTAAAATTTATGGGTGCCTCTGGCTGCGAGATATTCTATGAGGAATGTCGCCTACCTGTACTAGCGTGCAAATCAGAAGCGGGTGTTGAAATGGGCATGTCAGGGGCGTTCTAAAAAGTTGTGTGCGTAATTATAGAATACAGCTTTGGCGTGCCTAACTTGGATTTACACCAGGTTTCAGCAGGTATAAGTCTGGTGTGGAAATCAGCACTAAGCACAATTCTATAAAGGGTGCATGAACCCATCCCCGCGAGATCTGTCTCTGTTCCTGCCCCATTCTTGTAAAGCTCTGTCCTCATCTGCACAAGCCTCGAACACTTTATAATCATAAGTGCTCGAGGCTTGTACGGTTGAGGCAGAGCTTTCAGGGATGGAACAGGGACAGAACTCACAGGGATGGGACAGGGTTATTGAGATCCCATGGGGACAAATTTGTCCCCGTGTCATTCTCTAGTGTGGCACGCATTCTGCTTAGTGGTAATTTTTGCCAGTGCCGTATTTTAAGCACCATTTTCTGAATCTAGCCCAATATATATCTTTTTAATGCATGTTAAGTGGCAAAATTGTGCATTATTTTGTCATGTTATAATAGTAATTGAATTGGATTAGTTATTTTATATACCACTTATCACAATGTATTACAGTGATTTACATTAAAAAGAATAATTACACAAATCCAACAATAAGAATAAACTATCTGTTTCAGTACAGATTATAATAAACTGATATAACCCCAAAGGGGGGGAAAAAACCCCCCACACAAATCAAACAGTAATACAAATATGAGCTAACTTCCCAGTATTGAAACTAAGAAGAAAAACAGATACTAAACAACCATGTCTTCAAGGCTTTGCAAAAACCTAAGTAACTTTGATATTGCTTATGGTGTCCGGAAGCATTTTCCACAGTGAGGGGCCCAAGAAGCTAAAGCACACCTCCTAGTTGAAGTCAGCTTAAGCTACGCAGCATGCAAAACACCTCATTATCATGTAAATCAACATACTTTGTGTTGACCTTCACAAGCTGCATTCTTCCAGGAAGAAGAATGCCAGCTCAAAGTTAGCATTATTTTTCATACCCAAGAACATAGCGCTTGCTCAGGAGCACCGGTGTATCAGTATGTGGCCTGATTCTCTCTGGAAATTTCCTTCAGAAAGGGGCTAGTACTGAGAATTCTAAGCCTAGTCTGGGTTTTCTGGGTCCCCATTAAATACTAGGAAAAAAAATATTCTTCTATAGAACATCCAATGCTGGACTCTAGATAGATAATGTAAATGTTAACACAAACAAAAAAAATGTGCTGTGGGGAAGACCTCAGTGCTAAATGCCCTGCACAGATACAAGATCATCTCACTGGGGCATCAGCTGCCTAATCATTTGTTCTTCACCCATAAAAAAAAATCTCCATTGTTCAAGACACAATGACAGCACTAGATGAACGAATGAGAAAAAACAGTAGTCACTTAAGTCTATGTACACCAAAATCATATTTTCAATATCAAAACATGAGTTGGCTTATATGAGCCAAAAATCCTAAATTGGTGTGCACTTCACTCAACAAAGCCCTCTGGTTTTGCAAGAGCTGCTTCAGGAGCGTGACTAAATGTATCCAAGCATCACCTGAAACTCCACCACAGCGTACATGTTTAAATGGTAACTCCCTCCATTTAAAGCAGTGGTCTCAAACTTGCGGCCAGCCAGGTACTATTTTGAGGCCCTTGGTATTATAAAGAATGATTCTTTATGGAAAACATGTGCCTTAGGTGTCCAGCGGTTGCATCCAGCAGTCGCTGTAACCTCATGCAAGCTTTCCTGCGTCTGTATGCGATTGTGAGGTGGAGTCCAATCGCATGCAGATGCAGGAAAGCTCTTGCGTGAGGTTTTAGCAGTGAGGCGGGCAACATTCCAGAACGTAAGATAACCATTGGGGGCAGTGCAGCTTGTGCATGTATCCGGTGCTAGAAGAGAGCTGAAGGCAGTTGCAGACGTGACCGCCAGATACTTAGGCCTGGATTCTGTATAGGATGCCCCGGACGGGAGTACTATACAGAATCGGGCCTATGACCACCCAAAATAAACCCAATTCTGTAACCGATATCCATGTTACAGAACCGGTTACAGAACCTGCCACGATAAGTATAATGGCCATGACTGCGGCTGCCAGTCCGCACCCCTGAACGATTGAACCCCTCCTGCCTGAAGACCCACACACGTAGCAGACCCCCACCTTCCCGGCTAACACTCCTCCCCCACTAACCTTGAAAAGTTGGATGGACGGGTCTTTCAACCGGCCGGCCGGCAGGCCCATCTCTGTTGAAATGAGGCAGGCCCACCCCTTTCTGGCCCATCCCGTAGGAGGCTAGGGCCTGAATGGCCCAAGCGCCTAAAGTCCCTCCTATAGGCGGGGACTTAGGCACATGGACCAACCTAAGGCCTCGCCCATGATACTGCAGGTTCCATGATACTGTGTTCAATTTATACACCCAATACTGTTGTTGAAGCTTCTTCAGGACATCTCCAGGGCGCATGTGCAACTGAATGTGATTAATAGATATACATCTCAAGCTATCAAAGTGTGGTCAAATGCGAGACAATGCTGCATAAGAGGTTCATCCAATTTGCTCTAGAGCTCAAAACATTCTCATAGTGATGCGCTTTACGTGTCTTCTCATCATAGGTCCTTTAAATTTATGTAATGCTATGTTTGAAATATAAATTCTTCTCGTAGGTGCTTCTGGCAATGTTCCATTTTTTTTTTTTTGTTTAAAATGTTTTTATTAAGAAGCACACAGACAGACAATGGAAATACAACCGAACAATAATCAAGTACAAAGCAAAAACGGTACATAATGCAAGGCATAAAGGCCAGAAAGGAAGGGTTGTGTAGAGGAGAGAGGAATTGAAACATCCAGGCACTCAGAATGAACGACAAGTCCCCCCCCCCTCAAACCCCTCAATATCAGCCAATACCCACAAGGCCCAGAACCCACAGAACAACCATGGAGAAGAACCAGTCTGGCCGCATACCTCCTTCTTTTTTCTCAGAGAAGAAACCCCCCCCCCCACACACACACCCCACCCACACCAGACAAAAACCTCCCTACTACCCCCCCCCCTCAGCGACAGGAGAAAAGAAAAAGAAATAAAGGTATAAAGAAAAGACAGAAAGAAGAATGAGAAAGCGAGAAGGAAAAGGGAGAAGAAAGGAACGAGAAGAGAAAAGAAAAGGAAGAGGAGAGCAGCCTCAAAGGGGAGCAGCAAGCGCAGCAAGCTCAGCAAGAGCCCGCTCCCAGAGAGACTTATACAGCAGGGTCTGCCCCCCCCCCCGGCTGTCCCCGCACACCCCTCAACTCCCAATGGGCCATCTCTCTCAGTGCCTGGTGCCACCCCACTAATACCGGTGGTTCCACATCAATCCATTTTCGCAGGATCCCTCACTTGGCGACCAGGAGAGCAACATACACAAAGCGCCACTGAGCAGCAGTGAAACCCTGATCCAAAAACTCCACCTCATGGCTCAAAACCAAAATCCGATAAGACCACTGGACTGGCACCCCCAAGATCCGGACAAGAAAATCCAATACCCCATTCCAGAAAGCACTCAGGGACGGACATTCAATGATCATGTGCAATAGAGTCCCCGACGCACGCGCACATTTCGTGCAATCCGCCGAATCCCACAGACCCGCCTGTAGACCCCGGAGAAGTTCCTAGAGCTGTGCACTGCGAGCCCCCGAGGTGACGCTGGAGAAACATGCTTGAAGCTCCCCCGAAGTGACCTCCTCCCCCAAGTCACCAGACCATCGAGCTGCCAGTCCAGGCAACAAAGTATCTGCCCTCTCCGCCCTTGCCGTCCGATACCAGAAAGATAAGGAATTAAGAGCCGGAGGAAGGGACAAGAATATCTGGTCCACCCGTAGAAAGGAGCCGCCCCCTGGAGTACAACGAAGGCTAGCCATGTAAAAATGCCGCAACTTGAGGTAAGCAAAAAAGGGCATACACGTCAGGGCCCACTGAACACGGATGGTGTCATAGGAGGGAAAAACAAAAGGATCAGAGCTCAGCACAGACACATGACCCAAGCAGAAACAGGAGCCGAAACGCGTCCCCACTCCCCCCGGGGATCCCACCCCCGGGGGAAAGTCAGGACTGTGACTGATCATTTGAAGAGCCCAATTGCCCTGTCCCCGACCAATCCGATGTCTCCACCACCGCAGTGCCCTACAGAGGGGAAGGAACCAAACCGAGGCAAGACCCAATCGAGGGAGCCTCCACCGGGGGCATGTCAAACAAGCAAAAGCTCTATGGGGCACTGTCCAAGAATCAAACAGCCCCCCTGGGGCAAAACGAGGAGCAGCAGTATAAAGCTCATGAACCCATCTCAGCAGGGCAGCGACATTGTACAAGCGCAGATCAGGCAAAGCCAGCCCCCCCCCTTCCCGACTCTGAGTAAGCGTCCGCCAACAAATTCTTGCCCTCCGATTGTGCCAAATAAAGGAGCCAATAGTAGATCGATAAAAACGTTCATCCACCGCCTTAATCCAAATAGGGAGCATCTGCAGAGGATATAGGAGTTTGGGGAGCAGCACCATCTTCACCAGAGCAATTCTGCCACACAAGGAAAGAGGCAGCTCGCCCCATCGCACACAAGAGTCCTGCAAAGTTTTCAAGCGATCAGAGATGTTCCGACGATACACAGTGGACTAGTCCGCACTAAGGATAATACCCAGATATTTGAGGTCCCCAACAGCCCAACGGAATGGAAAACTAAGATCAGATCGCGAGGCACACGGGGAAGAAACAGGTAGGGCTTCTGACTTACTGAAATTAATACAAAGTCCCGAAAATGCCCCAAACTGCCCAATAAGGGCAGTCAAACAGGGAATCGATTCCCGCGCTCTACTCACAAATAGCAACATATCGTCCGCAAAAAGAGAGATCTTACACTTCTCAGCACCCACCCAGATTCCCGAGATATCCGAACAAGTCCTGATCTTTTGGGCAAGAGGCTCTAGAGATAAGATAAACAAAAGCGGAGACAATGGGCAACCCTGCCGCGTACCCCTATACAACGAGAAGGATTGCGTACGACACTTATTAATAAGTAGCTGGGCCGTAGGAAATGTGTAGAGATGAGTGATCCACTGATGGAAAGGCCCAGAGATACCGAATTGCTGCACGACCCAGAAAAGATAAGGCCAAGTCACCTTATCGAAAGCCTTCTCCGCATCCAAGCTAGCCAATAGATCATCCCCTGTTCGAGTTCTACCCTCCCCAAGGGCCATCATCGCCCGCAAAATATTGGCAGAGGCAAAAAGGCCCGGGACAAAGCCAACCTGATCAGCATGAACTAGGTGAGGAATCACTTGAGCCAATCGGCGCGCCAGAAACGCTGTAAGGAGTTTCATGTCCTGGTTCAAAAGGGATATCGGCCGGTAGGAGCCCACCAGCTCCGGATCCTTTCCAGGCTTCGGTAAGATCACTACATGGGCATGGCTCTGAGCAGGGAGAACACGTCCCGTACTCTGCATGTCGGCGTACATGGCCGCCAACGCCGGTCCCACTTTAAATTTCAATATTTTATAGAATTCTGGCCCCATACCATCCGGTCCAGGAGCCTTCGCCAATTTCAACGCCCCCACCGCTGCGGTAATCTCATCACACGAAATCGGGGCATTCAACAGGCTTAACTGCTGGTCTGATACTCGGGGTAATACAAGATCCCGAAAGAAAGTGTCACGCGCCTCCAAATCATAAGGGCCCGCTCCATAAAGATCCTGGTAAAAACGAACGAATTGATCTTGAATCTCAGCCTCCCCTGTGTAAACAGTATTAACGCTCGCCCGGATGCGAGAAATACGAGTGGCCTTACGAAATGGGCGCACCAGATTAGCCAATAATTTACCCGCCTTATTACCCCATTGATACAGCCAAAACTTGTAAATGTCAATGTGAGACATAGCTCTCTCAGTACAAATAACATCGATTTATTTACGCAGGCTCAAATATTCCGCCCGACAGGCCTCCGAGGGTGCGGCATGCAAGGCACTCCTACACAAACGCAATTGACGAGTGAGAGACACCAAAGCCGCATCACGTTTCCGGCGTTGCGTCACCGTATAGGCGATAATTCGCCCCCGAAGAAAGGCCTTAGCAGCTTCCCAGAAAATGGTATCAGACACCTCCCCCCCCCATTAGTTTGACAGTAAAAGTCCCATTCCGTTTCAAGATATGCATGAAAGGTTTTACCTAATAGAGGGAAGGATTCAAACGCCAGATACGATCATGGACAAGGCCCTGCCAATGCAAGGTGAGGGAGACTGCAGCGTGGTCGCTAAAGGGAACATCAAGGATATGAGTACGCACCACCCTGCCGATGGCCTGTGACGGCATCAAGATGTAATCCAACCGGGAGTGGGTGTGATGCACTGCAGAGTAGAACGTAAAATCCACTTCCCCAGGATGGTGAGCCCTCCACACATCAACCAGTCCCAGTTCGCTCATCAAAAAATTCACGCCAATACGCTCATTATCTCCCCGCACCGCCCTCGGAGGCTTGCAATCTAGGGTGGGATCACTAGTGATGTTGAAATCCCCTGCCAGAATGGGCTCATAGTTAGGCAAGGCCAAAATATGAGCCAGCACAGCGGAAAAGAAAGAGTGAGCATAAACATTAGGGCCATAAATATTGCACAAGAGCACCGAACGATCTTGAAGGGTGCCAGCCCAAAGGACAAAACGGCCCTGGGGATCCACAATGGTCTTATGCGTAACTGCCACCACCGCTTTATTAATAAGAATAGCGACACTGCGCTGTCTGGAATTATAGGAAGAGTACACAGCCTCCCCACCCAATCCCTGACCAATTTGGAGTGTTCACTAGATGTAAGGTGGGTCTCTTGGAGGAAAGCCACTGACACCTTCTCCCTCTTCAGGAAAGATAACACCTTCTTTCGTTTGATGGGAGAGTGGAGACCATCCACATTAAGAGTTATATAAGTCAGATCAGCCATAACCATGTGAGCTGCAAAGAAACAGGAAAGAGAAGCACAGGGCGTCAGAGTCCCAAAGAGCCTCCCAGCAAAGCCCTCTGAGAAAAAGGAAAGAAGAGAAAAACTCCCCGTCGCCAAGGGGTACCCACCCCCTAACCCATCCCTCCACCCTCCAAGGCCAACCCAACCCCCAACCCCCCCAAGGTACAACACCCACCCAGCCACCTCTACCCACCCCCCTCCTCCCCACCATACAGAAACCCGGGGAGAACAGCAAGGAACCACCCCAGACCCCCCCATCGTTTCACAGCATCCCTCCCCTGCCAAATCTGGAGGGTCCCATGGAAAAAGGAATACCCACAACCCCGCACCCCCCTCCCCCCACCCCGCCGACCACACCCCACAGACATACTCCAGATCCAACACACAGACAGCCCCCACACAAACCCCCCCAGCCACACACCCCGCACCCTACTCCCCTCCCCCCTCACTGCAAAGGTATGCACGTCCCATCCCCTGCCACCAGGCAGGCCTACATACCCCCCCAGCACTCCCAACCCTCAAAACCAAAAGGTAAAAAACATCCCCATACAACCCTCCCCGCCCCCCTCCAGCTCAGCCACAAAAGAACAAAGAATCAAAAAACAGTGCAAAAACTTAGGAAATACAATGCAAATACCAGAAACCACAAAGAATATCAGCAGCCCAGATCAGATCAGGACTCCATTAATCCCCGGAAGGTGAGCAACCCCTGAAAGAGGTGCCGCCACCTCGGAATCTAGCAGACATATAGAAACCAATAGTACCCCCAACCTATACGGGGAAACAGGCAAACAAGCAAATAGGCAAATCCCCCCCCCCCCCCGGGGAACAGTAGAAGCCAGCGTCCCAAACAAGGAAGAGTCCGCCAGCCATCCCGAGGGGGAACACAGTCCAGGCGCCAGGAAACAGAAGGCCCAGAATCAACAGGGACAGGGGCAGCCATGTGAAGGGGAAGCCCCCTTAAGGGCAACCGCCCGGCACAAAAGTCACCAACGGCTCCACTTCGCTCCCCCGGCCCACATAAAGATCTCACACGAGCCTGGAGGAGTCAATGAAACAAAGTCCTTGTAGGGCAGGACCAGGCAGCCTAGGACGCAGCCTCCTCACGGCGCTACGCCAAAAAGGCCTGCAGCTCCTCCTTGTTCTCACACAGACGAGCCCCTGCTGTGGTATGAATCCGGACTCTGGCTGGATAGAGAACTGCAAATTTCAAGCCACGGTTCCGGAGCTCTGTGCAGTAGGGAGCCAAGGCCTTCTGTCTCCCCGCAACGTCCGCCGAGTAATCGTTGAAAAGCAGGAGCTTCGCCCCTTCGTAGGCCAAAGTCCCAGATCTGCGAAACAGCGCTAGAATGCGATCCTTAACAGCTGCATTTAGATATCGGGCAATCACCGGTCTGGGGCGCGCCTCATCCCCTCTCTGTGCCCCAATGCGATGCACCCGCTCAACCGCACAGCCTCCTGCTTCAAGGTGCAAGCCCACATGTTCTGGCAGCCATTTTTCCATTAGGTCTTTCAACTCAGGATCTTTGATCCGCTCAGGGAGACCAATCAGCCTCAAATTATTTCGCCTCCCCCGGTTCTCCTGATCTTCCAGGCGGGAGTGGAGTAACTTGCAGGTGGCTTCCAATTCCCGGACTCGCGTCTCAGTTAGCCCGGCTGCGTCCTCCCGGGCCGAAACCCGCTGTTCCAGTTGGGTAATTTGAGACCCCTGGCACTCGACACAGTCCTTCATCTCGTCGACCGCCGCCTGAAATCTGGCAAATTTATCATCAATCAGGGCCGACAGATGCCGAGTCAGCTCCCTGATGGTCTCTTCCTGCAGCGCGACGGTGGTTTTAGGAGAAGCGCTGGCGGCCGCCATATTTGAGGGGAGCATGGTCTGTCTCAGTTTGACGGGCCACGGAGTCTTCGAGGGCATGACCCGGGACCCGACACTACCCCCGAGGCGAATTCGCGCCACCACCCTGTGCTACGAGGTCTCCGCGTACCTTGGAGTACCAAAAACAGACCCAGCCACGAGGTGAGCACTGCGGGAAAAGCTCAAAGGACTGGAAAGGAACGGAGCTCGGGCTGGAAGCCTCCGCTCAGCTAAGCCTCATCACGTGACCCCCCAATGTTCCATTTAATTTCAGCATTTAAATAAATGAATCACTTAAGACCTTTTTGCCATCCAGTTCCCCAGGAAAGTGGTATCCAACATCTTTCGTCATAAGCTTTCTCAAGTATACTTCCCCGAGTCGTCTTTGTTATCCAACTTCACTATTTTGCTTAATGCAAATGGCGGCACCTAAATTTAGTTGGGTTTCCCATGTGTAAGCGCTATTCTGTAAACTGCACCTAACTTTAAGCGCAGCATAGAGAATAGCAATTATTTTGGGGTGCCATATATAGAATTTAGCCCTAAGGGGAATAATTCTTAACAGGCTGCCTAAAGTTAGGCATCATAATTATGAGTACAAAGCATAAATTCTGTATTAATAATTTCCAAACATTACGCACCACGTTAACAAAATTGTCTTTTTTAAGTTTCTACCAACTCTGTAACTACCCAAGAGAAAAGGTTCTTTCTGTAACTTTTGTGTCATAATACTATCCTGGTGAATATCAAGGGCTCCTTTTACGAAGCCGCGTTAGCGGCTTTATCGCAGGTACCTTTTTAGCGAGCGCTAACCCCCCGCGCTAGCCGAAAAACTACCGCCTGCACAAGAGGAGGCGGTAGCAGCTAGCACGGCCAGCAAATTAGCGCTTGCTATTACGCGCATTAAACCGCTAACGCAGCTTCGTAAAAGGAGCCCCAAGTCTTACCCAAGCAAGATACAAATTGTTCCCAAACCTTTTCCTAGCAGAGACTGATTTTCATTTTTTTTTTTTTTTCTGCAGGGATTTGAGGCGACTTGGTGTGACACTTGCTGGTCACCAGAAGAAGATAATGAACAGTATTCAAGAAATCAGGGTCCAGCTGGTCAATGGAATGGTGCCATTGTAACGCCACCTTAACATCATTTCTTGACGTGATCAACACTGCACTTTGTTACTTAATCCTGAGGAGATTTGTTGTACACAAAAGAGACTTTTATAATTTTTAACACAGAAGGGGACATCGTTGGCTTCAGCCATTTAACCTCTAGACTTTCTTCCTTTCTATTTCTGTCTTCATTTTCATGATGTAACGTGCATGGAACATGGAAAATGGATCTACTGCTAACCAAGGTTAACCATTTTCATCTGCTTCTGAAACAAAGGCCTTCCCATGATACTTTATACAGGAAATGTAAATAGCACCTTGACATACTGAATTATGGCAGCACACAATGCTAATTCTTCCAAGGACTTCACTAAATAGGAAGATTTTGTAGCCATGAGTGAGCTAACAAAATCTGAAGTTTACCGAAGTTTACTTCTAGTCTTAATTGTCTACAGAAGTGTATTGAAGAGCAATATGATTAGATTATTTCTTAATAGATACCTTGTTTTATAAATTTAAAATGCTGTTACACAGCGCTAAGTTATAGAAACTAGTGTATAAACATGTTGCTTGACAAACTGCAAATATCTATTTTTTGTGTTAAAATTGTTATTGGTTTGCTGTTCTGTGAGATTAATACGTACAGTGGCCTAGTAAGGGAGGGTGCGAGGGGAAGAGCAGTCCACCCCGGGCGCGGTCTTCCTAAGGGCCCACCTCCCCTCCGCCCCCTCTGATCCTCTCCTTGCTGCACGCGCCCCTTGCCTTCCCCGGCGTGAGGTTGCTGCCCGTGTCAACATCGGCGCTTTCTCTGACGTTACTTCCGGGACTCGCGCCTAGGAAGTAACGTCAAAGGGTGAGTGGGCATGCTGCTTACGCTGGAGAAGTTAAAAAAAGGTATGGGGAAAGGGAAGGGGTCGTGCAAGCAGCAAGGGAGGGGTCGGGGAAGATGGCAGGGGAGGGGCGCCACCGCCCCAGGTATCGCTCAGCCTTACTATGCCACTGAATATAGAATTGTTTTATTTGTACATACTATACAGTTTGCTACACACAGGTACTGATTTTTTTGTTTGCTTTTTGCGTATTGGATCCTAAGCCTTGTAGATTGCAGTAAAATACAGAACATGTGTCCTAATATACAGTACATTCCCTCTCCCTGCTCCATATGATTTAACTATACCACAAATATCTACCTACTAACAGAATATTTGTATAAGGTTAATACTTCTTTGATTTGCTAGGAGATTTGTAATAGCTGTGGAGCCATGGATCTGACCCGCAGGAACCAGTAGATTTACAGCATAATTACCACAAACATAACGCTGGAATGATGGGTGCAGCCTCAGGAAATTTGGTTCCTTCTATTTATCAAAGCTTACTTTAATGGAAAATGTGGTTGGTAAAAGAACATGTTAATGATACCTTTTAACTGTAGGAACTTAGGGGAAAATTCTGTAAATGGCATCTAAAAAAAGATAGGCACCTATAATATGGGCACATATCTCTTGTTAATCGCACTTAGGCGCCTATTATAGAACCACACCTAACTTAAAACTTACCCCCGCTTTTACTAAGGTGCGCTAACCGATTAGCGCGCACTAAATACTAACGCGTCCATAGACTAACATGCACGTGTTAGCATTTAGCGTGCGCTAAATCAATTAGTCCACGCTAATCAGTTAGCGCACTTTAGTAAAAGAGGGCCTTAGGCGCCTGTAATGTAGGCCAAGGTGTTAAAGTCCTATCTTTTGTAGAATCATGCCTAAGAAGACAGGTGCCTATCACCCAATTATTTTTTTTTCCAATTATGAGCTTGTTAAAGCTCTTAATTGAAGCCAATTTACTACTTAAACCCCCTCCCCCTTTTTTACAAAATTGTGAAAGTGTTTTTTAGCACTGGCTGGCACGTTGCATTCTCTTCGCATCTCCCGACACTCAGAGTTCCTATGAATGTTGGGAGCAGCGTAGAGCATTCAGCGCATCAGTCTTTGCTAAAAAAACAAACGCTTCTGCGGTTTTGTAAAAAGTGTGGTGGTGGGGAGAAGGCAAGTTAAGCACCTAACGTTAGGTGCTTAGTAATTTAGGTACCTATCTTTAGGTGCCTCTTATAGAATTCCCCCTTAGTTTATATGCAGTTGTCTTTAGAAGATTGCTAATTTCTTTTAAAAAACTTGTTTTGAACCATAAGTATCAGAGGGAATTTATCAATGTGAGCTGCCATTAAGATAGTTTAGTTTGTCACAAGTCATATTATTTTAGCTCCTAGACCTATTATATGTAACAAGACCCTGTGGTAAAATAACCCATGTTGATAACATTCCCCTTGGAGTAATAAAATCTGATCTATGGTTGGTGTGTACACCCTAAACACATCAACTAAGCCTGAAAACAGAAGTAAAGATGCATCTAAAGTTCATAATGAGGGCTAGGAATGCACACTCATTAGTTTGCATTTGGGTCATTAGCATACCTTAAAAATTTGGGAGCCTTTTTACTAAAGTGCAGTAATTCTTTTTTGCATTTTCTGCACTTTAACAATAAAAAAATATCCACCTTTTACAAAACCGTAGTATGGTTTTTAGTGTGGGCCACAGCAGTAACAGCAGAGCTATTACCACTGCAGCCAGCACTAAACGCCATGCTATGGTTTTGTAAAAAAGGGGGGGAGGGATAAATGTTGTAATAAGAAATTCTGTGTGGCGTGGTTACCATATCCTGTGCATTTTCTACACTGAAATGCTCTTTACCTTGCTATGAGTTTGCAATTAGTGTGGACGCACTTTTATTGAGGATGAGATAACTGCACCCATGATAACTGTCTAAGCAATGGTGGCTGCGGTATGCAGTCCATACCCTTTCTTTGCCCAATTCCTGCCCCTTAATACAGCAAGCAGTTAAGTGTCACCATGGTAATGGCACAGGCTTAATTTGCAAGGACTCCGTATTGAACAAATTAATTTAGAATACGTTAAGTCATGTTACAAAGTTCTACAATGCATAATACTCCAAAAATTTTTAAAACAGTCCAACAATCTTAAAAAAACAAAGCCCAGATGAAATAAAAAATAGGCCAAAACTTTCTGCATCCAATATCCATATTAGGAGCAATAAGAAGCTGACCTTGTTGCATAGGAAAGTCAGAAACACAAACTGGTATCAGCCAGGCACTTAGCTGGGGTTACAGTTTTGAGGTAGGTAGGAAAGAAGGTGCTGGGTAGGTCTAAAAGGTTAAAACAGGAATAAGAAAATGGGAGGTAGCTAAGGGTATTAGAGGGGGATGGGTAGCTGCAGTTAGGAATGAGGGGAAGTCTAAGAGGCAGTGTCAAGGGTGGAAACTAGGAGCATAAAGAGGGGAGTGGGCAACTGCACGATCTCCATTTTGCCTGCATAAAAAAAGAGGTCAAAACTTTCTGCCCCCACCCCCCTATCCATATTAGGAGGAACAACCAAACTGCATGTGTTGGTACAAATGCTGCCTGACATTTTTATTTATACAGTTTGCACCAGTCATGAAAGCAAATCCGATTGGTTGGTGGTGTCTTGATTTTGGGGGGCCAGGAAAAAAAATTTACCCATGGACATCTGATTCTACTTTTTCTTCAGGAAGTTTTTCTCTTTGAAACTGTGCATTTCGATTTGATTGTACAATAGAATGCATATTGTATGTAGGAATTCAACCAATGCAAGTGATTTTGCCTGCCATGCTGGTGGGAAAAGTTCCCAAGTCCCCATTTTCACAAGCAAAATTCCTTCTTTTTTCACCCTAGAAATGGCTTTGAAAATTGCCCTCAATATGCTTATAAATTTATATTTATCTATTACAGATTTTAAAAATTGTAGAATTAGATTGAAGCCTTATGGCAATACCATGCAACGTGTCACTTACTGAGACTTTGGTGGTTTGAAAAAAAAAATCTAATTGGTCAATCTGGATGGTTGATTGTACTTGTAGATACATGAAGTCTGTGCCCGATGAAACATTTCAGTTTGCTGTTTGAAAAAAAGAAGAAGACTGAATTGGTTTATTACATTTACTTAGACATCGGGATAAACTCATTCTAGATTACATCTCAAATATGAACCACATAATGGATGAATTATCATAAATCGTATGATTTTATTGCTGAATTTAGGGCTCTTTTTGCAAAGGCACGCTAGGGCCTTAACGCGCGGAATAATGTGCGCTAAAATGCCACGCGCGCTAGCCACTACTGCCTCCTTTTGAGCAGGCGGTAGATTTTTGGCTAGTGCGCGCTAATCTGGTGCGTGCGGTAAAACCCGTAGCGCACCTTTGTAAAAGGAGCCCTTAGTGTTTCTAAAATCAAAGAGGAAAGATCTTGAGCAGTAGCAGATTTTATTTCGATATTTGCAAAAGTTTGGTGCATTCACATTTTTACAATGAATGAACACAAGATGTTGCAAAGTAGCTGGAGAAATATGAACAACAGTTGTCTAATGCCACAATTAGTTCTTCTGCCAGCAGAGCTTAAGATGCATCATCTATTATTGTATTACATTAAGATGAACATTAAGGAAGATAATGAGCATAACTAATACCAAGTTTCATTTTAAAAGTATATATATATATGTATTTGCTTTGGCAATTTAATGTTTTATATAATACTGTATGTGCTATAAGAAATGGCAGAGCTGTGTCCTGTAATCTAGATTTGGCCAGCAGTTGAAGGATTTTGTGATGATTTTGTCAGCAAAAACGACCCAAGGCATGATATTAGCACAATATAAATCCATTCCCTTGTACGAGTGTTACAGAGAGAATAATTTATTCAATCACTAAAGTAGCAAGGTGATATACTGTATTTACTGAAGAGGCTAATAAGAATAATTAGCAATGAGTGAGGTGTACATAACACTATAGGTACTTTTAATAGTGGTAGTTTTTAGTTTCCAAATTTTATTAAAATTTATTATTCAACATATCAGATTTCTAAGCGGCTTACAGTAATAAAATTTATAAAAATGGAGAGATAAACGAAAAATAGTCATTACAAGACGGTATAAGTATATATTTAGACATTATAAACTGACTTAAATTACAGAAGGGAGAAGGGGAGAAATATAATATTGAATAGGACAGGAAGACACAGAGGGTAAACACATTCGGAGAGGATAATTACGTGTGTGAAAGAAAATGGAGTCAGGATGTCAAGCTTGCAGGCCCCTGGCTTGCAGGCTCCAGCTTGCAAGCTTAGGGACCATTTTGCTAAGTCATGATAAAATTTGCAATTACCACAGCTCAATATGAAACACCTTACCCTGCAGTAGCTACAAATTGAATGTGCCATGCTCTATACAGGTAACTTCCAGTGTTATATACTCGGTATATAACACTAGAGGTTAGTTGTTGTTTGTTAAGGTATTTATACTCCAGTTTCTCCATTGATTTTTTTTTTTAAATTTGGTGAATGCCCTATACAGGTTGCACATAAAACTCCCCAACAGCATGTAGCGATCAATGTGCAGTTACTGTAGAAGCTCTAAGCATTAAGTGGTGCCACATTGGGTTAGTAGCTTGCAGGAAGTGTAACATGCTGACTGCCAAACATTTTCCACGTCCGCTCGTCATTCATGCCATGCCTCCTCACAAAAATAATGTAACATGCAATTTATTAAGTGTCAATGATTAATTACCACTCAGTCCCTTAACACAGTTGTACACTAACAAGTACCACACAGTAAATTGTATATTAACCCCAACATTCATATATGATGCCTAACAAATTTGGAGCCAACCAGGACAACAGTTAATGCAATTCTATAAAGGGCACTCACTATATATAGAATCATGCCTAGTGCCCGCACACGAGCAGCCATTTAGGCCAATGAAAACCAGGCCCAGATACCCATGCCTACGTTGTGTGCAGTTTGGGCACAGTGCATCTAACTTTTTGGTATGCCCATGATCCACTCATGCTCCTCCCCTGACCACATTCCCTTATGATATTCACACAGTAGAAATGAATACTATTTTATAGGCTGTGCTCAGAAAGTTGAATGTTTAACTTCTAATTAGTACCAATTAGCATCAATTATTAGGTGTTAATAATGAATTATCGGTGCTGCTTAGGGTGTGTCAACGATCATCCCCATGTGCATGGAGAGCTTTTGTGAATTTGTCGGCCTGCGTGCAATCGGGCACGGATCGGACACGGAATCGGGGGTTTAGTGAATCTAGCCCTTAGTTTGTTAAACAATTAACTTGCTCGCACAAATTTGGGTTGCACAATACAGAATCTGGGCCTAGGTGCTTAATGCAGTTTAGTAAAAGGGCCCTTATTTTTCAAAGGGAACTGCCTGTATGCTTACTTCCCCAAATTCCCTGCACCACTAAGAATAGCCTCTTGATTCATATACGAAAATATGTGTCAATATATTTTCCCACACAATGAATGAGCAATAATAGAAGTCCAATTCTCTGTGAATAACTTCATTGGAAATTAGAGTGTCTTTTGCAAAGGTGTGGTATAAAATTACTTTAGCACATCCTTTTGTGGGTCTTTCCTGCTCACTAAGGCCATTTTTTTTTTTTTTTTTAAATTAATGACATACGCTAATGTCATGTGCAGCTTTTTTTATTATTTTTTTTTTAAATTATCACCTGAGCACTTACCACTACCCATTTTGTACATGGAAAGGCTAGAAATTCAGTATCCCTACCCTAACCAGTTAGCATGTGATGATGTAGAAGCGCTAAGTGGTTAGTCCAGCAATGCCGAATCTCTGCCACTGACATGGCTCCCTCAAAAAAAATGAAAAAAGCTTTACAGCGTTCAGTTTGCACACCCACATTTTGAAGATACTGCAGGACATCCGAGTGTGTCCTATGGTATTTGATTTTTAGTTGCAGTAGGCACACGATAGCACTTAACCTTTTATTAAGGTGTGCTAACTGATTTAGTGCACACTAAAGATTAGCACGTGCTAAATGCTAAGGAGTCCATAGAATATAATGGATGCCTTAGCATTTAACGTGCGCTAAATCGGTTAGCACACCTTAAGAAAAGGACCCCACAGCTTACTAAAAGGACCCCAGCCTCTCTGTTACTGTAGAATCCTAAAAAAGGAAGTCTGGGAAGGGTCGTTAATGTTTTCAAATTTATGTGAGCGTTCATGATTGTTAAAAATGTTTTCACTTATTATGAGCTACTGTCTTACTGCCGTTGCATTAGATCTTTCTTTCAAATATGGCTCAACAGACTAAGGCAGCAATTCCCGAACCTGTCCCGGGACAACCCTGGACAGACAAGTTTTCAGGATATTCACAATTAATATTTGTTAGATTGATTTTCATACACTGTCTCCTGAGTGTGTACTTCTATCTCATTCATATTCATTGTGGATATCCTGAATTCCTGACTGGCTGGGGTTCCCCCAGGACAGGTTTGAGAACCTCTGGACTAAGGATATCCTTGTGCATTTTACATCTAAAAGCCTTGTTTAAGTATTTTCTCTTGTTCTGCACTCTTGAAATGCAAATTCTCTGAGGATGTGCATTTTCATTTGATTTAATTTCTTTTTAGAGGGTAATTATATAAATCATTTTCACATGTAAAACGCTGATTTACCTGTTTAAATGGGCTGATATAATTAGGTCATGCCTAGGTGGTACAAGCCAGCACACACTTGTACAATAAGCATTCTCAGAGGTGGAATTTGGATAGGTCGTGGGTGAAGTCATGATTTCTATACATATATATAACTCATATACAATCATGTGTGTAATATTTCTTTTGAACTGGCTTAATGTCTGGTTCTTTAATCTAGACACAATTTCTGCAGGATGTGTGCTAGTATTTTATAAAATAGGTGTCGTCCTGCCCTATTAATGTAGGTTCATGGTTATAAAATTACCCTCTTAGGGGTAATTCTACAAGGGGCCACCTATTTTTAGGCAGCAGGAGTGTGTGCAAATGTCATTATTCTAGTCATTTTGAGGGGGAATTCTATTTAAAAACCTTGGTGCCAAGCTAGTATTCTATGACAGCAGAGATGGGTACCAAATCTGTTACAGAATACTAACATAAGTCCATAATTATGTGCCAAACTAGGCACAACCACCAGTCTATGGCTGGTGTAAATGCTGGTGCCTAAAATCAGCAGTTGGGTGCATAAATGCGTGTGCTGAAATAGTCGGAACACCCGTGTCCCAGCCATTCATCTCCCGTGGCAAAATCTACTTTGCAGTTGCATAATAGAACGCTTCGGCATCAGAGTTTTAGAATAGCATCTACAGAGTGCTGTGGGATTAACTGCCATTTTGGTACCTAACTACCATTAAATCCTGTTGCCATGTCAAATTTATGCCTGACTTTTGGTGCACTGTATAGAAGTACCCCCATACTGTATGCGTGAAAGTGGCGCCTTGTAGAATATTAGCTAGTGGAAATGTATATACCATCCGTTGATGGCATGTACTTTGCCAGCAGATGTATGCATGGGCAGAACACTCAAATTGGCACGTAAATTATGGTTTTCAATAATTGATACACATGCTGGACAACATCCAACTATAAGCATTTACTCTAACTATACGACTGGTATAGGGAATCACATCGTAAATACAGTAAATATAGTCATTTTATGTCACTTGTGCTAGAATTCTGTAAAGTAGGCCCCGTACTTTTCTTTGTAGAAAAGGCTTGAAATAGGTAACTGCTCACCCTCTTTTCCTAGGCCAACCTATTTAGTAAAAGACCCTCTAAGAGGGCCATTGTACAAATGCCATACGTTTCTGCATTTACCACGCCTTGACTGCAAACATTAAGGTGTGCTAACCAATTAATTGAATTAGTGCATGCTAAACGCTAACGCGTGCATGTTAGTCTGTGGACACTTTAGCGTTTAGCGCACGCTAATTCGATTAGCGCACCTTAGTAAAAGAGGGGGTAAGGTGCAGTAAGCAAAAAGCCCATGAGGAGATCAGATCTTTGAGGGTAATGTGCTGTTAGTTTGGGCAGTGACTGTGCTTCCAGATTGCCATTAAGTGCAGCCATGCGCTCAACAGTTGTGACAAACAGTGCTAGTTGTTATGTTAACTGGCATAGTCAGCCATGTCTGCTGCCCGCCATGCCCACAACTCACCCTATCTGCATTAAGAAGATAGCACCGTTTTTTTTTGTTTTGTTTGTTTTTTTTTGTAATTGCGGATTTTGGATTCATCCCAAGCGATTGTTTCGTATGCACCTCTCCTGTTGTACGGTTTTGTATTTACCAGCGATTTACTCTTCCTTTGTACTAGTACTTTGGTCCTTAGATTGGGCCTTGTTGTTTGTTCTTTTTGAGCACCGTTTTATTTATTTATAATTTTTTTTTTTTTTTTGCCACACTGGCTAGTTTTAACACCACAGCAGCCATTAGTATGGGGCTATGCTAACAGCTACCACACAGTAAAAACTGTGCTAGATGCCTTAACATGCGCTAAATCAGTTAGCACACCTTACTTAAAGGACCCCACAGCTTACTAAAAGGACCCCAACCTCTTTCCTATTCTAGAATCCTAAAAAAGGTAGTCTGGGAAGGGTTGTTAATGTTTTCAAATTTATGTGAGCATTCATGATTGTTAAAAATGTTTTCACTTATTATGAGCTACTGTCTTACTGCCATTGCATTAGATCTTTCTTTCAAAAATATGGCTCAACGGACTAAGGCGGCAATTCCCGAACCTGTCCTGGGACAACCCTAGACACTCAAATTGGCTAGCTGTGCTAGCTCCTTCACACAGCTTAGTAAACGGGTCCCGTTGTGTGCACTGCGCAAGAGTAACAGGAACTAAAAGAAAATGAAAGGAATTAAAAAATGGAATGAAGCAAACAAAAATGATAATTGAAATGATTGCTTTCTGCTTTCTTAGCCCTATAATTCACAGCACTGCTTTCTACACATTAACCGAGAGGAAGGAACACTAATTCTCCTTATTGCCTCTCTGTCAAAGCACAAGCATAAGGATTTGTCTTTATCAATCAGTTTTTGTTGCTGCTATATAGAAATCAGTTAAATGGTTGGAACGTTTGCAGGCACGATGAATGCAAAAAAAAAAAAAAAAAAAGGAAGATCTCTTTATGCAGGAAGCAATATGATTTCTGGTTTCATATTAAAACAGAGAAAATTAACCCCCTCTTTTACAAAGCTGTGCTTGCTTTTTTAACGCCGGCCGCCGCGGTAACATCTCAGACGCTCGTAGGGATTCTATGAGGATCGGAGCTGTTACCGCAGTGGCTTAGTGCTAAAAATGCTAGCGCAGCTTTGTAAAGGAGAGGTTAAAACTTATATTCGTTGTGGTGGACTAAGAGGTGTTAAAATAGAACAAAAATAATGTTGAAAGATTAGAAACAGGAAAAACGTATGCTGGTAAATAATACTGGAAATGTTTATTTCTCTAAGTGTATTCCCATCATTCAAGCTATGTTTCACTTTTGTTTTGAACTCTATAGCACAGTCCAGATAGTTACATAGCTTTTTTTTTCCAATGAACTTGCTGCTAATCATAATGTAACATTTCAAAGGGTCAAAAACAATTTTTTGCTATGTCCTATTTTTTGCTCTCTGAAGGAGGACACTTTTCTACAATAAGCAAGAATTTTAGGAGGGCCACCATTCACCGTCTGGAAACGATGCTGTAGACAAGAATCAGGAGTTAAACATTGTATTTATTTCTTCTGCATATTAACATAGCATAAAAAGGTGCAAAGTAGTGTCAATTCAGTGTTGAATAGAAAATGTAGATGTCCTAGTCCTTGGTCAAAACTATGTAAAGCTTTAGACTGCTGTAGTTTGAAAATAAAATAGCAATTTGGAAGTACAAGAGTGAAAAGGCATCTATATAGCAGTCTAAAAGTAATGTTTAGTTCCAGTCCTTGATTATATGTTAGTCTTGGCCCTCTGATGCTGGGGGGCAGAGAGGTTTCTACCCTTGCATTCTCCTCCAGGGGCAGTCCACCTGCCCGGCATCAGAGAGTTCTAGAAACCTGCGTATTGTTGTATTTATTCCTTTATTTTTTAATTTTCATGCTATATGTGCATTTTGGTTGTGTACAATGTTTTTGTAGTGTAAGATATGAAATTTTATATTTTTTCAAAAAATAAAACAAAAAAGCTTTGAATAACTCTTGCACTCGGGGTTTTATGTTGTAAACTAAAAAAAAAGCAAAAGCCTGATGGTCGCTGCTATGTCTGCGAGAGCTAATATCATGTATTCCATGTGTTCTGAAGCACAAGGGCCTAAAAGATGCCGAGCAATGCAGCGCAGAACGACTGTCAATCTTGAGTTAGGTGCTGCTTATAGGCTCATGCCTAGTGGCATCTAAATTGAACTTAGGAGCCGGTCAGCATCAAAACCTTAGGCACCCCTTATTTATGCCAGGATTTACTTGGCCTAAATACTGGCTCCTAAGTCTTATTTAGACACATACATGCAAAACACTCCCACGATCCGCCCATGATCTGACCCTAACCATGCCTACTTTCTGGTAGGCACCTTGGTCTAGATGTCTATCTGGAAGTTGTAGGCGCCTACCATCTAATTAATTTTTTAAATCACTCTTTAATTGTGATTTCCAATTAACAGTGCCAATTAAGCCTAAATGAATAACTAAGTTAGCCATTTAGATCAGCTACGTGCACCAATCTAGATACCTAACTTTAGACATCTTTTATAGAATCAGGACCAAGAGGTTTGATTTCTCCCTGGCACTTTTCGGATCTAGGTAAATAGCAGCAAAACATTGGGTTTTCTTGTTATAAAACTAGGGGCTCCTTTTACGAAGGCATGTTAGGGCCTTAATGCGCAGAATAGCGCGCGCTAGCCACTACCGCCTCCTTTTGAGCAGGCAGTAGATTTTTGGCTAGCGCACGCTATAGCACGCGCTAATCCGGTACGTGCGCTAAAACGCTTAGCACACCTTCATAAAAGGAGCCCTAAATGTTTATCCTTTATTCTTTTGCAGGCAATCCAAAATGTATTATAAAGGGTATGAGTGAAAATATTTAGAGTAGCCACAAGTTGGAGCCTATAAATATACTGCCAGGCCGATGTTCAAAATGAAGTTACATATTCATCAGTGGCCATTAGGGGTAATTCTGTAAGAAGAGTGCCAGCATTTTGGGAGAGGGGGAGGGATGAGAGGGGGAAATTCATCAAGGTATAATCACAGATCATCTTTAACTGCAACTTAATACATAAGAACATAAGCAATGCCTCCGCTGGGTCAGACCTGAGGTACATCGTGCCCAGCAGTCCGCTCATGCAGCAGCCCAATAGGTCCAGGACCTGCGCAGCAATCCTCTATCTATATCCCTCTATCCCCTTTTCCATCAGGAAATTGGCCAATCCTTTCTTGAACCCCTGTACTGTACTCTGCCCTATTATGCCTTCTGGAAGCGCATTCCAGGTGTCCATCACACGTTGGGTAAAGAAGAACCTCCTAGCATTCGTTTTGAATCTGTCCTCTTTCAACTTTTCCGAATGCCTTCTTGTTCTTTTATTTTTCGAAAGTTTAAAGAATCTGTCCCTCTCCACTCTCTCTATGCCCTTATGGCATTCAAAAACGGTTGGATCTTAGGACTGTAGGTTACTGAATCCTGCCTTATAAGAGTAGCATTGCTTGAGGGACAGCTCACAAGCAACATTATTGCCATGGCCCAGAAAAATTGTGACCTGATGTTCCAGGAGTGTCCCTCTAGTCCCCCTGCATCTCTTACAACTAAAATCCCCTGCACATCCTGCATACCTCCATAATCTACCTGTTAAAAAGCATTGGGGGTTCAGGGAGAGGGTTTCAGGGGGGGGTGTCCAAGGGTTCAGGAGGTCTGAAGTTCTTCAGGCAGGATGAGACCCAGTCACTCCTGTCCAGCCTGTTGCCTTCATGAAAATGACTCTCTTAGCAGTAGTCTTATGTAACTACTACTAGAAGTCATGTTTATTTATAAGGAGTTTAGGCATGACCACTAGGGGGACCATTTTCAAGATGGTGCTGGACTGGGAGAAGTGATATACCCCCTGATGACCCCTCTGGCCCCCTAGATCCCCCCCCTTCCCCGGACCACCAATGCTCTTTACCAGGTAGTCCCTGGAGGGGTGGGCAGGACTTGTATGGGGAAAGTTAGAGTACAGACAGGACAGGGGGACCCTCTCCTTACAGCCCATTGCTTTCAAGTGGTAAAATAAACCCAGCATTATTTTACCACCTGGGGCTATTTTACCGTGTTTTTTGGGCTCTATTGCAATTTGTGGTATATGCCCACAAGTCATGTTAGAGCATTTGCATAGTAATGAGATGCAAAACATTGATTTGTATATTTTCAAATTTCATTGTTACCTAACTCGCAGCGACTTAAATATCACCATGATATTTTAGGTTAAGGCCCAAACAATGTGACTTAAGGCCCTAATGCTGCTTCATGAATCCCCCCTCCCCCCTTAAGCACCAAGAATGCATGGAAACGACCATAATATCAGCAGATTAGCAAATAGATGCAAATATTATAGCTGCGTGCTAGTCTACAACATGGCACCTAATTCTAATTTGCGTAGTTTGAAAGTAGGTGTATACATGGGCGGAGTCTGGGCTGATGTAATTGGCCACACATAAAGTATAGGCACATGTTTTACCTGCTGCGCTAATATTGTATAAAGAAATATTGGCACCTACTTTCTTTTGTAGAGTACGCTCTAAATAGGAGCCATCCAGGCATCTAAAAATAGATGCCCTTTTCTAGAATTTCCCACCAATGTACAATTTCTCTATCCATGGAATTTGGGCCATTTTATGGGTCATATCAAGCTGAGAATGAGTCTGAAGGGCCTAAACAGCAGTATGGTCACTTAGTAAAAAGTACAATCAGTATCATTTTTAAGACACTGAATATGCACGTTGATTTAGGGGTCCTTTTATCAAGCCGCTGTAGGGGTTTAACGCGCGTAATACCACGCGTTAAAATGCCTGCCGCGCTAGCCGCTAACGCCTGCATTGAGCAGGCGTTAGTTTTTTAGCCAGCCGCGGGGGTTAGCGCATGATGAAATGTCCGACGCGCTAACCCCGCACTGGCATTTACATTTTTATGGTTGCTGCCACCACTAAATGCTGGCCCACATATTTCCATCATTGGGTTTCTCTTCATCTATTAATCTTCTTTAATTCATATTCATTCACCTACATACAGTAGAAGACTTATTCACCTTCCAAAATCATCTCAGACATATACTGTGACAGCGAAGACCCTGTCCCAGCCAAGAGAACTACGAAACCCAGCATGCACCCAGCCCAGGTCCCTGGAAAACCTGGCCTGGAGCCCGGGCAGCTGGCCCAGCTAGGAAGGGAAAGGAAAAGGCAGGTCATAGCCCAGCCCAAGAGCCAGAGGGGGAGGGCACTAGAACCTAATTCTTCCCCCTATTACTCCTTTCCTCCAGCTCTGAAACCTAGAACCCACCCAGGAGTGGGTGGAGTTAGCACTCGGGGTGTGCAGGTCAGACAGCTTCAAATACGAAATAGGGAGAGTCAGCAGGGGAGCTCAGCTGGTGCTAATCACAATCAGCCAGCCACCAGCGGGGAGTGCAACTTCCAAGGAGTTCCTGTTCCCCAGCCCCGTATGCTATCCAGGAGACAGCCCAGCAGGCGGGAGATTGAAATCCCTGGACACTAGCTTGCCTTGCCAGACAAACCCTGGGAGGGTGGACCAAAAGATTGGCTTTGGAAGGGACAGGTAGCAAGGAGCATACCCACAGGTAAGGAGGGGTTGGGAAGAGCCACTGACGGATACTGGGTGGAGAGGCAGCCTAGGCTATGAGTCCAATGACTGGGAGATGCACAGTCTTCCTGAGGAGAGTGAGCCCGGGGAAGACATGGATATAAGGGAGGGCGAGGTATGAGAAGTCTTGCCAAATTCCCCCAGAAATCCAGTCCAGGTTAATTGAGACCCTGGACCCAAGCAGTGCTTGGAGTAGGGCCAGAGCCGGCCTATCCAATTGAGAGAAGTCACTACCAGAGGTTTTGGAGTTGCCCTACCTCTGGAGAATTTCTGTAAGAAACCACAGCACACACAAAATTTTGAAACCCATCCAATACGAAAGTTCTCAATAACACTCCCCACCATTACCAATACCATGCTGCTATGTGAGCGTGAGGTCAATATATAATAAAAACACACTGATCTGAGACATGACAGTGAAGTCTGAAGGAACTTGCAATTATTTTTCTTGCTGAAACATGGATTTTTAAAAAAAGTCCAACTCCCTTATCTTGGAAATATGCCATGCAGGCTATAAAATCATACAAATGAATAGACAAAAGAAAAGAGGAGGGGGCCTAGCTTTAATATAAAAAAACCTTCCTGGAAATAAAGACAATCAACTCCCTATCGGATCCAGACATAGAAATCTTCCTCTGCCGACTAAAACGTGACTTCTCACAACAACTGATAAGCACGACGCTCTGTTGCAGCCCCCTTGGCTCTTGGACCAATTCTGCCCCAAAATTATATGAATTTATGTCCAATGTCATACGATCATATTCCTCCCTGATTAACACTAGATGGCTTCAATCTACCACTGGAAAACAACGTACACAAAAACGCATGCAACCTCAGGCAATTCCTTGATAATTTCTCCTTTTCACACACAACAGCAAGTCCGACCCATGAGATTGCCACACATTGGACATGATCATAGCAAAAGAACATATTGCCTTGGATCGGTAGCATGGAATGCTGTTACTATTTGGGTTTTTGCCTGCTACTTGTGACTTGGATTGGCCTCTGTGGAGATGGAATCCTGGGCTAGATGGACCATTGGTCTGATCCAGTAAGGCTATTCTTACGTTCATACTATCCTTCATCAAATGGATAACTTCAATGGTCTACTAGGTCACCACTAACTATGCACTTTCACTCTAAACTGCAGACCCTCATTTCAAACCCTAGTCCGAAAAGAATGACTGACAAAACTCAAAGAAAAATTGTTCCTTTGATATTTGGGGGAAAAATAAAAACAACACTGCAGTCTTCAAATCATACAGAATGACTAAAATCCTTGGAGAACAAACACAAAGCAAAGAAGGAGGAGACCTATGCTCCACAATAACACTGGTGAATCCAAAACAACAAAAGTAGAACAATAATCCCTGGATGTAGCAGGAGTCATCAGATTTAAACATTTATTGGAGATCAAATATCATATAAAAACATCCGAATGAAAAGACCGTATATACAGAAAAAAAAACATATGCAAAACAATATCACAATACACTAAGGCCCAAATTCTGTAACTAGCACCTAAAGTTAGGCGCCTATTTCAGAGGCACCCAACTAGATAGGCGCCTATCTAAATTGAACAATAAGCTCAGTTTAGCTTTTTAATCAGCATTGATTGAAACATAGGCGCCTATCAAGAAAGCGCGATTCTGCAACAAGGCGCCTCTAAAAATTTAGGCGGCCTTCAAAAAATAGGCGCTATGCATGTTGGGCGTGTCTACATGTTAGGCCCGTTGTTGCAGATTCGCTGCTCTTAAAGCGTGCTTAAGCGCTCAGCTAGGCGCCTAAGTTTTAGTTGTGCCTAGAGCTGGCCTATTTCTTGGGTGCCTCCAAAATAGGTTCCGCTCAGCGTGATTCATTAAACAGCACCCAATTTTACTTGAATCGCGCTGAACAGTACCTAAGTAGGTGACTAACTTTTGCGCGCTTCTTATAGAATTTGCCCTTAATTGCTCCCAAGAATGGTAGTTAAAACTAAACCCTACACGGGCCGTGTTTTGGTGAAACTTTGCTTTCTTCAGGGGTCTTTAAACAAAATGAAATAAGACAAGAAGGAGAAGTATAAGAAATGAAAACGAAGATACAAATATATATGAGGTGCACAAGTATGAAATAGTTAATACAGAAAACAAGTTTTGTAGATATCGGTGTTGTTTCATGATACTTTTCAGCTTTGCAAAGAAACTTCCAGTGCACCACAGAATTATAGATTAGTTATGAAGTCACTTATCAGTTCAGCAACCTTTAATGTTATGCACTCAAAACAGCAAAAAATGCTGCTTTAATGAAACTACCTTGTTTTTTAAAAAAAATAATTCATATATATCGACTTTTGTGGCTACAGAAAACTAATGGAGCCCTTTTACACCAATAAAAAAAGAAAAATCCAATCAAATTAGTCTTCTTCTCGCATGTACTCCATAAATAAAATCTATTTTGTAGATCTATTATTTCAGAAAAACAAAGCTACAGCTATTATAAAGACAAAATGTGCTGATGCACTTACTGGAATTTAATTGGAAGAAGCAGGAAAACTGATTTGGAGTGCTACTCTATTTTGTTTTTAAGATTGCCCTCACATAGGCACATCTCCTTTCCAACTGGGAACTGAACTATTTGCCCCCCACTTTACTGCACTGCCTAATGAATATTTCTAGTTAAATCTCCTCAATCAGTTTGTCCACTCCATTTTCCAGCTAAGACTGGATATTATTGGATATTTCCTGATTAGAAGGGTAAATGAGCCATATTGTGGTACATTTTCAGAAGAAGCTATACATTTACAGGAAGCTGGTAAACAAATAACTTTCCTTTCTGTGTATTTTCAGTGACAGTATGGATAATATTGTGCTTAAAGTACCGTATTATCACGCATATAACGTGCATGCGTGTATAACACACATACGTGTATAGCGCGCGGGTCCAAAGCATGTCTGTAAAAATTTTTATATATAGCACGCACACGTGTATACCGCGCATGCTGCTATAACCTCCTCCCACTCCCGCTTACTCTTCTGGCCTGCGAACCGGCATCCTCCCCCCCGCTTGCATCATCCCCCTCCCCCGCGATCCTACAACCCCCCCAGCACCGCAAAACATCTCTTACCCGATTGGGCACCGGCACCAGCACCAATGCACAGGACGTGCCAGTGCCAGTGCCCGAAGATCCTCCCTCGTTGGGCTGGGCTGGGCTGGGCTGTGCGGTGCAGGGAGATCCTCATTCTTCCCTGTGCTGGGCTGGACTGGGCTTTGAGCATTTACACATGCTCAAAGCCTGGGGGGGAGGATACCGGTTCGCAGGGGGGATGCTGGATCGGAATGAAAAAAAAAAGTTGTAAAACGCGCTCACACGTATAACGCGCACGGTTATGCATGGTTTGTAAAATCGTGTATTACGCGCGCGTTATATGCGTGAAAATATGGTATATCTGATCACCAAGAGGGTTGCAACCAAATATTATCTGTATAGGGTGACATTCAATTGCTATAGGAATAAATTCTACATGTGTAGCTTAAACCTGTCACTTAAAGTGAAAGGATTGTACTAGTGATATCAATAAGGGTAATTCTCTACAAGTCACCTAAAGCTAGGTGCCAGGAAAATGCATGTTAAGTGCAAATTAGATCTTTCATTGACATAGCCCACAAATACCAAATACAGATTCACTCCTTTGCAGAGGACATCCAACTATGGGCTGCTTTCACAAAAGTGCGGAATAGCGCGCGCTAGACGCTACCGCCTCCTCTTGAGCAGGCGGTAGTTTTTTTGGCTAGCACGTGCTATAGCGTGCCCTAATCCGGTGCGTGCGCTAAAAACGCTAGCACATCTTTGTAAAAGGAGCCCTATATGTATTTACCACCAGGAGAAATTCTTGACTCCCAGATCATGAAACTCGTAAACTGCCTCTTGGAAATCTAAAACTCCCTCAATAAATTACAGCTAAACGCCTCCAAAACAGAACTCTTTGGATACTGAGCCACTGGAATCAACTGTCCCCACAGATCCAGATCCGTTGAAAGACTCCTGAACTTTAGGAAAGTAATTTAAAAAAAGCATACCTCTTCACCTAACTCCCCTGCCCATGACCGGTGGATTACGAAGAAATATATATTCCTATTAGATCCTCGGTACGTGTCACGTTGGGATAAAAACTTGTATTGAAAAATCTTACACTGTAAAAATGGCGAATGGTAACCTGTAAACTGTATATTATGTATATTGGTATTAGATCCCTAGTATATGTTAAGTTAGGATATAAACTTGTATTGTAACAATGTCAAATATTAACCTGTTAACTATATATTATGCATTTTAACCTGTAACCCATTAAGAGCTCATTGGGGAGAATGGGATAGAAAATGAATTAAATAAATAAATAAATTCTATATCAGCAATCACACATGTAATTGCTATTACAGAATGCTTGTGTAAGTCTGAAATTAAGAGCCTAACTTTAGGCAAGAGCCCTTAAGCTAGTGTCTAGGGGGGAAGAGAAATAGTACAAGGTGGTGATAGTAGTTGGTGTTGATAGTGGTGGGAGAGAGAGGGTAGTTGCAGCATGTGGGGGACTAGAGGTCATTGAGTGAGGTCACTACTGCTACTACTACTATTTATCATGCCTATAGTGCTGATAGGCATATGCAGTGGATCTAAAATAAATGTTTTTGTAGTTGTTTTCCCATTTTTCTTTATAGTTCGTGCTTTACATTTAACATCAACGGTCTCAAACTCGCAGCCCACGGGCCATATGCGGCCCTCCAGGTACTATTTTGTGGCCCGCGGTCTATATGCGATCTCAGAAGCGCCTTCTGCCACAGATCACCTGTGTCAGCATCAGCTGACTTCCTGCCTTCTCCATGGATATGCAACATTTGCTTTCTCTTCCTGCCTTCTGCTGCTGATCGCCAGTGCCGGCGTCAGCTGAATTCCTGCCTTCTGTCCTGACTGCCGGCGCCAGCGTCAGCTGACTAATTGCCTTCTGCCAGCGATACGCTGCCGGGACTCCTCTTCTTCTCACTTCCAGACCAGCAGTGGCAGCTCTGTGTGATTTTAACTTAATCACACAAGGCGTGCTGGCCTAGTAAAAGCCCCGAGGCTTCCTGATGAAACCATGGCTAAAGTTAAACTAATGGTAGTGGCAGCTGTGTAACTAAGTTATGCTAGATTACAGAAAGGAGAGGTATTGCTGGATAGGGGAGGAAGGAAGGGAGAAGGGGTACTGCTGGACAGGGGGAACAGGGAAGGGGTACTGCTTGACATGGGAGGTAAAAAGAAGGGAGAAGAGGTGCTGCTGGACAGGGGAAAAGGGAAGGGAGAAGGGGTACTGCTGGACAGGGGGAACAGGGAAGGGGTACTGCTGGACATGGGAGGTAAAAGGAAGGGAGAAGAGGTGCTGATGGACAGGGGAAAAGGGAAGGGAGAAGGGGTACTGCTGGACCTGGCAGAAAGGGACTGGAAGGGAGGGTGAGATGGTGCATGGGGAGAGAGCAAGTTGAGTTGAGGGGTGTGAAAGAGGGATGCCACTCGAGGGAAGAGGCAAGGACAGAGAGAAAGCGTGCAGGAGGCAGAAAATGTTGAACTCATGGAGAGGGCGAGATAGATGGGGAGGACAGAAAGGAGGGAAGGAGAAATGTTACACTGGGGAAGGGAGAGAGGGCAGAGAGTGAAAAGTTGAATTCATGGAGGAAGGGGGCGAGAATAGTTGGTTGGGGGAAGGAAGGAGGACCAGAGGAGAAGCATGCAGGAGGAAGAGAGAAAAAAATGTTGAACTGGTGGAAAGGAGGGAGAAATGTTGGACTGGGAGGGGGGCCAGAAAGGAGAAAGAGAAAGAGAAATGTTACACTGGGGAGGGGGAGGAGAGAGATGTCAGACCATGGAAATAGGGAGGGAAGGAGAGAGAGATAGGCAGGGAAGGGAAGACATGGAAATTTGAGAAGAAAGTAGAAAAATTGAATGCTAAGTTAATGCCAAAGATAGCTGCAAGGCAGAAACTGAAGACGGAGAGAAAACCAATCAATAGACAAAAAGGCCATGGAAACAGTTAAAAGCATAGAGAAATAAAGTCACCAAACTACAAAGGTAGGGAAAATGATTTTATTTTCAATATAGTGATTGAAATGCGTCAGTTTTGAGAAAGAAAAGATGTTAAATTTTAACTGTGAGGGCTGCAGAAAAAAAAGGGTACTGGAGAGCCGCAGAAAAAATAGTTAATATCTTATTAAAGAAATGACAATTTTGCATGAGGTAAAACTCTTTATAGTTTATAAATCTTTCCTTTAACAGTTAAAATTGCATTTATTTTATGACATCAACTATTTTTTCTTTTCTGCGGCCCTCCAAGTACCACAAATCCAAAATGTGGCACCTTTCAAAGAGTCATACTGCTCTGAGACCAGCATGCTAATAACAGGGTGCCAGAGAAAGGCAGCAGACTGCAAGCTCACACCACAACGCTAGGAGGAAGAAGTGGACAGTAGTGCGGCCCGATTCAAAATCAATTCAATTCACTTAAGGGTGAATCGATTCATTAAAAAAAAACAAAAAAAAACCCCAAGAAACTCACACTGATTCATGTTGGACCCCTTGCTGCCGATATATTTTTGCAAACCCGTTTGGGCTTTCCCTCTACCAGAGTCCTTCCATCTAATGTAACTTCCTGTACAGTCAGAAGGAAGTGCAACCAGAGACTCATGAAATCACCAAACATGAATGGATGAAATTGACATGAATGGGTGAAATATGATTTTCTGTTTGTAGCTCCGCCCACGTGTGCAGGTGGGCCGCGAGACCCCCAGAACATATCACCCCAGGTAGTGAGGGATCTGCATACCAAGTTTCGTCCAAATCGGTCAAGCCGTTTTTGAATTACAGTGAGAATGGCAGCTTTTTACATTTTTTCCATTGACATGAATGGGTGAAATCTGATTTTCAGTTTGTAGCTCCGCCCACGTGTGCAGGAGGGCCGCGAGACCCCCAGAACATATCACCCCAGGTAGTGAGGGATCTGCATACCAAGTTTCGTTCAAATCGGTCAAGCCGTTTTTGAATTACTGTGAGAATGGCAGCTTCTTACATTTTTTCCATTGACATGAATGGGTGAAATCTGATTTTCTGTTTGTAGCTCCGGCCACGTGTGCAGAAGGGCCGCGAGACCCCCAGAACATATCACCCCAGGTAGTGAGGGATCTGCATACCAAGTTTCGTCCAAATCGGTCAAGCCGATTTTGAATTACAGTGAGAATGGCAGCTTCTTACATTTTTTCCATTGACATGAATGGGTGAAATCTGATTTACTGTTTGTAGCTCCGCCCACGTGTGTAGGTGGGCCGCGAGAACCCCAGAACATAGTGAGGGATCTGCATACCAAGTTTCGTTCAAATCGGTCAAGCCGTTTTTGAATTACTGTGAGAATGGCAGCTTTTTACATTTTTTCCATTGACATGAATGGGTGAAATCTGATTTTCTGTTTGTAGCTCCGCCCACGTGTGCAAGTGGGCCACGAGACCCCCAGAACATATCACCCCAGGTAGTGAGGGATCTGCATACCAAGTTTCGTTCAAATCGGTCAAGCCGTTTTTGAATTACTGTGAGAATGGCAGCTTTTTACATTTTTTCCATTGACATGAATGGGTGAAATCTGATTTTATGTTTGTAGCTCCGCCCACGTGTGCAGGTGGGCCGCGAGACCCCCAGAACATATCATCCCAGGTAGTGAGGAATCTGCATACCAAGTTTCGTTCAAATCGGTCAAGCCGTTTTTGTGTGATTGCGGCACATACACACATACACACACACATACATACCTCCGATTTTATATATATAGATGATGTGGGTGGAGGAGGTTTGAGCACGTATAGCTCTGCCTAGACAAACCTGAGGCTTTTTCTTCTGTTTAAAAGACATTACCCTTGGCTATTAAGTGGAGCATTTTTTCTGTTGTTGTAGTTATAAAATTTTTTAACTAATTTTATGGTATTTGACATATTACTATTTGTCAGAATGTTACAATATTAACCGATTCATCTATTTGTTTATGTTTTAGAGATTAATGATTGCATTTTGTTTTATGTTTACGCTTGATACAGACTTAAGCCAAAGATATAGCCAAATTCCACCCGATATTCAGAGCTATTTAATAGGCCAGGGATGTCTCTTGGATGGTTAAATAGCACTTAGCCAGTTATGCATTAATATACAAAATGGCCACTGAATATTAGTGATTAGTGGCTTGACTGGTCACTAGCTATGCTGCACAACATAGTCAATTAGCACCGATATTCATTGGCTGACCGGCTGAGTGACCAGATAGACCCGCATAAATAGCAGATCTACCTTTGGCTGCTATAACTTACTAGGTTAGTTGATGAATATCAGCTTAATCTGCTATATTAAAAATGGCTTAAAATACACTGGAAATTCAATGCCAGCCACCAGATACAGTTTGACATTAAGTTTCAAGGTTTGGCACTCACCGCAGGAGTCAGTCCAGCTAACTCCCGAGTTCTGAATATCAGCCCCATTGGGAATTACACTTCCCCCTCCGTATTCTTTGTTTCTGTATCTACGGTTTCGATTATTCATGATTTTCTGCTTTAAAAAATCATTTTCATTTTTCTGGCTATTTTAAGCCCTGTGAGCCTTCCCCCCACCACCATAAGAACATAAGAAGCGCCATCTCCGGATCAGACCTTTGGTCCATCAAGTCCGGCGATCCACATACGCAGAGGACCTGCCAGGTGTACACCTGGCGTAATTTTTAGTCACAAGAAAAAATCAAAGAGTAATAGAAAAAATCCCAAAATGTAACTACAAAATATTACTCACCAGAGATGGGTTACACTCCCCCGATAACCATTTCACAAACCAGTGGAGAAAAAGCCTCAAAAATTTCAATGCAGCAGTAAACAACTTCAATACTGATGCATTCCCTGAGGAACCCTTTGAGAGGTGAAACAAGGCACTTGGAGGATTGGGCATGGATTCTGAATTGTATATCTGAATGGTGCTTTGATGTTTTCATCTACAATCTGGCCAGACATTTTCTACCAGTACAGCACGGCATTTCAGACCATGGTCCCAAGCTAAGTAAAACTTTTTTTGCTTTTCCTGTGCACAGTGATGGGTATATTACCCTTTTGATAATTACATTTGAGTGGCGGTGGAGTTTTTTTTGCCAGTGATAGTGATAGTACATAAGCAGCTTGGACTTAAAACAGTATTGAAGTTGTTTACTGCTGCATTGAGGCTTTTTCTCCACTGGTTTGTGAAATGGTTATCGGGGGAGTGTAACCCATCTCTGGTGAGTAATTTTTTTGTAATTTTTAGTCACCCATATCCTTCTATGCCTCTCGTAAGGAGATATGCATCTAGTTTGCTTTTGAATCCTTGGATGGTCGATTCCGCAATAACCTCCTCTGGGAGAGCATTCCAGGTGTCAAGCAGAACTTCCTGATATTTGTCCTGAACTTGTCCCCCCTTAGCTTCTTTCCGTGTCCTCTTGTCCTTGTCAAGTTGGACAATGTAAATAATTTTTTCTGCTCTATTTTGTTGATTCCTTTCAGTATTTTGAAGGTCTCGATCATATCCCCTTGCAGTCTCCTTTTCTGAAAGGAGAACAATCCCAGTCTCTTAAGTCGATCTCGTATTCCAGTTTCTCCATACCTTTTACTAGTTTCATTGCTCGTCTCTGCACCCTCTCCAGCAGTTTTATATCCTTCTTTAGGTTGGGAGACCAATGTTGGACACAGTATTCCAAGTGGGGTCTGACCATTGCTCTATAAAGCGGCATTATGACCCTCTCCAACCTACTCGTGATTCCCTTCTTTATCATGCCCAACATTCTATTTGCTTTCTTTGCTTCCGCCACACATTGTGCTGACAGTTTCAGGATCCTATCTATCAGTACACCCAGGTCCTTTTCTTGTTCGCTCTTACCCAGAGTTGCACCTGGCATTCTATACTCGTGTTCCTTATTCTTACTGCCTAAATGCATTACTTTGCATTTCTCCACATTAAACTTCATCTGCCATTTCTCCGCCCATTTCTCTAACTGACACAAGTCGCACTGGAGTTCCTCGCTATCCTTCTGCAATCTGATTGCCCAGCATTGTGTCGTCTGCAAAATTGATGATCTCACTGGATGTTCTTTCTTCTAGGTCATTGATATAAATAAGATCGGCCCAAGTACCGAGCCCTAGGGTACACCACTAATCACTTTCTCCCAGTCGGAGAACTTCCCATTTATGCCCACTCTCTGTTTTCTGTTCTCCAGCTATTTGCCTATCCATCTTTGTATATCCCCCTCTATTCCATGGCTTTGTAGTTTCCTGAGAAGTCTTTCTTGTGGAACTTTGTCGAACGCTTTCTGGAAGTCTAAGTATATTATGTCCACCGGTTCTCCACTATCAATTTGTTCATTCAAGGTCTCAAAAAATTTAAGTAAATTCGTTAAACATGATTTCCCTTTCCTGAAGCCATATTAACTGGCTTTCATCAGGTCATGTGTATCCAAGTGCCGGACTATGCTATCTTTAATCAGTGCTTCAACCAACCCGTCGTAGTTTCGAAAGACAACGGGAGCTCCAGCCAGCCATTTCTTGTGAGCGATCTGCACGGGGCAGGAGCGTGGGCAGATCGCTCCTGCCTGAAAACCTGCTAGACTACCAGGTAAGGCTTATAGGGCTTAAAATAGCTGGGGGGAAGCAGGGGTTAGGGGCAGAACCAGCCCAAATATTATTTGCGGTTTTTTAATATTCGTGGGCCAGCTCTGCCCCTAACCACCACGAATACGGAGGGAGAAGTGCACTTTCAAAAAAAAAAAAAAGGCAATATTTGCACAACAGTGATTATTGTCATAGCCAGTCAACTCACCAGCCATAGTTAGGTCAGCATTATATATAGTCTAACCTGTCTGGTTAGCTATCTGCACAATAACATGGGATATCTGTGGCCGACTCCAACCCCTCCTCTTAGTTTTTATGTTGTTATCATACTGTTCTTATTAAACTGCATTCTCCCCCCCCCCCCCTTTTTAAAAAAAAAAAAACTGAGAAAGTGTTTTTTAGTGTTGGTCAGCATGCTGAATGCTCTGTGCCGCTCCTGACGTTCATAGAACTCTACCCCCTTTTACAAAACTGCAAAAGCGTTTTTTAGCGCAGGCCAGCACCCAGAATACTCTATGAGTGTCGGGAGCAGCGCAGAGCATTAAGTGCACTGGCCTGTGCTAAAAACTGCTTCCACGGTTTTGTAAAAGACGGGGTTTATTAATTACTTTACTATTTATTTTTAGTGGTATCTTTACTGCCCTTTGCCCTCCTAAGAATCTTATTGGTTAGGACCCATTGTGTTTCCTTTCTCATTTCCCCTGTCAAGTAGCCATCTGTGCTTATGTCACAAAGGAGAAGAGAGTGAAAGGTGATTGGATAGTTGTCTAGTGCTACGTCCATGTTATACAACTTGTGATCACTAGCACCATGTGTACTTTTTAGGCAGGTATATATTTTAAAGCTTTCTCATTACCATTAGCTATGTTCATAATGAAAAACAAATCGTATAATTGAAATTTCTAATATGTATTCTGAGCAGTTGTGAAAAAGACACTTTATTTCATGTCACAATAAGTTTTAGAGCCCTCTGGGACATCCCCTATTAGTATACACATTGCCATTTATATTGAACAGAAAATATTGATCACAAGAAAACTTTATAGATTTGAAACTCAACTATAAAATCCAGAATGTAGATTGTTCTATCATAAAAGTGTCACTACAAAGAATGAGCTCTTTTTAGATGATGTATTAAGGCATTTTTTGAAACATGTTTTACAAGACAGATGCTAGATTCCTCTCAAGAGTCTAGTTTTTCAGTGATGGAATTAATAACATTAGCAGGAGGATGGGCAAAAAAGTTATTACTTAAAACTTATTTTAGGGCCCCTTTTATCAGCTTTTTTGCGTGAGCCAGTGCAGTAGCCCCCTTGTTCTGCCCCCATGTTGTGTGGTCATTTGCTCAGTTTTTTGTATAAGAACTAGTTAAGTGTTTGTAATAGATGTATAAGTAATGTGTGCTCTGCAGACTTAAATTCCCAGAGGGCTTTGCTTTCCCTCAGAGCTAGGCTGCTTCCACAGAGCATAAACTCGCCTTCTTCTCCAGTCTGGGAGAGTGCAGTGGCCTTATTGCAGAGCACATGGCTAGATGAGAACCTGAGTCTAGTATTTTTTACCCTCTAGTTCTAACGATCTAACACAGCTTAGGTTTATTTCTAAATCTGGAGAACGATGTCATCTCCACAAGGTGGGCACTCCCAGCTTGAGCCATCCCTGGATATTCAGTAATATTTAATTGCACAATGCTGCTGAATATCCCCTCTCATTGATGCAACACTGGTCAGTTAGCCCTGACTCTAGAACGGTGCCTAAGTTGTAGGTGCCATTAGGCATGATTGTCAGTTATTCACTAGTTGCTGTTTACAGAATAGTACCTAGCGGTGGCTAAGCCTTCTTAAGTGCCACTAAGCATTACATCCTACCATTTAGGCCAGGGTTTTCTTGACCTAAATGAGTACACCTAAGTCAATCAACACCCAGACTCCTTCCTGAGTCCACCCCTAACCACTCCTACTTGCTAGTAGATGCATTGGTGTAGAGGCCTACTTCAAAGTGTTAGGCACATACCGAGTTGGGTGGCTATGGGCTAATTATTTTTATAATCATTTTTAAGTGTTTTTTAATGGCACTTTCAATCATCAACATTGATTAAGCCAATTTAAAAAAAAAGGTTCCTAGATCAGCTAGGCACGCCAATCTAACCACCCGATTTTAGGCATCTTTTATAAAATCAGGGCCTTAGTACCAGGGCATTCTGTGGGCGGAGCCAGGGGGAGCCAGCAATTATCCAGGCAAAAGCCATATTCAGTACCAATAGTCACATAGATAACGTGCAATAGGACTTCTCCAGTCCTATATTTTCATGCTTAGCTATGTGAGTACTGGCACTGAATATCAGCTGACAACCAGAAAACATCCAGGTAGGCAGCTGACCTCAATATTCAATGCTGGTGCCCAGACATGGCCAATCATTGAAAATCTAGGTTAGATTTAGCCTACAGTGGTTAGTAGCTTTTAAACCATTGATCGCCGCTGGTTGAATATTGGCCCCTGATTTTATAATAAAAAAATTATTTTCCATTGTGATTTTATATTGCTTAAACTTTAAACCAACCATAGAATAGTGAACTTTGCATATCATTATGCAGTGCTTATTATTCCAATTTATTAATCATTTATTGTTTATCGGAATTTGATATACCACCTCATTTGCAATGTAGGTCTGTGAGGTTAACAATAATAAAATTATAAAAAATGATTTAGAAGAAGAGAGCTACACTCTATGACAGAAAAGAAAATAGTCATTCCAAATGCAAACACATCTAATTTACTAATATGCATGTATAATTTATTGCTTTTCACTTAAGAAGATATACTGAGATAATAGGTTTGGAGCAAGTATGAGCAATATCTTTCCTCTTCCCCTCTCTCCTTAAATAACTGCCTGAGACCTCCATTCCTCAGATCATCTGTTCTTAGCTGTACCCTTCTCCTCCACTGCCAATTCTAGACTTCGTTCCTTTCATCTAATTGCCCTCTGTGCCTGGAATAAACTACCTGAGTTTGTCCACCACGACCCTTCCCTTACTGTGTTTAAAGCAGACTGAAAACCAACCTTATTAATGTAGCCTTCAATCTATAACCCTACTCCCCACTACCCACCACCATAGACAGCAGATTAATTATTCCTCCTAACTCTATTCATGACATCCTGTTTGTCTGTCTTGTTTGATTAGATTGTAAGCTCCTTTGAGCAGGGAATGTCTCCTTCATGACTCTATAAAGCACTGTGAATGTCTGGTAGCACTATAGAAATTATTTATTTATTTATTTATTTAAATTTATTTAAAATGTATATACCACATAAAAACTATGCGGTTTACAAAATTACATCATACATATTAAAAATACTAAAACATGTTTTGACAGAACAAACACAATAAAACATTAACTAACAGTATCATTATTAAAACCTTTTTTTGAAATCCATCCAAGATGGAAAGACAAAATCCCATAAAAACATTTCCGGGACGGTAAGGCTTCAGCAGCAACAAATAATTGTGTTTTCAGAATTTTCTAAATTAATAGGAGTAGTAGAAATGGAAAGGAATGCTTCATATCTCGAAAGAAACACCCAAAATAGAAAAAGCCAAAAAATCGAAAATGGAGTACAACGCCATCTACTTAAATCTATCAAAAAAAGTATTCTAAGACTCCAGCTAATCCAGAATACTGCAGCCAAACTGATCTTCTCAAAACGCAAATCTGACCATGTCTCCCCACTCCTTGCCAAACTTCACTGGCTCCCAATAATCTTCAGAATCCATTTCAAATGTTCCTGCCTGGCTTTCAACATCATTCACGGAATCCTCCCTCCTCTTATCCCACTGTCTTTCAACTCCTCCAGTCCCGACTCCTCCAGAACTGCCCAAAGGCATAAACTAGACTTCCCCTCTCCACGCGGCATCCACTATACAGGCAAACTGGGAAAATCCCTTATCTTCAAAATCACAGGTCTCTGGAACAACCTCACCACCCCGTTGCGGAACCTGAGCTCCCTTCAGTTACTCCGCAAACAACTGAAAACCTGGCTTTTCAGCAAATTGTAACTCTATCCTTCCCCCCCTTTCTCTCCCCCCTTCTACACATAAGTTCATGTAATCCTTTTTCTTCTTCTCTACCCACTATTTTTAAGTTCTTGTAAACCGTGTCGAGCTCCATACTCATGGAGATGATGCGGTATAAAAACTTAAGGTTTAGATTAGATTAGATTAGATTAGATTACAAGGTAGGGATGTATTCTTGTTTGAAACAACATGAAAAAAGTCAATGACCTTTCCCATGGCATTTCATAACATTTTTATCCTCAAATGGTAAGAACAACCCTTTTGAAATTCAATTTTTAGCATCTATGATCAATAATGTGTCATACTGCTGATGGATGTACAGTTATCTGTATCTAGCACAGCTTTTCACTTTATGTTAGAGTTGCAGCCATGAACAATTTCAGATTAACTGATGGTGAACAAATAATTTTATGGTCAAGACATTCCTCTCATGTTACTACTTTTAAGCTGACTTTCTAAGATCAGTACAGATGCTCAACTGGAATCCTGCAATGTCTTTGATTTCTTTGTGTTTTGTGAAACCATGTTATTATAGCCAAAACCAGGATATGACTGATCCCATTTAAATAAAACATCAGAAAAATTAGAGCTAATTTTATCTAAAGATAATAGTATGCTAACAAATATAAGTAATATAGTTTCAAAAATGCATGCTCATAAAAACGATATGTCAAAATTGTTAGGCCATTCAATGTCATTACAAATATGTTTGGCTAGTTTAGGCTGACAATTTATTCTGGAATTTAATTTTGATTTACAAGTATCATCAGTCATATAAGTTAGTTATTATGTCTGCATCAGATACCTAGCATGTGGGCATTTCTAGGTCTTAAGGATTTGTGACTCATATTCATGCTTTAGTATTATGGTATAAAGAGTGCACTAAGGCCCGGATTCTATAAATGGCATCCCGATTATAAGCAACCAACTGCTGTCTAACCAGGCAATCGGGATGCATGTTTTCTAAAAAAAATCTCCCGAGGCAGGCCGCCTACATTGGAGGCACCTCAGGGAGCCTAGGTAGGCACACAACCCCATCTAAGCTTGCCTAAGGCTAGGAGTGGGTGTGGCTTGGCCCAGAAGTAACCTTAGGCGGACCAAGGTGGCTGTATGCATCTCTGTAGGCCCACAGTAGTTGTGTACAATGTAGATCAGCAAAATGCTGGCCTACATTGTAAGCAGCCGCAGCCGCTGAGCTTATCGCAGCAAGGGATCTCCCTGCTGTGATAAGTTTAGCGGCCACACATCCCCCCTGTTTATCACCAGCAAGAGGGATGCCCAATCCCTATTGCAGGAACCACCCACACCCCTCCTGTGGGAACCCCCCCAAGCCCACCCCCATATATCACCGGCAAGAGGGATGCTCAATCTGTTCTGCCGGAGCCCCCTACCTCACATCCCCATTCATCGCTTACAGGAGGGATGCCCTATCTCTCCTTCCGGAAGCCCCTGTACATTGCTGGTAGGAGGGATGCCTAATCCTTTCTGCTGATACCCCCAACCCCATGGGAAGTAGCCTAGGGGATCTGGCCAATCAGAATCTTAGGCCACTCCCAGTGCATCCCAGAATGTACTGGGAGATGGGCCTAATATTCCAGTTGGCCCAGGTGCTTAAGGGGGTGTTGGCAGAAGGGATTGGGCATTCCTCTTGCTAACGATATACTGAGAGGTTCTGCCAGGAGGGATTGGGCATCCCTCCTGCCGGCGATGTACAGGGGGTGGGGAAGGGTTCTGGAAGGAGAGATTGGGATCCCTCCTGCCATAGATGTACGGGGGAGGGTTTGCGGGTGCTGGGCATCCCTCCTGCCATGCAATGTTCAGGGGAGGTTTTGCAGGTGCTGGGCATGAGGGATTGGTCATCCTTCTTGCTTCGCATTGTTCAGAGGAGGGTTCCTGGGTGCCGGGCAGGAGGGACTGGGCATTCCTCCTGTCATGCAATATTCAAGAGGTTCCAGGAGGAGGGAATGGGCATCCCTCCTGCTGGTAGTCTTCGTGAGGGGGAGGGGGGGATGGGTTGCTGCTAACCTATCGCGGCAGGGAGATCTCTTGCTGTAATAAGCTCAGTGGCAACCTGATTCTCTAACCGGCACCTGTGACATGAACGTCAGTTAGAGAATTGGGCTCTTAGGTGAGCTTAGGCACAATTTTGTATAGGACGCCCATGTGCAATTCTTAAAAGCCACTTAGACGGCTTCTAAGACCATGCATCCTATACAGAATCCGTGCCTAAATGCTAAGAATCCCATAGAAATAAAATTAACTTTGTGGCACTTAACACACACTAATTTGTTACTGTGTGCTAAATCTGTTAACACATTTTAGTAAAAGGATTCCATAGACTATTGCCACTTGTTTTACAATGGTCTTGAATCCATCTTCATTAGAGTTCCAACTTTCTCAAAATGTATATAAGTTGCTTTAGAAACCCCTACCACACACAGACACACACACAAATAAGATCATGTGACCCCACTATTACTGGCAGAACATTGTCTTCCTGTAAAGTACCTAAGAGCAGAGTGTAACCATGTTCATGATTAATTTGACTTTACTGCACTAGAGGCTGTTGTTGCAGCATACCAGTTAAAATGTTTTTGTGGCAATGATGGCAGATGTTCCCTTTGAAGAAGATCATTTGGACTGAAACGCTTGCATGATTGTGAGTGTTGGGAGTTTTTGAAGCTCTGCCAGTGCTGGAATTGGTTCAGTTCATTCAAGATAAGTGTTGTCACCTGTGGACACATTTGTGGTTCTTTGAAGATCACAATTTTGAAATTATTATTATTCACAGAAAACAAGAGACACAAAACGTATTTATTAATTCATAGTAGTTTAGATTTTTGAGATTAAAGATAGAAGGTGGGGAATGTATGATTGAAGCTGGATTGACAAGGCGGTGGCTGCTGCCAGAAGGATGCTGGGCTGTATAAAGAGAGGCGTAGCCAGTAGAAGGAAGAAGGTGTTGATGCCCCTGTACATGTCATTGGTGAGGCCCCACTTGGAGTATTGTGTTCAGTTTTGGAGACCGTATCTGGCGAAGGACGTAAGAAGACTTGAAGCGGTCGAGAGGAGAGCAACAAAAATAATAGGAGGCTTGCACCAGAAGATGTATGAGGAGAGACTGGAAGCCCTGAATATGTATACCCTAGAGGAAAGGAGGGACAGGGGAGATATGATTCAGACGTTCAAATACTTGAAGGGTATTAACGTAGAACAAAATCTTTTCCAGAGAAAGGAAAATAGTAAAACCAGAGGACATAATTTGAGGTTGAGGGATGGTAGATTCAAGAGCAATAAAAACTGCTTTCTTTTCTCTGCCGTTTTTGGGGCAAAATCAGGCACAAACATAAGATTAGAGTCTTTATACTCCAATTTCTTCTTTTCTTTAGCAAGCCACAATATTTCTAATGCATGCTGAAATCTGAGTACTTTAAATATAATAGGTCTTGGTTTGGGCTGTCCTTTAAACTGCCTCACAGGAATCCTGTGTGCTCGTTCTATTTCAAATGTATACTTCATTGAAATAGGAAATAATTTTGGCAGCAAATTTTCTAGAAAGGTGACACAATCTTTCCCTTCTGATCCTTCAGCCATCCCAAGGATCCTAACATTACAACTACGAGAATGATTTTCATAAGCCTCCATACGTTTTTGCAGATCCTTAAACTCAGCATGATCTTTCTTGCACTGCCTCTGATCCACTTCTGTTTCCTCAATGCGGGACTCTAACTGATCCACACACCGATTAGACATCTCTAACTACTTGGTAAGGCTAGAGATCTCTTCTCTCATAGCTGTTATATTTTCAGCATTTTCTTTTAACATCATTCTGATAACCTGAAGCTCCTCCAGAATATCCACAGACACAGATTCTGCACCTTCTTTCGGTAAGGGAATTTTAGCAGCTGTGACCGATTCTGCCTTTAATCTCTTTGCTTTTACTCCCGTAGAGACAGCATTTTCTAGCTTTGTTTGCTTTAAAGAAGCCATTTCACCTCTTTTCCTTTTATATTTTAAAAATTAATTGCTCAATTATTCAATCAGCCAGTCATTCTGTTGCACTGCCAAGCCACGCCCTTCAATGTTAGGAAATTCTACTTTACAGAGAGGGTGGTGGATGCCTGGAATGCCCTCCCGAGAGAGGTGGTGGAGAGGAAAACGGTGACTGAGCTCAAAGAAACGTGGGATGAACACAGAGGATCTAGAATCAGAAAATAATATTAAATATTGAACTAAGGCCAGTACTGGGCAGACTTGCACGGTCTGTGTCTGTATATAACCATTTGGGGGAGGATGGGCTGGAGAGGGCTTCAATGGCTAGAGTAGGTTTTAACAAAGATTTTGGCAGTTGGAACCCAAGCACAGTACCGGGTAGAGCTTTGGATTCTTGCCCCAAAATAGCTAAGAAGAAAAAAATAAAAAAAATAAAAATTGAATCAGGTTGGGCAGACTGGATGGACCATTCGGGTCTTTATCTGCCATCATCTACTATGTTACTATGTTAGCTGAGATCCCAGGATCTGGAATAACAGTATGTTATAAGAGATCCTATGATCTGAGTAACAGATACACTATGTATACTCACCTTTTTAGGCTAATTTATATTAATTTATTTTGTTAGTTTTTTGAGTTGAGTCTCATTTCAATTGATGATTAAAGTTAAGTCAAATTAATCATGAACATGGTTACACTCTGTTCTTAGGTACTTTACAGTGTTATTATATGGTATGGACAAGAACACAATTGAAACCTACTTAACTCACGTCCAGCTTACACCCAAAAGTAGACATGGTTTTGCAAAGGAGTCCTCTTTACACCAAAAAATAGAAGATATATATACTGTATGTTCATGTGCTTTGATTGAGGAACACATAGGCCAAAAGAGTTCTTTAAGAAAACAGAAGAGGAACTGGACAAATGTTAAAGGTACATGTTTGATATTTATCCTAAAGGAATGACTGTTTGTGAATCAAGAGGATATACTGTAAGCTTGGCTTTGGAATTTACATGTGGCTTAAAGGCTGAGTGTATGGCACAGTGGTTAGAGCTACAGTCTTACCATTGCTCCTTGTGACCCTGGGCAACCAGAACAGAAGAGAAATATGATAAAGGAGCCAAATATAAATACTACATAGGATATAAGTGGTATTTAAATAATTTAAAGATAAATTTAAAAGAATATAATAGTGGTGCCAGCATTTTGCTGCATACAATTTTAATGTAAAAAATAGCATAAAATCGCCGTTTTAATGACAGCATCATGCTAATACACGATAATGTTATAGATGTTATTAGGTGATTCTACAAAGGACATCTAACAATATAGATGTATTGTGGCAGAGAACCAGAAACTTCCACATAAGTGGAAATTGAAACTGATTTGCACTGTCTTTTGTTTTAAAAAAATTTGAAATACTTTGCATTACAGAGAAACATTTCCAAAAAAAGAAATGAAAGATGAAAGTAGTCCTGTGCAGTAAATTAACATGCATTAGTATACAAATAAAACAATTACAGCTTAACACTAGCACATCTTGATGACAGAAATGCCTAAGCTCTCTCTATATATATATATAAGAAAAAGCTTCAGTGCCAACAAGGATCAGGATGGCATTTGACATCACCAGCTTGAAAAATTATAAACGAATCTATTCAACAGTGGGATACCAAGATATTCATCAGCTAGAAATTTATCATTAAAATGGATGAAAGCAATTTGTATGAAAATAAGAAAGGTCTTCACATCACATTATAACATGCTGCTTGCTTAATTAATCATGTACATAAACCATATTAATCACAAACATAAAGATCTTTTTTTTCTTTCCAGTGGGACCATAAGACTAATCAGCGGAGCGGAAGCATACATTTTGGTTTTGATTACTACACTCTAAATGACTGCTAGAGATGTTTAGTAACTTTATTGTTTTGATTTGTACTCACAAGCACTTAATTATTTTGAGGCAAATTGTTACAAGTCCTAACCTTGAAAAATCAATAAATATTTTCTTCAGTAATGATGACTGATTATTCCTGAATCAATTATCAAAAATTTATACACACACCCCCTTTTACAAAACCTTGGAAGCATTTTTTAGTGCAGGCCAGCGCGCTGAATACTTTGCGCTGCTCGACACTCATAGGAACTCTATGACAAGGATTTTCTACAATAAATCACAGAATGGACTGGCCGCAGCTGAAAATTTCAGATACATTTTTGTTATGCTTTCTTTTTCTCTTTTGCGATACAGAAAGACAGGTTGTTCACTCTCTCCAAGGTAGAGAGAATGAGAGGGCACTCTCTAAAGTTAAAAGGGGATCGATTCCGTGCAAACGTAAGGAAGTTCTTCTTCACCCAGAGAGTGCTGGAAAACTGGAACGCTCTTCCAGAGGCTGTTATAGGAGAAAACACCCTCCGGGGATTCAAGACAAAGTTAGACAAGTTCCTGCTGAACCAGAATGTGTAAGTAGATAAGGCTAGACTTAGGGCACTGGTCTTTGATCTAAGGGCTGCTGCATGAGGAGCGGACTGCTTGGCACGATGGACCACTGGTCTGACCCAGAAGCAGCAATTCTTATGTTCTAGTTCCATTTCCTGCTAAGGGAAAAAAAATTTGTTTGATTTTCTATATTACTAGATTTTTTGGAGCACTTTGAGGTATATATTTTTTGTTTTTTAAGAGTTCTTTTTCCTGGTAATATCAGCAAATGATATGATTCTGAGCTCCAGTGTAGCATAGTTTCTCTGGACAACTATGGCTGCTTTCTATGCTTGTTGAGCCTTTGAGGCTGTTTTGAATAATATTTTCTAATTTATGTGGTGTTTCTGTGGCAGGAAACACACTGATATAATATCTTTACTGTTTTCACACTAAGGACTCTTATGGATCGCTGGTGGCTGGTTTAATTTTAAATTCCCCCGACCTTGATAAAGTCATGCGAAACGCCGGGTGGAAGTCTGAACTCCCACAGAGTACTTTAGAAATAGTAATTTATAACGTTTAAGTATTTTCAGCGCTTTTGTGGAAATTATTTAATTGGTGGAGTCTGTAAAAAGCAGGCACCTAGGGCTCCATTTATCAAGCCCTGCTAGCGGTTTAACGTGTGTAATACCGTGCGCTAAACTGCTAGCCACGCTAGTCACTACCGCCTCCCTTGAGCAGGTGGTAGTTTTTAGGTCAGCGTGGGTGTTAACGTGTGATGAAACGTCGCGTGCGTTAACCCGGCTTGATAAAAGGAGCCCCTAGTCCAAAGTGGGCATGGTTAGGAATGGGTTGTGGATGTGTTTTTGAGTTAAGTGCCTCTTTGTGAATTGTGTGTACTTACAGTTAGGATGCCTAGTGATGTCTAAGCCTGCTTAGGGGGTGCTAAGCATGATTCTTTACAGTGCACCTTTTGTAGATTCTCATAATTTTATAGGCAGACTATATATGAATCGGGCCCTCCGTCAAAAATTACAAAGGCTAGGGGGACACTCAATGAAGTTACAGGGAAATACTTTTAAAAGCAATAGCAGAAAATATTTTTTCACTCTGAGAATAGTTAAGCTCTGGAACACATTTCCAAAGGTCGTGGTAAGAGCGAATAGCATAGCTGGTTTTAAAAAAAGTCTGGACAAATTCCTGGAGGAAAAGTCCATAGTCTGTTATTGAGAAAGACATGGGGAAGCCACTGCTTGCCCTGGATTGGTAGCATGGAATGATAGTGCTCCTTGGGTTTTGGCCAAGTACTAGGGACCTGGAGTGGCAACGTGAGAATGAGCTACTAGGCTTGATGGACCATTGGTCTGACCCAGTAAGGCTATTCTTATGTTCTTATGGCATAAAGGGAGGGAGGTGATATGATTGGCTTGTGTGATATTGGGCTGGGGTAGTAATGGGAGGTGTTTAGTGGATAAGGGCAAGTGTGAGGTCTGAGAGCTGGGATTGGTGGGTTTAGGGAGTCAGGGTAGGATGCTTGGTGAAGGGATTTTAGTAAGATTAATCATTTGTGTGATATAGGGCGAGTGGGAGGGAAGGTTGGTTATGAGAATTTGTGACAACTTTCCCACCCTTCTCACCCATGGCTAGGTTTTCGTAGGGGTTGCGGGGAATGGTTGGGATCAAGTTTAGGAGGGGTATGAAACATAGAAACATAGAAGATGACGGCAGAAAAGGGCCATAGCCCATCAAGTCTGCCCACTCCATTAACCCTCCCCTAACCACTCCTAAGGGGTCGCTCACAGGTGGTATCACCTCTATACTGCCCTCGTAAAGATCCGACGTGGGTATCCCATTTATTCTTAAAATCTTGTATGCTGCTGGCCGCGATCACCTGCTCTGGGAGTTTGTTCCAATGGTCTACCACTCGTTCTGTGAAGAAGTACTTCCTGGTAACCCATGAAATTTCCCGCCCTTGATTCTCAGCGGATGTCCTTTTGTGGCTGACGGACCCTTGAAAGAGAAAATGTTGTCTTCCACCTCTATGCGGCCAGTGATGTACTTAAATGTCTCAATCATGTCTCCCCTCTCCCTACGCTCTTCGAGAGAGTATAGCCACAATCTGTGCAGCCTGTCCTCGTATGAGAAATCCTTAAGCCCCAAGATCATCCTAGTGGCCATGCGCTGAACCGACTCAACTCTCAGTACGTCCTTACGGTAGTGAGGCCTCCAGAATTGCACACAGTATTCCAGATGAGGTCTCACCATGGCTCTGTACAATTGCATTATGACCTCCGGCTTCCGGCTAACAAAGCTTCTACGGATACAACCCAGCATTTGTCTAGCCTTGGATGTAGCCTTTTCCACTTGGATGGCTGTTTTCTTGCCTTTACTAATGACCACCCCTAAGTCCCGCTCTGCTGCCGTCCTAGCCAAGGTCTCACCGTTCAGTGTGTATGTTCTGCACGGATTATTGTTGCCAAGGTGCATGATCTTGCATTTTTTCGCGTTGAAGCCCAGCTGCCAGGTCTTGAACCAATGTTCCAATAAAAGCAGGTCTTGCTTCATGCTGTCGGACAAATCATTTTTACTTACAGTGTTACATAGTTTGGCGTCGTCTGCAAACAATGCTATCTTGCCTTGAAGACCCTGGGTCAGGTCTCCTATGAATATATTGAAAAGGATCGGTCCCAGGACCGAACCCTGCGGCACTCCACTGGACACCCTCGACGTTTTGGAGAGGGCACCGTTAACCAACACTCTCTGAAGTCTACCACTTAGCCAGTCAGTGACCCATTGAGTTAGTGTTGCACCTAATCCCATCGATTTCATTTTGTTCAATAATCTACGGTGGGGGACGCTGTCGAAAGCTTTACTGAAGTCCAAATACACGACGTCCAGGGACTCTCCCTGGTCCAGCTTTCTAGTTACCCAGTCAAAGAAGCTGATAAGATTGGATTGGCATGACCTACCCTTGGTGAAACCGTGTTGGTGGGGGTTGCGTAGATTCTCCTCATTCAGGATAGTGTCTAATTCAATGGTTCGGAAAATTCTCTTCCAATGTGAAACTTTTGTCTCAGGGTGGATGACATTTGGATGCTACATGTATGCTCATGTGCAGCACCTCCACGGGTAGAGGTGGTCCCCTGTGATACCGCGGGTCCTGCTGAGAGTGGGAGTGATTATGCATCTGGAAAGTTTGGGATGGGGCTAGTTTGACATCATATAGCTCCATATTGTACTAATTGAGCTACACTGAATTGTTGATATTGTAAAAAAAAAATTGAAATGAATGGATGTTCAGTTTGAAGTTGTGGTTAAAGCTGTGGCCCATGTATGTCCACTAGACCAGTGTTCTTCAACCTTTTTACACCTATGGACCAGCAGAAAGAAAATAATTATTTTGTGGACCGGAAAACTACTAAGACTGTAATAAAAAAAACCCTGTCTCTGCCCCATACCTGCAGCTCAGTCCCCGTCCCATCCCCATGAACTCGGTCCGCATCTCCATCCTGTGTACAGGGAGTGGGGAAAGAGAGAGAGAGATCCATGGTGCATCTCTCCCACTCCCTCTACTGCCATATCCAACATTTTTCCCTCTCTCAACCCCCAGATCATGTGCAGCATTTTTCACCATTGCCCATCAGCCCCATGCCCAACATTTCTCCTTCTATCAACCCTTTCCAGCACCATGCCACACCTTTCCCTTCATCACTATGTCCAACCGCTATGTCCCTTTCATCCTTCTCTTCCCCATGTATCTCCTTACTCCTCTTTCTGTATGCCCAACAATTTTCCTCTTTCTTCTTTTCCCCATGTGCATCATCTTTCCCTCTCAGACACTCATCCCCAATAATTCTCCCTTTCTATCCCCTCCCTTGTGTCCCAAGTTCATGCCTCCTTCCTTCCTTCTGTGTCCCGAGTTCATGTCCCCCTCCCTGCCTTCCAACCTTTGTCCCAAATTCATGCCCCTTCCATGTCCCAATGCGCTCCTCCCCCCCCCTTTTCTCCCTTTGTCCCACATTTTCCCTTCTCTCCCTTACTTGTTCAGGGCCGTCCAGTTGGGCATGCCCCCCTCTGCTGAAGCCAGATCAGCACTGGCAGCTCCCCTCACGCTTGCAGCTGCCCATGAGTCCAGCAGGCACCCTCCTTCCCTATCGCCTGCAAGTCCAGCAGTCCCACCCTCGCACCAGGTCCCCCTCCACCGAAGCCAACTGAAGGGCTTCCTTCCGATGTCAGAGCTGACGTCAGAAGGAAGCCTTTCTGGTCAGGCTGGGATCCTAGGCAGTTGCCTCGACCGTCAGACACCGTCTTCCTTCCAGCTTGGCTGCTCCTTATCTTCAGTGCCAGCTACACTTGTTTGCCGGGACAGCGCATAGCGGCTCTTGCATGCTGCTGATCTGGTTCCAGTTCCAGGTCAGCCATGTGCAGTGTGCAAGAGCCGCTGTGTGCTCTCCCAGCAAACAAGTGCAGCTGGCACTGAAGATAAGGAGCAGCCAAGCCAGAAGGAAGACGGACATGTGCTTGCAGAGGGCACAAATTCTTCACGGACCAGCAGGAAATTTTTGCGGACGAGCACCGGTCCACGGACCGGCGGTTGACGAACACTGCACTAGACATTTGAGTTGAGGGCGATATGAAGTTCATGCGAATGCCAGTGATATTGTGAGCCTTCCAGGAACAGATAAAAGCCTACTGTGCCTAAAAGTAGCTCCACTACAATAGCTATCACACTTGCAAGTGTCTTATAAATTCAGGTACAGTAGATATTTCTATATTCCATGAGGACTCACTATACTTGTACAAAATAAGAACTTCACGGTATAGCGGTATATAAGAAATAAATTATTATTATTATTAAAGTGGGAATTATACCTGGATCTTGTTCAGAGTCCACTGCACTGATCACTAGGCTACTGCTTACACTTGCTTGCTGCTCTATTAGAAATGGCCACTGAAGCTGTCATAAGAATCTGGTATCCACTCTCACTTTTACTTCTTAGGGGGTGGGAAGGAGAGTTGTAGTCACTGAGATATGAAGGAGAGATCATGCTTTCATCTCTCCAGTGATCAGCTGCTCAATCAGGGCAACTTTTTGTACCTTGGATGTGATTGAATCAGGTCTAGAGAAAAAAACATCCTTTTGGTTTTAAGAAAGGTTTAGACAAGTTTCTGGAGGAAACATTCTTAGTCTGTTAGTGATACAGACACGGGGAAGCAACTGCTTGCCTTGAGATCGGTAGCATGGAATGATGGTACTATCTGGGAGTTTGCCAGGTACTTGTAAACTGGATTGGCCACCATGAAGATGAGCTATTGGGCTAGATGGGCCATTGGTCTGACCCAGTAAGGCTGTTCTTATGTTTTCATTTCTATTCCAAACAATAGGAGTCCAATTTCAATGAATCCTATACTCTCACTCAGATTCCAACTGCATGTGAGCCACTGCTAGTTGTTACTGGGGCCTATCATCTAATCTAATCTAAGGCTTGGCTTTATAGTTTAAGAAAGCTCGATTCGGTTTACAATAATTAACTTAACAAATAAAAACCATAAAAAATAAGACTAAATTTTGGGAAATTACTTTTCAAAGTGTTTAGCAAATAAAGTAGTTTTTAAAGATTTGCAAAAAAAATTTGAAGTGAGCCGGAACTCCTTAAAAGAAATGGAAGATCATTCCAAAGTTGAGAAAACTTAAAGATCAGAGATTGACTAAAAATCTTGACTCCTTTAATCCCTTTTTAGGAAGGAAGAGATAATTTAAATTGTTTGTTACCTCTTGCAAAAAAAAGTCCGTAAGCATTCCAAAATAAAGGAAGGAGAGGAGGAAAGATACCATAGGATTTTAAAAACAACACAAGCACATCTAAATTGAACTCTAAAATAAACCGGGAGCCAATTCCAAGTCCCCTTACCCCCTCATAAACAGTGAGCATAACATTTGACCAGAGCAATGCACTTATCTACTTAGTTGCAGGCACTACAGCACTCCAGCCGGACCTTTTAGATCTTGTATAATTTTTCAGCAGCTCTGCAGGTGGACAAATCCTTGTGAATCACCCTGTGTTGCTTGTGTAATAAACATGCTGCCTTAAACCCCTGCTTAAAACCCGTATGCAGCTGGAATGGTACTGAACACTCCATATGTTTAGAAACATAGGGCTCCTTTTACTAAGGTGCACTAGTGTTTTTAGCGCACGCACAAGATTAGCGTGCACTATAGCGTGCACTAGCTGAAAAATTACCGCCTGCTTAAAAGGAGGCGGTAGCAGCTAGCGTGCGCTAAAACCGCTAGCGCATCTTTGTAAAAGGAGCCCATTAGGTTGCACATTGAAATTTAAATAAAATAATGTTTAATGAAATATATTCTATACTATATAAAAAATATATACAGTATATAGTACAGCTTATGTTTTGTAACATTTCTTCTTGTTCCATTATCAATTAAATACATCTTAATTTTGGACCCACTCTAGTGTCAACCAGAAAATGCCTCCAACATGACCCCTTACTGTTTAGATGAACTGCAGTATAAAACATCTAAATTCTGTCTTTTGAAAATTACAAAGAGGATGTTTTCAGCAGATAGACTCTTTTTTTTTTTTTTTTTGCTATTATGAGATGTCCACCTGATTAGAAAATGAGCACCATAACCTAGCCTTATACTGACTAAATTGAATTTGTGCTGGAAATCGTATAATAAATTCAATGAAGTTTATACTTTCTTGGATGAAGATTTTTCTGATGTGATAGAGAATTAAAAAAAAAAAAGAAACAAAGCTTGTTGACATGTAACAGTAATAATTATACAGTACCTCTGGGGATAAAACTTTAGTAAAATTCAACTCATTTGCTAGATGCTCACTCACTAGAATGAAGAAAGGAAGCTTGACAAACCCAAATTGTTTTGTTTTTTTTCCCTTTCATGAAACTGCAATATATAATCAAAGACTTGAATTCCAAGATCGCAAATAATAGTGTTTGGTGTTTCTTTTTGTTCCTGCAGATGTTTGAATAATTTTTAGAAGTTTCTCCTGAGTTTCTTCAGCTTTTTCACTTGTTAACTAACTGAAAAACCAGACAACAGTAATTATTAAAGTAGCATTTCAATCAAGCTGTGTTTCTGAACAATTCAAGCTTGAAAATTAGAAAGACTGTATTACAGAGGCGCATGACAAAAGGTTCTGAAATATGTAATAACTGAAATGCTCATGGCGGGATCATATATTTCTCAGATAAAATATTTTTAATCAGTCTGAATGCAGAATGATACATAGCCCCTCTTTTTCAAAGGTGCGCTAAATACGTGCAAAAAAGGTTAATGCGTGCATGTTATCCTATGGATGCGTTAGCAGTTAGCGCACACGTCAATTTAGCGCGTGCTAAATCCGCACTAAAACGCTAGCACGCCTTTGTGAAAGAGGGCCATAGTCTGACCTATAATGCATCCAATAATACAGGATAAATCATTGTTTCTGTTGCTATTCCAATCCGTGCATTTGTTTGAGAAGAGAGTGTCTGTTTTTCCTGACTTCCAGAGAATGACATGTATGTCCAGCACTTCGATAATCCCACCAGTTGCTTAATTTATCAAGTCCATTCAAATTGCCAAAAATATTTAGCAAAATAAATCATAAATATAACCAGCCTGAAATGAAGAAATGGAATGCAGTTACTAATACTATGTAATATAAATGGAAATATTAATATTGTTTCAAAAAAAATATGTACAAGAAGCTAGTGGACTAACTTTGACAAACTAGAAGACAAACTTTGAAGCTGCATCTCTTAAGAGTGACATTTGCCTGTAATTTTTGTTGTAGGTACATTTGGGGGTGAATTCAATAAAGAGTGCTAACACTTAGACCTAAAATGTGGGTGCTTAGCTAATATTCTGCATGGCACATTTGCATGCCAAATCTGTTTCAGAATACTAGTGTGTGGTGCAGTGGTTAAAGCTACAGCCTCAGCACCCTGAGGTTGTGGTTTCAAATTCACGCTGTTCCTTGTGAACCTGATCAGGTCACTTAATCCCCCCATTGCCCCAGGTATTGTACATTAGATAGATTGTGAGCCCACTAGGAGAGACAGGGAAAAATGCTTTAGTAGCTGAATAAATTCAAGTAAACAGTTCTGAGCTCCCCTGGAAGAATGGTATACAGTAGAAAATTGAATAAATAAAAAAAATAATGTTCTTAACATAGGGTTCCTTTTACTAAGGCACGCTAGACCAGCCTTCCTCGGAGCTCCGAGAATATGAGCTATTGTGAATATTGCCTGGGTTAATAAAATTAACAGCATTGAAAGCAACACAGGAGACGAGCCTCAGGCAGCCATAATAGCTATGTTGGGTCCTCACTGTCTTATACATATGTAGAATCTGCCTGTGGATGTATTACTGCAATTGTTTGACTTAATAAGAACTGGTTCAGGAACATCTTCTCTACTTTATATAGAATTCCCCCATTGTTGCTGGTAAATGTTTAATTAGGTTCCTTGTATCAGGCCAAATATCTATTTGAATAGCCAGATTCTATCTGTATAATTATGTTCTGGGGGTCTCGCGGCCCACAACTCTATGTTGCTTGCTCAAGGGTGGGTTCACCCAAGAATTTATATGTTCTTGCTCCAGGAGGTGAAACTAAAAATGTTGTTTATAATCACGTTTTGCGTTAGTTGTATTGTATTCATTTTGTCAAATATTTCACATTATAATTTGAATATTGTACTTTTTATTAAGCTGTAAAAAAATAATTTCATTCACCACTATAAAGTATCTTTATTTGAATCCATTTACAGTGTTATTGCTATAATTAAATACCCGTGCAACGCCGGGGCATCAGCTAGTATATATATATATATATATATATATATGTATATATATATAATCTAGGTTTTTTTACTTTTCTAGGGAAATGATCCTTGATAAAGCATTGAATATGCAAAACATATCAGATCCGAGTTTCCTCGATCATAAAAACTAAGATAAGTCATAAATAAAAAATCATATATAAAAGTCATATATAAAAAATTATCCTAGCACTCACCCGACCATTCATTTACAATGTGTCAAGATGGCGGCGTCTTTTTTTGCTGCCTCTTTAAACTCCCTTCAAATCAGCTGACCCTTGATGTCATCATTATCAGACATCCAGATCAAAATAAAGAAGCCCATTCTAAAGCTAAATTCAACCCTCCGGGCACTACAGAATTAATTTTATAAATCCATTTTTACTCAAGATAATTTAAAAACCATTCATCATTACCATCCTCTCTCCCTTCAATTTGATCTATAATATGCCACCTTAAGTTCCCAAATGTATGATTCTTATTTATCCAATGCAGGACCAATGGAACTTGTAAAGACTCCGTAGCAATCCGGGACTTATGCTCTGTCAGCCTAAGTTTCATGGATTAATTCAACAGGTCATGAAGCTGCACAGTGGTATAAATTAATATCCGATTATATAAATAAAAAACCAAAAAATGGTCTTAGAGACATTTGGAGCATTGAGATAAAGCACCAAATTAGTGCATCTCAATGGCCACGACTTTGGTCTTGGAGGCTAAAATGTACGGTATCAGCATCTATGAGACAAACTTGGTTTTTTCTTTTACATAGAGCTTTCTGGACCCCTGTTCGATTACAAAAAATAGATAGCTCTAGGTCAAATAGATGCTGGCACTGTCATGTTGAAATTGGGACATTAGATCATCTTTTATTCTATTGTCCATTCATCTTAACATTCTGGAAATCAATCTGGCCCCAAATAAATAGGATGTTAGAAAATCCGGTAGCCTTGACATATGATACCATATTATTTGGAACAACTATGAGAGCAAGAAGTCAAATATCATCAAATAATAACAAACTTCTTTTTATTTTAACTGGAATAGCAATACAACAAATCACATTCAATTGGAAAAAATATGACAGATTAAATTATACATTCTGGTGGAATTCTGTATGTCATATATACAAAATGGAGCTCACTATAGCAACACAAAAAGGACATATAGGTAAATTTCAAAAAATATGGAGACCATTAACTGAATATTGTAAAGAATGATTAATTTTCCCATGTATAGAATTTGGTTAGAAGAAAATGGAAGAGATCATATCTCTAAATATTATATAATATATTAATACTTGATTTATAATATGAAATATGTAAAGAATAACATATATAAAAATTTTATTCATGTATTACTGAATAGAAGGGAGGGGGGAGGGAATGGGATATTATTATATTAACTAAGAATTATATAAATTTAGTGTTCTGAAATATTAGTATGAATTTATATTTTTGATGTAACATATGAAAATGAATAAAGATTTCTCATTCAGTATTGATAGGGAGGGAGGGAGGGAGGGGAGATTATTATATTCAATAATAATTATATTAATTTAAATTTCTTACATAATATTATAACTTTATAAAATATTGATTTTCTAAAGAAATTTTAAATTTGATATTAATCTGTAAGTTAATCAAGTGTGATTATTCAAGTTTATAATGAATTTATTTAAAACACTTGTTGTAACATAAGAAAATGAATAAAGATTTATAAAACCAAAAACTACGTTTCATGGATCTACTTGTCTATCCAATATATATTTGCAAAAGGCGATCAACAACTTAAAGCTTTCCTGCCCATCTAGTAAAGGTATCAAAAGAACCAAGATTTTTGGCCTCTCTCTGTCCTTCAAGTTCACACAACTTTGGAATGATCTTCCACTTTTCCTGAGAAGTTCTGGTTCCCTTTCTTCTTTTTGTAAGACTTTGAAAACTATTTTGTGGGAAGGGGTAAAACGTGGACCTCAAGGACCTGACGGACCTCGCGGATCTAAAACCGCACGTCTTTAAAAATCTGAGGTCCGTGCCACTTGTAGTTTCTAGCTCTGACAGACCTCTATAACAATTTAGCGCTGACGGATCCATCTTAGCATAGGGAGGGAAAATTATTAGGATCCGTCAGCACTAAAATGTCATAGAGGTCTGTCAGAGCCAGAGACTAGTGCTGAAGCCGCTCTAAAACAAATCCTCGTGTTGATGATATTTTTGTAATTTGATGAATTCAAGGTCTGCAAACCATCCGGAAGCACTACTCATGGATCAGCATGGCAACACTCATAATACCCCTTTGAATACTTTTTGAACAATACAGTGATTTTTGCTTAAAGGCTACTCCACTCAGTTTCCTTCGTTATTTGCAGGAGAGGAGGCTCTACTAAAACTATTCCCCTTAATGAACTTTTTGCTGAAAATCTCTCCTGCAAAAGATATCAGTGGTGGGGACCCAGCCCAACCATCCGGGCTCCATAAGCATTCAGTTATTGCCAGCAAAGTAGCACAAAATTTGCATTCACAGATTAGCATGTATAAGATTTTCTGTGCTCTTTTTAAAGAGTATATACATTGTTTGTTTTCAGTAAATTTAAAAATCTGAGGTCCGCACCACTTTTAGTCTCTGGCTCTGACAGACCTCTATGACTTTTTAGCGCTGACGGATCCTAATACTTTTCCCTCCCTATGCTGAGACGGATCCGTCAGAGCTAAATTGTCATAGAGGTCTGTCAGAGCCAGAAACTACAAGTGGCACGGACTTCAGATTTTTAAGGATGTGCAGTTTTAGATCCACGAGGTTCGTCAGGTCCGTGAGGTCCGCATTTTACCCCTTCCCCTATTTTGTTTACTAAACACTTTGGTAATTCATTTTTTTTTAGATCCATTCAATATGTTTTCTTTCAGTTAATCTAACTATTGGAAACCGAGTCAAGCTCTCTTAGATTGAAGTCTTGGTATACAAAACCAAATATTAGATTAGATATTAAAGCACAGGGGCAGACAATAGCGTTGATAACATTCTTGCTATTACAATCCATGCATTTGTTTGAGAAGAGAGTTAAATCTCTACCTGGGACTTTCCATGATTCACCCTCTATAGCAGGGATCTCAAAGTCCCTCCTTGAGGGCTGCAATCCAGTCGGGTTTTCAGGATTGCCCCAATGAATATGCATTGAAAGCAGTGCATACACATAGATCTCATGCATATTCATTGGAGAAATCCTGAAAACCCGACTGGATTGCGGCCCTCAAGGAGGGACTTTGAGACCCCTGCTCTATAGTGAGAGAGCACCTTTGGCACCTATAGCATTGTTTATGAGAACCTTTACCATGGGTTTGTCTCCTTGCCCCCAATTTTTGAAAATCAAACATTTGGCCTAACGTTCTCCCTCTAGTATAAGCTATTCTAGGGAAACTTCCCGGAGTCTGGTAAAGTTGTAAAACTAGCCAATGGGTTTGCATTATTTGAATCAAATGTTCAGTCGCTCTAGAGAACAGTAGTATACATGTCAGTTGTCCAAAATATTGATCTGAACTGTGTGTTTGTGTCAACATCAGTTCCCATTGTAAAAAACGGGCCCTTAAAAATGCCTTTCTCACCGCACTTTTAGGACTAAGAATCTTCTCTCCAGAGAAATTGATTGTATCCTAAATTCCTCTTCCGTTGAACAAATGTGACGGAGATGTTAAAATTGTCCAAATGGGAGATTATATCTCAATTTGTAAGGGTGGAAACTTCCATAATGTAGCAAAGTGTTTTGTGTAACTTCTTTCCTAAATAATGTGGTGGAAAAACCAGCGGGCATTTTCTGTATCCAAATATCCAAAAATTCAACATGCTGTTGATGGCATTTCATGGTAAACTGCAAATGAGGGTCAAGTCCATTCATCAATTCTATCAACAAATCTAACTCCTCCCTTGTACCTCTCCACAAAAAGAAAATGTCATCCAAAAATCTAATCTCAGCGGCTACATCTATACCAGCTGAAGTCAATTACGGTATAGATTTCAGTGTAGCTAGCCTCATCGGTCTCACTCCAACCACCATTATATTAATGTCAATATTTTTAGATTCAATTCAACTTTTAATATTAATGAATGCATAGCTGAATGGAGTTCCAATATAGATCCACGTTTCGCTAGGTGCTGTTTCAAGGAGTAAAATTTATGTAATGCAATAGCACATAGAGCAATTCTATAAAAGGTATGCACATCTTGTAGAATTGTGCTAAGCACTGTTCTAGTTGGTGCTGATTTTTCAGCGCTATATAATCAGGCCCTAAGTGAAGAAATATTTGCATTAATTTCAGTATTTCAGATTCAGTTTTTCATAAGTAAAAGCTGATTTTCATATACCGATAATATAAATCTAACAAGATTTGTTAGACAGCCAGACAGAAAATGATAAATATAATATTTAGGAATTATAAACAAATCTATTCAACGCTATGTTTCATGGAAGCCCTGGGGAAAAACATGATAGAAATCAAAAGTGGCAAGGAAAATGAATAGTACTGGTTAATAGAGACAAGATCCTACAGCATTAAAATAGGAAAGACCCAGCTGCCTTTGATACTGTAGAAATATTTCATTAGTGTTTGTCAAATACAGTTTTTAAAAAAAATATATAATATAATATAATATATTATATATAATATAATATAATAACCCCATCTTTTTGTCTACTTCTAGAAAATCAAATAAAATATATCCCTAAGAAAGGATGTAAAGGCAAGAGAATAAGGAGTCAAGCAAAAGATTTTTATCTGTATCTTAAACCTTTCACTCCTCATCTGCTATAATAAAATCCTTGGCGCGCATGCGCACTTCAACCTGCGTGCATCTGTGCTTTGTGCCACCGCATGCACAGAAGAAGGAGGCAGAAGAAGGAGAGTTTGGCGGTTTCCGCATGCACAGTAGAGCGTGTGGCAGTTTCTTGAGCCTGCGATGGTTTAAATATTGGCTTCCTTCTGCAAAGCTGCGAGCCCGGAACCATTGCAGACCACCACAAAAACCAGGAGACTTCAGATAAGCCAAAACCTGTGTGCTGGGGGGCAGGAAGCGATTTTTGTTTGGTTTGGGGAAGGGGTATGTGCTGGGAGCAATTTTGGTTTGGAGGAAGGGGTGTGTGCTGGGGGGCAGGGAGTAAACTTGCTTTGCTTTGGGGGGAGGTGTGTGCTCGGGGCAGGGAGTGATCTTGGTTTGCTTTGGGGGGAGGGGTGTGTTTTGTTGGGGTCAGGGAGTGATCTTGCTTTGGTTTGAGGGTGTGCTGGAGAAGCACTGAGTGATATTTCATTGGTTTGGGGGAGTGATTTTGGTTTGGTGCAGCAGTAGAAAACCCGGTAGTTGGAGAGTCTGTGGGGACCTATATACTAGTGGAGAGATCTGGCCCTGGAGTGAAGTTCAGTGGGGGGAAGGTCTGCAGGGACCAATACACCAGCAGGAAAGATCTAAAAGTAGCCAGATGACCCACTAAAATCTGTAGGTGAGGAAGGGACTCAGGTTTGATGATTGGCAGAGGGACTGGTGAAGAAAGATCCAGGTTGTGGGGACCCAAGAGATAAGGGAATGAGGGAGTGATGGTGGCCCTTTAAGAGGCAGCAGGAAGAGCTGGCAGAGTCCAAGGCTGAGGGGGGATCAGGCAGTTGATCAGTGGTGACTGGCGAAGAGATGGGTGATGGTACCAAAAGATGTCAGAGAGGACCCCAGATGAAGCAACCCGAGAGACCCTGGGAGCATTGGCCAATATCTAAGGAGGGTCCAGCAGAATGACCGGCTGGGACAGTGGCAAACAGTGGAGTGAACAGTGAATGGCACCAGAAGCTGCCAAAGACCTGGAGGGCCAATACAAAGTTGGAGGAAGGACTCGGGGGAGACCTGGAGGAAGAGAGTCCAGGGAGGAACCAGAAAAATGAGAAGGCCAGGGAGCACCTCAGGAGGTCAGGAAGACCTAGTCACATGTTTTAATAACTGTGTCTAAACCTGTATGTTTTGTTTTTATAGAGAACTAAGGTGCCTGGGTGTGTGGGTATCTGATGGGTATACCACTCTGCCCGGTCACATGATTACAAATAGGTGTTTTTCTGTTCATGGTTGGGGGAGAGGTCTCATTAAAAAAAAGTAAATTATAAACTCCTATGGGGGTTTGAACTAGCAACTTCTGGTTGTCTACCTGGTGCTCTATCCATTAGGCTAATCCTCTACATCAAGTTTCAAGTTTACAAGTTTATTAGGATTTGATATACCGCTTATCAAGGTTATCTAAGCTGTTTTTACAATCAGGTACTCAAGCATTTTCCTTCTCTGTCCCGGTGGGCTCATAATCTATCTAACGTACCTGGGGCTATGGAGGACTGAGTGACTTGCCCAGGGTCACAAGGAGCAGCGCGGGGTTTGAACCCACAACCCCAGGGTGCTGAGGCTGTAGATCCAACCACTGCGCCACACTACATGTCTATGTGGACATTTTATTATATTTGAGGATGGTTTGAAAAGTTTAGTAAAAAAGCAAGTTAAACAGCATAGTCTCCATCAAGGGCTACACACTTACCCCCTGTTTTACTAAAGTACGCTATGCATTTTAGTGCGCGTTTAGTGCACGCTAACGCGTCCATAGGCTAACATGAATGCATTAGCATTTTGCATGTGATTAGTGTGCACGAATATTTAGCACACACTAAAAAGCATGGCACACCTTAGTAAAAGGAGTGCCCTAATCCAGCATAAGCTACCGTATTTTTCAGACCATAAGACCATAAGATTCACCCACCTGTAGAGGAGAAAAAAACAAGAAAAAAAAATTTGGTTCAGAATTTTCTTCTTGGTTTTTCCTCCTCTACATATAGGTGCCTCTGGTGGTCTGGTGCGTCTGGTGCTGGGAAGCCTGCAGCCGCCGCCCAAAGCTGCCCATAGCTACCAGAAGTCTTAAGCCACCCGCAGCCACCCAAAGTAATAGTGATGCAATGTGATGGCCAACGTTTCACAGTATACAACCGTTTCTTTAGGGCCTTGTCCACTCTCACTTCCCCATATATGTTGCGTTGCTTGCTTTATTGCTCATACCATCCATATCCATATCATGGACAGGACATTGGTATGAGCAGTAAAGCAAGCAACGCAACATATATGGGGAAGTGAGTGGACAAGGCCCTGAAGAAAAGGTTGTATACCGTGAAACGTTGGCCATTACATTGTATCACTGTTACCTACATAATATGTAAAGCTGCTATTGAGTTCAATCCTGCTAGAGTAGTGACAGTAGCACATTCTTCCCGGGTGTTTTTTGGCCGATGATGTGGGTGGAGGAGGTTTGAGCTTAAAAGATCTGCCGTAATAATACCTGAGGCCTTTTCTTCCGGTGGAACAGTGCTATTGAGTTTTAAAAGTGGAGCATTTCTATTTATGTATTCATATTTAAACCACTTCCACAGTTCTTAATAGACCTGCTAGATCAGTACATCTACCAAGTTAGGTACCTAACTTAATTTTTATTACTAGGTTCAATTGATGCAGTAATTGAAAGTGGCAATAAAAATCAATTAAATTTCATTTAGACACGTAACTTGGTAGGCGCCATGTAGGCATCTACACTGAGGCACCTACCAGTGCCTACCCAAAAAGTGTACATGGTGAGAGGCAGAGTTTGGCCATGGATTGCCTTAGGAGTCAATAAATTAAACCAAGAAAGCCCTGGCCTAATATACAGTACCAGCACCTAACATTAGGATGCCTACTGAAGCCTAAGTCACGTTAGGTATCTAAATTTGACTAACATATGGTAGGCACTATTTTTATAGGCATCTACCAATTTAGATACCATTTATAGAATTAGGCCCAAAAAGACTTCCCTAAATTATCCCCGCCCCCCATTTTACTAAACTGCAATATTGGTTATTAGTGCAGGGAACCATGATGAATGTTTTGCACTGCTCCCAGCGCTGAAAGAGTTCCTATGAGGGTTGGGAGCAGAGCGGAGCATTCTGCACAGCTCCCTGCGCTAATAACCACTATTGCGGTTTAGTTAAAAAAAAAAAAAAAAGGGGGGGGTACGTTATTTAATTAAGGTTCTTCAATAGTGTTGAATCTGTAAAACCTGAGGTATTTCTTTACACTGGCGACATCACTCCAGAGTTTAATGAAATAGTAGGTTGGAATGTTTCACTGGCGATATTGAATCAGAGAATGCTAGTATGGGAGTATTCAATTTTAAGAAGCAAGTCTGAGTCTGCCTCTCTATTTTTTCAGAGTCATTTTGTACACAGGTGCAAGTCTGAGATAACTGAAACTAAATGGAAAATATCATAACATATCTTAATGACAACTATAGCTGTAAATGAACATGGGAGATGTAGAATATAGAGCACCAAAAATAGCATCTCAGAAACTTGATAGAAAAAGGTTAACCAATGTGACACTGTGATATCAGTATACAAATTATATCAGAATGATACATTGGATCAAATTAGTGAAGGGTTTCAAATATGTGAACAATGGCATTAAGTCAAACAGGATAGAAGTTCTATAGGAAACAAAATGTACTCTGAAATATTTATGACTCGCTGAGTGAAAAGGTACCAAAAATTGAGGTATGTGACTTATTTATACCACAGGATAAAGGGATATCACATGCATAACCTTGCCAAATTTCAGCTTTATTGACTAATTACATCGTTAAAAAATGAGAAATGTTTATCAACTAAAAAAGTAATTAAGCCCAGAAATCACATACTTTACTTTAGAAACCCAAATTTTTTAGACTGTAAAACATGAAAAACATGTTACTACCTTATTGTCTAAGTTATAGCGACATTTATAGAATCAGGCCTTTAGGGTCTCATTTCATAAAATGTGGTAGAATTTGCACTTACTCCATGTTAATAGCACAAATTAATGTGTGGTAAATCTAGGGTGCATACTCTGCTTCTTTCCTGCATTTGCCACACAGATTATATGATCTAATCCTAACTGTATGAATGGATTCTAAAAAAAATCAGCACCCAAAAAACCCCCCAGGGCTGAGTGTTATTCTATAAATGATTCTCAAAGTTAGGCATAGGTTATAGAAGAACACTATGGCCTAGATTCTGAAAAGGACATCTAACTTTAGGCATGGTTTAGATGTCCACCTGAGCGCAATTCTATAATGCATAGACACACTATAGAGAATCGTGCTCAGCTCCACTCAGCGAGTCTAGATGCATCTAAATAGTTAGACATCCCTTACAGAATCTAGACCTTAGTGTTGGAGCTGTGCCTAACTTTAACTGAAATGTGGTGTAAATTCAAACTGCAAGTAAAATTTAGATGTGGATCTAGTACCTAAATTCACATTTGTAAATTTTATTAATTCCAATTAACATTGATCATTGCTTATTAATTATTGCCACTTAGGGGCAAATTCTCTAAACAGTTTACTAACAAAACCATTGCATGATTGAAACATAGGGGTCCTTTTATCAAGCCGCGCTAGCAGGGTTAGCACGTCGGACATTTCATCACGCGCTAACCCGCGCGTCTGGCTAAAAAACTAACGCCTGCTCAATGCAGGTGTTAGCAGCTAGTGCGGCAAGCAGTTTAACGCACGTTTAATCCCTACCGCAGCTTGATAAAAGGACCCCATAATTTGCAGCTGTCCCTAAGGCCTTAAAAATGGCCGCTGATCATGTGTCAACCACATGATGGCACCCTTTATAGAATTGCACTGTCAGGAAAGGTAGGCCCTGGAAATGTAGGTTAGGGTTTTCAAGACCTACATTTCCAGCGCCTACCTTTCAAGTGAATTGTGCCTACAGAAGCACTTTACAATGTGTTAGCCACACCTACAGTGGGGTTAAGCATTGTAAAATGCCTTCGTAGATGCAATTCTGGTAGTGCTTTTTTTTAGGCACTGGTAGGTGCCTATATTTTTTTAACCGCTTTAAATCGGTTTTAAATGGCTTTTTTTAAGAAAATTTATTTTTAACAATATAATTACAAGTAATCACTTGTTCTGGCAATACAGAGAAAAGGAATTAACAAATAAAAAGAAAATTAACAATTTCCAGGTCATAGAATTTCTCTTCCTCAGACCACTAAAAACTGAGAGGGAGGAACTAAAAAGACAAGGAGATCAACTAGAATCACATATGAAACAATCAAAGTAAATGCTTAGCGGATTATAACAACATCTGTAAATTAACTTAATTATCCCTATATCTATTGGAGCAGTTTTTTGGCGTCTAGGTTTTAAGCTGATTGGGGCAAAAAAGGTATATTTAGTCCCAGCATATTTAACAAAACATTTGCATGGGTAATTTAATAATAATAATAATAATAATAACTTTATTCTTGTATACCGCATTACCATGTAAGTTCTATGCGGTTAACAGATGAAGAGACTGTACATTTACAGCGAAGTTACAATTTCGTTAATGTTACATTTATATAATAGACTATACATTTTCAGTCATGTTACATTTACATTTTAAACGATAACTTTACGGTGAAGTTATTTTTACAGCTAGGTTGTAAATTCGGAGTAGTTACATTCGCTATAAGTTACATACAGCGGTGTTACAAATGGCAGTGTTACATACGGGGGTAAAAAGTCTGGGGTGAGTCGAGGTCAAAGGAGGAGGAAGGAGGAGGGAGGGTAGATCAGAGGAATTTGTCAAAAAGGTAGGTTTTGATTAGTTTCCTGAATGTTTGATAGGGGGGGGGGGGAATTGGAGATGAGAGTAGAGAGGCATTTGTTCCATTTGCCCGCTTGGAATGCTAGAGATCGGTCAAGGAATTTTTTGTAAAGGCAGCCCTTCAGGGAGGGAAAGGAAAACAGGCAGGTATTTCGAGTACGAGAGGGGCCAGCAATATCAAGGTGCTCAGATAGATAAATTGGTGAAGAGCCAGCTAAGGTTTTGAAGCAGAGGCAAGCAAATTTAAAGATGATTCTTGCCTCCACCGGCAGCCAGTGGAGTTTAGTGTAGTAGGGACTAACGTGGTCATATTTTTTCAGGCCGAAAATGAGGCGGACAGCTGCATTTTGTACTATTCTTAAACGTTTGATGGTGTTTTTGTAGGCTCCTAGGTATATGATATTACAGTAGTCCAGTATGCTTAAGATTAATGATTGGACTAGTAAACGGAAGGCAAGGTGGTCGAAGTGGCATTTGATGGTGCGAAGTTTCCAGAGGGTGCAGAAGCATTTTTTGACCTGGGCATTGGTATGGTCTTCGAAGGTCAAGCATCTATCTAGGATGACTCCAAGTATTTTTATGGTGGGATTGATAGGATAATCTAGGCCGTTCAGTTTCAGGGAAGTGTTTGTTATTTTATGGGTAGGGCTTGCCAGGAAGAATTTTGTTTTTTCGGTGTTCAATTTTAATTTAAATTGTGAGATCCATAGTTCTAACTTGGTGAGGATAGAAGAGGTAAGTTGTTCCATCTGTTGAGTGAATGAAGTTAGGGGGATGATAATGGTGATGTTATCTGCGTATATGAATGATTTAAGGTTTAGGTCAGCTAGTGTCCATGCCAGAAGGGCCAAGTAGATGTTGAAAAGGGAGGGGGATAGTGGGGAGCCTTGTGGGACTCTGCAGGAATTACGCCATTGATGGGAGAAGGTTCCGTTGCTGTGGACCTGATAAGTATGGTTGTTTAGGAAGCTTGAGAACCAGTTTAGTACTTGACCAGAAATGCCGATGGAGTCAAGGCAGCGTAGCATGATATCGTGGTCGACCATTTGGTATGCGGCATTATTATGATCTCGTCAATATAGAACCCAGGCATTTCTGGAAGAGGTAAAAATCGAGGGACGGACAGAACGCTTTCACCGGCTGCTAGTCCGCCGCCATCTTGGTTCCCTCTCTGGCAGATCCTTAAATGGCATTTTTAATTTAAGTTAGGCACAGTTTATAAAATCCGGGCCTTGATGGAGACTACATTGTTTCATTTGCTTTTTTATCAAACCTTTCAAACTTCAGTCTGGAGTCACTATGGGTTAAGCTAATAGGAGGGGAAAGAGCTGACATCAAATTGGGACTGTACTATCGCCCACCAGGACAGCCAGAAGCAAACGACCTGGACCTGGAGGCCGAACTGAGGCAGGTGTGCAAAAGTGGAAAGGTGGTGGTTATGGGGGATTTCAACTACCCGGGAATAGACTGGAACATTGGACACTCAAACTGCACGAGAGAAACTAAATTCCTAGAGGCGATGAGAGACTGTTTCATGGAACAGCTGGTCACGGAACCAATGCGAGGGGATGCCACTCTGGACCTAATCCTCAACGGGCTTGAGGGACCCGCAAAGGAAGTGGTGGTACTAGCACCACTAGGAAACAGCGACCACAACATGATCCAGTACAAATTGAACATAGGAACATCAAAGGTGAAAAGAACCACAACGACAGCACTCAACTTCAGAAAAGGAAACTACGAGGACATGAGGAAAATGGTGGGAAAATAGCTCAGCAAAAGCTCAGGGAAGATGAAGACCGTAGAGGAAGCCTGGACACTGCTTAAAGGCACAGTGCTCGAGGCACAAGACCTGTGCGTCCCAAGGTTTAGGAAAGGGTGCAAAAAAAATCGAGCTAGAAACCCAGCGTGGATAACAAATGCAGTTAAAAAGGCGATAAGTGACAAGAAATCATCCTTCAGAAAATGGAAAAAGGAACCAACAAAGGAAAACCAGAAAGAGCACAAAAGACACCAGAAAGAATGCCATCGAGAGGTCAAGAAAGTGAAGAGAGAATATGAGGAAAGACTGGCAGGAGAAGCAAGAAACTTCAAACCCTTCTTCAGGTATGTGAAAGGGAAACAACCAGCCAGAGAGGAAGTGGGACCACTGGATGACGGAGACAGGAAAGGAGTGATAAAGGAGGAAAAAGAGCTGACAGATTAAACAAATTCTTCTCGTCAGTCTTCACCAGGGAGGACACAACTAATATCCCAGAACCCGAGGAAATTATAACCGGAGACCATGATGAAAGGCTGGTACAACTAGAGGTAAGCAAAGAGGATGTCCTCAAACAGATAGACAGACTGAAGAGCGACAAATCACCGGGCCCGGACGGCATCCACCCAAGGGTACTAAAAGAACTGAGAAACGAAATAGCAGAAACACTTTGCCAAATATGTAACCTCTCCTTAAAAACTGGGGAGATCCCAGAGGACTGGAAAATAGCAAATGTCACGCCCATCTTTAAGAAGGGATCAAGGGGTGACCCAGGAAACTACAGGCCTGTGAGCTTGACCTCGGTTCCGGGAAAGATGATGGAAGCACTGGTTAAGGACACAATCTGCGAACACATAGAAAACAATAGACAACTGAAGGCGAGCCAGCATGGCTTCTGCAAGGGAAGGTCGTGCCTCACGAACTTGCTGTACTTCTTTGAGGGAATAAACAGCCAGATGGATAAGGGGGAATCCATAGACATCATCTACCTTGACTTCCAAAAAGCCTTCGACAAGGTACCTCACGAACGGCTACTTAAAAAGCTGTGGAACCACGGGGTGCAAGGGGATATCTACCGATGGATCAAACACTGGTTGGCAGGCAGGAAACAGAGGGTTGGAGTAAAGGGCCAATACTCAGACTGGCAATGGGTCACAAGCAGAGTTCCACAGGGGTCGGTGCTGGGACCTCTCCTGTTCAATATATTTATTGACGACCTGGAGACGGGGACGAAATGTGAGGTTATCAAATTTGCTGATGACACCAAACTCTGCAGCAGGGTTAGAAGCACAGAAGACTGTGAAGACCTGCAAAGGGACCTAACGAGACTGGAAAAATGGGCAAAAAAGTGGCAAATGAGTTTTAACGTAGAGAAATGCAAGGTTATGCATGTAGGGAAAAAGAACCCAATGTTCAGCTACAAAATGGGGGGAATATTGCTAGGGGTGAGCAACCTTGAAAGAGACCTGGGGGTGATGGTGGACACAACATTGAAACCATCAGCGCAGTGTGTGACAGCCTCAAAGAAAGCAAACAGAATGCTGGGCATCATCAAAAAGGGTATCACAACCAAGACGAAGGAAGTCATCATGCCGCTGTATCGCGCAATGGTGCGCCCGCACCTGGAGTACTGTGTCCAGTACTGGTTGCCGTACCTCAAGAAGGACATGGCGGTACTCGAGGGAGCCCAGAGAAGAGCGACTAATTTTACTAAATTTTGCATACGCTGACAGGTTAAAAATGCTGGGGCTGTTCTCCCTGGAAAAGAGGAGACTTAGAGGGGACATGATAGAAACCTTCAAAATCCTAAAGGGCATAGAGAAAGTGAATAAGGACAGATTCTTCAAACTGTGGGGACCCACGACCATTTAGAACAAATGCTAGGAAGTTCTTTTTTACCCAAAGGATGGTGGACACATGGAACACGCTTCCGGAGGAGGTGATAGGCCAGAGCACTTTACAGGGGTTCAAGGAAGGTTTGGATAGGTTCCAAGGAAGGTTTGGATAGGGGGATTGAAGGGAACAGATAGAACTAGAGGTAGGTTATAAAAGTGGACAAAAACCACTTCTCAGGTCACGGACCTGGTGGGCCACTGCGGGAGCGGACCGCTAGGCGAGATGGACCTCTGGTCTGACTCAGTGGAGGCAACTTCTTATGTTCTTATGTACCCTCATTAGCTGCTTATCAAACTCATTGGGTATGCTATGAAACTTAAATCATAGCAGTGCTGCAGTAAGATGAGAGCTATTAATTGCTAGAAAAAGTAACTGTGCTTTATAAATGAAATGGCTGCATAAAGCTGAAGTGTTTATTTGTTACTGATGAGGGATAGAAGAAGAAATGTCTCTATTCCCATGTAATGGTTTGTTGTCTTTGAGTTTTGTCTTGATCTGGTAGAATTTATAGGTCCATAGATTGTGCTGGTAACTATAAATAAACTTTCTGTGCAGTCACTTTTAATAATGGCACTTGTTTCTCATGATTCTTAAAACAGACAAAACAAGAATGCAGAGAGAGAGAGAGAGAATGCTTGCTGGAATGGAGTTTCAGAACAATGTGGCTGGCTTCCTAGTGCCTAGAAGCCTAGCCAGAAGTGCCACATTTTAAAGAATTTGACAATGCGACACTTCAGCTGGTAGCAGTTGTATTGTTTCAAAGGGCTCTAAAGGGCAAATACTCTAAATATCTTGCCTCACAGGCACAAGATGAGAGTCTTTAGTTAGATTTCTAAAACCTAGAGAAAGTATTAGAGTTGTAAAATACAGAGAAAAACACCTGTCCATTTGGCCCCAAAGTCAGTCAAGTTTTAGCGGTCCTTTTATAAGACGCGCTAGTGCGTCTTAGCGCATGTTAAATGGTAACACATGCCAACACGTCCCATAGGCTATAATGGACGCTTTAGCACGTGTTAGCATTTAGCGCGCACTAAAACACACTAGCGCGCCTTAGTAAAAGAACCCCTTAGTCTTTACACAATGAAGATAGATGAGATATGCTTTTGTGTATTGCTTTCTTTTTTAAAATGTAATATTTGATTTTCCAAAATACAGACAATTTACATTGGTTTTTTTTACTAAGAAAATTATTCCCATACACAAAGGAAAAGAGCATTTTCCAGCACCACTAAGAGAGTTTAAAAAAATAAATAAATTCTGGATTTCAGATTATTCAAAATGCTGTCGTTAGACTCATAGTTGGCCTAATGAAGTTTGACCACATTATTCCTTTGTATCGAGAAATGCACTGGTTGCTTAATGAGGCACGTTTTATTTTTAAGTTGGGTTGTGTTTATTATCAGGTTTCTACAGGTCAAGCATCATCTTATTTAGTTGATTCCTTCCTTGTTTCAACTCAAAAACATTCTTGGTGATCTCGTGCTCTTTTTGTCTTTCCGCCCGCCAGGGGCTGTAAATTCAAAAAGTATCATGAACGTGTATTTTCCTTTCAGGCAGCAACTTGGGACACGGATTTTAAGCATTTACTATTGACTTCCATTTTAGAAGACAATTGAAAACTTGTCTGTTCTGTAGGTTCTTTGGTAATCAGCATTCCATATTCGTTATTCTTTATTTCTATATTCAGTTGTAGCTTAGTTCTTAATCTTTTGTTAACCGCATAGAACTTTATGGTTATGCGGTCTAGAAATTAAGTTTTATGTTATGTTATATTGGGGTCCTTTTACTAAGGCGCGCTAGTGCGTCTTAGCGCATACTAAATGCTAATGCGTGCTAACGCCTCAATTATATCCTATGGATGCATTGCTGTGCATTAGCATTTAGCACGCTAATGATAGCTCTAGATGCTAACATGTGTTAACACATCCATTATATCCTGTGGATGCATTGGCGTGCATTAGAGTTTAGCATGTGCTAATTTTTAGCGCACGCTCAATCGGCTACCGCACCTTAGTAAAAGGACTACTTAGTAAAAGGGGGGATGGATCGTTAAAGGAGCAAAATCTTGATTTTTTTTAATAATGTTACCCAATTTGACAAATAATCTATTTTGCCACCTTTCAGTCTGAATCCTGGTTTTCCCCATAGAGATCAATATTTCATCCGAATCAGAATGGTTCTTAGTGCCTCTCCCTGCATGCATTGCCATTCAGCAGGGATTTCTGTTGATATGAATTTTAAATGTGCTGTACCTAATTACTGTTCTTATTCTAATTTTAATAGTCAGAAATGGAAGTATAGATGATAAATTGCCAGCTCTACCCAGAATCCCACCGGTCTTTTCCTCATTTTCCTATAGAGATTCAAAAATTCAGTTCTCTGCTAATTTTTTCTAAAATCGATCCGTCTTTTTCTGTACCTTGTCAATACTTTAAATTTGTTTTTCTTTTTAATTTTCTATTGAGACATGAGTAAATTCAGTTTACTGGAAATTTCAGGGAGGTCAGAGCATACCGGCATGTCATCCTGCATTTTCCAAGGTTCCCTAATTTTTTAAGAAAATTAAGGCTTATGATATTATGCTCCTGTGTGTGTCTCCTTAACAACTTTTGATGTTCTATCTAACCTCAAATTTTCAGGACTTCTCAGGCTCACATAACTGTTATATTTTAATTCTGCTCATCTTAAGTTTAATGTAGAATGACAGGCAGGAGAAGGAGGTAACTGTTTGGCTTTCTCTCCTCTTTTTGCTCCCTCTTGCTTGTTACGAGGGGGTGCTGAAAGTTCTCAGTCCAACCAACCAACCAACTCCTAAATTCTGAGCGTTATGTTGCCACTGTTGCTGAAAAGAGGGTTATCTTATTTTGTTAAGTGCCAATTTGCAGAAATGAAATGCGGTGTTTCAGGTCATTAATTGAACTATATCCAGGTCATTCTCTTCTTCGTTGGGCTGAGAACTTTTCAGCACTCTCTCGCATGTTATCCCTTATTCTTCCCATTCTCCTTGCTCTTGTTTTACCATAGTCGTGCACCCTCTCTCCTTTACTTCCTCTTTCAATGTGGACATTACACCCTCTGCCTCTCCCCTTCCTCTACATCAGGGGTGTCAAAGTCCCTCCTCAAGGACCGCAATCCAGTCGGGTTTTCAGGATTTCCCCAATGAATATGCATGAGATCTATTAGTATACAATGAAAGCAGTGCATGCAAATAGATCTTATGCATATTCATTGGGGAAATCCTGAAAACCCAACTGGATTGCAGCCCTCGAGGAGGGACTTTGACACCCCTGCTCTACATCTTTTGCTTGCTTTTTCTACCCTCTCTTCTCTCCTTCCTCTGCTTCTCCTTCTTATTGTTTAGTTTATTAATATTTGATATCCCGCTCCAGCATATTACAGTTCTAAGCGGTTACAAACAAAATTAGGTACTATCTGTCCCAAAGACTCACAATCCAGTACCTGAGCAATAACCATTGAAATAGTCAAGACATCACAAAAGTCCTAGAATGATGAGGGAAGGGTGCAATTCACATTAAACAAAAGAAAAATTAAAAGAATAAAATTAAAATAGATAAATAAAAAAAATCTCAGAGTCCCAATACAGAATAGAAGTCCATTAGTTTCCAATATCTGGCCAAAGGTGATCACTGGATCCCAAACATGGGCGAGTGCCAACAGCTGAAGATAGCACGATAACATTTGCAGGTTCTCCCTCCACAGACTCCCCACAGGCAGCTCTCTCCTCCATAGGCAGCTCTCAGCTGGGTTCCCAACCGACTGCTGCACACCTGAGAGGCACAAGTTGAAAGCTGGGGAAAACGCTGGGATTACCGCCTCCGAGCTCACCACACCCGACTTCATTGGTGGACAATCGGGAGGAGGAGTCCTCGGCACAGCCCCACTCCGCGGATCAAGAGACAGCTCCAGCTCCTCCCCGATGAGAGAGCAGACACCGCCCAATCCTAGGCAACAACTGGCAGCGATCAACCATGCCTCCACTGGTCCCGCCTCCAGCAACGATCTCCCTGCAGCGATCTCCAGTCAGCAGACACAGGTAGGAAGGGCCTCTGTTAAAAATCAACCATTCCAGGCCTCTAGGTTAAAGGACCGTTATGCTATGATTCTATAACTGTCAAACTCCTCCTCCCCAAGATGCTTTTTGTCTCATCCTGAGCAAAAATTAAAAGAAAAAAGTACAGAACCCTGTAAAACTATGAATAAGGCAGATGAGCAAAACCAATAAAATTAAAACCAACAAAATTCAACTAAATAGAACTATAAACTTAAAAATATAAGAGAGAGACACTGAAGCCCAGGTCTTACTCGGGCAACATTCTAGAACATTCTTGTCTTGCTGTATCCACTCTTGATCTTTCACTTTTGTTTCATTCTTTCTCACTGCCCTTTCTCTCCCCTCTATCTTCTTTTACCAGTAACTCATGAGTGCACATTCACAGACACTCAGAGAGGAACATTATTTGTATACAGAACTCTTAGCACAACAGAATGTCACATAATCAACTTTGTCATAATCCCAAGTGTAAATTTCTGTATCGAAGAAGGAAAATAGTTTCCATCTTCTTGTTTTCTCGGGCATATTTTATGTTACACTACACTAAAACTGTTATTTCACTAGATATCTTTTGCCTTATCTACAAACCCTGCAACTGGGCTCCATCAGCATTTTTTCTTGCTCACAGATTTGAAATAAGGCAATTGTTATTAGTATGCATGTGCTACAGTTTGCATAATTTGAGGGTCAAAGCGTCTACAATGATAGCTGCGAAGCCAGGTCCTAGGTCGTAAATATAATGGGGAAATAAATTAAGCCACCAGAACACATTCAAATCCAGAATTCAAGCACAGCTGGTATTAGAAAAAGAGCCCATCCTCCTGCTAGTTTATCATTCACACTCCAATGATCTTTATGGAAATGACCAATAAGTCAGACAGGGTACAAATAGGCCCACTGAGGTAGTGTTAATACCCATTCTTATCAAATAGAATCACCATGGAGCTAATCTTCTGCAAATTATTTCAGGGAATTGACATTTTATCTACACATTTAGGCCTGCTGGAAAAGGTCCATCAATCTGGAAAGTGGCACAGCTGATTTTTGTCAGATTCTGACTTGGTATTTATTAGGCTAAACTAATGTACATCTTTTAGAACACAAATGAACATGAATATCCTTAAGCATCACTGGGGTAGGAAGGAGAAGCTGAAGCCAATGACAGTAAAAAATAATGAGGCAGTAGAAATATTTGTGGTGTGATACAAAGACAGTTTCACCTTTCATCTTATTGCAATCTTAAGCATATCTGTAAGGGGAATTTGGTTGAAACAGCTGTGGTACATCTATGTATTAGTAGGGGATCTGTGAGTAGGTGTCTAGGTGAAGTGGGCACAGTGTAGCAATGTCTGATGTATATGAATTGTGTGCGTGTGTGTGAATCAGTGGCATGATGTGTATATCTATCCCTAGTAGCAGACAGTAGTAGTAGTAGAGTTTTTTTAAATTATTATTATTATTTATTTATTCAAATTTTCAAATTTTAAACAAGCAAATCAATACTTGAATACAGATTTGTAATAACAATTGCAGAGAAAATATAAACCTAACACCACTTACACCAGTAATGCAAGGAAAGGAAATAATAATTCATTATTTAGTCCACAAAAATAAGGATCCAAGAGTTAGGATTGAAATATAAAGGTATATTTATCAATTTTAAGAACAGCCCGGGAGACAATGATAGAAAACCCCCAACAGCCTGTACATTAAACTGCAGGAAGAGCTATTGGACCAATCACTCCCCCCATTCCTTGGCCAAAATAAATTCCAACAATTGCTTTGGTTCAAAAAATATATTTTTTTCCTTATAGTGAAACACAGCACTTTGCCGGAAATTTCAAGATAAAGGATGCACCCAGGGCCAAAGCCCTGGGTTTATAAAGCAGAAACTATTTCCTCCTCTTCTGTGTCACTTGAGCGATGTCTGGAAAAACCCAAATTGTTGAACCAATGGACTTATCATTCATATGCCTGAAGTAAAGTCTAAAAACTAGATCTCTGTCATGCTCTAAGGCAAACATCGCAAAGAAAGTAGATCTTTCCGTGACTACTTCTAGGGACTTCTCCCAAAAATCTGTTAAGTTCATTCCTCCCTTTTCCATTTCTCCAATTTCAACAGGGGTTAAACTATCCTGTTTCTTCCCTGGAGAAATATATTGAGCCCCGGTAATAGGTGGTAAATTTTCTTGTGGAATCATTAAAATTTCCTTCAGATATTTACGCACCATCTCAAGTGGAGATAATACTGGAGATTTAGGAAAATTTAGCAATCTTAGGTTGTTTCTTCTCTGTTTATTTTTCATATATTCAAGCTTTTTTTGAATAAAAGATCTTTCTTTAATAATCTCCGCTTCTACTTTTTTCCTTTGAGTGATCTGTTCTTCATGTCTTTTTATTTTATCTCCCTGTTCTTCTAACATTTTCTCATGGGCCCTACCTGAGAGCTGACAGAGACACAATCCACCAGTACTTTATTCATTGCCTTTTGGAGGTTAGAGTCCATGATTTCAATAGCCCTCCACAGTTCCTCAAATTTACTACTCCTGGCTTAGTCAGTTGTCCAAATTGAATATTACTACTCACAGAAGTTGAGTTTTTTTCCGCCTCTGCTTTGAAAGCCAATGTCTGGGCTCCAGTAGGGAGTTCTTCCTCCATTACTTCTTCTCCCACTGCTCCTCTGGGGCTACACAGCAATCTACTTTCCTGGGTAAGCTGGTTAGCCACTCTCTGCAGGGCTTCTTCTGGGTTCGACAGGACTTTGCCCTTGAATCAGGCTAAGGGAAACCCGATCACTGAGGTTCACTAGACTCAGCATTCCTCCCAGAGTTGGGGGCATCTCCCTCAACTGGCAGGTAATCCTTCCATCTAGCATCGTCTGCACTAAGATCTTTGAGGTCCCCGCCACCGGAGGAGTCGGCTGGGTTGCTCCCTTCCTCTTCCCCATATCCGGGTCTCGTTCCGCACCTGGTCCCACAGCATCGTTCAGGGCCTGCAGGAAAGATCACAAACGCCGGCAGAGAAAAATCAGCAACAGGTGATAAACCACAGTGCCGCACGGACGAATAGTAGTAGAGTTTAGCAGATTTTATCTGTGGGAATATATACAGTAGATGACATCAGAGGGATGGGGATATATGTGTCTGTGTGCATATGTTGGTATTTTGTGCATGTTGACAGTGTGTGTCAGGAGCTGTGTGTATATGTACTGTATGTGTGTTGGGGATCTGTTAGTGTCAGCAGTGTGTCTCGGGGGGATCTGTGTGTAGGTGAGGGTGTGTAGGTGGATTGGAGGAGGGGGGTATGTTAAGGAAAAGGACTAAAGCCAATTTGGATTCTTTTGTACTGTCCCCTGTCCTTTTACAAATACTGCCTGTTCCTCCCACCTTCTTGCACTACTCCCTCCTTTCTATCCTTTGCCTCTCCCTCACCTTGCCTGCCACAAGATGTATGCTTTTTTCTTTGCTGGCCATCTGTTCTATTCCCCCCCCCACCTCATCCCTCTTCTATATTGTGCTCTTCTCATTTTTAATTCCCCCTTGCACTCTCCTGGTTCCACTCTTCTCCCCATGCTTCTCTTCTTGCATTTTGCCTTTCCTTTTTTTTTTTCTCTAACCTTGTCCTTTCTATTTTGCTCTGCCTTTCACTGCCCTTTTTCTCCTTTCTTCTTCCCTGTCTGTTTATTCCCTTGTATTCCACTCCTTCTCTATCCCTCTCTTCTTTCATCCTTCTTTCATCCTTCCTTTATGCTTTGAACACATTAACCTTCTCTTATCTAAGCCTGACTCCTTTCATTATGCCCTAGTCCCTCACCCTGCTCTTTCCCTTTTCTGAAGCTTGTTGAGGCTTTTGTGGCAGGACCTGGGATTGTCTGCTGGCTATTTGTTGATGCTCTGTTTCCTCTATACTGGCAGGATCTGGAGATTTCCATCAACTCATTGCTACTGTTCTGTCTCCTCTAGACAGGGGGACATGGGGAGTCCGATTGGCTGCCACCACTACTTTCCATCTATACCACTTGAAATTGGGGACTTCTACAAGCTCTTTACCACAGTTTTGCCTCTTCTTTGCTAATGGAACCTCAGCACTTCCACTGACTCTTCACCAATGCTCTGCCTCCTCTAGGCCAGTAGGATCTGGGGATTCCTGCTGGCTGTTCACCATGGCTTTACATTTTCTGTGCCAGCACTCCACCCTGTATATTGATGAGACCTGGAGACTCCAGCCAGCTCATCAGTGTTTCCCTCAGCTCTACCCTCCAAAGCTCTATGTATCTATTTACTGATGCTTGAACAAAGAAACAAAATGTGGGTGGATGGATGGAAAGACGGATATGTGGATGATCCTTAATCCAAAGGCACTGTTGCTTAAGCCAAGATGTGCCTAAAAATAAAACCAGTGGTAATGGATTTGATATGCCCGCGTTCTGTGGTGACAATCAAGCAGTCTACATTATATTCTATATGCAAGCACTTTTTTTCTGTCCCTGCTGGGCTCACAATCTAGTTCTGTACCTGGAGCAATGGAGGGTTAAGTGACTTGCCCAGGGAGCTGCAGTGGGAATTGAACTCAGTTCTCAAGGTGCTCAGCCCATTGCACTAACCGTAGGGTTGCATTAGGAATTGAACCCGGGTCCCCAGGTTTGCAGTTAGCTACGCTACCCATTAGGCTACTCCTAATGGTCAAGGAGAGCTCACAAAAATCCACATACCGCATGTTGCTCTGATGAAGCATACGTTTCTTTGCTATGCAAACTGCAAAATTCAATGAGAAAAGATACAAAAGAATGCAGTGTATATATAAATAGGAATATAGGACTGAATTCTATATATAGCCACTTAAAAACTCAGTAGAAAATAAACCCTTAAATTATTCTATAAATCATGCCTAAATTGTCGCTGCTGAGTCAGACCAGTGGTCCATCGTGCCCAGCAGTCCGCTCCCGCGGCGGCACCCAGGTCAAAGACCAATGCCCTGAGACCAGCCCTACCTGCATACGTTCAGGTTCAGCAGGAACTAAGTTTGTCTTGAATCCCTGGATGGTGTTTTCCCCTATAACAGTCTCTGGAAGAGTATTCCAGTTTTCCACCACTCTCTGGGTGAAGAACTTCCTTACGTTTGTACGGAATCTGTCCCCTTTTAACTTTAGAGAGTGCCCTCTCGTTCTCCCTACCTTGGAGAGGATGACCAACTTATCTTTATCTACTAAGTCTATTCCCTTTATTATCTTGAATTTTTCTATCATATCTCCTCTCAGTCTCCTTTTTTCAAGGGAGAAGAGGCCCAGTTTCTCTAATCTTTCACTGTACTGCAACTCCTCTAGCCCCTTTACCATTTCAGTCGCTATTCTCTGGACCCTTTCAAGTAGTACCATGTCTTTCTTCATGTACGGTGACCAGTGCTGGACAAAGTATTCCAGGTGAAGGCTTACCATGGCCTGGTACAGCAGCATGATAACCTTCTACGATCTGTTTGTGATCCCCTTCTTAATCATTCCTAGCATTCTCTTCGCCCTTTTCGCCATCATCGCACATTGCGCGGATGGCTTCATTGATTTGTCGACCAGTACTCCCAAGTCTCTTTCCTGGGGGTCTCTCCAAGTTCCGCCCCGGACATCCTGTATTAGTGTATATGATTTTTGTTACCGACATGCATCACCTTACACTTATCCACGTTGAACCTCATCTGTCATGTCACGGCCCATTTCTCGAGCGTGTTTATGTCATGTTGCAGATGTTCGCAATCCTCTGGTGTCTTCACTACTCTGAACAACTTCGAATAGTGTTTACTCCTGGGAGCATACCTAACTTTAGAGATGGCCACTTGCAATAATGGAAATGTAGTGCAGATCCTCATGCCTGAAGTTAGGCATGGACGACCCCTATTCTATAATTACATGCACAAGAGTGAAAAACGCTCCTGATCCGCCCATGACCCTCCCTTTTCCATACTACATCAAAACACAACCCATTGGTAAAAGAAATAAGACCATATAAGAGGCCCTTTTTAAAAAGAAGATATAAATTTTATGGAATGAATAAAACAATTTAATAAAATAAAAGTAAAAATTTAGAAATTAAAGGGGTTTCACCCTGTGACGTGAGCAGGAGCCAGTGAATTTGTTCACGATACAACCCGAACTGGGTATACAAGCTCCATATTCTGAGGCTCTCTATCCCCTAAAGAGAAAATATTAATAAAAATCTTACATCTTTATTTCTTTCACCAGCGGGTTATGTTATGATGTAGTATATGATACTTTGAACAATGTGGTTATTTATATTTTTTTTGTTGCCTCCCTTTTCCATGCCATGCATAAAATTTAGGCATAGATCCGGCACCATAATTTACATGAATACATTTATGTTCTCTGAAGCTTCTGTGGCTGGCATCATGATCGTTGCTGTTTTTTGGGTGTTGCCACGTCTGGGCAAGTAGAACCTACCCTAACGTGACGAGACCCAGAAAACAGCAACAGCCATGAATAAATGTAAATCAAATCCAATTTAAGCTGATAATTGCTTGATAAGAAGCCAATTATATGCATTGATTGGCTTGCTGCTCAAATACGGTGTGCATACAAATTGGGCGCATGCCACTCAAAGCGCCATATAGAAAATTTGTGGGAAAACGCAAAATCGGAATTTCTTCCAATCGTAGTTGAACACATTTTCAGACAGGGAAAAGAAAAGGCTGTAAAAAATAGGACACCAAGTAAAGATAAGAAAGGCAAATTGTCTCCTGTAGAATAAATGAAAAAAACAAATGGAAACAACTCAATTCATATCTACTATTTTTAAAAACATATAAAGTACTCATAGTCTACAGATGAAAGACCGAGCCAGAGAAGTCAGCTCCATAACAAATATTCTGAATAAGCCAGCAACATGAAACAAGATGAGTGGCAGTAATAAAGATGACAAACATCTGACAATCTTGGCTTCAGTGTGGATCAAAGATGTGTCAAAGAAAATAACAGCAGTTGATACAGAAAAATGAATTTCACATCATATATCAAATAACTACAAATTCCAACTTGAAGGTTAGGCTAAGAAAATGCTCAGAGCATATATAAATGCTGGAAAAAAGGAGAAAACATGCAAATATGGGAAAATGCTGGGGGGCAGCCAAGATCGCGGCGAGGTTATTTAGCACCTCGTCTGCTCTTTTCCTCTCTGGATTACCTCTTTACCACTTTGTCCCATACAAAGAGGAAGAAATTGTGAAGGCCATTCTCTCATCAGACCAAACTTCTCCCATACACCAGAGGAATGATCAGTTTGTAATCAAGACCCCCAAATGATAAGCCCAGAGATGAAGGCCCAGCTATGGGGCAAGATGAAAGAATGTCTATCTCTTTAGGGCACAATGTCACTTATCTCCCCTCAAGCTCACACCACCACCACATCTGGTGGCATCTGCAGTGCAAATTGCTGGGACCCAGGTGTCAGAATCAGCAATACTGTGAGCATTGATAGCGGGGGGCAAGCATTGACCAAAAGCATTTCTGGGATTGAAATTGAAGGAGCAGAAGGATCATCTGTTCTTAAAGTGATCACACCTGAAAGGCTTTGCAAGTATTTAACTTTATTCTGACTAAATCTGTTGAATACTGGCCAGGCCCTCATAAGCTTCGGTGTCCAGTCTACTTACAGTGCCTGGACTAAATATTGAATGTTAATTTAGCTGGTGACAGCAATCATTTAGAAAAATTTTTTGATTTTCACCAGTTAAATATGAGAAGAGAATTCTAATGTACATATGTAGTTTATGAAACACTAGTCTTTAAGCCCTTTACATTAACAGGTGCTAGAACAGATGTGTGTGTCTGTCTTTCTTTCTTTCTTTCTGTCTCTCTCTTTCCTTGGCTGTCTATTACCACCCCTTGCCTGCTCCCCCTGTCCAGCAGCAGCCCTTCTCCCTTTGTTTATCCTCCCCCTGTCCAGCAGCACCTCTTCCCTGCTCCCCCTGTCCAGCGGTAGGCCTTCTTCCTTCCTTTTACCTCCCCCCCTGTCCAGCAGCACCTCTTTCCTGCTCCCCCTGTCCAGCAGCAGCCCTTCTCCCTTTGATTTACCTCCCTCCCTGTTCAGCAGCACCTCTTACCTGATCCCCCTGTCCAGCAGTAGGCCTTCTCTTTTCCCTGTTCCCCCTGTACAGTATCCGCTAGCCCAGGCAGCCTTGGGGCTTTTGCTTGGCCGGCCCACCTCGTATTATTGTAGTGGGCCGGCCTAGCAAATGCCCCTCAGCGGCTGCATTTGCTGGTCCAGGGGTGAGAAGAGGCATCCTGGCAGCAGCAGCGCAGGAGTCAAACCGCCACCAACGCTCAAATCGCTGCACATGCCGCAAGCCATCGCAAGCCGCCCCATGCTCTGCAAACCGCCCCATGCGTCTGAAATCTAATTCGGCATAGAGGCACACATCACACTGTCAGGGAATACGGAGTTGTAAGTGTGCATGCATGCTCAGGGTTTTATTATAGAGGATGTGGGCACATACATAGAGTTCATAGATATTTGGTGACTCTACGTTTGGGGAGGCTAAAGTAGGGCTCGGGCAGGGCCTGAAACCATAATTGTCTGACAACATTAGAAAAAAAAGGGTCAGCAAAATAGTTACTGATATTACCTTATATTAAATTTAGATATTATATATGTATCAAATACCAACGAATAAAGTGACAAGAAAATTAAACAGTGCAAACTGCACTAGATATTGAAGTGGTTCTTTGCCCCACAGCCCTCAGTCCATCTGCCTCTATTTCTCTCACCTCCCAGCTGTCCTCAGACTATCTGCCCCTCTCTACCACTTGCCCACGTAGATCAATTTCCTGATTATCTGATTCATGCAGGGGAGAGGCAGAAGACGAGGGCATAAGGCTTGGGTAAAAGAAGTAGCAGTTTGTGGTACCAGTCTTCTGTTAGCTGGAGATGAATTACAGAGAGGAGAAAGAAGTTAGGGAGAACTACAAGTCATTTTTTTTTAATGGTCAACATCTATGTGATTACTGAAGGGACAGTGGGGTCGCTTTTGGACACAGCAGAAACCCCTTTACTGAGTGAATCTAGTGCATCTGCTCTAGCTGCCTTCCCCAGGTTGTCTCTGTCACCGATGATGATATAAGTACACTCCAAGGAATTATGCACCAAAATAATGCATCACATTAGAGAAAACAAATATTTGAAATAAAACAATGAATAATAGATAACTAGTATTTTTATTGTGATACATAATTTTTACATATGTAATCAATCCATAATTGCTGCTTACAATAGATGTACTAAGACAACTGTAGAACCTCTGGTGGTGTTTTTTACCTCTCAGTAACAAACCCTCCCTTTCCTCTTCCTCACTTCGCAGTCTCTTTTATGACTTCTGTCCCTCTATCTAAAGAACTCTATGCATTTCTGCTGTCTAGCTAGTGTCGTAAGTGACTGCGCCTCAGATACAAGAGGTCCGTGTAAAAAGGGGATGGACTTGCAGAGTCATTTGCAGCATAACCTAGAAAACAACTCCGCACCCTTGTGCTGTTAATACTTGTTTGTTTGTTTTTTCTGGAAGCAGTTGGGCTGGAAGCTGCTAGACTAGAGATGCCAATGGTGGCCCATCCCCAAGAGTGAGATGTATCTCCCCAGTGAGTAAGACTGAAGGCAAATGTCTGAGATTCTTCTCACTGGCATTCAAAGTATAATTTTGGTATGACTTCCATATTTTTTGCTCCATTAGACGTACCTGACCATAAGACATACCCTAGATTTAGAGGAGGAAAAGAAAAAAAAAAAATTCTGAACCAAATTCTCCCTGCCAGGCTCTGCACCCAACCCCATACTCCTTGCCAAGCTCTGCACCCTGTTCCCCCTCCCTGCCAGGCTCTGTACCCTGTACCCCCTCTGGTGGTCTAGTGGTAGGGCAGGCAGGCAGGCAGGGACAGAGCGGGCGGGTAGATAGGTACAGGCAGGCCTCTCCCCCCCCAGGCAGGCAGCAGGCAGGCCTTGGCCCCTCTCTCCCTCCTCCCTCCCTATTTTTAATTCGGCAGGGCAGACTGCCCCAGACTCTCCCTCCTTCCTCCCTACCCCCCAGGCAGGCATCAGGCAGGCCCCGGCCTCTCCCTACTTCCTCCCTATTTTTAATTTGGCAGGGCAGGCCCTGGTCCTATCTCCCTGCCTCCAGCATGTGTACCTTTTTTTTACTTCTGGCACCCTCCTTCGCTGGACACAGAGCCTTCCCTCGCTGGATGCGGCACCTACCCTCGCTGAGAGCGGTGTACAAAGCTGGCTGTCTGCCTAGTCCCTGCTGCTTCCCCTGAGAACTGGCAGCTGATGCAGCTGCCTCCTCTTCTGTTCTCATGCAGCATAGCGGCACACCAGTCTGCTGCCTGGTCCTGAGTTCTCTCAGGAAGCAGCGCAGGACCAGGCAAGCAGCCTGGTCTGCCGCTATGCCACAAGAGAACAGAAGAGGAGGCAGCCCCATCACCCGTCATTTCTCAAGGGGAAGCGGCGGGGACCATGGCAGCCAGCCAGCCTTGTGCGCCACTTTCAGTGAGGGAGGGTGGCAGCATTAAAATAAGGTAACTGGGGGGAGGCACTTTGGGTATTTGCTCCATAAGACGCACCCTTATTTCTACCCACTTTTTTGGGGAAAAAGTGCGTCTAATGGAGCAAAAAATACGGTAGTTATTTATTTAAATGACAGTAATACCTTCATGTGCACTCAAAAGTACATTTTTGCATTATGAGTGATATGATTACATACTTTAAACTCATTTATTTTAAGTACTTACTAACACTAGATCACTTACTAACAATTTAACTGTATTTAAAAATCCAAGTTTCCAAGTTTTTTTATTTTTGATATACCATTTATCATACAGGTATCTAAACGGTTAACAATAAAATATAATTAAAAAGTAAAATCCTAACTAGGCTAAAAAGAGGGAAGCATTTACGCACTGACGTACATTAAATGAGAGGGAAATGGGGAGAGGGAAGTTATTAAATATATTGAAATAGAAAATAAAACTAAAAGGAGGTAAGTGGAAAAGTGAAGTACATTTAGGTAGGGCTCGCTTCAAAAGAAGCGTTTTGATTTCCAGTGCCTCATAACTTAGGGCTCCTTTTACAAAGCTGTGCTAGGGCCTTAATGCGCAGAATAGCGCGTGCTAAAGTGCCGTACGCGCTAGCCGCTATCGCCTCCTTTTGAGCAGGCAGTAGATTTTCAGCTTGCGCGCTATAGCACGCGCTAATCCGGTGCGTTAAAGATGCTAGCACACCTTTGTAAACGGAACCCTTAAACTTGATCAGACACAATGCAACCATTTCAACAGACATCTGAGTCTGCAAAATGTTCTAAAAAAAAACAAAAAAAAACCTGTCCAAAACTATGACAAACTAAAATTATATTAAAGTTTTGATGTCCCCTCAGTAAGACCAACACACTATAAAACACTTTGCAAACCACACTTGGAATCTTTCCATACCATAACAACACTATCTCCCAGGACTCAAAGAGCAATAACCTTATGTGAAAAAGGTAGCACAGTAAATATTACACCAGGCTCTAGAACACCAGCACACCACCTAATTAGAAAACAGAACAAAAGGATCTGCAAAAATCTCTATACTGAAACTGCTGTAAATTCTGGCACAATACAGCACCTTGATCACATGCACAAAACATAGACTGACCCTCAAAAACTCCCCCACCCCCTTTTTATCAAGTTGCTCTAGAGGTTTTAAGTGCAGGTTGGTGCGGTAAATGCTCCAATACTCATAGAATTATTATGAGCGTCGTAACACTTATCTCGCTGGCCCGCTCTAAAAACCACTAGTGCATCTTGATAAAATGGGGTGGGGGTGGGTGGGAGTAAATATGAAACAAGGGACTATAGATCACTAACAGATATATGAAAGCAAATAAACTGAACTGGAGAACTATAGAAGTGAGAATCTGCATATATAGCAATACTACACATCCCAATGGCAACACTAGAGAAATACAAACTAAAATACAGGATATTAGAAATGTATATTTCCCAAAGCTTGCAAAAAATTTCTATCAAGGTTAATTTGTCAAAAACAATACCACTGGTTAGTGGTAACTTTATATATCTGACAAAATTCCATACACTGTGTTGTCTAAAGCTACTGACAGCATACAGCAATTTACAGAAAATGAGCCTCAGAAGCATAGACCAGGCACATCCAGCCTTAACCAAGCCTTTCTCAGCCACACATGCTGAAGCACATCAATCATAGGCTCCTCTTACAATCGGGAGCTGACATAGTGAAAAACTCAAAATCTGAGAAAAACCTATGCTGCTCCCAGCTGTAGAGCATAAATATCACAGTGCACTAGCACAAAAGAGTGTGTAAAAACATGGTCATACAAAAAAAAACAATACAAAACAAAAAACCCACAAAAAAATACAAAAATAAGCCCAGTACTTAGCTGCTCACAATTGGGGCGCCCTTTGGGAAAGACTGTCGATGAGCTCTCTTGCAATGGTGGTTTCCACAATTCAAGACCCAATAATCTACTCTCACTCCACTTCCAAAGGATCTTGCTATAAATCCTGTGTGTTTTCTTCTTGCAGCATAGCCGTAAGGGAGCAGGACTAACACTCACACCAGCATCTGGCCACACCCCTCGCACTTTCCAGACCGCAAGCCACACTGTTCTCTCCACACTTCCACCAGTACTCTAGGCCAGGGGTAGGCAATTCCAGTTCTTGAGAGCCAGAGCTAGGTCAGGTTTTCAGGATATCCACAATGAATATGTATGAGATGGATTTGCGTGAACTCTGGCACTCGATTAATCCACTGGAAAATGAAGATATGAACTAATATAGGAATTCAGCTGGAAGAAGTTATCTAGCAGCTTTAATCAACTTCATTTAAATAAACTTTTTTCCTGTATATTCACTGGTCCTCAGCGGGCCACCATACACTCAAATACATTCATAGTGAATGGCTTTACGCTCCCACTCCTCATAGGAACCAGCCCGACCTTATTATGGATTTTAAATTATAACTTGCATTAATAGTGGTAATATATAAATATACTAAAAGTACTTAGCTTCTAGTAGAATGTTGTGCAGGGAGATTGTGTCTAAGAATCAACATGTTTCGCCCGTTAAATTCATTGGGCTTCATCAAGATGTATACTCCCTAAAAATAGAAAACAAGAAACCTTAGTACCCATACTGACATATAAATAGTGCCACCTTAATACATCTGAGTCATATAAAAAAACCTCTATAACTCCCACTCTCACCTTTAGATAAACCTGCAGCCACCATTGCACAATTGTGGAATGGCGGCCCGGCTTAATGTCACGTGTTTTATACGTGCCCGCCCCCGACGTAAACTCCCTGTCATTACGGGTGGATGACGTCAGGCGCTGGGAACGATGCTATAGTTATCAACACTTAAGGATATAGGTAACCCTAAAAGGTGGCAAGAAGACCACCCCCATGTATACATTCAACCCTCAAAGCAGCGATGACCATTCCAGCTCCATGTTTAACCCAGTGGGAACAACGGTGTTTAGACGATAAATCCACCGTTGCTCTAACATATTCAATCTCCTTTCCCAATCCCCCTCCTGTTGGGTAACATCCATACTATCAATAACCCTCCACCGTAATTGTTGGACACTATGGCTTTTATCCAAACAATGTTGAACAATGGGGGCCTGAACGGCAGCCGTATTGATCCGCGATTTGTGCTCATTAAGGCGGATGTTTATCGCCCTCTTAGTGCGTCCCACATACACTAAGTTACAGGGGCATATAATGATATATATAACCCGCATGGTCTTACAATTAGTGTTCACCCTGGATTGGACTATATATCCCGACTGCGGGTCCATCCACTGAGACCCCTCCAACGTGAGATCACACCATTGGCAGGATTGGCAACGTTCATGTCCCCTTACCGCACTGGGATCTATCTTTTTACCACCCGTTTGCAGCACAACAAAGAAAAATGGGGAGACCCAATGATCCACAGTGAAAACAATCCACCGATGAAAACAAAAACAAAAACTGTGGATACAGATGTTCTGGAGATAATTTATTAAACACTGACATATAAAACCATGAAAATTCAATTTAAAAAGTACAATGATAAAAAATACTGTGATAAAAATCCAACCGGACCCTACAGGGTCCATGTTTCGGCGAACACGCCTTCCTCAGGGGTTCAATGGTTTGCAACCTCACATATAAAGAATTGGACTGAAAACAGTCTATTGTCTTTAAACATGTGAGCAGAGAACACCGCAGACAAGCTGAAGTAGCAAAAAAAGAAAGAAGGAACTTCTTTCTTTAGCACGTGTTAAAAAGCTTTTTAGCACGTGCTAAAACGCTTAGCTTGCCCTTATAAAAGAGGGCCTCAATTTCATCTGCCACAATTTCCTAAGGCCTGCCCGCAATTTTTCACAATCTGCATGTGTTTTAAGAACTTTGAACAGTTTAGTGTCATCTGCAAATTTAATCTCCTCACTCATTCCAATTTCCAGATCATTTATAAATAAGTTAAATAGCACCGGTCCTAATTCAGATCCCTGTGGCACTCCACTGTTTACTCACTTCCATTGAAAAAAACGACCATTTAACCCCACACTCTGTTTTCTATCTGATAACCAATTCCTAATCCTCAACTAAACTTTGCCACTATCCCCTGACTCTTTAATTTTCTCAGGAGCCTCTCAAGAGGAACTTTATAAAAAGCTTTCTGTTTTTTTTCCAGGAATAAGCAACTAACATCTCTCTTCTATCAAGCAGCCTTATGTGGCAAAGACCTCGAAAAACTAATTATATACGCAAATAACTATCGTGAATTTAGGAAACATCTAAAAACATACCTGTTCTTGAAGTACCTAGGTAACGAATCCGTATAATCGACCCCATCACAATCGCACCCCCCCCAAATCTGATCCCGTAAACTGTTAACCACTAATCTCTAACTATGAATGTCCCATTCAATTTGTAGAATCTTTCTAATTCATTGTAAACCGCATAGAACTTCACGGTCCTGCGGTATATAAACTGTTATTATTATTATTATTATTTATTTTTCTTCAGAGACTACGTGTGTATGTGCTCGCTTGTGCATGTGTGTGTATGTTTTGTGTGCCTGAAAATTTCTAAGCATCAATGCAAAGAGAAATGGTCTCTTTCTTTTGATGACCTGTTCGAGGGTCCAGACGGCTTTTCAAAACCCAGCACTTTGTTCGGGTTTTGAAAAGCTTCCCCCAAAATTGTGTGAGGCAAGCGGGAAACTCTTGCCCAATCAGAGTAAGCAATGGGAGCGGGGCTAGGGCAGGATTAGGGGCAGGACTGAGGCATAATGGGGCATGGATGGGCGGGTCTAGGGGGTCCAGATTTTACAAATATAAAATCTGGTAACACTAGTTCTCCTACTATTCTGTCCTGCTTCCATTAATCTTTTGGACCAGAGTCCAGGATTCACAGGGGGATTCACAGGGGTGAAGTTTATAGACTGACCAGCAATAGGTAAGCTCTGAATTATTCCAGGAGTCTGGGATTACCCTAAAAACCCTTCTTTCTTTTTCTTCCTTTTAATTCTACCTCTCACCCAGGAGAGAGATGCAATGAAAATGAATCGCAGGTAAATATGCAGGTACAACAGAGAAGCTGGAACAAAAAAACTCCACTAATATCAACCCCAGAAATGTGAGCTAACTTTTTTTTTATTCTACCTTAGATTATGAGTTAAGGATAGTTTCAATAAATGTCATCCAAAGTTAGGTGCCAGGATGATCCACACTTAGCTAGCATTCTGTAAAGGATACTCAGTGCGATCATCTTTATGAAATACGAGCTTAGGACTGAATTCTACAAATGACATCTAAAAATAGCACCCTTCGCTATTCTATAAATAGCTCTCAAAGTCCTTGTACCTAAATTAGACATGGATCCCTTTTTTTCTATAAATAAGCACATAAATTCAAGGAATGCCCCCAATCCGCCCATTTTGACTTCCTCATTTTGGACCAGTGCAAAAAATTTAGGCATTGAGTCTATGCCTAAATTTACACACATATATTTGAATTAAAACCAACAGCACAAAAAATTGCTCATTAATATTCTTATCAGTGCTAATTGGCTCGTTATTCAATTAAATTCTGCATGCAAATTGAGCTTCTGCCCAAATTTGTATACACAGTTTTAGTGCATTTTATAGAATTTGGGGGTTATTGCACATTTTGGCCCTGACTCTATAAATTGTACCAAGCTCCTAGGCGCCATTGAGCATGGTTGTCAATCATCCACTAGGCACCATTTATAGAATCACACCTAGTGGCGCCTGGGTATTTTTAGCCACCAGTAGGCATTATAAACTTAGGCAGACTGCCATGTAGGCCAGGGTTTTCTTGATCTCAATGAGAGTGCCTAAGTGAAACCAGTCCCCAAATCTACCCTGAATCTGCCCCTAACTATGCCTACTTGCCGGTAGGTGCCTTGATAAAGACACGTATCAGCTAACTAATTTTAAAAAAAATGTTTTAAAGTTGTTTGTTAATGGTGCTTTCAATTATCAGCACTGATTAAAAGTCAATTAAACAAATTAACTCCCCTTTTACAAAACTGCAGAAGGAGTTTATAGTGCCAGCCAACATGCTGAAAGCTCTGAGCTGCCTCAACATTTATAGAGTTCCTATGAGTGTCGGAGCAGCTAGAGCATTCAGCGTGCTGGTTGGTGTTAAAAAAACTCTTCCGTGCTTTTGTAAAAAGGGGATAAGTTAGGCACCTAGATCAGCTAGGTGCGCCAATCTAGGCTTCTTAATTTAGGCATCTTTTATAGAATCAGGACTTTTGTGCCTTATCTTTGGCATCGCCATTTACACTTGCCAAAGGCTGGTATAAATTCTTGCACCCAAATAATGGTATTTAGATGTGGAAATGCAGATACAATCGACTTCACCTAATTGCACGTTGATAAGGTGTAGGCCTGATCTGTGTATAGCTCCTAATTAATCAGAAGCCTACCTCCATGGCCCCTTTTTTTTACATTAAAGTCAATGGACGCAAACTCCGGATAATCGCAAATCAGATAAGCACACAATCCGCTTATCAGCACTGATGTTATAGGTCCTATGTCTGTTAACTCACGTTACGTTCACTTTGGTTAAAAGCAAACACATTCTCACCTTGATGATTCACGTGTTTCAGATCAGCAGTCTAGGCCTGGCCAGGTGTTCGAATTTCCAAAACTAATCATGGTGTCTCGAGGAGATAAACCCTTGTCTGAACTTGTCCAACACGTTGATCAAAAGTTATTGTCCTTGGCTGAACATGTTCACCAGGTTGGAAATAAGTCATTGTCTTTGGCTGAATGTGTTAATATTTTAAAGAGACTTGACCAAAAGGAAAGTCAGGTCACCATTGCAAAACTGTACAGCGTCCATCCTAGCCAGATTTCTCAGATTCTCAAAAAAAAAGCAAGCCATACTGAAAGACTGGCAAAACAGCATCAATCCGACCAGGAAATGGAAAAGAATTGGGAAGGCTGGAGACGTTGAACAGGCGTTGCTGCGATGGTTTGCTGAAGCTAGAAGTCATCAACTGCCTATCAGTGGGCCTTTGCTGATGGAGAAAGCATCACAGCTATCTGAAGAACTCCCAGTTGGACTTTCGCCATAAGAGTTTGAGCTGTATGTCGCCGTTGACAACAATGTGCCCACATCATCTGACAGCACTAATTCCAATATCTGTACAGTCATAAAGGAAACAGCAGACAACCAAGAGTCTGATGAGGATGGAGATACTTCTGCGGTCATCACGACTAATGAAACACCTGCAGAGATTGTTTCCTTCTCAGATGCGCTGAAGTCCCAGCACACGCTGCTTGCTTATCTGGAAATAAATGGATGTCACGACTATGGCCAGTTTTACAGCATCAGTAGTCAGATACACAGCATGAATCGTGCAATCTGCGTTCAGAAAACAATGACTGATTATTTCAGTAGAATGTTAGTTTTAAAAAAAGGTTTACAGTGCTGTTTCTAAAAATTATTTTGTTGTTTTATGCTAAATAAAAGTGTGGTTGCATTTGACTACAGCGTACTGTGATTTTTCATGAATAAAAAGTGGTACTCCGTTTAAGCGCACATCGCCGGCCAGTCCCAAGGCATTACACTTTATTTGCACATAAAAGTCTTCTGTATGGGATGCTGGGCAGTACACAGGAAAATGTGTACACAGATGTGTGCTATTACTTGTGTAAGGCTTAGTATTATTATATTGGCCTAACAGAATAGGATTCTTCAGATATTTATCTGTTATTTCTCTCTAGGTCAGTCTACATTGTGCTTCAGACTGTGCCACAGCAGGAATGTCAGAGGTCATGGTGTCATCTATTGTGATCATTTCCATTCAATGTGTGTCAAAACAGCCTTGGATACTGGAGCCCTGTCCTGGTGTACAACTTCATTAAGTTTATGTGGTTTTGGTTCAGCTGATTTTTATTCTAAGGGCTTATTTTACAAAGCGACAGTAGAGGTTTCTACCCCGGGCCAGTGTAGTAAATGTTCTGATGCTCATAGGAATTCTATGAGCATTGGGGCATTTACCTCTCCAACCTTCACTGTGATTTAGTAAAAGGAGACTTTAAAATAAAGTTAGCTTTGTAAAAGCTAGTGTATTTATATATTTTATTATTTTGTAGTTTTTTTCTAAGTGCATTATATCAATCAATCAATCAACATTTGATGTGGTATCTATGGCATCAGAATAGCTGTCATTTTGCATCCAAAGCATCTATGGATATGTGAAAAGTCAATTTCTCACAAAATGTGAATATTTTCTAAAGGAAATAAAATTAATTTTCCGCAAACATAAAAAAATACAGCAAAATCTGGCAAATATCATGTTTCCTCTTTAACAGATGCTTGTTTAAAGAGAGCAATAGTGAGAGTGTGTTGCTGTGAGAAGAGGAGCAAGATAGACTCATGAGACTAATTTAAACTGAGTGTCTCAATCTGTATATACGCTTCAGATCTTTTTTTTTCACTTATGATGAGGTCTCTAGGCATTACAGCATGAATATATAATGAAACAGTGACTCATTCACCATACTTTGGCATTCATTTTCTCTATTTTGGGTTTATTTTAAATATTGTGCCCAGCCTGATTAACCCTTTAATTTGATTTGGAATTATTTTTTAGTTCTGAAGAAAAATTGGAAGTCTTCTATTTTTTTTAAGACTTGTTTTTTGTTTTATGTTTTTCTCCCATGTGTGAGATAAATGAGTTAGGGTGGAAGCAGTTGTCACACATTTTTATAGAACAGTGAAAATAGACAAGCTTAAAACTCAGAGGTTAAATAAAAAGTAGTATTCTGTAAGAGGCTCCTATACAATACTTGTGAAACAGAATGCATTAAATCACTCTTTCTGTATGTTTGATAAGCTCCTCATAAATGGAGATATTAAGCATCCATGACTCATAGCAGAATATAATATTCTCAAAACATCTGTCAAAGTGTATTTGAGCCCACAGATGACAGTGACCCTATTTATACCTGTGAATAAAGGATAAAAGGTTGCTTAAAGGAATAGGAAATGTATAAAAAATAAATACCATTTTGGAAACCAAGATCAAATTTATTCTATGCAATTAAAAGGGTTAAAGGAAAGCCAAAGGAGACTTCATCAATGGGCTTTAAGGGGCTGATTCTATAAATGGTATCTAAATTGGCAGGCACCTAGAAAAATGGCACCGGCAGTGTGTCAATCACACTTAGGTGCCATGTACAGAATTGTGGCTAGAATTGCATACTAAACCTTCTAGATTTGGGGATAAAGATGGCTCCTAATTGATAATAATAGAAAAAGATGTTTAAATACATTACTCAAGCAAAGCATATGAAATATATATTTATTTATTTATTGCATAAGAAGAGAAACCCTACTCACAATGGCTGTGGATCAGAGCAAGTGGACATGTCTGATGCACAATCTTGACATCATTATGACATCATCTACATACTTTATCTATTTATCTTTCTCTCTCAGGTTTGTTGGTGCAAAGATTGTGCATCAAACCTGTCCACTTGCTCTGAACCCACAGCCTTTGTGAGTAGGGATTATCTTATTATTTTCTTAGCCATTTGGGAATGAGTTTTAGTATGCTATATATTTTTCATGTACTTTACTTGAGTAATGCATTATTAAACATCTTTTTTCTTTTATCAGAGTCCTTCTTACCCCCCCCAAAAAAAATAAAAAATTAGGTTTAGTATGCTATATATATTTCATGTGCTTTATATGAGTAATTTATTATTAAACATCTTTTGACCTTAATAACAATTTGAAGTCCTCTTTATCCCCCAAAAATAAAGCCTCATTCCTCTATATGTGGATACCTCAAGCACGCCTAAGTGACGCTTAAGTTGCGTCCACTTAACACAAGCTTATTTAGCGCTCAACTCACACTGAAAAGTAGACCTGATTTTTCAAGGAGTCCTGTTTCCAGCAAAAAAATAGAGGATTTAATATACAATATATATATAATTTTTTTTTCATGTGCTTTGATTGAGGAAAAGAGGAACTGGACAAGTGTTGAAGGTACACTGCTTGTAAATCAAGAGGATATAAGCTTAGCAATATATATATATATATTTGCATGTGCTTTGATTATGTAATGCATTATTAAACATCTTTTGATCTTAATATTAAACTGGAGTCCTCTATACCCTCCAAAATAAAGCCCCATTCACCTATATGCGGATACTTCCAGCACATCTATGTGACGCCTAAGTTGCTGTGCGGCATGCAATTCTGTAAATGGACGTCTATACTGAAGCTGCACCCACGCCCATGCCTATCCTGTTAGATGCAGCTTTTTACGATGGGCTTCCTTGAAAGTCTGGATGCCTATTTTATTAAAGTCGTTAATTGGGCTTATTATCCACCTTATTTGGATGCCTAAGTCGATAGACATCCACATTGTGGATGCCAAAAGTTAGACGTCCTTTACAGAATCAGCCCTAAATCGGCTAGTACGCCTTAGTAAAATGACCCTTAAATTGCTTAGCACCTGCTGATGAATTCCCCCCTCAAATGGTTAAATGCTGAAGTAAAAGACATCTTTCAAAACATGGAAAACAAATCCAAATGAAGAAAAAGGGGGCCTTTTATTAGACTGCATTTATTAGCTAGTACAAAAAACAAACTTGTTGCTTAGAGGAGGTAGAGGCAGGTTGTGGAGAGAAAAGGGGGCAATAGTGTGTGGCTAGCAGAGATAGCGCTCATTTCAGTGTAATGCACTAGGTATCACAACAGCCAATAAAATAACTTGTCATGTTACGTTTTGTTTGACTAAGGTTCAAACCAGTTTTAGCAATGACAAATGTAAATAGTTTGCATATTTAAATGGTATTATTAATTTTCCAAATTATACTTCAACAAGTTTTATAATTAGTCAGCTCTGAGCTACATTTGTGCAGCTGCTAAAATAGCTTGGTGTGACAAAGACAATGGAAACCTGTTCTCCGTCTGGAAGTCAAGATCTAATTTCAGGATACTATTTTATATGGCACGGTGCCTGACTCCCATGTCATGTATTAGAGAATGGGTAGCCGCGGGTAACCCGCCAAAATGGAGAAAAAAAATTGGTTGCTGCGGTTATGGGGACAAAGCCATTCACTGCCCTGTGGAGCGGTGAATGGCCTTGGCTCCGCAGATAAGCGAGGGAACATGCGCGGTGACCGTGCAGTCCAGCAGCAGCAGCCCCCCCTCCCTCACCTTAGCAGTCAATTCTCTGAGCTGCCCAAGCCTTTAAACATGTCACTTGGCGGCTGCTTAAAACTTCTCCTCCGATGCAACCGGAAACTGGAAGTTGTGTCAGAGGAGAGGTTTTGGGTAGCCGCACGCGACTTGGGTAGCTTGGTGAATCGCCAGCGAAGAATGAGGCTCCCTCTGCCACATCCTGCACCCCTCCTGATCTGACTTCCTTTTTCCGGCCTGACAGCCGCTGCTGACCTCGAAGATAAATTTGAAGGTAGGACTGGTGGTGGGTAAGGATGGTTACCGCTGCCTCTGGTTTGCCTCTTACTGCCCTTGGTGACTGATGGTGTGAGGCTGCCTCTTCTAGGCTCCTGCAATCACACTCAAGTTTGTGTACGCATGTAGGGACTTGCATATGCACTGTACATTAACTTCCCACACGTAATACTTTTGAATCTAAATAGATGACCTTTTCATGCCTCTTGCTTTATTTTCCAGTTGTGATTTCGAAGAGAAATTTTTCCCTTTTAACCACTTTTCATATAATTTCATAAAGCATTTTCTGTGTGGGAGGCATGTCTGCATGTGGAAATGGCTTTTATAAAATTGTGTGGATGGACATACAGTATGTACATGTGCCAAAAAGAACATTTGTCATTTTTTAAGAGGTCTGCTTGTAGGTATTTCTGAGGTCTGCATTTGGGTGGAGTTGTATACCTGTGTATTTCAATTTATAGAAAAAGAAGAACGAAGGCAGGACTATATTGTCCGCCCATCCATGCCATATCTTTTCTTATTCCCACATTAGAGCATATGCATACAGTTGTATTTTCCTTGAGTCAAGTGTAACTTTGTTTGACATTTGTATGCTGTTGGGACTTATTGTATGCTGCAGGGGATGATGGTCACGGGGATGGAAACAGTGGTCGCAGGAATGGGGCAGGAATGGGGATGGTAGTTGTGGGGACGGGGTGGTGACAGGGATGGTGGTCATGGGGAAGGGGATGTGACAAGGATGTGGTCACGGGGACGAGGCGGTGATGGAGACAAATTTTTTTCCCAGTGTCATTCTCTAGCATGTATCTCAAAAGGGGGCTTAGCCATGAAAAGTTGTGCATGGAATTATCGAACACTGCCTAACTACGCCTAATTTGGGCACTGGCATTTACATCAGGTTTTAGAAGGCGTAAGCCCAGCATCCCAAAAGTTAGATATTGGATCTGCACTAAATGTTATTCTATATAAGGTATGTGCCTTTTATAAAATAGTGCTTAGCACTGAATTTTTGGCACCTAAAGCTCAACACCATTTATGGAATTCCCTCCAGAGTGGCCTTTGAGCTCTGTGTGGTAGCCACATATGGCTGTTTTAGTGGCTCATATCTATAATGGCTTGTCTGAATGGCCTACTCAACTTATGAGCAAGAGCTTTATGTTGGTACAGAAGTGTTTCTACTTCCACGGCTTCTTTTGTAGCAAGCCCTGGCCATGACTCTGCTGACCAGCTGATACTAAGACCAGGGCAGGGGCAGAGATGGTGACCCGTCAATTGAGCGCAAGATAAAAGCACTCCGACAATTGCACTCTGACAATTGTGCGCAGGACGAATGCGTGCTGCTGGTCCTGCCGCTTTAAACCCATAGTGTTAACACTGTGAGGGGCTGTGGGGGGAATCCCCCACTACATGTACAAGTCCTTGTTCTCCCATTGGGGATGTGTGTGTGTGGGGGGGGGGAACCACCCACTACACTGGAAAACTCCCGACCACCGAAAACTGAATGGAAAATGGAAGTTTTCAGTGTTTTTGGGGGGGTTCCCCCCAACAGGAGCGCAAGGACTTCTACATGTACTGGGGGGCTTCCCCCCTTACTCCCTCACAGCGCTAATGGTAATGCTTTAAAGTTGCATGCCCGGCAGCACACATATATCCTGCGTGCAATTGTCCGTGCATCTTTGTCAGCGTGCCAATGTCCGGTGCACTTTAGTTATGGAACCGGCAGAGACAGGAAGAAAAAGAATGTGGCAGATTCAAAGAAGTTGAGGAAAAGGAGACATAGGAAGAGTTGATGAAAGAGGAAGTTGGTGTACCAGAGAGGGTAGAGGATGAAGAGGTACTGCAGCAGAAGTGGCTAGACCTCTAGCTCCTGCAGCCCTGCTAATCCCACAGAGCATGCAGTCAGTGCCAGGGCCTTTGGATTGTTTTCACTGTGGAACAATTGGACCCCTGAGGAAGGCGTGTTCGCTGAAACATGGACCGTGTAGGGTCCGGTTGGATTTTTACCACTGTATTTGTTATCATTGTACTTTTTTCATTATATTTTCATGTTTTTATAAGTCAGTATATAATAAATCATCTCCAGAACATCTGTATCAACAGTTTTTTGTTTTTGTTTTCATCGGAGGACCTTTGGAACTTCCAGGGCATCCTGAGTACATTGGTGGTCTGGTGGTCTACATGGGGAAGAGCTACATGCCCCCCTAGAGCTCCTTTTATAAAGCCACAGTAGCTTCAAATTGCTGTATGTTGTTTGTTGTCGGGGCGGGAGGGGGGGGAGGTTTTCTTCTTCTTTCCTAGTGCCTTATTCTCAGGCTTCCAAATATGATCCAATTGTTGTGAGTTCCTTCTAACAAGATACAAGTTAACAAGACACTGCATGCCTTTTCTGTTGTCAAGGAAATTGGCAACACAACTGTGAAGTAGAATGTCAGTGAAACTGGGAGTCCACATACTCCAGAAACAAGAAGGGTGTTGCTAGGGGAAGCAGGAACATATTTCTAGGGGGAAACAGATATATTTGGCACATTTATTTCACTATAAAGATGATGAATATGGCACAGGTGGCACAAAGTGTTACATCCAGAATAACCACTAGACAGAGATGATATAAATTCATTACTGATAAACAAGAATTTTCAAAGCATGCAATCATTGATCATTGTATATTTTCCAAAAGTTTTTATTTATTTATTATATATAATTTATACCCAATACCAAAAATTATTCTTCCATTTGACCTTTATCTCATTTACCCCCTCCATTACAAAACTGCACTAACGTTTTTAGTGCCGACCACCGCGGTAACAGCTCTGACACTCATAGAATTCCTATAAGCGTCTGAGCTATTACCACTGCAACTGGCGCTAAAAACGCTAGTGTGGCTTTGTAAAAGGGGGTTTATTAAGAAACAGGCTATTATTTGATTTACTTAGGGCCATTTCTATATGCTCTATATTGTCTGAGTGGAAAAATAATGCAGTCTTGCTTATAAATACATAAGAGGCATAGAGGGGCATAATCAAAAAGAAGTTTAAGTCCCCTTTTGTCCTAAGGCCCTAAACGCTAAAAGTAGCAGCAGGGAAAAAACGTCAAAAATGAGGGTGTTTTTGAGAATGGCCTATCTCTATGTTCAGCAGTTTAATCGCCCGACCACCACAATGTCTAACCTTAGAACACATTATCAACCAAAAAATTGCCCAAGTCCCAAATGCCCAAAACAAGACCTTTTAGGCGAAGGAGGGGCTAGTCCTTCACCTAAAAGCTGGATTTTGTAACCAGTGTCTGTCAAAAATAACATTAGTTACAGAATCCCCTTCCCCCTTGCAACAATCGCAGCAGCAGAGATGCCTAATCTCTCCTGCTGCGGTTCACGGCAGTTCGGTGTGGGGGGGTCGTGATCGCGGCAGGAGAGATGTGATTAACCCCCACCCCCAACAATATTGGCAGGAGGGAGCCCAACCCCTCCTGCTGAGGCGCGATCCCCCAAACTCTCTCAAATATCGGCAGGAGGGAGCATAACCCCAACTGCCGAGGTGACCCCCACCCTATGATTTCCCCACCCCAGACAATACCGGCAGGAGGGAGCCCAACCCCTCCTGTCGAAGTGAACTCCCCACCCCCTCAAATACAGGCAGGAGGGATCCAAGGTCCTCCTGCCCATGGCACCCCCCCTGTGACTGCCCCTGAATCCCCCTAACCCTGTGACCCCCCCTACACCACCCCACCCCAACACCCCCCTGAACTTACATTAAGTTGGATGGATGGACAGGTCCCAAGCCCATCCACCCGGCAGGCTCGCCTACCTCTGAATGGAGGGCCTAGGGCCTGATTGGGCCAGGTGCCTAAGTCCCCGCCCATAGGAGGGGCCTTATGCATCTGGTCCAACTGAAATTTGCCCAGTTGCCTTAGGACCCTCCTGTGGGCAGGGCCTTAGGCACATGGGGGCCTTATACAACCTGAGCCAATCAGAGCCTCAGGCCCCTTCTCAGTGCATCCCAAGATGCACCCGGGAGGGGAAGGCCCATTTTAGATGATGCAGGCAACTGGGAAGAGGATTCTCTGTCTCTCTGGGTCATCTATTTGAGGTAAGGGGGAGGGGTGGCAGAGATGGGGAAGCGGACTTGCTAGCAGGGGAGAGTGGGCATCTCTCCCACTGCAGGAAGAGGGGGTCGGATCACTTTGCTGTGGGGGTTTTATGGAAGCGGGATTGTATGGGCATCTCTCCCACTGCAGGTGGAGGGGGTCAGGTTGGGTCACAGCATAGTGGGGGTTTTAGGGCAGCGGGAGAGTGTGGGCATCTCTCCCACTGTTGTTGTATTTTTTTTTTTCTTTACAGCATTTTTTCTGTGCATGTGCCCATCGCTATCACAAGCGATGGGCATATGCAAATTTAGCGAATCTTCGCTGCTGTCCACTAACCTCATTTGCAAGTATGATTTTTTGACAATGTCTCACTTTTTAACGTGGGTTTTTGAGAATCCTGGCCAGAGTTCTTTGACTTATTTAACATCCAGGGAAACTGCCACACCTTCCACCCCAGATTATTTTATTTGATGCATGTGTGTATTCTTATTGTTGTGCTTTTTAATGCTATATTGCAAACCACTAGGTATTTGGCAGTTAATACATATTTTAAATTAATAAATATATAAAAATATGTTCAGGGAGGACATGGAAGACAGGGAGAAAAGTGAGTGGTTACATGATAGAAGTAATAGATGGCAGTATCAAGACAGAGCTACCAACTCTGAATTCAATCAAATACAAGACATCAATCCGATTCTCTAACCGGCACCTGTGACATGGATGCCAGTTAGAGAATCATGGTGTTAGGTGGGCTTGGGCATCTATCTGTGAGGACAGACACAATTCTACAGTATATAGGATGCCCATGTGGGATTCTTAAAAGTTGCTTAGACGGCTTCTGAGACTGGGCGTCCTTTACAAAATCCGGCCCCCAGATCATGACTTTCTAACAACAGGGAACAAACTCTATCTCATTTTACTTCACTGTAGAAGACCCTGCAAAAGAAACCAGAGACAAAACAGCACTTCATAACATTTATACAAAACAAGCTGGATAATGATTATTCAGCATCAGCTCCACCACTGAAAGATAATAAAGAATGCTGGTATTTACCTATCTTTGGCGTGTATCATCCACAACGGTCAGGCCAGATCAGGATTGTGTTTGACTCTAGTGCTCAATTCCAAGTAGTCTCCCGTAACAATTTGCTGCTTTCTGGGTCTGACATGATCAATAGCTTCCTAGAAGTCCTGATTCACTTCAGGAAAAACCTATCACCATAACAACAGACGTCCAGCAAATGTTCTACTGCTTTCTGGTGTATCTAGACCACATGTGTCAAACACAAGGCCTGCGGGCCGAATCCGGCCCACCTGGCTAGTTTATGTGGCCCGCGGTCACTGTGCGCCTTACACTAAACCAGGGGTGTTCAACCCCATGGGCTGCAGAGGGCAAAGCAGCATTTTGCTAATTGTTGGCCCCGGGTGTTTACCTTCTAGCTGGCTCTCTCCTCACTGTCACAGCCACTTCTGTGCACAAAGCCATGGGTTGCGACTCCTTGCTCGTCCCACAGCTCACCCAGAAGCCTTCCCTCTGACGTCAGAGAGAAGTCTTCTGGCTCAGGCACAGGATGCATGTAAGAGCCGCCGCTTGTGGCTTTGTGCACAGAAACAACTGCGGCAGTGAGGAAGAGGGAACCAGTCAGAAGGTAAACACCCGCCAGAGGGAGGCAAGTACTTGAAGCACTGATTGGAGGGTGGGAGGGAGAGGGGCATGTTGGGACTCAAGAAGGAGGGAGCACAAACTTCGGACAAATGATGGAAGGAAGGGGCATGAACTTGGGACACTGAATGAAGGGAAGGAAGGAGGGAAGAGCATGTGCCATAAGATGGAAAAATGGAAAGAGTAAGGGAAAGAGATGCTGAGGTGAAGGAGGGAATAGAAAGGAAAAATTGGGTGTCAGAGAGGGAAAGAGAGATGGTGCACATGGGGAGATGAAGAAAGAGGAGAATTGTTGGGCAGATAGAGGGAGGGAGAGATAATTATTGGACATGGTGGTGGGAAAGGGGTGAGGTAGAGATGCATGGGGAAGTGAGAGAGATGTCAGATCACATAATGGAAGGGAAGGAAGGGAGAAAGAGATACCAGACTGCAGGGAGGAGAGATACCATACTGCAGAAAGGAGAGGAGAGAAGGAGAGAGATATTAGACTTCGGGAAGAGGGAGGGGAGAAGAGAGAGATGCCAGAACATGGGAGAGGAGAGAGATTCCAGGCCATATGAGGGGAAGACAGAGTTGTTTGACCATGTGAGATGGATGAGATGGTGCACAGGGATGAAGGGGAAGGGGAGATAGAGCGAGGAGATGGTGCACAACAATGGATATGGCAGGGAAGAGATAAGAAGAAATGCTTCTTATGGGTAGATGGGAATAGGGGAGAAGACAGAGGGAAGAGATGGTACACATGAATAGTTGGGAAGTGAAGACATGGAAAAGTTGATAGATTTAGAGAAGAAAGCAGAAAAATGTTATAAAGTTAAAAATGGATCTATAGCCAATCGACTATAGCAACACAGGGTATTGTAGCGCAGAGTTGAAATAAAATAAGTAAAGTATACTGTGAATGTATACTGAATAAATATATGCACATAACTTACTCCTGTGTCATTTAGATATACCACATGTCTCAGTGGAATGAACAAAGATATTTTTGTCCACTCAGAGAAATGGAACTCTAATTTGGGTATTAACCCGCCTCGCGGAGTTCACCATGCAGTCATTGTGTTCATTATTTTTAATCTCTGAGACATAATAATAGTGTTTTACTTTTTATGTTTTACATTTTTTGTCTTGTACTTATAACTATTGAACTGACTGAAAAATTCAAATAAGGAAATCACAGATCTGAAGAAGCCATCACTTAGCTGATACAAAATTCAGGGGTTTCAACGTGTCGGAATCAGGAGACCCGACTAGTCACTTTCAGTTCATTCAATGAAAGATGTAACTTCCAACTCGTTGGGTGAAAAAATGTTGACTCGTGCCTTGAGAGGGCTTATTCTAATTCTGCAATCATATCTGTAGGTAAAGCAAAGTGTACACATTGTGATTACTTTCTAATCACACTGCAACACCAGTATAGCATACTTTGCAGGCAAATACAGGAGAAAAACTCATACATACCCAGTTTAAACTGATCAGTCCTTGCATGATAGTGTCCTGGGTACAACTGACAAAAAAATGCCGCTAACGAGCCACTTAAAAAAACCGCATGTATAAGCATAGAGATGTCATGACATAAAAACGAGATTGTGGAATACAGAATGAAAGTTCATGTCTTTGGCAATAGTCCATCACCTGTAATAGCAACATATGGGCTTAGGAGGACAACCCGAGAAAGAGAATGACACAGATGCCAGATATTTCATTGAATATGACTTTTATGTAGATGATGGCTTGAGATCTTTGCCTACAGTTGGAGAGGCAATTGATCTGCTAAAAAAAAAAAAAAAAGCATAGGCAATGTTAACAGAAACCAATTTCAGACTTCACAAAATTGCTTCTAATAGCCAAGAAGTAATGGTAGCATTTCTTGCAGAGGATCATGCCAAGGATTTAAAATATCTAGATCTCTGAGTAGACACCCTACTACTTCAGAAAAGTCTTGGTCTGCATTGGGAACTAGGGAGGGACATTTTCACATTTCAAGTCTCTACACAAGAAAAACCATACACACATGTGTCTTATCAACAGTTAATAGTCTGTACAGTCTACTGGGTTTGTGGCTCCAGTAATCATTCAACCGAGATCCCTACTAAAAAAGTTTCCTCAAAGTACTGATGAGTGGGATGTTCCATTGCCATTAGAAATGCGACAAGAATGGGAGAAATGAAAAGTTCCTCTTAAGACTCTTGAACAACTGTACGTATATCCCATGCACGGTATATCCCATGTTCCTGTAGCACTTAGTACCATCTGTCACAGGGAAATCTGTATCTTCTAAGACACTTCTAAAAAAATCCATAGCAGCTGTGGCCTATTTGAAAGCTACAGATGCAGATGGAGTATCCCAAGTAAGATTCATCTTTGACAAAGCCAAGTTATCACTTCAGCCTAATGATACCATTCCATGCTTGGCACTGTGTGGAGCAATACTAGCAGTAGAAATAGCAGACATGCAATCAACTTCTATACTGACAGCAAAGTTGTCCTGGGATACATCTATAACCAAACCAGGAGATTTTATGTGCACGTCAGCAACAGAATTGAACATTAACTCATATCTTCAACAACTGAGTACAGTTGGACAGCTACAACCAAGTGTTCTCAATAAATTTGTGATAATTCATCCAGATACGAGTTTTTAACCTACCTTTTGTCTTTTTTTCTTTTTAGCCCACTGCACCCACCATTAGGCTACTCTTCTGCATGACTTGTGTATTTGGGAACTGATTCAAAGCTAGAAAACAAAGGGCTCCTTTTACTAAAGTGCGCTAGAGGTTTTAGCGCGCGCTTAGCGAGCGCAACAATGCTGCACGTGCTAGACGTTAACGCCTCCATAGAGCTTGCGTTAGTATTTTTTCATTTAGCGGGTGGTTTGCGCGCGCTAATCTTCAGTTCGTGCTAAATAAACGCTAGCGCACCTTAGTAAAAGAGCCCAAAGAGTAGGAAAAAAAGGGCAGATTTCTCAGATATTTATTTATTTAAAAAATTTCTATACTGTTTAAAATTAAATGGTTTACAGAATTACATACATAATTTAAAAACAAACTAATCATAACATAGATATACAAATAATCTTCAAAAATCATATCTACAAACTAAAACCATGTTTAAAAAAAGTTGTGAACAGTTCATCAGCTTTGCCAGGGAGGGCATTATTGACTAGAAAAAAAGCATCTACAGATAGTTGCTTCTTGAGTAGTTTCCTAAACGTGCCCTTTTCACGACAATTTCATATTTGGCCCACAAGAGAGTTCCATATTTTAACTCCTGCGCAACAGAAAGTCATTTTACCAGTCTCAACAAGCCTTGGGTTCACATTCGTCTTCAGTAAAGCTAGATTTTCAGAAGGTTTGGATAGGTTCCTAGAAGATAAGGAAATTGAGGGGTACAGATAGGAGTAGAGGTAGGCTATAGGAATAGTCAGGGACCACTGCACAGGTGATAGGCCTGATGGGCCGCCGTGGGAGCGGACCGCTGGGCGGGATGGACCTCTGGTCTGACCCAGCGGAGGCAACTTCTTATGTTCTGTTTGGTGTATAACTTAACAGGTTAGTTTTAAACAATTCTAGAATGTTTCTATACAAGAATTGATCATTACTGTTTTATATTGTATTCTGAAGGCGACTGGTAGCCAATGCAATTGCTGTAGATATGGCGAAATGTGATCATATTTAGACAGTCCCATAATCAGTCTTGCTGCTGCGTTTTGTATAACCTGCAGTGCCCTACTCCTTGCTTTTGTTATTCCAAGGTACAGGGCATTACAATAATCAAGTCTTGACAGAACCATAGCCTGAACTACAGTGCGAAAATCATATGGTGCAAGCATTGGTTTCAATTGATGTAACAAATGCATTTGTGCAAAACTAACTTGTAAAGTCTTGATTACTTGCAACTTCATTGTGAGGCCGGAATCAAGCCTAATACTTAAGACAGTCATAAACTCATGTACAGGAAGAAAATCGTCAATGACTTTCACTTCTTTAGGCCACTGTTGATCCTGTTTTCCTACAAACATTATTTCGGTTATATCTACGTTTAATGTCAAACCTTGATCTCCCATCCACTCCTCAATTTTGCACATATATTGACTCAAAGATTTTTCAAAATTTTTATCAAATCTACCCACTGGAAAGAAAAAAATGATATCATCTGCTTATATTCGATATTCAACTCCTAGGGATTCAAAAGGTTTGCCTATGGCAGCCATATAAATGTTAAATAATAGGTCAGAGAGTGCCGAGCCCTGTGGTACTCCAGTCCTAGCTGAGTATTTGCTTGAAATCTTACTTCCATTAGTGAAGTGACCAGGGATTTTTTGCTTGAACTTTCAATTTTAACAAATTTATAAGTAATGTAGAAATAGGAACAAAAGGTGCAGTGATCACATTTGTAGATGATCCAAAACCAATTCAAAGTAGTTTAATCACAATCGTATTGGGTTAAGAACCACTGCTCTAAGTTTTCAGTGAGTTACAGTTATCTCTTGGGACACCTGAATGCACCACCTCTATGTTAATTATTGGCACTGGAATGGATTATGCCACCCAATTTTCTAATGTCTCGTTTATGTTTTCTTGCTCAGTTCTCAGAACAGCTGTTCTCAACTTAGCAAGGATCACTGTGAGTGTGAACCATATTGTTGTGCCAATCTCATGAGGCTGAGTCTGTAAGATAAGCATGAGGACACGGGTATTCAATTTTGCAAAGATCCATTCAGTGCCAGCAGAAGTTGTTTTTGGGTACTATGCAGAAGGAATAAATGAGGTGGCAGAAAAGTTGATCAGGTCAGGATCCAGGTATCTGTGCTCCTCTTGTTCCTCTGCTATGGAATGTTTATAGATTTTCATATGCGAGAGGCATTCTTCGATTTAAACTTTCTCTTCCTTCCAAAAAAGGAATTCAAGGAGTTAAGAATTTTAGCAGCTGTCTGGCGTTTAAATTTCCCCAATTATGGAATGAACTTCCCCTAATTTTGAGGTGTCCCAGTTCCTTCCAACTCTTCCGTAAACTTCTAAAAACTTTTTTATTCACTAAACATTTTGAAAACTAACTCTTGTATTTCAGTTTACTTTATTTTTTTTTTATTTGTTAATTGTGTTGAGCTTCCTTTGGTTGAAGACCCGGTATATAAGGTTAAGTTTTAGTTTAGTTTAGATGATCCACCTCATTCGAATGCCAATATTTCTGGATCTGGGCTTTTTAAATGTGCGTGTTTCATTAAATAAAACAGTCTGAGCAAGACTACTAAATGGACGAAAAATTCACTTATTTGGCAGACTGACCCTGCTTGATGCACCTCAGAATTGGGCATTAATCCTGCCTCTTAAAGGTTTTCTAGTTGAAGGAATTTGGGAGGGATCAGAGACAAGGGTGATGCTAAATATCAGGGATTTTTTTTTTTTTAAATCAGGGGGTGAAGTGGTTAGGGCAGTGGGAGGGAGAGGTCCACTAGACTTCCAGAGATTATTATTTTAATGTTCAGGTAGAGGTCAGTCCGGAAATGAGAGAGGAGATCTTTAGACTACCAGGGATTACAAGGGCTGGTTCAGAAAGCTGGGTTGTGATCAAGGAGTGAGTGGTCAGATGATTGGGAGTCATCTTTGAGGCTTATTAGATTTTCTGCCCTGATGCAGAAGGTGATCTAACCTTTCTGTGCCCCTGGCAGTATTTTTATTTTTCATTGTGTTCCCTTAAAAACTTCATTGCATTGGAATGGATTAGTTAATAGTCTGTTTAGAATAATAAAAACATAAGAACAACTCAACTGGGTCAGACCAATGGTCCATTTAGCCCAGTATCCTTTTTCCAACAGTGGCCAATCCAGGTCACAAGTACCTGGCAGAAACCCAAATAGTAGCAACATTTCATGCTACCTATCTCAGGGCAAGTCGTGACTTCCCCCATGTCTGTCACAATAGTAAACTATTTCAATATGAAGTGCCTTGCTGTTTACTTCATAGTCTAAGTCCTATGCTGAGCCCATTTCTGCATTGCCCTCCTATCAATATTTGCATATACCTCTCATTAACCTTGTACTGCTACTGGCTGTAGCTTTCTGCATTGACCCTGAATGTGCACTAACAAATGCACAACACTTCTATGCAGTGTGGTTATCGGCTGGTTTCGTATTCAAGACGAGTGAGTCTTCTCTTAAGTGTAGCTGACTGGCTTTCAGTTTGTATCCCTGCATTTATTCCATGGCGGAAACAATGCAGACCTCCTATTCTGACAGTAATGCATCCCTGATAAATGGCATCATTGAGGTCGCTGAACTTATGAGGCCCGCTGTCGTTTAATTACTGTCTTGCATCATGTTTGTGATGTGATATCACAAAGTTACCGTGGAGACATGGACACATTGTCTTTATAATATGTTGTTACTGTAAGCACAGAATACATTACAGATCAATAACATACATTATCTATTATGCATAAACATTTGTAAAGTGATATCGGTAGTGAAATGCGATCCCAGTATTCTTTTAGGCAGCTGGAAGACCAATGAATTGTAATACAGGAGAAAACTGCAATGACAGCTATAGCAATATGACAAACATTATGGGATTGGTAAGAAACATTTTTAAATTAGAGACTTTGCTGGAATCTGTGACAGTTTCCCTGGGGCTATGGCATATGAAAAACTGTAAGGTGTCTGACTAGACTGTCATTTCCTAGTGATACTTCCTATTAGCAGAACTTTCATCCTTTGATCGCTTGTACTGCTCTCAGATAGAGACAATGCCTGATAACTTTTTTCCTGCCAGAGTTGTAAATCGCTCTGTGGAGGCTAACAGAGAAATGCCTATGGTTGTTTCCAGGGCAGCAATTAAACTGAGGGTATTTGGTGGTTTCCTGTTCAAACAGTGGCCACTGCTGTTCATTGTGCGCTGCTGAAATAGTCTGCTTTATGGGACAATTTTCAGTCCAGCTGCAACATCTCGGGGTGATTTTTACCCACAGAGTTTGCATTTTTAAAAGTGAAAGTGCTTTCATTTTGAAAATTGCTTAAGGAAAAAATACCCGCAGACACTAGTACCCGTTTTTCCTGTGAGAATAGGTGCCAACTCTGTGGGTGCTGTGTATGCCCAAGCACCCTCCCAATATTTTTGGGACCTCATGTGACCACAGTAGTGCTGCCTGATTAAAATCAACTCACTGATTCACTTCAGTGAATCAATTCAAATTGATTTGTTCTCCCAAAAAATCGGACTCACTGATTCAGTGACCAACATCCCCTCCCCTGTGAGACCTGACATACCTCCGGGTCTCCTAAAGCAGCACTAGCACGAGCTGTAGCTGGCCAGCAGAGGCAACGCTCTGAACAGGCTGGTGCCACCTGCTTCGCTGGAGCCTTCCCTTTGCCGCATCATTGATGACATCACTGATGATGTTTGCTTGTTTATCGCCCGCCCTTATCCAGGACGAGTTACATGTTAACATATGAAATAAAACATAACATTTATCATACAAGTCACATCAAGAAAACGATATAACAAACTACATAAATACATACAAAAATCAAATTGTATATGACATATACGCCGCATCCACGACGAATGTCATTTAAGGCCAGAATACCGGCCAACCCTGTGATACATCAAAATGTAAAATTGCATAAGGCATACAGGATGTCTCAATGACTAACATCATTATACTAAATAAAGCAGACCAGACCATCGAAAACTTCCTTGACCAGCACTCATCACTCAACAATCATCACTCCTTCCCCCTCAGCCAAACTCAGACCATATATTTAATCTTACAGAACAAGTATCTTTTCACCATTTTCCTAATGTTCTGTAAATTTTGCTATTGGCGAATATATCCTGGAAGGTTGTTCCACTCCCTAGGACCGATACAGTGAAAAACACTGTTTCTGGAAGAGGAAAGCCTTAAGTCCTGCACGGATGGAACAGACAGATCACAATACTCAACTGAGCAAAGCAGTCGAGCCGGCTCACGTGGCATTATGCTCTGGACCAGGTATTTGGAGCCCAACTTCTGTAAGCACTTGAAAACATTTACCAATAGCTTGTAACATATCTTATCCCTAACTTTCAATCAATACAACTTTAGAAAATATTCCGCCACATGCTCACGTCTGTGAGCATGTGACGAATGTGAGCATGTGACTGATGATGCAGCAGAGGGAAGTCCTGGCAGGTCAGGCCAAAAGCAGCCTGTTCACAGCACTGCTTCTGCTGGCCAGCTACCGCTACCACTGCTGCTGCTTTGGGAGTCCTGAAGATATGTCAGATGTCATAGTGGTGTGAGGGTTGGGTTGGTTGGGAAGTGCCACACAAGGGGATAGGAGAGATGGAAAACAGCTACACAGGGGTATGGGAGGAAGAGATGGAAAAACTGCTACAGAGAGGGATTGGAAAGATGGAAAGCTTCTGCACATGGGGGAGAGATAAGAGAATAAGAATTGTTGAATGTGGTGGAGGAGAGGAAGGGAGAAATGCAAAAAAGAGGTAGTAAGGGGTGAGAGGGAGAAATTCTGCATATGGTGAATGGGAGGTATACATGCATGGAGAAGAGAAAGGATGGAGGGCATGGAGAGATGGTGCATGGGGGAGAAAAATAAATGTTGCATATGATAATGGAGAGGTGGAAGGGAGAGATGCTGCATGGAGGGGAATAGATAGGTTTGACTGAGGGTAGGGAAAGAGAAGGAGAGGACAGAGATGCCAGACCATGGTAGGGAGGAAGAAAAGGGGAGGAGACAAAAGGAGATACCAGACCACAAGAAGGGAGAAAAGGAAGGAGAGAAATGTTGGACTACACTGGACAACTAAGTTTTTGCTTCTTCAACACTTTAAGGTATATCTTACAGATTTTTGGCTGCTGATCATGAAAATCACATTTAAAATTACATATCATGTACCGTTTAACAAAACAGTACATTTTTACAATTTATTGTTATACTTTCAGGCTAATACAATTAATTTGTAGCCTAATTCTTAATATAGGCTATTGCTCATGTTATACAATGCTGGATATAGTGTGGGCCTTGTCAGGTGTACATTCAGGACAGTTTGCATAATGTCCATGGAAATGATTTAGGCTGGGCATGCCTGAGCATGCTTGCATATGGGCTTGATGGATGTGCCTGAAAAGGCTATATAAAAGCATATGAAAATATGAAACTGCTGTTAAAGCATATCCAATGCATAAAGTACAACTGGAACATCTGTGGTGATCTTAAAGTAGTAGCTCTGCTACTTGGAATTCAGCTTGGATATACCAAGTACTGTTGTGCTGTTGTACTGTTGCATTATATTCCAAAAGAACTGGCCAGTTTGTAAGAATTTGGTTCCAGGACAGAAAAATGTTCTACATGGAATTCCAGATGTTGGATACGTGGAGGGGCATAATCAAAAGAAACATCTAAGTCCCCTTTAGGCATAAGCCCCTAGGCACAGAAAGTGAGCAGCAGGGAAATGTCCAGTCTAAAAAAAAATATCCAAACTGAGGGTTTTTTTTTAATGGTCTACCTCTATGTTTAGCAATTTAATCGTCCAGACTGCTAATACATCTATCCTTAAAACACATTCCTGACCAAAAAATCCCCCAAGTCCAAAACGCCCAAAACAAGAACTTTTAGGCGAAGCATGAGTCTCTAACCGCTGCCTGTTATAAACAATGCCGGTTACAGAATTCTGGAACTGCTCTCCCCACTCCCCCAGCAATGAAGGAGTGATGCCCAATCTCTTCTGCCGGACACAACCCCCCCCCACCACTGTGATTATCAGCAGGAGAGATGCCCAATCTCTCCTGCCAGACAACCCCCATGAACCCCCTGCCCCTCAGCCCCCTTCCCCCGACCATGCTCTCCCTCCACACACCCCAAGATCCCCAACCCCTCAGACCCCGCTCTAACCTTAATAGATGGCCGGGTTCTCCCTCCGGCCGGCTAGTAGGCCCACCTTCCTCTGAATGGCAGGCCTGCCCCTTCCCAGTGCATTGTGGGATGTACCGGGGAGGGGCCTAGGGTCTGATTGGCCCAGGTACATAAGGCCCTGCTCATAGGAGGGACCTTAGCACCTGGGCCAACTGAAATTGGGCCAGTTGCCTAATGCCCCTCCAAATGGATAGTGGAAGTGGAAGCTGATGTGATTTACATGATCAGAAGTTGTGGAATGTCCAGAGTACACTGGAAGAGTTGAGTCAATAGTTTTGTTGTTTTTTTTAAGCAACAAACTAGTGAAATGAAAGACCATGTGATGGTGGTTGAAGACATTCAGACCACACTGAAAAAAAAAGCTAGAGGCTTGTCAAGACTATCTTGAGGATCCAGAGAATCGTTCCAGAAGGCATTGTAGGCTGGTAGGGTTAATTGAGACCATTCTTGAAAAAAAACTGTTGGGGTTCTTGGAGGCCTGGTTCCACTGAGAGTTAAGCCTGCCAGAGAACCTATGTCCATTTTGGATAGAGAATGGGGGGGGGGGCATAGACTGAGATCTGAGTAATCTACTACTATGAGACCATGAGTGGTGAATTTTAAAATCTTAAACTTCGCTCACAAAGTTGTGATTCTGCAGGTGCTGCAAAGTGGAAAATCACTTACCGATGAAAACAGAAAAATTATATGCTCTCAGGACTTCCACAGGGTTCTCCAAGCAGGAAAACGGTGCCAACAAAAAGTGCAATACAATTTATATACAAATAATGATAATCAACCAAACACTTATAATCAATCAGTATCTATACAAAACATAAAAATTCCCTCCCCCATCCATCATTACCATCAGGAATAATATCAAAACAAAAGATATACCCCTCCCCCTCCCACTCCCCATGGATGTGTGGGTTAAAAACAACAGAAAATAAAGATAAAGGACAACTATAGCAAATCTACAAAAGACGTCAATGGATCCCAAATTAATTTGAATATCCTATTATGCCCCAGCATGTCAGCATTCATTTTCTCATATTTATAAATTAAACATAAGCTCGCCCACCAAAAAGGAAAACTAAGGTGATACCAATTCTTCCAATTGCAAGTAAAAATATTAAATCTGATCTGCTATATCCAGCTTGCCTTCGTGTAGCACATCAAGATCAAAACCAATTGTTTGAAATTTTTGAGGAAGCCCATAAGTATTTATTGTGGTTTGTTGGAGGTTCTGAGGATACAGGCACTGATATTGGAAGGCATTCTTCTAGCTCAGGATGTTGAGTGGCATTACCCAAGACTTTGAATGTGACTTCTGAATGGTTGCTTTTGGCAACAAGGGATTTTTCTCCCTTTGCATTTAAGTATTAGCAATGAAACAGTGACATGAGGCTGCAATTCTCTTTTTTTTTTTTTTTAAGATTCCTATACTGCCCAGATGGACACTATTGAAAATGGTGTATGTCTCCTAAAAACATAGGAGGCTCTCGTAAGAACCCAGTCCTGGAGATCCGGGAAATTACAGACCGGTAAGCCTAACTTCAGTGCATCTCGAGGACCGGATGTGGGCAGCCCTGACGAAGACAAACATGATTTTATGAGATGGAGTCAGCATGGGTTCAGCCGAGGAAGATCTTGCCTCACCAATTTGCTTGACTTCTTTGAAGGTGTGAATAAACATGTGGCTAAAGGTGAGCTGGTTGATGTAGTGTATCTAGATTTTCAGAAAGCTTTTGATAAAGTTCCTCATGAGAGGCTCCTGAGAAAATTAAAGAGTCATGGGATAGGTGGCAAAGTTCAGTGGTGGATTAGGAATTGGTTATCAAATAGAAAACAGAGGGTAGGGTTAAATGGTCATTTTTCTCAATGGAGGAGAGTAAACAGTGGAGTGCCGCAGGGGTCTGTATTGGGACCGCTGGAATTTAACATATTTATAAATGATCTTGAAACTGGAATGATGAGTGAAATGATTAAATTTGCAGATGACACTAAACTGTTCAAAATTGTTAAAACCCATGTGGATTGTGAAAAATTGCAGGCAGACCTTAGGAAATTGGAAGACTGAGGCCCACTTTTACTAAGGTGCACTAACGCATTTTAACACGCATTTAGCACATGCGTGTGCACTAACCGCTAATGCGTCCATAGGACAACATGCACGTGTTAGCATTTAGCGCATGTTTAGCACACACTAATATTTACCGTGCACTACAAAGCATAGTGCACTTTAGTAAAAGAGGGCGTGAGTGTCCAAGTGGCAGATGAAATTTAATGTGTACAAATGCAAAGTGATGCACATTGGGAAGAGTAACCCAAATCACAGTTACCGGATACTAGGGTCCACCTTGCGGGTTATTGCCCAAGAAAAGGATCTGGGTGTCATCGTAGACAATATGATGAAACCGTCCACCCAATGTGTAGCGGTGGCCAAAAAAAGCAAACAGGATGCTAGGAATTATTTTAAAAAGAATGGTTAACAAGACTAAGAATGTTATAATGTTCCTGTATCATTCCATGGTGCGACCTCATCTGGAGTATTGCATTCAATTCTGGTCTCCTTATCTCAAGAAAGATATAGTGGTGCTAGAAAAGGTTCAAAGAAAAGCGACCAAGATGATAAAGGGTATTGAACTCCTCTCATTTGAGAAAAGACTAAAAAGGTTAGGGCTCTTCAGCTTGGAAAAGAGACAGCTGAGGGGAGATATGATTGAAGTCTACAAAATCCTGAGTGGAGTAGAATGGGTAGAAGTGGATCGATTTTTCACTCCGTCAAAAATCGCAAAGTCTAGGGGACACTCAATGAAGTTATAGGGAAATACTTTTAAAACCAATAGGAGGAAATATTTTTTCACTCAGAGAATAGTTAAGTTCTGGAATGCATTGCAAGAGGTTGTGGTAAAAGCGGATAGTGTAGCTTGTTTTAAGAAAGGTTTGTACAATTTCCTGGAGGAAAGTAATGTAAGGTAATGTAATTTATTTCTTATATACCGCTACATCCGTTAGGTTCTAAGCGGTTTGAAGAAAATATACATTAAGATTATAAATGAGAAGTAAGAAGGTACTTAAAAAATTCCCTTACTGTCCCGAAGGCTCACAATCTAACTAAAGTACCTGGAAATTAATAAAGAAGAGAAAATAAAGATGGTTGAAAAAAGAAAAATTCTATGTGAATTTATAGGATGGAAATTAAACTGACAGTGAAGAACTGTATGAAAAATACATATGGAATTCAGTTAGAGAGGGTAGGTTACAATCTATTTATGGTATTTGTTTAATTGGAAGGTGTTAAGGTGGGTAATTTGGGGGAAGGTTATCTGAAGGTAGGTGAATCTTCTGGAGGTAAAAGAGGAGGGGTTAAGATATTTGGATGAATTTTTTGAAAAGCAGGGTTTTGATTTCTTTTCTGAATGTTTTGAAGTTGTCTGATATTGTCATAAGATTGGAGATGGAATGGTTGATTTTTGCTGCTTGTGTTGCTAGAAGGTTGTCAAACATTTTCTTGCGTTGTGTGCCTTTGAGTGGGGGGAAGGCGAAAGGGTTCGAGGTTCTTCTGTGTCTTGAGGTGGAGATTTGGTTTAAGATATTACTGTATCAAACTCAAAAGTGCAAGGTTTAGATGTTACCAGCTTTGCACAAAGCCTAGTTCTAGGTTTACATGCCCACATTAAAAAGGCAACCCGCAATATAAATTCCTTACACAGTCCTTTAAGGATGGTCAAGACCGATGTACAATATACTTCAACCCAACAACTTCAAAATAAAAACCATTCCACTTTAGTCTATCCTTAATTTGTTAAACAACTTAAGAGCAAAATTAAACCTGTGATTTTCTCCCCCAATTACTGGAAAACACTTCACACCAAAGATTCTCTGACAAAGGTAGGGGTAATTTAGGTTCAATTATTCAACTTTTCAAATGCAAGAAAATAAATCAACTGAAGTATACAACAATCAATACTTTTTCATAGTTTCTTGCAGATTGATTGTCATCAATAGGGGCAATGGCAGACATTAAAAGCAACTTATATCTGTAAAATAATGGAACTGAAATTTCCCAATTTTTAATCTTGTATGCCAGCCCCAGGACAGCATAGTACTAATCTGCAAGATTAGAACTAAGCAGCAAAATGGCTGCAACAGAGCTACCATGGAATGTTAAAACAAATGTTTAAAAAGTTTTGAAAAAATTGTTTTCCTCGGTGTTGCAACTTGTATGATTAAAACCAGCACGACTTCAGCTAGATAACATTTTAACACATAACTACTACTGGAGACATTTGGTACTTGTCTTCTATCTTTCCAAGTCCATAGTCTGTTATTGAGAAAGACATGGGGGAAGCCACTGCTTGCCCTGTATTGGTAGCATGGAATATTGTTACTCCTTGGGTTTTGGCCAGGTACTAGTGACCTGAATTGGCCACCATGAGAACGGGCTTCTGGGCTTGATGGATAATTGGTCTGACCCAATAAGGCTATTCATAGGTTCTTATAGCACTACTACACACAGATTTTATTTTTTTTAATGATTCCTGTTTGGAAGAGGATGTTCTCTCTTGAGTTTATTGCAGTGTGACTTTCTGCTTTCAAGAGATGGATATGGACACAGTGTGTGTTGATTTTTTTGTTAGTATTGGTCTTGTCTCCTCTGTCAACTTGTTAATTCATTAAATCTAAGTATGTCTGTTAGCTTCCTTTATATATGATGCACAATCTTAGTGTTGGAATTGGGTGCTATTGCTCACCGATTTGTTGGGGAAATTTGTCATTGTTAGTATTGGGTACTTGTATTGTGGGGGGAAGGGATATAGTAAGGGCACATGAAAGGAGTAGGCAGTAAATATAATGAGTCCGGTAGTAAGGACTAGTAAGGTGGAGTTTCAGAGGGCTTCGGGAGGATAAGAGGAGAGGGATGAGTCAATAAGGAAGGGTAAGGTTGGTAAGGGTAAGGTGAGGAAGGGGTTATTTTTGTGCCATTATCTGATATGCTATAACATTGCAATTTTTGATTTTTGTCAAATCTCTCTTCAACTATGTCTGGTTTAGGGGTTTTGGTGGTAGTCCAGAGGAGGGATGGATAAAATGGATAAAGTGGAGAACTGAGACAGTCTTCCTCTAAGGATTTTAGCAATATTACGCAATGAATTGTACAGATTTTAGATATCATTTAAGGTGCAGGAGTTTACGCGGAATGTGGTGAGCCTTAACTCACCAATAAAATGTTCACAAAGTTTATAGCAACTGCAGCGACACAAAGTAGATGTGATGATGCATCAGGACACTTATCTTAATTATATTGAACACACCAAATTAAAGAGGTGGTGGGTCAAGGACTGTGTCACTTTAGAGGCACAAGGGAAGAAGAGAGGAGTGGATATTCTCTTTCAAATGGAAGTGGCCGATGAGCTCAAAGTTCTCACAGTAGACTAAGGTGACAGGTACTTGTAGCATGCATTGATAGTGCAGTGGGTGGTGTTGCATACTATATATGCTCCAAATCAGTAAGACAAAATGTTTTACAAAACAGTGACTCAGCTCTTTCTGCACTATCAGTATAGTTCCTTAATAATAGGATAGGATTTAAATAGGGCCCGAGACCCAATTATGGACCAATCCCTGACCTTCAGATTGGAGAAAGTCCTATTAAGGACGCTCAGTATTTATTGCTTTGTTTAAATTTCAGATTGGTTCAGATTGGCGTTACTCGAGAGGGTTCAGAGGAGAGCGACACGCTTGATAAAAGGGATGGAAAACCTCTCATACGCTGAGAGATTGGAGAAACTGGGTCTCTTTTCCCTGGAGAAGAGGAGACTTAGAGGGGATATGATAGAGACTTATAAGATCATGAAGGGCATAGAGAGAGTAGAGAAGGACAGATTCTTCAAACTTTCGAAAAATAAAAGAACAAGAGGACACTTGGAAAAGTTGAAAGGGGACAGATTTAAAACGAATGCTAGGAAGTTCTTCTTTACCCAACGAGTGGTGGACACCTGGAATGCGCTTCCAGAGGGAGTAATAGGGCAGAGTACAGTACAGGGGAATAAGAAAGGATTGGACAATTTCCTGCTGGAAAAGGGGATAGAGGGGTATAAATAGAGGATTACTGCACAGGTCCTGGACCTGTTGGGCCGCCGCGTGAGCGGACTGCTGGGCATGATGGACCTCAGGTCTGACCCAGCAGAGGCATTGCTTATGTTCTTATGTTCCCCCTTCCTCTATGTGTTTACTTTTTTTTATCTTGCTATACTCTAACTGATTTAGTTTCTCACCAATTCCCATTGTTCAAGTATGTCTATCGTATTTGCTATTAGTCGTAACATGTGTGTATGAATTTTTATGTAAAACCCATTTTTAACTTTTATGTACTCCGCTTAGAAGCTTGACTAAGCGGAATAACAAATTTGAAATAAACTTGGAAATTTGGAACCCCTCAAGGGGTCTCTCCAATATGTGTACTCTATTTGACTTGGTTGATGTTTGGTGATTGTTATATACTGTAATAGGGTAGGAGGGTGGTGATATAGAACAAAGATTACATTATTTAGAACATTGTTAGATTTTTCAATTACAATATCTGTTCCCCATAAGTTTAATGATGATTTAGATTGAATGATGTTGATTTAAGGGTGTGGTTCTGCCTGTTTTTAAATTGGGAGGATGTTGATATCAGCTCTTATATAAGCAACTGAATAACGCTGCTACCATGATAACATTAAGGAATGTGAAGGCCACTACTCATGAGTACACCTACCTGAAAATACATAACATATAATTTGGCATTTGCATGTGTATCCGCCATTAATCTAACAAATTATTTGCATAATCGGCACATAGCTATTTGTGTGTACTTTATAAAATAGCTCTGTTTGTGTTAAACCCTATTATTCCAAAAACTTGAACATTTTGTAGCCCTTGGACTTGGACTAAAGTAAAAGGCAAAAGTCGATAGAAATGCAGAGGGTAATTTTGTAAAAAGGCATCTAGTTTTAGACACCAAATGAGAGCCTCTTCTACTGTATAAAGAAAAGTAGGCACCTACTTTTCCTTGTAGGATATACAGATCCGATGTGTTCATTTATTTTCAGGCGTAAGCACTTAACACCAGACATAGTGCAGATGTAAAGTATCGTACCCTAAATTGTTGAAGAATACATGCAAATCATATTATTCTACAATTTATATGTATAATTGAGCACCCCACTGACATTCTGCCCAACCTCTTCCTATGTGAACATTGTCCTACAAAGTATGAAATTGTGGAAGCAGCCAAGGTTAATAATAGGTAAAAATGTAGATAAAATGTATTTTAATTCAACCTCCTAATAAAGTTTATCTGCTTTTTACCTCCTATTGGCTGTTTCTGCTTCCACAATTTCTCTCCTTCAGGAATTAGCAGCCACTTACCTACTTTTTTTTTTTTTAGGACCTGCAAAGTGTGAGTCATCAAAGCTTGGTGCATATTTACAGAATAGTGTATAACCAGAATATTGCCATTTATGTATGTATATTTTTACATATTTGCTTAAATGACTAGAATACCAACATTTATGCAGGTACATGCTACCAAATTCTAGGAGGCCCACAAAGCAAAATATTATGAAATATAGAGCAAAATGTCCCATCTAATCTACTGAGTTTGAATCTGTCAAGATGGAATTATTTTCTTGAAAATAGTGAAAGTGCTAGAGGTCAATGTACTGTACTAACTCATAGGATTTCCTGCAGATTAGCTATCTCATTGGCATGCAGATTTGCTGTCTATGCATATAATCATACGTATATGTGAAAATTTGCTTAGGGACAGAGAAAAATGCACAATTATACCTTATTTGCATGATTTGCATCACAGCAACTCATTAATTTTGAAGTGAAATAACATTTTCCACACTGTATTATGTGTGAAATTTAACTGTTAAAAAGCAAAAACTTGTAATTATATTTGCAAAAAAATGGGGATGGGGACAATGCATGTGAAATTTACAGAATGTGAGCTTTAGCCATTTTTGCACATTTTAGAGAATTTTTCTATATTGGCCTTTGGCCCCCCCCCAAAAAAAAACAAAAACAGAAAACATTGCAATTTTCATTTTAGTGAGTATGGAGGATGGTTGCATTAGTATTGACTATCTTAATCTAACATCCATTGATGATCCAAGAGAGGTACTTAAAATCAATATTTTGGTTTAAACAAAGAATAATTGATAGTAAAGTTCAAATCATGTTAATTTGCATAATATCTACAGAACTAATTATTATTTGACAGCATATACAGTACAGGATTCATACACACCAAAATGTGTATATGCAGTGTAAGTGATGATCGTTTTAGAATTACATTAAAATATGAGGGAGTGCTGAAAAGTTCTCAGCCCAGCTTCCTAAAATTCTGAGCGATATTTTGCCACTGTAGCTGAAAAGAGTGTTATCTTATTTCGTTAAGCACTAATTTGCAGAAAAAAAATTCTGTTTTGACATGGTTTCAAATCATTGATTGAATCATATCCACGTCATTCTCTTGGTCGGGCTGAGAACTTTTCAGCATCCCCTCATAGTGTGAAGACTTTCAGTCTCTGGTAACCAGAGCTGAGATTGTGATGCCATAATGCCTCATTCCACCAATCAGAGCCAACCTCATCAGTGATGTCACTATAGCTTGATTGTCCTATACTTGGCTCACTTTTATTACGTATGAAGGGGTGCTGAAAAGTTCTCAGCCCAGCCAAGAAGAGAATGACGTAGATATGGTTCAATCAATGATCTGAAACAATGTCAAAACATAGAATTTTGTTTCTGCAAATTGCCACTTAATGAAAGAAGATAACACTCTTTTCAGTTATAGTGGCAAAATAGCGCTCAGAATTTAGGAAGTTGGTTAGTTGAGTTGAGAACTTATCAACACTCCCTTACATATACTATACAGTATATTAAACAGAGTAATTTGGGGAAAATATTTCTAAAGGACTTTGCAGTAGGCAACAAAAGTCACAAGAATAGCAGTAATATGAAAAAAGATGGAAAATGCCAAACAATTTCCATAGACATGGTGAGCATATTCCATCATACAGACATGAAGTTCAGAAAATGATTGTGACTATTAATGCAGAAATGGGTTTATTTTGCCAGCGTCTTATTAGTATTTTGCTAGCAAGGGTGACATAGGTGTGAGATTGTTATTATCAATACTAATTTGCAATCTCACATTTTAATTCATCATTAATATATATGAATTTTCATAAGCACATTTATTATAATATCACACTTCTTTGATATTTCACCATGTGTGACTTCTATCCAGACAGTGGAACCCTCTTTCATATCAAGCTTTTTGTTCCAGTGAATTTCCTGAAGTCCATTCCCTTACACTTTATTTCACTGGTTAAAAAAAAGCTCATTATAACATTGTGCTTTCCTTTTTCATGAACAATGCTGACTCGGTCTATTTCTATAGAAGCGTTCAGTACTTTGTGAACATCTTGGTCTGTTTCACAGCTCAATTATGAATATAAAGAGTGCTGCAATGCGTACTATTATTTTTCCCCTGACTTTCCTCTCACATTTCATCACGCAGACCAGTTGAAATTTGCTGCATTTTGACGGGGAAGGGATAGAAGCACCAGGCAATCATTTGTCAGAGATCTTTTTTCCTGAATAAATTCTTTGCTTTTATTTATATCAAAACATATAAAATGCTTTCCCAAGCAAAGTCAATTTATGATATCAAACAATTAAAATAGAATACACTACAGAAAACCATACTGAATTTAACCAATGCAAAAGAAAATTGTCCCCAAAACACACAAAGTGGAGCCAGAACTTGGAGCCAGGAAATAAAATTTACAATGCTTTATTGAAAATTATGACAAAACTTCCTGGCTCCAAGTTCTGGTTCCACTTTGTGCGTTTTTGGACACTCTTTGTGTTGTGGTTGTGTTGTGGAACCTTGGTCCTTTGTCTCTGACTTTTGGCTTCTTGGGATTGTGCTTCTTGCGAAAGAAAACTGTCCCTCGCCCCCCCCCCCCCTCATTCCCATCCCTAACATAAGAATAACAACCTAGGTGCCTTTAATAATAATAATAATAATAACTTTATTTTTCTATACCGCCATAGTCAGACGACTTCTAGGCGGTTCACATCGAAAGAAGGCTGGACATTCAGCGAATTACAAATGTGTGAGGGGAATGTTGCAGAAGAAAGGGGGGGGGGGAGAGAATATTTGCATTCTTCCAAATCGTGCACTCAGCACTGTAGCTCTTACCCCTCATTGTCTAGCGTGTCAGAAAGATGACACTCAGGCGTTTATCAACTCATGTGGAATTTATTTGGCTGCAGCCATAACAGCAGAATTACAACAACTGTTGTCAACAGAACATAATAATCAAGCATGAACGGTGATGAACTGTACACTGTAATCGCACTTCTGATGATGGCATAACATGCAATGTACATCACCAGGCAACATATAACCAAATGATGATCAGGCGCACAGCATATGCCTCTCTGTCCTCGCACAATGTGGGGCGCCGTACAAGCTTCCCCAGCTCACCGGACCCTTCCCATTCAAGGAGGTGTCCCCTCGTTATCGGTACGTTGCTGTGAAGATCATGGCCTGGCCTCCCTGCCGTCCAAGCAAGGCGACGTGCCCCATGTCTTCACCACAGTAAAGATGTATGCCTTCTACCCCTATGCTGTGCTTACCTGCCAGACTGGCTGCGACAGTAGTGAAGGGCGGGCGGGAGGGAAGCCGCGTCTCTCTCCCCGGATCCCAGTCTGGAAAGGGCGACCTCCCTTCCGTGTCCCACTCTTCTTCTATACCCCCCTCCCCTACCCCACTCCCCTTGCTGATTGGCCTTTCCTTCTCCTCCTTTCCCCCTCCCCCCTCACATATTCTCCGCTCTGGCTTCGGCCGATTTGGCCGCGCTCATCCCTATATGGGATCGGAGCTTGTTCTTTCCTTAATACCTGTAAATTAGTTTCCAGGTAGATCTCCAAGTATTCAGCAACTATGGAGAAGGTTCTGAAAGGCAAATGTCCTCATTGGAAAATGTGTCTTCCATACCGTGGCTATCACAGGGACAGTCTTTCATAGGGTGCCATATACAGTGGTGCCTCACACAACGAACTTAATTCGTTCCAGGAGCAAGTTTGTTATGCGAAAAGTTCGTTATGTGAAACGCGTTTTCCCATAACAATACATGTAAAAAAAAATAATTCGTTCTGTAGCATAAAATATGCTAAGATGACATAAAAAAAGATAAATTTATCTTGTTAGAGCTGTTAGCATGATATAGAGGGGATATATGTGAAGGGGAGGGGAGACAGGGGTTTTGTTGATCCTTGCTGTGTATTATAATCACCCCCCACATACTCCCCAGTACCTTTTTTAATTCCTCCCATCTTTCCCAGCCAGTGGCGTACAGGCCAGAAGCGCAGAGATCAGGAGCAATTCCTCTGCACGCCTGTGTGGGCCCATGCCGATCTCCGAATGGCTGCAGTTAGTTCTTGTGAGTCCCGCGAGAGCTGACTGCAGCCATTCAGAGATCAGCGCAGGCCCAGGCGGCGGGGGGAGGTTTAAAAATATGCGGTGGCGGCGGGGGGAGGTTTAACAATATGCGGTGGCGGCGGGGGGAGGTTTAACAATATGCGGTGGCGGCGGGGGGAGGTTTGCGATGCAGCTCGGGCGACTTCGTTGTGTGAAACGAAGTCCGTTGTACGAATCAAGACAAGAAGTTCGTTGTGCGCAGCGTTCGCTGTGCGAGGCGGCCGTTATGCGAGGCACCACTGTACTATTGGGTCAATATTCAGCCTCAACAGCCAGTTATTTTTAAATGATAGCCATGACAGTTATAATAAAATCCAGAATATTCAGCGCCACTATCTGATTATTGAATAGGGCAGAAAATCTAGACAGAGTGCTGTCTGCAAGTGTTGACATATAGTATAATGGTGATATTCAGTTGTCTATCCAGAGTTAGGAAATCCGTATAGCTTTATCCAGAAAGTGAAGGGAATAATGCTGCTTTCCAGAAAATTCACTGGGCCACTCCTCCTCTGCTCAAACGTTAGCCTGGCACTATCTGGATAGTTCTGGTTGAAACATTTGGTTTTGCTTATAGAGTTTTAGATAGGTTTTTAACCCTGCTTACTTTCATACATTTGGTTACCTTTATCATACAGTCTGCAGTATTAGATACCTTTATTTAATTTTCGTTCCTTCCTTCTAGTAAACATTTTCTGTCTTAATACAGTTTTGAATGGTATAGAAGAATTCTGTTGGATTGACTGATTGTAAGCACACATTTTCTTTTCTAATCAATAATTTTTGTGCTTATAATTTCATTATCTCTTAATTATTTATTTAATGTCCTTTTTATCTTTTGATATGAGAGACTAAGGGATCCTTTTACAAAGGTGCGCTAAGAGTTTTAGCATGCGCTAACCACGTGCTAAACGCTAATGCGTGCATGCTAGTCTATGGACATGTTAGCGGTTCGCATGTGTGTATATTTACTGCACGCTAAATGCGTGCTAAAACGCATAGCACGCCATAGTAAAATAGGGGGTAAGGTTTGTGAACACATTGTCTCTGATTCTATAAATGGTATCTAAATCCTAGGTGCTGTTTGTCATGGCTGTAAATCAACTGCTAGGTGCAATGGAGGGGCCTTAGGCACCTGGGCCAACCAGAATCTTAGGTTGGCTCTGCCCAGAGGCACATGGGCCAACCTAAGACTAGGGAAGGGTTGCCAGGCAGGAGGGACTGGGCATCCCTCCTAGCACATTCGTTTGGGGGGGTGCTGGGCGGGAGGGACTGGGCATCCCTCCTACTGAAGATCTACCGAGGGGGGTGGGTTTTTGTGACTTAGACCCTGTTTTAAATGGTCTAAGTCAGTGTTTTTCAAACTTTTTGCACCTATGGACCGGCAGAAATAAAAGAATTATTCTGTGGACTGACATCGGTCCGTGGACAGGCGGTTGAAGAACATGGGGCTAAGTCGTGGGCCAGTCCCCGCCCATCTCTATCCAATCTCCACCCCAGACCCCGCCCCCATAATAGTACCAATTGCACCTTGCACGTCCTGTGCCTCATCTGGAAGCCTTCCCTCTGACGTTACAACATCAGAGAGAAGGCTTCTGGTTCAGGCGCAGGACGCCCGTAGGAGCTACTGCCTGTGGCTTTGTGCACTGAATCAGTTAGGAAGAGGGAGCTGGCTTGAAGATAATGCCGCATCGATCACACCGTGGACCGGTGGTTGAAGAACACTGTTTTGGGCCCGATGCACGTGCTGGCCCTGTGGACCGGCAGGAAATTTCTGTGGACCGGCACTGGTCCATGGACCGGTGGTTGAAGAACACTGGTCTAAGTCACAACGTCCAAGTTCCGTCAATCCTGTGCTGCATAGCTTTCGGTTAAACTCTCCCTTTAAAACCAGTACAAGGATGACAGCTGCACTAAAATTTCAAGATTAAATAAAGGGGTTTCAGTACGGGTTCAGTTATCCCTATGAATGACCAAAAGCCCCGGGCAGGAATTTATAGGTGACTAGCACCAGACCAAAAGGTCTAAATAAACCCTGGGCAGCTGTCATCCTTGTACTGGTTTTAAAGGGAGAGTTGTACCAATTTTTTAGTAGAAGTTTTCAGAGTATTGGTATTTATATTTTTGTTTTTTTGGTTATATATGCAGTCTAAGCCTGCCCACGTCCCGCCCAAATCCTGCCCTTGACACTCCTCCTGAAACTATGAATGCTTAGGTCATTTAGAAATACGTCCAAAATCCATTTTTATCATCGGTACTTGGACGTATTTTAACAATGTTCGTCCAAGTGCCGACTTAGGCTGGTTTTTGGACGTTTTTCTCTTTCGATTATGAGCCCCTTAGGCTATAAGTGGTATATAAATACTAAAAATAAATAGATTAAGAGATTGTTTCCTAATTATCTCTCTAATCATTTTGTGTTTCCTAAGCAGGGAATCTGTCTATTTTCATTTTCAACATTAAAAGGATGCATTTCAAAAAGATTTTTGGGCAAAGCTTTATCATATCAGGCTGGTGTTTGGAGTAAAACTATAAGTGGTTTATTTTTTAATTCAATCTCTTACCAAATGTTTAGAAGATCTGTGAAGGCTTATTTATATGATAAATTTGTTTAAGAATTTTTAGTTATATGACGGATATAGTTCTGTATGTTCTGCATCTGGCAGATCTTCTTGATGTCAACCATTCTAAACTGTCAAGGTGTAGCGGGTTATAAATACAATTTTATTATTATTATTGTAGAATTAATGCCATTCCTGCGGGGAATGATCTGCTGCAGTGTTTCTCAACATGGTCCTGGCATACCCCCTTGCCAGTCAGGTTTTTAGGATAGCCACAATGAATATGCATGAAAGAAATTTGCATCTAATGGAATCAGTGTGTACAAATCAAGCTTGTACATAGTGGGCAAGGGGGTACTCCAGGATTGAGTTGAGAAACACTGATCTACTGTATCTATCACCTAAACTAATTCAGCCCCAGTATATCTGTCTGAGCTAATTTCTTTAAAAAATGGATACAATATTAACATAAGTACATAAGCCTCACCATAATGGGACTGACCAAAGGTTCATCAAGCTCAGCATTCTGTTTCTAGCAGTAGTCAATCCAGGACACAGGTACCTAGCAAGAACCCAAAAGAGTAAAATAGCTTTTATGCTGCTTATTCCAAGAATAAATGAATTTTCCCAACACCATATTAATATAAAATTTATATCATTATCACCCCCCCTCCTTTTATGAAGCCGCTTTAGGATTTTTTATTGCCAGATGCACAGTTAAAGCTCCAACGCTCATAGATGTTCTATGAGCGTCGGATTTAATACCCCCACGGCCGGCGATAAAAAAGCCAAACACGGCTTCCCGGCCTATTTTTTATTTATTTTACTTTTCTTTTAGACACTTATAAAACCCTTTTTAAAATCTTTATTTTCTAACTATTTTTATCACATTCTCTGGCAACTCATTGCAGAGCTTAATTACATGTTGAGTGAAGAAATATATTCTCTGATTTGTTCAAATGCACTACTTAGTAGCTTCGTTGCATGCTCCCGAGCCTTTGTATTTTTAGGAAAGAGTAAACAAGCAATTTACATCTGGTCATTCCACTCCACTGAGGGTTTTATAGATCTCTATCATATCTCCCCATAGCCGTTTTTCCTCTAAGCTGAAAAGCCCTAGTCCTGTTTAGTATTTCCTCATAGGGATGACATCCCATCCCCTTTATCATTTTGGTTACCCTTCTCTATACCTTTTCTAATTCTACTATATATATATATATATATATATATATATATATATATATATATATATATTATTTTTTTTTTTTGAGATGCCATGGTATAATTTTCAAAGTGAACAAATGCTTTGAACATCTGACAGTCTGAATATTGAAAACTACATGAGCACTTTCACTATGTAAGCAGTTATAAAATTATACCCTTCAGGATCCTTTCATTCCTATTAACTAAGGGGCTGGTTTTTGTAAATAATGTACATGTATTGCAAGATTTTATGTGCTCAACCAGATGCTTTTATACAATTACACTGGGATTTTTTTTTTTTCTGTAGCATTTCCATTTATTTGTTGTATTTCAAGAAATGCTTCATTTTTGGGTACTCTCTTTTACCCACTATCACAGATTGTTATTCCTGGATGCTCAGTTCTAATTACATCTGGACAATGATGCTGAATATAGGGGGTAAAAATCTTCCCGCTCCCTTCTTTTCCTTCCCCTCAAATAAGGCCTCCCTTCTAAGTCCCCCCCCCTCCTAGCTCCTTTAACCCTCTCTATAAGTTGCCTAGAGCCTAAATAGTTATGAGCGACACACAAATAGAAGATTAGATTAGATTAGACTAACAATATTTATCCAGGTATTGACAATATTCAGATTGGAACCTGGATAACTAATTATCCCTACCGTCCTTTAACTAAACTGTTATAGCGGTTATTAGCGCAGGGAGCCGCGCTGAATGTTCCATGCTGCTCCCGATACTCATAGGAACTCTATGAGCATCAGGAGCCGCGCGGAGCATCCAGCACGGCTCCCTGCGCTAATAACCGCTATAACATTGGAAGTCGATATGGGGCCAAATTAATGTTGTACTTGGGTCATCAATACCATTGACTTATGAAACCATAATTTATTGTACTGTATTACATGTTAAACCTTCTTTGGATCGTTATAAAAGCTGACTTTTCTTAATAATGATGGGAATAGCAATGCGGATGATTACACGCAATTGGAACAAAGCCTCCGGACAGTTTGACCGAGCATAAATCTAGAGTGCACACTCATACAGAATCTTCTCCGCTGGTCCGTCATTGGATCAGTTGCGGTCACACTCTTAAAGATCTTAAATGGCGTGTTATGGACCGCATTAATGTAGGGTGGGAGGGAGGGAACACTGTCCGGAGGCTTAACCGTTGTGAGCTCAGGTGGATGTTCATATTAGATTCGATGTCCCCTAAAGGGTTAAATGAAGCATCGGACTGGCTAGCCCAAGACGATCTTTAAGTGGGGCTTCTAGATCTCTTTGTTGAAATTAGGGGTTGTTTCCCTTTAAATTTGCAGAGGTAATGTAGCTTGTTCCCTGGATATGTCGTCATTTGGGAGGGGTATTTAAATCCCAGAGTCAATACGCCGCGGCTTGCCTTTCTAAGCCGGTTGGCGGTACGCTGTGTATGTTTATTAAAAATGTAAGTAATACGGAATTGAGGGAGGGTTTAGGTCGTCCTAATAAAATGTTTTTAAAAAATGTGTATAGTTTAGTTGGAGGCCTTAACCCCAAATGTTTTGTTTCTTGGTTTTCCAGCTTACCCATGTCGCCTTGACAAAGACATCCGAAACGCGTTGGCGTTCAGGGGATTGAACTTACAGCTAAAATGCTGAAAGCTAAGTAACTTTTTACATGTTCAGTGGATATGAAATGATAAACCGATAAAACAATAAAATAATTAATATTGAAAGAAAAATAATTTATAATGAATGCAGTAAAGAAGTAAAAAAAAGAAAAAAACGGAGGAGGAGGTTCCATGGGGCAAATGAGGAAGTTCTCCCTTCAAACTAAGTTGTTTGTTGGGTTGTCTGATACCCCATACGGTCCTCAATAATGACATACTTCATGAGTAGTTGATTTAGACTGCTGTGACTCTGTGATTTGTTGCCTTAAATAACACATTCAAAATTCAATATACACGCAACCGTATCCAATTCAATATTATTTAAGGGTCTCCGGAATGCAATGCAGCAAGCCCTATATAACCTTAAATAACAACATAGAGCATCTCAAATTAAAAACAAATTTGGCTTCAGCTTTATGTTCAATCATCCATTAATTTACTGAAATTATAACTTACAACTGCACTCAGAATATATTGGATGAGCTCCAGTGTTTCTTTCATCCCACTCACAGTGCTTTCAGTGTTGAAACTAGCTCACAGTTGGTTGCCAAATATTTTAACAACATCAATCAATATGGTGACATTAGGCCACGCCTCAGTTCATGGCAGTCAAAACTTGGGGATGGAGGGCTCCCGTATATTACCAGTAATATGTTGCCGGTAATATGCCATAGGTAATATTACTGGTACTATCACTTTTCTTACCCTTCCTTTCAATTTCTTTCCTTGTCTTTGACCATTAGTAGTTTTTCATCTCGGATGTAGATTACCGTATTTTCACGCATATAATGCGCGCGTTATACACGATTTTACAAACCGTGCATAACCTTGCGCGTTATACGCGTGAGCGCGTTTTACAACTTTTTTTTTCCAATCCGATCGGCATCCCCCCTGCGAATCGGCATCCTCCCCCCCCCCGCTCGCGTCAACCCCCCTCCCCCGCTATCCTACATCCCCCCAGCACCAAACATCTCTTACCCGATTGGGCACCGGCACCAGCACCAATGCACAGGACGTGCCAGTGCCCGAAGATCCTCCCTCGTTGGTTTGGGCTGGGCTGGGCTGGGCTGGGCGGTGCGATGCAGGAGAGATAATCCTTCTTCCTGCGCCGGGCTGGACTAGGCTTTGAGCATTTGCGCATGCTCAAAGCCTTCTGGTCTCGCTCTCTCCGAGATTCCAGCCCAGCGCAGGAAGAAGGATTATCTCTCCTGCATCGCACCGCCCAGCCCAGCCCAGCCCAGCCCAAACCAACGAGGGAGGATCTTCGGGCACTGGCACGTCCTGTGCATTGGTGCTGGTGCCGGTGCCCAATCGGGTAAGAGATGTTTGGTGCTGGGGGGATGTAGGATCGCGGGGGAGGGGGGGTGACGCGAGCGAGGGGGGAGGATGCCGGTTCGCAGGGGGGATGCCGGATCGGATTGAAAAAAAAAGTTGTAAAACGCGGGTAAGCGAGCGGGGGGGGGGAGGATGCCGGTTCGGAGTAAGCGGGAGGAGGTTTTAGCATGCGCGGTATACGCGTGTGCGCGCTATATTAAATTTTTTAAACATAAATTTGTGTTCCCCGCGCGCTATACCCGTGTGCGCATTTTACACGGGTGCGCGTTATATGCGTGAAAATACGGTATTAGTGGTACCTTGGTTTACAAGCATAATTCGTTCCAGAAGCATGCCTGTAATCCAAAGCGCTCATATATCAAACCAAATTTTCCCATAGGAAATAATGGAAACTCGGACGATTCATTCCACATCCCAAAAACTTTAATAGAAAATACAGTAGTGTACGCAATTGTATTGCAAGACCTTGCTCGTTTCGAACAGTCACTACTTGTGACTTTTATTACGTGATGCTTTTATTACGTTCAGCCGTGCTCAGCATGAGATGTGCATATGTTGTGCGCGCTTGAACTGCGGATGCATGCGTAATTACGTTCAGACGTGATCAGTAATGCGACATGCATCTATTGTGCGTATTTGACATGACACATGTATATGTTCTTGTACTGCAAGAGTTAAAATGTAAGAAAATGTTTTGCTCGTCTTGCAAAACACTCGTAAACCATGTTACTTGCTGTCCAAGGTTTGACTGTATTGTCTATTATTCATTTCTTTGCTATCTCCTCAGGAAAGGAGGACGGTATATTAAATTACAATAAACCATAAGATATTACTTTGTAATATGTTACTTGCCCAACACTGTCTAAATGATATATAAATGTATGTGTTAAAAAATAAAATGCTGAATTTCCTTTTAACAGCAGCAGTATAGATAGGTTTTAGCTCTATTCTGCCTCTATAGACCCAATAAAGTATAGGTGAATTGAGTCCATGGTGCTTTACAAGCTTGTCTTAAAGTCCAAAAATGTGTTTTGACCCTTGTTATCTTTAGTTAAAGAATGTGGCAGACAATTTCCCAGCTGTCAGTTTAACAGTGTAAAGTTTCTGCTGTGGAATATCAAAACATAGTTATATAAGTTAATGTGTTATTCTGTCTTGTCTACAAATCATTTCCCCTGCCACTCAAATGTTGTTGAGATCTGGTGGTTTTCTTTTTTTTTTTTTTTTGTCATACCCTTCATTAAGAAACAGCGGAAAGGTTTTGTGTCAAAGGCTATTACCACCAACAGAAAGAAAGCAATGGCTTGGCTATAGTCAGTTTTAGAGAGAAAAAGTACTGTAACTATAGCTTTGAACCAAATGTGATAGCAAGTCGGGATCTGAGAATGGTCGATACGGTTTGGTTAGATCATTTGACAAATTTATTGAAAAGTATGGTTTTCAGTTCTTTCATGAATGTTTTGTATTTGGGTGTCGTGGTGAGCAGATCTGAGAGGTGGTGGTCTATTTTTGCTGCTCTGGTGGCTAGTAGACCATCATATATTTTTTTGCTTTGCATGCCTTTGATTGGGGAGTAGGTAAAGTGTGCTTGAGTTCTCCTTGGTCTGGATGTGTTTTTCCTGATTAGGCAGTTGTTCAGATAGCTTGGTCCTTTTCGGGCTTTGAATAGGGTGCAGTAGAATTTGTGTTGTATGTGCGCTTGTACTGGGAGCCAGTGTGAGTCCTGGAAAGCTGAGGTAATGTGGTCATTAGTCTTAGGGCTGTATTTTGGACTGTAATTGTTTTAGCATGTTGGCTGGGCATGACAGGTAAAGTATGTTACAGTAGTCCAGGACTCCTAGGATTAGCGCTTGTACTATGAGTTTGAATTGTTCATTGTTGAAGTATTTTCAGACTTGTCTTAAGTTGTGCATGGTTACGAATGCCTTCCAAACCATTTTGCTGATTTGAAGTTGCATGGTGCAGCCTTTGTCTATCATTATTCCCAGCAGTTTTAGGTTGGGTTGTAAGGGATATGTGATGAAGTTTATTTCTAGGTTTGCTAATGACAGCCATATTAACTGCAAGGACCATTCCTTGCCCCTTCCCCACCCCCAACATGACATTTTATATTAGGTGCATCAACACAGCAGAAGATGTGCACTATCTTAACACAGCATATTAATGCTTTTTGGGCTCCACATTAACCATTAATGCACGTCAGGACCATAGCTATCTATGTGCAGCAGTACAAAGCACATGAGAAGCCAGGGTTCCAAAACTGCACTCCATCCATTGGCTTCTTTGGCTTAAATCATGGAAATGGATGTGGCAGAAGTGCAATAGGAACACTTTGGGAAGTGTCAAATAGAGTGCATTTGATGCACATTTCAGCGAGGTAAGACATGTTTTTAGATGTTCAAGTTGTGATTTTAGGAAAGGATCCACTCTTGTATAGCCTTTTCCAAAATATATACAGGAATACACATGTATTTACTGGCTATGTGTGGCAGAAGAAGACTTTTTAGATCTGTCAATACCTAAAACATCAAAAGAGCCTTTTGGACATGGGAAGGGCCAACAAAGTGATGGCCTGGCTACCCAGACATGACAACAGAGAAGTGACATACCTTACAGGGCACTGCTGTGAACTTCACAAAAAATAGTGCCACATAAACTTCTCACCACAACTCCCTTGTAGGTCATGGTGAGCCCCCCCAACACCCCTAAAACCTACTATACCCACCTATCTACCACCCCAATATGGCTGCAGGTAGCACCTATATGGCAGTACAGTAGGATTGGGGGGGTTTGGGGGTGCACATGTTCCACCATAAATTTAGTGGTTAGAGTGGCTTATGGGCTTGGGTCTTCCTCTCTATGGTTCACTATCCCACCCCCAGACTACTTAAGCCACCTCTGTGCAGCTCTACTAGGCTTTCCCTTGCCAGGTGCTGATGTTCTGGAGGCAGGTATGTACGTTTTTATTCCAATTTTTATGGTGGTGTGTTGTGTGTGTGTGTGGGGGGGGGGGGTGGTCAGTGATCACTGGGGAGTGTGTGTGTGTGTGTGGGGGGGTTCTGTACTTTGACCCTGAAGTGGTTATCTGGTCACCTTGGATACCTTCTGGGCACTTAGACCTGTTTTTAGATCGCCTAAGTCACAATGTATAAGTTCCGTCTAGGCTGTCTAGCAAAACTTTCGATTATCACTGCAGGATGACTAAATTTGGTCAGACCATATCCCACCCACCTCCTGCCCTAACCAGTCCTCAAAAATGCCCCTTTTCACTCTGGGCACACAGCAGTACTCAAAAGGCCTAAGCTGCCTCTAGATACATCTAAAACCTGTTTCGATTATCAGCACTTAGACAACCTGTCTTTTTAGGTCATCCATGCACTGTTTTGGCGGGCTTTTAGATGTATTTTCATTTTGATTATGTACCTCTCATTTTCCACTTGCAATGATGTGTTTTTCTATATGGCTCCATTTTTGTGGAATTCCGTGCCTCCATTATTACAAAAAGAGTCATTCTTTCCAAAATTTAAAGCAGCACTAAGAAACTACCTTTTTGAAAAGACATATGGTGGTGCTTAGCAAGTGGATTATAGTAACATAGTAGATGATGGCAGATAAAGACCTGAATGGTCCATCCAGTCTGCCCAATCTGATTCAATCTAAAAATTTGTTGTTGTTGTTGTTGTTTTTTCTTCTTCTTAGCTATTTCTGGGCAAGAATCCAAAGCTCTGCCAAGTACTGTTCTTAGGTTCCAACTACTGAAGTCTCCGTCAAAGCCCTGGGACATAAGCATTCCTAATCTCTCTCCTTCTTTTTATCTATTAATTACATTATTTTCCTTTACTTTTGATTAATTTGACAGTGAACCATCTTATTATATATCACAAGCAAGCCAGTATATAAAGTTTAATAAATTATAAAGTGGACTAGCATGGCAACTACACTTCTGGATACAGGATGACTTTTATGACAAAGTTTGTCTGCTAGATCAAATATTATGACTTCTATTTACCAAAGTACTGTAAAATATTGCAGTTACCACACAGTAATTGCCAAAATTAAAGAACAGTAACTGCCAAATTTCTGCATTAACTGCTGGGGACATTCCTAGTATTTTGGGAGAGCTGCCATGTATAGAGAAAGAGTCAGGTCTATGTCATGCATTTGGACTGCAAAAACCCAAGGGAATGGTACAGTTTAAGGGGTGAAGAACTTTTATGCATGAAAAGAGGAGCAGGACTTGGGTGTGTGATGATCTTAAAGTGGTCAGAGAGGTTGAAAAGTTGATGATGAAAGCTGGAAGGATGCATAGAGAGAGGTATGGCCAGCAGGAAAAGGAAAGTATTGATATCCCTCTATAAGACTCTGGTGAGACCTCATTTAGAATATTTTGTACAATTCTAGAGTCCACTTCTTCAAAAAGATATAATCAGGATGAAGTCGGTCCAGCGGAAGGCTACTTAAATGGTCGGTGGTCTTTGTCATAAGGCCTATGGGGACAAACGTAAAGAACTCAATATGTATTTGGAGGAAAGACGAGAGAGGGGAGTCTCATTTGAAATGAAGATCCAGGATGAGAGGGCATAGGTTGAAGTTAAGAGGTGATAGACTCAGGAGTAATGCAAGGAAATATGTTTTTTTACAGAGAGGGTGGTAGATGCTTAGAATAGTCTCCCGGTAGAGGTGGTGGAGACAAAGACTGTGTCTGAATTCAAGAAAACATGGGACAGGCACATGGGATCTCTTAGGGAGAAGAGGAGATAGTGGATGCTGTGGATGGGCAGACAGGATGGGCCATTTGACCTTTATCTGTCAACATGTTTCTATGTTTCTGTATTTCTAAGTGTATCCTTACTCTTAAAATTAATAGTATTTTGTATATTTTAATACTGAAGCAATGTATAAATGTGTGTGTCCTATTACAGCGTTACTCTTTTTTTTTCAGTTCAAAACATTTTATTAAGTGTTTTAAAAGTTACAAAAAGGAAAGAAAGCGTTACTCTTTTAATGCACAATAGCAGCCTTCACATTAGCTGTAAGGCTGAATGTCTATACATTACATTACATGCCAAAGAAAGGCATTTAAATACTAGCTGTTTACTAACTATTCTAGAGTAAATAAAAATAATTCAAACCAGATGCTTATTTTACTTTGTATTTTTAGAAAACCAACTCATATCTTGGCCATGAACATGCTGGAACAATTAGCAACACTTCCATTTCTTATTTGGACAGGAAATTCAAACAGAGGAACAAACTCCACAGAATGTATCAAGCATATACTATGCATTTTTATTCAGAAAGTGAATACAGGACTCAACAAGATCGTATTTCGGCTTCTCGACCTGCATCAGGAATCTCTGCTTTAATTGGAAACCATGGTTGTTTGGAGAGTACATACTTGACCAATGAATGGAACCTCAGAAATCAAATCAACGAGTTATGAAAAAACCTCAAATAAGGACAATGTTGTAGCACTGGATCCATGCTGGCAATGAAATGTCTTCTAAAATAATACACTGCATAACCACTATTAATAGTGATTATGCGATGCATTATTTTTTATGATGTTTCATAACTCATTTATTCAGTTTCTGAGATTCCGTTCATTAGTCAAGTAATCTCCAATGAACCACTTTATTTGGACAGGAGACATTTTCTACATAGCTGCCTGTATGCTGGATATTATTAGGACATGAGATTTCAGCGACTCCAATGCTGTACAGGACAATTTGTGGCAATGCATGAGGTAAAAACTTTAAAATGATCATGTGACTTTAAGATATCAAGAAAAATCTGTCTTGAACGTCAATGACAGGAAACATTCTAATGGCATCATATGATCAGTCTCAAATCTATACTGATTATTTTACAAAAATGGGGCTTCCACATTTCATTAAACAATTTATCTCGGGATCAGGGTCTGTAAATACCAATATATCACTCAAGTCAAAACCCTATATGGAAACAGACACACACTCTATAACACTACTAGGCCTCAATCAAACACATCAATCGTTCACACACCAAATGAGAAAGCAAGAAAAAGAAAAGAAGTGGAGAGAATGCCTCAGTTCTATTTCATCTGGCAAAAAATCTCCACTTCATAAAGATAACCACTCGTACATGTGAACAAAAATAGAAAAAAGGCACTAAAGTAGCCTGCAGAGTGATGTCAAACAGCATGCCAGGGCACCCAGCCCCCAATTCGTGATATTGTGGATACATGAGTTCTTCAACACTACGGACCTCAGTATTGCACAGGAGGCAGTCAAAAAAATAGAAACAACTTAGCTGCTAATGGCATCCAGGAACGTCTCAGTCCAAACTTTAACTCTTGGACCCTGCAGCCGATAAACCCGACGGGGAACCCTCCGTTTCGCTTTGTCTTGCTGCGTCAGGGGTATCAGTTCTACTGCTTCACTTGCTTCCACATTTCCTCACTTTGTAAACACTGACTGATTTTGCTGTGGTCAAACTAAGATTTTATGGGGTTAAAACATCATTTTAGGAAAGTTTGTCCTGAGTCTGATGGCTAATCCTCTTGAGAAAGGGGACAATATCAGCATGCTATTTATTATGGGGCTATTTGCTTCCAATGAGGGCACAATATAACCTCTCTCAGGAACCTATTTCTTAAACTAATGGACTGTGAACAGTTGACAAAACCAACCTGCAATGCAAGTACACTGACATAAGTACAAGGGCCAAGTTTGTCCAGATGTCTAATATAGCACAGATGGACATGAGAAGCAGTTGGCTAGGTTTTTAGTGTAAACTTTAGATGACAGTACCTAAAGCTTAACCTAGAAGGATTTTTTTTCTTTTTTTGACTGGAAGACATGTGCATATCTGGCTGGCTGTCAGTGTGTTAATTGTCATGAATGCCCTGCTGCTCAGCAGTTTGGAATCAAAGCAGAGGAGCAATCTCTATATACACAGTGTAATTTTTGCCAGGAACAGCTGTCAAAAGCTGTAGCAGATTCCAGATGATATTCAGTGACCTGGCCAAGGACTGAAAAGAAACTTGGAGAGCTTCCATTTATATTTAGGATGGGCATGGCATGGTTCATTTTTGTTTTGTTTTTAATCCAAGAAAAGTCACCAATAGCACTGCTGAAAACATAAAATCTGCATATTGATGTGGTTCTCAATCTTACAATGAAGGGAAAAATAATAGAAGTTGTTTAAGTAATAAGGATAGATGGCATGACTCCGGTGTTTTATTTTTCCATGGTGGGAACACAATATAACCCTTATAGAACAAAATTGAAACAGATATTCCAATTTAAACTCTATCATTTTGTTGTGTAACAGAAGCTTCGACATGTAATGGCATTTGCTTACCGAGATATTTCATCAAACCACGGGGAAATCAGCTGCCCAGAAAGTGGAGGGGGGAGGGGTGGAGAGACACACACATTAGCTTGGAGTGAAAAGGGTGATTAATTAGCTGTAGCATCTCAGGAAAAATACAAAGTGGCAGGAAATACAAAGATGGCAAATTGATAAAGACAAAGCTATTCATACTTAATAAAGGATCCAATAATTCATAAAGCAACTGCATTGTTCTTGCTAGTGAACTCTTTGTGAATTTCAAATAGCACATTGAAATTTTTCACTTTGGAATCATTTTGATAGCATAACCTGCGATTTCTAGTCTCAGATACAGATAAGCATTTTAATGAGAGCCTGCCACTGGAATTTCATTTTGGAAATTTGGGGATGACCAGTACTGTAAATTCTTTGACCAGCACAATAAGTCACACACAGCGATTTCAAAATAAAATTACCACATAGTGCTTTATGGTTCTGTATTCAGGTGCCTTTCACTATACTCCTTTCATGACACCAGTAAAAATAACCATTGTGTGAAGCAAAACAACTACTGTTATCTACAGAGGAAAACTCGATTTTCAGTCTGTTTTACCCAGGTAACTGCTTGTTAACTGTTTATATACCTGGATAAAATCTTTTCCCAAAACTGGCTCTCCATTTTTTCACTCTTAAACCATTATGGGAATATTCAAAACATAGATTTAGGAAAAATTGTTTCATGATAGGCCTACATTTAGAAGTTAACAGGGGATTTCTTTGTATGGTACTGAATGTTAGGTGTTATTACCACACTTACCCACACTTTTACCAAACCGTAATAGTGGTTTTTAGCGCAAGCTGGCGCGCTGAAATCTTTGTACTGCTCCTGATACTTTTGGTATTCTCCTTTTTTACTGTGGAATTATTAGGTTTCTGTTGTGTGCTGCAGGCCAGATAACGCACATCTTGGAGGCTAGCCAATCATTTTTAGCAGCAGATAATTTTGATCAGCATGTAGCTGGTTATCACAGCTGAAAATCCCTGGTTAGCGATGTTGGGGGAGTTCTAGGGGCATGATCGCTTAAGTCACAATATTCAGAACATATGTGGCCAGGCTTGAGGGCCAATAAGGCTGAATAAAAAGCAAGGCCTACTGTATCTTTGCCCACTAAGCCATGGCCAGTTGAGTCTGAATAGCACCTTATACCAACCATGGGCTAACCAATGTTGAAAAACCTGGATATTCAATGCTAGTCAATGGAAATAGCCCAGCATTGAAAATCTGGGTTGCATACTGGTAGTGGGCAGTCAAAGTGCTGCCCGCCATCTGCTTAATATCAGGCAGCATTTGTATAACTTCTACTTTAGGAAAATGTGCATACATACTTTTTACTATGCAGACTTTTCTGGATTGTGAAAGTTACATTATGGTCATATTTTCATTTAGAAAATACCTTAGGGAGAATATGCACACATGTATACATGATATTTGTTGTACCTATTATTTTCATGAATTATTATGGCCCTTATTTTAGAAGTTCTAGTCATGTTTTAAACATCAGAAAACTGCCATTTAAAATGGACATCCACATCCTGATTTTACTGAACCCAATATAAGGGCATCTAAAACTGCAATATGTCCTTATGGCAGGGGAGTGTGGTCCGGACATGTTTTGGTTGGAGCCATTTTTGTTGATAAAGTGCAAGTTGGGGGTGATTCTGTATTATTTGGCCATCAGCCTTTATAATATATATGTTCAAACATTTGTTTTAAAGTGCTTCTGAAACTCTATCCATTGGTTTTAAAGTGTTTCTGATTTATTCCAAGTATATGTTAGCATGTAAGCTCTTAACACTATTGGTATGTGATTATTTGATTATCCACCTAAGGCATATCACACTTTGGATTGCTCACCTTTTGTTCAAAAAGTTCCAGGACAGTTTGAATTACACACCAATGGGAAGTTCTTTTGATATGCACTAGGTGGCATTGAGTAGCTTGAAACCTCATGAGTAACCTAATTTTCTCCGTTTGTTGATATCTGTTTTCATCTCCGTTTTTGTGAAAGTGTGTTTTCATGATCGGCTATTTTCATCATGTATGACCACAATGAGAAGTGCTACAGCGGGAAGTTATATTTTAAATTGGGTAAGACTGCTACAGAAACTTATAAAATGTTGAAAGTGGCTTATGGGAAACATGCCATGAGTCATGGAAGGTGTTTTGGATGGTATTCACGCTTCAAAAGTGGTTGTGAATCAGTGGAAGATGATTCACGAACTGGAAGACCATCAACATCAACTGATTATGATCATGTTGATCAAGTGAGAGTTCTTGTGTGCTCTAATTTGTGATTAACTGTTAGAGACTTGGCAGAGGAATGCAACATCTCCATTGGTTCATGCCACAACATTCTACTAGAGAAGTTGGGGATGTCTCGCATTGCTGCAAAGTTTGTTCCATGGTTGATGACCGACGATCATAAAAACAACTGTAAAAAACATGATGACAGTTGTTCCCTAGCCACTTTACTCACCTGACATCTCCTGCTGACTTCTTCTTGTTTCCTAAACTTAAATCCATGCTGAAAGGAAAGTGATTCAACACCAATGAAAACAAAAAGCATAATTTGACACAGCAACTTTTGGAAATTCCTGAAGATGTGTTTAAGGACTGTTTCCAGAAGTAGAAATGATGTTGTGAAAAGTGTATACATAAGAAAGGGGAGTACTTTGAAGGGGACCCAATGAAATAAGTTGTAAGATTGTTTAATACATTTTTATAAAATCAATCCTGGAACTTTTTAAACAGACCTCATATCACTTTACCCAAAAATTTTGCATCAATGTACAATTTTTTTGTATGAATGGATCACTTATTTGTGTTTTTAATTTTGTTTATATAAACCCCTGATGCAGCCCTTGTTTGGGGTGAAACGTGACCCACAGTGAGCATCTTTTACGTAATAAAGCTAGATTTTATCTGATTTGGGTTCTACTCTTTTTTTCCATCCTAAGTCACAGTGGTGGCACATCAAATATTCAGTGCTGCTGCTCAGACATCTAACTGGGTATACTGGACTATATGCGAGTTGTCCTATCTATGCCTGAATAGCTATTGCGTACAGCACTGAATATCAGCCATACCCAGATAACTTCCAGGCACTATTAAATACCCAGATACTCAGATCTGGTTCCCAGATAAGCACCAACACTGAATATCCAGCCTTATTTCAGCCCACAGCTAATTTGTCTAATGAACAATTATTAATATGCACATCAATTGTAGGCAAACAATTTGTGAGGTGTTCCAAATGTAATTTCTTCAAGGTAATTGACTGTATAAATTCCTTAAGTTCCAACATGTTCATGTAGACTAAACAGTTCTGGCATTTGAAATGACTAATAATGATGCTAGATTTAACCCTGTCATTAATAGCAACTGAAAGTAATTCAAATAATACAACTCTGTCAGCCGTTTGCTTTCCCTTAGACAACATAAACTGGGGAACCTTAGAAAACCTTGAAGATTTCAGTAATTTTTGTAGAAAGATCTTTTTTTTTTTTTTAACTGCAGCACACAAGCTATTCACAGACTTAACAGTAGTTGCTGTTAGGAATGTACATTCATTGGTACACATTCAGGGGCTCTTTTACTAAGTTGCGCTAAAAAGTAGCCATTGACAATGGAACACCTTTTTGTTGGGGGGGAGGGGCACACTACATCCCCAACCCCAACTAAGTGCCATGCCCAGCTCTAGCATCTCCTCTTCCCCATGATGTCTAGCATCCTTCATTACCTCTGAACCCTTCACCATAGCGACCAACATTTCTCTCCTTCTCTTCCTCTAACTCAGGGGTCTCAAAGTCCCTCTTTGAGGGCTGCAATCCAGTCAGGTTTTCAAGATTTCCTCAATGAATATGCATGAGATCTATGTGCATGCACTGCTTTCAATGCATATTCATTGGGGAAATCCTGAAAACCCAACTGGATTGCGACCCTCAAGGAGGGACTTTGAGATCCCTGCAAACTGTACCCCTTCCCTTGTAGTGTCTAGCATTTCTTTCTTTTCCTATCTCTAAATCCCTCCCACCCTCTGTGGTGCCTAGCATTTCTCTTTTCTCCTCTTCTCCCTCATAGTCTGTAGTACTTCTCTCCTTCCCTACCTCCCCCCTCAGACTAAGAACCAGGGAAGCCAGGGATAAAATCTAACTGTTGCTTCTTGAGATCTTGGACAAGTCATTTAACCCTCCATTTCTTCAGGTACAAAAATATAAATTGTAAGTCACCCAGGGTCAGGAAAATACCTACTATATCTAAATGTTGCCTTGAGATATTACTGAGAAAGACATGATCTAAATCAAAATCCAAAATTCAATATCAGGCAAAATGTGAAGTAATACAAAACAACACAAATGTCACTTGAAACCTACAGAATAATTCTATCATACCATAATAGCAGTTACATCCATGAGTCAGACAACAAGGGCCTATCTAGGAAAAGACAGCACCACAAACAACGCATTGGGCACTAGAACATCAATAAATCTTTTTCATTTTTTATCACCTAAGCACTTTTATACTATATAAGTACAAACAAAGCTAACTGGAAGTGTATAAGAAATGAAGTGTGGTAAGAATTAATAAACATCATACTTTCAAATTTAAAAATGTTTTACAAAAGCATCTAATGGACCCCAAATTTCCTTGAATTTTCGGATTTTACTCTTTTGTTCTGCTAATATTTTCTCATATTTATAGTATATATGTGGAGGGGCATAATAAAAAAAAAAGTCTAAGTCCCCTTTTGGCCTAAGTCCTTAAACGTTCAAAGCAGAAGCAGGGAAACTGTCCATAACCAAAACAAACGTCCTTGTTTTGATTATGGCCTGCCTCTACTAAACACCCAGATCACCACTACATCTAAAAATATACCCCCACGACGTCTACACTTTTTGGACATAATGAACCAAAAAAACGCCTAAGCCCCAAACATCCAACAGAAGGGCTTTTAGGCAAAGGAGGAGCCAGTCCTTTGCCTAAAAGCTGGATTTTGTAACTGGTGTCTTTCAAAAACAACACCGGTTACAGAAACCCCCCCCACAACGATCCAGGCAGGAGGGTTCCCAAGCCCTCCTGCCATATCGAACCGCAACCCCCCTCCCGACAACATCGAGGCAAGAGGGAGCTCAAGCCCTCTTGCCCCGTCCAACCGCAACCCCCCCCCCCCCCGACAACATCGGGGCAAGAGGGAGCCCAAGCCCTCTTGCCCCGCGGCACCCCGATGATATCGGGCCAAGAGGGAGCCCAAGCCCTCTTGGCCCGGCGATCGTGCCCCCCGACTCGATCTGGACAGGAGGGAGCCCAAGTTCTCCTAGCCTCGGCGACCCCCCTACTGGATTGGTCCAGGAGGGAGCCCAAGCCCCCACTGGCCCTGGCGACCCCCTACCCCCCACTACAATACGGGCAGGAGGGATCCCAGGCCCTCCTGCCCTCGACACAACCCCCCTCACCACAACGACTGCCCCCCCCAGAACCCCCGATCGGACCCCCCCGCTGACCCAGAGGGGGGGGTCGCCGGGCCAGGAGAGCTTGGGCTCTCTCCTGGCCTGTTAAATCGGAGGGGGGGTTGCCGGGGCCAGGAGAGCTTGGGCTCTCTCCTGGCCCGTTAAATCGGAGGGAGGGGGTCGCCGGGGCCAGGAGGGCTTGGGCTCCCTCCTGGCCAGATTGAGTCGGGGAGGCACGATCGCCGGGGCAAAAGGGCTTGGGCTCCCTCTTGCCCCGATGTTGTATGTGTGTGTGGGGGGTGATGCATCGCGGCAGGCGAGATGCCTCATCTCCCCTACCGCGATGCCATCATTCCTCTACCCGAACTGCCGCTTTGGTTATGGGTACTTAGACGGTCAGGCTTTTTGATCGTCAAAGTAGCCATTTAGGACACTTTTTAGATGTTGTTTTTTTTTAATTATTATTATTAATCCCATAGGGTTTCCCACCAGAATAGTACATTTAATTTATCCCATTGCTTCCAATTCCTTATTATCATTTTGTAACACGACTCCAGTCATAATCAGGAGGAGTTTATCCATTTGTTTTTTAAAGTGGATTCTTATTCATTATTGAAGTTCCAAACAATATTAATCCATAAGACAATGGTATGGGAACTTCAAAAATAAGAATTATCTTGCTCCAAATAGACTTCCAAAAATCTAAAATTAAAGGGCATTGGAATATAAGATGATCTAATGTTCCCACCTCCAAATGACAGTGCCAACATTTACTGGATCTAGACTTATCTAATTTATGTAATCTCACCGGAGTCCTAAAGACTCTATACATTAAGAAATATAAGGTTTGCTTCATAGAATTCGAAGCAGTGCAATTTACTCTCCCCATCCAAAGATGAGGCCATTGTGCTGCAAAGATACTGTGATGTATTGCTAGGCCCCAAATATCTTGTAATCCTGTTTTAGGTTTTTTGGGTGAATAATCTTGTATTAGCTTATACCATCATTAATAAATCTATTAGTACAGATCAATCCTGCATGATCAATGCTAACAGAAAGCCATGTACCTTTGTCATGCACAGAACACAAATAGATTGTCACTTAATATAGAATAAATAACTACAAATTAAAAACAGAAAAATGTAGACAATAATGAAACTGAACCACCAAAAAGTCACAGTACAACTCCTGTACTATGCAAAGCAAATGTAAATTTCAAAAACTAACATTTGAAATTAGCAAAAAAATGGGAAATATGGTCATACCATTTTATTGGACTAAATACATTTTTAAATTATATTTCAGAGGCGAAAACCTCCTTCTTCAGGTTAGGACACTATGCTGCCATTATTCTGATCAAGGAGGTAGGTTTTAGTCTCCAATAGTTAGTAAAAAAGATATAACACATCTTCTCTCATCATCGAAATCTACTACCTGCTCCCCTAATCCAGTTCCCACTCACCTACTCAGTGCTATCTCTCTCGCTGTCATCCTTCCTATCAGTCACATCCTCAACCTTTCACTCTCCACTGCAACTGTCCCTGATGCCTTCAAACATGCAGTAGTCACCGCTCCTCAAAAAACCCTCACTAGATCCCACGTGCCCCTCCATCTATCACCCCATCCCCCTCATCCCCTTCTTATCCAAGTTACTTGAACGTGCTGTTGACCACCATTGCCTGTACTTCCTCTTATCCCAAGCTATTCTTGATCTGCTTCAATCAGGCTTTCACCCACTACATTCCATGGAAACTGCCCTAACTAAAGTTTCTAATGGCCTGTTCCTGGCCAGATCCAAAGGCCTTTACTCTATCCTCATCTTTTGTGATCTATTTGCTGCCTTTGATAGTGTTGATCACCACCTACTCCTTGATACGCTGTCCTCACTGGGATTCCAGTGCTCTCTCCTGGTTTTTCTTCCTATCTCTCCCATCATACCTTCAGTGTATGCAATGGTGGTTCCTCTTATATAGCCATCCCATTATCAGTTGGTGTACCTAAAGGCTCTATCCTGGGACCACTCCTTTTTTCTATTTAACCTGCTCACTTTGAGTGCTGATCTTTTCACATGGTTTACAGCAGGGGTCTCAAAGTCCCTCCTTGAGGACCACAATCCAGTCGGGGTTTCAGGATTTCCCCAATGAATATGCATGAGATCTATGTGCATGCAGTGCTTTCAATGCACATTCATTGGGGAAATCCTGAAAACCAGACTGGATTGCGGCCCTCAAGGAGGGACTTTGAGATCCCTGGTTTACAGTATCACCTGTATGCTGATAACTACCAGATCTACTTCTCCATACCGGATATCTCTACTAAAACCCAGACCTGAGTCTCAGCTTGCCTGTCTAACACTGCATCCTGGATGTCTCATCACCATCTAAAACTGAATATGACTAAAATGGAGGTGCTCATCTTCCCATCTAAACCCACCTCCCCACTTCCCCCATTCTCTGTATCTGTGGACAACATTCTCATCCTCCCTGTCTTGTCTGCTCATAATCTCGGGGTCATCTTTGACTCTTCTCTCTCCTTCTCCAACCAGATAGCACAGTTACTTACCGTAACAGGTGTTATCCAGGGACAGCAGGCAGATATTCTTAACGTATGGGTGACGTCACCGACGGAGCCCCGGTACGGACCTTTTTAACTAGAAAGTTCTAGTTGGCCGCACCGCGCATGCGCGGGTGCCTTCCCGCCCGACGGAGGAGTGCGTGGTCTCCAGTTAAGATAAGCCAGCTAAGAAGCCAACCCGGGGAGGTGGGTGGGTCGTAAGAATATCTGCCTGCTGTCCCTGGATAACACCTGTTACGGTAAGTAACTGTGCTTTATCCCAGGACAAGCAGGCAGCATATTCTTAACGTATGGGTGACCTCCAAGCTAACAGAGAGGGAGGGGGGATGGTTGGCCATTAGGAAAATAAATTTTGTAACACAGATTGGCCGAAGTGTCCATCCCGTCTGGAGAAGGTATCCAGACAGTAGTGAGTAGTGAACGTGTGAACTGAAGACCAAGTGGCCGCCTTGCAGATTTCCTCAATAGGCGTGGAACGGAGGAAAGCCACAGAAGCAGCCATAGCTCTGACCCTGTGGGCCGTGACAGCTCCTTCCAGTGACAGGCCGGCCCGAGCATAGCAGAACGCAATACAGGCAGCAAGCCAATTGGACAGCGTTCGTTTAGAGACAGGACGACCCAGACGGTTGGGATCGAAGGTCAGAAAAAGTTGAGGAGAGGATCGGTGAGCCCTGGTACGGTCAAGGTAGTATGCAAGGGCACGTTTACAATCCAGCGTGTGTAACGCCTGTTCCCCAGGATGAGAATGGGGTTTTGGAAAGAAGACAGGCAAAACAATAGATTGGTTGAGGTGAAAAGCCGAAACCACCTTGGGAAGGAATTTAGGGTGGGTACGCAGAACCACCTTGTCATGGTGAAAAACAGTGAACGGTGGATCGGCGACCAGCGCATGCAGCTCACTGACCCTCCTGGCAGAGGTGATGGCAATGAGGAAAAGCACCTTCCATGTGAGAAGTTTGAGCGAAGTAGTAGCAAGAGGCTCAAAAGGAGGTTTCATGAGGGCTGACAAAACCACATTTAGGTCCCAGACGACAGGAGGAGGCTGTAGAGGTGGTTTGATGTTGAAGAGGCCTCTCATGAAGCGGGAAACCAGAGGGTGAGCCGTGAGAGGTTTTCCGAGGATAGGCTCATGAAACGCAGTGATGGCACTGAGGTGGACTCTGATTGAGGTAGACTTGAGACCAGCCTCGGACAGAGAGAGCAGATAGTCCAGAATGGTCTCTACCGCCAATGAGGTGGGATTGTGATGATGCAGGAGGCACCAAGAGGAAAACCGGGTCCACTTCTGATGGTAACATTGGAGCGTGGAGGGTTTCCTGGAGGCATCCAGAATGCGACGGACAGGCTGAGACAGGGTATCTGGAGAGGTCAGCCCGAGAGAAACCAAGCAGTCAGGTGGAGGGAAGACAGATTGGGGTGCAGTAGAGACTGATGCTGCTGTGTAAGCAGAGTAGGAAACACAGGAAGAGGAATGGGCTCCCTGGAGCTGAGCTGAAGCAGGAGGGAGAACCAGTGCTGTCGGGGCCACCGGGGGGCGATGAGAATCATGGTGGCCCTGTCCTTGCGGAGCTTGAACAAGGTCCGCGACATCAGAGGGAGTGGAGGAAAGGCATAGAGGAACCGATCCGTCCAGTCGAGTAGGAATGCATCTGGGGTCAGACGATGCGGAGAGAAGAGTCTGGAGCAGAACTGGGGCAGCTGATGGTTGTGAGGAGCTGCAAATAGGTTCACTTGCGGGGTGCCCCAGCGAGCAAAAATGGAGTGGAGAGTAGGAGGGTCCAGGGTCCACTCGTGAGGTTGCAGGATGCGGCTGAGCTGGTCGGCCAGGGAGTTCTGTTCGCCCTGGATATAGACAGCCCTGAGGGACAGATTGTGGGCTATGGCCCAGGTCCAGATTCGGAGGGCCTCCTGACAAAGGGGACGAGATCCGGTGCCGCCTTGCTTGTTGATGTAGTACATGGCGACTTGGTTGTCCGTGCACAGGAGAAGAACCTGAGGGTAGAGGAGATGCTGGAAAGCCTTGAGAGCATAAAACATGGCTCTGAGCTCCAGGAAGTTGATGTGATGTTGACGCTCCTGAGGGGTCCAAAGTCCCTGGGTGCGGAGATCGCCCAAGTGGGCCCCCCAGGCATAGGGGGAAGCATCCGTGGTTATGACCATGGAATGAGGAGGCGGATGGAAGAGAAGTCCCCTGGAGAGATTTGAGGAGTTCAACCACCATTGAAGAGATTGCTGAAGAGACGATGTCACAGAGATGGGATGAGAAAGAAGATTCGTGGTCTGTGACCATTGGTTGGCAAGGGTCCATTGAGGTATCCTGAGGTGGAGTCGTGCCAGAGGAGTCACATGGACTGTTGAGGCCATGTGGCCTAGAAGGACCATCATCTGGCGAGCAGGGATGGATGGATGAAGGAGCACCTGCCGGCAAAGGTGAAGTAGCGTCCGGTGCCGGTCGGCAGGAAGGAACGCCCTCATCTGATTGGTATCGAGAACTGCTCCGATGAACTGCAGGCGCTGCGTAGGAAGCAGATGTGACTTGGGATAATTGATCTCGAACCCCAAGAGATGGAGGAAAGAGATGGTTTGATGAGTGGCTTGCAGCACAAGCGGAGATGTAGGTGCTTTCACCAACCAATCGTCCAAGTATGGGAACACTTGTAGGTTGTGGGACCTGAGAAAAGCCGCTACCACAATCAGGCACTTGGTGAACACCCTGGGTGATGATGCGAGACCAAAGGGCAGCACCTTGTACTGATAGTGGTGATTTTGTATCTGGAATCGGAGGTAGCGACGCGAAGCCTGATGGATTGGGATGTGAGTGTAGGCCTCCTTGAGGTCCAGGGAACATAGCCAGTCGTGTTGAGATAGAAGAGGATAAAGCGTGGCCAGGGAGAGCATTCTGAACTTTTCTTTGACCAAACACTTGTTGAGGTTCCTGAGGTCCAAGATGGGCCGAAGATCTCCCGTTTTCTTGGGTACCAGGAAGTATCGGGAGTAAAATCCCTGACCCCTTTGGTCTGGAGGAACTTCTTCGATGGCATTGAGGAGGAGGAGGGATTGGACCTCCCTGAGGAGGAGAGGAGTTTGGGAGGAGTGAGAAGCAGACTCTACGGGAGGATGATCTATGGGAAGAGTCTGGAACCTTAGTGAGTATCCGTGGCGGATGATGTTGAGAACCCACAGGTCTGATGTGATGGCCTCCCAGCGTTGGAGGAAGATGGTGAGGCGGCCTCCGATAGGTTGAGGAAGAGGCATCGAAGGGTGGAGACTGGCTATGCCCTGGAGAAAGGAGTCAAAAGGGCTGAGGAGGTTTAGTCTGAGGGAGAGGCTTGGTCGCCTGGTGAGACTGAGAGCGAGGCTGAGTGTGCTGTTGTTGGCGAGGACGGCGAGATTGCTGCTGAGGAGGATTCAGCGGCCTGGCAGAGAATCGACGTTGATAAGAGGACTGAGGCCTGTATGGTCGTGCCGGTGGAGTTTTCTTTTTGGGTTTAATGAGGGTGTCCCATCTGGTCTCATGGGCCGAAAGTTTTTGTGTTGTGGTATCAAGAGACTCCCCAAAAAGTTCGTCACCAAGACAGGGCGCGTTGGCGAGACGGTCCTGGTGGTTTACATCGAGGTCAGACACCCGCAGCCAGGCTAGGCGTCGCATGGCCACAGCCAGTGCGGAGGCTCGTGAAGTAAGCTCGAAGGAGTCGTAAATCGAGCGCACCATGAACTTTCTGAGCTGAAGGAGGTTGGAAATCTGCTGTTGGAAGAGTGGGACCTTACGCTCAGGTATATATTTCTCTAGAGCAGAAAGTTGTTGGACCAGGTGTTTCATATAAAATGAAAAATGAAAGGTGTAATTGTTGGCTCTGTTAGCCAGCATGGCATTCTGGTACAGGCGCTTTCCAAATTTGTCCATTGTCTTTCCCTCTCTGCCAGGAGGGGTGGAGGCATAAACGCTGGAGCCCTGAGATTTTTTGAGAGTGGACTCTACAAGGAGGCTCTCATGGGGCAATTGGGGTTTGTCAAATCCCGGAATAGGGATGACCCGGTATAAGCTGTCCAGTTTTTTAGGGGCACCTGGAACAGTCAATGGAGTCTCCAAATTTTTATAAAATGTTTCCCGGAGGATATCATGTACAGGAAGTTTAAGAAACTTCTTGGGAGGTTGGTCGAAGTCCAAAGCTTCTAAAAAGGCCTGGGACTTCTTAGAGTCGGACTCAAGGGGGATGGAGAGAGCCGCTGACATCTCCCGAAGGAACTTCGTGAAGGAGGATTGCTCAGGCTTAGAAGTGGTTTCAGCCATGGAGGGTTCCTCATCTGTAGAAGAGGCATCCTCCTCGGTACCGAGTGGGGATTGTTCCCATAGGTCTGGGTCCCTGATAGCCGGTTCAGTATGGCGGGTTTTAGAAAGGGACTTGCCAGATCGCATGGATACGGTGCCGGGGGATGAAGACCGGCGTCGATCTCTGTCCCTGGAGGAATGGTGCCGATCCCGATCCCGAGACGACCGGCGTTGATCTGGGGCCTGGGAAGGGTCCTCTGCCGAGCAAGTCTGAAGTGCAGGCTGAGCAGATAAGACCGGCATGGATGTGTTCAACGGTACCGAGGGGGTGGATACCGGTGGAGCGGTGCGAAGCTCGGGCTGGACCGGTACCGGAAGGAGCGGTGCCAGTAAGGTTGGAAGGAGCTGTTGGAGTTGCTTCTGTAGCTGCTCCTGAAGCTTGTCCTGGAGGATGGCCGAGATTCGGTCCTCCAATGGGGGCACCGGTACCGCTTTAGATTTCTTCGGTACCATAGGTGCTGCTCGACGCTCCGGCGATGAGGAGGCCGATGACGAGGCACTCACCGTGATCGGAGCGGAGCGTTTACGGGAGCGGCGGGACGTCGGAAGAACCGGGGTCACCGCTGTAGCTGGAGGTCTCTCAAGGGAAGTGGAAGGCTTCTTAGCCGGCTTACCTTGCGCTATCGACCCCGAAGGAGGATCAGGCGGTGTCGATGTGGTCGGTGCCGATTTAGGTGGTGCCGTCGACGTCGGGGCCTGATCCATGGTAGAACCGGTACCGAAAAGAATATTTTGTTGTATTTGCCGGTTCTTAAGAGTGCGTTTCTTGAGAGTAGCACAGCGGGTGCAGGTGTCAGCCCGATGCTCTGGACCCAAACACTGAAGGCACCAGTTGTGTGGGTCAGTTAAAGAGATCGGGCGTGCACACCGCTGGCACTTCTTGAAGCCCGGTTGAGGGGGCATGAAGGGAAACACGGCCTCCGCGAAATCAAACCCGGAGGCTTGGATGATTACAACAGGCCCCGCCGGGGCCGGCTGCAAAAATAAGGAAAAAGACACGAAAAGAATTTTTTTTTTTTTTTTTTTAGAAGAATGAAGTCGAAAGACAAAAATAGAACCAAAATTGGATCAAAAATCGCGAGCGGGAAGGCAAATTGAGAGTTTTCAACGGCCGTTGAAAAGCACATGCGTCTTCTTCGCTCCGCGGAAACGAAGAAACTGGAGACCACGCACTCCTCCGTCGGGCGGGAAGGCACCCGCGCATGCGCGGTGCGGCCAACTAGAACTTTCTAGTTAAAAAGGTCCGTACCGGGGCTCCGTCGGTGACGTCACCCATACGTTAAGAATATGCTGCCTGCTTGTCCTGGGATAAATAATATACCACTAAAGCCTGCTACTTCTTCCTCTATAATATTACCAAAATACATCCCCTCCTCTCCGAGCACACTACCAATACGCCCTCATCATCTCGTGCTTAGATTACTGCAACTCACTATTCTCAGATCTTCCACTCAACCATCTTTTCCCTCTTCAATCCTTTAAAAATTCAGCTGCATGACTCAAGTTCCACAAAAGCTGTTATTCTCACATTACCCCTCTCCTAATGTCACTTCATTGGCTCCTTATCCATTTCTAAATACAGTCCAAATTCCTCTTATTGACCTACAAATGCATTCACTCAGCAGTCCATCATTATCTCTCTTCACTTATTTTCCTCTCTCCCCCTCCCCCCCATGAGCTTCTCTCAGCCAGTAGGTCCCTCCTCTCTGTGTCCTCCTCCACTGTCAACTCTAGATTCCATCCCTTCTGTCTTTCTGTGCCATATACCTGGAACAAACTGCCCAAATCCCTATGGCAGGCTCCGTCTTTGGCAGTGTTCAGGTTCAAGTTAAAAGGCCACCTTTTCGAGACTGCCTTCAACTAACTCCTCTCATCTTGGGCTCTGTATCCCCAACCCTATATGTCACGTCTGTCTGTACAAGTTAGACTGTAAGCTCTTCTGATCAGGGCCCATCTATTAAATGTCAAACTGTACAGTGCTGTGTCCATCTTTCAGAGCTATAGCAATGATAAATAGTAGTAGTAATGGTAGTAGAGTTATTTTTATTAAACTGCCATAAGCACTAGTGTGCATTTACCATGGGACACAGGATTGCAGGAAGTTCCAAAACTGTGTGCTACTTGTGCGCTATTGTGTACTAATCAATTAGTGCACCTGCATTACTGTGTGCTATCAGTGGTTCTTAAACCTGTCCTGGGGGACTCCCAGACAGTTGGGTTTTCAAGATATCCCTAATGAATATGCAAAAAAGCAGATTTGCATGCATGCCACCTCCTCTTTTATAAATGTGCAACAGTGGCTGCCATGTGGCAAACACTCTGATACCCATTGAATCCCTATGGGCGTCAATGATTACCATGGCCTGCTGCGATAAATTGCCTTTGTAACTGAATATTCAGTGCATGCCAGTTAAGTTATTAGCAAGCAAAGATAGGGTTACTATTTATGTGGTCTGATTTCCATTTAGCCAGTCAACACTTCATGGCTAGCTGGCTAAGTCATGTAGCATAGCTGGCTAGAGGCTAACTTCAAATATTCAGCAGAGATGACTGGCTATCTTTCTATTTATTTATTTATTCAGTTTTCTATGCCATTCTCCCAGGAGAGCTCAGAACGGTTTACATGAGTTTATTCAGGTACACAAGCATTTTTCCCTGTCTGTTCTGGTGAGCTCACAATCTATCTAATGTATCTGGGGCAATGGGGGGGATTAAGTGACTTGCCCAGGGTCATAAAGAGTAACATGAGTTTGAACCCACAACTTCAGGGTGCTGAGGCTGTAGCTTTAACCACTGCGCCACATTCTCCTCCTCATTCGTTAACCTGCCAAGGACAAGGCACCACATGGGAAGCTCCCATAAATGAAGTTACTTACCAATGCTTCCACGCCTATTCCCTGCCTATGACATACACCTTTCAAAACTATTTTTTTTTAAACGTGGTTAGGGCACAGAAAAGAGGAAATTACTAGTACACTTTAACACATTTTGCGATAAGCGTTTTCTCACATGTTAAGCGTATGTTAGGGCTTAGCACCCTTTAGTGAAAGAAACCCCCCCAATAAAATAAGGTACTGAACAGAGCTGTCTATGTTTCCTATGTCTAAGTCCAGACCTGAATGCCTGAATGCCTTTTCTCAGAGCTAATAATTTAGTTTTATATGCTGCTTGCATAGATATCATTTCTCACTGAGACCTGCGTTGAGTTCAGATAAGATCAGTACTGAAGCGATCCAATTTATTGTATTCATAATGGCAGGTTCTGTGTTTTCAGAGTATTTTGAAGGAAAACATTTTCAAGAGCACCATTTTGAGGGGTTACTTACTTCTAGAAATTATTGGAATGAAAGAAAAGAAAAATATAATAGTTGCTTGTTAAAAAAATCAGTGTGCTCATTCTACAACCCTCCCGATAACAGTAATAGCAGTGTCTTCATTGAATTGTTTAATGGCCTCTGTTGTGTGTGTGTGTGTGGGGGGGGGGTGGTAGGGCAGGAACACAACATGCTTCTTGATCCCCGAAGCTACTCAGAACAAATGGATTTGTTCATGATATTCCATGGAGGTTTGACAGAAGCATTAGAACACCGTCCTTGATTTATATTCATGAAGATTACTGTAATAAGAATGTGCACTGTGCTACCTAACCATTTAAATATGTATTACTTTTGTTTAACTCTAATGTGTGTGCAAATGGATTAAGCATAGTTGATATATTATTAAAATATGCCTCCGCTAGAAAAGTATGCTAGTGCTAAACGGTTTATGAACACCTAGCAGAATGCAATAAAGGTAGAGAAATGTTTTGAGCAATTATTTGTGGTCTAACGTAAGAGTGTCCAACTTGCAGTCAGAGAAATAAAAATGTATTAGATTATGAAAATTAAAGCAGCTTATTTTCTTCATCGCATAAACATAAACATCAACTTGAAATATTTTTTTTTTTTTTTTCTTTTTTATTTATCATTTTAAAGAAACTTTTTGGCAACTTAGAGGACATTTTAGGGAATGTTTGTTTTATGTATTATTAATATGCCATTATTAATTTTAATGACAAAATGTGTGGGAGACCACAGAAAGATGTCAGTAACAAAATTTATGATAACTAATTCATGAAGAACTTGAGCCAATGAGGAAGCACATGCACAAAACATTAGCGCTGCCCGTATATACCAGGTGAAAGAACAATTGTTTTTTTTAGTAATGTTCAACACTAATAGAAGGCAAATTATATGTATGCTGATAGTGTTGAACATTGGTTGATAAAGGGCTCAAAACATTCCTAGATCATGCCCACAAGAGCTGTACAGAAGGCACAGCTCTGGTGCGCATGTCAAGTGAATGGGGGAGGGGGAGGGGGAAAAGGAACCACTGGAGCATGTTCAGGCAGCAGAAATTGTGCAGGGAGGTGTGCCCTGTGGCCATGCTCCCTTTTGTCCTGTGCTAGGAGGCTTTTGTGGCTGTAGAAGTCACCCTGTCCTAACAACTAAAACCTACTGACAGCTCTGGAGTTGGCGGTAGGTTTTAGACTATAGGGCATTACATCATTGTTCTGAGCATTACACGGAGTCACTGATGAGCTCATTTTAAATCTAGTAAACTCATTAGCAAAGGACTTTTGGTCACTGCTTCTGTGTATGGTAGAGCAGTGGCCAAAAGCTTCAAAAGGGCATAATAAAAAAAAACATCTAAGTCCCCTTTTGGCCTAAGGCCTTAAACGTTGAGAGTAGAAGCAGGGAAAATGTCCATTATCAAAAAAAATTCCAAAAGGAGGGTTTTTTTTATAATGACCTGCCTCTACGTTCAGCTGTTTAAACGCCCAGACCACCACTACGTCTAAACTTATACCCTATAATCAACTAAAAAAAGCCTAAGCTCCAAGGGCCTGATTCTCTAAAAGTGCGTCCCGATTTTAGGCAGCTGAAGGCGTCCTACAGCTGTCTAATCAGCCAATCGGGATGCACGTTTTTTTAAAAAAATGCTCCCCAGGCAGGCCGCTTATATTGAAGGCGAGGCCCGCAAGACACCTAGGCCCTGATTCTGAATAGGACTCCCGGGAGAGGCGTCCTATTCAGAATCGGCCTAAACTAAACCCCGATTCTGTAACCGGCGTCCATGTTACAGACGCGGGTTAGAGAAACGGGTTAGATTAGACACGGCCCGCTACACTAATCGCAGCAAGGGATCTCTCTGCCGCTATAAGTATAGCGGGCCGCGGCCCCCTGACCAGGAGGGTGCCCAAACCCTCTGCCCGAAGACGCACCCCCCACACACACTACCGACCGCCCCCCCGACATTACCGATCTCCCCCCTCCCCCCGACAATATCGATAGCTGGCAAGAGGGTGCCCAATCCCTCCTGCCCGAAGACACCCCCCCTCCCCGGCGCTAACAACCCCCTAACCTCCACTCCACCAAACCTGTTCTTAGATGGGTCTTGCATGTCTTGAGCCGGCAGGCACGCCTCGTCGAAATAAAGCGGGCCCGCCCCTTCCCGGCCCATCCCACCGAAGCCTAAGGCCTGATTGGCCCAGGCTCTAGAAGCCTGGACCAATCAGGCCTTAGGCATAGCGGGTCCGCCCATCCCCACTAAGTCTAAGGTCTGTTTGGCCAATCAGGCCTTAGATTAAGTGGGGATGGGCGGACCCGCTATGCCTAAGGCCTGATTGGTCCAGGCTTCTAGAGCCTGGGCCAATCAGGCCTTAGGCTTCGGCGGGATGGGCCGGGAAGGGGCGGGCCCGCTTCATTTCGACGAGGCGTGCCTGCCGGCTCAAGACGTGCAAGACCCATCTAAGAACAGGTTTGGTGGAGTGGAGTTTTGGGGTGTTTAGCGCCAGGGGGGATGCGTCTTCAGGAAGGAGGGATTGGGCACCCTCCTGCCAGCTATCGATATTATCGGGGGGGGATCGGTAATGTCAGGGGGGCGGTCGGTAGTGTCGGGGGGGCGGTCGGTAGTGTCGGGGGGGGTGCGTCTTCAGGCAGAGGGTTTGGGCACCCTCCTGGTCAGGGGGCTGCGGCCCGCTATATTTATAGCGGCAGAGAGATCCCTTGCCGCAATAAGTATAGCGGCCGCGTCTACTTACAATGTAGGCCAGCATTTTGCTAGCCTACATTTTAAGCTTCTCCTCTACTAGGGAGACGCGTAGGGCCGCCTAGGTTCAGCCTAAGGCCCGCCTAAGGCCCTTAGACGAGCTTAGGCATCTTGCGGGTCTCCCTAGGCTCCCGGAGGTGCCTTCAGGCTTGCCTGGGGAGCATTTTTTTAAAAAAAACATGCATCCCGATTGGCTGATTAGACAGCTGTAGGACGCCTAAAATCGGGATGCACTTTGGAGAATCAGGGCCCAAATGTCCAAAACAAGAGCTTTTAGGCGAAGGAGCAGCCAGTCCTTCGCCTAAAAGCTGGATTCTGTAACTGGTGTCTGTCAAAAACAACACCGGTTAAAGAATCCACCCCCCCACCACGACATCGGGGCAAGAGGGAGTCCAAGCCCTCTTGCCCCGCAGCACACCCGAACCCCCAATGAAGATTGGGGCAAGAGGGAGCCCAAGCCCTCTTGCCCCATGATCCCCAACTCCCCCCCCTGCTGAGTCCGATGGGACCAAGAGGGAGCCCAAGCCCTCCTGCCCCACAGCCCATCCCCGAACCCCCAATTACGTTCAGGGCAGGAGGGAGTTCAAGCCCTCCTGCCCCGCGGCCCCCCTGATTACATTCGGGGCAGGAGGGAGCCCAAGCCCTCCTGCCCCACGATCTCTAATCCCCCCCGTCCGATGGGGCCAGGAGGAGCCCAAGCCCTCCTGGCCACGCAACCCCCACCCCCTACAAGATCAGGCAGGAGGGAGCCCAAACCCTCCTGCCCAGGTGGACCCCCTACCCCCCACCCCCACTAAAATACAGGCAGGAGGGATTCCAGGCCCTCCTGCCCTCGAATCGCCCCCCCCCCACGACTGCCACCCAGAACCCCCGATCACCCCCCCCCCGCCAACCCGCAACCTCCCTACCAATCCCACGACCCCACCCTCCATACCTTATCAACATCGGCCGGCCGGCCGGGTGCCAAACCTGCCCGTCCGGCAGGCCAGCCGGCTCCGGAAGGGGGCCGGATTGGCCCAGGCGGCTTAAACCCATGTGCCTAAGGCCCCACTCACAGGAGGAACCTAAGGCTCCTGGGCCTATTCTGGTTGGCCCAGGCGCCTAAGGCCCCACCTGTGTTTGGGGTTTAAGCCGCCTGGGCCAATCTGGCCCCATTCCGAAGCCGGTTGGCCTGCCGGACGGGCGGGCTTGGCATCCATCCATCCGGCCAACGTTGACAAGGTGTGGAAGGTAGTATTGGGGGTAGGGGGGTTGGCGGGGGGGTCACGGGTTGGCGGGGGGGTGCGGTCATAGGGGGGGTGATTCGAGGGCAGGAGGGCCTGGGATGCTTCCTGCCCGTATTTTAGTGGGGGTGAGGGGTAGGGGGTCCACCTGGGAAGGAGGGGTTGGGCTCACTCCTGCCCGATCTTGTAGAGGGTGGGGGTCGCGTGGCCAGGAGGGCTTGGGCTCCCTCCTGGCCCCATCAGACTCGGGGGGGGGGGGGGTTAGAGATCGTGGGGCAGGAGGGCTTGGGCACCCTGCTTTCCCGAATGTAATCGGGGGGGGGGGCCGCGGGGCAGGAGGGCTTGGACTCCAGAACTGTAAGGAGAGGGAACATCTTGTCCTGCCACAGTCAGACTTGGACTGGTTAAGGAAAACTAAACTCTGTCCTCTCTGCTCCAATCAAAGCTAACTGTCAGAGCCTTCAGAGGATTCAGAGCTTCCCCATGAATCCCCTGAGGCAAATTTTGCTTGATGAAATTTGATTGAGGAGGCAGCAGGAGAGGCTGCATGTTCAATCAATTAAATTCAGAGTAGTGCCATCAGAGCCTTCAGGGGGCTGTGTGAATCCCTGACCAGCCATGCTTTTTTATTGGGGAAGGGGGGTTATTTTTGCTGATGCAGTTTGATTGGCAGCCTGTTCAAATAATCAAATTGCATCCAGCAAAAAGTAAACCAAACAAAAAAAACAGGCTAGGTATTTGCTGAAGGCCCTGAATGTATGCCACTGAAGCAGGAGTTACATAGACAACTAGCTGATGGCCCGGCGTTGCACGGGTATTTAATTATAGCAATAACACTGTAAATGGATTCAAATAAAGATACTTTATAGTGGTGAATGAAATTATACAGCTTTATAAAAAGTACAATATTCAAATTATAATGTGAAATATTTGACAAAATGAATACAATACAACTAACACAAAACTTGATTATAAACAACATTTTTAGTTTCACCTCCAGGAGCAAGAACATATAAATTCTTGGGTGAAGAGACCCCAAGAACATATCACCCCAGTTAGTGAGGGATCTGCATACCAAGTTTCGGTCAAATCGGTGGGGTCAAGCCGTTTTAGATTTACTGTGAGAATGGCAGCTGTTTACATTTTTTCCATTGACATGAATGGGTGAAATCTGATGTTCTGTTTGTAGCTCCGCCACGTGTGCAGGTGGGCCGCGAGACCCCCAGGACATATCACCCCAGGTAGTTGGAATTACTGTGAGAATGGCAGCTTTTTACATTTTTTCCATTGACATGAATGGGTGAAATCTGATTTTCTGTTTGTAGCTCCGCCCACATGTGCAGGTGGGCCGCGAGACCCCCAGAACATATCACCCCAGGTAGTGAGGGATCTGCATACCAAGTTTCGTTCAAATCGGTCAAGCCATTTTTGAATTACTGTGAGAATGGCAGCGTTTTACATTTTTTCCATTGACATGAATGGGTGAAATCTGATGTTCTGTTTGTAGCTCCGCCCACGTGTGCAGGTGGGCCGCGAGACCCCCAGAACATATCACCCCAGGTAGTTGAAATTACTGTGAGAATGGCAGCTTTTTACATTTTTTCCATTGACATGAATGGGTGAAATCTGATTTTCTGTTTGTAGCTCCGCCCACATGTGCAGGTGGGCCGCAAGACCCCCAGAACATATCACCCCAGGTAGTGAGGGATCTGCATACCAAGTTTCGGTCAAATCGGTCAAGCCGTTTTTGAATTACTGTGAGAATGGCAGCTCTTTACATTTTTTCCATTGACATGAATGGGTGAAATCAGATTTTCTGTTTGTAGCTCCACCCATGTGTGCAGGTGGGCAGCGAGACCCCCAGAACATATCACCCCAGGTAGTGATGGATCTGCATATCAAGTTTCGTTCAAATCGGTCCCACAGCTTTTTACATTTTTCCCATTGACTTGAATGGGTGAAATCAGATTTTCTGTTTGTAGCTCCGCTCACGTGTGCAGGTGGGCCGCGAGACCCCCAGAACATATCACCTCAGGTAGTGAGGATCTGCATACCAAGTTTCGTTCAAATCGGTCCCACAGGTTTTTACATTGGCTTGAATGGGTGAAATCTGATTTTCTGTTTGTAGCTCCGCCCACGTATGCAGGTGGGCCGCGAGACCCCCAGAACATATCACCCCAGGTAGTGAGGGATCTGCATACCAAGTTTCGTCCAAATTGGTCACAGTGAGAATGGCAGCTTTTTACATTTTTTCCATTGACATGAATGGGTGAAATCTGATTTTCTGTTTGTAGCTCCGCCCACATGTGCAGGTGGGCCGCGAGACCCCCAGAACATATCACCCCAGGTAGTGAGGGATCTGCATACCAAGTTTCGTTCAAATCGGTCAAGCCATTTTTGAATTACTGTGAGAATGGCAGCGTTTTACATTTTTTCCATTGACATGAATGGGTGAAATCTGATGTTCTGTTTGTAGCTCCGCCCACGTGTGCAGGTGGGCCGCGAGACCCCCAGAACATATCACCCCAGGTAGTTGAAATTACTGTGAGAATGGCAGCTTTTTACATTTTTTCCATTGACATGAATGGGTGAAATCTGATTTTCTGTTTGTAGCTCCGCCCACATGTGCAGGTGGGCCGCAAGACCCCCAGAACATATCACCCCAGGTAGTGAGGGATCTGCATACCAAGTTTCGGTCAAATCGGTCAAGCCGTTTTTGAATTACTGTGAGAATGGCAGCTCTTTACATTTTTTCCATTGACATGAATGGGTGAAATCAGATTTTCTGTTTGTAGCTCCACCCATGTGTGCAGGTGGGCAGCGAGACCCCCAGAACATATCACCCCAGGTAGTGAGGGATCTGCATATCAAGTTTCGTTCAAATCGGTCCCACAGCTTTTTACATTTTTCCCATTGACTTGAATGGGTGAAATCAGATTTTCTGTTTGTAGCTCCGCTCACGTGTGCAGGTGGGCCGCGAGACCCCCAGAACATATCACCTCAGGTAGTGAGGATCTGCATACCAAGTTTCGTTCAAATCGGTCCCACAGGTTTTTACATTTTTTCCATTGGCTTGAATGGGTGAAATCTGATTTTCTGTTTGTAGCTCCGCCCACGTATGCAGGTGGGCCGCGAGACCCCCAGAACATATCACCCCAGGTAGTGAGGGATCTGCATACCAAGTTTCGTCCAAATTGGTCACAGTGAGAATGGCAGCTTTTTACATTTTTTCCATTGACATGAATGGGTGAAATCTGATTTTCTGTTTGTAGCTCCGCCCACATGTGCAGGAGGGCCGCGAGACCCCCAGAACATATCACCCCAGGTAGTGAGGGATCTGCATACCAAGTTTCGTTCAAATCGGTCAAGCCGTTTGTGAATTACTGTGAGAATGGCAGCTTTTTACATTTTTTCCATTGACATGAATGGGTGAAATCAGATTTTCTGTTTGTAGCTCCGCCCACGTGTGCAGGGGAGTCACGAGACCCCAAGAACATATCACCCCAGGTCGTGAGGGATTAGCATACCAAGTTTAGTTCAAATCGGTCCCACAGCTTTTTACATTTTTCCCATTGACTTGAATGGGTGAAATCTGAAGTTATGTTTGTAGCTCCTCCCACGTGTGCAGTTGGGCCGCGAGATCCCCAGAACATATCATCCCGGGTAGTGAGGGATCCGCATACCAAGTTTCGTTCAAATCGGGCAAGCCAGTTTTGCAGAGGCAGTTTTTACATTTTTTCCATTGACATGAATGGGTGAAATCTGATTTTCTGTTTGTAGCTCCGCCCAGGTGTGCAGGTGGGCCGCGAGACCCCCAGAACATATCACCCCAGGTAGTGAGGGATCTGCATACCAAGTTTCGTTCAAATTGGGCAAGCCGTTTTTGCGTTGGCAGCTGTTTTACATTTTTTCCATTGACATGAATGGGTGAAATCTGATTTTATGTTTGTAGCTCCGCCCACATGTGCAGGTGGGCCGTGAGACCCCCGGAACATATCACCCCAGGTAGTGAGGGATCCGCATACCAAGTTTCGTTCAAATCGGGCAAGCCGGTTTTGCGGAGGCAGTTTTTACATTTTTCCATTTACATGAATGGGTGAAATCTGATTTTCTGTTTGTAGCTCCACCCAGGTGTGCAGGTTGGCTGCGATACCCCCAGAACATATCACCCCAGGTAGTGAGGGATCTGCATACCAAGTTTCGTTCAAATCGGGCAAGCCGTTTTTGCGTTGGCAGCTGTTTTACATTTTTTCCATTGACATGAATGGGTGAAATCTGATTTTATGTTTGTAGCTCCGCCCACATGTGCAGGTGGGCCATGAGACCCCCAGAACATATCACCCCAGGTAGTGAGGGATCGGCATACCAAGTTTCGTTCAAATCGGGCAAGCCGTTTTTGCGTTGGCAGCTCTTTACATTTTTTCCATTGACATGAATGGGTGAAATACGATTATCTGTTTGTAGCTCCGCCCACGTGTGCAGGTGGGCCGCGAGACCCCCAGAACATATCATCCCGGGTAGTGAGGGATCTGCATACCAAGTTTCGTTCAAATCGGTCAAGTCGTTTTTGCGTGATCGCGGCACATACATACATACATCCGATTTTGCGATCTAAAACAACAAAAACCGGAAAACAAAAAATACCTCCAGGCGCGCTCAAAATGGCGGCCGCATCGGGGACGGCCGTATCGGAGTTCACGGACACGGCGCTGTCTGAACTCAAAGCGGTGGTGGCCCAAGCGCTGGGACCGCAACTGGAGGCGCTGACGGCCAAAATGACCCGAATGGAGCAACTTTTAACAGACACCACAGCCCGCACAGCTGAACTGGAGCACCGGGTGTCTGCATCGGAGGATACCTTGAACTCTCATGAAATGGATATAGCCACTCTGCAAGAAACGGTGCATAAACAGGCTGAAAAACTTGATGACCTGGAAAATAGGTCCAGAAGAAGCAATTTGAGGTTTTTGGGGATCCCTGAACTGATTTCTGATGCAGACTTGCCGGCGGAACTGGAGGGCTGGCTTGAGCTGGAATTCCCGGAGGCTGCTGAATCCGGCACTTTGTGCCTGGAAAGGGCCCACCGTCTGGGGAGGAGGCCTGCTCAGGATGACAGACCGAGAGTGGTGATAGCAAAATTCCTGAACTACAGACACAAGACAGCAATCTTACACCAATACCGGGTGAAAAAGGATGCCTTAAAGATGCGAGGATCAACTATTCGCATAAGCCAAGATTACTCGGCGACCCTTACTGAAAAGAGAAAAGGATTTTATCCACTTTGTAAACGCCTGGAGGAACTTAAACAGCGTTTTCTATTTCTCTATCCAGCTACCCTGAAAATACTGCACGCAAGTACTTGGCATTCCTTTACAGAGGCTCCAGACGCGGCTGACTTCATCAACACCCGGCTGGGTACTTCGGGCGACCCACCTTGACGAACCTGACACGTAACTGTATTGGGTTAAAGCTAGAACGAACTTTAAGGATTCTAGGTTGAAAAATGTTATGTTGAGGCTTTCATTTCTGTGACATTATTCTAGTTTGTTTGATGGATTGGGGTCCCGTAGGTGTCTCCTCGGACCTCTTGCATATACCTTCGGGATATGCTACTTGGGAAAATTGGGGATGTGGGGGGAGGGGTTGGATTAGTGGGGAGGGGATGGGAACAGCCTAGGTGGGGAGAACATGTTTCAGTTCTGTGTTTTTCAGGGGTCAGTTTCAATATTTCTATGATATGTTTACTATTGCTTTTGATGCAAGCTGCTTGGTTCTTTGTGATGTACGCTTGGGGGAGGCTGGGCTCCCGGGCGTGGATTTGGAATCTTACTGTCACCATACAATTTGTAGGGGGTATACATAGGAGATAATACACTCCGAATTATCTCTTGGAATGTGGCCGGTATAACATCTCCTGTAAAGAGGTCCAAAATCTTACAACATTTAAAACGCCTCAAGGTGGACTTGGCCTGTTTGCAGGAGACTAAATTAACTGCTGGAGAACATGAAAAGCTGAAGCGGGGATGGGTAGGATCTGTTTTTCATGCTTCCTCAACAGGCAAAAGGGCAGGAGTTTGCTTGCTGATTCGAAAAGGTTTAAAATGTGTAGTCACCTCCTGTCACAAGGACGCTGAGGGTAGGTCGCTACTATTACACATTTCCGTGCAAGGTACTGACTTCCGACTCCTGATCACATATGGGCCGAACGATTACTCTACTACGTATATTAATTCATTGATTACACTAGGACTTAGAGATACTTCAGTTCCCCTTTTGCTGGTTGGGGACTTCAATCAAGTCCTGGATGCCTCCCTTGATCGCACTAGAGTGTCTGGATCTCCAGCTGCAACCGACACCAGGGGACTGCCCTTCCTGTGTAAATCACTGGGTGTGGTAGACCCTTGGCGTCTGCTTCACCCGTTTGAACGAGACTACACACATCAATCCCGTGCTCATGGAACCTTTTCGCGTTTAGACTATATATTGATAACTGAGTCCTTGTTCTCTCGAGTAATAGAGGCGACGATTGGACCATTGGCTATATCCGATCATTGTCCTATTTGGTTAGATTTATCCTGGACTGCTCCCCCCTTGGGGAGCTTCCGGTGGAGATTTCCCTCTTACCTGGCAGAAGATCCTTCTTTCCAAACATATTTACACTCTTGCTGGGAAGATTTTTTGAAAACCAATGGGCAACACATACACACCCCAGATCTATTTTGGGACACGGCTAAGGCAGTACTTAGAGGGGGGATAATCTCTTTTGTATCAGCCCGCCGCAAAAGAATCGCTCAAGGTATTCTTCGGCTAGAGAAGCGATATACTAAATTGAAAGCCCAATATATTCAAAATCCGTCTCGTCTGTTACGTGAGGACCTGCACTCAGCACAGGTAGCTTTGAATGCATTGCTACATGAAAGGGTCAAACGCTCGTTGTTTTACAGAAAATATAGGTTTTACCGTTATGGAAATAAAACCGGCAGGTTGTTAGCCACGTTGACAAAGAATTGGCAGGAAGATCGCTATATTTCCCGAGTAAAAACAGGGACACACACTTACCATACTAAACCAACTGACATAGCTGAGACGTTTTATCAACATTTCTCTAACTTCTATGCTAGCCCTCCTGCATCTCTGGGTCCTGATGCCCTAGATTATTTGGAAGATGCGGGTATGCCTAGATTCACGGACCTGCAGAGATCAATATTGAATAGACCGTTTCAAGGCATAGAGATACAAAAAGCAATTAAACAGTTAAGATCTCACACTGCCCCGGGGCCAGATGGGTTTTCCACGGAATTCTACAAATTGATGTCAGTGCAGGTGTGTGAGTCCCTACTGGGATATTATGTAGTGGCATTGGAGAAAGGATACTTTCCATCCCATTCTAACACGGCAACCATAACTTTAATCCCTAAACCGGGCAAACCCAATGACGAAGTTGACTCCTACCGACCGATATCCCTCCTGAATGTCGATATAAAAATATTGGCTCGTCTGCTGGCTAATCGACTGACCCCTCTCTTACCGCAAGTGATATCCCAGGCCCAGGCTGGATTTGTCCAGGGCCGTCATTCGGTAGTGAATGTCAGAAGGGTGTTGTTGGCAATGTCCAGAGCTCAACACGCGGCAAACCCGGGCATACTGGTAAGTTTAGATGCTGCAAAGGCTTTCGACCAGGTGAATTGGACATACTTATTTGAAGTATTAGACTACATGGGAGTGGGGGGTTGGTTTGGGTCTTCCTTAAGGGCGTTATACTCTTCCCCCCAAGCTTCCCTTCTGATTAATGGTGTTTTGACACAACCCTTTAACATTGGCAGGGGCACCCGTCAGGGTTGTCCGTTATCCCCACTACTGTTCCTTCTTTATCTGGACCCACTAATAAGAACCATATTGAAAGACGATGTTTTGGTAGGGCTGCCGGAGGGCTCCTCTCAAATACGAGTGCTGGCATTTGCAGATGACATATTACTTACACTAGCTCAACCGCATAGTTCCCTGAAAAGGGCATTGGAGATTTTGGATGAATTCCATTTATATTCTGGGCTGACATTAAACAAACAAAAATCACTAGTACTTTCTTTACAATCCTCGCTTTGCGACACGTGGCCCGGACCCTTTCCTCTAGTTTGGGCCCCGTCGTCTATTAGATACTTAGGTATCCACATACCGAGAGACTTAAACATGCTGTATTCACTTAATGTTACACCCCTGCTTATCCAAACTAAAAAACGGTTGCAGGCCTGGAGATCCTATCCCTTGACACTAATGGGCAGGATTGCTCTATACAACATGATGATGATTCCGCAATGGCTATATGTCCTACAAACATTGCCACTTTTTTTGTTGAGCAAACACATCCGGCTTCATCATCGTGCACTATCTCGATTTTTATGGGGGGGCAGGAAATCCCGGATCACCCTACGCAATTTATCTCTACCAATCTCTCAGGGTGGTCTAGGTCTTTTACACTTAGGACGGTTTAATGAGGCTTGTTTGTTACGGCACTTAAATGATTGGTTCTGTGAAACATCCCATTTTACGGCTACAGAAGTGGAGTGTTTGGCACATGTACCATATCATTTCAGTTATATGTTGCATGTTAAGTGCCTTCCTAAACGAGTCAATACCTATGGTGATGTGTTCCTACTTCCCCTACGTAGGCTATGGAGGACTCTTTGCAAGCGTTTAACTGTTAGACCTGATATGACACCTTATCTCCCGGTAGCGGGTAATGGGGACTTTCCCCCGGGTATGGATCTGGGAGCCCAGGCCTGGTGGAATGGGAGGGGTCTATTTTATTTGTTTCATGTATTGCAATCCAACGGACAATTACAATCTTTCCAAATGTTATGTGATTCTTCTGTAATGAAGCCTGTAGACTGGTTCCAATATAAACAGCTACATCATTATGTCAGTACCTTGTCAGACATGGCCTTGACTGGACCTATTCGAGATAGATTGTCGGAAGCCTTTTGCCTCTCGGCTCAGGAACCCATACCACTACGTTACCACCACAGATTTCTGCAAGAATTGGCTGGGGACTTGGACTATGCTTTTTTGGCCTCTCAATGGACACAAGACTTACAGATTACTATTTCGGAGGACATGCTAAAAAGGAGCTTTTCTATGGGAATGAAACTACAACTATCAGTAGCAGAAAAGGAACGTTACTACAAGTTCCTGGTCCGGGCCTATTTTGCTCCTGTCCGGGCGTTTCGGGCTCATGTCAGTCCTACCGATTGTTGCTTGAAATGTACAGCCCCGAGAGCTTCCTTGGGTCATGTGTTTTGGCACTGTCCGGGCATACAAGCGTACTGGAAACGTATCTGCTTGCATGTACAATCTATCTGGAAATGTGTTTGGATACCTACTAATACATACCTCTTCACGCTAAAACTTACCATGCAGCCCATTCGCCCAGGTGCCGCGGCGTTTGCTAGAAAGACCATCTTCATCGGACTTAAAACTATTCTCCAATGCTGGTTGTCTCCCCACACGCCAACGGTTTCCCAGTGGCGCACACAAATGATCCAGTTGGCAGGTTATGAAAGATTAGCCATTGCTGATATGAACTCTAAGGCTGGTTTAATGTACCTACGCTGCTGGGTGCCTTTCTGTTCTACGCTAACACCGGTTGTACGTAGTAGATTGTTGAATTGACCTAACTTTCCTAGAGGCTGTTCCCATGGGTGGGCGGGAGGGGATGGGGGTTGGAGGGGGGACATTGAGTATTGTAGTGATGTTTAGGTAACTTGCTTGATGACCTGGCTGATATTGTTCTGTTTATGTACAAAACCTAATAAAATCGTTTTAAACATATATATAGATAAAGGGACTAAAAGAAAGTTGCATTTGAAGTCAGAAAGATGCATGGATATGATCTCATCTTGGGAAGGATGGATAAGCAAGTCATGCTACAGTACATATATGCAGCTGGTGTTAGTCCTTGATTGTGTGAATAGTTACTGTAGTTGCTTCTTCCTTTAAAGGCTTGGTTTGTTTAAGCCATTATTTTTTTTAAAAAACATTTATAATCCGCTTTAAACCAAAGCGTCTCACAATAAACATACACAATAGGAAATACCGTATTTTCACGTATATATCGCGCATCCATGTAAAACGCGCACACGGGTATAGCGCGCGGGAAAAAGAAATTTATGTAAATAAATTAATATATAGCGCGCACACGCGTATACCATGCATGCTGCTCATTGAATTAAAACCTCTTTCTGCCCCCCTTGAAGTCCTGTCCCCCCTTAAAGGTCTGCCTGTCCCCCCTTGAAGTCCTGTCCCCCCTTGAAGTCTTGTCCTCCCTTAAAGGTCTGCCTGTCCCCCCTTGAAGTCCTGTCCCCACCCTGAAAGCCTGATGCCCCACCCCGAATTACCGCTGGCCCCCCCACCCTGAAGGACCACTCGTACCTCCACCCTGAAGGACCGCTCGCTTCCCCCGACGTCTGATTCATCCCCCAGCCCCCCCCCGCACCGTTTGCGGTGGAGAAGCAGCCTACCGTGGGTTCGCGATGCCAGTGAGCCCTGCTGCTTCCTTTGCCGGCGGTCTCGCCCCTTGTCTGAGCCCTGCGCTGCTTCCTCTGCCGTGGTCCCGCCCTTTCTCTGACATCAGAGAAGGGGCTGGACCGCGGCAGAGGAAGCAGCGCAGGGCCCAGAGAAGGGGCGGGACCGCTGTCAGAGGAAGCAGCAGGGCTCACTGGCATCGCAAACCCACAGTAGGCTGCTTTTCCACCGCAAACGGTGCGGGGGAGGGGCTGGGGGATGAATCGGACGTCGGGGTGTGTGAGAGCGGTCCTTCAGGGTGGGGGGGGGCCAGTTGTCCTTCAGGGTGGGGCATCAGGCTTTCAGGGCTGAATCGGACGTCGGGGGGGGGAACCAGCAATGTAAAAAAAAATTTGTAAAACGCGCTCACGCATATAACACGCATGGTTATGCTCGGTTTGTAAAATCATATATAACGCGCACGTTATATGCGTGAAAATACAGTACATCACATTTCCACAATAATCTTAAACAATAAAAAAACTGAACCAATAAAAACATTGAAGGTGAATAATAATATTAATCATGACATCTTTACAAGTATGAGGAAGTTGTCAAGATACTTTTTGGTACTTTTTTGTACTTTTTGGTGGGCAAATTTATGCTAATGTTATAAGTATGAGAAGATGAACGCTGACATGCTGGGGCATAATAAGTTATTCAATTTAATTTGGGGTCCATTAACGACTTTTGTGGCTTTGTTATAGTTGTCTTTTATCTTTGTTTTCTGCTGTTTTAGCACACACAACCAGGGTAGGGTGGGAGGGGGGATATCTCTTTTGTTTGGTTTTATTCCCTGATTGAAAATGCTGGAAGGGAGAGGGGGGCTTTATTCTTTCTGTATTGTTACTGATTAATTATAAGTGCTTATTATGATTATTAATATATATATGTGTGTTGTTTTACAGTTTTTGTTAGCTTTGAAAACTTAATAAAGATTTTTTTTTTAATAAAAAAAAGATACATCATCGGCAATTATTCTAAAATTTTCATACCAAGAAAAAAGCTTATTCAAAAAAGATGCATTTTCAGTAATTTTCTGAATTGCAATAAATTTCCACATAATCTCAAAATTCCTGAAAGGGCATTCCATAAATCATGCCCAGCAATGGAGAAACAAGATTTCCTTGTACTTACTGGTTTCCTTTTATATGTGTCAAGCAACAAACGGTTCTCAGATCTCAGAGCTCTAGCCAGTCTGTACACAGTCAAAGACTTAGCCAAATACGGTAATCTGACAAGGTATCAAAAATTCCCTGCTGAACAAGTTTCAAGATTTTAAATTGTATATGAAAATGTACGGGCAACCAGTGTAATTTTTTCAAAATCAGAGAAGTATGCTCATAATGGGTTACTCCCATCAATATCTGAATTGCTGAGTTCTGAACAGTTTGTAATGCTTTAATACGGGCAGATGATAGTCCCCATTACAATAATTGAGCTTTGACAAAATCATCGTTTGCACTACTTGTCGGAAATCCCAATTTGATAGAACATTTTTCAGAAGAGATAATTTTTGCATAGCGTAATATACAAGTTGTACCACCTTTGAAACTTGAGCTTTTAAAAATAATTTAGCATCAAGAATATGTCAGTCTGATTATGTAATTTGATGTTGTCATTTTTATCTTTATAAAATAATTCAAATGTTATTTATGTCTACAGTATTTATGAATGTGTTGTACTTCACCTTGTATAAGGCAGATTATAAATAAACCAACCAAACCTAAGACCCTTATCTCTTCATAAATTATGATCAAATGATCATGTAAATAAACTTCTCTAAGCCATAGGTGTTCATTTACATCCCCCACCACCATTATTTCAGTTTTAGCTAAGTCCAACATGAGACCACTACCATTCATCCATTCATTAATCCTATCCATGTAACCATTCAATACATGAACTAACTCGTCTCCCCATCTCTGAATTTTATTAATATTTTTATTAAACTTTCACATCAATTCACAAGAATAATCTTGTTCCATGTAACACAGGAAAGAAACAATTTTTACCAATCAAACCAAAAATCAAATACAGAAATATTAATTATCCCTTTCTTAGATCTCAATTATAGGGGCTGTAGAAATCTTTTAAACTGGAGATATTTAAAGTGGTATTAAATTCTAAAGAAAAAGCTTAATGTGAAACCAGTTTCTATCTTACTAATAATCCATCATATAATCAGTCCTTGATCTTTTTGACTTTCAGGAAATCCCTCAAATGGTCTGGAGAAAAAAAAGTATACTTAATTCCCAAATACCTCACCAAACATTTGCAGGGCTAAGCTAATAGAAACATAGCCCCCAATTTAAGAGTTTCTTTACGCAGAGAGAGGAAATCCTTTCTTCATTCTTGTGTGACTTTAGAGACATCTGGGTACATCCAAATCCGTTGTTCTCCATATAATTTATGAGAATTCTTAAAATATAATCTTAATACCATGTTTAAGTCTTACTCAAAAATGAAGGAAATTAGAAGAGTAGCTCTCTCTGTCTCTGCATTCAAAGTTTGTTCCAAAAATGCAGTCACAGTCCCAAAATCAAACTGGTTTTCACCTTCATTTTGTCTATCCAACTCTTTTTATTTGGAAGATAATATATCTTATTTAATGGAGGAATTTTGTCAGAGGGAATATTCAAATTATCAATTAAATATCTATTCAAAAAGACTATAGGAGAAGTTCCAGGGGAGAATGGAAAATTCAAAATACGAAGATTCAATCTCCAGTTATAGTTTTCAATTTGTTCTAATTTCCTATGAATGAAGGAGTTATCTTTAATAGCTGCGTTCTTAAATGTTTGCAATTGTTTTATATTGTCCTGCATTGTCCATTCAGTTTAGGTTGAAAATTCCAATTTCATTGAGTCAACAGTTTTAGTAAGATTGTCCATCTTGGTATTGATGTTAATTACCTCCTCAGTTGTTTTGCTCAATGAAGTCTCCAGCCGCTGAAGGAGTGACCAAATGTCTCCCAAGGAAACTTCCATGGGAGAGGAGTGAATCCTCTCGCTCTCTATAGATGTTAAAATCTTCAGCTGCCCTGCCGTTACCAGCTCGTTGCCCTCGCCAGTAAGCCCCGTAGAATCCCTTCCGGGATCATAGTCCTCCTGCAACTGAGCCCCGACACAAGCTGGACATGCAGGTTTTGATGGAACCGGAGGGGATAAGGATGTTTCAAGCCCCGAAAGGGGAAGAGGTTCTCCCTCGTCTTCCCCCGATACCAGGATGCTTCCTCCGGCTTGTGGAGCAACCGGGGACTGAACCGCAAAGAAGCGATCGACGGTCTGCTGGATGGGTGTTGAAGATAGAGCCGGTGAGGGAACGGCCCTTATCACCCCCTTCCTTTTTGAATGCGGCATAACAAAATAGGTATAAGAGGTAAGATATCTGCAAAGGAAGCACCAGCTTCATCGGGTTCTGAATCAGCCTCTCACTAGCGGTTCTCACACCGCCGCCATCTTGCCATGCCCCTGTCCATCCCTTCTCCATCTCTGAATTTTAAAGAAGAACTGGACATCATCAGAGTATGAACTTTCTGGAGACTTACTGTATCTGAAATTCAACTTACCTTGACCAACCAGTGAATAGGTCTGAACAAAATCTAAATAGTAATATGTTAAAATGAAGTTAGATCTTCAAACACTGAGAATGCTTTTCTTGCCCAGTGGTTATGCTACGGTCTGTTTCATCAGTTATTAATTGTTTGGAGCTTGAAACATAACAGTGTCAATTCACCAATTAGCAGAGAAACAATGACAGGAGATAAGAAATTTGGTTGCTGTTGATTTATCTAGCTCATATGCAACTAGCCCATTAAAATCTGTCAAAGAGTTTTTAGTATCCAAGAAAATTACCTTGGCTTTCTGCAACTCGTTCGTTTAATTATTATGTATGTTACCTTGTAACCCATTCTGAGCTCTCTGGGGAGGATGAGATATAAAACAAATTAAATAAATAAAAACAAATGTAAAACATTTATTAGTGGACAATTTTACAGAGCTGTGTGGAATGCTAATAAATTGTTCTAAAAGATTAAAAGATAGATGATAGTGTGTAAGCACTTTAGATTTGGGGGGAATCTTATGTTTATTTTAAAATCAGGAAAAAGAAGAGGCAACAGGCCTGTTAGCACTAGAGCGTTCACTGGTTCAGCAGCCAGTACCACTCCATTCAGGATAAACCCTAAAGTAATGAGGTCTGTCCTTCTGGGGTGGGGCTGTGAATGGATAGGCTTTAAACAGGGCCAATCAGAGACTTAGGCCCCTTCCAGGATGCACCGAGGAGGGGAAGGCCTGCCATTTTGAAGAGGCGGGCCTGCTGGCCTCTGCCCAGCCATTGTAAGCAAGGTAAGGGGAGGGCGTCATGGGTGGGTGTTAGGGGTTGCTTGGCAACAAGAGGGAGTGGCAATCTCTCCCGCTACAGGGGGTATCAGTGTCAGGTGATTGTGTGATGCAGCATGAGAGAATGAGCATCTCTCCCACTGCTGGGGTGAGGGGTGTTGCTTGGCAGTGGGAGGGAGTGGGCATCTATCCCGCTGCCAGAGGGTGTCAGGTTGGGGGTTGCTTGACTTTGGCAGCTCGATTTATTGTTGTTGGGATTTTGCATGTATTCTGCGCACATGCCCATCACTATCACCAGTGATGAGCACATGCAAATTTCGTGAATCTATGCTACTTTTCTAGCCTCATTTCCATGAGCATTTTTGAGGAGAATGGCTCGCTTTTTTAAAATCACTACAATAACAGCTGTGACAGTGGCCCATCGGTTTTTAACACAAAGGTTTGAGAATCTAAACCTAACTGAGTGACCTACTAAGAGTTGGAGGACTGGGCAGAAAGATAAAACTGTTGCATATTTCCTGGATGTTGTTGGGTTGATTGTCAATATAAAGTACCTCACCATAGGCAAGAGGTTCAAAGGGATTCTTTAATCAACTGTGCATTCCATATGGCTAATTAGTTAAACAATGTACTTTACACTGGGGACTGATTGTCCCAATTGGTATTACAAATTGAAATCTCTCTGTGAGAGCCCTTTACTTAAGCTAAATTAATAGGGCACATCAAACTGATTAAGGAGTAGCACAGTATATTAAGGATGGCATAGAGCCAAGTAGAATAAAAGTTCTCCATGAAACAAATGGGTCAATACTTAAACCCCAGGGCAAGTGGTTTCTTTTATTTATGTTTTTTTTTACTAGCTAAAGCATTTAAATATGTCCCATATGTTTAGCAATGCTATCCGTAAAACTGGTGATCATCAATATACAGTATGCATATTAATCATTCCGTAGTGTCTCAATTATATTGCGGGGGGGGGGCAGATTCATCAAATGGCACCCAAAATTAGACACTGCTAAGATCCATACTAAACACCAGTTCTATAAAGGTAAATTACTGGAAAATTCTATAAAGTCCGCCCAAAGTTAGGCACCTACATCAGCACACCTAGCCAATGTATTCACCTAACTTGTTTAATAGACTTAAATGGCACCAATAATTGATAATTAGCACCTCATAACTGATATAAATTGCACTTAATTGGATGTTAGGTACCAAATTTGGTAGGTGCTTACTACTTTGTGTTAAACGCCTATTCTAAGGTAACCACAAAGTAGGTGTGGTTAGGGGGTGGATCATGGGTGCCTGTTAGGCTGCCTAGTGATTCCTAAGGATTCTTAGAAGACACTAGGTATGATTCTACAAAGTGTGCCTAACTTTATAGAATTAACAATAGAAAATCAAGAGGACTGAAGGGAATATCATATAACAAAAGAATAAATCAACACTCCAGTGTCAAAAATCATCACACTAATAGCCAAAAATTATAATTTTTAAAGTGAAAGATAAACCTCAGACATGCATAAAGGTGAACCCACTCTCTACCGCCCTAGCATCATAGGAAAAAAAAACTTTTGCAATAATTAATTACTGGTGGCAGGTGGGAGCAAAAGCATAGCCAAAACAGGTACATGCTGTGAAAAAATCACAAGCAGGGAAAAGGCCGACGATCGTTTCGTGGTACAAAACCACTGATTCAGGGCCTTACACCAGCAAATCAGGCTAACTGTTTAGATGAACCAGCTGCCACATACTACCGTAGCTGGTTCGTCTAAACCATTAGCTTGATTGAATTTTTGATTGGGTGACCAAAGAGCTGGATCAAGGACATATGCTAGATGTAATTTACTTAGATTTCAGGAAAGGAGACTCTTGAACAAACTTGAAGGGCTGAAGTTAGGACCCAAAGTGGAGAACTGGATTAGAAACTGGTTGATGAACAGATGCTAGAGGGTGGTGGTTAATGGAATTTGGTCAGAGGAAGGAAATATGAGTAGTGGAGTCCCTCAGGGTTCGGTGCTGGGGCCAATCCTGTTCAATATGTTTGTGAGTGATATTGCTGAAGGTTTAGAAGGAAAGGTTTGCCTATTTGCTGATGATACCAAGATTTGTAACAGAGTAGACACCGAGGAGGGAGTGGAAAACATGATAAAGGATCTATAAAAGTTAGAGGAATGGTCTAATATCTGCCAACTAAAATTCAATGCAAAGAAATGGAGAGTAATGCATTTGGGGATTAATAATCAGAAGGAGCCGTATATCCTGGGAGATGAGAGGCTGATATGCATGGATGGGGAGAGGGACCTTAGGATGATAGTGTCCGACGATCTAAAGGCAAAAAAACAGTGCGACAAGGTGGTGGCTGATGCCAAAAGGATTCTGGGCTGTATAAAGAGAGGCTTAACCAGTAGAAGAACGAAGGTGTTGAGGACCCTGTACAGGTCGTTGGTGAGACCCTACTTAGAGTATTGTGTTCAGTTTTGGAGACTGTATCTGGCAAAGGACACAAAAAGGCTTGAAGCAGTCTGATAAGACTGGCTGCAGATCTTATCATCAGCCCATAATAAAGACCTTGTGACAGTGACAGTTATAATAAGATAGGTTTATTAGCAAAAGGCAACTGACATGAAATAGCAAAGTACAGCATATTGGCTATAAGGATAACATATATACGAAATAGCAATTTGATGTTCTTTTGGGTCTGACTCCAGTCTCTTCTCTCTCTGTTATACCCGTCAGCATAATACTAGGGTAACACCTAGTTACAGATTACATCACATTCATCGTTTTTATTTGCTATATGATGTATACACTTATCATGGAGCCATACTGAAGTATGACGTCACCTGTGCCAAAACTGACCGTTCTATATTTCCCTGACAAATGCATTCCCAATACTAAGGCTAATAACTTCAGAAAGCAAGCCCCCCCATCTTCCCGAGTTAAACTATCCTTCACTAGTACTTCATAGGAGGGCTTCTTATCATGTACTGTACTGTTCTGAAAAGTTCCAAAACAGTGATGTCATAGTCAGGAGATCTGACTGCTGGTTTCTAGATGCATATCTCCTTAAGAGAGGCAAATAAAGATATGGTGGACTATAAATTACGCCAGGTGTACACCTGGCGGGGCCTCCGCGTGTGCGGATCGCCGGACTTGATGGACCGAAGGTCTGATCCGGAGATGGCAGTTCTTATGTTCTTATATTCTTATGTTCTGGAGCAAAGGTGAATCTCTCTCTTACTGGCAGAGAGGAAGAAAAAAAAAAAAACCCAACAAATTTTTAGATTGAATCAGGTTGGGCAGACTATAGGGCTCATAATAATAATAAAAAAAACATCTACAAAGTGGCCTAAATGGGTACTTGGATGATCAAAAAGCCTGATCGTCCAAGTACCCATAATCAAATCTGGTTTAGATGTATCTAAAACCAGTTTAGGCCTTCCCCCTGTCTCTAAACGCATAGAGCGAAAAGAGGCATTTTTAGAGAAGAGGAAAGGGCGGGAGGTGGGACAACCTAGACATAGTCGTACATCAGGTATAACCAAAACATTTGACAGGTTGCCTAGTCGGCACTTATATATTTTGACTTAGACCATCAAAACAGATATAAGTGCCAAAAAAAAGGGCTGCTGAGCTGATCGCGGCAACCGCGATCAGCTCAGCGGCCCCAGAAACCTGCCCACCCTCCACCGCAACCATTGTAGCAGGAGAGATGGCTCATCTCCCCTGTCACAATAACGATCCCGAAGTGCCACCAACCGTGGCACTTGGGATCGCTATCGCGGCAGGAGAGATAGCCAATCTCTCCTGCCGCGATCCACATCCCCTTGATCGGATCAGGCAGGAGGGAGCCCAGGCCCTTCTGCCCCAGCAAAACCCCCTACCTCCACCCTCTCTAAGATATGGGCAGGAGGGATCACAGGCCTTCTTGCCCTCATCACCCCCCCCATGATCATCCCCCTGAACCCCCGCTCAGACCCCTAGAACCCCATGGATCTCCCCACCTTGCGCCAAGTACCTTAAGAAGGTTGGACAAACAGATAGGTCCCAAGCCCATCTATCCGGCAGGCCTGCCATCCTCAGAATGGCGGGCCTTAGGGCCTGATTGGCCCAGGCACCTCAAGCCCCACCCACAGGTGTGGCCTGAGGCACCTGGGCCAACTGAAATAGACTTGTTGCCTTAAGCCCCTCCTGTGGGTGGGTCATGTGGGCGGCTCCTCCTTCGCCTAAAAGCTCTTGTGTTGGGCATTTGGGACTTAGGCTTTTTTTTCATTGATTATATATGGTAGACATTGTGGTGGTCTGGACATTTAAACAGCTGAACGTAGAGGCAGGCCATTATTTAAAAAAAAACTCCTTTTGGATTTTTTTTGAGAACGGACATTTTCCCTGCTTCTACTTTCAAAGTATAGGGCCTAGGCCAAAAGTGGACTTAGACTTTTTTTAAAAAAATTATGTCCATCCACGTTTCTATGTTACTATGTTACCTAGGATATAAACGGTATATAAATAATTAAAAGATAAATAAATAAAATATAATACTGGTGCCAGCATTTTACTGGATACAATTTTAATGTAAAAAAACAGCATGAAATTAGGACATCTATGCAACACCTAAAAGGTGATTCTGTATAGGACATATAACAATGTAGGTACACTTAGATTCGCTCAGCACTGCTTGATTCTCTATAGTGTGTCTATGCATTATAGATTCATGCGAGGGGACATGATCGAAACATTCAAGATAATGAAGGGAATAGACAAAGACAGGTTGTTCACCCTTTCCAAGGTAGAGAAAACGAGAGGGCACTCTCTAAAGCAAAAAGGAGATAGATTCTGTACAAACGTAAGGAAGTTCTTCTTCATCCAGAGATGGTAGAAAACTGGAACACTCTTCTGGAGGCTGTTATAGGGGAATACACCCTCCAGGGATTCAAGACAAAATTAGACAAATTCTAGCTGAACTAAAACATACACAGGTAAGGCTAATCTCAGTTAGGGCACTGGTCTTTGACCTAAGGGCCGCCGCGTGAGCGGACTTCTGGGCACTATGGACCACTGGTCTGACTCAGCAGCAGCAATTCTTATGCTCTTATGCTCAGCATTGTGCTCCTTGACACCTAAACGATGCTTAACTTTTAGATGTCCTTTACATAATTAGGCCCAAACTGTTTTTAGAGCTCAAGCTTCAAATTTTCTCATGATACACAAAAGCGAAGATATCTTACCTGCTAGCATTCAAACTTGGGAAAAGGTAAAACTTGGGTCTCAGTAGGTTATTTCATTGTTGTCTTTTTTAATTCAGTACTCTGCTTTTACAGCAAAGTCAGTTTAGGCAATAGTGTTTCCTTTAGTGTCTCAGTTAGGGTTTTTATATAAAAAGGGTTATAGTCTAAACTAGTATTTTAGGATGCATTTGAGAGCATAAGATCAGATAAGGGCAAAGATAGCTATTGAGTAAAGTATTCTTTAGTGTTTAACATTAGTTTAAAATACAGCTAGAAAAAAGTAGCCCTACAGAACATATCTTGTAGAAAGGTCTTTCAGTTAGGCAGTTAGAAACTGTTCTTTTGTTTGCCTTTCAGTTAACAATAGTGCCTGATTAAAGGGTGACTCAATCAGAAGATGTTGTTGACATCATTTTCACTTTTGAAGCAGAGCTAATATATAAATAGCAAAAAACCTCTACTGCTTTTGTCCTGAAGACGTGCTGAGAGAGAATCTGCTAAGGGGAAGAAAAATTCCATTGGACTATCTTACCTGCTAGCATTTAAAATTGGAAAAAGGTAAAACTTGGGCTTCAGTATGTTATTTCATTGTCCTTCTCTTGTTTAGTTTAGTACTCTGCTTTTAAAGTAAAGTTAGTTTTGTCTATAGCATAGCCTTTAAGCGCAAATTCTATAAATAGGCATTCTGATTGCAGGCAGCGATAGGTGACCTACCGCTGTCTAGCAGCCAATTGGGATGCACATTTAAAAAAAAAAAAACCAAAACAAAACAGAGGCAGTCCACCTACACTGTAGGTGTCTGTTGTGGATGATGGGCATGCCGTAAGTGGCCTTGGGAGAGCTTAAGTGGCCCTAGGTGTCTCCCTAGGGCTGCAACAAACACTTAAAATATAGCTACATTTCAAATAGATGTAGCTGCTGAGCTAATCGCAGCAAGGGAATTCCCCTGCCATGAACATCTGTGCGGCTGCAGCAGGGAACACCCTCCCCCAAAGTACCCTAGCAGGGGGGATGCCCACTTTTTCCTGCCGCTGAACATCCAAACCACTCCTGAAGCAGCCAGGCAGGAGGGTTGCCCACACCCTTCCTCCACCCCTTCCCCCGCTGAAGCAGCTGGGCTGGAGTTGGGGAGGAACCTGCTGTCTTGGTACATGTGGGTACCAATGGCATAGGAAAATGTAGTAGAGAGGTTTTGGAAGCCAAATGTAGGCTTTTAGGTAGGAAATTAAAATCCAGAACCTCCAGGGTAGCATTTTTGGAAGTTCTCCTTGTTCCACGCGCAGGTCCCAAAAGACAGGCAGAGCTCCGGAGTATCAATGTGTGGATGAGACGATTGTGCAGGGAGGAGGGTTTTAGATTTATTAGGAACTGAGTGACATACTGGAGAAGGGTGAGCCTATTCTGCAAATATGGGCTCCATCTTAACCAGGGTAGAACCAGGCTGTTGGTGTAAACTTGTAAAAATGAGATAGTATAGCTTTTAAACTAGAAACTGGGGTAAGGCTGACAGTTGCTCAAAAGAGCATGGTTCAGGACAAGGTATCTTTAAAAGATATCATCATAAAAGGGAAAACAGAGCATCCTGATAGTGAGGTTGCAATACAGGCCACAGTAGACCAGGCTTCCTTAAATACAGAGCAGGCTGATTTTATAGATTGCAAATTATCCATGCCAAATGCTAAGTAAATTGTAACATAATAAATGACAGCAGATAAAGACTTGAATGGTCCATCCAATTTGCCCATTAGTTATACCCATTATGAATACATGATTAAATTAACTTGACTTCTCTTGATATTTCTGGGTCATAGACTGTAAAGTCCACCTGGTAATATCTTAAGTTCCAGATGCTGAAGTTGCCGTCCAAGCTCACTCCAGCCTATCCAACCATTATGTTTGCAGGATATCTACCATAAATTCTGGCCAGTAACATCCTCATGTTCCAAGTTACTGGAGTTCCCATTGATGCTCTCCCTAGCCCATCCTACACCAAATCAACACACATGGGACTCAGATTGTGCAAGTCTCTCTAGTACCAGCCTTAGTTCTTTAATTTATATCCTTTGTTTTCTAATTAGAGATCCTCTATGTTTATCCCATGCTCTTTTGAATTCCAACACTGTTTTCCTCTCCACCACTTCCCTTGGGATGGCATTCCAGACATCTACCACCCTCTCCGTCAAAAATAATTTCCTAACGTTCCTCCTGAATCTTCCTCCCTGCAACCTCAAATTATACCCTCTAGTTTTACCATTTTCTCTTCTCTGAAATAGATTTGGTTCTATATTAATACATTTCAACTATTTAAATGTGTGTATCATATCTCCCCCTGTCTCTCTTCTCCTCCAGAGTATATCTATTTAGGTCTTCCAATCCCCTTCTCATACTTCTTTTGGTTCAAACCCCTTATCATTTTTGGCACCTTCCTCTGGACTGCTTCAAGTCTTTTTATATCCTTCACCAGATACGGCCTTCAAAACTGAACACAATACTCCAAGTGCGGCCTCACCAATGACCTATATAGGGCATCAACACCTCATTTCTTCTGCTGGTTATTCCTCTTTCTATACTGTACAGCCTAGCATCCTTCTGGCTACAGCCACCACCTTTTTTTTTTTTAATTGAAAATATTTCTTACAATGTTACAAAATACAAAACAAAGATATGGACATGTAAAAACAGAAAAAGTTAATATGTATCTCAAATTGAGAAATAAAAGAAGTCCATCTAGCCCACAAAATGGGAGGAAACCTTCAATTAAAATAGGCAAATATAACTAAGGTAATCAAAAAATAAATATTTTCTTTACTCTAAGAGTGGTATCATTTATACTAAATACCCCTTAATCTGAATATAATAATATAAACCAACTAAGTTTTATTACCCTGAAGAAATAATTCTAATTGCAATGGGTCATAGATATGTTGCAAACACTTACAAGGAAATTTTAAAAAAATATGTTGCTCCCAATTCCACTGCTTTAGGTTTTAAGGCCAAGAAGGCCTTTTTCCTAAGCTGCGTAGCTTTCGATACGTCAGGGAAGATCAAAATATTATCTTCACAAAATTTCCTCTCTCTATTCCTAAAATAGTTTCATGATAAGAACTTTATCTACTTCATTTAAACAGGTAATTAAGAGAGTACTCGTGTTTAGATCATATCTTGAGAATCTTCAAGGAATTTTGTTAAATCCAAATCCGTTTTCACTAATTGATCAATTCCTTTCTCCCCATGGAGCTTCTTTTTTTGAGAAATATAATAATGATTGGAGAATATCATAGTATCAGCATTCACCACCCCTAGTATCTCCTTGAGATGCTTCCTAAGAGGTATCTCAGGAGATATTAAGTGAGTGGAGTGTGTGGAGTGAGGGAAAATTAAATTTTTTTGCCCTTAATTGATTTTCCATCATTTCCAAATTATAATACAGATTTAGTGAATCTTTAGCTGTAGTTACTAAAACATATTGTAAATTCACTGCCTGCTTCTCAACCACCATTAAACGTTTATCCAGTTTCCCAATATTTAAGTCCACGTTCATCAATTTATTAACTACTTCTCCAGAAAAAAACTGAGACCTGATTTGTAATATTTTTCAACATTCCCTCCATCCTCATATTTAAATTCCATATATATTATAAGGTGATTTCTTTTGGGTTTTCATCCGAACTAACCAGATCAGGAAACACTTGTGGCATTTTTTGAAAAACTATTTCCGAAGCCAGTTGGGGTTCAGAAGCTTCCACAGAAGTTGCCTTTGAGCCACACTCTAGCTCTAAGGCTCCCGAAAGATCAGGGGGGAGGGTTATGGTCTAGGGAGCTTGATGAGGCCCCAGATATTGACCCACTTCTATCGGACATATCTATTGGCATTGTTGAGAAAGTCAAGTGTCTATCCATTGGACCTGAAATTACCAGGGTTGAGACCCTAAATTTACCCTTTCGCTTCACCATATTTGGAAATATTTTAACAGATTTTTTATTAAGCGGCAATACTCAATGCTCTTCTTGTCTCTTCGTGGCTCTAAAGGGGCTCTCAAGGAGCATGACCTGCCCGCTCTATGGCCGCGTGCCACAGGAGTGTTTATGTCTTATCTCCTGGGCTCAGGACCCGATGTTAAGTGGTGTCCTTCCAGTGCCTATAGCCACCACCTTATCACACTGTTTAGATGCTTTTAGATCCTCATACACAATTACCCCAAGGTCCCTCTCTCCGTCAGTGCTTATCAGCCTCTCACCTCCCAGCACCTCAGATTTCTACCCCCCAAATGCATCACTGTACTTCTTCGCATTGAATTTTAATTGCCAGATGTTAGACCATTCTAACTTTTGCAGGTCCTTTTTCATGTTTTCCACTCCCTCCAGGGTGTCCACTCTGTTACTGGCACTGGCACTTAGCGTAATTCTGTAAGGTATTCATACCATTTATAGAATCATGCTAAGTAATATTTTAGTTGGTGCCAATTTTTTGGTCACCATATATATCATATGGCCCAATGTGTATAATTAATTGAATTCCTCAGCTCAGTATGAGGGTCAGCCAAAATAAAATAAAATATTAGAAATGATTAGAAATGAAATGAAGAATAAATTATCTCTGTATAGATCCAAGGAGGAACTAGAGATGGACAACCAAATTGATATAACTAGAAGGAATGGCTGTCCTATTTTTTTAAAAAAAATTATAAACAGGTTAGATTTCTTCAGCTTGAGGAAGGAATGGAAAGACATTTTCAAAATCATAGGTGGAATAGAATGGACAACCTCCCCCCCAAAAAAAAGAAAAAGAAAATGCTCCAAGCTTGTTGATTCTCCAGTAGGAACACAGCAGAATAGGTTTGGCTTAGTTTATTATAAGAAATATTTATCTAATGTGATCCAACACACTTATCATTGTTCAATGTTCACTTCATACATTGAGTAGTGGAAGCAATATAACTTTAATCATGCATGTCAAACTTATAAATGGGTGATTTAAATTATTTGGATATATACAGTACTTGTGAATCTCAATTATATATACGGCTCCTTTTACAAAGCCGCGTTAGCGGGTTTAATGCGCACGACTTTTCATCATGTGCTAACCCCCGCCCTGGCCGAAAAACTACCGCCTGCTCAAGAAGAGGCGGTAGCAGCTAGCGCGGCCGGCAATTTAGTGCACACTATTACACTGCGTTAAACTGCTACCGCGGCTTTGTAAAAGGAGCCGTTAGTGAGCATGATCACACTTTTGTTTAATATGATAGAGAAATATGGCCACACAAAAGGTATAGATCCACTTCCAAGTTTTTTACCCTAGGATAAAAAATTTTGTATAATTCTTTTTGGTTATACAACATTGTCTATGTATGACTATATAGCTCTGAGGTTACTTGAAAGACACAAAAACAGTGAAATGAAAGAAACACTGTGGAGATCATATTAAGAGGCATAAGTCTGAAGATGTTGAATATGAGTAGATCAATGCTGGCAGAGTATAAGCTAAAAAAAATCTAGGCCTTCAGAGAAATTGGTCTTGCCTATTGATTTTACATCATTTGGAGAGTTATCTAAAAAGACATTGTTACAGATTTGCAGAAATTATCCTCCATAAATCAATGTATGCTGACCTTAGGTTTGACATATCATATGAATGGTATTTTATGGGATGCAGTGGACTTTAATGCCCTGTCCATTGCTATTAAATAACTTTTTAAAATCATATAAAACTTCCTCTTTTTTTCCTTTGATAATAATCATCTCTTTCAAAAAGAAGACTAAAAGGTAGATTGGTTGTTTTGATATTTATGATTTGCCTTTCTTTTGGACATAAGAGATATTGTCTACAAAAAAAGGAACAGTATAGGCAAACTCGTTTTTTTTTAAATGATTCTGAAATAGGAAGCCACTCACACACATAGGGAGGGGGGTCTCATGAGAAGATGAGGGAAGAGCTCACATGGAGATATGTTATCTCACCTGACTTTAATATAACTTTATTTTCTTTCTTGTCAAACATCAACAATCTCTTTTGGTGTCTCTTTCTTAGACTCTGGGAAACCATAATTTAAACTAAATTTCATCCTAAAGAGCACCAATTTACTAACCCCCCCCCCCTTTTTTTTTTTTTTTTACAAAACCACAAAAGTGGATTTTAATGCAGGCCGGCGCGCTGAATGTTCTTCACTGCTCCCGATGCTCATAGAACTCTGCAAGATCTTAAGAAGTACATGGCATGGGACAGTTTTGAATCAGGGGCTGTATGAAGTACCTCACAAATCTAAAAAGCTCTTTACCAGGATTTGAACTCTGACAAATATTCTCTGAAATAAAGTGCTTTTTTGCCAACTTTATTTTCTTGTTTATAATGATATAGACAAGTTTTCCAAGTGGTAAGGTCTTCTTTTTCCTTTATTTTAATACTTCGTCTTTCCAGCTGTCTGACTTTATGTTTGAGTCTGATTAATTCAGAAGTAAACCATACTTCCTTTTTATCTCTAACTTTCTCTTTTTTTTATTTTATTAATTTGCAATACAACACAAGTAAAACACTTGTTACAGAAATACAGAAAAGTATACTTGTCAAAATAAAAAAATTATTAACAGTAGAATTCAAATATTTTCCTTTCTTAGACCACCATTTAAAGAAAGGGGAGATCAATTAAACCCATGGAGAGGAATACAACAAAGAAATTATTTATAAAGAAAGCTAACTACGATCAACAAACCCAATCGTTCATATTATCCAGTTAAATCTATAAATCTATAGAAATATTTTTAAGATCTAGAAAGGCTCTCAATTGTAATAGTAGAAAAAGATATACTTAACCCCCAAGTAGCAAATCAAACATTTACAGGGATATGCTAATAAATAGGAAGCCCCCAACTTTTTAGTTTCATCACGCATAGATAAGAATTCTTTTCTTTGGTCTTGTGTAATCTTTGATATATCTGGTTAGATCCAGATTCTTTGCCCAGAAAACATTTAATGGGAATTTCAGAAGTAAAGTTTCCTTTCCAAATTCAAGTTCTGTTCAAATACAAAGGAGACAAGGAGTCTCCCCCTTTCCTTTACTTCCTTTACAACATAGCGGATAAATCTTTCTCAATTACCAGATTTCCTTCCTCAGCAGCCTTGGTAACCGAACTAGGAATGTAATATATCTTGTTAAGGAAACATGGCTCAGCTGCAATACAAGATGATTCTACAGCTCTTCCCTCAGCAGCACTACTCAACTAATTTGTAAGCACAAGAGGTCAAATTTACTCTCAAAAAGTAAATATTTTGATTTGTGAAATCTTCTACAGCAGATATGGCTTCAGAAAGACAGTCCAGATTACAGACAGCATTTGCTGTGGGGGCCTCAGCTAAGTGGGATAAATAAGACCCACCAACCCCATCTAAAGTGCCACTTCCTAAAGATACTTCAGAAATGGTTGAACAAGTGTTAGTGGAGCTGAAATCTATTAGAGATATGCTTCAAGATAATACAACTGAACTAAAGACAGTAAAAGAAGACATTCACAATCTCTCACAGCAGTTAAAGGTATGTGATGCCAGGACAGGACAGTTAGAACACCGGCTTTCTGAGGTGGAAGGCAGTTTGATTAAAATTCAAACTGATTATAAAGCTGTGGCACATCTAACTAAGGAATTGGAGGATACTAACAACAGAAGTAGAAGAAACAATATCAGACTATTAGGGCTCCCAGAAAGGCTAGAGGGCACAAATGCCATTTCTTTTCTTGAAGATTTCTTACCAAAACTGCTCTCCCTCAATTTGAAATATCCATTAGAAATTGAAAGAGCACACCATATTCAATCAAGGGCTTCTAACAGTCAAAATGGTCCATGCCTTTGATGTTCAGTGTACTGCATTTTCAACAGGCTATAGAAATTTTATGTACCGCAAAACAAATGATGTCAATGAAATGGCAGGAAACAAAAATCCATCTTCTGCTGGATTTTGCTAAAGTTACTGCTGGCTTGAGAAAGCAGTTTCTGTTCCTCAGACCTCAGCTGCAACAGTTGGGGGCTAAGTATGGGCTTTTGTATCCAGCTGTTATGAAGATCACTATGAGGATCTGACTAAGCTGCATTTGGAGCCTATGACATAGAGAGTCACAAAGAAAGACTCAATTTATTTTTTAAAAGTGATAAATCTTTTTTTTTAATTTGGATTTTTAATGGAAGATCATATAAAGGTCAGGACAAGGTATTAGTTGTAATTTCTTAGAACTTAGTTTTATTTTTTCTAATGAAAGAGTTGTTGGTAAACTTGTAATAGGTTTTCATAGAGCTAATGGATTACAGATAGTAAATGAAGGGGTGAAATTTCAAGGTGCTTTTGCTGTTATAACAACAGCGAACTGCATATGTCAATCTCCTAGGATTGCCTGTTCTTTCAGCTTCAACTCACATATTCTGAGTGGTGTTTCCATGAAGCAGGTGAACTTTCAGTTTATTTGTAATGGGTGCTATCCTGCTGGAGTTGTGTGGGCATCAGAGACAATGCTGTTGCAGTGGCAGTGAATAGAGCCAAAATGTTCCGGTGTTATTGGTGGGGAAAGAGTAAATCTCTTGAACCAGGCAATCAGTGACCTCTGCAGATTCTCAACATTTCAGAAGCTTGTACATTATTTGTGTAGCAGCATGCAAGCATAAGTCTGAAGATATGTGTCTATATAAAGAGGTGAATAAACTGTTTGCAGAGGATCAAACTTCAGGAATACATTAAATATTTTTGTAAAGTCACATTCAGGCAGCAAGTGACATTTCAGATTATTAAGACTAAGTTCCCAGTTTGGTTTTATTCTTTACCTGACATGGGTGTATGTCCCTGAGCCTTGACTGCACTCCTTGGACTTAAATACTGGCCTTAAAAGTACTGGACCCTTGCGGTACCTGAATATCTACTCCTCAGTCTGAGCATTGCTTATATCATGCTGTTTGGTATAAATATAATGATCACAGCTCAATTGGATTCCATAGAGACCATCACAAACAGTTATGCAAAATCTCAGCAGTGCAAACCATCTTCAGAAGAAATGCTGCCTGCGCTGAAATATTTCCTCTAACATCTAGCATCTACCATTTATTTATGAGGAAGAAAAAGACTGGAGGAATTTCAAAATATACTGTTACCTCATCTTTTTCAATTATATCAAGGGTCAAATATCAGGTACTATGGCAGAAGTGCTTACTATTGTTTTGCCAAAGCCAAACAAAGATCCCATGTTGGTTTCAAACTATAGGCCGATTTCTTTAATGAATGTAGATGGAAAAATTCTGGCCAAACTATTGGCTCTGAGATTAGCTAAGGTTCTCCCTTATATAATTGGAATGCACCAAATGGGGTTTGTTGCTCAAATACATTCTGCAAATAACACTAGATTGGCACTTCATATGCTTAAAGGATCTGGCCTTCTTGGAATCCTTGGATACAGAAAAGGCCTTTGATCGAGTAGAATGGATTTTTATGTACCAAGCAATGGATTGGTTTGGAATAGGATCTGGATTTGTTCAAATGATTCAAAATTGGGTAAGTGATATTGATGTTCCAATTCTATCTACAGGACTGTTTTATAAACTATTGATATACCCCCTCCACATTTACTTTCTCTAACAAAGGAGAATATATCAAATCCAGGGAGATAGATCAAGTTCTGGATCACAATATCTTCCTTTTCAAACCATCTCTGTAAAGATAGCAAAGCCCAGATCCTTTTCTGCTATTAAATCCTTTACTAAATCATAATACAGAATGAATGTGCATTAATATAACAACATATACATTTCGATGTCATTATATTTAATTAAAGAAAGGTATATTAAAGATATGTTTAAAAGATCTTGAAAACAATCAAAATACAGGACACTTGGGCAAAGTTTGGAGGCATCAACATTTCTTGTCCTACTGCATACATGTCAAACTCTGGCCCGCAGTACATTAAAAGTTGGCCCGCCAGACATTTACCATTTTTACTTTAATCAGGCTCACCGGCACAAACCGCTACTGCTGCTCTTTACGAGTGTCTGCCTTTGCCTGGTCTCCTCTTCATCTTCAAAGCAGCCTGCTGAGGATCGCTGGCTGGTGTAGCGAACCTCGCAGGCCACTGTCAACCTTGGTAGCATGTTCCCTCTGATGCGATCCCGTACGTCAGATGAGGGGCGGGACCGCGGCAGAGGGAACGTGCTACTGAGGTCGACGGTGGCCTGCGAGGTTCACTACAGCTGGCCAGCGATCTTCAGCAGGCTGCTTTGAAGAGGAGACCAGGAAGCCGGGATGGAGGGAGGGTAAGAATGGCGGGCCCAATCTGAAGGTGAAACCGAACAAGCCCTGTTGGATGTGGGAGGGGTCTGCAAAGTGATAGACTGAACGCCCAGAAATGGCACCTAAATAGTGGGGTACCTTACAGGGCACTGCTGTGAACTTCACAAAAAGGGTGCCATGTCTTTATCTCACTACAGCTCCCTTATAGGGCATGGTGAGCCCCCCAAACCACCTCCAGAATCCCCTAAACCTACTTATCTACCACCCCAATAGCCCTTATGGCTGCAGGAGTCACTTATATGCTAGTAAAAAAGAGTTTTGGGGGTGTATAGGGGAGTGCACATGTTTCAATATCAATGCAGTGATTACAGGGGCTTATGGGCATGGGTCCACCTCTCTATGGGTCCATAACCCACCACCAAGATGGTTTAAGAAGCCTCTGTACAGCATGACTAGGCTTTCCTATGCCAGGCTGCCAGGTGATGATGTTCTGGAGGCACAATTTTCAAGTTGTGATTAATATTTTTATGGGGGTGGGGGGTCAGTGATCACTGGGGTAGTGTGTAGAGGTCTGTATTATGTGTTTGCAGTGCTTATCTGGTGGGTTTTTGTGACTTAGACCATGTTTCAAATGGTGTAAATCACAACGTCCAAGTTCCGTCGATCGTGTGCTGTATAACTTTCGGTTATACATGCAGTATGACTAAGTCTAAGCCTGCCCACCTCCCACCCAAATCCCGTCCTCGACATTCCTCCTGACAAACCCCATTTAGCTATAGTCGTTCAGTGGCACTATAAAGACCTAGGTCATTTAGAAATACGTCTAAAACCCGGTTTGAATATCGGCACTTGGACGTCTTTCGTTTATGATCGTCCAAGTGCCGACTTAGGCCGGTTTTTGGACGTTTTTCTCTTTCGATTATGAGCCCCATAGCCTATAGGTACATAACTGTTAGGGGCGTAGTTATCTAAGTAAACTACTGTTAATTTGTTATTTTACCACAAACGTGGGCAGGTTAATAGTAAAATAACACATCTTAATGGTAACCTATACTGATAATGTCCCCTCTTAGTATACACTTAATTTCCCTGCATTGGGATAATTTTATACAGTTCTTTTCATATGTATGCTACAATATATGTTTGCATTTATTTAAACAATTTATATCCTGCTGTATCCAAGCATTATAAGCAAGTTTATTTATTTATTTTAAAAATTTATAGACTGCCTAAATCTAAGCGGTTTACATCAAATGCACAATTCCAAAATATAAGACATAACATATATAAAACATGTATTGTACATAAAATATAGGATAGGATTAACATTAAAGTAGAGAATACAAATTTTAATACTAGGATAATGATAGGAGGGGAAGAGGTGAACAGATATACAAGACACAAGTGGGGCTGCTGTGACAAAGGAATTGACAGGTACTATCAAGATTCAAGTTATAAATTAGTCCTCAGTAGAAGGAAAAGTATGGATAAAATTATATGTTTTATTAAGCATTGAGTCATATTTATTAAAAGAGGGTTCTACTCATAGCAGGAAATAATGACTGTTAAATGGAAAACATCAGTGTAGAGCAGGGCTACTCAATTCTAGTCCTCAAGGTCCACAAGCAGATCAAGTTTTCAGGATAACCACAATGGGCATCCCTTCTGCCGGTCATCTTTGTGGGAGGGGAACGGATGGGCTCCCTGTTGTGGCCGCTAAACTGATCGTGGCACGGAGATTACCTAGCTGCGATCAGCTCAGTGGCAACATGATTCTCTAGCTGGCACCTGTGACATGAACGCCATTTAGAGAATTGGGGTGGTTAGGCATCTGCCCATCAGGACAGACATGATTCTATATAACTGATGAAAACAAGCCAAAATGGCTTCTGCAAGGGAAGATCGTGCCTAACGAAATTATTGCACTTCTTCGAAGGAATTAGCAAATGGATGGACAAAGGGGACCCCATAGACATTGTATACTTAGATTTCCAAAAAGCCTTTGACAAGGTACCCCATGAACGCCTACTACAGAAACTGAAGAACCATGGGGTGGAAGGAGACGTACATAGATGGATCAGAAATTGGTTGGTGGGTAGAAAGCAAAGGGTGGGAGTGAAGGGCCACTACTCGGACTGGAGGAGGGTCACGAGTGGTGTTCCGCAGGGGTCGGTACTCAGACCGCTGCTCTTCAATGTATTTATAAATGATCTAGAAACAGGAACGAAGTGTGAAGTAATAAAATTCGCAGATGACACCAAACTATTTAGTGCAGTTGGGACTAAAGAGGACTGTGAAGATTTACAAAGGGACCTGAACAAACTAGAAGAGTGGGCGACGAGATGGCAGATGAAGTTTAATGTAGAGAAATGTAAAGTCTTGCACGTAGGAAACAAAAACCCAAAGTACAGCTATATGATGGGAGGGCTGGTAATGGGTGAAAGTACCCAAGAAAAGGACTTGAGGGTAATAGTGGACATCACAATGAAGCCGTCGGCACAGTGTGCAGCGGCCTCTAAGAAGGCAAACAGGATGCTAGGTATTATCAAGAAAGGTATTACAACCAGAACGAAAAAGTTATCCTGCTGTTGTATCGGGTGATGGAGCGCCCGCATCTGTAATACTGTGTCCAATATTGTTCGTCGTACCTTAAGAAGGATATGGCAATACTCGAGAGGGTTCAGAAAAGAGCGACACAATTGATAAAAGGTATGGAAAACCTTTCATATGCTGAAAGATTACAGAAACTGGGGCTCTTTTCCCTGAAGAAGCGGAGACTTAGAGGGGACATGATAGAGACTTACAAGATCATGAAGGGCATGGAGAAAGTGGAGAGGGACAGATTCTTCAAACGTTCAAAAACTACAAGAACGTGAGGGCATTCAGAAAAATTAAGAGGGGATGGATTCAGAACCAATGCTAAGAAGTTCTTCTTCACCCAAAGGGTGGTGGACACCTGGAATGCGCTTCCAGAGGGTGTGATAGGTCAGAGTACAATTTTGGGGTTCAAGAAGGGATTAGATAATTTCCTGAAGGAAAAGGGGATAGAAGAGTATAGATAGAGGATTACTATACAGGTCCTGGACCTGATGGGCTGCCATGTGAGCGGGCTGCTGGGTGTGATGGACCTCTGGTCTGACCCAGCAGAGGCACTGCTTATGTTCTTATGTTATATAGGATGCCTGGGTGCGATTCTCAAAAGTCGCTTAGGCGGCTTCTGAGATTGGTCGTTCTTTAAAGAATCTGGCCCTTAATTACAGGCAATTATAAAGTATTAAGTGCCAATTATCAGCACTAATTAAGCTTATTAATCATTTAAGTTAGGAGCCTACATTGGCTAGGCACACCAATATAGGCTGCACCCTTTAGGTGGTCTACATAGAATTTGCCAGATTGTGTGTATGTATATTCATAGGTTTCTTTGTGTTTGTTTTGTTTTCACTTTGTGCCAAGAAATGGAAATGCATTAGGAATTCCATTTTCAGAGAAAATAGTGATGTGTTGACAAACCTATTAATTGCTTCTTGAGGGCTAATCTTCATCTTCTGTGCAAATATGATTTTTGCTAGGAATAATTCAAACTAATTTCTTTACAAGCTTGCATCTGTTAGTCCAGCTTCAAATCAGATCTGTACCCTCTGCATTTGATTGCATTGTAATTGCTGTGTTATTTGTAGCAATATTCCTTAATTTGCTTTTCATTTCACCTCTTGACATTCAGTTTGTCTTGTACACTGGAATTAGTATATGACTCAATCACTTGCTGTTAGTGTTTTGATAACTTCCTACAAATGAGTTAAAATTAGATTTTCTTTTCTTAGCTGTACAGTATAAATCAATGGACTAAGTACTCCCTTGATATTTGATTGCACCGACAGGGGAGGATCTATTGAGGGAATTAAACACTTCCATGCTGTCCATTTTAATACATATTCTAAAAAAAAAAATAACAAAAAACATTTCTCTAACTCTAGTTAATAAGCAAAGCATGCACCCTTCTGGGCATTCAGCTAAATGGCAACAAAACACTGTAATGATAATAAAATAATACTAGCATACTGCAGGAAAGGCATATTGAAGACTGGTTGACAACTGGGAAGACCAACCACTTGTAAAAAAGACACAGCAAAAGGGGAAATTCCAAACAACTACAGGCCGATAACATGTTTGCTAACAATGTTCAAGTTGCTGGTAGGAATAACAGAAGAAAGAGTCCAGGACCACTTGGAAAGAAATAGTTGGTTTCACGTGGAACAAAAAGGAAACTCTTGAAAATAAGAGACATGAAAGACCAGCTTCTGTTGATAAAATGATCCCTGGGAAACTTCAAGCAATGAAAAAAAAAAAAAAAAAACCCCAAACAAACCTTGAATGTAGCTTGGATTGATTACAAAAAGTCCTTCAATTAATTGAAACACAGTTGATTTTCAAATGGCTGGAAATAACTGGAGTGAGTTAAAATATCAGAAACATCCCCTCCACCCTTTTACTAAACCACAATAGCGGATATTAGCGCAGGGACTCATTACCTTCTTTCACCCAGGTCTATTATCTACCTAATAAAAATCAGGATCTTCAAGAAAAAACTCAGGGACCAATTGATGTATCTGCTTTACTTGAACTATCTGATAAAGAAGTCGCAAGACCTGCTACATTGATTGTGACCTTGGCTATTACATTGGATAAAAATTGGCTCTTGAGACTATTCTTCAAAAATAAAGAGAAAAAGTTTCTTGATTTAAAGATACAAATGTTCCCAGATTTGGCAAGAGACACACAAAGACGCAGAAAGGAGTTTCTATTATTAAAACCTGTAGTTTTGGCTCTTGGGGGAACTTTTTATCTTCGTCATCCTTGCAAATGTATAGTTCAATATAATTCTCAGAAATATGTTTTCTTTGAGCCAAACAAGTTGACGGCCCTTCTCTCCTTGTCCCACCTGGAGAAAGGGAAAGAATGAGAGCTTCAAGATTTTAGATGCCTGAATATCAGTTAACCACGTACCAATTATCTTTAATAAATATTTCTTTGTTAGTAATCCATTTATTCTACATCATGGATCATAAGGTGGACTTGAGAGATTACACAATATTCAGTTTCTATGTAAAATTATGAGGGTTTTTTTTTCTTGTTCTCTTGTTGTAATCACTTTCTGTACAAGATTTATCTTGATTTGTTAATTTGAAATTTATAAATAAATTTAAAAAAAAACACAATCTCCGGGTCTTTCTTACAAAGTCTATGGATGTCTACAGATTTTTCAGTATTTGCTGTAAACCATCCCATCCATAATCTGATATCCTGGGCTTCAATTATCAAGTCATCTCGCTATTACCATTCCTTGGGTTTTGGCCAGGTACTAGTGACCTGGATTGGCCACCGTGAGAACGGGCTACTGGGCTTGATGGACCATTGGTCTGACCCAATAAGGCTATTCTTATGTTCTTAACTCCTTAAGACAGAAAACATGTTCCCCTCTCCCCAACAAGCCCCCCCACACACACACACATACACACACTTTGGAAAACTCTGACGTGGCAACTCCAGCTAGTTCTTGAATAGTGGTGTAACAATTTAACCTTGAATTAGTATAAGCTTTTTGCTCTGATCTGGAGTATAGAATAGCTTAGACCACAAAACTGAGTTTTACTTTACCATAGTAATAACAGAGTTCAGTTGCCTTTAAGTCTCTGAGTCCAGCTCTAAAACCAAATAATTGGATCCTTGCCAGCTTCCTGTTAATCTTGTCAAGCCTTTGTTATTATCCCAACATAAAGTTGATATCTCAGCACTAAAGCAGGACTGTCATCAGGATAACAATGATTCATCGTTTCTATGAGGTTATATATAGCAACTTGATCTCCTGCTGAAAAGCCCTTACAAACCTCCAGAAATGACTTCATATTGACAGAATTACTTCTAAAACCATCAGTAGCTAGTAGAATGGAAATCCCTCATAATCTATGTTTAAAAGCAAAAGAAAAAAAAAATCCTAAACAGCAATAGCAATTGCAAAAGTAGCACAATTCTGATCTCTATAATTAATACAGAAAAATATCTATAAATGTAGGAAAGCATATCATATCGTATTTTATTGTTTCTAATATTCAATTAACTTCAGAGCAACAAAAAGAGAGTTAAAGTGCACAGCACAGAGACCGAATGAATAAGAGCACCAAGGACCATTAAGCATAGGATATTTCAGAGTTATTTATTGATGGATCCACTATGGGCTATGTTTCAGCATTCTCAAAGGAACACCTAGTTTTGAGCACCTACCTTTAATTGTCAAAATACCTTTATTAACTTCAATAATTGAAAAATAAATAAATTGGGCAACAGGTGTCTTCCCATTTCTATTGCCTATTGCATGGCACTTAGCAACTGGGAAATCTCTAGTGCCCTGACTATGACACTAGATCACAAGGAATTGTATTCTAGGTGGTTGCATAGTAGTTTATTTAGTTGAATGTTCCAAATAAATATTTTTGATACAAATTTTTAGCAGGAATTTAAACCTGTAACACCCCCTCCACTTTTTTTTCCAAACCATAGTGTGGTTTTTAGCGCCTTGTGTGCAGATCCCTAACACCAGCCCTGCTTGTCTGATGAATCATTTTGGTCAGGCAGCTGCTTTGACTAGTTACCTGGGTGTCTGGATCCTTAGTTGTTGTTTTTTTAGCAGTTGATTGGGTATGCACACAATTGCTTACTGGATATTTGGGTAACTGTCCACTCAATTTCTTAGTTTATTAGTTGGATGGGTAAGTTGTTTGGCTGGATGTTTGGTTATTTGATCATTCAATTGTGTTGATGATGTTTTTGAATTGACTGGCATGCTGTTTCAGACTGTCTTTGATTACCGGTAAACCACTGGATTAATTGTTATCTTTTATTTACTTTTAAATCTCACTTGGCAGCCAATGACTGGACAACTTTGGAACAATCCAGTAAGTTGAGTATAATGTAAGTGTACGATTCAATACGATTCAAGACTTTCTTTGTTAAATGTTAACTTGATGATCGTGACCTCAAGCTCCGCCAGCAGAGGACCTCCTCTAGAGACGACCAGAACTCCTCTTCACCAAGCGCAGCAGTCGTTGGCAGCATCCATGAGCCACTGAGGTGCCAGCATCTGTGACTCGGACGCTATTGCAACAAAAAATGGCAAAGTTGCAGGACTACCTATTCACAATCTCAATATTGCTCCAACTCAGGGATCCCTTTGAAACATAAATTATTTCTTCAGGATCTATTTTCTAGATCCTCAGTTGCATAAAGAATCTCTGCACGATCCTTGAGAGCCTGTTGTTCCACCGATTGAAACGTGTGATATTGTGCCACCATCTCATCCAGTCTGTTCTCCACCAGTTCCACACGACCACCAAGATCTCCAAGTCCTTGCGAATCTCCATCGATGCCACTTGTACATCAAAACTCACTCCTTGCATTGATATTAAAGGCTTGAAATCAACAGGAAACATCTTATTTTGTGATTTCATTCTCTCTGATATTGCTTATGCATTCTGACTTGGCCCCTGGATCCGATGGCTCAGGTGCCATCTTGTCACTCACACCACCAGTCTTCTCCTCTTGTGCTCAGCAGTTTCCATCATTTATGGCTATAAATTTAAACTTTTCAAGCTTCTTCTGAGTCAACATCAACTCCAGGTAAGTTCACAGCATTTTAGAAACAAAATTGAATAGGGAGGAGAAGCTTAAAACCACAAAATATTAACTCTCTTGTCAGAGCTGAAGAATCAGTCGTCCATTCCCCAGTGGTGATGTCACTTCCTCTCCATATTCATTGCTTTCATGTTTTTAAGGATCCTTTTAAAAGTCATATTAGGCGTTTTAAAAATCACCAGCTGTAGTGGTAGTAGCTCTGACACTTAGAGAATTCCTGTGGCAAAACCATGTAGGGCGATAAAAAAGCCTTACTCTGCTTTGTAAAAGAGGGAGTTAGTAATTATTTATTTACTCACATTTATATACCATTTTCCTGATGGAACATCATTTAAAATGGTGTACAAAATCACAAATTCAATAAAAGAGAAAGAATGAAGGAAAGAATATTTAAAAACATCAATAGTACCAACACATTTCCAATCATTAACATCAATAATTAAACTAACCTGAAAATAAAAAAGTTGTAACTTTCTTCTACACACCATAAGATTAATGCCTAACTTCAAATCAAGAGGGAGTTTATGCCACAATTCTGGATCCACATCTCTAAAAGCTTTTGATTGCCACCCCATCTTTCTTATAATGTCAGTGCCTAGAATTTGAAGTAAATTACCTTGACCTGAACATAAAACATGATCGGGCATATACTGTAAGAGGAAAGTTTCTCTTTCAAATATCTTGGTTTCTGAAATTAAAAAAAATAAAAATAAAAAGTCATGGGCAGCAGTATAGTACCAGCTCTTGCCAATTTACCTGATCCTATCAAATACTTAAATAGTTCCTTAGGACTACTAGAAGATTTTTCAATTTCAATTGAAATAGAAGATTATGTATGAAAATATATTGAAAAAATGATCTGGTCAATTTTCAAAATGATTTAACTGGCTAGAAATTGTCGCTAACAGGTTAACTTCCTCTTTTACAAAGTTGTGCTAGCGGCTGCCATGCGGCAAAAGCCCTAAGCCCTTTAAATCCCTATGGACTTAGGGGTAGTTACCGCAGCACCCTGTGCTATCGAGTTTTGTAAAAAAAAAAAAAAAAAAGGGGGGGTCAGTTGTTCAGGAGTATCTGCTAATTTTCAGTGGCACTTAGCTGGTTATTTCTACTGAAAGTTAGCAGTTAGCACATAAGTGAAAGCCAGCTATTCACACATTCCAGGGTTGGAGTCAGCACTTGACCAGTTAAGGGCTGCATAAAACATAGTTCTATCTTTATCTGGCAACCTGTAGCTGGTTATGTTCTGAATATCAACTTAACTGGTTATGTGTTAGCCGGTGTCACATAAATTGGATATTCAGTACTAAAGCACAGACATAGCCCAGCATTGCATATTTGGGAATAATGCCAAAATGATGTGCACTAAACTAGAATGCATGCTGCATGAGACAGATTTATTTGCCTGTCACCTCCTCTTATATGCAAATCTGCCTCATGCATATTCATTAAGGATATCTTGAAACCTGACTGTCTGGGGGTCCCCCCAGGACAGAGTTAAGAACCACTGGAATAGGGTATAGAGCAGATCCATGCATATGTCCAAATTATGGACAATTAAGGGCTGGATTCATGAACCTGCCCGATCGGGCCCGATTCAGGTAGGTCCGACAAATTCTTCAAACTAAAATATGCAGATGGGAGCGATCGGGGAATGCCCCCATCTCCTGCCCGGATTGCTGGTGTGCGATCCCCACGCATGCACAGACCATCTGCTTTCCCTGTAGATGGTCTGCGCATGCGTTTTGTGTCCGTGATTGTTATTTTTTTTTACTGTTGTTTTTGGGCCCTGACTCTTTTGCTCCTGTTATCCTCAGCGGTGGCAGCCTCTTCCCGGCAGCGGCGGCACTAAGCTGGTCATGGCCTGCTTTCTGCGCCTTCCCTGCAGTGCCAGCCCCACTGTGACATGCAGCCCCACTTTAAACCTGCAGGCTTGCACTGCAGGGAAGGCAGCAGAGATCAATCTGGGCAGTGAGAGAATGAAAGTTGCTTAAAAATTGCTTCATTTATCAGGGAGCCAACAGGCACTGCTCTCCCCCTGGCTGGACAGTGGGAAAAGAAGGGCGGCGAGAGGAGCTAATGTAAAGTTGCATAAAGTTGCTTCATTGGGAGTCAACAGGCACTGCTCTCTCCCTGGCTGGACAGTGGGAAAAGAAGGTTTGCGACTGGTCCACAGCAGTCGCTTCTTCAATTGATCGGTCAGCCCAGTCGGATCAAGAATTTTGTGATATGAATCACATCCCTGCCTACTTTGCATGTGTTTCTCTTCATTTGCATGCATGGATCGCAGGAGAGGTTAGTGAATGGGGCCTGAAGGAAATCTGGTCGCAAAGGGGTCGCAAACTGATCGATACACGATTGGTTTGCTTTGTAAATCTAGCCCTAAGTGCTTGTTAACACCAATTAATGATTGTTAGTACATAATTAGCTAATTAGTTTATGTGCAGACCTGTGATCACAATTTTATATTTTAACAATACCTTTTTCAGAGAGCTGCTTATAGAGTATAGGTAGCTAAGTAATTGGTACATTATATAGAAACATAAAAACATGACGGCAGATAATGGCCAAATGGCCCATCTAGTCTGCCTATGCACAGCAACCATTATCTCTTTCTCTCTCTGAGAGATCCCATGTGCCTATCCCAGGCCCTCTTGAATTCAGACACAGTCTCTGTTTACACCACCTCTTCCAGGAGACATAAAGGATCTGGGAAACAGGTAGAAGCCACTTCAGATGGCAGACCGGCAAGCAGACAGCAATGGAAGCAGCAGACAGAAGCAGGATGTTGAGCTACCCAGTTTTCTGCACCGTTTGTCATATATATGACTACCTCCCCTTTGGGAAGCAGTCTTATGTATGCACTCGATGCGAGGAACCTGAAGAAGCAAGTCAGACTACTGGAGGGCAGAATACTAGAACTGGAAGAACTTAGAGCAGTTGAGGAGGAGGACAGAGAGGCAGAAAACTTCATCACAGAGGGAACCATTGAAGAAGTCAGGGAGTTAGAGAAGTTCATTGAGGAGGCATACAGAGAGGTTGTGGAAAATCATTAACAGTGGAATTGCCAAGATACACCTACAGCAGGTGAAAACCATCTGGAGGACAACCACAAGGAAGGAATAGATGACACAGCAGCGAGACCTGGAAACAGCGGAGGGAACACACAGGAAGATGAGTCCATTGCAAGCCCACGCTGGGATGAGGAAAGATGGAAATACGCCGAGGACACGGACCTGTGGCTAGAGAGATGGCCATACACTGAGGACATGGATCTACAGCTAGAGAGACAAGAGAAGATAGAGAAGACAGCAATTGTCATGGGGACTCCATCATTTGACAAGTCGACAGCCACATAGCAGGAGGAAGAAAGAATCGGCTGGTGACCTGCCTATCAGGAGCCAAGGTAGAAGATATAGTGAGCCGCATCGACAGGATCATCGACAGTGCAGAAGGGGAAGATACGGTGGTGGTGATCCACGTTGGGACAAACGACATGAGCAACAGGAACTACAGCAGGGAAAAACTGGAAGACCGGTTCTGGATGCTAGGAAGGAAGCTGAAGACCAGAATGCTGAGGGTAACGTTTTCGGAGATCTTGCTGGTACCCAGGGCCAACGGGAAGAGGCAGACGGAGCTGCAAGCAGTCAATGCATGGATGAGATGCTGGTGTGAGGAAGAAGGATTCCACTTCATGTGCAACTGGATGGACAGGAATGATGGACTCTACCTCAGTGGAGACAGAACGAGGCTACTTGCAAGCAACATCAAGCAAGAAATTGAGAAGTTATTAAACTACGAAGAAGGGGAAAGCCGACAATTAACCAAGAGTCGATGAATAAAGGGAGTATTAAAGGAGAACAAAGACATCACCGACAAACTGAACACATTTTTTGCGTCTGTATTTACCGAAGAAGATATATCCAATATAACACAAGCTGATAGGAAACGAAGATAGGAAACTGACAGGGTCAACAGTCAGCCTAGAAGAGGTATGCAGGTAGATTGATAGGCTTAAAAACGATAAATCCCCGGGACCAGATTGCATCCATTCAAGGGTAATCAAGGAACTGAAAGGGGTTATAACTGAACTGCTTCAACTAATAACCAATCTGTTGATCAAATCAGGAAGGATTCCGGAAGACTGGAAAGTGGCAAATGTTACACCGATCTTCAAGAAAGGTTTGAGGGGCGATCCGAGAAACTATAGACCAGTGAGTCTGACTTCGGTACTGGGAAAGATGGTAGAGGCATTGATAAAAGACCGCATCATTGATCACCTTGATGGACACAATCTGATGAGGACCAGGCAGTGTAAATTCAGCAAAGGAAGATCTTGCTTGACAAACTTACTGCACTTCTTCGAGGGAGTAAACAAGCAGATAGACTAGGGTGAACCAGTCGACATTGTATACTTGGATTTTCAGAAGACGTTTGACAAGGTTCCGCATTAACGACTACTTCAAAATGAAATCGAGAGTGATATACTCACGTGGATTAAAAACTGGTTGGCGGATAGGCAACAGAGAGTGGGGGTAAATGGACAATACTTGGACTGGAAAAGCACCATGAATGGAGTGCCGCAGGGTTCAGTGCTCAGGTCGTGCTCTTCAACATATTTATAAATGACCTGGAAATTGGTACGACGAGTGAGGTGATTAAATTTGCAGATGATACAAAGTTATTCAGAGTAGTGAGGACACAGAAGGATTGCGAAGACCTACAACGAGACATAAACGTGCTCGAGGAATGGGCCGTGAAATGTCAAATTAAGTTCTTCGTGGATAAGTGCAAGGTGATGCATGTCAGTAACAAAAATCTTATACACGAATACAGGATGTCCAGTGCAGTACTCGGAGAGACTCCCTAGAAACGAGACTTAGGAGTACTTGTAGACAAGTCAATGATGCCATCTGCGCAATGCATGGCGGCGATGAAAAAGATGAACAGAATGCTAGGAATGATTTAAAGGGGATCACAAACAGATCGGAGAAGGTTATCTTGCTGCTGTACCGGGCCATGGTGCACCCCCACCTGGAATACTGCATCCAACACTGGTCGCCGTACATGAAGAAGGACATAGTACTACTTGAAAGGGTCCAGAGAAGAGACAAAAATGCTTAAGGGACTGGAGGAGTTGCTATACAGTGAGAGAAACTGAGCCTCTTCTCCCTTGAAAAGAGGAGACTGAGAGGGGACATGATCAAAACATTCAAGATAATAAAGGGAATAGTAGAGAAAGAGAGATTGTTCACCCTCTCCAAGGTGAAGAGAACGAGAGGGCACTCTCTTAAGTTAAAAGGGGACAGATTCTGTACAAACATAAGGTAGAAATTTGGAATGCTCTTCCGAAGGCTGTTATAGGGGAAAGCATCCTCCAGGGATTCAAGACAAGGTTAGACAAGTTCCTGCTGAACCAGAACATACCCAGGTAAGGCTAGACTCAATTAGGGCATTGGTCTTTGACCTAAAGGCTGTCGCGTGAGCGGACTGCTGGGCATGATGGACCACTGGTCTGACCCAGTAGCGGTAATTCTTATTATCTTATATCTACCACCCTTTCTGTAAAAAAAGTATTTGCTCAGATTACTCCAGAGCCTATCACCTCTTAACTTCATTTTATGCCCTCTCATTGCAGATTTTCCTTTCAAATAAAAGAGACTCGACTCATGCACATTTTCTTTACATAGGTATTTAAATGTCTCTATCATATCTTCCCTCTCCCACCTTTCCTCCAAAGTATACAGATTGAGATCTTTAAATCTGTCCCCGTACGCCTTATCACGAAGACTACACACCATTTTAGTAGCCTTCCTCTGGACCGACTCCATCCTTTTTATATCTTTTTGAAGGTGCGACCTCCAGAATTATATACAATATTCTAAATTTTATATGATGTTATTTGAGTCTTTCTTTGGAAAGCCAATGCTAAGTGTACCATCTGGGCCAGGGCTTTCACCACTTAGGGACTCTTAACCTGATTTGCAGCTCTTATGTTCTTTAGGCCATTCCATAATTTTTGATACTTGAATTTTTCCAAATTCTTCTGTATGCTGGCTCTTCTCTATGGGGTGCTCAGATAAATTGATCTAGGACTCTTCTGTTTCAGCTTTAGTAAGTGGTGTTTAAACACACCAATGCTCTTTCCCTGTTACCAGTATAATTGCATGGCATCCTCTCTAAATATCGCAATTTGATGCCTGTCTTATCTGTCATCTTCATATCTCTGCAGTTTTTGTGCTTCTACAGCTGCTTTCATTGTGTTATTTTGTACTGTTAGCTGCTCTGATGGGAACAATTTTTACCCAGGGCGGTCCTGCTAAATCCATTTGAAAGTTGCATTATATTGTAGTTTGTATTATGCCATATCTTTTAAAGTCACTAGAAAATGCAACATAAACATGGATAAACTGGCAGCTTGGTTCCAATTTTTTTCTCTTTCAACATCTTTCTTGTGACAGCCTCAGGGAAGAACCAAATGCCCTTCATCAAATGACAACTTTTTTTGTGTGTGTTCTCCTGAGATGCTCTGTCTTAACCCCCAGTTCCTTAGGACATTAGCTATGGTAACCTTCAAATGCTATAAGGCTGGAAACAATTTCTGATAACACCTGCCCCATTAAGATATTCACTAAATAATTTTACAGCTACAAAGCCAGCCTTCTAGGCATCTAATCAGGTGCATAGTCATTTTTCTTCCATCTATTTTCCTAATTTAAGATTTCCTTGATTATTATTGAGTGCTTAGCAAAAACTGGTTAGTTTGCATTTTGAGCCAACATTGTCACCAGACTAATTTAAATGTGGATGCTTAACTTTATAGTATATTATATAATGTAATTAGACACCTTCGTGTCTATATAATTCTAGCACAAACCCTACAGAAAGAGTACCTCAAGTAAAGCTACAAACATTTACATTTACTTGGAAGCACATGCAAATTTTCACATAAAAAGTATGCATAAACATGTGTATATTAAAAGGTAGATTTGTAAATCGTAACTACCCACACTGCATTCAAAATAGAACCACATTTGTGTTGCAGAAAATTAGGTGTGTTCTCACATGTTTTATGAGAGTGTTGGAATATCTGTTTACCCTGTTATATTATGCTTAATAATAATAATAATAATTTATTGTTTATATATCGCCAAAGCCAAAGTAGTTTGAGGCGGTTTACAATAAAGAAGAGCTGGACATTCAGCGAAAAAAACAATGAAGTCTTTGAGTACATGAATATTTGTACAGAGTAAGGTTACATTGTAGGGGCGAGTTTACAATAAGAAGTAGGTCGAGGCGGTTTACAATAAGAAGGGCTGGTCATACAGCGTGGGATAAGCAGTGAACACTTTAGGAATCCTTGGTCACAAATTGGTTGAACAGGTTGGTTTTAACTAGTTTTCTGAAGTTGAGGTAGGATGAGGAGTGCTTGATGATGCTGCTTAGCCAGTCGTTCTGTAGAGTTGCTTAGAAGGTAAGCGTTCTGTCAAGGAATCTTTTGTATCGGCAGGTTTTTATTGTAGGGTGGCTGAACATACGTATTCTGCGTGTAGGCCTGGTGGAACAGTCTAGTTTAAAGTGGGAGACCAGGTATAGAGGGGCCAAACCGAGAATGGATTTGAAACAGAGGCATGCGAATTTGAACAATACTCTTGCCTCCAGGGGCAACCAGTGGAGTTTTTGGTAGTAGGGGGTTATGTGATCCCATTACTTTATGCCGAAAATCAATCGCACAGCTGAGTTTTGTATGATTCGGAGTCTTTGAATGGTTTTCTTGAGAGACCCCAGGTAGTTGATATTGCAATAGTCGAGTAGGTTTAAATTGCACCAGTAAGCGGAATGATGTTGTGTCAAAGTACTTTCTGATGGTTCTTAGTTTCCATAGTGTCGAGAAGCCTTTTTTGATCAGTAGCTCTGAGTGCATATCTAGAGTGAGATAGCGGTCCAGTGCCACTCCCAGGATTTTTATGGTATCGACAATGGGGAAGTTCTGTCCATTCAGGGTTATTGTAGTATCTTTGATTTTGTCATTTGGGCTTGCCAGGAAGAATTTGTTTTTTTCAGGGTTGAGTTTCAGTTTGAACTCTGTCATCCATGTTTCAATTTGTTTTAGAGTTAGTGCTAGATGATTCTTCGTCTCAGGAGTCAAGCTTGTTAGGGGCAACACTATGATGATGTCATCAGCGTAGATGTAAAATTTGATTTTTAATTTTTCCAGTAGATTTGCCAATGGGGCTAGGTAAATGTTGAACAGAGTGGGGAATTAGGGGGAACCCTGTGGGACTCCGCATGGATTTACCCAGCTGGAGGATTGGATATTGTCGCTATAGACTCGGTACGATCGTTTGGTCAAGAAGCCTTGGAACCATTTTAGTACATTGCCTGAGAGACAAATTGTCTCCAAGCAGTCAATTAGGAAGGTGTGATCGACTAAGCCAAAGGCGCTGCTTAGGTCAAGTTGAAGGATTAGTGCACTGGAACCTTGGCTGAGTAGGTTCAGGAGGGAATCCAGTAATGAAGTAATAACCTTTTCCGTGCAGAACCCGGATCAAAAGCCTGATTGGTTGTCGTGAAGTATGTTGAATTTGTCCAGGTGTGTTACTAAATCCTGGTTTACCAAGCCTTCCATCAGCTTTACAAAAAAGGAAATGTTTGCGATGGGTCTGTAGTTAGATGTCAGCTTGATAGATTCCTTGGGATTTTTTACAATCGGTGTGATCAGTATGTGACCTAACTCCTTGGGAAATGTACCCAATAGTAATAGGGAGGAGAGCCAATCGTATAACGTGGCTTTGAAGGTGACCGGAGCAGCTTTCATGACGTTTGGTGGGCAGTTGTCTAATCTGTAGTATGAATCGACGTATTTTGAGAAGAATTTGCTGAAGTGATTCCAGGTAGGAATAGAAAAGTTGTTCCAGTACATGTCTACTCTGGGTTCGTTTGTGTGTTGGGCGACTGGGTAGTTCAGATGATTGGTTGTGGAGGGTGGTAGGTTGGATCTTAGGATATTGATTTTGTTGTTAAAAAATTCAGCCAGCGCATCTGCTGAAGGTGGGGAGTCTGTGGTGTGGCGTGAAAAGGCCTGTATATCGTAGAGATTGTTAACTAGTTTAAATAGGTTCTTGGTGTTGGTGTTGGGATAGTCTATTTTTTTTTGCGTAGAAATTTGTGCGTTTTGTAGTTATAAGTTTTTTGTATTCTTTTAGTTTTAGGCTCCAGTTTGTTCTTTTTATGTTATCACCAGATTTCAGCCTCAGCAACATGCCACTTCAGGACATTTGCAGAGCAGCCACATGGTCTACCACACACACCTTCACCAGACACTATTGCCTGAATCGCCCGCTGCAGACCTCCAATGACTTTGGTCTCAACATACTACGAATGGTGACCAAAACAGACATAGCAAAAGACACTAATACCTGGACTAGCTGAACAGGACTATTAGTCTGAATCAGATAGAAGAGATTGTTAGACAGCTTATATTCTGCCATGTTGGCACAATTTGCACAGTTTGTTTTTTGCACAATCCAAAAAAAAAAAAAAAAAAGTGTTACTCAAACATCACGTTGGTGATATATATTTGTTATAATCGCTATCTGTTATTGAGATACATACTCTACTATGTTGGCAGATTAAAAAAAAAGAAAGAAAGAAAGAAAGGGAGTGTTGGTCCAGTTCTAAGGACCAAAATAAAGTTCCTATTGTTTACAACGCATAACCTCTGACTGGTCTCAGTAACTGGGGTTTTGTCTCTATCTCTCACCTGACATTTATGCAGCCTCACCCTACCACAGTGAGGTAGCGGGGACGCAGAGGGGACCATCCCCGATGGGGACCCCATCCTCTTACACCCTATGCACCCCGCAGCTGGAGAGCCACCAAAAGTGGGGCTGACTTATACTGCTTGTCCATGGAGAAAGCGAAGTTACTTACCTGGATTGGAAGACCAGAGAGTACCTGGGAGTGTGGATATGTGATGGGTAATACTGCTCGGCCTGGTCACATAATCACAGTGACTCAGCATTTAGCTTGCTCTGCTCGGCAGCGCAGCTTGATAAAAGAGGGGTTCTGTCTGCATTATCCAGTTAGCGTCCACTATTATGAATGAGCTAACTGGATATTGCTTCATTGCCCATTCCCTGCCTATGATATGACCCCTCCAAAAAATATTTTGAACCCCCCCAAAAAAAAACAAACCCATACAATTAACATGCACAAACTAGCATGCTATAATGCATTTTGCAGCAAGCCTTGTTTATACACCCCTTTGAAATTCACACTCTATAACTGACATATAGCACTTTATAGAATGAGCCTACCAATTGTGCGTGTAATTTAAAATTAGTGCAAATTAGCATCAATTATTAAGTGTTGATTGCAATTATTGGTGTCAATTGGGCTTTAAAAACAATTAAGGCCCTGATTCACTAAAGTCAGCGATCATTGCTAAACCGTCGGTAAACGATCGCTGGTAACTGGCCCAATTCACAAAATGGTTTACCGCATTTTACTTCCCTCGATCGCCCATTTTCCAATCCGGCCATGCAAATTTGTAAAACCCCATGCAAAACAGCCAAGCAATTGATTCACTAACATTTGCTTGGCTATTTTGCATTGGGTTTTACGATCCTAAAACCTGAATGTTATAGACCTGTTGGTAACTGTGTTACTAACAGGTCTGCCTGATTTTTCTTTTCTTTTTTTTCCATGGCACAGATATTTTGCATGTATTATACACGCAAACTATCTGCCCCATTACAAAAATGAAAAAAATCCCCCACCGCTAGCAACGGCCCTCCCCTAATGACCCCTTACAAACACGAACCCCTATGATACACGGTGACCCACAAATGGCAGAAGGGATGCTCACTTCCTCCTGCCATGACTCCCGCAAGCCCACCCACTTCTCCAAAAAAACCAGCAGGAGGGATGCCCACTTCCTCCGGCCACTCAACACTCCCCACTTAAATATGACAGGAAGGATGCCCACTCCCTCCTGCTGTTTTCTCCACTCATTCCTGCCGTCGGGTTGGGTCCATCCCTGCTGTTGGATTGGGTCAGCCCGGCCACTCCTCCCCCCCGGTTGAATCGTACCCACCCACTGTTGGCCCCCCATCCCTGTACCTTTAAGATGGGAGCAGAAGGGGTGCCCTGTCAAACCCTCTTAGAAACATAGAGTATGATGGCAGATGCACAGGGAGGGGCCTAAGGCCCTGATTAGCTCAGGTGCCTCAGACTCCTCCCTTGGGAGGGGCCTGAGGTACCTGAGCCAATCAGGGATTTCCTTAGGGAGGAGCCTAAGGAAAGCTCTGATTGGCCTTTTTTTGGTTCGGGGGAAGGAGGGAGAGGCGCTTTGTCAGGGGGAGGGGGCTTTTTCATTTATTTTTTTTATTGGGTAGATATTTTGTGTATGCCATAAAAAAAAATGAATAAAAAAAAAATCTGGCAGAAACCCTGACAGCAGTGACAGGAGGCTGCTTCTCCTGTCATTACTGTCATGGTTCTGCACTGACTCAATCGCTCACTGAGAGATGAGTTGGTGAGTTTGCATGCAAACTTGATAGTGAATCAATCACTGTTTTAAAATCAGCCAGAGAATCAGCCAACAATGATTAAGTCGCTCTCTTTAGTGAATGTGGGCCTAAGATGGGTGTGCAAATCTGCTGTGTGCACAATATAAGGAGCCATATATAGAATTTGGGGGTAAATGCCTGTTAGGTCTTAAAGCCTTTTTTGTAAAAGGACCCTTAGTTTGTATTCTATAGTGGCCTGCTTGTTTTAAATTCTCCTAATTATCATTTTTCTTGCATTTTCCATATTCTTATATTTTTTCCTCAATTATACTTGTTAAAACTGTTTTTCAAAATTTTTAGAAAAATGAACATCTATTTCTCCACTTATGACTGCTTTTTTTTAACACTTTAGTGTTAAACTAAAGCATTCTAACATCAGTGGAGGGTAAGGCACACTTCAGATCTATTTTTCAACCTATAGACTCATTAGTCTATAGCCCAACTGCTTTATCCGTGAGGAATATGCTATAAACAATGAATATGGACTTTAGAGCTGGATGTAATAAAGTATAAATGGTTATCTGCAGGTCTTCTCTGATAGGTAATTCTAGATGACAGCGCACAGCAGTTCAGATAGGAGTTGAATGATTTTTGTCAAGTTGGTGATTAAGCTTCCTTCTGGTTAGCAACAGGGATCTGATTCAAGTATCTTATTAAACATCAGTTCTGGAAGTCTTAAGAAAAACACAGCTGTCCATCTTTCTGACAAAAAAAAGTTTTAATCAGAGAATTTTGGAGGCTAGAATTTTATTTAAAAATGTGAATAGCAATATACTTGCTAAGTTGCACTAAAAGGGACCTGCAATATCCAGTAGCACAGGGCTTTCCCATTGATCTAAGGCCACTTTTAGCGAGGCAGTAAAATGGCCACATTTTTAAATTCGGAGAGCAAAAGCAGAACCCAGCACTTCCGCAGTACGAAAGGCTTCAAATTAAAGTCCATACATTACAGAAAGTCTTTTGGCATTAGTCCTCCATTTTTTTTCTAGTACTTAAGGTTTACTGACTTGTAATCTATAAACCCTTGGCAGCCCCTCCCCACAGGATAGTTTCACTAAAGTTTATGTTTATTAAAATTTGATATCCCACATTAAAACAATTAGCATGTGTACACTTACCGCTACCTAGGAGGTGAGAGCTCATAAACCATTCATATGTTAACCAGTTAGTGTGTGGTAATGTAGCTCCACTAACTGCTTAACACAGGAATTCCCACTCTCAACCCTTAGATGTAACCCTAAAAAAAATTAAAGTTTCTAGCACATGGTTAGCATGCACACATTTGGCACTGCAAGATCCCTGAGTGCATCCCAGGGTTCACCATTTTAAGCCACATTAGATTTAGTAAAAAGACCCCTTAACTCATGTGCAAACTTAGTAGATTGGGACACTTTGAAGTAATAAAAAGCCAGTGATTAAGGGTCCTGTTTAAAAAACAACAACATGTAACTGTAGGGATGGAGAGACCCATGTAAAAATAATAGCACAAATAAGATACAAATATACTGAGAAAGAAACAACCAACAAGCTAAACAAAGAGAAATAAAGACATTGGAAGAAACCTTCATTCACTAGCTGAATATGTTTGGAAATCAGTCTCAAACACAAAATGCACCATTTTCATGGAAAATCAATAGTTCATTCCAAAAATATTTTCATTTCATTCCAGACTTTTTGATGCAAACAAGATCATGTTCTTGTGCACCAATAATCCTACAAAATGTATATTCACTGCCATTAAAGGGAAATTTATGCTGGAACAGAAATTGGCAGGCTGCACAGGTAAATCATCTGAATCATCCTAGAAACTCTGAAAAGTTAAAGATATATCAGGCATGATCTATTGAGAAATGCCACTTTGTTCATACTAGAAAGAGAAAAAAAATAATGTAAAGAAATCACTTGCTCTGCCTGGTCATCCAAAAGGAAGGCATTCTTGTTCTCCCTTAGAAGATTCATCGTGAGATAAAGATCTGAAGGTAAAACCAACCAGAAGAGTACAGAGGAGTAACACTAACAACAGATAATAGGGAAATGCATCATCGGTGGGCATTTTGGGATATTCTTATAGATAAGACTAAGCTTCTAGGCACCAAGATTGCAAGCAAATGACCAGAATACAAGCATTTTTTGGATACATTTAAATGCCAATATTCTGACTGAGCACCATTCTATCAAATGGTTCTTACATACCATGGTGCATAGTTTGAGGTTGGGCAGACACTGGGGGGAACCCATACCTACATGCATAAATGATAGAATATTATAATTTACATGTGCTTCTGAACAATCTAGGCACAAGTATTATCAAAAGTTTATTGGATGGGCTAAGTAGATGTAGCTATACTATATGGGTCTCATTCTGTATAGGATGACGGTTTCTGCAGCCACCTAAGAAGTGGATGAGAATCACACACCGACATCTACAGTATAGAATCACATCTGCCGTAAGGGACAGACACACAACTCCACCTAAGTGGCCCAATTCTCTAACCCTTAGGGGTGTTTGGGGTTCATGAGGGGTTGAATTTGGGGGTGGTAGTGGTGGTGGTAGCAGGAGGGAGTGGGCATCCCTCCTGCCCTCCCTCCTGCCCAGCTTACTTTATGGGTGGGGGTTCAGGAGTTCTGGCAGGAGGGAGTGGACATTCATCCTACCCATCGAGTTTGTGTGGTGGGTTTGTGGGTTTCAACCGGGGGGAATTCAAAAGGAACATGGATGGATCATGGACATTTCCAAATATTACATACAGTGCTACAGAATTGGAGGGATGTGTCCTAACTTGCACATCAAGATTTATACCTGGTTTCAAAAGGAATAAGTCTGGGCCCCCGATTTTAGTTGCAAGAATTGGTCCTATGTGCCATCCCAGCTTACACTTTATAGAATAGTGCTGAGCACCAATTTTTCTGGCACCTACCTTTTGACACTATTTACTTAATATAGTCCATAATGATATCCAACATGCAACCCCCAAAGTCCTCCACAGTGGCCCTTAACAATTTTTCTGGCACCTACCTTTTGACACTATTTACTTAATATAGTCCATAATGATATCCAACATGCAACCCCCAAAGTCCTCCACAGTGGCCCTTAACAATTTGCTGACATGCACTTCCAATCCTGTAAATGCATTCATTTCAATTTTGACCACTTGATATAGTAACTGCAAATACAATCTTAACTGTGTTACTCAGGTGTCTCATTTATGGAATTTGCTACTATTGACAATCCACCCCCCCAAAAAGTGAGTTTTTAAAATATATCTTTGATGTGTTGTAGAATTATTGTTATTATTCATTGTTCATGTTTAATATCACTGCACAACAAAGTTTTTGCTTCCTGAACACTGCTGGGTGTTTCTTATAGAATTTTGGGTGCTGATCATGAATATTACATCAAAAATTACCCATCACGTACCATTTCAGAGAAATCTTCAATTTTGTCGTGATTTTTTCTTATATTTGGATGCAAACAATTTTTTCTCCCATAAGTGTCTTATCAACAACGGTTTGTGCCGCCTGGGTATGTCCATGCATAAAATCTAGCCAGGTTGGAAGCTGTTTTATGGAAGATGACATCCTGGGCATGTCTGGGCAGGTCTGAACGAGCTTGCGCTGTCTCACCATGCTATAATGGTGGCTTCCATACACCGATCCTGCTCATTTGGTTAATATAGATAGTCCGTGTGTGTATATAGTATCAGTATAGTAAAGTATAGTAGTATAGTAGCTGTAGCAATATAACAGTAAGTAAGCTTGATGCTATAGACGTTTTGGTGTCGGGCAATATGTCTCGTCGGTGTCGTAACAGCCGCGACACATTCTGCTATATCTGTGGGGAATATACACTTACGCCTCAGAGACGTTCGATGACTGCCCTTGTAAAGAAAGCCTATCATCTGTATTTTGGCTGCAAAATAGGTGATCAAGACAAGCAATGGGCGCCTCACATTTGCTGTGCGACATGTGCTGTTAGTCTGAGAGCCTGGCTCAGAGGTACTCGAAAGACGATGCCATTTGCTGTTCCGATGATATGGCGAGAACAGAAAGACCATGTGACGGACTGTTATTTCTGTTTGACTAATGTGTCTGGTTTCTCTGCCAAAAACAAGAAGTCAATTGAATATCCTAATCTGCCTTCAGCAATGAGACCCATGCCACATGATGACAGTCTTCCAGTTCCGAAACCACCAGAGGATTGGACCTTAGACGAACCAGATGAAGAAACTGCAGTGCAGGGTTCTAACAGTGACATTGACCCGGATTTTGAACCATCCTCATCAGGCGATCCACATCTGATAACACAGTCCGAATTGAACGATTTGGTCAGAGATTTGGGTCTGTCAAAAGCAAAAGCTGAGCTGCTAGGTTCGAGACTGCAGGAATGGTGTTTGCTATCACCAGGTACGAAAATTTCTGTGTTTCGAGACCGGCATCATGATATAACCAAATTTTTTGCACAAGTCGACAGTCTCTGTTTCTGTTGTGACATTGAAGGATTGTTCTCGGTCTTTGGTTGTGATCACAACCCGGAAGAGTGGCGTCTTTTCATTGATTCGTCAATGTTAAGCCTGAAAGCTGTTCTGTTGCACAATGGCAACGTTTATCCTTCAGTACCTGTTGGCTATGCAGCACATATGAAAGAAACATATGAGAATATGGAAATGTTACTAAAGTATGTCCAGTATACCAGGTATAACTGGAATATCTGTGGAGACCTCAAAGTCGTTGCTCTGTAACTAGGACTGCAGCTTGGCTATACAAAGTACTGCTGTTTCATCTGCGAATGGGACAGCCGAGACAGAGAGTCGCACTATTCTAGAAAGAACTGGCCACTCCGTAAAAAGTTAGTTCCAGGACAGAAAAATGTAGCACATGAATCGCTTGTTGACCCGACAAAGATATTTTTGCCTCCTCTTCACATTAAACTGGGACTCATGAAGAATTTTGTGAAAGCAATGAACAAGGAAGGGGAAGGTTTTCGTTATTTAAGACAGATGTTCCCAAGAATAACTGATGCCAAGATCAAAGAGGGTATTTTTGTTGGCCCCCAGATCAGACATGTTATGAGTGACAAGCGATTTGAAGATCTGTTAGTTGGGCCGGAAAAAATTGGCTGGAAAGCCTTGAAAGACGTTGTTGACAATTTTCTGGGCAATTACAGAGCCCCAAACTACATTCAGCTGGTAGACAAACTTCTCAAAGCATACAAGAGAATGAAGTGCAATATGTCACTCAAGATTCATTTCCTCCATTCACACTTGGACTTCTTCCCCGCAAATCTCGGTGCTGTGAGTGACGAGCACGGTGAAAGGTTTCATCAAGACATAGCTACGATGGAGAAACGATACCAGGGCAATTGGAATCCGTCAATGCTTGCCGACTATTGTTGGATGCTACAACGTGATGCACCAGACACTGAATATAAAAGAAACTCGGGAGCAAAACACTTTTAATTACATTACATTACATTACATTAGTGATTTCTATTCCGCTTGTGCCTTGCGGTTCTAAGCGGATTACATTAGAAGATGGCTGGACATTTCCAGGCGATGACAATACAATTATTTGTATAACTTTACAAACTTTGCAAACCTAACTTTACTTAACTTTTCGTACATAACTTTACATAACTTTACGTACATAACTTTACATAACTTTACGTGGAGTTACTTTGTGTTACTTTACATTATCCTTACCGTGCTTGCATAACTTGCATTAAGTTTACATAATTTATCTTACATAATTTATCTTACATAACTTTACAAGACTTTACGTAGAGTTATTTTATGTTATTTTACCTTATTATTCCAGTACATTGCATAACTTACATTACATGATATTACAAAGCATAACCTTATGTTATATTACAACGCATAACCTTATGTTAATTTACATAATATTACAACGCATAATCTTATGTTACCAAAAATCGTCTGTTCCTAGGTTGCTATATCTGATTTTTTCGGTATTTGGGGAGACTGTGTTTCTAGATATGAATTGGCTTTACGCCCGATGCAGCTAGATTAGATGTTGCCTATGGGGACGAAGTTGCAGTTGGTTGTGAGTTGCAGTAGGTTATGAAGGGAGAGAAGATGATGGTAGATTATAATATTGGGATGTGTTTTTTGAATAGTATGGTTTTTATATCTTTTCGAAACGCTTTGTAGTCCGTAGTTGTGGTCAGCAGCTTGGATATGGTGGGGTCAATTTTCGCGGCCTGTGTAGCAAGTAGGTTGTCATATAGCTTTTTGCGTTTTGTGCCTTTGAGTGAGGGGTAGGTGAATGGAGTCTGGGTTCTCCTTACTCTAGTTGAGAGGTTTCGGGTTAGGCGGCTGTTTAGGTAGAGAGGTGCTGTTCCGTTTAGTGCTTTGAATAATAAACAGTATAGTTTGAATTGAGTTCTTGCTTGTATCGGTAGCCAGTGTGAGTCGAGATAGGCATTAGTGATGTGATCGTATTTTCCTAGCGAGTAGATAAGTCTGAGTGCTGTGTTCTGTACTGTCTGTAATTGTTTGGTCATGTAAGCGGGGCAGGGTAGATAAAGGCTGTTGCAGTAGTCTACAAGTCCTAGTACAAGTGATTGGACTAAGATCCTGTATTGAATTTTGTCAAAGAATTTTCTTATTTTTCGCAGGTTGCGCATGGTGTAGAAGGCTTTTTGGATGGTTTTGTTAGTATGAGTCTGCATTGTGCATCTCCTGTCTATTGTTACTCCCAGGATTTTGAGTGCTGGCTGTATTGGGTATGTGATTGCATTTGTCGTCAGATCAGTTAAGGTAGGTTCTTTGTCTTTTTCTAGCAGCAGGAATTTGGTTTTATCCGTGTTCAGTTTCAGTTTGTGGTTGGTCATCCATGTTTCTACCGTTTCCAGAGTTATTTTCAGTCGTCCTGATGAGTTGGGGTCTTGGGTATTGAAGGGGAGAAGGATTGTTATGTCGTCTGCGTAGCTGAATGAGACTATATTTAGGGAGTCTAGAGTGGTGCCCAGTGAGGATACGTAGAGGTTGAAAAGTATGGGTGATAATGGAGATCCTTGTGGTACTCCACAGGGGTTTGACCAGGGGTCAGATATGTGGTCTTTTGTCTTTACTTTATAAGTTCTAGTTTTTAGAAAGCCTTGGAACCAGTTGAGTACCAAACCTGTGATCCCTATGGCGTCTAGTATCTGGAGTAGTATGTTGTGATCCACTAGGTCGAAAGCTGCTGAAAGATCTAGTTGGATAAGTAGTATCCTGTTCCCTTTGCTGAGGTGTTGGTGTGCTATATCCATTAGAGATACAAGTAGTGTCTCTGTGCTGTGGTTTTTTCTGAAACCTGATTGTGATGGGTGTAGTATGTTGTGGTCTTCTAAGTAGTTGGTGAGGTATTGTGCTACAAGACCTTCTTGTAGTTTGATATATAATGGGATTGATGCGATGGGTCTGTGGTTGGCTGGATTATTGTTTGGAGCTTTGGGATCTTTCGGTATGGGGGTGATAATAATCTCGCCTAGTTCTGGTGGGAAGTGACCATCTGTGAGCGTGGATTGTAGCCAGTTCATGAGGTTAGCTTTGAACTTGATGGATGCGGTTGTTAGCAGGTACGATGGGCAGCTGTTTAGGTCACAAGAAGTTTTACTATATTTGTTGTATAGACGAGTCATGTCGTTCCATTGTATTTTGGGGAAGTTAGTCCACGTTCTGTCAGCTACTAAGGCTTCATCTATTGTTGGTGTTGTTATAATCTCATCGAGGAGGGTTAATGAATTGTTGAATGTGGATCTGATATTGGTGATTTTGTGCTTGAAGTAGTCTGCTAATTGGTGAGCTGAAGGAGATTGGTTTCCTTGAGTAGCTAGGAAAGGTTTGGTGTCTGTGAGTTTTCTTACAATATTGAAGAGTATTTTTGAGTCTGGGTTTTCAGTGCCTATTAGTTTGGAATAGTATGCTTTCCTTTTTTCCTTTAGTTTGATGTTATATTGTTTGATTTGGATTCTCCATGCTACTTTTGTTTGGTCTTGTTTCTGTTTTTTCCATATTCTTTCGAGGTGTCTGCATTGTCTTTTTAAATGGAGAAGTTCAGCGTCGAACCATTTGTCTGAAGGTCTACAGATTTTGTTTTTTGTTTTTATTGGTGCTAGCTCGTTCAAAGTAGCTTCGCTAATGGTACGCCAGTGAGTTACAAATTCTTTGGGGTTGATTTGGTCGAATGCTGGATCTACCTTCTCCCAAAATGTAGTAGGATTGATTTTCTGTCGTGTGTTGATGTGGATTTTTTGGGGTGCGGGTTTGTGGTTGTTTTGAGCCCAGTTTATGGTGAAAGTGTATTTGTAGTGGTCTGACCAGAGGGAGGGGTGCCATATACCGTTGGATGTGTGTATGTTTTGAGTGTCAAGATTATGGGTCGTGAATGCTGCAATGTCCAGTTGGTGGCCTTTTTCGTGTGTGGGTTCGGGGTTAAGTATCTGATAGGATAGGGTATCGAGATATGAGAGTATTCCCTCTACTTGTTTGGAGGAGTGGTCTTCTAGATGGAGATTTAAGTCTCCGAGGAGTAAGTTGTGGGTGGAAGTTAGTGAATTCTGGAGAATGAATTCTTCGAGTTCTTGTTTTGATGTGGACCATTTCCCTGGTGTGACATAGCATAGAATGCAGGTCAGGTTTCCAGAGAGAGTGTTATCGGAGAGTTGACATGCTAGAAGGTCCAGGTGAGGGGATGAGTTCTTGGCTAGGACTTTTAAGTTAAAGTTGTTTTTTACTATGATGGCTAACCCTCCCCCTCGTTTGTTTTCTCGACAGACAAGCTCTAATTTATATCCTTTTGGGCAGAGATCTATTATGCTTGGGTCGGAGTCTGAAGTGATCCAGGTTTCAGCTAGGAATAGGCATCCTAGATGATCTTTGATTAGCCAATCTTTGATTAATTCCACCTTTGGATTGATTGATCTTATGTTCATGTAAGCACATTTTATTGGTGTGAAATTTGTGAAGGAGAGTTGTGAACTGATTGAGTTGAGGAAGATTCTTGGGGGTGTCAAGTGTTTATGGCTGTTTATCTTGGGTTTTGGCGGAGGTCGTTTACCCCAGAATGTTGGGATGCTTTCTAGGCTGGAATTAGGACATGGTGTCAGAGTTCTGAAGGAGTGGAGTTTCCTGGCTGGTGGAGTTTGCCTGAGGTCTGTTGTAATGATTGGGATGGAGTAAGTATGGAAGCCTGCTGTTTTCCAGTTGGATATGATGAGAGCGAGCAACAGAAGGACAAGCAGGGTTTTAGGAAGGCGGGTTGCCATTGTTGGTGAGTAGGGTTGCTGGGGTGTTGGTTGCTAAATAAACGATGTGAGTGATCTGATTGAAAGGATTATCTCTTAGCTATTGCTTTATCCTATTTAGGGGAGCTGGTGAGCTGCTTGTTTCTAGTTTGCTTCACTACTGCCGCTTCACGAGCCTTCGTCGGCGCGCCGAACGGCTGCGCGCCGTGGGCAGTCCAAATTTCACCCGATCTGTCCCTTGCTGGTCACGGGAGAGGGGCGGAGCGGAGCTCGCATGCTCTCCTCTCCTCGAATCTCCGTCGGCTGAGATGGCCCTGCAAAATGGCTGCGCGCCGTGGGCAGTCCAGATTTCACCCGATCTGTCCCTCGCTGGTCACAGGATCTCCCTTCCCCTTCACTGTGCTGGAACAGGGAAAAAGGCCCGGTCTGCAGAGCCCTTAAGAGGGCTGGAAAAGCAGGCCAGGTGCCTAAGTGGCTGCTGGGGGCGGGGCAAACTGCCGAACGCGTTGCTCCTCCGGTGCAGTGAAGGGGGACGACTCGATCTCCCTTCCCCTTCACTGTGCTGGAACAGGGAAAAAGGCCCGGTCTGCAGAGCCCTTAAGAGGGCTGGAAAAGCAGGCCAGGTGCCTAAGTGGCTGCTGGGGGCGGGGCAAACCGCCTAACGCGTTGCTCCTCCGGTGCAGTGAAGGGGGACGACTCGATCTCCCTTCCCCTTCACTGTGCTGGAACAGGGAAAAAGGCCCGGTCTGCAGAGCCCTTAAGAGGGCTGGAAAAGCAGGCCAGGTGCCTAAGTGGCTGCTGGGGGCGGGGCAAACCGCCGAACGCGTTGCTCCTCCGGTGCAGTGAAGGGGGACGACTCGATCTCCCTTCCCCTTCACTGTGCTGGAACAGGGAAAAAGGCCCGGTCTGCAGAGCCCTTAAGAGGGCTGGAAAAGCAGGCCAGGTGCCTAAGTGGCTGCTGGGGGCGGGGCAAACCGCCGAACGCGTTGCTCCTCCGGTGCAGTGAAGGGGGACGACTCGATCTCCCTTCCCCTTCACTGTGCTGGAACAGGGAAAAAGGCCCGGTCTGCAGAGCCCTTAAGAGGGCTGGAAAAGCAGGCCAGGTGCCTAAGTGGCTGCTGGGGGCGGGGCAAACCGCCGAACGCGTTGCTCCTCCGGTGCAGTGAAGGGGGACGACTCGATCTCCCTTCCCCTTCACTGTGCTGGAACAGGGAAAAAGGCCCGGTCTGCAGAGCCCTTAAGAGGGCTGGAAAAGCAGGCCAGGTGCCTAAGTGGCTGCTGGGGGCGGGGCAAACCGCCGAACGCGTTGCTCCTCCGGTGCAGTGAAGGGGGACGACTCGATCTCCCTTCCCCTTCACTGTGCTGGAACAGGGAAAAAGGCCCGGTCTGCAGAGCCCTTAAGAGGGCTGGAAAAGCAGGCCAGGTGCCTAAGTGGCTGCTGGGGGCGGGGCAAACCGCCGAACGCGTTGCTCCTCCGGTGCAGTGAAGGGGGACGACTCGATCTCCCTTCCCCTTCACTGTGCTGGAACAGGGAAAAAGGCCCGGTCTGCAGAGCCCTTAAGAGGGCTGGAAAAGCAGGCCAGGTGCCTAAGTGGCTGCTGGGGGCGGGGCAAACCGCCGAACGCGTTGCTCCTCCGGTGCAGTGAAGGGGGACGACTCGATCTCCCTTCCCCTTCACTGTGCTGGAACAGGGAAAAAGGCCCGGTCTGCAGAGCCCTTAAGAGGGCTGGAAAAGCAGGCCAGGTGCCTAAGTGGCTGCTGGGGGCGGGGCAAACCGCCGAACGCGTTGCTCCTCCGGTGCAGTGAAGGGGGACGACTCGATCTCCCTTCCCCTTCACTGTTTCATTTAGTCGCTTGTGCGAAACGTAAACTTGACTATATATTTTATTGTCAGTAAACATAAAAATGTCTATTTCTCATAGTTCTTACGTGATGCAGTAAAACCAAAACCATATTTGAGCATACCAAGTTGGTACCTGTCATAATCACCAAAAACTTTTCAGGAATCAAGACTTAACCAAAAAATTGTTGTGCAGTGTATTCAGTCTGAACAGCAGGTCCCAAAGTGGATTACAAAATTAGTAGTATGTGTAAACTTGAAATATTTTGGTGACCCTCAGAACTTTCTTGGGTTCACACTGTGACCCTTTACATGAAAAGTGTTGGAGACAACTACTACAATGTGTGGCCAAGCTATATCCATAAACCTCCTGATGAGAGGAAAATACAGTAGTACCTCGGTTTACGAGTGCACCGGTTTGCGAGTGTTTTGCAAGACGAGCAAAACATTGGCAAACTTGGTGCCTTGTAAACCGAGCTTGCCTCGCTGTACGAGCGCCCCCCCCCTTCCGAACCGGCACCTTCCCCCCCACAATCCAGCACCCCCCCCCCCGCCGCCACCGGGCACCCCCCCGCCGCAAACTGAGATCCCCCAACCCACCCGAACCCTTTTCTTACTTCCAGTGTAGCCTCCGCATCGGCACCGGCACCAGCATGTCCTGTGCGTTGGTGCCGGTGCCCGAAAATCTGCTTCCTGTGCCGGGCCTTGAGCATGTGCGCATGCTCAAGGCCCGGCTCAGGAAGCAAATTTTCAGGAACCGGCACCAACGCACAGGACATGCTGGTGCTGGTGCCGATGCCGATGCAGAGGCTACACTGGAAGTAAGAAGAGGGTTCGGGTGGGTTGGGGGATCTCAGGTCGCGGCGGGGGGGTGCCAGTGGTGGCAGGGGGGGGCAGATCGCGGGGGGTAGGGTGCCGGTTCGCGAGGGGGGCCTTCGGGGGGAGCAATGCCGGTTCTCGTGGGGGAGGGAGCAGCGCTGATGGCCTGGGGGGGGAAGGTGGGGGGTGGGAACATATCAAAGCAAGTTTCCCTTACTTCCTATGGGGAAACTCGCTTTGATATACGAGCAGTTTGGATTACGAGCATGCTCCTGGAACGGATTATGCTCGTAATCCAAGGTACCACTGTAAAAGGAAATTCTTTTCAGATAATGACAAAAGAACCTCAAGTGTTCACATCCAACTGAAAATGGAATATATCCAAACAGGAAGACTTAAAGTGAACTATCACTGGTTCAAAAAGTCATATTTCTTTTTCACTCTAATAATCTTTAGATTAGCAATTTCTAATTTAATGTAATTGGCTGATTTTAATATACCAAAAAGTAAAGCAAACTATCAAATTTTGCACCTGGAAAAATATGTATCACCGGATAGGCGGCATATAACCTTATAAAGCATAAAATACTTAGCTTTTTATCCGGGACCCAGGGCAACTTATAGCTGTATATGCTTCGCTCAATGGAGTGTCTCCGTTTCACTCTAATAAGAGCTTCCTCGGGAGATGAAGAAGTGTTAATGATAGTTGCAAACAGTCATCAGGCCAACACTGTCAGAAAAGAAGAACCTTGTGTTACGAAAAGCACACTGGCATTGGGAACATGGAATATATTATTGAGTCATTGCCTACCCCAAAACAGTACAACTGAAAGGCTCTAACAGACTAGTGGCAGTATCAAACCTGATGGTAACCATTTGTGAAGGGCAAAACATGGAAAAACACATCAGTTACGTTATCAAGCCACCTGCAGAAGTGACTTTGTGGTCTATATAATTGTTTGCCCATGCTCTATGCTTTATGTGGGCAAGACTACTAGACAGTTTAAGATCCAGATGGCCGAGCAAAAACCCTGTTTACACTTGCAGCGTAAAGAAGCCCCCTTAGTTGCACATTGTTTCCAGTATCAGCATACTTTTGCACAACTGATTGATATTGTACAGGAATCAGTGAGAGGCAGTGATAGAGGGAAGAGATTATTGCAAGTTGAACAAAGATGGATTCATCATCTTCATAGTTTACACACTAAGGGTTTTAATATAACAATTACCGTAATTGGCAAACTTTTTTCTGATTACAGTTTCTGTTTATTTCATGTATTTCACTTAGTTAATTCATTTATTCCTTATATGGTCATTGTCATGGTTTCCTCACTATTTGTTGCCTCTTCATGACACTTAGGTTGGTTTCTAGCTTGATGTTTTGTGATAGTTTTTGTATACACTATTTTCACATGTCCACATATTTCACACATATATATATGTATCTATATATTTTTATTCTTTATGCATATTTTGAGTTGTTCCATTTTGGTGTATTAGGACCCCTGATGAAGGCGTGTTAACTGAAACACGGACCGTGTCGGGTCCTTTGGTTTGGTTTAAAGTGGTAATATTAACTGCATTCATAATTTTGTTATAATAAACAGCCTGCATCCTTATACATTTGTCTGCAGTTTTTCTTTGTTTTGTTTCCTCCTAATATAATGCATTTGCTATTGTTTGAGTTTAGATAGATATATAATATAATATATATATAAATTTGTTTATATATCTTATTAATCCATTTTAAATTATTATGACCTTTTTGAGTCTTCATAAACTCAGTTTTTCACACTGGCTATCAACTTTATGACATTTAGGTTGTTTTTTTCTTTATATGAGATTTTTTTAAAAATTGAAATTCAGTAATAATTAATATATTAATAAATTCTTCATTTGATAATTATCTTTGCCCAATTAGGCATTAATTTGTATGTGTATGATGTAATGTCATTAGGGTTTACCATTTTTAGTTTAGCACAGCTCTTTATAGCTATTTTGAATTGGCCATATGTCATTTTTGGGTCTCCCTCCAGTAGATGACACTAATCAGCTGATTAGTACATTCTTACGTCCTTCATGTTCTTTACGTTGGTTGTATGCAAAGCGGGACGTTGTTTGGGATTTATCATTTAGACGCCGCCATCTGCAGGTTGCCATTATTTTTTCACTTCACTGAGGGGTAGCGGTGTCTCTCGCTGTTGTGTTTTGTCAGCACCTCGGGCCTAAGTAAGTACCTTATGGTTGATCTTTCCGTTTAACAACTTGTAAAAGTATTTTTTAGTGGCGGGCAGAGTTGCATCGATCTTTGTTAGGAGATTTTTAAGAGCAGTCTATAAATATTTAGATAATACATATAAATATTTAGATAATATTTTGATAACGGTTTAAAAACTTATTAAGAAATTTTCTTTAAATCATCTTAAGCGTTTTTCATTTTAAAATGTTTATTTATTACTTTGAGGGGTTTTAAATTCAGCCGCTAGTCTGTTAGAGCCTTTCAGTTGTACTGTTTTGGGGTAGACAATGACTCGATAATATATTCCATGTTCCCGATGCCAGTGTGCTTTCCGTAACACGAGGTTCTTCTTTTCTGACAGTGTTGGCCCGATGACTGTTTGCAATTATCATTAACACTTCTTCATCTCCCAAGGAAGCTCTTATTAGAGTGAAACGGAGATGCTCCATTGAGTGAAGCAGAGCAAACCAAAGCTGAGCATTTATTGTATCTACCATCATATACAGCTATAAGTTGCCCTGGGTCTTGGATGAAAAGCTAAGTATTCTATGATTTATAAGGTTATATGCCGCCTATCCGGTGATACATATTTTTCCAGGTGCAATATTTGATAGGTTGCTTTACTTTTTGGTATATTAAAACCAGCCAATTACATTAAATTAGAAATTGCTAATCTAAAGATTATTAGAATGAAAAAGAAATATGACTTCTTGAACAAGTGATAGCTCACTTTAAGGGCTCCTTTTACGAATCTGCATTAGCGGTTTTAGCACACATAGCTTTTTAGCGCGTGCTAAACCCACGCTATGCGGCTAGAACTAACGCCAGCTCAATGCTGGCATTAGCGTCTAGCACGGCCAGCAGTTTAGCGCTTGCTATTACGCACGTTAAACCACTAACGCGACTTCATAAAAGGAGCCCTATGTCCTCCTGTTTGGATATATTCCATTTTCAGTTGGATGTGAACACTTGAGGTTCTTTTGTCATTATCTGAAAAGAATTTCCTTTTATTTTCATCTCACCAGGAGGTTTATTGATCCTAGGACTTTACATTTTGAGGTATTGTCAAGCTATACCCATAACATATGGGAGATTTACAAGTGTAAATAACAGCATTTATTAGCATAGAGCATTTAGTATACAAGCAAATGTCACTGTTTACACATGCAAATGCTGCGGATACCGTCTAGAATGACCTTTTTTATACAAAATAATTATTTTTATTGGTGAAATAAAGCTCAAAATCTCTACCTACTACCTCAGTATAACACTAGTTCTAACAAACAAAATCCTAAACACTCATCTTTGCGGCTAGAATGTTGAGAAATATAATTTCCCAGATTTTAATATTGCTTGTTTTCAAATCTATCAGTCTGAAAATCAATAGTCCATTCTGGCTTCATTTGACATACATATGCTATTTTTCTTCCAGAACAGCAAATCATATTCCACCATTAGTGAATGAAAATCTTAACAACATCATTATTTGTATAGTTCTCATGGACCCTATTAGCTAGACCAACAAACAATGGAAAACAAACTAAATTGATTCGGTTTCTATGGATGAGACAATTAGACAACATTAAGTACAGAGAAAAAGGCCCTCCTAACTGGAGTCTCAAGGAAAAATGGCCTACCAAATAGTTTGTAATCTTGATTCTCTGCAGAATATCAATACGGCTAATACCATTTTAAATTGGTATTGTGTTGGCTGCTTCACAATATCATTTGTTATTATTATGAAGATAATGGAGAATTTCACACATCATCACTTTCAGACCACTCATGAGTAAATAGCAGCGTGAAATGCAAATATTAAGAGAAACCAATTTCTTCTTCTTTTCAGTGGTGCTGTTAATATGGCACCCATCTGCAGAATGCTATAAAAGGTGAAACTCATGGTTTAGACCAGTTTTGCAAGAAGTCATATGCTAACAATAACCACTACATCTATAGCAGAATCAGAAAAGGTACAGAGAAGGATGGAAAAAAAATGATAAAGAGGATGGGATGACTTCCTGTGAGGAAAGGCTAAAAAGGTTAGGGCTTTTCAACCTGGAGAAGAGACTGCTCAAGGGAGATGATAGAGATCTATAAAATATGAGTGGAGTGGAATGGGTAGAGGTGAATCACTTGTTTACTTTTTCTAAAAATATTAGGATAAGGGGCATGCAGTGAAGTTACTAAGTAATAAATTTAAAACAAATTAGAGAAAATAATTCTTCACTCAATGTGTAATTAAACACTGGCATTCTTTGCAGAGAGGAGTTGGACTTGATAAACAATCTTTCTGTGGTTACAATCAAAGCAGTTTCTATTATACTGTATATCACTAATAATAAAATCCTAAGCGTGCATGCACACTCCTACCTGTGTGATCCATGATCCATAGGTCGGTGGCAAGTAGGAGTGCACATGTGTACTTAGGGTTCTATTAGCTTGGGAGGAAATGCCCGGGGGCCTCCGGAGCGCAGAGGGGCAGCAGTGACAGAGGTGGCACGGGCCAACGGGTGGCGGTGGAGGAGAAGCAGAGGAACTGGTGACAGGAGCAGGAACTCTGAGGGGAATGTGACCATGAAATTGCCACGAGGCAATGGGTGTCGGAGGAAGAGGAGCAGCAGAACTGGCGGCAGGAACAATAACTCTGAGGGGAGTGGGACAGGGGAATTGCCATGAAGCGATGGGTGGCGGAGGAAGAGGAGCAGCAGCAGCGGCACTGGTGGCAGCAGCAGGAACTCTGAGGGGAGTCAGGGAGGGAGGTAACAGAAAGGGAGGCCTGCTGCTAGACAGGGGGAGCAAGGAAGAGGTGCTGCTGGACAGGGGGAGGGAACAGGAAGGGAGACCCACTGCTGGATATGGGGAGCAGGGAAGAGGTGCTGCTAGACAGGGGGGAGGTAAAAGGAAGGGAGAAGGCCTACTGCTGGACAGGGGGAGCAGTGGTGTACAACTGAGGAAAGAGAGAAAAAGACAGAAAGAAAGACAGACAGAAAGCGGCCAGGGAGAGACAGACAGAAAGCGGCCACATCAATTCTAACACCCGTTAATGTAACGGGCTTAAAGACTAGTATATATATATATATATATATATATATATATTATACTGTATATCACTAATAATATATATATATGCTCAGATTATAGGTGCTGCTCGATGCAATCAGTTGTCAATCAGACGCTAAGCACCATTTAGAGAAAGCCTAGTGGCACCTAAGTGAACTGAACTTTTCACTTGCCTAATTTGACAGCACTTATGTCAGGTGCCTAATGACGCTTAATTCAACCTCTGCCATCCTCGGCCCCTAACCACGCCTACTTTTTGAGATAGGTGTCGTTAGGCATCCTTAGGCATGGGAAGATGCCTCCACTTAGGCATTGCTAATCATCCTATGAGTTTGGCACCAAATTCTTAAATTGTTTAATTAATGTTTTGCTTTGTTTTTATTTGAAAACCAGCATAGTCAATTACCACGCCAATTAAGCCAATTTAAAAAATAAAAATTAGGTGCGGATCCCGAACCTCCCATGGCAGAGCCTCCCAAGACAGACAGGTTTCAGCAGAGATGGGCATTGTTGGAGGCGGAGGATCACGTTTAACGTGACAATGGCAACAGCATCAAATTTTATACTACGTAGGATGGACCTTGAGACAACCCCAATAGCGAAATGCTGGCCGATGTTGGTGTGTCAGATCCTCAGTTGCAGATAAGCTGTCTCCTTTGTTTATAAATTACTTTCCAAATATTTGCATTGCACAAAGCCTTTTTTGTATGACTAGTGCTTTTCAGCAACAGAAAATAGGTAAGTGAGGGTGTTTTTTTTTAATGCCAGTAAACACACTTTATGCTGCCTACCATCACGTGGGAGACAGTGGGGTTCTGAGGCCTATTACTCCTCACTTTCATCGTTAGTGAGTGTTTCTCAATTTCTGGGTGAATATCTATTTGTTCCTAAGTAGTATTGTTGGTTTGACTGTTCTTAGACTTGAAATACTCCTGACTTCATAGTTTTCAACTCTGAACTAGTCCTTATTTCTTTTTCTGAAATCTGACTACTTCTATAACCTTGGTTTAAAATTTATAGATTTTTCTTCTGAATTATTATTTTTTTTATGTGGCCAAATATATTTTAAAGATATTTCAAATGCAGCGGTTACAGAATAATAATCACTCTAAAATGCTCACTAAGAATGGCCAAATACATGTAAAATAGATTGTTCCTTCATCTTTGGTTGAGAAAAGCCCAGCAGAGAATTATGAAAAGCAATTATGCAAAAACTGAGAGCAACCTTTGCTTAATTTTTAATCACAGGAATTATAGGGTAAGAGAGGACGATGCAACTATTAAATCCCCTTTGACTCTAAAAGCCACGCATTTTAGGAGATAATATTCATTTCTTTTGTTCAAAATTTATTTAAACACCAAACCTATCATTTCTTGCAAGATACATTATACAAGAAAAAGGTGAAATGGATTTTACTTTCAGCTTAAATGAAATATTAATTTTTCATCTCATCTTTCTTTTGCTCTCTGGGATCAGTTTTACCTAAAAAGCATAAATCCAGTTTAACTACCATGATAGAAAATTTAAAACTGTGAGTGTTTTAGACAGTATGCAATATTGTCCTCTAAGCAGCAGTTATATTTGTGCTGCTTTAGTCTAGGTTTTTATTTTTTTTAAGTATTTCATTCGAATCGATTTACTAAAGAAGGTTTTTTGTTATGTAATATCTTAACTATTGGACTAGATGATTTGAAATAGGATTAAATTGTTGTATTATGGTTTTGTAATTCCTAGTGGATTGTTCTAGTTCTTTTATTATATTATCTGCCTCATACTAATTTTGGTGTTTGCAGGACAGAAAAAATGGGTAATATAATATAATTATTCCCTTTGCACCATATGTTTGGTTCCAAAGGTGATATATGGGATGGCTTTGAATTATGGCTCTTTATTCCTACAGTTATCCCAGTAGAATAAAGGTACAGTGAAGTGCATACTGTAAATCCAAATATCCATGTGCAAATTTATTTTATAACCCAATTCTACCTGAAAAAGGTTATTTGCATGGCTAAATGTTTTTGTTTTTTTCAGAAAATACTGATCATTATAAATGAATGAACCCTGACATGATGATGAATACTTTGCTGGTAAGCATATGCAGAAAGTCCCCAGGTTACAAATGTTAAATTTATGTCAGACTCGTACTTACAAATGTGGCTGCCCCCCAAAAATTTCTGTGTCTCCTCTGCCTGTGGAACTTTCCAAAGTGGTTGCCTCTGTAAACAAGAAGCCCAAGGTCGACTTTTACTTCTGGTGCACTCCAAAAATGAAGATGACATGGTAGTGGTAGAGGAGAAGGACAGCCGAATAGAGAAGCATGCAGCAGCAGAGAAGGAGAGAAAAAGTCAAGTCCTTAAGCATGCACAGGGAAGGAGTGGAGGAGAAACATAGAGTATGACGGCAGAAAAGGGTTGGCGGCCCAACAAGTCTGCCCACTCAAGATCCCTCCCTCAGCAAATTTGCCTCTCCCATGAGTCTGTTTTTTAAGCATGACTCTGTAGCAACCCCACTTGTTTGTCCCAACGTCTCTTGAAGTCGAGCACGTTACTGGCCTCGACCACCTTGCGTGGAAGACCATTCCATCGATCAATCACCCTTTCGGTGAAAAAGTATTTCCTGGTGTCCCCATAAAATCTTCCCCCTTTAAGTTTTAGCGGATGCCCTCTTGTCGCCGTGGGACCCTTAAGAAAAAACATTTCCTCCTCCACTTCAATGCGGCCCGTGATGTATTTAAATGTTTCTATCATGTCCCCCCTTTCTCTGCGCTCCTCAAGAGAATATAGGCACAGTCTGGTCAGACGTTCCTCATAAGGGAGATCCCTAAGTCCTGAGACCATCCTAGTGGCCATTCTCTGGATCGACTCCAGTCTCTTCACATCTTTCCAATAATGCGGCCTCTAGAACTGGACACAGTATTCCAGGTGAGGTCTTACCATGGATCTGTACAATGGCAGTATGACTTCAGGCTTTTGGCTGATAAAGCTCCTTCTGATGCAACCCAGCATTTGTCTAGCTTTTGCTGAAGCTTTCTCCACTTGATTTGCAGCTTTCATATCATCCCGGATGAGTACTCCTAAGTCCCTTTCTGCAGTAGTTCTTATCAAGTTTTCACCGTTCAAGGTGTATGTTCTGCATGGATTACTGCTTCCAAGATGCATTACTTTACATTTTTTAACATTAAAGTTTAATTGCCAAGTACTGGACCATTGTTCCAGACAAAGTAGGTCCTGCTCCATAGTGTTGGGACTGGTCGCGCTGCCAGGTTCTGTTGCCCTGCCCACAACATTCAAAGTTTGGCGTCATCAGCAAATAATGTAATTTTGCCATGAAGTCCCTGAGTCAGATCCCTTACGAAGATATTAAACAGCATCGGGCCCAACACCGAGCCATGTGACACTCCACTGGTCACTCTCAATGTTTTCGAGGGAATACCGTTTACCATTACAATTTGAAGTCTGCCACTAAGCCAGTCTTTCACCCATGCTGTCAGTGTTTCTCCTAGTCCTAGCGTGTTCATCTTGCTCAATAATCTACGGTGTGGGACACTATCAAAAGCCTTGCTAAAGTCCAAATACACGATGTCCAGGGACTCACCCCCATCCAGTTGTTTCGTTACCCAGTCAAAGAAGCTTATCAGATTGGATTGACAAGACCTTCCCTTTGTAAATTCATGCTGGTGGGGATCCCTTAATCTTTAATCAAGCAGAAATGTGTCCAATCTGTTCTTGATCAACTTTTCCATGAGTTTACTCACTATTGATGTGAGACTCACCGGTCTATAATTTTCAGCCTCTGACCTGCATCCCTTTTTGTGGAGTGGGTCTGGAGGCACACAGAGGCAGAGGAGATAAAGGAAGGTTGAGCTCAAGGCCAGGTTAAGTAAAATGGTGATAGCTTTCTTCAGTGCATTCCCCAGCATTGCTCCCCTTCCTCCCCCTCCAGGTCCAGCATCTCACTTCAGTCTAGCATCAATCCCTTTCTCTCACCTCCCCCCTTTCCCAGTTGCAGCTGTCTAAAGACAGGCTTCTTTGGTCAGGTCCTGGGTCTTCCCTCTTCAGCATTTTGATTCCACTTTTGTAATTTCCTGTGAGGAGGATCTGAGTTACATACAAATCCAACTTAAGAACAGTTAAAAAATATAAATGGAACTCATTGTTAACTCAGGGACTGTCTGTATACAGTACAGATGGAATTTGGGCAGAGTATGGGAGGAGTTCAAAGGTACACATATAGACTATACAATATTCTACTATGTGAGCCTGATTCAATGTACAGTATATGGAGGCTATTTTCAAAGCACTTAGACACAGTACCGTACATACCATAGGAACCTAAAAATGACTCATGTTTCTCAAGTATTAATAAAAGAGCTCAGGATCTGCATACTCAAAATTGTCTTTTCATGGATTCTTTGGGTGGTTGCAGAGGGCTTGACTACTGTGGGGTGGGTCCCTCAGTGATCACCCCATTCCTGAAGAAAGACCTAGTATTTGAATACCAGCACTTTTTTTTTTACTAGAAAAAAAAAATGCTCTGATCAGAGGAATTATGCATGTTTGTATTTATAAACCACAATGTGCTGGAATTGCTGGAGATTTCCATTATGCTTACTTAAGTCCTTTGAAATCCAGTACACCTTACGGCATATTTACGGTACAATGAATTTGATGAAACTGTTCAATTTAGGTGGACTCTGCCCCTCTGATCCATGATGATTCAAATTTAATGACTACTGTAGGCTGAAAATTCCCTGCACAGTGTCAAACCACCTCTTATTGTAACCTTGGCACGTCCAATATGCTGTGCTGTAGTGTCTTAAGCCTGTATGTGCAAAAATGGTAGGAACTGATTGCAATATTAAGCAGACTTTAGTCATGGAGTTAAAGAGACATCTACTATTCAAGTAATAAATATATTTAGTATTACAGAACGTAAGAGGAAAGAAAAATAGCTATAAGTAAAGTGATTCATTTTAAATGTTTTTCATTTCTGCTTAGGCATTAAGCAGAGGTGAAGATTTTAAAATAAAAATAAAATAAATATCTTGCAGTTATATTTTTAGGTTTAATGAAATTGTACCATGTAATAAAAAAAAAACACATCATGGTCCTTTTACTAAGGCGCACTAACTGATTTAGCGTGCACTAATCAACTTAGTGCATGTTAACAATTAGTACGTGCTAAATGCTAAGGCACTCATTATATTCTATGGGCACCTTACCATTTAGCGTGCGCTAAATCAGATAGTGCTCCTTAGTAAAAAGACCCTTTAGTTAAGGATTGGAAGCATGGTTATATACAACTGTCTCTGTTATATAAATTCATATTCACATTTAGCCATTATTCTTTATTATCATATCAAATGCTGGAGTAAAGCTCCTTTGGGATCCCTGCTCTGGAGTGCCCTCTAGTAAGGATATACTATAGCGTTTATGGCTACAGGAATATGTGTTCTTTGCCACAACTCCCCCTGAGATTGCTGCAATAATTTATTCCTATTTTCATGTGGGGTTAGTGTCTTGATGTGAGCATCACTTTGCACATACCATGATAATGAAAATAAACACAAAAACTACAAACCATTCGAAATGTAGCAGCCAAAATTATTTTTGCAGCAACTAAATATGATGAAGTGACACCCCTATAACTCAAACTACATTGGCTCCCCTTCAAAAAAAGTGTATTTTTAAACTACAGTATGCACACTGATATTTTTAATCTTCCATGGTAAAACACTAGACTACATGTTGAATTTAAAAGAAATACAGTGTTCCACCGCAAATTCACGGTATGTGGACTCAATCATTCGTGGTCTGCTCCGACCGCCTCTTCCTGTAGTAAAGTCGGGCTACACTAATCAGGAGCTACGTGGCAAAGCAGCTCCTGATTGGTGTAGCCCAACTTCACTACAGGAAAAGATGGTTGGAGCAGACAGCAAGTGATTTTCTTCAGTCGTAGGCGCTCCAGCTGCCCTCTCCAGCTGCCCTCTCCTGCCTCCCCCGCCTTTTGACAGGTGAAAAAACGCATTCGTGGTTTTTCAAAATTTGCGGGGGTTCCTGGAATGGAATCCCTGCAAATTTTGAGGGAGTACTTTACCACCCAATGACAAATACAACCTAATCAGAAACCATATGAGAATAAGATTCCCAAATCCTAGAGGAATCAAATATAAAAATATTCACTCTAACCTTTCTAAACCTTGCAGCAAAATGATGAAATCCTTTACTAGCACAATTAAGGAACACCCACCCCACCAAAACTTTTGTAAAGGCCTACAAACCTATCTATTTGGAAAACGTATTACTCCCCCACAAACAACAGACTACGGCCTACAGAAACCAAACAAGACACAAACTACCTCTCTCATGAGATAATAAAGCTCTCTATATACCCACCACCCCACAAACCAGGAAAATGAAACTCATACAGACATCTCTAAACTCCTTTAAGACCAGTCTAAAAACCTTCTTGTTTAAAGATGCCTTTGGTCTATAATCGTCCTTTAAAGGATGTCTAAGATGTATCCTAACGCATCTTAATTCCAGTACATCTGCTTAACCCTCTGTCTTCCCCCTTACATTCTTTCCTTCTTCCTTCTTTTCTATATAAATTGAAGTTTATGTTTATATTTTATTAAAATTTGATATACCGCTTAAGCATATTACAAATCTAAGCGGTTACTATAAATTACAGGTTCTTAACACTTCCCTATCTGTCCCGAAGGCTCACAATCTAGCTAAAGTACCTGAGTAAACAATTATTGAGATCAAGAAAAAGAGATATAACAAAATTCCAAGAATGGTGAGGGGAAAAATAAACAATATTAGTTCACAATAAAAGATAAATAGAATGGGAAGCAGAATGTAAGGAAAAATATAAATGATGCAAAATAAAAGTTTGGCTCAGTTCAGTTCAGTGTAAGGCAGTAGCACTATGGGAGAGGAAGTAGGCCGCAGGTAATCCGAAGACAGCCTCAGGATCTTCCCCTTAGCCCGTTGTGTCCGTTGCCTCATTGTATTTTGTGTATCAATGTATTTTGTATAATTTTGCTTTTCTTTATGACATTGTCTATGTTTAATTTACTATGTTTTTATGGATGGATTTACTTTGTATGTAATTTTTTAACTTTGTAAACCACCTAGAATTCTGATTAGGCGGTATAACAAATTTTAATAAAACTTGAAACTTTAATATCAAGATTATAACACCAGATATGACAAATTTTCTCTCCAAATCTTATATCATAGTCGTATGTCACACAAACCAAGATGTCTTTGTCATGAATCATAATGAAATAATATAATTCTTTGACATGGCCAGGCTCTTCTAAATTGTAATTTGCAAAGCTCCGCTGCGCGACTCATCTTCTACCAATGTTTTTTACGCTCATGTCACCCTTCTCTTTAAGTCACTTCACGGGCTCCCTATCTGCCATCGTATAGAGTTCAAGATCTTATTGCTGACCTACAAGTGTGCTCATTCTGCTGCCCTTCAATATCTCTCCTTGCTTCTCTCTCCTCATAAACCTCCCAGAGAACTCCGTTTCTCAGATAAGTCACTCTTAGCATTACCCTTCTCCTCCACTGCCAATTCCAGACTTCATTCCTTTCATCTAGCTGCCCCCTATGCCTGGAATAAATTACCCGAGTTTGTCCGTCAAGCTCCTTCCCTTGTTTAAAAGCAGACTGAAAACCCACCTTTTTGATATAGCTTTCAATCTTTAACCCTACTCCTCTGCCCTCCAACCCAGCCAGCTGATCAACTGTTCCCCTTAACTGTATCCATGACATCTTGTTTGTCTGTCTTGTCTGTTTAGATTGTAAGCTCTTTCGAGCAGGGACTGTTTTCTTACTCTTTGTGACTCTGTACAGCACTGCGAGTGTCTGGTAGCGCTATAGAAATAATTAATAGTAGTAGTAGTAGTGTTAAAAGTTTCAGTCTTTGGAAAGCAGAACTGAGACTGTGATGTCATAATCCCTCATTCCACCAATGCCTAAGAGCCAACCTCATCAGTGATGTCACAATAGCTTGACTGTCCTGTACTCCCCACTGCCCAACAGCCAAGCCAGCTGATTAACCGTTCCCCTTAACTGTATCCATGACATCCTGTTTGTCTGTCTTGTCTGTTTAGATTGTAAGCTCTTTCGAGCAGGGACTGTTTTCTTACTCTTTGTGACTCTGTGCAGCGCTGCATGTATCTGGTAGCGCTATAGAAATAATTAATAGTAGTAGTAGTAGTAGTAAATTGCATTGAACTACTTCTGGGACATATTATCTGACAGAAAGGTACTGAAGGAGGTAGGGGGTGATGTATGTTACATTTAGATAAATATTATTGATAGAGTTATGTATATTAGGGATTTGGAGCTAAGATATAAATGTAGCTTTTTCTGTCTAGGCAGAAAGTATCTCATGCATTTTCACTGTGAAGCTACTTGTGCAATGCTGTCTTATGCTGACAAGTCATAAATTCCTTTGTTTTCAGTCTGCCCAGAGAAGTTATGTGGCAGAGAGAATTGAAAACTTAAGAGAATTGCAGTTACTGGAATCACTTGATATTCCATATTTGGAAAATCTTTCCTGTCCATATTCGTGATCCAAGAAATGCAAATGTGTAATTGATAAAAATTTTGTGGAAACAATAAAAAGGATCACAACACCAGGACAGCTAGAGATTCCTGATCCAACCCTTTGGCATAGTTCCGTTCTGGATTAGGACTCTCCCATAAGGCCTTGTGTGTGTGTGTGTGTGTTGTTTAATGTGAGCTTCTATACTGCTACTAATGACTGGGGAGTCAGTTCAAAGTGGTTTGCATGAGCGTCTGTAAAGGTGTTGTTACAATACATGAGCTTCTGTAGAGTTACAAAGAACTTCTGCCAGGTGTTACAATACATGGGCTCTGTACAGAGTTACAGGGGTTTCTGTAGTGGTGTTGTAATACAGAGTTATTAATACCAGCATAATTATAGAAGAACATAAAACAGAAACTGCAGTGGTGATGTACAGGACGCCAAGACTTTTAATAAGTAAACATAAAAAACATAAAAGTTTGTTTCCAAAAGGACTAAGACAAGACCAGACCCAACACGATCCATGTTTCGAAACACTCCTTCCTCAGGGGTCCTAACACATATCAGAACAAAGTAACCTGATGGATAACAACTGAATAAAGACTGGAAACAGCGGTGAATAACCGTGGTGCTCTTGCATGATGCAGGGCCAAAAGGTAAAGGGCAGCATAATTATGCCATAATCATCCTACTTATGTTACCGATACATCGATCATCCTACTTATATGCTTATGTTTATACCAAATCAATCATCCTACGTATATTTACATATAATACTAGGTATACTAATGCAGCTAAGTACACAATATTTACACATCTCCTAATGAGGTTGGCCAATTCAATTAAATATAATCTATATACATGTATCTATATTATGTTTTGTGTTTATCTTTGAAATATTATTTTCCTCAGTCTAGTTTTTCGGGCTTTCTCTATTTATATCCTTATTGTGTTCATCCTATCATGTTCCTGGTGGGGGTGAGGGTGGGGAGGCGGAGTGGGGGCTAGCTGTCTCCTCTATGTGGTTTTATTAGCTAAAGTAGTCTGTGAAGAGGATGGATTTTATCCCTTTCTTGAACTTTCCGGTATCCTTTTCTAGTTTTAGTTCTTTCGGAAGGGTGTCCAACCACCTTGAAGCCATCATGGAGAGAATTGTTTTCCTGATGCTTTTGTACTTGAAATCCCTGAAAGAGGGAATTTCCAGTAGGTGATTTTAGCTAGAGCATAGTGTGTGTGTTGTTGTTTACTGATGTAGTCTGGTCACTAGATATTGTTGTTCAGAGAGATGAATGATTTTGAATGTCAGCAGTAGGATCTTGAATTTCACCCTACTTTCAACTGAGAGCCAGTGTAGTTCTTTCAGTAGCAGCATAGTACTCGTCTGCCTCAATTTTCCCAGCAGAAATTTTGCTGCTGTGTTTTATACCATTTGAATTTGTTTAATCATGTATTTTTTTGCAGTAGTCGAGCGATGGTGCGTCCATATCTGGAATACTGCGTTCAATATTGGTCGCCGTACCTCAAGAAGGACATGGCAGTACTTGAGAGAGTCCAAAGGAGAGCAACGAAACTGGTAAGAGGGCTGGAACACTGCCCATACGCCGAGAGGTTGGATAGGCTGGGGCTCTTCTCTCTGGAAAAAAGGAGGCTCAGGGGAGATATGATAGAGACCTTCAGGATCATGAGGGGCATAGAGAGGGTGGATAGGGACAGATTCTTCAGGCTGAAGGGGACAACAGGTACGAGGGGGCATTCGGAGAAACTGAAGGGAGATAGGTTCAAAACAAATGCAAGGAAGTTTTTTTTCACCCAAAGGGTCGTGGATACCTGGAATGTGCTACCGGAGGAAGTGATCAGGCAGAGTACGGTACAGGGATTCAAACAGGGATTGGACGGATTCCTGAGGGATAAAGGGATCGTGGGATACTGAGAGAGGTGCTGGGATGTAACACAGGTATAGAAAGCTAACCAGGTAATAAGTATAGAAACCCAACCAGGTCGTGCATGTGCAAGACCGGAGGGTTAGGACTTCGATGGGAAGATAGGACTCAATGGGAAACCAAGGTGGCAAGGGGGCCCCTTCTGGTGATTCAGACAGGTCGTGACCTGCTTGGGCCGCCGCGGGAGCGGACTGCTGGGCAGGATGGACCTATGGTCTGACCCGGTGGAGGCACTGCTTATGTTCTTATGTTCTAGTCGAAGATTGACAGTACCAGCATGTTGGACATCGCTTAATGAATGAGGTAGGATTTGAGTCCTCTGACCCAGTAGAGTTTGCCAAATGCATTTTTCATGATGTGTTTGATCTGTGTTGTCATATCTAGGTTTGGGTTTAACCATACTCCTAGGTTTCTCACCCCATCCATGGAAGATTGTTGGTATTACCATTCAATGTTAGTTGGTATCTTGGGCTATTTCCTCCCCATTTGTTAAATAGCAATATTTATGTTTCTCCTTGTTGGCTACCAGTCCATTTTTTTAGAGCCATCCAAAAATTTTCCCAAGGCATGTTTTGATCTTCTGTTTAGCTTTCACATTTTGTTTCTTTAGTGGGATTATCAGTTGAATGTCATCTGCGTAGATATAGCATTCCCATGCCAGTTTTCTAATGAAATTCCCCAGCGGTTGGATGAAAATGTTGAAGAGCATGGGTAAAATGGCTAATCCCTGTGGTACCCCTATGTCTGTTTCTTTCCAGTTGCATGCATTCCCCTGCCATTCTACTCTTGTTAATCTTTTTTGTAAGAAAAGATTTATCCAAGCCATGGCATTCCCTTTGAGCCCAGGGCCATGCATCATAATTTTAGTAGTGTGTATTAGACTAGGTTGAAAGCTGCTGAGAGGTCCAGGAATCTCAGTAGCATCTCCTCTTTTTTAGCATGGTGTTTGAGAACCAAGTACTGCTACTAGCATGGTTTCTGTGCTCAGGTGTCCTCTGAACCATAATTGGCCTGGTAAAGTTTTGACCTATTTTCTAGGAAGTCTAATATTTGTTGGCAGGCTAGTTTGCCTATTAGAGATCCATGGTTGGTTGGCTACTGGTCCGTAGTTGGAGAAGTCATCTTCTCCCCTGGCAGCAGTGAAGTGCAGGAAGTGAGCACTGCACAGAAGATGATAGGAGGTTGTACGTCATAGCTTCCTACTAGAGAATGACACGGGGAAAAGATCTGACCCCGTCCTTGTGAACTCTGTCCCTTCCCATCCCTTCAAGTAATCTTTTCTGTCCCTGCCCGTCCCTATAAAGAGCAGGAGTAGTTATTTAATTATGCTTCTGAATTAGAGGCTCTGGCAGAGACTCATTTATAAATAAGCAAAGACACTTTATTAATTTGGAAATATTAATTGGGAAGAATACATATTTTGTAAATGGGTCTCTGTCAGAATCTTTAATGTAAATGCTTCAGCTGATGAGGATCTTCAAGCTTTGTCAGCTAAAGACTTGAAGGTGGTCAAAATCCCTTTAACCAAGCTTGACAGGCAGCAGCAGTGTCCTTAAGTCATAGATGCTGGCACCTCAGTGGCTCAAGGATGCTGCCAGCGGCAGCAGCGCTTAGTAGAAAGGAGTTCTGACCACATTTGGAGGAGAGCTTTAGCTGGTGATGCTTGGGAATCGCCACCAGCTACGGCAACAGTCAGGAAGTACTTCAACACTGGAGAAATAAAACCAGAAATGCATTTTTTCTTTTCTGTTGAATAGAATACAAAGACGTCTGCTATATACATTTCCCAATACTAACATATTTTAGTCAATACATTTCTTTTCTTACCTTTGTTGTCCGGAGATTTCTTTTTTTTCATCAAGTTGGTTCCAGTTTCTCTTTTTTTCCGCTTTCCTTTTGCATTTCTTTCTCTCTCTCCTCCACCCCATGTGCCAACATGTCTCCCTTTCTCTCTCACACTGTTCACCATCTCTACCTCTCATTCACTCCCTTGCTGCAAAGGGAGTTGGAAAGGAGAGAGAGGGGGATCTAGGATGCATATGTCCCACCCCCTCTACTGTCAAGTGTAACATTTCTCCCTCTCTCATCTCCTAGCTCATGTACAGCATCTTTTGTCCTTCCCCACCAGCCCCAGCCCAACATTCCTCCTTCTATCAACCCTCTCCAACACAATGCTATATCTCTTCCGCCCTTCCCTGCACTTCATGTCCAACATTCCTCCCTCTTGCATCCCTTTTCATCAGTCCTATCCTTCCTTCTCTACCACAACATCCAATATTTCTCCCTACCTCCTCTCCACCACTATTATGTCTAACAATTTTTCATTTCTTTCTTTCCCCCATGTGCACTATCTCTCTTTCCCTCCCATTCCACATATCTATGTCCAACAATTATCCATTCCTCTTCCCTCCCCCACCTATGCAGCATCTCTCTTTCCCTCCCTTCCTAAGCCCTGTCCATGCAACATCTGTCTTTTCCAAACCCCTGCCAGTCCATGCAGCATCTGTCCTTCCCAGCCCCCTCCCTGCACATGCAACATCTGTCCTCCCAGTCTTCTCAGCCATCTACCCCAGCCTGTGGCATATAGCATATGTTCTTCTCCCCCCCTCCCACTACCTCGTGGGACCCTGCATTATGACCTCTCTTCAACTGCCCCACCTACCTCCTCCCTAGTCGCTGTTAAATCTTCAGGCAGCCACCACACATCATCACAAAATGAGCCTGCTGCTATCGGCCTGCCCTGGAATCCTTCATTCTGCAGCATCCTACCTATGCGGGAACAAGAAGTTGTTGCAGAATGAAGACTTCCAGGGCAGGTTGATGGCAGCAGGCTCATCTCATTGATGCTGTGCGGCCGCTGCCTGAAGATTTAACAGTGACCGAGGAAGAGGTAGGTGGGGAAGTCAGAAGCTGAAGAGAGAGGTCATAATGCAGGGTCAGCAAGAAATAAGAACATATGCTACTTGCCAAAGATTTAAAATTACAACAGGTAGAAGAGGCGGCAGGGGAGCAGAGCCACTGCCAATTATTGGAGAGGCCATATCCCTTGTGGTGCCCCCCCCCCCCTCCATTCCCATGCCTATGTATAAATCTGTGTTTTCTTGCCTTTTTGCCTGGAAAAACTAAACATGGTCTTTTTAATTCATAAGGATTTGCTTTGGTTGCATTTACATTATGGATTCTATGAGAAGAAACTGCACTATGCACCAGTCAACAGCTTCTCCAATATTTGTTTAAATTGGGCAGGCTTAAACCTGAATGTCCTGCACCTATAATCAAACCTTTCTTAAGATGTCCTGGACTGAACTGGTCACTGATTTAAAACACACAAGTCCCAATTAGATTTTTTTTTTTTTTTTGTAGTTTCCTTCTTTAAGGCTTCTTGTTCAATCAGATCCAACTTTTCTTGGGCTACCTACGGATTTTTCCCCCCCTATTTTACATCCTCTCCCAACTCACTTAACTCGGTGTTTGGAACAATAATCTTCAAGCAGGGTCAAAGGCTATGAAAGATGCCTCAGCAATATCTCCAGTCCTGACCAATCTGGAATGCTGAAGACCTGACTCAGGAATTGAGCACAGATTCTCTATATGGCAGTACACAGCTCTGTCACCAAGCCACTGATCTGGTTCCTGACTAAGCTTTGAAATGAAAGTTTTATTCTTTCACCTTGGACAATATGACAGTGATAAATTGTTAACATTTCAGGAAATACCCTGAACAGGGAGGTTAGGCTATCATACTTTGTACACACGGTGTCCTACAGAGGTGACTGTAATGACTGCAGTACATCAACAGGAAATAGTACAGAAAAATAGGGTAACTAAATACCAATAAGAAAAGTTATTTATTTTTACTATTTTGATGTAAGCTGTTAGAAACACTTTTTCTAATAGTCCTAATGAGTTTCTTTAGATTTTACATCTTGTCTTATTTCATAGCTAAATAAAGTAGTTGGCATTTTAGTAGCAAGACGTAGATACTACATATACATTTTACACTCTAAGTTATCTTGTATTTAGTTTATAACTGCACTGTACAGGTTTGTACAATATATAAAGAAACATAAATATATTGTATAATCACTGAACTCTGGAACTTGTATATATCTTTGCATGTAGCTACAGTATATAAATTAGGCCTGCAAGTTAATCACAGCTAGCTCTGAGATTAATGTATTAATTATTAATTGTGATAAAAATTAATCACAATTTTAAATATATATATATCACGTTGCATCATCTCCTGTCTCCTCAAAACATCTCTTTTGCTATCTTCTACTCACAACCCTGTCCTTGACATGATTTAGAATCCTCCCCCCCACACACACTCATAATTCAATATCATCCCCGTCACTCTACCTTAAAGGTGGTGTTCTGTTGGTCCCCCCACAGCAGGAACATTGCACATCTGCAGTTTGTGGCCAGTTCCAGTGCTTTCCCTGTCACCCATGCTGCCCATGCAGAAACAGGAAGTGATATTAGATGAGGCAGGACAGGCCAGAAAGCTTCAGAGCAGGCCATACACAGCATATGTGCAACATTGTCACTTTAAAAAATATACCAGCAGGGGCTTTAGGGGGACAGATGCCTAACCCTGGATGGGGAGAGGTGAGTGAGCTGTGAAGAACTGGAGGGTCCACCAGTGGAAGTTATGACTGAAGTGGTAAGCTCCAACAGCCACAAGAAGTACTTGGTGCTGCTCATCACTAAGTTTGTTTCGCTGCTTATGGGGGTGGAGGGGGAAGGGAGAGGTGCTAGACAATGGGAAGGAGAGATGGAAGGAGGAAGGGAAGAAGGAGAGAATGAGTGAGAAAGAGAAAAAGAAAGAATGGACCACAGGAAAGAAAGAGATAATGGACTCAGGGGAAGAAGAGAGGGAAGAATTTAAAAAAGAGAGAGGTGTTCAATCTGGTGGTGGGAGGGAAGAATATTTATCAGTGTCTTAAGGAAGGGAAGGGGGATTGGATTAGAGAGTTGCATGGAGACAGTCATTTCATCCATACCCACCTATCTCCAGTGGTAGGACAGATTGAGCAAGTCCAAGTTTTACTTCCATTGCAGCCCATTCAATTCCTTTGCCTCCAGAACACTCCCAAAGTTGGCTATTTTGGGAGTGTTCTGGAGGCAAAGTCAGCATTTAGCTGGTAAAGTGCTAACATTCAGAATTTAACCAGCCAAGTTAACTGCATAAATAAGACCACATAAAAGTCAGTCCTATATCTAACCCCATTACACTACTACTACTTATCACTTATATAGCACTGAAAAGCGTACCCAGCACTGTACATTTTGACCATTTTTGGAGAGGCTGTATCCCCTGTGGTCCCCCCTCCATTCTGATGCCTATGTATGAATCTGTGGTTTCTTGCCTGGAAAAAAACTAAACAAGGTCTTTCTAATTCATAAGGATTTGCTTAGATATGAGATATGAGCAGAGATATGTATTTTCATAAAAGTAATATGTATTCAATTTATATCAAATTAAACTTGAGGTTAAAATTAGAATTAAAATACCAATTAATTATATGCATTACATGCATTTCCATAAACCATAACTCCATAATTATTCTGTGTGTGAGGGGTGGGGGGGTTCCTTCCCAAGAACCTAGTGGTTCATTGTGAAGAGAATTTTCTCCCCCAAACTGCAGCTAGAGGCTTGCTTATATAATATTACAATGAATGGTGAATTAGTGCGCACTAAACGCTAATGTGTCCGTAGACTAACATGAATGTATTAGCATTTAGCGCATGCTAATCGGTTAGCGCACCTTAGGGCTCCTTTTGCAAAGGTGCGATAGCAGTTTTAGCGTGTGCTTAGCACACACTAAAATGCCGCATGCGCTAGCCGCTACCGCCTCCCTTTAATTAGGTGGTAGTTTTTCAGCTAGCGCACGCTAATCGTGCGCGTGTGCTAAAAACGCTAGCGCACCTTCGTAAAAGGGAGCCCTTGGTAAAAGAGAGCCTAAGTTAACACATTCTTTTAAAAGGCGGGACTATTTCAGAAAAAGAAATTCCTTAGGTTCTGAACAAGAAAAAGTTTTACAAAGTATAAAAGTTAAATATATATTTCTGTTACAATAATTTCTATGATATTTTAAATGTGTATTAAGGATTACATAAAATCATAAGATAATGTATATATTATTAAAAGAACTCCTTATCACCACTTAAGCAGACAATTTACCAAAGAAATACAAAACTTGTTTTTAGAAATAAAGGATATACCTTATCTTTAAGCAATACCTTTTTATAAGCTCCACATGTTTTTCTACAGTCTTCAAAAAATCTCATTCTGACCAATGTAACAGTTTGTTACAGATACATAACCAACTAATTTCTTCAATACCTCTGATTTAAGATGGGATATACAAGTTTTCCCCATATCCCTATAAGATAAAAGACTAGTCATTATATGGAAACCTTATATTTTAAAGTTAATTTTAAATCATTTTACCTAAATCGGGCAAGGTCAAATAGTTGACCTATCATCTGTCCTGGGCCACCCGAATGGTCAAGGACTGAGAATCATCATAGCAACCTTACATGGACTAGCTAAAGATCAGATAAGGTCAAACTCCACATGTTTGCCCACAACTCATCTGGGTTTTTCAAAGTCTAAACCTCATAGTATTTATTTGTTTTGTAGAACACATTCCTGTTTGAATATCACACATACAGTCATGCAGTTGGTCACATTTCATTCTTTCTTGGTATCCCAAACTTTATTCATCCATACATGTATTCACATTTCACATATTGAATAATTATTAAAGTATATAGAAAAGACTTTAACATGCAGGCTTCCTTCTCTACCAGTAATAGAATGCAAGATCATATATCTTCATTACAACTACACCAGGGGTAGTGTGACAAACGGACGTCTTTCCCAAGGTTTGCCACAGGGAAATTAAGGAAAGTATATAAACCCCAGTGCAGAAGGGCTGACCAGGTCAGTGCCCAGGACAATAAATTAGCTGACTACCTGGTGAGTGACAATGAAATGGAAATAGAACAGGAAGGCTTAGACTTACCTGAAGCAGTTCCAGAGCCAGGCAGGAAGAAGCTGCCTTGCTATTGTCCATTGCCTGTAAGGCAGAAAGCTCATAGGCAGTTTCCCCTCAGAGGAACGGCATGGGCTGAGGAAGGAATTCCCTTCCCCCATCCAAAGCCAAGGGGGAGTGGTTCTTCCCCTCAGCTTAAAGCCAGGCTCGTTAGAGAGCAGAAGGAGGAAGGAGGAGGAGCAGAACGAGGCTTGGCAGTAGAGCAGAGGCAGGACGGGGCTGAGCAGTTCCTCAGCACTGACTGGGAAATGACTGAGGAACAGGCTGGTAATTTGGCCACTGAATTCCTTCCCCCAGAACCCATGGTGTTGGAGGAAAGTGGGGCTATACAGGAAAGCTGGCCAGAGGAAATGGAGAGCTGAATATCCTGAAAAGGTCTGTGAACAGAGCTTTGTTTTGGCTGTATTTCTCTGTTAGCTCTTTGAACTAATGACTGGGGGAGTTACTAGGGAAATAATCCTTTACTGCAATTTCACCTGTTGGTTTGCTGAAATTGAGAAAGGATACAGTAACCTCCTCTTCAGGTTATGGTCTCAGCTGAACCAAACGCCATGCTGGCTAGTTTAAAGCCCAGAATTTCCTGACTTCCACACTCGTGGAAGTGCCCAGCTGTTAAGATAGTGCCTTAGCAACTAACTAATTCAATTAGTCTGTCTGCCTCGTAGGAAGAAGGAAATTAACCCTCTCAGGGAAAAGCCTGCTCGGGACTAGGGAGAAAGTTCAACCCAGCTAGAGAGAGTGAATGCACTGCAGGACAGCACAATATATTCCTCAATCAGGAACAGGAATGCCTCTTCTGTCAAAGCTACAGGAGAAAGTTATTTGTGTTAACTGTTTCACTTCCTAGCCTCAGGGCATATTAAGGACTGTATGTGTTTTACCAATCAAGTCCAGAGCTGCTTACTGGGTGACTAAGAGTGAAATGAACTTTTTCTGTTGTTTTTGTATGAGGTGCATGCTCCCAGGAAAACCCGGAGCGGCACAGTAATTCCACGGCCGGTGGCCGAATAAAAGCTTATGTTTTCACCAAGGCCATTCTGACAGTGTGATTTTTTTCAAAATCCTTGGAGAATAAGCTTAGTGGGGCATTTGCCAGCGACTACCAACTTGAAAGGTGACCCTAATTCTAAAGGGACCACGCCAGTAGCAAGCTTCATGTCACTACCCGACGGCTCAAGGTGTTCTCAGAGAGCGAGGGTGTGACAGTAGGCAATTCCGATCCTCGAGAGCTGAAGCCAGGTCAGGTTTTTAGGATATCCACAATAAATATGCATGAGATAGATTTGCATCTCAAGGAGGTAGTGCATGCAAATCCATCTCATACATATTCATTGTGGATATCCTGAAAACCTGACCTGGCTCCGGCTCATGAGGACTGGAATTGCCTACCCCTGAACTAGAACAAAGGTCAGAGACCCCTGTTACCAATCTCCTGAGCTTTCTAGTTTAAACAAAGAGCACAGAAAAAAACCCCAAAAGGTGGAAACTTGGTTTGTTCTAAACAAAGAGAAGGAGAAATAACTCTTATACTTTTAAGTCTTTACCTCTACAGATGTTTTATGCACTTAATTTTTTCCTAAGTCCTCCTTAACTAGCAAGTTACCCAATTATATATATTATTATTAATTCCCAGTTTTTTTCTGGCTCTGGCTGTATCCCATTTAAATTTCTGTATCTCTTTTCCAGAGAAGCACCTAACTTTTCATATGCTTTTCATTGCCCTTATCTATCAATTTCATTTCTAGCTAGTTTACCCAGAACCATTTGAAAAGTAGGTGTCTGCATGTAGAAAAATCTACATCCAACTGAGGTTTATTTTTTTATGTTTGCTTATATATATCAAACAAAAATACCTTTTACACTGTCCATTTTAGGATGGCTTGCCACACCCTGCTATTTGTGCTGTTCCTGCTAGACAGCATCACCTTACTCCCCTACTCCACAAGTTTGACTCTGCTCTGTCTGCACAAATGCTCTGCCCTGTCTATGCATACAGAACTTACAATGCTCCAAAACAAAAAGACAGAATAAATCATGACCATTCCTACAATTGCATCAATCATGGATGTTAATGCAATTGCCTAATTCTACTTATTTGTTGCTTTTCTTGATTTCTGGCATTAATTCCTTTTAAAATATTTTGATCCCCAAAGCTCAAAACAATTTTTTACTCTATTCTCCACCCAGGCTCCAGTTCCATTTCTCGATTACCACACTTGTACCCTTTGCATAGCCCATATCATTGCTGCATATGTGTGATGATGGCCCAGCCCTGAGATATAAGCAGGGCTTTTCTTGAGGCTGCTTCAGCTGCAAATGAGGCTCTCCATGTTTTAAAAATGGGCTTACTACCCACTTAGAACACCATTTCTCAGCTGCTGTAATTTTTGCAACCAGCATCAGAAGTCTTCTCCCAACTGAGCCACCTAGGAGGTAAAAATACATTTATTTAACCTTTAGTTATATTCTAATATGAAGACCTCTAAATATTAAAAAATAAAATATCAATGGAAATGTTAATATCCTGACCTAAACTTTCCATTTCCTGCCTTGATGTTTTATGCAAAATACAACTTCACAATTATAAATTGCATGCTCAAAGGCTCTATTTCCAAATATGTAGATATGAAAGTTCCCAGCATAACAATTTGGAACACCAAAATCTCTACTCAATAATAATAACAAAAAGTGAATGAAAACTGCATGTCTTATTTCTCTTGATACCATTAGATAAGTATAAAGAATTTGGCAGGGATAGAATATGATTCCAGAGTAGTGAGAAAAAAAGGATATAACACCAAGTTCAGGTAACGCTTAAATGAACAGCTTTCATTGGATTAAGTTTCTAAAGTAGCATTTCACTGTTCAAGCAATAGGTCATAAAGTATAATAATAGGTAAACTGACAAATTGTTTCCAGATTCCTCTGAGATAAGCTCTAAATGAACTGAAATCTTAACCTGTGAAATAGAGCAAGAGTATCAGTCATAGGAACACTGCAGCTATAAATCAACCCGGCTGTCAGAAACTGTGATGAAACGGCATGAAACTACAAAAATAGATGTGTTAGTGTGTGGGTGGCAACAGGAGTTCCTTGAATGAATCTGAAAGCACTTGTGTGCTATAAATATGCCCGATATAAAAATAGACTGCTTGATCATTACACCCAAAAGTGGCCTTTTAAAATACATGCACTTATAAAAGAACCATTGGTTTTGCATAAATGTTTGCCTAAGGTGGTGGATTGCTAGGACTTCAGAAAGACAGTGGTCTTAGCAATTGCATGTATTTTGCTTAGAACCTAGCAGCAATGAGGAATTGCAGAGGCAGATGCCCCCAAATCATGTATAGGTCACCCAAAATTAGGCACACAATTTTGGGTGATGATTGAAAATATGTGTGTAAAGTAATTGGATAAATTGGTGTTAACAATTAATAATTGGTTGACAGCTGAGAAGAGAATAAATTTTAAAGTGGTTACATTGATATATAAAATGTTATGTTATATGGTATAAAACCTGAATAAGATATGTATCCTTTACAGTAAGTAGGATTGCTTCTCATTTATCTGGATTAAGAAGTAATCTTTTGTCTTTGTATCGAGCGATGGTGCGTCCACATCTGGAATACTGCGTTCAGTATTGGTCGCCACACCTCAAGAAGGACATGGCGGTACTTGAGAGAGTCCAAAGGAGAGCAACGAAACTGGTAAAAGGGCTGGAACACTGCCCATACGCCGAGAGGTTGGATAGGCTGGGGCTCTTCTCTCTGGAGAAAAGGAGGCTCAGGGGAGATATGATAGAGACCTTCAAGATCATGAGGGGCATAGAGAGGGTGGATAGGGACAGATTCTTCAGACTGAAGGGGACAACAAATACGAGGGGGCATTCGGAGAAACTGAAGGGAGATAGGTTCAAAACAAATGCAAGGAAGTTTTTTTTCACCCAAAGGGTCGTGGACACTTGGAATGCGCTACCGGAGGAAGTGATCAGGCAGAGTACGGTACAGGGATTCAAACAGGGATTGGACGGATTCCTGAGGGATAAAGGGATCGTGGGATACTGAGAGAGGTGCTGGGATATAACACAGGTATAGAAAGCTAACCAGGTAATAAGTATAGAAACCCAACAGGTGCAAGACCGGAGGGTTAGGACTACGATGGGAAGATAGGACTTCAATGAGAAACCAAGGTGGCAAGGGAGCCCCTTCTGGTGATTCAGACAGGTCGTGACCTGTTTGGGCCGCCGCGGGAGCGGACTGCCGGGCAGGATGGACCTATGGTCTGACCCGGCGGAGGCACTGCTTATGTTCTTATGTTCTTATGTCTGCCGGCCAGGTCGATAAGTGTTGAAGTTTAGCAGTGGTTAATGTACTGTGAGTTTGGTTAGTGGGGCCTAAAGTGCACAAGATTTCAATATCATCTGCTTAGACATAAAGTATGCTGTGAAATTTAAGGATTGAAGAATAGTAAGAAATGGAGATAGATATTGAAAAGAGTGGGTGCCAGGATGGATCCCTGCGTGAACTCCTGAAGGAGGAACAAAAGGTTGTGATGTTTTATATCCAGAGTTATCAGAATAAGAGTGATCAACAAGGTAGGAAGTGAAGCAATTTAAAGCAGTGCCTCTTAGTCCAATTTTATGAAGATATAGTAGTAAAATGGAATGGTCAGCTAGATCAAAGTCAGCTGATAGGTCAAGTGAGAAAAGAAGGACTGACTTGGATTGATCTAGGTATGGGCCATCATATTTAAATACCTAATTACAGAATACTGCTTAGCAGGAAACTGCTCCTGTATATGCATATGCATTCATGTATTCATAAATGCATAAATGACTAGAATACTGGCATTTAGATAAATTAATCTCTCCTAAAACTATGTGACTCCTTATAGAGTTATTCCCAATATGGTAAGGGGACTATTTGCAGAAATGCAGTGATGATTGCCATAATAATATAATCACCACCTACTCCATTGATATGCTGTCCTTACTTAGATTTCAGGGTTCTGTTATCACATGGTTTTCTTCCTATCTTTCCCATTGCACCTTTAGCATACGCTGTGGTGGATCTTCCTCTACCATAATCCATTGTCGCTTGGTATACCTCAGGGCTCTGTCCTGGGACCACTTCTTTTATCCATCTACATTTCTTACCTTGGTTCTCTAATCTCCTCCCATAACTTTCAGTATCACCTCTATGATGATGACTTTCAGATCTATCTCTCTGCATCTAGAATCTTGACAGACATTCGGATCTCAACCTGCTTTTCTGACATCACTACCTTGATGTCTCTCCACTATCTAAAATTAAACATGGCCAAGACTGAGTTTGTTATCTTTCTAGCTAAACCCATCTGTTCTCTTCCATTGTTCTCTGTTTCTGTAAACAACACCCTCATCCTCCCTGTCTCATCTGCTCACAACCTTGGGGTAATCTTAGACTCATCTCTCTCCTTCTCCTCACATATCCAACAGACTGCCAAAATCTGTCATTTATTTTTCTACAATATTGCTAAAATCAGATTCTTCCTTTCTGAGCACACTACTAAGACCCTCATTACCTCTTGCTTAGACTTCTGCAACCTGCTTCTCACTGATCTTCCATTAAACCATCTCTCTCCCCTTCAATCTGTTCAGAACTCTGCTGCACACCTCATATTCCACCAGTGTCACTATGCCTACATTACCCCTCTCCTCAAGTCACTTCATTGGCTTCCTATCTGTTTCTGCATATAGTTCAAACGCCTCTTACTGACCTACAATTATATTCACTTCATAGCTCCTTAGTATCTCTTCTCTGTCATCTCTTCTCATACCCCCCCTGCTCATGGGATAAGTCTCTCTTATCTGTACACATCTCCTCTACAGCCAACTTTATATTCTGCTCCTTCTACTATGTTGCACCGTGTGCCTTGAACAAACTGCCCAACTTTGAATGTCATGCTCCATCTCTGGCAGTATTCAAATCCAGACTCAAAGCTCACTTCTTTGAAGATGCTTTCAATTCTAACCTCCAACCTACCTTCTAAACACCTATATCTGTCTAATCATTCCCTCTGTAATTCCCCCATTTGAGCACTGTGTATTGATGCACCTTCTTGTCCAGTTTGTCTGTCTTAACAAGATAGTAAGCTCTTTTGAGCAAGGACTGTCTCTTCTATGTTTTGATGTACAATGCTTTGTATGTCTACTAGCGCTATAGAAATGATTAGTAGTAGCATAGGTGCCAGATTTGTGGGTGCTGTGGTTGTCCGAGCACCCACAATATTTTTCCGACTTCACATGACTGTAGATGCACTACTACTACTATAGTGGCATACCAAGGAGGAGGTGGTCCACCCTGGGTGCTACTCAGGGGTGCTCAATTTCAGAGTCAGGTCTCTCCATGCTGCAGCATGCAAACTTCAGTCTGCCAGCAGCATTAATGAGCTGAACATACTGCCTTCAGCAGCTCCGAAAGCATTCACTCTACTGCTACATACTGCCTTTGCAGGGACAGGAAGTTGAAGCAGAGAGATAGCTTCCAGGTCTCCCAGACACAGCATGTTTAGCTCATTAAAGCTGCTGGCAGCCCAGAGCTTACAAGTAGCATAAAGAGAGAGGAACAAGAAATGTCACTCTTGGTTGGAGGGAGGGAGGGATAAAGGAGAAAGCTGTCAAATTGGAAGGGAAGAAGGAAGGAAGAAAGAAAGAAGGGCCATCAGGAAATGGAAGGGAGAGGGAGATGTCAGACAATGGGGAAGGGTGGAAAGGGAAGCAAAGGAGAGAGATGCCAGAGCATAGAGAGGGGAGAAAGAAGAGAGGGAGAGATGGAAGGAGACAGGGTGCCAGACAATGGGGTAGGGGCAAGGAAGAAAGAAAAGGGAAGAGAATGGTAGGAAGAGAGAGATCCCTGTATATATATATATAGTGATACCACTTTCAGACAAAATCTGAGCAGGTATAACTGAAGGGAGATGAGGTGGAGGCAAGAGAGAGCTGGGGTAATGCAGGATGGAAAAAGGGAGAGAGAGAGGGAATAAGTATAATGCAAGATGGGGAAAGGGAAAGAGAGAACAATAAATGAAGGACTTGGAAATGGTAAGTTTTAGGGCAGAGAAAGATACGGAAAGCTGTAGTTAGATGCAGTGAAAAAGAGAAATTGAAGACTGGATAGTAAGAACAAATGAAATTTGAATGGCATAGAGCAGGGTGTCAAACTCAGGCCCACAGGCAAAATCTGACCCACAAGAAAATACCCTCTCTGTTCCTTCCCTCTCTCTATCCCATTGTCCACCATCTTTCGCCCAGCTTCCAGGTCTCACCTTCAAAGCAGCCTGCAGAGGATCGTCGGTCGGCTGTAACGATCCTAGCAGGCTGCCATCAGCCTCCTCAGCACGTTCCCTTTGCTGCGGTCCTACCCCTCCTCTGACGTACAGGACCATGGCAGAGGGAATGTGCTGCGGAGGCTGATGGCAGCCTGCTTGGATCACTACAGCTGACGGCGATCCTCTACAGGCTGCTTTGAAGGTGAGATTGGGAAGCTAGAGGACAATAGAAAGAAGGGGGAAAGCATACAAGCCTTTGTGGGGGAGGGGGGATTGGTGTAATAGTACACGGAGGGAGGTAAGGGAGTCCAAAGAGATGTGCATATGCTGAACTGAGGTTGGGGGGAGGGTAAGAAATAATGGGTCTAAAAACAGAGCAGAGAGAGAGAAGTGGTGGATAATAGGATGGAGGGAGGGAAGGAACAGAAAGGCAGAGAAGTTGGACACAAGGGATGGTGTGCGGGGGGGATAGAGATACTGGATAGGAGGGTAGTTGGGAAGAGAAAGAGAGAGATGGTGGACCCTGGGGTGGTGGGGTCCATCGCTGCAGCTGTGGGGGGGGGGGGGTGGAAATGAAAAAAGGAAAGATGCCAGACCTCCAGGGGAGGGAATGGAAATGGAAGTGGAGGACAGAGATGGAAGAAAACGAAAATCAGAAGACAAAGTGAAACCAGAGCCTGGGACCAACATTGAGCACTGGTCTAGGTCCTGGCAACTCAGTTTCAATGCCAAAAAATGCAAAGTCATGCACCTGGGAAGCCGAAATCCATGCAAGGTTTACACCCTAAATGGCGAGATCCTGACAAGAACTGAAGCAGAAAGAGACTTAGGGGTGATTGTCAGGGAAGACATGAAGTCTGCAAACCAAGTGGAGCAAGCTTCATTCAAAGCAAGGCAAATCATAGGTTGCGTACGCAGGAGTTTCGCCAGCCGTAAACCTGAAGTCATTATGCCACTGTATAGATCCATGGTGAGACCACACCTGGAGTACTATGTGCAATTCTGGAGGCTGCATTACCGCAAGGATGTGCTGAGACTGGAATCGGTCCAGAGAATGTCCACCAGGATAGTCTCGGGACTCAAGGAGCTCCCATACGAGGAGCGGTTAGGGAAGTTGCAGCTCTACTCACTCGAGAAACGTAGAGAGAGGGGAGATATGATCGAGACATTCAAGTATCTCACGGGCTGCATCGAGGTGGAGGAAGATATCTTCTTTTTCAAGGGTCCCGCGGCAACAAGGGGGCATCCGTGAAAAATCAGGGGTGGGAAACTGCACGGTGACACTAGGAAGTTCTTCTTCACTGAAAGGGTGGTTGATCGCTGGAATAGTCTTCCACTTCAGGTTATTGAGGCCAGCAGCGTGCCAGATTTTAAGGCCAGATGGGATAGACATGTGGGATCTATCCGCAAAGATAGATAGGGAGGGTCATTAGAGTGGGCAGACTTGATGGGCCGTGGCCCTTATCTGCCGTCTACTTCTATGTTTCTACGTTTCTATGATTAATGACCAGACAACAAAAGGTAGAAAAAATAATTTTATTTTCTATTTTGTGATTACAATATATCAGATTTGAAATGTGTACTAGGACCTAAAAGAGAGCAAAAGTATTTTTTATTTATTTTGTTTACACCACAGAACCGATGTGGGGTTGCAAAGATTATAACCCTATACTTCTACTAAGACTAAGGCCCTCTTCTATCAAACTGCGATAGCAGTTTTTAGAGCGGGGAGCCGCGCTGAATGGCCCGTGCTGCTCCCAATGCTCATAGGATAGAAGAGGGCCTAAGTATCTTAATAAAAAATTTGGCCCATGACTTAGCCTGTGTTTTAGATTTCGGCCCCTTATGTGATTGAGTCTGACACCCCTGGCATAGAGGCAGAGAGAAGAAAATTGAAAGAAAAAGAACAGTATCAGATATGATCTAGGATATATGCTTCTGATTTCTGCATTGGATTTCCTGCAATTTTGTTCATACAGAATCTTTGTGGAGGACAGAAATTTCTGATCACCCTAAGACCAAAGGGGTTCTGAAGTTTGTGAAAACTCAAATCATTTCTCCACTGAACAACAAAAATGTTATTCTTGAAATCTCTGTACCTGTCATTGTAGAACTACTCCATGTTACACAGCTCATATCCAACATCTGGGAAGAACTCAAAGATACTTGATTCCAGTTAGAAATAGATATGAATAGAAAATTTCCAAGTCTGAACTATGCTTAGTGATTAGCAGTCTCTATTTGCAGCTGGATATGTGTTTGCAATTAACATAGATTTTCTATTTGAAAACTATTAAGAGCTTTCAGCAGATCAATCAAAATATTTATGTACTTTTCTAATTTGCATTTTCTGGTAGGTCTCAAAATGCAAACTGACAAGATTTGTTATCAGAACTTCATTATCTTAAGATTCCTCTCTTGTCAGCTCTATAGAATAATCTTTTGCGTTCTATATATGATGCAAAAACATACAGTACCTGTGGCTAGTTTATAGGGAGATATGAGTATACTATATATTAGCAACTCAAGTCAAAGCCCTCGTTAGAGCTATGCAAAATGTGTTACTCAACATTAAGCTTGTATTTAACTATACGATAGTCTGTTCTCGTTACCTGCACATTCCTGATGTGTGATTTTGCATATCCAGCAAAGTGAAAATCCAGAAGAAAAAAAAAATATTTCCACCTTGCTATGCCGTTCTTCACCTGAAGGAGGAACCAGATCCCACTTCTGACACCAAATTGTCACAACCCGGGCTCCTGTAAGGCGCAGCGAGCACCTGGGAACATGACCAAAGCTGAAACCCGGCGTGTCCCTTTCAGGTCTTTAAAACAGGCACATTCTAAAACTTGTAAGCATGCAAGGTATAAAGGAATCTTAGTCAGAAATGGCAAAGCAAAAATAAACTTTATTTCAACCACTGGTTGAATAAATCAAAATACAGGCAACAGCCTTGTAGTTCAAGATGAACTGATATTGCATGAAATCAAAAAGGTTCAAATAATATAATCAGGCAGTTGAATCTGGGTCAGCACTGCCTTGTGTACAGTCCCCTGCTTCTGGACTTTAATCAGTCAAGAAATACAGTTCTCTTCACCAGAGCAGTAATAATCAGATAAGTAATGCTTTTATCAAACAGTCCAGAACACATAAGAATCACAGCATTATTCAGAGTTCAAAATCAAGCAAACGTTTCCCTCTAAACGTTGCTGTAGCGATCAGGTACAGCTGTGCAGGACCAATGAGATTTCCTAGCTGAATCACCATACAGGAAATACATTCAAAATGGTTTGTCAGAAAACACACACATTCCTGCTTTACAGAAAGCCTCAAAATGTGGCTTCCCAGGAGAGCTTCTGCAACGGCTTCCAACAGGAAAGAACCAAGCTGACAGCATAAAGAAATTAAATCCCAATCTCAGGCTTACTGTGTCTCCATGGGTGTTGGCAGAGTGTCAACTCCTAAACAGCTTTCCTGCACCTCCATGTCTTCTCCTTCTGGCTGTACTCCAGTGTCCCAGACAGGAGGTAACTCGTCTGCTTCAGGCATAGGACAGTCTGTGAGAGACTGCCTCCTCTCAGCTTTCCATTCTCCCATCTGCTTCTCTCCTGTGTGCCTCGTGTGCCTCTCTCCTGTTCTCAGAAGCCTCGTTATATCCTGTGGATAACCACTCCCCCTCTGAGAAGGTGGGGGAAGGGTTTTCCACACACCGGCTTGCTTCCTGCTATTACAGGCAGGTTTCTCCCTAGTCCTGATTTTAACAGGCTGTTCAAACTGAATAAGCTTTCTGACAGTGGCAGGTCTGCATGGAGTGTAGCTTTTTCTCTTAATCTTATCCTGCCCTGTCTCTTCTACCTCCATGTCAGAATCAGAGCAGAAGTCAGCTTCATCAATCAATTGGCAGGTCACCTGATCAGCTCTCCTGCATCTAGGTGCACTGTGAATACTCCTGATCACTGGGGCAAAACCCGGTACGGATTCGGGTTTGTTTTGGCCAAAACCCGAAATGGACCTGGGTTTGTCACAATGGTTACATACATCGTGACCGAAATTTGCCATTCACATTGTCCGCATATTCGTGGACCTGCTTTTTCTTTCATCTTTACTTTGTGGTTTCATGTTTGCTTCCAGATATGGCCCCTAAGCGTCCAGAGAGTGAATTACAAGCATCTGCAGGTACTCCAAGTGTTGTCCCATGCAGGAACCTAACCTTATTTTCCTAATGGGATCCTTTAGAGGCATAACTTATATGGCTGGAACCTAATCTCTCTTTTACCTTATATGCAGTGTTTCATTATTCTTGGTTTTGCAGTTCGTAAACATTTTTGTGAACCATTACCATGAATAACGAGAACAGACTGTAATTAATGCTTTTTTAGAGCTTCTCCAGTGGCCTAAAAGCAGTCCTATGAGATGCAACATGGGGTCTATCAGAGATATTGCTCAGGAAGTACATATCTGCTTCAGTGTTTACTGGGCTCACCAATAAACATGCGGGTTAAGATGCTTGGAGATAAGGTAAAAAATAAAAATAAAAAAATAAATAGGGATGACTCAAAGAGAAGCAGGTTATCCTACAGATAGTCCAGAAGATAGCTACACTTTTAATGCTGGGAGTATCACAGTTTGAACATATCCCCTACACACACACACATACATACACACACATATACACATTTGTCAGCATTACATTGGCATCCAATGAATGATGATGCCCATCAGGTTATGCAGTTTTGCATATTCAGATACTGATACATATATTACAATCTCAAGGCCTTTGTTACTTGGTGGTATAGAAGAATAAAGTTATGTTATGTTATGTATATATCTTCTATTTGGCAATGTCATCTATCTGAGAAGGGGACCTGAGCTTTTCAGTAACAGAACAATGTAATGGAATTCATTGCTGCAGGAATTTGAGAAAAATTGAGAATATCATTGATTGTAGGAAAAATTTAAAAGCATAGTTTTAATAGGTATTCCTATCATGATGAGCACAAGTAGGTCATGGACGGAGATACTGGTTACACATGTAACTTACTGATTAATGTGAGTTATGCACTTCACTGCCACATATAGAACCCATAATTAAACCAGAGCTATGATTGATGTAACTTTGGGTATGTAAATGTTAGGCAAGACAATATTAGTTTATGCTAGTATTCTATACTGGACCCTTGGTTCCTAGGTGCCATTATAAAATAAGATCCTACTGTATGTCATGGGGCACCTATAGAATTACCCCCTATAGTTAGTAAACAGTCCTTAATTACATTACATTACATTAGAGATTTCTATTCCGCCAATATCTTGCGGTTCAAGGCGGATTACAAAAGAAGTTATCTGGCCATTTCCAGAGGAATTGAAGAGTAGAGAGATTTGCTACAGAGAATTGGGATGAGTCTTGTGGAGTTAGTTTGTCTTCAAGGAGGTCTTGAATAGGATGGTTTTTATTTCTTTTCTAAACGATTTGTAGTCTGTAGTCATTATCAGTAAATTGGAGAGTTGGTAGACTAGTTTTGCTGCTTGAGTAGCTAGAAGGCCGTCGTACAGTTTTTTTCAATTTACGGCTTTGATTGGGGGGATGAGTGAACGGTCTGTGCGTTCTCCTGTGTCTGGTTGAGGTAGTTTGGATTAGGCGGTTGTTTAGGTAGGCTGGGCTGTCTCCGTTTATGGTTTTAAATAGTAGGCAGTAGAATTTGAATTGTACTCTTGCTTGTATTGGGAGCCAGTGAGAGTCTAGGTACTCCGCCGTGATGTGGTTGTGTTTCCTCAATGAATAGATAAGTCTTAGCGCTGTGTTTTGAACAGTTTGTGGTTGTTTTATCATGGTTGTGGGGCAGGGGAGATAGAGTATGTTGTAGTAGTCTAGAAGACCCAGGACTAGGGATTGGACCAAGAGCAGGAATTGTGTAATGAGTACAACAGGACTTAGGTTATATAACGCAAGAAAGAAGTCGTGGAAAACAGAGTATCTAAGGGTCGGACACGACTGAAAGGTTAGGGATCTTCAGCTTGGAAAAGAGACAGCATAAGAACATAAGAATTGCCACTGCTGGATCAGACCAGTGGTCCTTCGTGCCCAGCAGTCCGCTCACACGGTGGCCCTTAGGTTAAAGACCAGTGCCCTAACTGAGACTAGCCTTACCTGAAGTCTATAAAATCCTGAGTGGAGTAGAATGGGTACAAGTGGATTGATTTTTCACTCCATCAAAAATTACATAGCCTAGGGGCACTCAATGGAAGTTACAGGGAAATACTTTTAAAACAAATAGGAGGAAATAGTTTTTCACTCAGAGAATAGTTAAGCTGTGGAACACATTGCCAGAGGTTGTGGTAAAAGTGGATAGCATAGCTGGTTTTAAGAAGAGTTTGGACAATTTCCTGGAAGAAAAGTCCATAGTCTGTTATTGAGAAAGACATGGGGGAAGTCACTGCTTGCCCTAGATTGGTAGCAGGGAATGCTGCTACTACTTGGGTTTTGGCCAGGTACTGGTGCCCTTGATTGTCCACCTGGTCTTGATAGACCATTGGTCTGACCCAGTAAGGCTATTCTTATGTTCTTATGATAGTAGTAGTAGTACTATATAGTAGTTATTTTAGAAGTACAGTATATGTGTGATTTCCATATCTAAATACTAGTATTTACACATGCATATCAAATTATGAATGCATGCATGTGGAAAAGAGATGTGACTTAGGGGTGTTTAGGGTAGTACTAGGGCAGGGCCAAAATATATGTGTGTTCTCCATTTCAGAAGTGAAATACATGTCTATGATCATCACAATTTACAGTTGCTCCTGATGCCTTAGATTTTCTGAAATTGCTTGTTTTGGATACTGCTGTACAGGAGGGATTGGGGAAAGTTTTACCCTTAATCCCAATGCCCCCTCCCCAATTGATTACAATTGAGTAGATATAGATGTATAGGTTTCTAAAATGGTACACAAAGACACCTAATCACTTAAATGTGTATGTTCTGAAATACTGACAAAGGCCAAAACAAAGGATGAAGGTCTATCCATACAAATATGCACGAGCTATCCTCATACATGTAGGTCAATTGTAAATATGTTAGGCAAATATAAAGATGTATGTACATATGTCGTCTGTTTTGCATAGTAACACACTTCAAATAAATACTGAGATAATGGTAAAAGACTCAATCAAAATATATATATACAAAACCCACTGTAAAACCATACCATCACTATTCAATTCACATCTCCAAAACCATGGGATAGGAAAAGTCTCAGAGCTATAGGAAGCTCTTACATTGTACTATACAGTACCCATATGTTTCCTTTCTTCCATTCATCAGTATAAAATCCTCCTCAAACCAAATGTCTAAATTTTTACTTTGTATTTAGTGCAATAAGTATATACATTTCACAGAGCAATGTAACATTAATAAATCCACTTAGCTTAGGCAGAAAAATATGTCAATCTCAAAAGATTCACAGAGTACTTTAATATTAATAAATTCAGTTAGTTTAGGTTGGCCATATGCAATCTTCCCAAAACAGTTCAATCTAAATAACTCCGTTTTCATACCCACGTTGCAATTTCAACAGCTGCTTCAGAGAACCCATTGGTCCTGTATGAACTCTGCTATATTTCAAACATTATGGCCCTGATTCTATAAAGAGTGCCTAAAAGGTGCCTAACATTGAACGGGACTTAGGCGTCCAAACTAAGTGGTTAATGAGCCATTTGCAAAAGCTTAAAAACAGAAACAGACCTTAGCCTGGCTTCCACTTCATTGCAAATGGAGGTGTGTAGCTAAATGCTGACCTCATTGTGAGATCATCAAGGTGCACCTGCAAGGTAGAATGTCACAATTAAAATATGTGTTGGGGTTTGAACCCATGACCCCTGGAAAATGAGCACAGGGCTTTCACCCATTGAGCCACAGCCACTTCTTTTCAGTTGTGGGGGTTCCTACCATAAGCGCTTAGTGATCCTAGCCATGTGAAGGTGAAAATACCTGAGAAGATCATAGCTTAGCAGATCCCTAAGCTATCATATCAGATGTGAGGAAATGATTTTATTTTTAATTTAGTGATTGAATTATGTCACTTTTGAGAAATGACATCTGCTGTCTATATTTTGCACTGTTCAGGAAGAAATGCATTTGTTTCTATTTTTCTGGGAGTTGTACTGCATGCAGAGTCTTGAATCTTAGGGTTTTGTTTGTATACATTAGTACTTTTAGTTTGTGATCCCATATTTGCATAGGGTTATCTGTGTTCTGGTAGGAATGAATGTTGAGAAGCATACAGTGTGCTTTGTGTAGTTTAATTTTGTGGTTAACCATTATGTGTTGTTAATAAGATTATATTATTAACAACTATTATGTGTTGTTAATAAGATTATATTGTATATTATGGGGGCAGGATCTGGGGTGGAGATTGGGTGGGTCTGGCTCGTGACTTAGCCTGTGTTTTAGATTTCGGCCCCTTAATGTGACTGAGTTTCATACTCCTGCTCTAACTATTAAGTTTCTCCTGTAAATAAAAGTACTGTCGCTGACAAACTGCATGCTGCATCATTAGAAATCTGCTGGGAGATCTTGCCAAATATACTGTCGATTTGTCCAACATCCACAGCAAAAGAAGACAATCTAATGCAGTTTTCTGTTCGATAATATTTCTAAAATATTTCTGTTAGGTAATATTTCTAAAATCTTGGACTAGGCTGAAATTGTGTGGTCTGAGGTTTATACAGTTTCAGTTTTGGGGAGAAGAAAAAAGAGAGAGCTCGTGTGTTTGTCCAACACATAGCTTACTGCTTTACTAAAGAACATTACAGTTAATTAAGAGGGTATATGATTGTGCTGTGTATTCCATATTCTATAATGAGAATTTGATTTTCTATTTTCCTCTAAACACCTTGTCAGGATTAGAACCTTTAAAAAAAAATCTTGAAAAATATGCATTCTGCAACCGTTCCAGCTAGCATATCAAATCACCCTCGTCACAGTTAGCATGCAAATCATGATTTACGACCGCTGTCATTATCACGTCAAGGAGAGCCTCCAAAGGGAAGCCAGCACAACCCTTCCTTGTTGAGCTGATTTAAAATTTCTCCTTCTTTTTTTCCCCCCTCTTTCCAGTAATTTGATGAAATCCTCATCCAAAGCATTTACTTTGGCCTTTGGCACGGGATGACTATTGCCTGTCCAAACTGCTTACATCTCTTTCCGGATGCTGAGCCCCAAGCACTTGGTATGCTGGTGACCTTCGTTTCATTGGTATTCTGTTGCTGTCAGGGATGTGCTTGCCTCAGCTGATTGGACCCTGGTGAGCAGGTGGAAAAATGACCAGTTGAAAATGAATTGTTGGGACCACTACGGTGAAAAGATTGATGCAATTAATTTTTCATTATGTACGGTGTCTACAAATTATAATCAGTTTGGGTTGTTTCTCCTCTGAGGCACAAGTGAAATGCAAATGGATTTCTAAATGAAAGGAAACATACTTCATTATATAGCAGGTTTTCTTGTTTGTTTTTGTTGTTGTTTGAAAAGGGCAGTAAAATAATCTGGTTGAAGAAAAAAACATTCATAATGTTTTATAAATTTGTCCTTGAAAACCCAGTATTGAGATTTGATTGGACTTCAGATCTTATTAAAGTGCATAGGAAACCTAATGTAAGCTTTGGAGATTCAAAGCTATTTAACCAACCAGAATGGCTTCTGACCAGTTAATTAGCATTTATAGTCTAACCACAAATATTCAGCATGAGATAACTGGTTATCTCTGCTGCTACTTAAAGACGCCTTCGATGGTTAAAATTTCTAAGAAGATTCAATATCTTCTTTTCCCTGTTCTGTGTTAGCCTTTAACTGTCAATTTCCTATCACAATTGTAGTTCTCCCTTCAACCCTTTGTATCTAATCAGTCATGTTATTCCATATCTATGTTAGTAATTGTTTTACCTGTCATCCCCCAATTTTATTGTTCATTGCTTTGAATTTTTGAAATTACAATTTTATCAAATTTTATTAAACTTGAACTTGGTTAGTAGCTAAAAGCTAACTGGCTACATTGTGCAATAACCAGCAATATTCACTGGATATTCAAATGCTGGTCTGGTCTGGATATAAAATAAATTGGAGCAAATCAGGTTCTTCTGCTAAATGTGCATTGTGCAAAAGGACTACTTGATTCATTCCCTTTCCTTTGGAATGAAGAGGGTATAAAATATTTAGGTATTATGATTCAGAAAACATTGGAAGATACAAGGAGAGTAAATGAAAAATATTTATTGCCGAAGGTCAAATAAATGTATGAGCATTACATCTTTCTTGGTGGGAGATAGTCCAAACTGTCAAGATGATGATTTTGCCTGTAGTTTGCTACCAAATTACTATGTTGCCAGTTTATTTTCAGGGGTCCTTTTATAAGAAATTGAATGGAATATTCACTAAATTTATTTGGCTGGGTAAAACTGCTAGAATAGCTTTAGTATCTTTGGAAAAACCAATTGTGGAGGGTGGGGTAAATTTTCCAAATTTCTATAGATACCATCAAGCTTTTATACTGCATCAGGGTATGTATTGGATCCTTCCTGAGCTCATGGAATAATAATAATTATTTATTTTCTTATATACCGCCCCACCAACAGTTCTAGGCAGTTCACAACAAAGGAACTGAGACATTTCAGTTAAAAAATGCAATTTCAAAAAAACACAGCTACTATGAATACAACATCTATTAAATACAATATAAAATAAAAAGTTCATTAAAAATGCACAGCCTAATAAAAACACCATCTTAAATATCAACATTCTTGTTTATCAAATAGGTAAGTTTTCAGTAATTTCCTAAATGTAAGATAAGAATAGGCTTGGACAATCAATGGACTCATGCAGGAATTCATCTTCCTGATTGGCTTTACTTAGAATGGCAACTTATGTCCTCATTAAGGTTATGGGCTCCTTTTACAAAGGCGCGCTAGCGATTTTAGCATGCGCTTAGCTCTTTAAACTGCACCGCGCGCTAGCCACTACCGCCTCCTTTTAATCAGGCAGTAATTTTTTGGCTAGCGCATGCTATAGTGCATGCTAATCTTGTGGGTGCGCTAAAAACGCTAGTGCACCTTAGTAAAAGGAGCCCTATATCATATGGTAAGTATCAAATTGCCTAGAATTTATAAGGACAATAGTATCTTATTTGCCACATGGAACACCTTAAAATTTCTTAATAACTTAACAGATATTCCAGTAAGAAACTCCATGTGCCAGTCCTTGTAGTTGAACTCCAAGATTCAAATTGGCGAGTCTAAGATCCTCTGGAAGCATTGGATGCAGGCAGGCATACGTACGCTAGATGATGTGTTACCCAATGGGAAAATGCTTGATTTTCAAAGTCTCATGTATATAAGTGGTCGCAGTTGAAGCAGGCCATTCAGAAGGGGTTCCCTGATTGGCGAAATCTAAATGATCAGTATAGCTTGCCGGGCCTATGCATCCAGAAAGATTTGCTAGGGCATCAGACAGCCAAGTGGTATAAATTAATATCTGATTATATGAATAAGAAACCCAAAACAGGCTTGAGGGATATTTGGAGCATCAAGATTAAGCAGCAGATTTCTGTGACTCAATGGTCACGGATTTGGACTTGGAGGATGAGATGTACAGCGTCAGCATCTATGAGACAAACATGGGTTTTTTTTGTTGCATAGAAGTTTTTGGACCCCTGTTAGATTACAAAAGTTAGATAATTCAAATCTAATAGATGCTGGCACTGTCATCTAGACATAGGGACACTGGATCATTTGTTTTTATATTGTCCTTTGATACTTAACTTCTGGAGCTCTATATGGGGACATATTATTCTGATTCTTGAGATTGCGGTTCCGCTATCATATGAAGCGATAATATGTGGGACGTTGTTATCTCCTACATCAGACATAAAAACAGGTTATTGGGTATAATGACTGAGGTAACCATCCAAATGATTACGAAAAATTGGAAGAATTGTGACTGATCAAATTTCACTTTTTGGTGGAATTTGTTATACTTGTGTTATAGATATGAGAAAATGATTTTTGAGCAAAGGGGTAATAAATTGTTTAATCTGATGTGGGGCCCATTATTGATGGTTTTTCCCTTTACATAAGGTTATATTTTACACATCCAGGGAAGGGGGGTGGGTGGGAGTGAGAAGGCTAATGTATAGGGACTGGTTTATTAATGTTTGTAAGTATTAGGGTTCCTTTTACTAAGGTGCACTAGCGTTTTTAGCACACGCACAAGATTAGCACATGCTAGCCAAAAAATTACTGCCTGCTTAAAAGGAGGCAGTAGAGGGTAACACACGATGTTTCGCGCGTTAAGGCCATAACGCACCTTTGTAAAAGGATCCCTTAATGTATGATTATTTTGAATACATTGAAATCAGGGGGGAGGGGGTAAAAATGATTCTTAAGTATTTTATTGTTGGATGTAAGTGATGTTTTTTCAAATAATTTGAAAATGAATTCTTGTATGCACTGTTTTTGGTTTGAAAATGAATAAAGATATGTATAAAAACAAATTCTGATCACCGGAAATGGCCTGGAATTATCTGGGCTCATTGTCAACCATGGGACTTAGGTGTGTTGGTTCCTGTGATCTGGATATCAGGCCTAATACATTTTATCAAATCAATCAATTTAGGAATTGCAATAACAGTGCTTTTGGGCTGGGGATTCTCCGAAATCCCTGAAAGCCCTGACAGTCCTGATTTGAATTTGATTGGCTGAGCAACATCTGCCTGTTGCCTGTTTGACCAATCAAATTCAGAGCAGTGTCCTCAGGGTTTTTAGGGAGTGGGGTGAATCCCCTGAAGACCCTGATCACATACCACTGGTTTCTTCTCTCACCAACAAAATTGACACAGTTTTCTTTTCAATATCAAGAGATCTTTGTGCAAGAGCCACAATGGTAATATGTATATATAATTACAAAGTTAAAAATATACATATGTTTATGACAAGAAAGACCAAAAAGGGTAACTCATCAGCTACTGAACCAAATATAGATGGGTTTTGAGGTTTGCTTGTTTTTTTAATCATAAAAATTCTGATAGTGAATGTAAGATTGTTCCATAGTCTTGGACCAATGTGGTGAAAAGCAGTAGATTGAAAACAGGTGGTAGAAAACAGATCAAATTTGTTCAGCGAAGAAACAAACTCATGCAGACCAGTGCCACTTTCACCAGCAAAAATAATGGAAGCGTTTTCCATATTCTCAATTGAGTTTTAGTTTGCTATAATAACCACTGGATTTTGAATAGGTGATGGGTATGCATAGTCAGTTGGATCCCCAAATAAATAAAGGAGTCTCAGCCCAATGTGATTGGAACTTCTCTGGCCATTCCTGTTTCAAGATATCAGCTGAGGACAAAGCCTTAGAATTCTCTAAATTTAAAGTGAATTCCGAGAAGTCCCCATATTCATGAAAACTCTCCATCAGATTTTGTAAAGAAATTGATGAGTAAAGATGGACCAAGAGGTCATCTGCAAATGCTGATAAACTGATGAGACCCTATTACTACATCTTTAATGCCTGGGTTGCCCTTAGTTTCATGCTCCAGAGGATCCAAAGTAAGGACAAATAACAAGGGTGAAAAAGGACACCCGTGGTGTGTAATATGGCAGGCAACAAACAAATCAGATATTATTCCATTAGTTCACATTCTAGCTTTTGGGGCATTATACAAAGTTTTTATAGCACCTATAAATAATTCACCCAAGCCATATCTCCTCAAAACAGCAAACATAAAGCTCCAAGAAATTTTATTGAATTTTTTTTTCAGCATCAAAACTGATAAGGAGTGAGGGAATACTCTCCCTTTAAACCATTTCTAAAGAAATCAAAAGCTTCCAAAGATTCTTCACCACTATCAGCTGGGACAGAATGGGTGCCAATCAGTTCTCTAAAATGCTTGCTAGAATCTTTATCTCAAAATTAAGCAAAAAAAAAAAATGTCCTGTAAGACTGAGGCAAAAAATTATCTTTCCCAGGCTTTGGAAGAACCACCAGTTGTGCCAAATTCAGAGTCCGGCAAGTGTCACTACCTCTTGAAACATGGTTTCCAAAGGGGTAAGGATATAATATAAGCCATTGGGACCTGGTGCATTATGAAGAGGTTTACTAGGTATAACCTATAGACCTCTTCCTCCAAAATAGGTTTCTCTAGCGCCTCTCTAGATGCATCATCCAAAGACAGAAGATCTAAACTACCCAAATAAGTTTCACTATCCAGATCCAGGCCTTATGGTGGTCAATAAAGATTAGGCAAGAATTGTTGAAATATAGTAATAATTAATTGTGACCTTCCCATTGCTTAGTTTTCCTTGTTAAAAGAGAGCTGCATGTATTGCCATGACAATATATCTATGACTTGGCCATATGTTGATGTAGTATCAAATTTAGCTGAACCTGTGAGGCAAGCAATTCTCCTTTAACAGCCTGGGAGGGTCACCCTTCATACCTATAAGGCACAAATCTGTCTCTCTAAATGCAATATCTCCCTGCCCCTTGCTTTTTTTCTTGAGAGGTACCAGGGGTGTTCAATAATTTATCTGCCTGAGTATGAAAGAAAGTAGCAAGCGTGTTGAAACAAGTCTGTGCATTATGTGACATGTCTCAAGGTTGTTCATGCACAGTTGTAGCTCAATGTGAGTCTAACATTCCAAGAGACAGGAAGTCAGGAGATTCCTCATGTGAATCAAGTAAGAAGCTGCTAGATTTGGAGCACAGTTCAGTGATAAAATTTCACAAAAGAAGAGAAAAAGCCAAAGGAGATCCATGAATGCATGACTGCAGTTTATGATGAATCTGCTCCATCATCCTACACAGTAAAATTTTGGAGCAGTTTAAGTGGAGTAGAAAGTCCATTGAAGATGACACCTTACACTGGACAGCTCATGGAAGCAACTTCCACAGAAATGTACAAGAAAGATGAGGATTTAATTTTGTCAGACAGACAAATTAAAGTTTCCTCAAAAGCTGAAGAAATGGGCATCTCAGCAGGTACAGTTTGGAAAATAATTAATGAAAAGTTGGACATGTCCAAGGTAAGTGCAAGATGTGTTCCAAGAATGCTAACACCATATCAGAAGGCCAAGTGCTGTCAGGAGAATTTGGAGATGCTCCATGAAAATCAAGTGATATTTTTTCATCATTTGGTAATTGGAGATGAGACTTAGGTCTATCATAGAGATCTTAAGTCCAAAATGGAGTCAATGCAGTGGAAGCACAAGTCATCCCCCACCCCCAAAAAAGTTCAAGACAGAAAAATCTGCAGGCAAAGTCATGGCAATTGTCTTCTGGGATGAAGAAAAAAATTTTGCTTCTGGAGTTCATGCCATACAAAACAACCATAACTGGGGAGAGTTATACCAACACAATGATTGCTTCGTGGGAGTAAATCAAGGAGAAAAAATGAGGAAAACTCACAGCAAACACGCAACGTGCCAGTACACATGTCATAACAATCACAGGCTGCCATATGAGAATGTGGGTTTCAGAAGCTGAGCCATCTACCCTGCAATCCTGACCTGGCTCCCTCAGATTATTTCCTTTTCCAAGTTTTGAAGAAATCTCTCCATTAAAAGCCGTTTTCAATTGATGAAGACATCAAGGAAGCTATGATGTCCTAGTTTGAAGGTCAAACATAATAATTATTTCCAAAGGGGTTAAAGTCATTGCAGGAAAAGTGTATGAAGTGTATGGAGCTATCAGGGGCCTATATTGAAAAATACAAGAAAATATTTTTGAAAACCCTTTTCTTTCCTACTCAGGTAGATGAATTATTGAACATCCATCATATAAGAATTATTTTTCCCCTTAGAACTGCCTTAGCCATGTCCAAAAAATAGTGTGAGTCTTCTTATGGTGTGCATTAAAGGACTGATACTCTTGTAATTTATGAACCAACCCATTCGATTTATATTATTCAGGATAAGAACAGAACATAAGAATTGTCATACTGACACAGACCAAAGGTCCATTAAGACCAGTGTCCTTTTTCCAACAGTAGCCAACCCAAGTGATAAGTACCTAGTTAGATCCCAAATAATAAAACAGATTTTATACTGCTTATCCTAGGAATAAGCAGTGCATTTCCTCAAGCCATCTCAATAATCACCTATGGACTTCTCTTTTAGGAAATTATCCAAATCTTTTTTAAACCTTGCTAAGCTAACTGATTTCACCACATTCTCTGGCAATGAATTCCAGAGTTTAATTACACGTGTGAAGAAATATTTTCTCCAGTTTGTTTTAAATCTACTACTTAGTAGCCTCATCACATGCCACCTTATCCTAGTATTTTTGGGTGTGAGTGCTTTTGGAACTGCGAGAGGGATGGAAGGGGGCTGTTGGACTTACAAAGGGGCTGCTGCTGTACCCACAAAGGAGGGAAGGGGTTGAGAGTGGTTTGCTTGGGCTGCTGAAGGGTGACAGTTACTGGATCTGGTCTGGTGATTGGGGGGGATAAGGGAAACAGGTGCTGGACTCATGTGGTGGGTGGAGTGGAACTAGAGGGAAGGTGGGAGAGGTTTGCTGGGCACTTAAGGGAGGGGATAGAGGAGTTGGACCCATGGTTTCCATCCATGCACTCTTTTTATATATCTCCCTGTGTCTTACTCCCTCACACTCTCTCTTTCCTCCCTCCCTCTACTATTTTCAATATTTCACTCACCCTTTCTTCGTCCCCTTGGTTCAGCTTTCCTCTTTTCCTTTCCTTCTCTCTCTTCCTCCCTGCAGATCCTGCACCTTTCTCCCTTCCCTCTTGCCCCCTTCCCATGGGTCCAACTCCTCTAGCCCTCCCTTAAATGCCCAGGTATGGGTCTGGCACCTCTCCCTTCCCTTCAGCTCCATTCCACTCACCACATGGGCCCAGAACCTGTTTCTCTTCTCCCCCCAATCCCCAGACCAGATCCAGTAACTATCACCCTTCCCTTCAACAGCCCAAGCAAACCTCTCCCACCTTCCCTCCAGTTCTACTCCACCCACCACATGGGTCCAGCACCTGTTTCCCTTATCCCCCCAATCCCCAGATCCAGTAACTGTCACCCTTCAGCAGCCCAAGCAAACTACTCCCAAACCCTTCCCTCCTTTGTAAAAGAGGGGATAGGTGTCCTTGATTAGGGCACCTAATATAGGCATCCTATACAGAATCTAGTCCTGAATGTATACATGCCACTTACATGTATAAGCGTACCCTTACCCGATCAAATGACCATATTCTATAAATATAGGTGCACAAATAGCATATAAAATAAGAGGGTAACTTTGTCCAGATGGGAGAATACCACAAGGAGTTGCTAGCTGTATGGGGAACATCTGAGAAAAGCAGAAAAACAGTGTTAAGAACAAATCATTTGCTAGGAAAGTAAATAGAAGATACTGCACCCTAGTAAATATGCCCATCTCTCTTTTGCAGGATTGTTGTGGCATTACCAGGACTGTTGAATTTAGTTATGGAAATCTGTGTGCATGTAGGGGGTGGGGAGGATGAAACTCTGTTGCGAGGCAGCCTAAGGTTGAAGGTTTGGTGTTTGGTATCCAGTAGCCTTGTCACTTCACCATTGCCTTGGATGTGAAGTTTAGGTCCTCATTTAGTAACCTGAATTAACAAAGTTCACACTTGCTAACGAAAGCAACATAAATCAGGTAAATTGGCTCCATTGAGAACAATGAGGCTTGCATTATTTAATGCACATTATTGTTCCTTAACTCTAACACAGGTTAGTCAGTGAATGTATAAATTATAAACTCTCTAGGAAATGGAAAAATACTCTTAACAGAATGAAACAACTTGAATTTGGATAATAGGGGTATGTGCATATGAATGCATGCACATGTGTATATGTGCATGCTTGATGGACAGATATATTATTATTATGTCTAGGAAGACAAGCACTTTTTATTCACATTCTTTGAAGATACAGATATTGAGCACATAGTACTTCAAGTTACCCTGCCTCTCTTTCCCCCTCCATTATTCAGGCTAATGCACACATTCTAGCTTATTACTGTTCAATTTCATTTTCTCTAAACCTTGTTCATTCAGCCATTCTGGTCTATGCTGTTAATGGTCTCATTTTCTTTCTTCTGTCACAATAATTTTAGATTAGCACTAAGAATGGGGAAGATAAAAGAATCTACCGCAGAGTAATTATTTATAAATGGCAGGTGTATAGACTGCCCAGATGCTTAGTGCTTCATCTCAGTTGCTTACTAGTGTATCGGTTGAAGTCTTTATTTTATTTGGACCTATCTTACTTTACTTCTGTCAAAACTAATTATATAAGAATTGTTCAACAATACCAAAATGACACATAAACATAAGTGCCAAATCATTCAATTGGGTCTATTTAATTCCAAAATATATAGGGTAATTTATATATACTTGAATATAAACAGGGGGGGTCCTCGTCTATATTTGGGCCAGCGTACATCGCACACCCGCCCCCCTCCCAGACTTATTGCAGGCCTACGTCGGGCTGCTAGGCTCTACACCTTGTCCCCCCTCCAAGCCCTGTCCATCTTACCTCCTCTTTCATTGGAATCCCTGGTGGTCCAGAGATGAAGGGGGTAGGAACGAGCTTTCCACGCTCCTGTGCTGCTGCTAACCCAGTTGATCACTGCCATGAGTTCCGGCTTCAGCTACTGAGCGGTACCGAGTGGGAGCGCACTTTGGCGCAGCAGCTCGGCGCTGGGCAACTTCCTGAATGGCTCCTGCCTGGAAGGGAGGGAGGGAAGGGGGCTGTGTGCAGTGCCTGGCAGGGCAGGGCACTTGAATATTAAGCCACCTGACTTATATTGGAGTCAACCATTTTTCCTCCTTATATTTGAGTATACAGTGGTGCCTCGCATAACGGACGCCTCGCACAGCGAACGCTGCGCACAACGAACTTTATGTCTTGATCCGTACAACGAACTTCGTTTCACACAACGAAGTCGCCCGAGCTGCATCCTTCCGCGCAGGCACTGCGCTTAACTGCCCTCTCTCCGCCTGGTTCCCTCTTGCCCCCCCCCCCCGACTCCCCGACACGATCGGGGCAAAAAGGATCCCAAGCCCTCTTGCCCCGCCGATTCCCCAACTCCCCACACAATATCGGGCCAGGAGGGAGCCCAAGTCCTCCTGGCCACGGCGACCCCCTAACCCCACCCTGCACTACATTACGGGCAGGAGGGATCCCAGGCCCTCCTGCCCTCGACGCAAACCCCCCCTCCCCCCAACGACCGCCCCCCCCAAGAACCTCCGACCGCCCCCCCAGCCGACCCGCGACCCCCCTGGCCGACCCCCACGACACCCCCAACCCCCTTCCCCGTACCTTTCTGTAGTTGGCCGGACAGACGGGAGCCAAACCCGCCTGTCCGGCAGGCAGCCAACGACGGAATGAGGCCGGATTGGCCCATCCGTCCCAAAGCTCCGCCTACTGGTGGGGCCTAAGGCGCCTGGGCCAATCAGAATAGGCCCGGGAGCCTTAGGTCCCTCCTGGGGGCGGGGCCTGAGGCACATGGGCCCAACCCGACCATGTGCCTCAGGCCCTGCCCCCAGGAGGGACCTAAGGCTCCCGGGCCTATTCTGATTGGCCCAGGCGCCTTAGGCCCCACCAGTAGGCGGAGCTTTGGGACGGATGGGCCAATCCGGCCTCATTCCGTCGTTGGCTGCCTGCCGGACAGGCGGGTTTGGCTCCCGTCTGTCCGGCCAACTACAGAAAGGTACGGGGAAGGGGGTTGGGGGTGTCGTGGGGGTCGGCCAGGGGGGTCGCGGGTCGGCTGGGGGGGCGATCGGAGGTTCTTGGGGGGGGGCGGTCGTTGGGGGGAGGGGGGGGTTGCGTCGAGGGCAGGAGGGCCTGGGATCCCTCCTGCCCGTAATGTAGTGCAGGGTGGGGTTAGGGGGTCGCCGTGGCCAGGAGGACTTGGGCTCCCTCCTGGCCCGATATTGTCGGGGAGTTGGGGAATCGGCGGGGCAAGAGGGCTTGGGCTCCCTTTTGCCCCGATCGTGTCGGGGAGTCGGGGGGGCAAGAGGGCTTGAGCTCCCTTTTGCCCCGATCGTGTCGGGGAGTCGGGGGGGCAAGAGGGCTTGAGCTCCCTCTTGCCCCGATCGTGTCGGGGAGTCGGGGGGGGCAAGAGGGCTTGAGCTCCCTCTTGCCCCGATCGTGTCGGGGAGTCGGGGGGGGGGCAAGAGGGCTTGAGCTCCCTCTTGCCCCGATCGTGTCGGGGAGTCGGGGGGGCAAGAGGGCTTGAGCTCCCTCTTGCCCCGATCGTGTCGGGGGTGCCAGGGACCACACGGAGTCACCCACCGTACCACCCGATTCGGGTAAGCGCAGGTATCGGTGGGTGGCTTATTTGCGGGGGGGTGCCTTATTTTACATTTTTTTCTAAAAAGGGGGGGCTGTCTTATTTGATGGCCCTGCCTTATCATCGGGGAAACACGGTAGAAAAAAAAAAAAAATGAACAGTTAAGTCCCAGTTTTTGCCGCTGAGACTCTGCCCTCTCACTGTAAAATTAGACTCTACTTAGTCTGTCTTTAAATTTAAAAAATGTGTGTTGTTTTAAAAAACAATTATGTTTTTAGATGTATCTAAATAAAAATAATAACCAAAAATTTATCTTTTTTTATGTCATCTTAGCATATTTTATGCTACAGAACGAATTATTTTTTTTAACATGTATTGTTATGGGAAAACGCGTTTCACACAACGAACGTTTCACATAACAAACTTGCTCCTGGAACGGATTAAGTTCGTTGTGTGAGGCACCACTGTATATGGTATATAGATAAATTACTCTATTTTAGAATGAACCAGACCCAATTGAATGATTTAGCACTTATGTTTATGTGTCATTTTGATATTCTTGACCAGTTCTATGTATTAGTTTTGACAGAAATGCAGTAAGATGTGAATTGTTTTGCTAATTCTATATAGTCTGTTTTCAAATTCAATGAATAAAATGCTATGGTGATACAGAAAATCTTAACAGGATAAAATCTCAAACTTTAGACAGACTATATAAGAACCAGTCTCGAATAAGTTATATATATAAATAGATATCTATATGCTTCTGCATTGCAGATAGCATTTTAGTGAATCTTGTAGCATGCTATGCCTTACTTAGATCTGATATATCCAGCTCAGCACAGCTGGCTTTTTTACTTTTCAATCTTACCTATGGGAATAGCACACTCTAGTGGGGTGAGGCATTAATTCTTCCTATGCCAGTTCTTTGAAAGAAATGCATAAAAAATCATAATCATGATCATGATAAGATATATCATGGCATTATGCCTAATTTTTTGGAAGTTTGGGGCAATCAGACAAATTATGCCCAACTCAAAAAAACGTTTGGAAATTAATCAGAAGTTCCAGGTTAGACAAAACTGCATATAAGTTGATCAGAATCTGAAAGCAGATTTGTTGCAGAAATTGTAAAAAGGACTGTCTCTGGGGGTTTTGAGATTTAGCTAGAAAAAGAGCAGGAGGCAGAACAAAAACAAAGACAGAGAGAGGAAGGGAAAGGGAAAGACTATGGGCTCCTTTTACGAAGGTGCGCTAGTGGTTTTAGCACGCGCTACAATGCCACGTGCGCTAGACGCTAACGCCTCCATAGAGCTGGCGTTAGTATTTTCCGTGTAGCGCGGGGTTAGTACGCGTGGCATTGTAGCGTGCGCTAAAAACGCTAGTGCACCTTGTAAAAGGAGCCCTATGCCTTTAGTTTAAAGTTGCTTTTGTGTTTTGGATGAATGAGTTAAGGTCTATAAGGGGACAATTCTGTAACCTAGACACTAACATTTGCATACACATTGCACATGCCAAGTTTATAACACTTTTGATCTTTGTCTTCGAACCCATGGCCAGGATTGTGGGTAGTCAGATTTCCTGACTTACGCGGAAGGCCGAGGCCACTTTAGCTAAAAAAAAAAAGGTACCGTGCGCAGGGAGAGACCAGCCTCCATAAATATGAGGAAAGCACTATGCACGACAGAGCCTGGATCTATGAGATCCTGTTCTCCGAAACGATAGCTAACAGGAAAAGCCATCTTAACTATAAGAGTCAGTAGCGACTCCCCTTGTAAGGGCTTAAATGGAGTCTTACTGAGGTTCTGCAAGATAATGTTAAAATTCTGTATCAGGCATGGCTGTCACATAGGAGGATGCAGCCAAAATGCTTCCTTAAAACAATCTGGTTAAATCAGAATGAAAAGCCAAAGAACTTTCTCCACTTGAGCCAGAAAGTGTGAGATGCCTGCCACCTGCATACTGATGGAACTAACTACCAGGTCCTTCTCAAGGTGTTTCAAAATGCTTTAGGCTTACAGTATGTCTCTGGAGTGTGCAGCATTAGCACAGAAGAGTTACCCAGCGGTGGCTATAGCTACCCCCTAAGAGCTAAAAGACCAGCAATTGGCGTGGCCTATGCTAAGGCTTGGTAGATGTTTCAGCGTTGGTGTGCTCAGAAGACTTAGGGCTCCAATGTCAGTGGTCCTGGCATTTTGGCAGGATGGCCTTGATAAGGGCCTGGTGGTTGGTTCCCTTGAAGTGAAGGTGGCATATCTTTCCTGTGTGTTTGGGCTTGAGTGGAAAAAGTTCTTTTTGGCCTCTTTTCCTCGAATATGCATTATTAATGCACTTGTGTATATACCAGCATGCTGCCTAACCACTATTCTCAAAGTACCCATTTAAGTCACGTAGCATATATTTGCAAAAGAGACACTCATACTTAGGGGTAGAGCATGGGTGGCATATAAGCAGGGCTCCCAGTTACACTTATATCTTACTGAATATTATACATTATGTGGCGTAAACCACTACTCTGGTTCTTAAAGAGCTCCTAAGTAAACCCAGAGGATAAGAACCCAAGTAGCTGATCTTCTTTAACCAGAATATGGTTGGCATCAATGGCATAGCCCACCCAGGAGCAGCACATCTATAATGTCACTGATGGGGATACCCAAGCCCCGCCTTCAAAAACTCCCCAAACCTCTCCTCCTTCCTACCTTTAAAGGATCGATCTTCGCCATCAGTGAGCAGTGTGACTGATACACGCTACTCATGCCAACCCCATAGCTTTCCTTCTGATGCAGAGATTGTGGTGCGGCATGAATAGCATGCTCCTCATTACCAGTGAAGATCGGCTTTTTAGAATTAGGCAGTGCCAGCGGCAGCGAGGGGAACAGGTGAGAGAGGGATCAAATTGGACCAGATTGCCTCATCTGAGTAGGAGAGGGAGAGATGGGATCTGTCTACCCAACTGGGGTCCAGGGATGGGATCTGTCCACCCATCTCTGTGGTCCAGAGATGGGATCTGCCCACCCAAAAGTTGGAGTCTGGCTATGCCATTGGTTGGAACAAATGATTATGCCTAAATATTAAGCATGTTTATACTTTGTTATGTCAATATTCCATAAAAGAAAATGCTTACATTCCTTCTACTATTCACCCTCAACACTCTTAATTCTCAACATTATTTTATGAAATTGTCCCCTTTGTGCCTTCTTACTTATCACTTTTATTTTTCCTGGTGAGGAGTGTACCAATAGGAATGAAGAGAAGTAGGTAATGATTTGCCATGTATTTCCAGCAGGCATCACTATCTCCTCTAACCAGTAGTGTTCACAGCTGTTCATACTTATTACAGAAGTGGCTGCCTGGATTAATTGGGTAGAATCAGTGAGTGACACAGATTTTCTGCCAATCGTTGAAAAATAAGAAGAAAAGAAGGATGTATAATAAAAGAAAAAGGAAACAGTGGCAAAGAGGAAGACGGGAAGAATGAGGAGGTAGTCCCATACTTGTGTCTGTATGCTGCATGATCTTAGTAAGTAGTCACTACGGGCTCCTTTTACTAAGGTGCGCTAGCGTTTTTAACACGCACTGAATATTAGCGCACGCTAACCCCCGCTATATGAAAATACTAATGCAAGCTCTTTGGAGGCGTTAGCGTGTAGCACACGGGGCAATGTAGCGTACACTAAGCGCACGCTAAAACTACTAGCACTCCTTAGTAAAAGGAGCCCTATATTTTAGGCTGCCTCAAGAAGCCTAAATTCTATACCTCTATTCTATTTTGCTGCAGCTATTATGGTAGCATCATTTATTAGAAGAACCTCAGAAAGCATTGCCTATTGGAAGCCTGCGTCTACAGAGCCTGTGACATTGCTACTTTCCTTTCCTCTTCCATTGCTACTTTCATTTTCCTCCATGACACACAGGGCTCCTTTTACTAAGCTGCGATAGTGGTTTTAGCACGCGCTTAGCGCATGCAGAATTGCCGCACACGCTAGACGCCAATGCCAGCATTGAACTGGCATTAGTTCTAGCTGCGTAGCGCGGGTTTAGCGTGTGCTAAAATTCTACGCACGCTAAAAACGTTATCGCAGCTTAGTAAAAGGAGCCCACAGTATCAGTGTTAAATATCATGGAAAGACTGCTTAGCTGCCTCCAATCGGGTTGCTAATGAAGGATACTGGCAGTGGCGTACCAAGGGGGAGGCGGGCCGCCCTGGGTTCAGCCTTAGGGGGGGGTGCATAGCCGGCCAGGTCCCTTTACCTTCGTGACGCTTCCCTGTGCCATTCTCTAGTACTCACGTCAAAAGCTTCCCTCTGATTCAGCTTCCTGTATCCGCTTTTGACTGAGAACTGTGTTGCCGATCTGAAGTTCTGTTGATGCCAGGGGTAGAAGGAGGCCCGTTGCCGATCTTAAGTGTCATCACAGGTGTGGGGGGGGGGGGGGGGTTTGCAGATCTTGTTGCCAAAATTAGAAAGGTGAGGAAGGGAGAAAGATGGACCTGTGGTGGATGGAGAGATTGAGAGAAGGGGGCAGATAATGGAAGTGGGGAGAAAGGGGAGAGAGAAGAGGGCAGATGATGGAAGTAGGGAGAAGGGGCAGATGATGGAAGTGGGGAGAGAGAAGAGGGCAGATAATGGAGGAAAAGGATTGAGTTAGGGAAATACTGGAGGGGGTGAAGGAAAGAGGTGGCAAGCTGTAGGTAGACAGTAAAAAAGGAAATTGATGAGAGGGTAGTAAGAACGTAATCTAGATGAATGCAGAAAATAAATTGAAAAGGAAAATGAGGGAAGAAAGGGATTGCAGAAGAGAGGTGTGGGAGAGGGAAGGAGAGGAGAGAGATGCTAGAACAATGGAGGTGAAAGGAGAGATGGAAGGGGGAGGCATACAGTTTCTGGAAGGGGCATAGAAGGAGAGAAGATGCCATATAGGGAGGGGCAGAGAGACAGCAGACAGTGGACGGAAGGAAGAGAGTAACAAGAAGATGAGGAAAGCAGAAACCAGAGAAGGCAAAGGTAGAACAAAAATGTTCTATTTATTTATTGCTTTAGGAGACATATGTCACTGTTTCTGTGGTGTTGCATTTTATGCAGAGTCCAGCTTCTTGCTGGTTCAATTTAACCTTTGTCTATGTATTTCTATTTTATCCCCCTTTTACAAAATTGTGGAGCGTTTTTTAGCGCCAGCCGTGGTGGTAGTAGCTCTGATGCTCAGAATTTTATGAGCGTCAGAGCTGTTACCACCATGGCTAAAATCCACACTACAGTTTTGTAAAAGGGGGAAGGGTTAGTTTGTGATGACATATTTCATACTAGGCGAAGGTGTTTTCTGTGTTCTGTGTGTTCGAAAGACATGGTTTTCTGTTAGGATTGACGTTGTAGGATTGATCTGTGCTGGTCTGGCTTGTTTGGTTTTACAATGGGTGTATTGATGTACTGCTCACTGCAATATGTAAGATGCTGCCTTTTCCTAGGTACTCATGTGTGACGTGTGGCTTGTTACTAAAAATCAGGTTTTTCATACAGATGGGGGAGTGCCAAAAAATGATGGGCCCCGGGTGTCATATATGCTAGGTACGCCACTGGACACTGGTAAGCCTCTTTCCAAACTGATAACTATATACAGATATCATGGGCGTGCCCAGCTGCTATTAATAATTAAAACTGGAAAATAAAAGCATGCAAGGTGAAGCAAGGAGATTAACTTTGAATTGTGGAACTATTTGTAAAGACTATGATAGAATCAAACTAAATGAAAATATTAAAGTTTAAGCTGGAATTCTTATAGTCTAGAAGTTAGAAAGGAGAAAAGAACATGATGACAAAGGAAAAGCTTATGTGGTTTTTTTTTTTATAATTCTTTATTCATTTTCAAAAATTACATTGTGTTAAATATTTTCATTCACAGTAACAATAAATACATCCCTTATAAACAATCATTGGTATATTACATAGATTCTTATCCCTACCCCTCGCCCATCCCTCCCAACCATATACTCCATTATTGTATGATATCTATATATATAAAATCGGAGGTATGTATGTATGTATGTGTGTGTGTGTGTATGTGCCGCGATCACGCAAAAACGGCTTGACCGATTTGAACGCAACTTGGTATGCAGATCCCTCACTACCTGGGGTGATATGTTCTGGGGGTCTCGCGGCCCACCTACACACGTGGGCGGAGCTACAAACAGAAAATCAGATTTCACCCATTCATGTCAATGGAAAAAATGTAACAAGCTGCCATTCTCACTGTAATTCAAAAACGGCTTGACCGATTTGAACTAAACTTGGTATGCAGATCCCTCACTACCTGGGGTGATATGTTCTGGGGGTCTCGCAGCCCACAACTCTATGTTGCTTGCTCAAGGCTTGGTTCACCCAATAATTTATATGTTCTTGCTCCAGGAGGTGAAACTAAAATTGTTGTTTATAATCACGTTTTGCGTTAGTTGTATTGTATTCATTTTGTCAAATATTTCACATTATAATTTGAATATTGTACTTTTTATTAAGCTGTACAAAAATAATTTCATTCACCACTATAAAGTATCTTTATTTGAATCCATTTACAGTGTTATTGCTATAATTAAATACCCGTGCAACGCCGGGGCATCAGCTAGTATGTAATAATAAAATAAAATAAAAGCTTATGTTAAGAACTGACAGAGAGTAATAAGATCCCATTGTAAGGTAGGCAGATGTATAGGTTTCCCAGAAAAAGAGGCCTTTACTGAGACCTTAGAAAGGAAGTCTGTTCCTTAGAGATTAAAACACACAAAGCTAAGTGGGAGTTCATACAGAAGTTAGGATATGTCTGCAGGATTGCAGGCCTTTTACTGACATGATTGGTGTCTGAAAAGGTTAAATAGTTCAAAAGTTATTTAGCAGTAATATGGAGAAAAAGTGAAACACTGCCACCTGCTGGGTTTAAAAACTTAACATTAGAATGGACTTAACATTAAATTAAGGATTTAAATGTATAATTGATGGAAGGGGTTCCTGTGAAGGAAGTCATGTGATCAACTGTGCCACATAGTGTGTAAATCTGTTTGTCAATGATTTCTCCCTTTGGAGAGCACTGAAATTGTGATGGCATGTATCAGCTCTCCCCAGACATAGGAGACATTAATAAACCTATTTGATTATTACATGACATTTTCTCATGTCTGTACTTTGAATTCACAGAACGGAGTCTCTAGCCCAGTTATGTTGGGAAAGAGATTCCATTCTGGCAATTCTTTTAGTCCCGCTGTTCAAGTCTTCCAGCCTGGCTTGAACATAACCTTACTAGAATTGCAAGGACAAATCAAACAATATATAAATGCATCCCCTCCCCCCAAATATTCAGAATGAGTTAATCAATCGGCAATGACTGCTGACCAATTAACTTGTGTCTGTGCTAAGGCTGTTTTCTATTAATAAGAGAGACTCCAAATCCTTAATTCAAAATGACTTTTTTAAAAAAAATTTCTTTATTCGTGCAAAATAAAATACAGTCATATAATTCTATAAAAGCACTTAAATACAATTACAATTATAATCCATGACAAAAATATTATCACCCCCCCCCCACACACACACACACACATAATTATATCTTAGAACTACAGTGGTGCCTCACACAACGAACTTAATTGGTTCCAGGAGCAAGTTTGTTATGTGAAACGTTCGTTATGTGAAACGCGTTTTCCCATAGGAATACATGTAAAAAAAAATAATTCGTTCTGCAGCATAAAATATGCTAAGATGACATAAAAAAGATAAATTTTTTGTTATTATTTTTATTTAGATACATCTAAAAACATACATCTCCATGTCCTTTTACTTCCACTATCTTCCTATCCCATCTCTATTCCCTTTTGTCCCTCTCCCCATGATCAATCATCTCACCACCTCTCTCTGCCCTCACCCTCAGGGTTCAAGATTGCTTCCACTCTTTTTCCTGTTGTTCTCTCTGCCTGTCACCCTATGATTTAGCATCCCTTCTGCCCTTGTCCAATATTTCCCCTTCTCTCCCTCCCTCTCATCCCCTGCTCCAACATGTGCTTTCAGCGGCCTTCTCCCCCCTTAAGCGTCTTTTCTTCTCCACTCCACCTTTCCTCCCTCCCTGCCTCCACCTTTGTGGCGCTTTTGCACCCGACCGACAACAGAACAGGCCCGGTCGGACAAATCTCCCTGTCCTGTAGCCGCGAATCTAAATTACCTTCTTACAGCAGCTGGATTATTGAAGCTGCTGTAAGAGGTAATTTAGATTCGCGGCTACAGGGCAGGGAGGTTTGTCGGCCGGGCCTGTTGTCGGTCGATCGGGGGACCTGACCGGCTGTGCACATTCTTCGGGGCGGACCGCCCCCTCCCCCCTCTTTCGTTTGCCATTGCCTTCTTCCTACCTGCCCTGCCGCAGCCGCACACAGCCGAACGGAAGTCTTCCTGATGTCAGCGCTGACGTCGGAGGAAGGGAGGGCTTTGCTTAAGCCCTCCCTCCGACGTCAGCGCTGACATCGGGAAGATTTCCATTCGGCTGTGTGCTGCGACAGGGCAGGTAAGGAGAAGGAGACTACCCTCGCAGCTCGACCAACCCCGCTGCGATCCAACCCCGCAGGAACCCCGGACTTCGTTGTGTGAAACGAAGTCCGTTGTACGAATTAAGACATAAAGTTCGTTGTGCGCAGCGTTCGCTGTGCGAGGCGTTCGCTGTGCGAGGCACCACTGTATACTCAAATTGAGAATTGAAAATACATTCCAACCTGCCCTCCCACCCACCCTCCCTGGACGTGTATGACCAAAGGGCATAATCAGCAATCACTCTTTACAAAATTTTGGCAATAACTCCCAAATCTTCAGAAACTTCATATAATATCCCTGAAGTATGGCCATATTACGTTCCATCTTAAAAACATGACAGAGAGACTCCCACCAAAAGGAATAGTTTAGTCTATCCCAGTTTTTCCAATTCCTTAGAATAAGCTGTATGGCAACCCCTGTCATAATAAATAGAAGTTTTAATAATTGATGGCAAATGCATAATTAAACAAATTACTTGTAACCATTAAGATAGATTATGATTCTGTCCATACAGAATGAGTCTACTTTTGTAACTAAATCCTCTTCCAGAAAAAGTTGTCAATGGTTAATAAAAGATGTAAACGTAAGAAAAACAAATGCCACTAATATATCTAAAATATATCCTTAATCAATATAAATATATTCAATACAATGCTGTAAAATAACGTGATGAATGTGCTTAGTACCCCCCTCCCCCCCCACACACATTAGTCATTTGAATTAAGACCAATGAAGCAGAGAACCATCATGGCAGCATTCTGTTCCCCATTAGCAATGAATGCAAATATTTTTATAGATCGTTATTTTGAAAACATTATTGTTAGATCATATGGTCATCTAAAAATTGATAATTGCTTCCTTGTACAACAAAATTATGGGGAAACAAAATTCAAGAAAAATCAAGAAAAAAAGCCACTTATATGATTGATGGCAAAACTTATGCAACTCTCTGCCTCCTCTGTTGTAAATGTCCCTTATGTCCCAATAACAATTGTCCAAATGTCCACTGGGTGTCAAATCGTGCACTCAGCACTGTTGCTCATACCCTTCATGGTCTAGCGTGGCACAATAATGACACTCAGGCGTTTATCAACTCAAGTGGAATTTATTTGGCCGCAGCCATAACAGCACAATTACATCAAACTGTTATCAAACTGTTATCAACTGAACATCATAATCAAGCATGAACGGTGATGAACTGTACACTGTAATCACTTCAGAAAATGGCATAACACACAATGTACATCACCAGGCAACATATAAGGAACTGATGGTCAGGCGCACAGCATCTGGCTCTCTATCCCACACAATGTGGGGCGCCGTACAAGCTTCCCCAGCTCACCGGACCCTTCCCGTTCAAGGAGGTGTCCCCTCGTCAGCGGTACGTTGTTGTGAAGATCATGGACTGGCCCCCTGCCGTCCAAGCAAGGCAACGTGCCCCATGTCTTAACCACTGTAAAGATGTCAGCCTTCTACCCATATGCTGTGCTTACCTGCCACTACCCGTGATAGCGAAACCTCGCTTATCGCGGGTTCTCCCCAAGTGTCATGGCTGCGGCCCCGCACACATTAACATGTGCCATCCTGGATAGAACTGGTGAATATATCCAGACCGTGTACAGACGCGGACAGCTGTCCTCTACCAAGTAGCCTTTTTTTTTTTTTTGTCATCCACCTATTGAGTTTCTTGCGAGTTAGTTATCACCACGGCTGTGTGAGATCTCGCACCTTTCCATACTCACCGGGGTATAATATGGGACCACAATAAGGTAGTGTGGGGAAGCCTGCTGTCTGTGGATACTATTGGTCTGTGGGGAAGCCTGCTGGCTGAGGATAACAATTTGTCTACATTTAACTTGTTGAGTTTATTCCGAGTTATCTATCAATAAGGTAGTGAGGGGAAGCCTGCTGGCTGAGGATTATCCGTCGGTCCGCATTTTCTGGACTAACTGTACACTGTTCGTGGTCTCTAGCGCCCACGGAACAAATGTACTGAGGAACTTCCGCTGTTAAACCCATACCCAAGGTACCTATACCCTGTAACTGTGACCCTAAGTATCCCGTCAACCCCCTAATCCCGGAATGTGAGACCAGTAAATACTGGGTCATAATTTCACGAACAATCAGGGAAGCCTTGGACCACGCTTGAGGTAATGTAAACCCAAATTATTAAGATCATTCAGCCTCTCTTGAGGTGCTGTAAGCCGTAAGTTAAAACCCCGTAATGTAAAACATAAGTATGAAGGTCCTTGAGGTACTGTGAACCAAAATGCGAGGCAACATCCCTCCCTAACCCTGATGTAAACCGAATAGAAACATCCATACCGAATGTATATCCATGATTTTTCCGAATTGTAACTTTTGCTACCAATCTAGGGTAAAAACGCAGTTGAGGTAATGTCACCTAATTAGGAAGGTTATGCGGCTAAACTATAAGGTAAACGATGTAAACCCCGCAACAAATGTAAGGTAGTGCCGCTCTTGAGGTTATGTAACCTAATTATGAAGGTACTTCTAATTATGAAGGTACTTCAACCTCTAAACCATCCACGATGTAAACCCCGCATTGTAACATCCATAACCCGAATGTAGGCCCTGGAATTTTTTTTTTTTGCTCCTTCAATAAACCCCTGGTAAAGGCCAATTCTAGTCATCATCCATCCGAACCCTAATGTCCACCCTGTGACATACATAACCCGAATGTAGACCCTGATTTACAACATCAATAAACTCTATATAAGCCCTATGTAGCGCCCGATCATCCGCACCATAACACCCTTTATAACCTTCGTAAAACTAAGCGTTCGTTCTTACCTCCCAGATGTTGACTCTCCTGAGTAGGGGATTCCTTACGTTACTCTCCTTCTGAGTAGAGGACTCCTTATGTTCTTATCTCCCTGATGCCTGCGAGTGATGTAAGCTGGCTAAGGTCTAAGGTAATCGGCGAGGTGGTAAGTGATGATAGCAAGGCCGTGTAGCTGATGAAGAGAGTTGAGTGAGGCACGAAAACAGTTAATACTTGAGGTACGCATGAAGTGAGGGCAACACAACCCTTGCCTGTAGCACCCCGTATAAGGGAAAACTCAAGGAAGCCAAATATGAGGGCTCAAAGCTGTAAGGTCTATGTCGTAGTTCCCCTCTGGCTAAGTAGGAATTCGTAGATGAATGGAGGAAGAAAATGATACCATGGAGACCAAGAGTCTTATTGAAGAGGGATTGATACTACCTGGATATGGTCCCCTCAATTGTAGGATTCAGGGAGGATGAGTCTTGAGTGGTGAACTGACCCTGTTAAGGATGGTACCTAGGTGCTTAACCCTGGCGTACTTAAGATGAGGAGCTGCTCCTGGCGCCCAACTCATGGGCGCCCCTACCCGGGAATGATCCATAGAAGCGATCCGTTGTTAGTCCCATCCTAAGGCCACTAGTAGAGGACATAGTAATTCGTTGGATAACATATTAATGATGAAGCAATTAGGAGCTAACATTTATGATGTGGAAAAGGCTGGGATATGAAGCAGATATCATTTTGTGTCTCCCATAACCTTACATAGAAGAAGTTGGTGGATAAGGAAAGGGGTCTTTCTTTGTAACTCCACCAATCGGGACTCTCCAGCATGAGTTGAATCTCTCGGTCTCAGGATAAATAGATAATGGTTACAGCAGATGGGCAGCCTAGATGGTCCTGATGGGTCTCCCGAAATACAGGGGACACATCATGGAGTGCCGTATATAATAGTTCCTATGTAAAAAGGGGCAAACTAGGTGGACTTGATGAGGCTTCTTACAGAGGAGCAGACTCGCCGAGGGACGGACGTGATAGGCCACTTGGGGCCGGAAGGCCGAAGGGTGTGAACTTCCTGGAACGGCCTCCAGTGGAGTTGGTAAAGATAACAACTGTATATGAATTAAAGGAAGCGTGGGACAAGTACATAGAATCTTACAGAGAATAAAAGAGACTGTCTGGATGGGCAGAATGGATAAGCCATCTGATCTTTCCATGGAAGTGTAAAGTATTGGATGTCAATAAGCACAGGATGGTCGGGGCCGCACTTAGAGAGACCCCCCAGGAAAGAGACTTGGGAGTTCAGCATGATAAGTAGATGAAGCTGTTCGTGCCATGTATAGCGGCGACGAAAAGGGGGGGGGGGCAAACAGAATGCTAGATCTCGAAGGAATCAGTACCATAGGCATGGTGTGTCCATACCTGTGGTACTGCATCCAGCACAGGTCCAGAAATGCGACAAAGATGGTTACGTGGTAGGAGGAGGTGCCGTACTGTGAAAGATTACAGAAAATCGTCCTCTTCTTTCTCAAACAGAGGAGAATGAGAGGGGACGTGATTGAAACATTCAAGGTACTGAAGGGAATAGACTTAGTAGATGAAGATAGGATGTTCACCTTCTGCAAGGTAGAGAGAACGAGCGGGCACTCTCTATAATCGGAAGGGGATAGGTTCCATACGAACGGCAGGAACTTCCTCTTGACCCAGAGAGTGGGAGAAAACTGGAATACTATTCCGGAGTCTGTCACAAGGGAAAACACCCTCTATGTATTCAGGAGAAAGTTAGACGAGTTCAGCTGAACCGGAACATATACAGGCAGGGCCGACCAGAAGGCTGCCACTTGAGGGGACTGCTGGGCACGCTGGACCACCGGTCCGACCCAGCAGCCGCAAATCTTATGTTCTTAACTTCGGTGCGAAATTAATAAATGAAAACATACATATGTGAGAGAACAAAAAGGCAGATGTGAGGAAACAAAGGTAACATGAGTCCAGAAAATTTATTTTATTTTTTTGTTTGTTTGTTTGTTTGTTTTGGAAATGGTATGCTATTAGATTTAAAGGTCCTCCGCAGTCAAATCCCCAGGATAAGAATTATAGTACTGTATCATTATAACATGATGATTGGACAGATGATTAGGCTAGACATAACTCCGAAAAGCATAACATCCCACTAAAACAGCAGTGAATTTAAAACAGGCTGTGGCTTCCCCCATGTCTTTCCCAATATCAGACTATGGACTTTTCTTCCAGGAACCCGTCCAAACATCCCTCAAAACCAGCTACAGTATCCGCTCTCGCCACAACCTCTGGCAATACGGTCCAAAGCCTAACCATTATTCTGAGTTGAAAAATATTTCCTCCTATTAGTTTTAAAAGTATTTACCTGTAACTTCATCCCCCAGTCTGTAATCAATCCGCTTGTACCCGTTCTACTCCACTCAGGGTTTTGTAGACTTCAATCATATCTCCCCTCAGCCGTCTCTTTTCAAAGCTGAAGAGCACTAATCTTTTTAGTCTTTTCTCATAGGAGGAGTTTCTTGCTGCCTCCTGGTGTTATCTCTGATCCGGTGAGAAAGGAATCACTGACAAGGAAGAAAGCTTTATTCTGAGGGCAGATCTTCTTGATTAACAACAGGGCAGAACACTGGAAATATGGAAAGAGTGCAATAGAAAAACAAAAAACAAACAAAAACAGATAGCAAGAAGGAAAACTTACCAAAAGCTCAGTGCCTACCCTGCATAACGCCCAAAGTATAGAGTTAGGCACTGCGTTCTCCCCGCTATCCCCAAATGGGACTGAACAGCCGTGGGCGCGTACCCTGCGGCTGCCTGGCCATGTGGGCGCATAACCCACAGCCCCTTGGTGACCATAAATTTGGGTGCGGCGGAAAACCACCCTCTGGCCGCTTGGCCATGAGGTAGCAGCACCCGATCCCCTGCGGCAGCTGGAGCCTCTCCTATAAAGGAGAACGGCAGTGCTGGAGAGATGAGCCACGTGGTCACAGCTCCCGCTCCTCCGCGGCCACCAGAGGCCACCAGAGGCCTGCAGTCGGGCCACGTGGGTTCCTCCGCGGCAACCGCTGGAGTTGGAGCGGATACATAAAGTTGGCGGCAGCAGATGAGGTTATTTAAGTGGCCGCGTGCTGTGTGGCTTAAAACAGGCTGCCGCCATCACCATCACCGCGTCCCCCCTGACAGCGGCTCGCGGCAGACTGCGGTGATCTGGGCCGGCAACTTCCCTCGCGGCACAGGCGGCACCCGACCGCTCCCCCCAGCGCTCAGGGCCGACGACTCCCCTCCTTGGCCGCGGGCCACGTTGGGGCCAGCGGCTCGCGGCACAGGCTGCACCCGACCGCTCCCCCCAGCGCTCAGGGCCGGTGACTCCCCTCCTTGGCCGCGGGCCCCGTTGGGGCCAGCGGCTCGCGGCACAGGCTGCACCCGACCGCTCCCCCCAGCGCTCAGGGCCGGCGACTCCCCTCCTTGGCCGCGTTGGGGCCAGCGGCTCGCGGCACAGGCTGCACCCGACCGCTTCCCCCAGCGCTCAGGGCCAGCGACTCCCCTCCTTGGCCGCGGGCCGCGTTGGGGCCAGCGGCTCGCGGCACAGACTGCCACCGACCGGCGCTCCGGGGCGGTGCGCCCCCTGGCCGCGTGTTCAGCGGCCCATCCCCCTCTCCGCCTGGACTCACCTCTCTGGCAGCTGACTCAGCGTCCCAGTGGGGAAACCGACACCAGTCCAAGTCAGAGAGAGGACGCAGGAGAGCAAAGTTGTGCCTGCACAGATGAGGGAACAGCAGTCGAGGGTGGGAGGAAGGGAAGTCGCGTCGATCTCCCTGGATCGTCGTCGGGAAAAGGGGCGACTTCCCTTCCACTTCCCCTTCTTCTCCTAACCCCCCCCTTCCCCCGGCTACCCTCTCTGATTGGTGTTTCCCTAACTCCTCCCTTCCCCCTCCCCCCCATCTTCTCGCTCCGGCTTCGGCCGATTTGGCCTCGCTCCTCCCTATACGGGATCGGAGCTTGTTCTTATCCCAAACACCTGATGTCCCAAACACCGACTCTCCAACAGGCCAGAGGAAGACATCAAAACCTAATAATCCAACAAAAATGCAACAATCCCAGCAGTGCTCCAAAAAATAATAATGCAAACCAATCAGTGCAGCAGCCCTGTTTTATCTAGTTATTACTCCCAATAAGAATTTTTTATTTTTTTAGAATCAACACACATGGAATACACAGAAGAGATACAGCAACCAATCTTCAGCATGACTCACCCCTCAACTCTGGCTGAGTTTCAACTATTTTCATCAGGAGGGATGACAAAAATTTGCTTGAACACCGCGTTCAGCTTAGTAAAAGCTTAAAGCCAAATGTGACAGCGTTTTACTCTAAAAAAACAAAAAAAATTGGAAATTAGAAAGAATGATGACAATGGGAAAAAAATCCCCCAAAAAGAAAGAAAAATGCTTAAAAAAACCAACATGTTATGCTACAGGAGCCAAATCGTACCAAAAACTATATAATCATGAAATAAAACAAGTTTAAAAACACTTGGCTGCTCTCCATCCAGCCTTCTACCAGGAAACCGGCAGAATGCCGAACAATTAATTAAAGTCAGCTGTCTCTCTGTTCAAATACTGTGCACTGGGCTGATGTCCGGCGCTGCGTGATGATGTTGAATATCTTTGAGTTCAGCCTATTGGCCACTCTATTTCATTATTCAATCCCCTCAGGGCTACTGCATCCCATTAATAAATGAACTTTTGTTCTTTGAAGAAAAGAGTGTTAGCGATGCTACCCTTTCTTTTTGTGGCCACCTTGTGTAACACTGCAAATTTAAAATTCTGCAATGTGGGGCAACTTTCTTTTTTTAAGTTCAAATAGTTTTATTGAAATTTCACAAAAGTAGAATAAACTGTGAACAACAAGATCAATCATCCAAAAATGGCAAAGCAACCGTATAGACTAATACATAGTAAGTATTCTGAAATGAAACATTGCAATGCGCAACCTAATAATAGTAATAGCAACATAACATGTAACTAAAGAAGAAAATGAAGGAGAAAAAAATAATAAAAATAAGAAATAAGGGGACTGCTTGGCTATTATGTGCATGGTGCATCATCAATTCGTAAGCATACTTTAAATTGAATTAAATCCATATCAATCAATACAATAGTCCAGGAACGGTTGCCAGATAGTGTTTGTTTTATGCAAAGATCCCTTCCTTTCAGCTGCCACTAATTCAAACTTAGCTGTGAGACATGCTTGATTCCACCACGCTGCATAGGATAAGGTAGATGAAGACTTCCAGTTTGATAATATCTGTTTAATAGCAATGGACAGTAAAGCTTTGAGCAATTTGGCTTGCGGTTCAACAAGAGGAGTCTGAAGTCCATGATGGCCATACATCACTATTGCCAGTGTGATGGGTTCCGAAATGTGTAGTACGGCACTGATAGTACGCCAAATTTGAGACCAATAATGTCTTATGATGTCACATTGAAAGATCATATGATCTAAAGTTCCAGGTGAAGAGCGACAAGACCAGCATTTACCATCCATTGAGCTGTCTTGGTGTGCAATCTTGGCAAGTTTTATTGGGTCCAAAATGCCTTATGTATAAGGAAAAAAAGAGATTGAGTAATAGCAGATGAGGCAAGTGCTGAATGGGACATTTTCCAAATGTCGTTCCAGTCTCTGACGTCAAGTTCAAGTCCTGTGTCTGTACTCCAGAGAGAATAAAGAGTAGTGAGTGAGAAAGTGTCATGTTTTCTCATAATTTTATACCATTGCGATGATTCGTGTCTGGCATGAGAGATCTGATCGCACAATATCAAAATGTTTAGGGAGTTCATCTGTAACAGGTTGTTGCTTCAGGTGTGCCGTAATGGCAGATTTTAGTTGTATCCATTTGAAGAAATGTGATTTTGGCAAGTTGCAATTCTCCGCCAACCTCTGAAAAGGGGTCCAGGTAGAGTTTGAGTAGAGATGACACAATCGGTGTATTCCTTTAGTTTTCCATACAGAATTATAGGTCGGTGCATTTTAAATGCAAATTTTATTATTTCCCCAGATAGGTATTTGCGTAGTTTCACTCCATTTTGGTGAGAGCATAGCATCCACGTGTCGAATAGCTGTACATGTGGATGCAAGAATTGGTTGCATTTGCAAGAGATCCGACTGTCCAATGAAAGGTAGATCCTCTAAAGGTATGGTTGTAGATAGAGAGCGTTCCAGCAGTAGCCAGCGAGGCGTAGAGCTATCATCAGTGGTATGGAGCCATCTAGAACCTTGTCGAAGCAAGAAGGCGATGTGGTAGTTTTTAAAATTAGGAAAGTTCACACCACCTGATTCTTTGTCATTCCTCAACTTCTGTAGGCTTATACGTGATGGTTTGTTATTCCAGAGGAAAGTAGTGAAAATTTTGTCCAATTTGGCATAGAATGAAGGTTTCATCAATACCGGTAACATACTGAGGTAACATATTGATGACAGGAGAGATCATCATTTTGACTGTATCCAGTCTGCCCCACCAGGATAATTTCAATGGGGACCAAGATGACGTTAACTGTCGAACTGAATCAAGAACATGATCCATATTATGTTCCGAGGTCTCATCTAAATCCGGTGCAAAGTAAAGTCCAAGGTACTTCAATTTATTGGGCGACCATAAAAGTCCAAGCTCTTTAATGGATTGGCAGACTTCCGGACAGTTCAAAGGCATCACCTCCGATTTAGAAAGGTTCAATTTGTATCCAGAGTGAATAGAGTATGTTGATAGTATTTGGAGCAATGGAGAAATGGAATCAGGAGTGAGGTACAGCAAGACGTCGTCTGCGTTTGCTGAGAGTTTGATGTCCACACCAGCATATGAGAATCCCTGGATGTGGGATGACGTACGAATTGCAATCAGGAGGGATTCCAATGCTAAGTTAAAGAGTAAGGGAGATAGAGGACACCCCTGACGTGTGCCTCTACTAGGTTTAAAGGGCAAGGAAAAATATTTATTAGCATAAATTTTGTTAGTCGGTGATGTGTACAGTACTTTTACCATATTTATAAATATAGGGGACATTCCAAACCAAGATAGGACAGTAAACAAATATGGCCATTCCACCCGATCGAATGCTTTTTCTGCATCCAATCCGACTGCAACTACAGGAAAATCAATAAGTTTAGCAAGTGAAATTACATGAGCAAAAGTTCTTGTGTTATCACTAGATAATCGATTGGCCATAAAGCCAGTTTGATCCGGATTAATCAATTTACGTAAGATCAGTTGCAGCCGATTGGCCAAGATTTTAGCATATATTTTAGCATCTGAGTTAATCAGGGATAAAGGCCTGTAGTTGTTTACTTTAAGCGGATCTTTATTTGGTTTGGCCAATACAATAGTAGTGGCCTCAGTGAAAGAGCCCCTAATATCTCCAGTGTTTTGCAAATATCGGAAAAACTCCAATAGGTAGGGAGAGAGCCATTTTCGAAACATTTGATAAAATTCAGTTGGTAGGCCATCTGGACCAGGTGCTTTCTTAGTGGACATAAGATTCATAGCTTCATCGATTTCCTCTATAGTAAAATCAGCATCTAACCCAATATTATCTGTTTCATGCAATATATTGTGAGTGAGGCCCTCAAGAAAAGGGATAGATGTACTGTCTGGTTGAATTTCGGACGTGTACAAGGTTGAGTAAAAGCTATGAAATTGTGTTAGGATCTCATCTGGCCCAGTAACTAAAGTGTCAGTATCAGTAAGAATGGCAGAAATTGTAGTCTTATTCCTCTTCCCTTTTAGATAGGAAGCAAGATGTTGGCCACATTTATTGCTATCAGAATAGTATTTAGCAGAGGTCATATATACTTGTGATGCAGCTGTTTTACTAAGGCAAGTGTTATATTGGAATCTAAGATGTTGAAGTTTCTTCAAAGTTTGCATTTCAGTAGGATTCGTTTGATGTAGTGTCTCTAAGTGTTTAAGTTTAGATTCATAAGTGTCTAATTCCTGTTTGTTAACTTTCTTTAAGTGAGCATTATAAGAAATAATGGTTCCCCTTATGTACGCTTTAAACGCATCCCACACTGATATCCAGTTACTGTCTTGGGGTGAGTTGAAAGCGAAATATTCCTGTATTGCAGTCGTTACATGGGTGTGGAAATTCTGATCCTGTAGAAGGGAGGAATTTAATCTCCATGTGCTTTGTGGAGAAGTAGCAGGTAGGGTGTCCAGTGACAGTAGGACAGCCACATGATCAGACACACTGATTGATTTGATTTCAGAGTGAATAACTGATTTGACTAAAGAAGGGTCTATCAAGAAATAGTCAATCCTAGTATACGAAGAATGAGGTACAGAGAAAAATGTATAGTCTCTGTCTTCTAAGTGAGTTATGCGCCATGAATCAGATAGGCGAAATTGGGCAATGATATCTTGAAGACATAACCATGTTTTTGATTTTTTGTGTTTATATACGGACTTTCTATCCTTTGAGGGATCAATAATCAGGTTAAAGTCTCCTCCTAGCACGAAGGGGGTATCCTGATAGCCATTAAGCTGATCAGCTAAAGCAGTGAAAAAAGAGCAGTCTTCTGTATTTGGACCATATAAGTTTAATAGATATAAATTGTGGGCGTTAATACATATTTTTGTGGACACCCATCTTCCCTGGTTGTCAGTAGTATGAGAGAGAAGTTTTATGTGATTTACATTTCTAATAAAGGTAAGAACACCATTCTTTTTGTCAATGGCAGGTGAGAATAAAGGCGGATGTGCCCAGGGGAGAGATAGTTTGGAAGAGGAAACAGCGTCTAAATGTGTTTCTTGGAGAAATATTACATCTGCGGACAGAGAGGAAATGTAGTTTAGAATTTTCCTGGATTTGATGGGATTATTTAATCCTTTTACATTTAGAGTAGCCCATGTAATAGGCATATATTATAGAGATATATAGGATCAGGTAAGTCTGTAATATCACACATGTATAACCATAAGCATACAAACCATGTACTAGCAATGATATTATATAGAATAGCCAAGCAGTCAAAATAAAAAAAGAAGGAAACAAAAAAGAAAAGTCATGTAAAGTGAGAAACTGGACAATTTACCACGGGTCAGTGAGCCAGGTGGAACACCAAAGCAGCACTGCCCAGCAGAATCAAATATCCTTCAATATGTTGAACCCCTGCAATATAAAGGCACAGTATTATAACAAAAGACCAACTGTTTGATATGCTGTAATTTTCCTGTATAGTAGGAAAAAGCTGTTAGCATGTAGTAATGAAGACAGAGATTAAGCCATTAGTGAAAAAGTCAGGTACAATCAATTGTACTCGGGCTCAGAGTTTCCAAGTATTCAGCCAATTCTGTAGGATTGGTAAAGTCTTTCGTGTGATTGTTATATGTAACCCTCAGGCGAGCCGGGTACATCATGCCAAATCTCGCTCCCAGTTGTTTCAGCTTAGGGCGGTATTCCAAAAGCTGCTTTCTTAGTTTGGCTGTTTGCTTTGCTAGGTCTGGTACAAATAAGAGTGTGTTACCCTCAAATTTGATTGGCGCCTTAGCACGTGCTTGCTGCATGATCTCCATAACTTGTGTATATCTCAAGAGGCGCACTACCGTCAGTCTGGGATATTGCCCTGCTCTATTAGGTAGCGAGTTAGAGGGGACCCGGTGTGCCCTATCAATTTCGAATGGGAGATCAAATTTAAGATCAAGCAGTTTGGGCAAATTGGTTTGTAGAAATTCAGTCATATTGCGCCCCTCACGGGATTCTGGGATCCCGAGTATTCTAAAATTATTCCTCCTGGAGCGGTTACTATAATCCTCAATCAGCGTTTCTAATTGCTCTACACGTTTTGTGTATCTGAGCAGCTCTTTTACATTATTTTCAGCTACAGACAGCCTAGTGTCTGTAGCCTGTACCTGGAGCTGTAGCTTTGCAAGTTCCTTTTTAAAGGTGGCAATCTCCTCTTTTATTTCATCGTTGTCGGCCTTAACTTCCGACCGCATGGCTCTGATTTCATCCAGGACGGTCTGGGTTGAGGCCTCCTCCGTTTGGGATGATGACGTTTTTTTGCGGCGATACAGGGTCCGTGTTTCTTCTTTTTCCGGGCTTAGTAGAAGCCATCGCGCTTGAGACGCAATTTATCACCGCGTGTGCCGAATTTGGAGACTTAAATCATGCAGGGGGATCGATACACAGAGTGATTCTGCAGGAGCTGTGTTGCTAAGCTTCCACCATAGATCGCGCTCACTAGCGCCCCCCGTGGGGCAACTTTCAAGCCAATGTGCTATGAGGAGAGTTTCCATTTTACAGGTACATATAGTGCTGAGATGTTCCATAATCACGTGTTTTAATTTGATGCTGAGTTTGACCTATGTACATCCTACCACCTGGACATAGGATGCAATAAATAACTCCACTAGAATTGCAATCAGTGTGGAATTGTAATTGGAAAAATTGAGAACAATGAGGATTTTTTAAAGAATGTAGTTTCTAACACGTGTGGGCAGATGGAACACCCACTGCATTTGAAATGGCCAGGGTTGAAATCCTACTTGGTTCCCGGATTATTCATTAGTAATTCACCCAAATTCCTGCCTCTAATGTAGGCAAATTTTGGACTCTTAGCAAACAAGTTGGTGCTCAAAACATGCAAATTGAGTATTATAGCTCTAATGTCATGAGCATGAGTCAAATACGGAAGCACACAAACCGGAGATCTCATTCCACTAGTATCTCCTACATGACCCATTGTACTACCATCAAAAAGCCACTCACGGTGTGTGTTGAGAGCCCGCTTGTACGCCCTTTTTATGACTCTAGTCAGATATCCCCTCTGTGAAAAACTAGTATGTAAAGGAGCTGCATATTGCTTAAAGGTGGTTATGTCAGAACATAATCTCCAGGCCCGAAAAAACTGTCCTGATTGTATATTGTCTCTCAGTTGTTTAGGGTGGTAACTAGAGTAATGAAGTAACGTGTTACGATCTGTGGTTTTTCTTTACAAACTATTAGAAAAAAATTTAATAAACTTGAACTTGAACTTGAAACTTGAGAAAAGCCAAAAGTTGGCAAAAAGAATATCTGAATGTAAAGAAACTGTGTGTGAGAGGAGTGCCATTGAAACTGAAATGTAATATTTGTGTCAAAGATGAGTTACAGGTGTTTTTGAAGTATATCAATGAAGTTGACACAAATATTACATTTCAGTCTCAAATGCACATGGCTTTTATATTCTTCAGCTGGATTGCTGATTGGAGTATTGTCAGATAGCAGTTATTTTGGGCACAAAACTTCCACTTGTCTGACCATATGGCAGGTAATTCAAAGTTTTGGCACTGTTCAATATATTTTAATAAGCGCCATATGTTTGTTTTATAAATAGAACAAATACTTATGGGGTATTTGATCCCTTAAGGACAATGTTTGGGTACTAAGTATACATCCTTGAAATGACAATTACCTTATTAAAATTTTAGACTCTCATAAAACATGACTGTTCATAAGATTCATTGCCAGAATTGGTCTTATTGATAATAATTATTAAGGTCACATTGTATAAATTGGGACCTGCTCTAAAACAACATGAGGAAATGGTAAAACAATGCATTGTAATGGTAGCCCACATTGATATATATACTGTATGCCTAGTGTGACCATATGGCTCCAGAAAAAAGGGAACGGATTGAGACATCCGGGTTTTACTTCCATTGAAAGCAATGGAAGTAAGGAGAACAGACTGAGACATCTTGGTTGCTTTCAATGGAAGTAAAACCCGGATGTCTCAATCCGTCCCCTTTTTTCTGGAGCCATATGGTCACACTATGTACGCCCCATAATGCCATCTGATATCTAATAGTAACCCATATAGGGTTTTATGGATAAGGCAGCTGCTGCTGCTGTTTGTACATTGGGCAATCTATCATTCTAGGTTTTCTCTCCTTTTAAAATTTTACCACTTTTAGTTCCGTTTAATAGACAAGAGCTTTTAATATATTGTAAGCCGCTTAGATGACTATTTGATAGGCCATCAGAAAATAAGGAACTTAAACCTGACATGAACTGAACAAGTATGGCCCATTTGACTCTATATTAATCCCAATCGTATCACTGCTATAACTGAAATCGTGCCAATGTGGCAGCTGACTCTGAAAGCGCTATATTAATACTGATCTTATTTATAGCTATCAAATTAAGCAGAAAAGAGTCTAAATATATTCACATTTAGATAAAACTAATTTTCCAGATGCTAGGGTTAAGGTGCAAACCAATCAGTGCAGCTGCCCTGTTTCATCTAGTTGTTACCCCCGATAAGAATTTTTATATTTTTTTTTAGAACCAGCACACATGGAATAAGATGCAGCGATTACAAATGCACTAATCATTATGATGAATGATGTTATTAATTTAGAACAGATGACAATAATGAGAGGAGATGTAAAGAAAGATTTCATAATAGAGTAGATTGCTTTGAGTGGGGGGGTCAACGTTTGAGAGAAGATCTACATAGCATTTAAAGAACAATTGTATTTGATGGCTATTGAGCAACCAAAGTCATGCAAATTTTGAGCATGCATTTTACATTCTCTTCCTCTCTCCCAATATTCATATGGTAAGTCTCCTCATAAATGCTATTTGTTCAATAGAAAACTGAAATCACTGAACTCAAACAAATCTTGGTAATGAGCATTTTTGGTGCACTGCACAAATGTTTCAATTGTGGGAGGCTTCAACTTGGAAACAATTTGGTTGAATGAAAAAAATGTTTTGTACAGATTATATTTATTTATATATTACAACCTCAGTTTTCATTTCTTTTTCTATCACTGTGATGTTTGAGAGGTTATTTGAATTTACAATTTCTTGGGTCTTTCTCCTTGGAACGCTGCCATTCAGTATTGCCCTTCAGAAAACCTTGAGCACACTCTCCTGATTCATAGGCTGTAATCTCAACTCAAAAGTGTGGTGTGTTTTTGCAGTTACTATACCTTTACTGTAAAACCTAAGGTGCAATAAATGCAAAGCCTGTGTTATAAACAAAGGGGACCAATTAACCACCTTAAGGGTAATTGGTGTGTAAGGTCTCAAGATAGTTTGGTTATTCATTCTAAACTGGAGACTCTAAAGAATATGAGGGGCATAATTTTTTTAAAAAAAGTCGAGGTCCCCTTTTGGCCTATGGCCCTAGGCACCCAAAATAGGTAGCAGGAAAATGTCCATTCTCAAAAAAAAAAACCATCCAAAATGTGTATTGTTTCGAGAATGGCCTACCTGTACGTACAGACCACCACTACGGCTACCTTTTAGCCCTATTCTAAAAAAAACCCACAAAAAAACCCACCCAAGTCCCAAACACTCAAAACAAGACCTTTTTAGGCATGGGAGGGACTAGTCCTTCGCCTAAAAGCATGATTCTCTAACCGGCGTCTATCATATGCGCCGGTTAGAGAATCGTGGAACCGTCCCCACTGTGCAATGATCACGACAACAGGGATACCCAGTCCCTCTTGCCCAGCATGTACCATGACCCACCCGCAATGATCACGTCAGGAGAGATGCCCAATCTCTCCTGCCAACACTCATAACCCCCCCCCCACACACACACACACAATCTTCGCTGGCAGGAGATATTCTGGTTGGTCCAGGTACCTAAGGCCCCTCCTACAGGTGGGGCTTTAAATGACTGGGCCAATCAGGCCCTTAGGCACCTCCCTGGTGCATCCCAAGATGCACCAAGAAGGGGAAGGCTCACCATTTCAGTGAATGTGGGCCTGCTGGACACAACCAGGAGCCGTTCATCTGGCCAATTAAACGAGTTTAGGAGGAGTCTGGGTGGGGTTAAGGGTTCTAGTGGGGGTTGGGAGTCCTTGTGGGGTTAGGGGGTCTGGCAGGTGTGGGGGCAAACTTTCAGGGGGTGGGGGTATCGTCAGTAGGGACTGGGCATCCCTCCTGCCAGCAAACTTTCAGGGGATGTCAGCAGGAGGGACTGGGCATCCCTTGTGTCGACAAACTTTCGGAGAGTGTTGGGGGGGTGTCGGTAGGAGAGATTGGGCATCTTTCCTGCCATGATCATTGGGGGGGGGTCATGGCAGATTCAGGCAGGAGGGACTGGGCATCCCTCCTGCCACAACTGTTACGGGGGCGGGGATGGGTTGCCTGGGCTGCTGAGCTGATCACGGCAGCCGCAATCAGCTCAGTGACCTGATCCAGAACTTATACCTGTTTTGACTTAGTCTAAGTCAAAACGTATAAGTTCTGTCCAGGCAACCTATCAAAATTTTTTATTATGGTTGCCAGACGACCAAGTGTAGATTGGCCCACATCCCGCTCACCTCCCACCTTACCCAGTCCTCACAAAATACCCCTTTTTGCTTCTAACATGCCCCTTAAGATTTAGATACATTGGGGACAAAACATCCAGAAAGACAGCTGAAAGGACTGTTTTGAGAATGCCCACTTGGGATGTTTTGATTAGTAAGATGTCCAAGTGCTGGTTTATGCTATCTTTGGACATCTATCTTTTTTGAGAATGAGCCTAACAGACTTCCGAGCAGAGCACTGGGGCACTGCAGTGAACTTCACATAAATGGTCCTAGTGTCACTTCTCACCATAACCCCCTTATATTGTATGATGAGCCCTCCAGAAATAGCAAAAAAAACATACTGTACCCAAATGTATACCACTACAATAGCCCTTAAGCTATTGGAGGGCTCTCACGTTCCACCCAGGTCAGTTAGGATGGGATATGGGTCTAGGTCCCCTTCTCTACAGTTCATTGCACTGTTCATTAGCTACTCCAGGATCCTGCTTGCTGCTCTAAGAGGAATGACCATTATAATATCTGCTGCTGTCATAGATCCTGGTATGTACAGCTACTTTTACCACATAGGAAGTAGGAGGGGGACAAGGAGAGGTCACACCTTCATCCCTTCAATGATCATCTGCACATAGCACCAGTGGTGTAGTGAGAGTGAGAGGCACAAGGGGTGGTTGCACCCTTCCCCGCCCTCTTCTCCACCTCACCACCACGGACACGCCCCTTCCCTGTACCTCTTTAACTTTCCTGGTGTGAGAAGCATCGCCAACTTGCTGCCCGTATCGGCTCTCCCTCTGACGTCACTTCCTAGACGTGGGACCCAGAAGTGACGTTAGAGGCAGAACCGACCCTGGCACGAGCAGCAGGTTGGAGTTGTTGCTCAGTGAAGAGCTAAGGTATGGTGGAGGGAAAGTGAAGGTGAACACGTGGCAGGGGAAGGAGTGGGAAGGATAGAGAGGAGGAGTGCTGCCGGCACCCCCTCCCCAAGATGGAGCCCTGGGCAGACTGCCCCCCCCCCATTCCCCCCTTACTATGCCACTGCATAGCACATAGTCATTATTATGACAGGCTTCAACAAAATTGTTCTGTTGTTTGGCCTGGATGTTTTGTCTATATTCCATTATCATAGAAAAATGCCCAAATTCTAAGCCTGCCCTAGTCCCTTCCCAAACACACTTCCAACATGTCTCCTTGTGATTTAGAACTGCAAAAAAAAAGTATCCCAAATATAAACTTTTTAAAAAAAATCACAGTTTGGATGCTTTTCTAAGAAAAAAGTTCATCTACCACTTTATACCGTCTATAACATATTTTTCTGTTTAAAAAAATGAGCCCCTTAGTTTTTATCTAGAACATATGCATTGGTGATATGAATTATAACTAAATCATGGGCTTTTCTTTGATTTTTGATTGCAAGCTTGACTTTCTTCCTGCTTCTATTTGCAATGTGAATTTCAAAAACCTTAATAATTAAAATACATAGCCTAAATATTTAATAGACTAATTTCCTGCAGCAGCAGCCACTGCAAGTAGAACTCTTAAGCGTTTTGTCTTTGTAGATCACTCAGATAGTTTGCCTTGATTTTCAATTTATCATCTTAAATTTAACATGAACTTAGACTATGTTACATTATGTGCTTCTATCCCACGGGATTCTATTTGAGTTCAGTGCAGTTACAGATAAGCTGGACAGTATTTCAGGAATTACAATTTAGGCAATATAATATACTTAACAAAAAAAGTTTTTTTTTAAAAAGAAGTATACTTTCAATGCTTTCCTAAAAGCCCTATAGGGAGGAATTTATGAAAGGTTATTAAGCACATTAGCGCATGCAATCATGTTAGTGCACACTAACGGCTAAAGACTTCCATTATTTTCCTATGGGCTTCTTTAGCAGTTAGCATATGCTAATACAATTGCATACACTAAAGAGGTCATAATCAAAATTTAAACACGTCTAAAAACCCGCCCAAGTTGGCACTTGGATAACCTAAAAGACAGGTCATCCAAGTGCTGATAATAAAACTGATTTCCTGGACTTGTCGAGGAACTTTTTAGGCCTCTGAATTCTGCTGTGCGCCCAGAGTTAAAAGGGGTCTATCTGGAGGAGTGGTTAGGGCGGGTTAGACTTACCCCCTCTTCTACAAAACTGTGATAACAGTTTGTAGCGCGGTGAGCCGTGCTGAATGGACCCCTCTGCTCCAGACGCTCATAGAGTTCCTTTGAGCATCGGGAACAGTGCAGGCCATTCAGCGCAGATCTCTGTGCTACAAACTGCTAATGCAGTTTAATAGAAAAGTGGGTTTGTCATCCTGCAGGGATAATCGAAGGTTTTAGTAGACATCCTGGATAGAGCGTAAACGTTGTGAGTTAGACCAGTGTTTTTCAATCTTTTTACACCTATGGACCGGCAGAAATAAAAGAATTATTCTGTGGACTGGCATCGGTCCATGGACCGGCGGTTGAAGAACACGGGGCTAAGTCTTGGGCCAGACCCCGCCCATCTCTACCCAATCTCCACCCTTGGGCCAGACCCCGCCCCCATAATAATACTAATTGCACCTTGCATGTCCCGTGCCTCATCTGGAAGCCTTCCCTCTGACGTTGCAACATCAGAGAGAAAGCTTCCGGTTCAGGTGCAGGATACCTGTAGGAGCCACTGCCCATGGCTTTGTGCACTGAATCAGTTAGGAAGAGGGAGCTGGCTCGAAGATAACGCCGCATCGATCGCACCGTGGATCGGCGGTTGAAGAACACTGTTTTGGGCCTGATGCATGTGCTGGCCCTGTGGACCGGCAGGAAATTTCTGTGGACCGGCACTGGTCCATGGACCGGTGGTTGAAGAACACTGAGTTAGACGATGTAAAAACAGATATAAGTGCCCAAAAGGTATCCAAAGTGACTAGATAACCACCGCAGAGACAAAGTATAGACCCCCACATACTTCCCCAGTGTTCACTGACCCCCTCATACACCCACAAAGATCAGAATTAAAAAAAAGTACATACCTGTCTCCAGAACATCAGCACCTGGTGTAGGAAAGCCTAGTACAGCTGCACAAAGATGTCTTAAATAGCCTAGGGGGTGGATTAGTGAATCATAAAGAAGAGGGCCCAGGCTCATAAGCCACTCTAACCACTATGTTTATTGTGGAACATGTGTGTCCACCAACCCCCCCTCCCAAGGCCAACTTTACTGCCATCTTGGTGCCACCGGCAGCCATAAGGGCTATTTGGGTTATAGACAGGTGGGTATAATGGGTTTTGGGGGGCTCATCATAACCTATAAGGGAGTTCTGGTGCGATGTTTATGTGACACCATTCTTGTGAAGTTTACAGTAGTGCCCTGTAAGATGTCCCACTGCTCTGTTGCCATGTCTGGATGGTCAGTCCATTACAAGAGGCCCCTCTCATACCCAAATTGCTTTGTTCTGGGCATTTGGGACTTGGACAAAATTTTGGTTGAAAATGTGGTATAAAGATAGATTTACTGGTGGTATGGACAAACAATTGTCTGGATGTCCAGATAGACAATTAAAAAAAAGAAATATTTTAGACATATTTTATGAGAATGGACATTTTCCTACTGCCAACTTTGTGTGTCTAGCACCATATGACCAAATTAAACTTAGGCATTTGTTTTGATTATGCCCCTCTAAAGCACTTAAAGCCCTTTTTAGTGCACCAAGTGTGTCATCCTGGACTGTAGGGTATCTTTCTCATGCTTGTGAACTGTGCAGAAGGAATCTATTCGAGTTTTTCAACTCCTCATCATTTATTAGAGGGCTCTGATGCCCCCTTCAGTTTTTCCTTCTCCACACAGATTGGAAACACTCTTTCTGGTTTGCATTCAGAAGAAAAAACTGAGTCTTTATGATCTACTCTATTTATCTCTTTATTTTGGGGTGTTTTTTCATGCTTTTTAGTGGCTTTTGGTAGTCGGAGACTTCCAAATCAGGAGGGAAAGCTCTGCCTGCATGGAGAAGCAGACTGAGGTCTGCAGCTGACAATCCAATCCATCTGTGGTGTCTGTTAGCCAGCTTGCAGAAACTTTTGTGGAGCTTGAGGTCTTGTCCCCTAGAAGCTTTGTTCATCTACTAGGTTACAGGAGTTTGAGCGCAGGCATTTGCAGGGGGTTTAGCAGGGCTCTTCAGGATGCTGGCTGTGTTTTACCTTCTACTTTCATGTGTGTGGGTCCGCAGGGTTTGAGGATCAGTCAGGCTTTGGTCCAACTGACAGCTCAAATATTTCAGCGTTAGGAGGACAGTTCCATTGAGGTAGTGATTTTTTTCCAGATCCAGCTACTTTTAGAGCTTAGGCAGGCTACAACACATCCACAGCACAGGTCACAGTAGGGTTACCATATGGCTCCAGAAAAAGGAAGACGGATTGAGACATTCAGGTTTTACATCTACTGAAAGCAATGGAAGTAAAACCTGGATGTCTCAATCTGTCCTTCTTTTTTCTGGAGCCATATGGTAACCCTAAGTAAGTAAGGCTGTTACAGCATATGGGAAAACTCAGGGGAGGGGTGTCTTAAAAAGCTGACTTAAAAGGTTTCTGCCCTGACCTTAAGTGTTCCCTTCCTCTATAATCCTTTTTTTTTTAGTTGTTGTTTTTTTTGTGGCGCCAAAGTGCTCCTGCAGTGGCCATCTTGGATTTCCAGATTTTTTTTTAAATCAAAATTCTCCAGAACCTTAAAAACTCTTTGTTTTGCCTCAAAACTTGCAGGGATGGAGTCTTCAGGCTCTTTTACCCTAATTCATGCCTAAAATATGCTGGATGGTTGACAGAAGAGCACCCTTGAACCGCACAGCACATGATCGGAGCAGAAGCTTTGAGTTTAGCCTTCTTTTGAGTTTCTAGTGCTGAGGAGGCATGTCTGCCAGGAGAAAATCTCTTCCAGAGTCCAGGAACAGTGGCTTAACTAAACATAGGAGCGTGGAAATCACGAATCCCAAGAGACACAAGATGGAGTCACCTAAAGGGGACTCTGCACTGACTAATACAGAATTTTCTCTTGAATTTGTTAATCTGAAGTGGAAAGCTTATTTGGATGACTGAGATCCCCAGGGGAGGTCTGGCAGCATACCAGGAGGCATGTGAGGAGGCTTGGCTTCTAGGGCACATCTGGATAAATATCAGAGACTGGCCAGGTTCTGGTGGACCTTACAGACAGAGACTCAGAGGAGTAAGAATTGCAGCTGACTATTAGCAGGCCCCAATGCTCTATCCTGAGTGGAGTGAGAGTCCAGTCCTCTGCTTTTCCCAGGCATCCTGATATAAGTGGTTTAGTTACAGAGCATTAGGATGCTCCTGAAGGATCTTCAAAGGTAGCCAAGACAATGGCTCAGCTGTATCCAATGGCACAGGAATGTCAGCAGGTGTTCACTCAGCCTAAGGTAGATTCCTTAGTGGCACACGTCTTTGTAAATTTAAGATTGCAGAGTAGATGTGATCCTTAAAACACAGTTCTAAGCACTGGCCTTTAGAATCAAAGTGGCTGCAGTGGCCTATTTTGTGACACGCACTTGTCATACCAAGTTTGTGGGCTTATGCTGGCAGAAAGAGAACCTTTGCCCCAGCTCCTATTAACAGGGTGGTTTTTGTGGCTGATATTCTCCATGACATCTTCAGTCATGAGCAAAGTCTTAGCCCGAGAATGCTCTGGATCAGGCAATGGACAAGAAATTCCATCTCCAAGGCCATGCTTAGCAGACTTCCTTTCAAGGGGCAAATACTGTTCAGAAAGGGGCTGTACGATCTTATGGTCACTGTGCAAGATCGTTGGCCAAGGTCTCTACCTGATAGCAGACTGTGAACCTCAAGAGGTTCTGGGCGGTCTAATTTTCAGGACTCCAGATGATTTGGGCAGTATTCAGGAGCCGCCTTATCTCAGAGATCCTACCAGGGATAAAGACAGAGATTTTCAGGACCTAGGTGGACCCAAGCCTCCAGTTCTCAACCAAATTCAGCTTCTAAGAAAGCACAATGGTGCTGAAGATAACAAAATAAACTGACTCCTATTGAAAACTTGTCTAAAGAGAGTGATCAATTGTGTATATTAGGTGCTCAGAGATATGAAACTCCAAAGGGAAGGCTAAAAAAACCACCCTGCATTAGGAATTCACCTTTTAGTCATTGCAACCTCCAATGTCGTTGATCACTCTCTGAGACTTGATGTTAAATTATGTAGATCATATAACTTATAGTCATTCAAAAATACTGGGAAAAACTCCTCTTCATATATCAAAATATAAGGTGCAAAAATCAGTGAATTGGAGACCCGATTGTAGATGTTGAAAGTGCTTGGTGCAGTAAATTGTAAAAACCCTATTTTACTTCGTGATATGCAGTCAAATCTAAAAATAGAAAAATGTATCATATTAAGTGTAAATGTTAAGACATGGAGGTGGAGTCTCCTTCCATATCCAATTTAAAAACCGCAATAGTTGACAGCGTTCTTTTGTCAGTTGGAATCATCAGAGTTTGCATTGATATCCAGCAGCGGTATGTTTTGTTATTATGCGTGTGCCTCCCCATGTGTGGCCTTATGTATAACTACACCATAGTATTGATAGTGTGAACATGAAGGCTTAGTTCACACATAATATGATACATTTTTTTCTATTTTTAGATTTGACAGCAGTGGTATCGGGGAAATTTCTGGATTCCCTGGATTTGACAGAAGCCTACCTGCACATTCCCACCTTTACAGAGCACAGGAAGTTCCTGAGTTTTAATGTCCTGGATAATCATTACCAGTTCTCAGCACTTTCCTTTGTTCTGGCGACAGCACCCTACACATTCACCAAGGTAATGGTGGTCATGGCTGTTGCATCTCTGCAGAACAGGATTGCAAGTATATTCATACCTGTACAACTGTCTGATCGGGGATCCATCATTCTCAGAACATAAGAATTGCTGCTGTTTGGTCAGACCAGTAGTCCATTGTGCCCAGCATCCGCTCATGCCGTGGCCCTTAGGTCAAAGACCAGTGCCCTGAGTCTAGCCTTACCTGCGTATGTTCTGGTTCAGCAGGAACTTGTCTAACTTTGTCTTGAATCCCTGGAGGAGAACAAGCAGTGGTTCAGGTGGTCTGGATCTTGCAGAGCCTGGGTTGGATAGTGAATTTCTGAAAGAGCCATCTGGTCCCGTCCAAATGCCTGGAATATCTGAGAGTCTTCTCCAACGTGGCAAAAGGCCAAGTCTTATCTTCCAGAGGCATGCAGATGGAAGCTTTGTACCCAGATAACAAACATTTTGACCAATCCAGCTCAGTCTGCTTGGCACTAACTCCAAATACTAGGCTCCATGGCAGCCATGATAGATGTGAAGGGGGTTTCTTTATTCCAGCAAAGAGAATACAGCTACCAGGAACAGCGATAACTTGATTTTTTTTTTTTTAAATAAAGAAGTGGAAGAGAATCAGTCTAACCTAATACTTTTAAATATACATAATGTGATTTGACATGGTTATTCCTATGTGATACAGCATTAAATAATCAGGTTGACATATTATAGCTCAGTACTCTTACAAGGACATATCATATTGTATTCCACAAACTCAGTGAAAGCAACAATAGATGATGAAGGTCAATAGCTGTGCAATGTCTACCTCTAAATGACATCTAAACCAAAGGAGACCATCCATGTCCACAAATGAAAATGCTAATAATCAGCTGTCCTAAATCGAAGATATAAAAGTCATCAGTCTTAAGAAGCTTACTTGTCATGCCTGTCAAAGGATCATTATAGTAATGTGGAGCAATGGAGGCTTGAAAGACATAATAGCTGACATGTTTAATAATTCCTAATATCAGGGTGGGCTTTGGTTAATTTATTGTGGAGGTGTACTGACACAGCAAAAGAAGAACAAATCACAAAACAGTAGGCAATATCGCAGTTCAGTGCCAGAGTAATAAAAACCCCAATTGGATGATCAGTAGGCTATCTTTTCTACCGGCATTTTACAGTCTCGCTTGTCATGCTTTCTGCTATAATTAGTACTTGATGAACTTAAAATGTTTAATGGCTGTGAAATTGCATTTCAACAGAGACAATGCAAGTAAGGACTAACAGAGTACAATTCAGTTACTGTTAGAGTCTCAGGCCATTGAGTACAAGACTACAGAGAGAGTCTTCATAGAAATAAAGTGACTCCTTTGATATGTTGCTGTCTTTTCCATGCATGTATTGAGTTGTGCTTTGGTTATTTTTTCAAATTCTTTATTCATTTTTAAATCTTTCAATAAGTGCAATATAAAATAAAATCACTTGACATTTAAACATCACTTAATATTCCATCAAAAATTAATACAAATAAAATATCCCCTCCCCATATACCCTCAGTAGTATTTTAAACCTAAGAAAAACATAACAAAATCCACACCCCTCCCCACCCTGGATGTGTATTAATAAAGGGAAAAACCAATATTCAATCTATACAGTAATTTGTTAATGGCCCCCAAACATCCTCAAATTTCCTAAAATGCCCCTGCTGTATAGCTATTACTCGTTCCATTTTAAAGATGTAGCACAATGAACTCCACCAAAATCTATAACTCATCCTATCCCAGTTTTTCCAATTTTTTGTAATTTGTTGTATGGCAACCCCTGTCATAATAAGTAAAAGTTTATTATTAGAAGAGATTTGACTTCTAGCTCTCACTGATGTCCCAAATAATATAGTAATAAAACTAGGGAGATACGTATATAATTCTGTGATGAAACTATAGAAATCACTCTCTAAATCACAGCTCTATTATACTGTATATTTTATAAAATAATTTGTAAAGTGCTCAGACCCGTAACCAACTTGTAATGTGATAACACAAGACTATGGAAAACAAAACACCAAAACAAATATTCAGAATAGAACTGCAAATGGCGGAAGGCAAAAAAGTAGAAAGGCAAGTGATTAACACGGAGAAAAAGACCTCAAGGAAAAATCCAAGAAACTATTATGACAAGTAATATACTTTCATAAAAAACACATCCTTGGGGGGTCAAAAAACTCCGTGAATAAATATTAGAAAGCTGTAATAACACAGTTTAAAGTACACAGTTTAAACTGCAATAGCAACAAAAATAAACTTGCACTTATCTTCCATACATCTCCCGACAAGATAGCACAAGAAACCAAAAACTTCAAGCCCTTTTTTAGATATATAAAAGGAAAGAAACCAGCAAGAGAGACAGTGGGGCCTCTAGACGACCAAGAAATGAAGGGGTCAATTAAAGAGGACAAACAGGTTGCCGATAGGTTAAATTCATTCTTTGCTTTGGTCTTCACAAATGAGGACATTTCATCAGTGCCAGACACAGGGAGGATATTAACCGGAGGCATAGAGGACAACCTCGAAACAGTAAATGTGACGTTGGACATGATATACGTTCAGATTGACAAACTAAAAAACGACAAATCCCCCGGACCAGACGGAATTCACCCGAGAGTATTAAAGGAACTTAAGGTGGAAATTGGTGAACTATTACAAACCGTAGCTAACATGTCAATTAGAACAGGGCAAATACCAGAAGACTGGAGAACAGCAAATGTCATCCTGATTTTCAAAAAAGGATCAAGAGGTGATCCAGGAAACTACCGACCTGTGAGCCTTACATCGGTTCCTGGGAAGATAATTGAAACACTTATTAAAGACAGCATTGTGCAACACTTGGAGGATCACAATCTAATAAGGGCTGGTCAACACGGCTTCAGGAAAGGGAAGTCTTGTTTGACAAATTTGCTACAATTCTTTGAGAAAGTGAACAAACATATGGATAATGGAGATCCAATAGACATAGTTTACTTGGACTTCCAGAAAGCGTTTGACAAGGTCCCACAAGCAAGGCTTATGAAGAAATTACTAAGCCACGGAATAGGAGGAGAAGTGCATAGATGGATCGGTAAATGGCTAGAGAACAGAATGCAGAGGGTTAGCATAAAAGGGAAATTCTTGGACTGGGTGAAAGTGACTAGTGGAGTGCCCCAGGGCTCGGTTCTTGGGCCTATTTTGTTCAACATTTTTATAAACGATCTTGAGGAGGAAACAACATGTAATATAATAAAGTTCGCCGATGATACAAAATTATGTCGGGCAGTTGGCTCTCAAAGGGACTGCGAGGAGCTTCAGAAGGATCTGAGACAGCTGGAAACATGGGCAACTAACTGGCAGATGAAATTTAACATAAATAAATGTAAGGTGATACATCTAGGAAAAAAGAATAAAGAACATGAGTATAGAATGTTTGGGGTAACATTAGCAAAATGCGAACAGGAAAGGGATTTGGGGGTACTGATTGACAGAACCCTGAAGCCATCAGCGCAATGTGCGGCGGCAGCAAAGAGGGCAAACAGGATGTTGGGCATAATTAGGAACGGGATCACAAGTAGATCGGAAGAAGTCATAATGCCACTTTATAGGGCAATAGTAAGACCACACTTGGAATACTGTGTCCAACACTGGTCTCCTTACCTTAAGAAGGACATAACTCTGTTGGAGAAGGTGCAAAGGCGAGCCACAAAACTAGTCAAAAGAATGAAAAATTTGAGCTATGAAGAATGCCTCAGGAAACTGGGACTGTTCACACTTGAGAGGAGAAGACTGAGAGGCGATTTGATAGAGACTTTTAAAATATTAAAAGGAATGGATGAAATAGACCAAGAAGCAGCATTACTAACATTTTCAGATGTGACATGGACAAGAGGTCATAGACTGAAACTGGGTGGCAGCAGGTTCAGGACGAATGTCAGGAAGTTCTGTTTCTCACAACAAGTGGTGGGCGCTTGGAATTCTCTTCCTGAGGATGTTGTGGCGGAGACTACTCTTCGGGGTTTCAAGCACAAGTTGGATATATACCTTCTTGCAAATCATATTGAGGGATATGGTAATTTCAGGTTTTCATAATAGAGAACATAAACGGGCCGCCGTGTGAGCGGATCGCCGGACTTGATGGACCTCGGTCTGATCCGGTGAGGGCATTTCTTATGTTCTTAGGTAAGATCTCCGTAGTCATGATGAAACAGGTCAGACGTCGGGGTGCCATTTTCCCGCGGAAGATTTTTGAAGCTGTTGCTCTTTTTTCAAAGGTAACCTAGATTTTTGATGTTAAATACACTTATATGTTTCATCATGACTAACTATACAACTTTGTTTCTCAGATATTCCCCTGAAGCAGCCAATCGGCGAAACAGGGCCTGTCGGGAATACTGAGATGTATTTTGAAGTGCGACTTGAGAATTGAATTGGTTCCTTCTACGGAGGAGTGGAGATCTTACCTAACTGCTTGTCGGGAGATGTATGGAAGATAAGTGCAAGTTTATTTTTGTTGCTATTGCAGTTTAAACTGTGTACTTTAAACTATGTTATTACAGCTTTCTAATATTTATTCACGGAGTTTATTGACCAAGGATGTGTTTTTTATGACAGTATATTACTTGTCATAATAGTTTCTTGGATTTTTCCTTGAGGTCTTTTTCTCCATGTTAATCACTTGCCTTTCTACTTTTTTGCCTTCCGCCATTAGCAGTTCTATTCTGAATATTTGTTTTGGTTTTTTGTTTTCTATTATTGATATTCAGCTTGTTTATATTTTTGATAACACAAAACTATGGTCATAATGGGACCAACACCACTCGCTATATACCATCTAATATAATAAAATGATAGGCCGTGCATGCGCACTAAAAAAATGTGTTCCCTGGTCCGTCGTGAAAACACGAGTGCGCATGCGTGGGTTTTATGTCACCACCTGCTCTCCGATCGATCTGTGCTCCTCCTGCACCATGGCATGTCCGCCGCCGGCCTCGAGCTCCTGGGGGCCGGCGGCGCACCAGCCGCCTGGCCGGTGCTGAGGCCCCGCCTCCCGCTTCCACCCTACACGGCGGCGCCAGACCCGGCCCTACAAAACGCTGAGGCCCCGTCTTCCGAAGAAGCCACGGTTCGGCCCAGCCCGTTGAGAGGGAGAGCGGCGCTGGCACAAGGGAGGGGGGGGACACACGAAGGCTCTGCCGCCCGCTCACCTCGGCCGCTCCGTCTCTGCCGGGGCTAACAGCAGCAGCCCCCGAAGCTCCTCACCAGCGTGTGCCGCCCCCTCGAGAAGGGTTGAAAAGCTGGCCTCGCGCGCTCTACAATCAACTGCCGCTCACAGTGTCCAGAAGCGGCGATGGCGGTGCTGCTGCTGGTGATGCTGCTCCCGCTGCTGTGCGTGAGCAACACACTGGAGCTGGACCCAGCCTGTCGGCAGCGGCTCGACGAGATGGCGAACGGCAGCGGCTGACAAGAGGGGAGAGGGAGATGCTTGATTGATGGGAGATAGATAGAAGGGATATGTTGGACTGTTGGGGGGATAGAGAAAGGGGAGATTCTGGTCTGGTGGGGGGGAGGAAGGGAGGCCTACTGCTGGACAGGGGGAGCAGGAAGAGGTGATGATGGACAGGGGGGAAAGGAAGAGAGGCCTACTGCTGGACAGGGGGAGCAGGAAGAGGTGCTGATGGACAGGGGGGGAGGAAGGGAGGCCTACTGCTGGACAGGGGGAGCAGGAAGAGGTGCTGATGGACAGGGGGGAGGTAAAACAAAAGGAGAAGGGCTGCTGCTGGATAAGGGGAGCAGTGAAGGAGTGACTGGGGAGCGGGGAAGAAGTGCTGCTGGACAGGGGGAGCAGGGAAGAGGGACAGGGGGAGCAGGTAAGGAGTGCTTCTGGACAGGGGGAGGTAAAAGGAAGGGAGAAGGCCTACGGCTGGTCAGGTGGAACAGGCAAGGGGTGATGGTTGACAGCCAAGGAAAGAGAGGGAAAGACAGACATACATATATTCTAGCACCCGTTAATGTAACGGGCTTAAAGACTAGTACTTAATAAATACAAATAACTTCAACTTATCTGAACCGGCGAGTTGTTGCCATCAGTTATTCTTTGTTAACCATAGTCTGGCTATTGAAGTGCTAGTGCTCAAACGTGAATTGAAGTAAAACTCTTAGCCATAATGAAATCGATGACACTCCCCCACCCCCTCGACTCGAGTTTCGTAGACTCTTCCTCAGGAGGGGACACTGTTGATTAAAACCATATAATCATATCACCTATAATATTCCTGCTAATACTTATCTCAAGTGTTACCACATTATATTTATAATCAACTCATAATATCCTAATCTTAAAGCATTCTTTTCAATCTATTCCATGTTAAATCACCTACCCTTTACTGGCTTCTACCAACTCGGAGGATTTGAAAATCAGGAAAGAAAAGGAGCACACCATACCACTATTCTTTAAATACTTTTGTAGCTGAAATCCCTCCCCTGGAAGTGACATAACTTGAATCTCAGATGTTAATAATATTGTTCTAAAGATCACAGTGAGAACCAATCAATCTCCATGTTAAGGCCATAGGGGGACAAAGTCTGCCAATCAAAAACATATTTATGTTCCTTAATCATCAAGAACTTAGACAGATCCTCCGAATAGTCCCTAGCATGGAACAAAATGGTATATCTCAAAGAATCTATCGGATGAGCTTGCTGCTGCCAATGAACTACCAGTGGGGCTGATACTCTACCCCTCCATATGTTACTAAGAAGTTCAGTCACTCGAATTTTAATTTTTCTGATTGTATGGCCTATATAATATTTATTACAGGGGCAAATAATGCAGTAGATTACTCCACTGGACTCGCAATCAGTCCCAGAGGAGAGTCTAAAGTATTTGCCTCCAGACCGTGGAATTTCAACAGCATTTCGCTGTAACACAAATTGACATTGTCGACATCTCCCGCACTGTGAGTGCGGAGGTAACATAACTGAACAATTATTGCATTTCCTATATTTAAGTTTTTCTCCTAAATTCTGAGCCCTAGTAAACACAAATTTAGGCCTATCAGACAGAACTGTATGATATTGAACAATTGGCCAATGCTTCTGAATAATTTTCTTGATTTGATTACTGCGATTAGTATATGGTAAAACACAGGCCAGGTTGTTATCCTCTCTACGGGGAACAGCATACAATAACAATTGCTGATGACAATTTTGAGCTCTTTTCCATGCTCTTAAGAATCTTCCCTGGGTAACCTCTGTTTTTGAATTTATTGTACATTCCCCTTGCATGTAAATCAAAATCTTTATCCTCCAAACAAATCCTCCTTAAAAAAACCAAACATCTAAAAAGTGGCCTAAATGGGTACTTGGATGATCAAAAAGCCTTATCATCCAAGTACCCATAATCAAAGCTGGTTTTAGACGTATCTAAAACCAGCTTAGGCCTTTCCCTTGCCTCTAAACGCATAGAGCGAAAAGAGGTGTTTTTAGAGGTGGGGAAAGGGCGGGAGGTGGGCTGACCTAGACCTAGGCATGCAGCAGGTATAACCAAAACTTTAGGCAGGTTGCCTAGTCGGCACTTATACGTTTTGACTTAGACCAAGTCAAAACAGGTATAAGTGCCGAAAGGGGGCCGCTGTTTCAGAAACCTGCCTACCCCCTACTGCGACATTCGCTGCAGGAAAGATGGCTCACCCAGGAAGTCCGCCTGAAAACATAAGACAGGCAGGCTATATTGTTTTTCAAGATTTTTCCATTCAGGGAACCCCTCCTGAATAGCCTGCTTCAATTGTAACCATCTAAAACTTTGTGATTTATGAAGACCAAATTTATGTTGCAATTGTGAAAAATCAAGCAGTTTACCACCTGAAATAACATCCTCTAAAGTGCGTATACCTGCCTTCATCCATTGCTTCCGGATGATCTTAAATCCGCCAATTTGAATCTTGGAAGTCAGCCATAAGGACTGACAGACTGATTTATGAATTGGAATTGGTGTTAAATTATTTACATATTTTAGTGTCTGCCAGGTATCTACTAAAATTTTATTGTCCTTATATAACCTAGTAAACTTGATACTTAGAACATGACTTAACCTCAAAGGTGATATATGTTGTCATTCCAACCACATCCAATCCGGAAAATTCTCCATGAGCTCCGGAAGGAACCAATATATACCTTGTCGTATAATATAGGCTTGATGGTACCTATAGAAGTTGGGAAAATTTACCCCACCCTTCACAATTGGTTTTTGTAAAGATACTAAGGCAATTCTTGCTATTTTCCCCAGCCAAATAAATTTTGTCAGAATACTATTTAATTTCTTATAAAAAGACCCCGGAAAAAGAACTGGTAGCATTTCCATTTGGTAGCATACCACAGGCAAAATCATCATTTTAACCGTTTGAACTTTCCCCTTACAAGAAAGATGTAATGGATTCCATTGCTCACACATCTCTGTGACCTTTATCAATAAAAATTTTTCATTTACCTTCATTGTCTCCTCCAATGTTTTATGAATCCAAATTCCCAAATATTTAATACCCTCTTTCTTCCACATAAAAGGGAATGAATCAAATAAACCTTTTGGTAATGAATATTTAATGGAGGAATCTCTGATTTACTCCAATTTATCTTATATCCTGAAAATTTTCCCAATTTATCAATCAAATCCAGTATATCCAGTGAAGTAATATATGATCCGCATAAGCAGAGACCTTGTATTCCTTATCTGCATAAGGAATACCCTGAATCTCCTTTGCCTGTTGTATAGCCAATAACAAGGGTTCCAAAACAATATCAAAAAGAAAAGGAGATAATGGACACCCTTGTCTAACTCCCCTCTGCAGACAGAATCGCTCAGAAAAATTATCATTAATATACAATCTAGCAGAAGGGGAGCTGTACAGGGTTTTAATCATTTGTATAAATCCAGAACCAATACCAAACCAATCCATTGCTTGATACATGAAGGTCCATTCTACCCAATCAAAAGCCTTGTCTGCATCTAAAGATACAGAGAAAGCTGGATCATCTTTGGCTTTTATTAAATTTAACATGTGAAAAGCCAATCTAGTGTTATTTGACGAATGTCTTTGAGCAACGAACCCTGTTTGGTGCATTCCAATAACATAAGGGAGAGCCTTAGCCAACTTAAGGCCAATAGCTTAGCTAATAATTTCCCATCAACATTAACCAAAGAGATAGGCCTGTAATTTGAAACCAACGTAGGATCTTTATTTGGCTTTGGCAAGACTTTAGTTAAAGATTCTGCCATAGTACCTGTAATATAACCCTTAGTCAGTGGATCCTGATATAATTTTAGTAATTGAGGAAATAGGGTAATTTAAAATGATTTGTAAAACTCTACAGTGAACCCATCACCACCTGGAGCGGATCCAACTCTAAGTGCTGCTTGTAGTTCTTTCAGTGTGACTGGCAATTCAAGAGATCTCTTTATATGCTCGGGGATTTTAGGTCCCTTAATTAATTTTAAAAATTCTACACCATCTAATTCTTTATTCAAGTAAACCTCGGAAGAATACAATGCTTTATAATATTTCAAGAATTGTTTTAAAATATTTCCAATTTGAGAATGATTTCCCCCACTCTCATCTTTAACAGCCATAATTTTTTTTTTTTTTGCCTTTAGATAGTTAGCTAACATTCTTCCCGCCTTATTCGAATTCCCATAATACAGTGCCTGCCTGCCTAAAGAAGGATATAAAACTGCTGGAGAGGGTGCAGAGACAAGCAACTAAACTAGTGAAGGGTATGGAGAAACTGGAATATGAGGATCGACTTAAAACACTGGGATTGTTCTCCCTTGAGAAAAGGAGACTGCGTGGGGATATGATCGAGACCTTCAAAATACTGAAAGGAATTGACAAAATAGAGCAGAGAAGATTATTTACATTGTCCAATTTGACACGGACAAGAGGACATGAAATGAAGCTAAGGGGGGGCAAGTTCAGGACTAATGTCAGGAAGTTCTGCTTCACACAGAGAGTGGTTGACATCTGGAATGCTCTCCCAGGGGAGATTATTGCGGAATCGACAGTCCTAGGCTTCAAAAGCAAACTAGATGCATATCTCCTTGAGAGAGGCATATAAAGATATGGTTGGCTATAAAACAAGCCAGGTGAATACCTAGCAGGGCCTCCGCGTGTGCGGATCGCCGGACTTGATGGACCGAAGGTCTGATCCGGAGATGGCGCTTCTTATGTTCTTATGTTCTAAAACAATTCTTTCCAAGCAATTCGAGAGGAAATCTTATGTAAGCTGAAAATGAAATAATTTGTCCTCTCATGGTTGCTTTAAAAGCAGTAGTGTATAACCTAAAACTAATCACCCCAGCAGTATATAAAAATATAGTAGAAAGCAAACCTAAATACTGCTAATAACCAGAAATACACATCAGTGTAGTTAGCCCAACAAATTTGAAGGACTATGGCCTCAGAATCGGAGCCTACGCACAGCAGTGTCAATCACAAACTGAGGATGATCTGCGTAGTGAAATCGCTCCTGCTCCAATCATTGGCCAACACGCATTAATTTTTTTAAGAAAATTTTTCAAAAGCATTTAAATGAAGCTATAAATACAACCTCTACAGGGTTACATTGTGTAAGTGCAAGCCAGGATATGAAAAACATAGACCAGAAAAAAGACTTAGCTTTGTAGCTGACTTGTCTTTACAGGAAAATACAGTCACTAGTGTTTGTTTGCCGACGCGGCCAGCGTTTCGCGGGAATTTTATAATAAAGACCATCCGCTGCGTCAGGGCCACCAGGACATTCAAAAATCAAGGCTCACTGTAAAATGAGAACAAAATAAGAAAATGTATTTAGCTCCCAAGAATTTGAAGAGATAGAAAAACAAGATAACAGCACTCACATTACTGCACTCGGTCACAGAATTTCAAATCATTTTAAGATGGCAGTCGGCTACGTTTTATAGCCGTTACGTAACATACCGTAATGACGTCACGGATCACTGGACACACTGTAAACACTAGTAAAAATGTTGCCACTCAAATGATCTGTTAAGTCCCAAAGGCCACAGTGTGTTCAGCCTATTTATCCACCGCTGCTCCCTCTGTGCTAGATACCTTCTGAAGTCCCCCCCTCTGGTACTTGGCTGAACCACCTCCAAAATTAAAGCTTTCAGAGACACAAAATCATGAGATCTTTCAAGGCAGTGTTTAGCCATTGGAGCCCCAAATATTTTGTTTTTGATATTGCTCTTATGTTCTGTGAGTCTTGTGGTGAATTTACGAGAAGTCTGACCCACATATACTAGATCACAGGGGCATTGTATAATATATACCACACCGCAGGATTTACAATCAGAGTTATGACGTAGATTGTATTCTTTTTTGTCTCTAGGATTACAGAAACAATTGGTACAAATCATGAGCTTGCACATTTGACATGTTCCACACGCTCTATGTCCCATCCATACTTGATCCTGCCCAAAACTGATATTGGGCAGTACAGAAGGGCATAAAATCTCTTTCAGATTTCTAGTTCTAAGGAAGGCTATCCTTAAGTTGTAGTCTTTAAAAGTACCAGAGGTCTGTAAAATCGCCCAATGTTTTTTAAGCGAGCGGACCAACCGATGACATTGGCTGGAGTAAGTTACAACGCATGTCATGCATTGTTCACCTGATCTCTGAGAATCAGATCTCTTAGGGGCGAACAGACTCTCCCTGTTGCAGTATAATGCTCTTTTATATGCTGCAGAAACAACTTTTAGGGGATAGCCCCGGGCCAGAAACCTGTGTTTTAGAACATCAGCCTGTTTTTTAAAGTCCCCTTTAGAGGAACAGATCCTCCGAATCCGTAAAAACTGGGAATAAGGGAGACTTTTTTTCAGCGAGCTAGAATGAGCACTTGAATAGTGAAGGGTGGAATTACAGTCAGTAGGTTTAGTAAATACTGATGTATAGAAAACCCTCTCCCTAATTTTTTTAATCTGGAATGGCAGTTCGGATGATTTGGAAAAATTTTTTGTGTACCTGGACGCCTGTCATCCCAAAGTGCGCTTTACCCATGCCTGCAGTACTAACCAGATTTATTTTCTCGATGTATCTGTTGAAATTAGGGAGGGGGTCCGGCACCTAGACACACACGACCTGATGAGAGCCAGTCAACATGTCATCAGAAAAAAGAAGATAATCCAAACGCCAGACCTGTCTACAGCATTATCTTGACATAAATGCACTTGAATTAATTTTTTACTTTTTTAGTTTTTGATTTCAAATATATTTATTGAATTTTTAGTAACAAAACAGAGCTACATAAAGAACAAAAAGAATAATGAACTAAGCTCTCAGATGCCTGCACTGTGCAATCATAACAGATATCTACCGCAATTAAAGCAGGACAAAGGTGTCTTTCATCAAGCTTATTCTTAAAAATGTGCTAATATGCAGTGTCAATATACAGTGGTGCCTCGCATAACGGACGCCTCGCACAGCGAACGCTGCGCACAACGAACTTTATGTCTTGATTCGTACAACGAACTTCGTTTCACACAACGAAGTCGCCCGAGCTGCATCCTTCCGCGCAGGCACTGCGCTTAACTGCCCTCTCTCCGCCTGGCTCCCTCTTGCCCCCCCCCGACTCCCCGACACGATCGGGGCAAGAGGGAGCCCAAGCCCTCTTGCCCCCCCCGACTCCCCGACACGATCGGGGCAAGAGGGAGCCCAAGCCCTCTTGCCCCCCCGACTCCCCGACACGATCAGGGCAAGAGGGAGCTCAAGCCCTCTTGCCCCCCCCGACTCCCCGACACGATCGGGGCAAGAGGGAGCCCAAGCCCTCTTGCCCCCCCGACTCCCCGACACGATCGGGGCAAGAGGGAGCTCAAGCCCTCTTGCCCCCCCGACTCCCCGACACGATCGGGGCAAGAGGGAGCTCAAGCCCTCTTGCCCCCCCGACTCCCCGACACGATCGGGCCAGGAGGGAGCCCAAGTCCTCCTGGCCACGGCGACCCCCTAACCCCACCCTGCACTACATTACGGGCAGGAGGGATCCCAGGCCCTCCTGCCCTCGACGCAACCCCCCCCTCCCCCCAACGACCGCCCCCCCCCCAAGAACCTCCGACCGCCCCCCAGCCGACCCGCGACCCCCCTGGCCGACCCCCACGACACCCCCAACCCCCTTCCCCGTACCTTTCTGTAGTTGGCCGGACAGACGGGAGCCAAACCCGCCTGTCCGGCAGGCAGCCAACGACGGAATGAGGCCGGATTGGCCCATCCGTCCCAAAGCTCCGCCTACTGGTGGGGCCTAAGGCGCCTGGGCCAATCAGAATAGGCCCGGGAGCCTTAGGTCCCTCCTGGGGGCGGGGCCTGAGGCACATGGGCCCAACCCGACCATGTGCCTCAGGCCCTGCCCCCAGGAGGGACCTAAGGCTCCCGGGCCTATTCTGATTGGCCCAGGCGCCTTAGGCCCCACCAGTAGGCGGAGCTTTGGGACGGATGGGCCAATCCGGCCTCATTCCGTCGTTGGCTGCCTGCCGGACAGGCGGGTTTGGCTCCCGTCTGTCCGGCCAACTACAGAAAGGTACGGGGAAGGGGGTTGGGGGTGTCGTGGGGGTCGGCCAGGGGGGTCGCGGGTCGGCTGGGGGGGCAGTCGGAGGTTCTTGGGGGGGCGGTCGTTGGGGGGAGGGGGGGTTTGCGTCGAGGGCAGGAGGGCCTGGGATCCCTCCTGCCCGTAATGTAGTGCAGGGTGGGGTTAGGGGGTCGCCGTGGCCAGGAGGACTTGGGCTCCCTCCTGGCCCGATATTGTCGGGGAGTTGGGGAATCGGCGGGGCAAGAGGGCTTGGGCTCCCTCTTGCCCCGATCGTGTCGGGGAGTCGGGGGGGCAAGAGGGCTTGGGCTCCCTCTTGCCCCGATCGTGTCGGGGAGTCGGGGGGCAAGAGGGCTTGGGCTCCCTCTTGCCCTGATCGTGTCGGGGAGTCGGGGGGGCAAGAGGGCTTGGGCTCCCTCTTGCCCCGATCGTGTCGGGGAGTCGGGGGGCAAGAGGGCTTGGGCTCCCTCTTGCCCCGATCGTGTCGGGGAGTCTGGGGGGCAAGAGGGCTTGAGCTCCCTCTTGCCCCGATCGTGTCGGGGGTGCCAGGGACCACACGGAGTCACCCACCGTACCACCCGATTCGGGTAAGCGCAGGTATCGGTGGGTGGCTTATTTGCGGGGGGGTGCCTTATTTTACATTTTTTTCTAAAAAGGGGGGGCTGTCTTATTTGATGGCCCTGCCTTATCATCGGGGAAACACGGTAGAAAAAAAAAAAAAATGAACAGTTAAGTCCCAGTTTTTGCCGCTGAGACTCTGCCCTCTCTCACTGTAAAATTAGACTCTACTTAGTCTGTCTTTAAATTTAAAAAATGTGTGTTGTTTTAAAAAACAATTATGTTTTTAGATGTATCTAAATAAAAATAATAACCAAAAATTTATCTTTTTTTATGTCATCTTAGCATATTTTATGCTGCAGAACGAATTATTTTTTTTTACATGTATTCCTATGGGAAAACGCGTTTCACATAACGAACGTTTCACATAACAAACTTGCTCCTGGAACCAATTAAGTTCGTTGTGTGAGGCACCACTGTAATATAATAGTGCTGAATATACAAATGAAAAATAAGAACCGACACTTATCTTTTTACGACTTGAGTGCCGATACCACAGTTGTAGGAGTAACGTTAAGTGCCCAACGGGGACCTGTTTCACCAAATGAAGGCTTCCTCAGGGGTCAAATGCATTACTACAACAAAACAACGTGTGCATTAATAAATAAATATAACCAAATCTAAAGAGAAAAGATAATGATAAAACTCAATTCGAGGTTACTTACTGTGCAATTGGAGAAGTGGGCAGATAAAGGCAGATGCATTTTAATGTGGAAAAATGCAAAGTGATGCATTTAGGCAGAAAAAATAAAGATCACAAGTATAGTATGTCAGGTGTAACTCTGGGAAAGACCGAACAGGAAAAGGACCTGGGTGTACTGATAGATAGGACCCTGAAACCGTTGGCCAATGTGTGGCAGCAGCGAAGAAAGCAAATAGAATGCTAGGCATGATAAAGAAGGGAATTACGAGTAGATCAGAGGAAGTTATAATACTGCTGTACAGAGCCATGGTCAGACCACACCTGAAATACTGCATCCAGCATTGGTCTCCATAACTAAAGAAGGATATAAAACTGCTAGAGAGGGTACAGAGACGAGCAACGAAGCTAGTGAAAAGTATGGAGAACCTGAACTACGAGGAATGACTTAGAAGACTGGAGTTGTTCTCCCTTGAGAAGAGGAGACTGCGAGGGGATTTGATCGAGGCTTTCAAAATACTGAAAGGATTCGACAAAATGGAGCAGGGAAATCAGTTATTTACAATGTCCAGTGTGACACGGACAAGAGGACATAAACTGAAGCTGAGGGGGGACAGGTCCAGGATGAATATCAGGAAGTTCTGTTTCACGCAGCGAGTGGTGGACACCTGGAATGCTCTCCCAGAGGAAGTAATTGCAGAATCCACCGTTCTAGGATTTAAGGGTAAACTAGATGCACATCTCCTTAAGAGTGGCATAGAGTGAAACGGGTAAGGGTAAATTAGATGCACATCTCCCTTGAGAAGCATACAGTGATATGGGAACTAAAACTATGCCAGGGTACACCTGGTGGGGCCTCCGCTTGTGCGGATCACCGGACTTGATGGACCCAGGGTCTGATCTGGAGATGGCAATTCTTATGTTCTTATGTTCTCATAAGTTAAATTCAAACATATAAATCCAATCAATTACCTCCTAAATCTTCTATCAATTATAAAATTATGTAAAGATCATAAAAAGCAGAACCCTGTTCCATTGGAACTTAATTAATTTAAATAATTCATTTCATTTAACTCAGGGGTGTCCAACCTTTTGGCTTCGCTGGGCCGCATTGGCCGAAAAAAATGTTTCTGGGGCTGCACAAACACGCAAACGCTGCAGCAAGACAGAGGAAGGAGCCGGCAAGATGGCAAACACCGGGGGCAGCAGAGGAAAACACTGCATCACCCTCGATCAGGGCTGCACAAAAAATTTCACTGGTCCGCATGTGGCCCTCAGGCTGCAGGTTGGACACCCCTGATTTAACTGATTTTTATAATATTGAATAAATATTAAGTAAAGCTAATATGTATTAGTTAGGCATTAAAAATTATTTTTAGCTTTTAGCAATAACTCATATCATCAATGTAAAGGTCATTCAATATATCTTAAGATAAATCATCCTAATAAGAAAATTTATTTTCTTAAATCTATTTTATATAATAACTTTAATCAAGTAATACCCTTAGAGATAATCCAAATGAAATCTATATATGAACCTATAATTAATATGCTTTTATCCCAATTTTATCACCATACAGAAAAATTAAATAAATGAACTGTAATATTTTATATTGAAACATCTCATTGTATACTATATTGTCATCATAATGTCATTGCTGAACTTTAAATAACATTTCTCTAAATGACCCATATTCATAACGAGGGACATTTAGATGTACTGTGTAACTATATATTAAATTGGCTCCGTGTGTATTTTGAACCTCATGTTACACTTAATCTTCTGAAGATCCTCTTTCTGACATGAAGAATAATACATTTAAATGTGCTGCTCTTCCTCCTATGAACTCAGTTCAATCTAATATTATGTTGTTAAATCTACGCCACTACTCAGTCTTTAAAGTTGAAAATCTTCCAATTATTTTCATTACCGATAAGAAGCAGAAACTTTCACACAACTTTCACTGTTTCTTATATGAACAAATCAGCAAATACCATGCTGACATTTTAAAAGATAGCATGCTATCCATTCCATGCATCCGTTTAAAACCTTAGAACCGCCATCTTTCAAATATTCTCATCTCTTCTGATTTGAAGAAGGATTCTTAAATGTACTGTACTTAATCATTCAGGAAGAACCAAATGATTATCTCAGTGACATTGCATTGCAGATGATGAAATTATTCCATTATCTTCTCTCACAAAATCGTTATCTTTTCCCACACCAAATTGCTAAGTATCATTTTGTCAGTCTTGGGTGACTGGAAATTCTTTAACTGTCCTCCTTTACAATAGTGTAGATACTCGCAATGTCCAGTTCACACAGTAAATCTTCTCTACATATTCCCATTTGAACCACCAATTTAAAGCCTTCTAAAAAGTCAAGTCAGCCATAACCAACAAGTTTCCAAGTCTTATTTCTTCCACCTCTTATTTTCTCTTATGGATTAAATATTTTACATATCCATTGGCTCCTTCTGCTGATTCAGGAACTCCAATAATTTTCCCGGCTCTTCAAATTGGTTTGTCTTGTTATTTAGTGTAACCCGAATTACAGCTGGATACAATAAACCATATTCTGCTCCTAGCTCCCGTAGTTTTGGTCTCATTTGCAAAAATTCCTTTCTCTTATCAGCTGTGGCTTTGGCAAAGTCAGGGACAAAAATTAATTTTGACCCTTTGTATTTTATTTCCTTGTTTAATTTAGCCATATTCAAAATTTCAATAGCCTGCTGATATCTCATTACCTTGAATATCAGTGGTCGTGGAATCCCTCTTGTATTTGATTTTCCAGGAATTCTATGGGCCCTCTCAATCTCTTACGGAAATCTAGGACTTAATTTCATTCATTTCAGCATCAATCCCTCCAAAAATCCAATCACATCTTTCCCCTCCAAAACTTCCGGTAGCCCAAGAATTCTTAAATTATTACGTCTGAACCTGTTCTCCAGATCTTCCACCTTCCTTGCCAAGCTGTGAACAACATCATGATCTTTTTGGCATTGCTGCAGAGCCTCTTCAGTTTTCTCTACTCTCGCTTGCAACTGAATCGACCGAGTGTTAGCCACTTCCATTTTTCTGGCTAGATTGGTGACATCCTCTTTGACATCTAGCATTATATTTCTAAGCTCAACTATTATGTCATTGATCTTCCTCTTTTTTAAACCCCTCTTTTTCATTCTTCGCTTGTCATTTTATTCTGATCACAATTTCCACCTCAAAAGGGAAACCACAACTCAATATTATCAAAAAGGACACCCGAAATTATGGAGAGAAGTGACTACGTGTCCGACATGCTGTGTCACTAAGCCATGCCCCCACATGTATCGAGTTGTGATGGTGCAACAAACTTTAGTGTCTGATCTGCATTTAAATTTACTATGTAGAAATACAGAAACAGAGAAATAAAGGTAGATAAAGACCATTAAGCCAATATTCAGCACTATTTAACTGGCCAGAAATGGAGCTGACTGGTTAAATAGTACTTAGCTGCACCCCCTCCCCCCCCACATACACACACACAAACACACATACCCTTCCACTAATCTTTTGATGAGGGTACAGATAGTGATGCTCCTTTAGAGTGTAGTTTGTGCAGAAAGGGTGTGATGTGGTCACACCTCATACAGCCTTCTTCTATCAGACAGGCTGCAGCATTCTGAATTAGTTGCAGCTGACACAAACTCTTTGTGGTTAGACCAGTTTACAGGGCACTGCAGTAGTATACTTGTGATGTTATCATGGCATGGATCATTGTGGTCAGACTTGTCTTTTCATTATATGGGGAGAGATTTCATAACTGCCAAAGATGTTAGAACCATTTTTAGAGGTTGTTTGTATTTGCGGGATCGGAGTGAATGACAAGTCTAGCAGTATCCTGATATTCCTGACCTGTGATTTTAGGGGAAGTTCATACTTCCCAAAAGATCTTTTGAAGTCAAGTATTTGTCCACTTGTGCTAGGAACCCAAAGAATCTCTATTTTACTTGGCTTTAAACAGAGTTTGTTGTTGTTTGCCCATTCCTGAGTTGCAATTAAAGAGGCTGTCAGTTTACTTAAAGCTGTGGGTATATATGGTTTAGTGGGTATGAGTAAGTTGCACATCATCAGCACAGATAGAGAATTTTGTGTCCATTGACCAAAGCAGCTCAGCCAGAGGCTTAAGATAGATATTAAATAAGATGGGAAAGAGCATGAACCCTTGTGGCACCCCCACAGTTCAGTGCCCAAGGTAATGATGTGCTATTGCTGGAAAGAACTGATTGGTGTGTTCTGACAAATAGGATTTGAATCTGGGAAGTAGAAGGCCCACATTGTGAAGAGGTGGGCCTGGCAGCTAGAGGGAGTAGGCATCCTTCTGGCTGGCTGAACTACAGAAGGTAGTAGAGGTAGGGGGTTTGGGTCTGGGGGGTTGTGTTATAGATTTGAGGAGGGCCTGCAGGCAGGAGGGAGTGGGAATCACTCTTGCCAGGGGATTTTGAGGTGGGGTTCAGCAGTAGAAGTGGGAGGGATTGGGCATCTTTTCTGCTGCAGACAGTGTCAGTTGAGGGTTTGGAGTGGCAGCAGGAGGGATTAGGCATCCCTCCTGCCATGGACAATGTCGGAGGGGGGTTCACTGGTGGAAGCAGGGAGTGGGCATCATCCTACCAGCTTATTTGTGGTGGGATTCAAGGGTTTCCTGCCAAGGCTGCTCAACTGATCGTGGCATGGAGATTTCTTTCCACTGATCAGCTTAGCGGCCATGTCTAGTTGAAATGTAGACCAATATGTTAATGGCCTACATTTCAAGCACCTATCACGACCTTAGGGAGGCACCTAGGACCACTTAAGCATAGGCAGCCTGTCTCAGGGTTTTTATTTTTTAGAAAATGTGCATCCTAATTGGCTTGTTAGACAGCGGTAGGAAGCTTTGCAGAAAATATGATTTCAAAAATTACCTTATTTCATGGCAATATGTATGTCTAGAAAAGATATGGTGTGGAGGCTTACAGTGGCTGTGAAATGCAAATTTGGGTTGTAGGTGTTAAGCCATTACATAAATATGTGAAATTGTTCATCAGTATTTATCCATATTATAGAGACATCATTGATTAAATCATTTCCAGATGTAAATGTGCTCATAGTAGATGGAAGTATATAAAAAATTGTTCCTCAAAAGCACTGCCATAAAGACATGCCACTGTGGGGGCCAATGTGGCACCCATTGCTGTACCCTTAGTTTGCATAAAAAGCTCTTTGTCAAACTCAAACAAAAATTTCACCCGTTGTGATAGAGCTAGAGATAGAAAATGGCGCTGAATCACTTCAATGGCTGCATCCTGCGGTATATTAGTATATAATGCTGTGATGTCTAAGGTTGCCATAAGAGCACCAGTAAACACATGCTCCTAACACTATAACAAATTGAGCATATCTATAATGTCTTTAATATAAGACCTAGAACTCCTTTCACGAAGCCGCGATAGCGGTTTTAGCACACGCTAAACCCGTGCTACGTGGCTAGAACTAATGCCAGCTCAATGCGCAGCTGGCAGTGCTATTACACGCGTTACACCGCTAACGCAGCTTGGTAAAAGGAGCCCCTAGCTTTAAGCTCTTCTTGTTTCAAATAAAAGTCTACAAAATGGAGCCAATGCCTGAAACAATGAGCTGGCCCAGGAGCTACAAAACTTTTATGAATTTTTGGCACAAAGTATATGACTGGAGTCACTGGAAAATCTTGCCTCAAGATCACCATTTTCGTTCTGAGCATTTTCATACTCCTTCAAAGAAGGATTTTCTAGAAGTAAGTGACGGGTTTTCTATATTTTGTTTATTAAATATAGGCTGCATCCTCATGGGTAAGGAATTTTTGCTAATCTGCCTCTTGTCCTTGCACCGATTCAACGTATGCCTTCTCTGAGTGGGAGTAAAACTGCACAGAATAGAGGCTTTTAGAAGGTATATAAGACACATATATAAGTGGGTGAAAAATCTTTTGGAGAAGGACATAGGAACAGACTAGAACCTAATAAAGAGAATATATTCAGGACCTGTCACTTGGTGGATTATAATATTCTGGACTCTACCAGACTTGCTTTTCAGTGCATAATAGCTAAAAAAAAAAAATCTCTTTATTTGACTGCAGATTTTCAGAAAAACCCACTGTTTAAATTCTATTAGGTACCCAGAGGCACAAACTATTTAGGATAAATCAGCCACTCGGTTTCTTCAATTTCTTATTCATAACAAAAATGAAAGCTCAATTTCAGGATTCCATCCTTTTAAATTAAACTTTGAATTATATATGAAAGTTAATGTGATAATGCATTATGACATTATAGAATGCATTATTGTGCATTAAAGAATTGTTGGCTAATCAAAAGATAGGTTAATTTGATGTTCCCTTGGGATATTCAATGTATACAACTATACAACTAATACACTCTTATTAAGTGCTTTTATTCCGTCCTTTGAGAAACTATTCCACATGCTACTGCCTTATTAAGTTGTTCAAAAATAATTTGTTGTTTTCAGCAGTCAAGAGACTAACTTGGGAATGCACACTAAAGCTTTTTTTCAAGGTGGAGTTGATTTTTTTTTTTTTTTTTTACAAAATTTTAAACTTACTTCATTAAAAAAAAGCCCTGGAGTTTAAATATTTGTTAAAGCATTTGCAAAATTAGCGTGCTCAGAAAGCACTAATGAGTCTGTAAGTTTACTTCTATGATTGGGTTTGGAGCTCATTGTCTTCATGATAATTTCCCGGGGTAAACCATGATACATGACTGTAATAAGCACAACACTTCCGCTCCAACCAAAACTAATGTGAAGTCCAGTACACATCCACATGGGGATAAAGCAGCTTGGGAAAGTGTGTTAGGAGTTTAATAGTGATATTATAAACTGTATGGTGAGCAGTTAAAATCTTTGTTCCTATAGAACATCATATAGTGTAAAATAATCTCGTGATAATGGGGACTAATTTTTTACAGCATGTTTGAATTTCTGTAAGAAAAATGTGCCATATTTGAGTCATAATAGCTACAGTAATTTAACGTTTAGGTTTGAAAGTAAGCAAGCATGGAAAAAAAAAAATACAGATGTAAAAGGTGCAGTAAATCTAGATCCACTATTTCATTTTAAAAATGAATCGCACATTTCTTGACAGTACATATTCTAACATTCTGCTCTGATGCAAAGGGTAAAAAGCATAAGCAATAACATGAAATTAGGAAGCAAAAGAAAATATACAGAGATGTAAACAAGACAGCTAACACCACAGAAAAGTAGGAAATGTTTAATACTGAACAAAACCCTTATATTGTTAATTAGCAAAAGGCTTAACTAAAGATCCCTTTTAGAAAGCATGGTAGTAACATAGTAACATAGTAGATGACGGCAGATAAAGACCCGAATGGTCCATCCAGTCTGCCCAACCTGATTCAATTTAATTTTTTTTACATTTTTTCTTCTTAGTTATTTCTGGGCAAGAATCTAAAGCTCTACCCGGTACTGTGCTTGGGTTCCAACTGCCAAAATATCCGTCAAAACCTACTCCAGCCCATCTACACCCTCCCAGCCATTGAAGCCCTCCCCAGCCCATCCTCCCCCAAACGGCCATATACAGACACAGACCGTGCAAGTCTGTCTAGTACTGGCCTTGGTTCAATATTTAATATTATTTTCTGATTCTAGATCCTCTGTGTTCATCCCATGCTTCTTTGAACTCAGTCACTGTTTTCCTCTCTCGCGAGCGCATTCCAGGCATCCATCACCCTCTCCGTAAAGTAGAATTTCCTAACATTGCTCTTGAATCTACCACCCCTCAACCTCAAATTATGTCCTCTGGTTTTACCATTTTCCTTTCTCTGTAAAAGATTTTGTTCTACGTTAATACCCTTCAAGTATTTGAACGTCTGAATCATATCTTTCCTGTCCCTCCTTTTCTCTAGGGCAGGGATCTCAAAGTCCCTCCTTGAGGGCCGCAATCCAGTCGGGTTTTCAGGACTTCCCCAATGAATATGCATTGAAAGCAGTGCATGCACATAGATCTCATGCATATTCACTGGGGAAATCCTGAAAACCTGACTGGATTGCGGCCCTCAAGGAGGGACTTTGAGACCCCTACTCTAGGGTATACATATTCAGGGCTTCCAGTCTCTCCGCATTCATCTTCTGGCACAAGCCTCCTATCATTGTCGTCACTCTCCTCTGGACCGCTTCAAGTCTTCTTACATCCTTTGCCAGGTACGGTTTCCAAAACTGAACACAATACTCCAAGTGAGGCCTTACCAACACCTTCTTCCTTCTACTGGCTACGCCTCTCTTTATACAGCCCAGCACTAAGGACACAGGATGGGGGCACTGGGGGCACTATGGACATGGCAAGGAAGGAGGGAGGGTATAGAAAGGGACAATTGTTGGGCCTGAGTGCAGAAAGAAAGAAATGAAAGAAAGGATACACAGTCAATTAATAGATGTCCCCTTTTGATGAAAAAAATAAATGGTCACGTTACCTCTGACTTACTTTCTCTGCAGCAGAGTCGGCAGTCGTGCAGAGGTGCAGGAAGGTCCCGCGCTAACTCGTCTGCCGGCTCTGCTCTGGAAGAATTAAGTTATGTCGGAGAGGGTGAACCCGGCAGACGCAGTCATTGCGGGACTTTGCCACAACTCCCTGCGTCTGCCGGATCCACCCCCTCCGACGTAACTTACTTCTTCTGGAGCAGAGTCAGAAGACGAGTAATCGCGGGACCTTCCAGCATGTGGCTGCTGAGTCCACTCCAGATCAAGTACGTCGGAGTGGGGTGGACTGGCAGCCGGCAGCTACAATCATTGTGGGACCTTGCTGCATGAAGGGAGAGGTAGGAGCAGGATTGCTGGAATAGAAGAGTGGTGGAGGGAAAGAAAGGGGGCAGGGTGGTATGGAAGGGTGATGCTGATAGAATTGATGTACAGAGAAAGGGGAGAGACATAAGAGGGAAGGATATCGGAGGGAGAGAAAGGGGGCAGATGCTGATTGAAGAGGGGTGGATGGCGAGAGAAAGGGTAGACATTGGATGTAGTGGGGAGTCTATGCTGAATGGAAGTGCAGATGGGAGAGATAAGGGAGCAAATGCAGGAAGGAAATGGGAGGAGAGAAAGAGGGGAGCAGACGCTGGATGGAAGTGGACAGAGAGAGGAGAAGGTACTAGATGGAAGGGTTGGAGAAAGAGGGTACACGATGGAAGGAAGGGATAAATAAAAGGAGGACCCATAATGAGGAGAAAAGGATTGAGTTAGGGAAACACTGGAGGGATGAGGGAAAGAAGTGGCAAGCTTTAGGTAGACAGTAAAAAAAGACATTGATGAGAGGGTAGTAAGAATGTAATCTAGACAGATGCAGAAAATAAATTGAAAAGGAAAATGAGGGAAGAAAGGGAAAGGGATTGCAGAGGAGAGGTGTGGGAGAGGGAAGGAGAGGAGAGAGATAACAGACCAATGGGGGTGAAGGGAGAGATGGAAGGGGGAGGCATACAGTTTCTAGAAGGGGCATAGAAGGAGAGAAGATGCCATATAGGGGAAGAGAGACGGCAGACAGTGGATGGAAGGAAGAGAGTTACAAGAAGATGAGGAAAGCAGAAACTACAGAAGACAAAGGTAGAAAATAAATTCTATTTATTTATTGCTTTAGGAGACATGTGTCACTGTTTCTGTGGTGTTGCATTGTATGCAGAGTCCAGCTTCTTGCTGGTTCAATTTAACCTTTGTCTATGTATTTCTATTTTATCCCCCCTTTTACAAAACTGTGGAGCGTTTTTTAGCCATGGTTGTAGCCATGGTTGTAGCAGCTCTGATGCTCAGAATTCTATGAGCATTAGCGCTGTTACCACCGTGGCTAAAATCCACACTACAATTTTGTAAAAGGGGGAGGGGTTAGTTTGTGATGATATATTCCATACTAGGCGAAGGTGTTTTCTGTGTTCTTCAATGGATGTATTGCTGTTGTACTTCTTACTGCAGTATGTAAGATGCTGCCTTTTCCTAGGTACTCATGTGTGACATGTGGCTTGTTACTAAAAATCATGTTTTTCGTACAGATGGGGGGGTGTCAAAAAATGATGGGCCCCAGGTGTCACATATGCTAGGTACTCCTGTTCTCCTGTTTTTTCTTCTTTGTTTTGCAGACTGATCAGTCGGGTCACACCCTGATGTAGCCTGTCAGTGAAACGCTGGCCTCCGTTGGTGTGACCATCAGCCCTAAGATAAGTGGGATTTTTTCCTCTATCAAAAATCTTTTGTATGTGAAGCATAGTTTTTGCTCAAATGGTATAATGCTCACTTCTAAACGAAGGTTTTGCCTGTGAGGTTACCGCTCAACCACCTTTATATCCACCTTTGTGGTGGTGGGAGGGCCCGTTCTGAGGCTTTTTCCTTCTTTTGGAGCAAACCTTGAGCTTTACCGGCTTCTCATTATTTCTGCAGAATTTCACAACTGTAACATCTTTCTTTTATACCAGTCTCCAATTGAAATAGTTTTGTCTACATATGCTAGGTACGCCACTGCATCTTCCATATATAGAATCATTCTTCATGGTGTATAGGTGAAAATATCTGATAGCCTAAACCTTCCAGTTGTTATTCATTGTTTTCCAAGATGCGATATGCATAGAATTCCACAAATTGGCCTTTCCTTCTCTTTACCATTTTTCTGTTGAATCCCATAGGGCTTTTCTTTGTGGTCCCATTTCAGAAAGCATTTTCTCAGAAACACGGAATCAAATTTGAACTTTCTATCTTGAGAGGGTCAGAGTTCTGTAGTTGCCTTGATGTTGCTCACAGCATATATTAAGGTCCATCTTGGAAATGTGCTTCGAATTGACATGTGTAAATTTATGGCACAGTTCTCTCACTACTATAGCAATTTATTGAAAGAATCAGCCACCTCTCTCAAACAAGAGTTGTACAGCATGAACGCACAAGTTTAAGAAATGCTGCAGCATAAGCTTGGTTAGTTTGTCTTAGCTGCACAGCAAGCTCTCTGGGTTATCACTTCAAAAATAAATACATGTGTTTATTCATTTTCTTTTCTTTTTCTTTTTATTTAGTTTTTAATGCAACAGAAAGTGCAATACAATTTACATACAAATAATAATAATCAAATAAGCACTTATAAACAATTGGAATCTTACATACAAATAATAATAATCAAATAAGCACTTATAAACAATTGGAATCTATTCAAAAAAATAAAAATTCCCTCTCTCATCCATCATTACCATCAGGAATAATACCAAACCAAAAGATGTACCCCCCTCCCGCTCCCTCCCCCCCAGTTGTGTGGGTACAATACAATGGAAAATAAAGATAAAGAGCAACTATAACAAATCTACAAAAGATGTCAATGGGCCCCAAACCAATTTGAATATCTTATTATGTCACAGCAAGTCAGCATTCATTTTTTTCATACTTATAAGTTAAGCATAAGCTCGCCCACCAGAGAGGAAAACTAAGGCAATTCCAATTCTTCAATTGCGAATAATCATTTGCATGGCTATCCCGGTCATAATTAGGAAAAGCCTGCATTTATAGCGGTCTATGTTTATTCATTTACAATTTGTGAGCCTATAGATTAATAAACATATCCTAGAAAACAAATTTAAAATTCACAAGTGCTATAAAAGTGCTAAAAATTACAAATCTATGATATATAAAGAACAGATGTTTAGGGCAATTTTCATGGGTGCTTCTCTATGTATCGTAAGGGTAAACGTACACGTTTGGGGCTTGTATGCATGCATTTTTAACCACAGTGAGTAGTGGTTTTCTCTGTGAACAAACAGGGTAAGGCAATTTCATAGAGGTAACATCATCCTTGAAGGTTCATGTTCAGATTTACTATTGGAGGTCCTAATTCTATTAAAAGTCCTACCATTAGGCGTCTAGATTGGCATGCTTAGCCAATCTAGGCACTTAACTTAGGGGTCCAATTACTAAAGCGCGCTGATTTAGCGCACGCTACTCAATTTAGCATGTGCTAAATCAGCGCACTTTAGTATAAGGACCCCTTAATATTTTAATTGATTCAGTCGGTGCTTTTAAATGAACAACACCATTTAAAAAAACAATTTGCTGGTAGGTAGTAGGTACCTAATTTGGTAGGTGGGATGTAGGTACCTGTACACCGAGGTGCCTTCTGGTGCCTACCCAAAAATTACTCATGGTTAAGGGCAGAGCAGTGACATGAGGTCAGTGCCTTCAAGCGATTCAGCGATTCTGCAGGATCGCAGAAGTTCCTCCATGTTACCTCCGCTGCGGGCTGCCAGATGCCAGCGGCTTTTCCTCCTTCCCTCCGGCTGCCAGTGAATGCCCTTGCCCAGTACACTCTTGCAGCCCAGCCCCAACCTTGCCTACCTCCATGACTGTCTCTGCTATTCTTCTGCTGCATACTTCAAAAGCACACTATCCTCTTTTTGTCCCAGCCACATTGGAACTGATAGACCAGCCCGGATCACCTCCATGATTTAAGCCACCATAGCTAAACCTCATGTCAGCCCAAACTGCAGAATTATCTCAGCAAGGCAAAATAATAATAACCCTTAGGTGCAGTTGAGGCAGTGTTTTGGATTTACATGCAGGATTCTGGATTTCCAAAATTATGTATCTAATTTTCTCAAAAATTATATGCCTATTAAATTGGACCATGAGTATGTCCATACAGTTTCAATGGGATAAATTTTAGAGGGAAATTATGCACTTATTTTCCCTTCAAAATTGATATGATTTTTGTATATTCTTGCTTCAGAAATTTGGTGGTCTATTACAAAACTAGGTTACATTCAGCTGACTGCCTTATTCTTGTACTGTTGTTTCTGAGCTCTGAGAGCCTGTATAGATTACTGTCAACAGCAGGACCTTGTAGTAGATATCATTATTTATTGTGTGATGTTACAACAGTGCAGTAGGCCAACAAAAATGATGAGCTAAGATGTTGGAATCTGTAAACCTGACACCAAGTAGAGCTTTGGGACAAAGGGAATATTTCCACATGTATTTCTAATAAATATTTCACCATCACAAATCATTCAGGTAGCACTCTCAACTGACACACAATATAACAAAAAGGCCATGTGAGCTTACTGTTCAAAGAGCTGATTTGTCTGTTTTAAGGAGAACACACTAATAGTTGTACTAACAAATTAAAAACAGCACTACAAACAGCAAAATATAAGATGATTGGAGAGTCAGAATAGCAACAAAGGAGACAATAACCCCCAAATTCAATAAATGGCACTTTGGGTTATGCATGCAAATTAATTTGTTCATGCAATTTAATTGCATAACGAGCCAGTTGGCGCTAATAGTTGGCTTCTTAGAAAGCCGTTTGTGTTAATTGGTTTTAAAATATAGGTGTGTAAATTTAAGCATGGGATCCACATCTACAATTTACACGTGGCATGGAAATGAGAAGGGACATGGGTGAATCGGGGGCATTCCTCAAAGTTAGTTATATAATTATAGAATAAGAGACATGCATGCCTAACTTTAGATATCAGGTTTCTCATCATGTTTCCATTGGTGTAAATGAACATGCCTGAAGTTAGGTGTGGCCCATAAGCATAAGCACTATTCCATAAACTGTGCCTAACTTGCCCCCCTTTTACAAAGCCACAAAAGCATTTTTTAGTGCAGGCCGGTGCGCTGAAAGCTCTGCGCTACTCCCGATGCTCATAGGAACTCTATGAGTGTCAGGAGAAGCAGAGCATTCAGCACATTGGCCTGTGCTCAAAACCGCATTTGCAGTTTTGGAAAAAGGGGGGGGGGAGTTAAGCACTGTTTATAGACTAGCATTTATTGGGAAGGGTTCTGGGGGTGCACCTTGGCAGGAGAGATTGGCCATCTTTCCTGCCAGTATTGGTGGGGGTGTTGGGGGTACGCCTTGGCAGGAGAGATTGGGCATCTCTCCTGACAGTATTTGGGGGGGTTCTGAGAGTGTACCTTGGCAGGAGAGATTGGGCATCTCTCCTGCCGGTAATTCGAGGGGGGGGGGTAAGGGGGTGCGCCAAGGCAGGAGAGACTGACCATCTCTCCTGCCGGTATTTGGGAGGGTGGGTCTGGGGTACACCTCGACAGGAGAGATTGGGGGTGTTGGGGGTGCGCCTTGGCATGAGAGATTGGGCCTCTCTCCTGCCGGTATTCTCAGGGGTGGGGGTGTTGGGGGTGTGCCCAGCAGAAGAGATTGGGCATCTCCCTGGAAAAGCGGAGACTTAGAGGAGACATGATAGAAACCTTCAAGATCCTGAAGGGTATAGAAAAAGTAGACAGGGACAGATTTTTCAGATTATGGGGAACCACAAGTACAAGGGGGCACTCGGAAAAATTAAAAGGAGACAGGTTTAAAACAAATGCCAGAAAGTTCTTTTTCACCCAGAGGGTGGTGGACACATGGAACGCGCTTCCGGAGGCTGTGATAGGCCGGAGCACGTTACAAGGCTTCAAAGAAGGTTTGGATAGGTTCCTAGAGGATAAAGGAATTGAAGGGTACAGATAAGAGTAGCGGTAGGTTATAGGGATAGCCTGGGACCATTGCTCAGGCAATGGGCCTGATGGGCCGCCACGGGAGTGGACCGCTGGGCGAGATGGACCTCTGGTCTGCCTCAGCGGAGGCAACTTCTTATGTTCTTATGTTCTTATGCAGGTGGCTTCGGGCTGCGGGTGGCTTCTGGCGGCTTCTGGCTGTGGGCAGCTTTGGGCTTTGGGCTACAGGCTTTGGGTGGCTTTGGGCTTCCCAGCACCAGATGCATCAGACTACCAGACGCACCTACGTGAAGAGGATGAAAAACCAAGAAGAAAAAAATTCTGAACCAAATTTTTTTTTCTTGGTTTTTTCTCCTCTATAGGTGGGTGCTATGCACTCTATTACAAGGTGCATCTTATGGTTCGAAAAGTACGGTATATATATTGAAGGAAGTTTATTAAAGTGAGTCAATTCATATTCATAGCAGTAGAAAGTTGGATGTGTTTGGTACATGGCTAAAGTACATCTTTCCAGCTATGAGATAATGTTGCCTTTAGTATGGGCCATTAAAATAATTATGTACTTACAGACACTTGTTTTGTAGACAGTAAGGGCCAAATTCTATAAATGGTGTCTCAATTGTAGGCAGTGGTAGGTGTTCTACTACTGTCTAACAAGCCAATCAAAACATACATTTGCATTTTTTTTGTTAAACACCCCGAGCCAGGCTGTCTGTTTGCTCTCCTCTTACTTCTGTGATTTTCTCTTCTTCCTTTTCTGCTCTTTCATCTCTTTTCTTTCCTCTCCAGGTTGCCATTATGCCCTTGCCTGGACCCTCGCAGCACTGTATTGAATGTTATGCTTTATTGTATCACTGGCTTGTCCAGCTTCGGCCTCATTGTTCTTATCATATTTTTTTATTCACTTGTGTTTTGTATTTGATGAAAATTCTAATAAACATATTTGAAATCGAAGTTTTAAGGGACCTTGAATATGTGTACCATCTAAGGATTGCAATTTCAAGAGAAACAAATTACCGTATTTTCACGCATATAACGCGCGCGTTATACGCGTTTTTACCTACCGCGCATACCCCTCGCGCGTTATATGCGTGAGCGCGGTATACAAAAGTTTTTAAACATAGTTCCCACCCCGCCCGACGCCCGATTCACCCCCCCAGCAGGACCGCTCGCACCCCCACCCCGAACGACCGCTCGCACGCGCTCCCACCCGCACCCGCATCCACGATCGGAGCAAGAGGAAGCCCAAGCCCCTCTTGCAAGGTGGGGCCTAAGGCGCGTGGGCCAATCAGAATAGGCCCTGGAGCCTTAGGTCCCACCTGGGGGCGCGGCCTGAGGCACATGGGCCCAACCCGACCATGTGCCTCAGGCCGCGCCCCCAGGTGGGACCTAAGGCTCCAGGGCCTATTCTGATTGGCCCACGCGCCTTAGGCCCCACCAGTAGGCAGAGCTTTAGGACGGATGGGCCAATCCTGCCTCATTCCTTCGTTGGCTGCCTGCCGGACAGGCGGGTTTGGCTCCCGTCTGTCCGGCCAACTACCAAAGGTACGGGGAAGGGGGGTGGGGGGGTCGTGGGGGTCGGCCAGGGGGGTCGCGGGTCGGCTGGGGGGGCGGTCGGAGGTTCTTGGGGGGGGCGGTTGTTGGGGGGGGGGGGGGGGTTTGCGTCGAGGGCAGGAGGGCCTGGGATCCCTCCTGCCCGTAATGTAGTGCGGGGTGGGGTTAGGGGGTCGCCTTGGCCAGGAGGGTTTGGGCTCCCTCCTGGCCCGATATTGTTGGGGAGTCGGCGGTCCTTCGGGGTGGGGGTGCGAGTGGTCCTGCCGGGGGGGGATGTATCGGACGTCGGGGGGGGCATCAGGCTTTCAGGATGGGGACAGACCTTCAAGGGGGGACAGTGCACGGAAAGTCAGGGGGGGTGAACGGAGAGTCGGGACAGCGCACGGAAAGTCAGGGCAGTGCACGGAAGTCAGGGGGGGTGAACGGAGAGTCGGGACAGCGCACGGAAAGTCAGGGCGGGCGAAAGGAGCGTCGGGCATCATGCGCGGTATACCCGTGAGCACGGTATACAAAAGTTTTTGTACATATCATCGTGATTTCTGCGCGCTATACCCGTGTGCGCATTTTACACGGGTGCACGTTATTTGCGTGAAAATACGGTATTAATTAATAAATATGCAATGATTGGATGGAGAGGCTGTATATATAGGGAGTATTCTCCAGGTATGGTCTCCAAGTCTCTGAGCACATTGTCTTTTTGAATGATTCCATGAAAAGTGTACATGTATATTTGAAAGTTGTGCACATCTGAGGAGTTTCTTTACTTTAATAAGTTTCCTCCAAAGTATACAGATTGTGATATTTAAGTCTGTCCCCATTCACCTTATGACAAAGACCATGCACCATTTTAGTAGCCTTCCTCTAGACCAGTGGTCTCAAACTCAAACCCTTTGCAGGGCCACATTTTAGATTTGTAAGTACTTTGGAGGGCCTCAGAAAAAAATAGTTAATGTCTTATTAAAGAAATGACAATTTTGCATGAGGTAAAACTCTTTATAGTTTATAAATCTTTCCTTTTGTTTAAGTCTTAATAATAATATTGTAATTTATAGCTAAAGAGACATAAGATCAAGAAACTGTTTTATTTTACTTTTGTGATTATGATAAACATACTGAGGGCCTCAAAATAGTACCTGGCGGGCTGCATGTGGCCCCCGGGCCGCGAGTTTGAGACCACTGCTCTAGACCAACTCAATCCTTTTTATATCTTTTTTTAAAGGTGCAGCCTCAGGAATTGTACACAATATTCTAAATGAGGTCTCACCGTAGTCTTATACAGGGGCATTAATACCTCCTTTTTCCTACTTGCCATACCTCTCCCTAAGCACCCTACCATCTTTCTAGCTTTTGCCGTCACCTTTTCAACCTGTTTGGCCACCTTAAGATCATCATATACAATCACACCCAAGTTCCGCTCTTCTCTCATGCACATAAGTTCTTTACCCCTAAACTATACCGTTCCTTTGGGGTTTTGCAGCCCAAATGCATGACCTAGCATTTCTTAACATTAAGGGCTCCTTCTACGAAGGTGCGCTAGAGCCTTAAGGCGCAGAATAGCGTGTGCTAAATTGCCGTGTGCGCTAGCCGCTACCGCCTCCTTTTGAGCAGGTGGTAGATTTTCAGCTCAGCGCATGCGCTAATCCGGTGCGTGCGATAAAACCGCTAGCGCACCTTCATAAAAGGAGCCCTAAATTTTAGCTGCCAAATTTCAGATCATTCTTCAAGCTTCGCCAGATCTTTCTTCATGTTATTTACACCATCTGGGGCATCTACTCTATTGCAGATTTTGATATCATCCGCAAAGAGGCAAATCTTACCTGACAGCCCTTTGGCAATATCATTTATAAAAATGTTAAAAAGAACAGGCCGAAGAACAAAACCTTGAGGCACCCCACTGGTAACATCCCTTTCCTCAGAGTTATCTCTGTCGCCTTCCACTTCATTTATCTGTATCCCCAAAGATCCAAATCCAAACCCCTGTGCCAATAGGATTACTGACAAGCAAATTAGCCAGGTTTGGTGTTAGAAATATAGAGAATGTATTTATTTTGCTGATGGCACATAATGTTGATCAGAAAGTGCAAATTAGGTATGAGATTTTTAGTGAATAAACAAGCTAGAATGTAGGATTTATTTGGGAAAGTAAACACACACATTCCCTACAGGTTAAGACTGGGCCTCCTAACTAGTTTCCCTCTATTGCACAGAAAGCTGATATGACCTGTGCACACAGGGAAGGTCCTTCTCTGCAGCTGGAGCCTCTGGCATGGTGCAGGATCAGGCATGCTGCCCAACACGGTCTGTGTGGGGAAGATGTTTGTCAGGCAACAGGAATGCTGTGGGTGTTCTGAAGGAGGCCAATATACTGAAATGGCAGAAGTCTAGGTCTGGCACTCTCTTCAGACCTCTGTCATATACTCAAAGGGTGGAAGCTCAGGCATAGCATAGCCAGCAGGTCTCCGGATCAGGAACCTGCAGCATGCCCCCCTTCTTAGAGAGTCTGTCAGGAACCCCCAGCTTGGGGTCCCTTCTTAGTGAGTGATAGCCAGGGACCATGAGCCCTTTTGGAAATTTATAGTCTTTTGGATGTGGTTCCTATCTGGGAAGATGATGCTTTTCACGCCTCCTAAACTAAACTAAACTAAGCCTTAAGTTTATATACCGCATCATCTCCACGGAAGTGGAGCTCGACACGGTTTACAAAGCTTAAAAATATAAGAAGAGAGAAGAGAAAGATTTACAAGAGCATATGAATAGAGGGGATGTAAACAGGAGAAGAAATGTTATATGTTAGAAAAAAGCCAGGTTTTCAGTTGTTTTCAGAATAGTTGGAGGGAGCCCAGGTTCCGCAGCAGGATAGTGAGATCCTTCCAAAGGCCCGTGATTTTGGAGAGGAGGGATTTTCCCAGTTTGCTTGTGTGGAGGATGCCGTGTAGAGAGGGGAAGGATAGTTTATGTCTGTGGGCGGATCTGGTGGTAGCAGGCGTCGAGGCGATGTAGGATAGAGGGATTAGGGGCGGAAGGATGCCGTGAATGATCTTGAAAGCCAGGCAGGAGCATTTGAAATGAATTCTGGAAAGTACTGGGAGCCAGTGAAGATTGGTAAGTAGTGGGGAGACGTGATCAAATTTGCGTTTTGCAAAAATCAGATTGGCTGCAGTATTTTGGATAAGCTGGAGTCTGCGAAGACTTTTTTTGTTAGGCATAAATAAATGGCATTACAGTAATCGAGTTTGGATAGGATGATGGATTGTAAAAGGACGGTGAAATGTTTTTGGTGAAAGTAGGATCTTACTTTCCTCAGCATGTGGAGGCTGAAAAAACATGATTTTGCCAAGGAATTCAGGTGATCGTTGAGGGAGAGGGAAGAATCGATAATGATGCCAAGGACCTTGCTTGAGAACTCAAGGTGCAGAACAGGGCCTGTGGGTAGTGTGAAGAAGGTGGGCAGGTATACTAATTTTGGGCCGAGCCAGAGTAATTTTGTTTTTGATTCATTTAATTTCATCTGTACAGAGAGGGACCAGGCGTGAAGTCTCATTATGCATGAAGTGATGTTCTCTTGGAGGTTTGTGAGGTTCTGGTCTGTTTCGAGGAGGATAAGGATATCGTCGGCATATGTGTATATTGTTTCAAGGGGGGATAGTTTGAGGAGCTTCAGGGAGGTCATATACATGTTGAAGAGAATAGGGGATAGGGGAGAACCCTGTGAGACACCACAAGATGGTGTCCACGGAGCGGATTTGGAGCCATTTGTGTTGACAATGTAGGAACGAGATTGGAGGAAGTTTGAGAACCACTTTAGGACAATGGAGTCTATTCCTATCTCAGAAAGTTGTAAAATTTATAATAATAATAATAACAGCTTATATACCGCAATACCGTGAAGTTCTATGCGGTTTACAAAAGATTAAGCAAAGGTACAAATTGACTGACTTCAAGAGGGGAAGAAGAAAGAGAAGTAATTAGACAGGAAATTCATTGTTGAGGAGAAAAGTGATCAAAAGGACAGTAGGTCGCTATTGAGAGGAAAGAGTATGTCATGGTGCACGACATCGAAAGCCGCGGAGAGATCGAACTGTAGAAGAACCTCAAATTTGTTTCGAGCGTGTAGTTGTTGCACCTTTGAAATTAAGGAAACTAGGAGGGACTCGGTGCTGAAATTGGGCCTAAATCCGTATTGGTAGTGTTGGAAAATGGAGAATCTCTCTAGGTAAGAGGAGAGCTGAGTAGCGACTATGGTCTCTAGAAGTTTTGTTAAAAGAGGGATGTTTGCTATGGGGCGGTAGTTCGATGGTAAGGAAGGGTCGAGATCGGCTTTTTTCAGAAGAGGGGATAAGGCAATGTGTCCCATTTCTGTGGAGAACAGGCCCAATAGTAAAACTTTATTTATAAGGCTAGTAAGGGAAGAGATGGCCTGCGCAGTAATGTTTTCGTAAAGGTAGGATGAGAAAGGATCTAGGATGCATTTGCAGGATTTAAGTTTGAGGCAAAGTTTAGAGATCTGGGATTCGGATACGAGTTCGAAAGTAGTCCATGATCTATCAGCAGGGATAGGGTCAGAGTCTTTCAGATGAAGAGAGTTGTAAGAAATAGGCCTCCTGTTATGACCTCTTGACATGAGCATCTCCAGAAATATCCTCTCAATATCAACACAGGCAAATTCCAGGAACCTTGGCTCCTCACTAGTGCCCCCCCCCCTGAATGTTTCAACCCCAAGTTGTCTAAAAGAGCCAACTTGCTCCAAGCTGGAACACATGATGATAACAAGTCCCTGTTGTTTCAGTTCAGTATATCACTGATAAGACACTGAAGAAACAGAAGTAGGCCAGGTATTTTTCCTGCTTGAGCCACAGTCTTTTTTTTTTTTGTCTATTCAATAATTTTTATTATAATTTGAATAATACATTATCCAATCACATAAGGAAAAAAAAAGAAATCTCTAAACAAATTATACATAATTAATCATACATACATAAATCTTTTTTAAGCCCACAAAAATGGGGAGACATAGGACATATATACAGCAGAAAAATATAAGGAAAAGAAAAAGAATACTTCTCAGATCACCTATGTGATCCTCAAAAACATTCCTTACTATACTAGGGATATATTTCACCTCACATTTCTTAGTGATGAAACTGAAAGAGAATTAATCTTATTTCTGTTCTCGGGCCACTAAAAATTGCTGTAATTGAACAGGATCCCAAAAAACATATTCAACCTCTTTTAATTTAATTAAGCATTTACATGGAAATTTCAAATAAAAAGACGCCTCTAGAGCCAAAACTCTGACTTTTAATCGCAAAAACTCTTTCCTTCGAAGTTGAGTGGCTCGAGAGACATCCGGAAAAATTCTGACTAAATCACCACAAAACTTTGTTAATCTATTTTTAAAATAAAGCTTCATAATTAACATTTTATCAATCTCACTCATGCATGTTATTACCAGTGTGGATCGATTCTAATTCACATCTTGAGTATCTTCCAGAAAATTAGTCAAATTAACTTCAGTTGTGACCAGATGATCCACATCCTGGGCAGATTCTTTCTTATTTTGAGGAACATAATAATAATTATTTATTGGAAAATTCTCCGCATTGGGCAATCCCAGTATTTCTTTTTAAATATTTCTTTAACAAAATAACATGTAACTTCCCCACCCCCCTTTTCCCTTTTTCCCTCACTTTCAAGTCTGTCCAGTTAACATCCTTGGTGTTCACTTTCATTATTTTTTAATTATTTATCTTTTTTAAATTTTTATTGTAAACCGGCCAGATACTTGTTGATGGTCGGTATATTAAAAGTCAATAAACTTGAAACTTGATCAGGTGAAAGTAAATGAGTTACAGGGAAATTGACCAATCGGAGATTTTTCACATATTTTCCATAGATTCAATTTTAGCATGTATCACCGTAGAATCTTTAACAGCAGATATTGAGACTGCTTGAAGTGTATTACATTGAGCATCCATGATGTTTAGTCGTTTATCCAAACAAGTCAAATTGGAATCCACATTTTCTAATTTATAAGAAACAGCCTGTGAAAAGTCGAGCCACAGTCTCTGTGTAAAATTTATGTGCAGGCCTCGGAAGAAACAAGTAAGGAGGTACATTGCAACAATACTGACTTTTTGACAAAAATTGAGTGTTTAGCAACGCAGTCACAACGGGCAACCAGCTCCTGAAAAAGCTTTAACTGTGAAACAGGGAAGCTTCATTGATCATCATAAGTCTCCCAGTCTATGCTAAGTTAGTGTGATGTAAAGAAATAAAATAAAAAGAAAATAGTATAAAAAAGATTAAGCTATAAAATAAAATAAAAGAGAGGTTTTTATGGAATAAGACAAAATAAATTCTACGGCCTATTCCTTCAGAGCACTTGAAGTCTTTTCTTCCCTAATAATTTGTTAATTTAGCAAACATTTATATCTTAATTATTTCAGTGGGTTGGATATATTCTATACATGTACAAGATTCTTTATCTGAAATTCTAAAAACCAAAAAGCTCAAAAAAAAAACATTTTTGTTGTAACATTGTTACATTAGTAATTTGTAAAAAAAAAAAAAAAGCTTGCTTTTAGCATCAAAAGTGAAACTTGTCCCAAAGTCACTTTAAGGACTTCACTCCAGATTGATAGTTGTTCATTTTTTCATCTTATCTTACACTGGTGTACCTCTGAGGTGTTGCCAGTGGCCACAGTGATTCATATTTGTTGCCTTGCTGCAGCCTCACATGCTTTTCTTTGTTACGTCCAGCAAGGAAGGAAAAAGGAAATGATGTCAGCAAGGCAGAAGGCAGTAGAGCAGGGGTGTCAAAGTCCCTCCTCGAGGGCCGCAATCAAGTTGGGTTTTCAGGATTTATTCCAATGAATATGCATGAGATCTATTAGCATACAATGAAAGCAGTGCATGCAAATAGATCTCATGCATATTCATTGGGGAAATCCTGAAAACCTGACTGGACTGCGGCCCTCGAGGAGGGACTTTGACACCCTTACAGTAGAGAGAAGACTGCAAGGTTGCAGAAGGTGATAAATATGAATCGCTAAGGCCACTGGTAACATATCATTCCATAAACTGAAAAAATTCTAAAATCCAAAATTTCTCTAGTTCTGAGCATTTTAGATAAAGGATTGTGAACCTGTACTGACCCTCTTACCTTACCTTAGGCCCACTTTTATCAAGCTAAGTTAGTGTTTGTTTTTTGTTTTTTTTTTATTGCAGGCCGCTGCAGTAAGAGATCTGACGCTCATGAAATTCCTAGGAGCGTCGGATCCTTTACAGCAGTGAACAGCAAATTTTTTTAAAAAAATCCTAACACAACTTAAAAAATACGATCATGTTACTCCCCTACTTCGAAATGCCCATTGGCTGCCAATTAATCAAAGAATTTATTACAAAATCTCTCTCATAACATTTATAACAATTCATTCTAAACTGCCCTAATTTATTGATAAATATCTTATCCCAAATGACCCACCCCACAGTCTTAGATCATCTAATCATAATTTGCTGACGGTCATATAATAGGAACCAAAAGGCATGACATTTTCTCAGTCGTAGCCCCTCAACTTTGGAATACCCTACCAGCTCTTGTTAGAGATGAAGCTAATCTCGAACATTTCAAAAGCCTACTCAAGAGTCATTTATTTAAAGAAGCTTTTAACATTTGATTTAAATTTTACAGTATCCTTTTTAACTCCCTTAAGGAAATAAGCAGCAACGAGCCATTTCCTTTTGTTTTTTCCTTATTTGTCTTTCGTTCCTATCCAAATTGTATTTCTAACCCTATTTCCTTTTGTCTCCCATCTGTCTGTCTCATTTATCCCTTTTTAATAAGCAATTATTAGTTGATGTTTCTTTGTAATTTGTTTTTGTTGTTTTTTTTTTTTTTGTAAATATTAATGGTATTGTTAATGGCATTTTTATTAAGTTCATACTTTTTAAATATATATTGTAAACTCGCTTAGAAATTAGATAAGCGATTAAATCAAATTTTAATAAAATCTTGAAACCTTGATAAAAGGGGGCCTTAGTATATTGGAAAAAAATAAGGAAGAAAGAAATCAGAGAAATCATGGAGGGAAATAATTGCATTATTGTGACTGGCAAACTTTGTTTTACATTTGGTAAAAGAAGACATTTCTAAACTTAAGCTGACCCAGAAAGAGCACACTGCCCATTAGTCCCAGCAGCCCTCATTAGTTGGAGAAAACTGCTTTACCACATAACTTTCAAATCATCTCTGTGAATTCACTCCTTGCCTCTAAATCTCACTGGTCTCCCAAGTGCTTTGCCTGTCTCATTTCATAAGTTAATGAAACAACTCAATCAAGAAGACTGGTTTGTATTTGAGTGGATCAGGCTTGGTTTGGATGAGTTGAATTTTAAAATAAACTAAGCTCCCTTTATTTTGTAAGTTTTCTCTGCTTTTATATATTTTTCCACATTCTTCTACCTACTTCCATTAGTCCTTATAAAAGAGACTGCTGTTATATTCTAAAAGAAAATCCTAATATGAGCATAATAACATAAACATTGCAAATATTATGAGTATATAAGACTGGAAGCAGAACAACGGAGGAAAAAAAAAAAACCTCATGACTATTGTAAGCGTGTTACACTGTATACAATTAACAAGCAAAAAAAGTGAGGTATGGAAACCAAAAGACCTCCAGACAGAAGTGAAGTCATATAAATAAAAGGTCTTTATTCACAAGAACAATTCATTTCAACACATTTCAATGCTGTCTGTAGCAGGTGCCAAGCTTTGGAATGCGCTGCCTGGTATTCTGCGATTCTGAAATGGGTGATAGAACTTTAAGAAAATGTTGAAAGCACAATTATTTGTCAATGCCTTCATGTGCTAATGCTATTTGCTGTTAAAGCATTACTGTCCTGTAAATATTTTTATGGGATTTTGTCGTTTCATCTTGTAGGATGAATTTGAAAAAAAAGGTTTTAATAATGATACCGTTAGTTAATGTTTTATTGTGTTTGTTCTGTCGAAACGTTTTAGTATTTTTAATACAGCAGTCTCAAGCACGCGGCCCCCCATGGACTATTTTGCAGCCCGCGATTTGTCCTCTCCACTTCCGATTGTGGAGAGGACAATCGCGTACAGACCGTGACTGCTGTAATTGGACTTCCAGAAGTCTCTCTGGAGGGAATGTCGGCAAATGGCTCGCCTAAAGCAGGGGTCCCCAATCTGCATATCCTTCCCGTCTCACTGCACTCCCCCAAGCCACCACAATCGGGAAACAAGCCAGCATCGAGGTCTTTGCTCTCCCTGCTTATCTTCCCCAGCTCAGAGCCGACCAATTCTCGCCACCCGACGTCAATTCTAACATCTGGGAGGAAGTTCCGGGCCAGCCAATCGCTGCCTGGCTGGCCCGGAACTTCCTCTCCAACGTTAGAATGGACGTCGGATGACGAGAATTGGTCGGCCCCGCTCTGGGGAAGATAAGCAGGGAGAGCTAAGACCTCGGCGCTGGCCTGTTCCCCAATGGTGATGGCTTGGGGGAGGGCAGGGAGAAATAAAGAAAGACAGAGGTGGACAGGGAGACAGAAAGAAAGAAGGGAGACGGGACTCAGACAGAAAGGGGCATGGAGAGAGAAAGACAGAAAGAAAGGGCGGGCATGGAATAAGAAAAAAGAAAGAAAGGGGGCACGGAGAGAGAGAGACAGACAGACATATAGAAAGAAAGGGGGCACAATACAAACGTAATAAAAGCCTCATACATAGCAACAATCTCAACCATCAGAAAACATGATAATAATAGCAGGCCTCTTAAAAGTCACAAAAAGGCTACCAGCGCCTCCCCTAAGCACATACTAATTCAGGTCCCATATTTCATCCTACAGAAAAGATGGAGTTTTTACAATATTTTCTTAAAACTACTCAAATTTGTCTGTTGTCGTATGTATCCTGGGAGCTTATTCCACTCTTGGGGACCCACACAGGAAAACATACTAACTCTAGACACCACCAGCTTCACAGTTGAAATGCAGTGCATGCTGTGGTTCATATGACAGAATGCTATCCATCAAATACTTTGGCGCCTGATTATGAATGCAAAGAAACACTGTAACTAATAATGTATGAAGAATTTGATATTCCAGTTTCAACCAATATAAAGATACATAGCATTTAGTCACATGATCCCACTTTCACAATCGAAACGGTTTTCAAACAATCGAGATCTGAGCAACCTGCAGCGCACACAACGACGATACAGGCATCCCCAGAAACACCAAGTTACAGTAGTCAATACTTGCATGGCTAACATCCGCCCTTGCAAGCGGAACACTAAACAAAAAAATGGGACACATACTAATCACTCCAATCCCCAAAGATCAGAAAGCCTCCTCAGCTCTGACACCCAATTTCAGACCCATAGCAAGCATTCCCCTCTTCACAAAGATACAGGAAGGATTGGTCAACCTTCAACTAGTCAACTACCTGGACAAATTTAACCTCCTTAGCGAACACCAATCAGGATTCAGAAAAGGATACAACACAGAAACTGTCCTAGCCTCCTTGCTGAACCACCTTTATGATCTCTTTAGCAAAGGCAAAAGCGCACTGATCCTACAATTAGATCTCAGCAGCGCGTTCGACCTGGTAGACCATGAAATCATGCTACTGTGCCTTGAAGCAATGTGAATCTCGGGAAAGGCAAAGAAATGATTCCAAGAGTTCCTAACAAACAGATCCTACCGAGTAATCAGCAATGGAAACTACTCCAAACCATGGAAAAACCCTTCAGGCGTGCCTCAAGGTTCCCCCCTATCACCCACACTTTTCAATATCTATATCGCCTCCTTAGGTCACCTACTACAAAAACTAAACTTAATACACTACATTTACGCGGATGACATATCCATCCTTATACCCTTAAACGACATCACAAAAGAAATTGTAGATAACCTCTCAAACACAATGACCGAAATCGATAAATGGACCACTAATTTCAAACTAAAACTAAACGCAGAGAAAACAAAAGTCTTTCTGGCTAGTCCTAATGACAAAATTACGAGAACATCGATAAAAATAAACAACCACGAATACCCAATTTCCAAAAACATAAAAATACTGGGTATCACTCTAGACACTCACCTAACTATGACTGACCACACAAACTCACTAGTGAAAAAATGCTTTTACACGCTATGGAAACTAAGAACCATAAAAAAATACTTTGACCCTTCATCATTCAGGTTGCTGGTACAGGCACTGATCCTATCCCTTCTTGACTACTGCAACATCATCTACCTGGGCATCCCACAAAAGACAATAAAAAAACTGAGATTAATACAAAACACCGCCGTTCGCCTAATTTTCGGACTAAGAAAAAACGACCACATCAGCCCCTACTATAAAAAGCTGCACTGGCTTCCAATAGAAGCGCAAATTCTATTCAAATTTGCTTACACCTGTTTCAAACAAGCCTGGGGACTAGCACCTTCATACCTACAAACTCACTTCATCCTACACAACCCCACAAGAACGACCAGAAACAAAAACATCTTTGCATACCCAAAGATTACAGGCTGCAGATACAAATCCTTCATGGACAGAACCTTTAAGTTCCAAGCGAACAGACAGCAAATCTGGCTGAAAAACCACATAAACGAACCAAACATGACTTATAATGCAAATCGATCAAAACCGCCCTATTCGCAAAATTCATTGACTAAAACGGTCCCCTCCCCCACTAAGACTCCTCTCATGGATGTTCTAAATCTTTCAGACACTCATTACCCTTAGATCACCAATTAATATGTAAGTTTCCCATTTAGACTATTGTATTGCATTTAGACTCTTTGTATGGTATTGTATTTAGACTTATTGTATGGTATTGTATTTAGACTCACTGTATTGTATTGTATGTGGATTTAATGTATTGTATTGTATTAAGACCTTTGTTATTCGCTGAATGTCCAGCCTTCTTACAATGTAAACCGCCTAGAAGTCGCCTGACTATGGCGGTATAGAAAAATAAAGTTATTATTATTATGATAACACCACACTCTGCAGGACAGTCTTAAACATGGTACCTGATAAATACGATCACAACTTGTTCAGCAAACGCAACTTAAAAAATACTTTTCCAACCACTGCACATACATGCCCCCTGAATGTCAAACAGGAATCCATTAGCACACCTAAATATTTCACCTCCTTGGATATTACAACTGTAGTATCCAATAAGTCAATTTTATCAGGAAAATCATTTTCAGATGATCAAACAAAATACATCACCTTAGTTTTCTGTACACTTAATTTTAATCTGTTATGATTCATCCAACCTATAATCTCTTTCACGGTGTTATATATTTCTCCTTAAATTACTGTATAATACAAGGGGGTGCTGAAAAGTTCTCAGCCCAACCAACTTCCTAAATTATGAGCATAACATTAGCATTTGCATTCCCGTCACCTGCAACTGAAAGCTAATCACCATCAATCAATAATCACACAACTCAGTTTTATTGGAATAAATATTTGGCCGCAGCTTTATTATGTGTCTGAATATTATCTCCACTTACAATACAATCTGTGTCCAAAAACCAACAAACCCCCAATGCATATTTCACACATCCCCAGGGAGCTATTCGGTGTCGAAACTAGCTCCTGTTAAGTCTTTAAATTTATAACATTCCCCCAAATATGGCCCACGGTGACGCAAGGCCATGCTTCCCCTCCCCTCCCCCCAAACATGACCCACGGTGACGCCAGGTCATGCTTCACCTCTCCCCAAACATGACTCACGGTGACGCAAGGTCATGCTTCCCCTCCCCCCAAACATGATCCACGGTGACGCAAGGCCATGCTTCCCCTCGCAGCGGTATCGCATACGAATGTTACATTTATTTATTTATTAACTGCTCATCTCCCAGATCCAACTGGGCCAAACCCCATTTTCCGCCCCACCCAAAGCTGCGATCACCTCCCCCCAACCCCATAAGCTCCACCAAATCCACCCAGGTCGACATATAACATGTACATCCCCCACCCCACCCCACAACACTAACACAAAACATAACACCAGCACAAATGGGAGGGAGGGAGGGATAATCTTTTCCTGAAGAGATTACTCTACTGTTCCCCTTTCCTCACAGAGTTCACTCCAGCCTGCCACAACATCCAACCAATCATGTGACTGCTCCACCCCATCACCTTAGCAACCTCCCTAATCATTTTTCTTTCTTACAAGCTCTGTCTATTAACCCTTTCTTACTTCCTCTTATAAAATTGTCAATCCTTATTCTACAGACCCTTGATAACACCGCATATATTCTCCTTACCCTCTGTCCCCCCTCCCCCCATCATTCAATAAATATTACCAGCCGGTGACATCAGCTCAGCTAATGTTATATCACACCAGATGAATCTGGTGTTCTTCTTTATTTTGCCACTGTAGCTGAAAAGAGTGTTATTTCATTTTGCAAAGTGCCAATAGTAATGCTATGTTTTGACTTTGTTTCAGTTCATTGATTGAATCATGTCAACAAAAAGTGTAAAATTTTCAGGTGTGGAACGCCGAGCCATCACGTAGTTCCTATTCCTGCAGAAAAAAAAACTCCAAAGGATATCCATGAATGTATAATGAAAATATTGACTGACAAGGTCATGCATTTGGGCTGCAAAAACCCAAGGGAACGGTACAGTTTAGGGGGTGAAGAACTTAAGTGGAACAGTCTCCCGGTAGAGGTGGTGGAGACAGAAACTGTGTCTTATTTCAAGAAAGCCTGGGATAGTCACGTGGGATCTCTTAGAGAGAGGAAGAGATAATGGTTACTATGAATGGGTAGACTGGATGAGCCATTAAACTATTTGCATGTTTTCGCGGGCCTGGGCCCAAAAATTGATATGATTACACCCTGTGATACAAAAAGTATTGAATGCATGATTATATTGTGGGGTAAAGAAGACATTGCCAGTCGCTTGGATTATAACTAATATCAGTATTAGCATGTGGCCACTGAAATGCATTAACATGGAAGTCATCATCTCCCCTTTAGGAGGCGCTAAGGGTTTCATCGTTAAGTCCATGTTAAATCAGTGTGCAGTAATATCAGCTTCCCTATACACTCTCTACTCATTCCAAACCCATGACATCCCATCTTAAAAAAAAAAATTATTACCACACAATTATCACATGCAAATTACTACAGGATGCTTTAACAATAGTAAACATTTTTTGGTGCACTAAGCTCCCCTTTTACAAAGTGGCGGTAGCAATTCCTGGAAAAACAAAATTTTATTTATTTTAAAAATGTCTATTCTGCCTAAGAACCTAAACGGAGTACAACAGTGTGCACTAACCACTAACACATCTATAGGATAACAGGTACGTGTTAGCGTTAGCGTGCGCTAATATTTACCATGCGCTAAAAAGCATAGCGTACCTTAGTAAAAGAGGGGGTTAGGTGATGTAAAAACAGGTCTAAGTGCCCAGAAGGAATCCAAAGTGACCAAATGTCCAGTCAGACACAAAGTATAGACCCCCACACACTGCCCCAGTGGTTACTGACTCACCCACAACACCATAAAAATCAGAATAAAAACATACATACTTGCCTCCACAGCATGAGCACCTGACCTAGTAGAGCATCACAGAGGTGGCTTAAGTAGTCTAGGGCTATTGGGGTTGTAGACAGGTGGGTCTAGTAGGTTTTTGGGGTGTTTGGGGGGGTTCACCATGAACTATAATGGAGTTCTGGTGAGATGTTTTTGCCCCTCCATGTGGTTTACATTCAGATACTTTATCATATTTCCCTATCTGTCCCAGTGGGCTCAAACTCTATCTAGTATACCTGGGGCAATGGGGGAATTAAGTGACTTGCCCAGGGTCAAAAGGAACAGCAAGGGATTTGAACCCTTGCACCACACACTCCCTGCAGTTATTTAGAGCAATCATCCTTAGGCTGCCCCATTGATCTGATATCATGTCTGTGTGGCCTGTCTAGTAAGATTGCTGGCCCTCAGACATCCCAATGGCTTGTGTTTTGCTTGTGTGTGTGTTTTCCCTCCTGGAATATTGTATATCCTCTCCTTGATTCTTGCCTTGTGTTCTCATATTTTTTTTACTCCCAACTGGACCACAAGCTAACTTCTTTTCTGTGGAAGAATACCCTCCTCCCCTCATATAGCTCTTTACAAATTGTAGGGCTTCCAAACGTTAAAATGAGGTTAACATCCCCAATTTCTTCCATTACCATTTTTGGCATCTTTGATGAGATATGTGCCTTTTGGCTACAAATCTCACCAGCTTTTGAGTTGGACCCTTCCTGGCTTTGAATACAGTGCCTGTTCAGCAGTCTGAATCTCTCAAGTGATTTTATTAATGAAAATATACAGAGATTATTGGGCAACATTATGGGTTAGTGATGAGTCTGCTGAAGAAGCATGTTGTCTGCTGTGGAAGTCTGGAGTCCAAGTTCCCAGATGGTGCCAAGTTGTTCTTGGTGATCTGAAGCTCTGATGGCACTTGGATGATGAGTGCCTGGTCCTTCATCAGCTGGTCAAGAGTTGAAGAGACAATGTTGGTGGCAATATTGTTCACCTCTGGACTGTTCTCTGTGTCAAAGTCAGAGTCTATAAGCCCAAAAGAGTTTTCCATAGCTGAAAGTGCATGACTAGGTTTTAGGAGAAATTCTACTCCTGTTAATCAGGTAGTTTCCATTAGCCAGGATACTGACAATACTCTGGTTGCACAATCTGCTGGATTCTAATTTGTTAATTCAGTTTATAACAGGTTCGGGGTCCTGTTATAAACTGAATTATCAAGCTGCTCTCAATTTTCTCACAGAGCGATGTTCATTTGAAAAGATTTGTAAAGATAAGAAAAAACAAAGTATTTTCATACAAGTGTTTGAAAGACTGTAAAGACATTTATTTATTTATTTACTTTTGTAATCAAACTTGGAGCGTAACCAGAACTAATAAAGTTGCAACGACTGAAAAATATACTTTGGTTCATCACTAGAGGGTGCAACTCTCTTCTTGAAGAACTCTATACCTCTGAGTGACTTTCAAACGTGACGGTTGCAATCCTGAAGTTTGGTTACCAATTTGAATGAGAAGACAGTTCTTTTATTTGAACTCTAATATTTTTCTGGATTCTAATTTGTTGGCATGTAATGCAACTGCTCTGGTTGTGTTGACTTTCTTATATATTCAACTTAGTTATTGATATACAAATAGAATATCCTGGTTTGATTTTAGATATATCTCAGGATGACTTTGCTGTCAGTGTAGAAGTTTACTGCATTTACTTGAATATCAAGCTCTTTGAGTATCATGTCTATTATTTCTACAGCTAGTAACGCTCTACACAATTCCAAGCGTATAATGGTATGATTAGGTTGAGGTGATAACTTGGTTTTGCCAAAGATGAATCCCACTTGGGATACTCCATCTGCATCTGTAGCTTTCAAGTAGGCCACTGCTGCTATGGCTTTTTCAGAAGCACGTGAAAAGATTCAGATTTCTCTGTGACAGGTAGTACTGAGTGCTGCAGGAACATAATTGCATGGGATATGAAGGTATTCAAGAGTCTTTAGAGAATCTTTCCATTTCCCCATTCTTGTCGCAATTCTGGTGCAATGGAACATCCCACTCAGTACTTTCAGAAAGCTTACTTAGTAGGGATCTCCCTTGAATGGATACTGGAACCATGAACCCCAGTGGATCATACAGATTATTGATTGTATATAAGAACAGTTTACATGAATTTATTCAGGTACTCAAGCATTATTCTCTGACTATCCTGGTGGGCTCACAATCTATCTAATATACCTGGGGCAATGGGGGGACTAAGTGACTTGCCAAGGGTCACAAGGAGCACTGTGGGCCTGCACTCACAAACTCAGGGTGCCTCCAACCATGGTGCTGCATTCTCACACATATTATGGTAAAAGAAGGCAAAACAAAGCATGGTAGAACATAATATGATAGAACATGATATGGTGAGATGTAGCATGGCAAACATAGTATTACAAATGTCTCCTGTTCAAAGGCTAACTTTAGATCAAGAGGATATTGTACATTTATAAAAATGTTTACTCTATCATTAGTAGATATACTAGCATAAACGATTGGAAACATAGTATTACAAACCATGGTTAATATAGTATGACAGTACAAAAGGAAGAGGGAACGGGCAATGAGCACTCCACTGAAGAACACTGATGTAAAACCAACTTGTTTATTTCATAAAAGGAATCTAGCAAAAGCTGTGGACCCGACAAAGCAATGTTCTGAGGCGTCTGAGGAACGCCTGCATCCGGGGTCACTCGGTCCAACTAACATGCCAGATTAACCAAAAACACTCAAATGCCAAAACACAGTGCTGTGTCGGGTCCACAGCTTCTGCTTGTGTCCTTTTATGAAATAAACAAGTTGGTTTTACTTCAGTGCTCTTCAGTGGAGTGCTCATTGCCCGTTCCCACTTCCTTTTGTACTGTTTTATACCCGTGGGTTCTCTATCCTGTTGGACTTTTTGGTGTTTACGTTAATATAGTATGACACAACTTGGCAAAATGTTCAGGCAAGTGGGCATGACATGGAGTGGCAAACACTGTGCAGCAAACACGGCGTGAGAGATTGTAGCATGGCTGACATAGTGTGGCAGACACAGTATGGTAAATATGGCGTCTAAGATTTATTACATTATTTATAAGATTTGCTACATTATATTAATCAGGTTTTCAATTCTGCATTTACCTATTCAGTTCAAGGTTGGATTACATTACAAGAGGTTGGGTCATTATCCACATTCAATAGAGTTGCTAGTACAGGTAGATCAGTACAGTTATTAATACAGTTAGGCCATACTTACAAATTTAAGTAGGTCATCTTTGGCTCATTGTTATGTCCCAGAAATTGCATTAGACAGTTTAGAAATGGGCTTTTACAATTATCATTTCACTTACTTTAGGGTTGACTCCCTGTCTTGGTACAGAAATGTTTTGTTTTGTTTTTTTATTTATAAATTTAAATAATTACAATATCAAATGATACAAAAGAAAAAAAGGATCTTCTTTAGATATTAGCAATACATAATCATTCATAAAAAATGCCTTTCTAAGCCCACATTAATGGGGGAAACATGATACAATTTCAAATAAGCAGATTATAAGGAAAGAAAAAAAGGAAATAATTCACGATTCACCCTCACGAATCCTAAACCATTCCTTACTCTAATAGGGATTCTTAATTTCCATCCTCTAATTCCTCAGTAGTGAAACTTAAGAACATAAGAAGTTGCCTCCGCTGAGGCAGACCAGAGGTCCATCTCGCCCAGCGATCCACTCCCGCGGCGGCCCATCAGGCCCATTGCCTGAGCAATGGTCCCAGGCTATCCCTATAACCTACCGCTACTCTTATCTGTACCCTTCAATTCCTTTATCCTCTAGGAACCTATCCAAACCTTCTTTGAAGCCTTGTAACGTGCTCCGGCCTATCACAGCCTCCGGAAGCGCGTTCCATGTGTCCACCACCCTCTGGGTGAAAAAGAACTTTCTGGCATTTGTTCTAAACCTGTCCCCTTTTAATTTCTCTGAGTGCCCCCTTGTACTTGTGGTTCCCCGTAATCTGAAAAATCTGTCCCTGTCTACTTTTTCTATACCCTTCAGGATCTTGAAGGTTTCTATCATGTCTCCTCTAAGTCTCCGCTTTTCCAGGGAGAACAGCCCCAGCTTTTTCAGTCTGTCAGTATATGAGAGGTTTTCCATACCTCTTATCAGTTTAGTTGCTCTTCTCTGGACTCCCTCAAGTCCTCTTTAATATTAATTCATTTCTGTTCTCGAGCAGTTAAAAATTGTTGCAGTTGTATGGGAGTACAGAAATGTTTTAAAGAGTTTTCTGAACCTGAGATAGTGGTCACAAGATCATAGTGTAAGCGGTAGTTGGTTCAGCGTTTTGCTAACTGATATTGGATGGATAAGGTAATTTGCCTGGTAGATGTTATATTGTTGATCTGTTGAAGGCACCCTGGAGTAGGATAGCCAACTTTGTTCTCTCATGCATATAATGTAAACTGCTTTCCATATCCAACAGAAAAACAGTATATCAAATCTATGACCTATTTGTGCTAAAGCAGTGTGCCTTTTGAAATTTTAAGTGTGCCGTGGCTCGTAGGGCAGGAAGAAAGGCTCCAGTGCCTGTGTCAGTTGACTTCTCCTACCATCGCGTCAGTCGTATCTGCCAGGACTCCTGCCTTCCTTGTCTCCGCACCCCCGGACTAGCAGCAGCAGCTCTGTGTGCTTTTAACTTTGGCACACAGCTGCCGCTAGCAGTAGTTTAGCCCGGTTTCATCAGGCAGCCTCGGGCCTTTGCTAGGCCGGCCCGCATTGCATCATCAAAGCGGGCCAGCCTAGCAAAGGCCTCGAGGCTGCCTGATGAAACCGGGCTAAAGTTAAAAGCACACAGTGAGCTGCTGTTAGCAGTGACAGGAGAGGTATTGCTGGACAGGGAAGGAAGCAGGGGAGCTGCTGAACATAGGGAGCAGGGAAGGGGGGAGTCCTACTGCTGGACAGGGGGGTGGTGAGGAGGGAAGGGAGAAGTGGTAATGCTGGACAGGGGAGGAGGGAAGGGAGAAGTGGTAATGCTGGAAAGGGGAGGAGGGAAGGGAGAAGTGGTAATGCTGGATAGGGGAGGAGGGAATGGAGAAGGGATACTGCTGGACAGGGAGGAGGTAAAATGAAGGGAGAAGAGGTGCTGCTGAACCTGGCAGAAAAGAAGGGAAAGGAAAGGTGCTACACACTGGAGGGGAGGGTGAGATGGAGCATGGGGAGAGAGCATGTTTATCCAAAATCCTTGGGACCAAGCATATTTCAGTTTTTGGAACTTTTCAGATTTTGGAATTGTAATGTTAAATCAGAAAAGATAGATCATAATACCATAAAATTGCCACCTTGAATGGAATATGCAGCTCTCGTTGCCATTTTTCCAGCCCTTCGACTTGAATTGTACAGAGAAAAGGAAAAACACATGCATCTGCATCGGTTTCAGCGTGTGCCATGCCGTGGAAATTGACTACTTCCAGTTTGCATCAAATTTTGTTTTTTGGAATTTCAGATAACGGATCTTGTATCTGTACTATCATTCACCACAGAATTATTATTTATGTGTGTTTATCATAAATGGGATGGATGAAGGTTTAAGCATTTTCTTTTTTTTTTTTATATCTTTATTCATTTTTAAGCCATACATAAGTGCAATATATTTTACAATCATATTAAACTATAAAAGCACTTAAAGTCAATCAAATTGTAATCTATGAGAAATAGATATATCACCCCCATATTCATTATTCAAAAATTGAACTCAAATTAAAGAATTAAAAAAGAAATATTTTCCAACCTTTCCTCCCACCCACCCACCCTGGACAATCATGACCAAAGGGCAAAATCAACAATCACTCTACAAAATTTTGTCAATGGCTCTCAATTCTTCAGAAACTTTTTGTAATGTCCCTGTTGTATAGCCATAATACGTTCCATTTTAAAAATGTGACACAGAGACTCCCACCAAAAGGCATAGTTCAATCTATCCCAGTTTTTCCAATTCCTTAAAATAAGGTATATGGCAACCCCTGTCATAATAAAGAGAAGTTTATTATTATGAGATGCTTAAGCATTTTCTTGAGCAATGGCTCCATCTAGTGAATGCTCTGTAGAAATGGATTTGAATTACTTAAGAACAGTGTTTTGGGGGCCATATCACTAACAGCTGTTATCACTTATCACATACACTAAATAGAGCCCTAATCACCAGAGCTGTGGAGTCGGAGTCGAGGAGTCAGAGACAATTTTGGGTACCTGGAGTCAAAGTCATTAAAAATGAACCGACTCCAACTCCTGATAAATTTAAATTATAATTAAAAAATACAGCAAGTTCAAATGTCCCATTTCACAAACAGTAGTCATAATTAACACATTGTTTGTGGGCATTTTTTGCTGATTTACACCAAAACGTGGGTACATTTTTAAAATGTAGCATAGGAAATTATGTTTCACGTAAAATAGCTGTAACTTCTGAACCATGGCTTATTTTTTTATAAAACTCAGTTTATTTTCTTATATTGAATTCTTTATTATAATTTGAACACATTTTATAATTATTTTGTTATACACAATTACAACATTCAAGGTTAATTTCAAAATTTAAAAAAACTACTCTTTTATACTGAAGAAATTTAAGGAAAAACAACTGAATTTACTGCTATTTTATTTACGATTTTGATTTCCCTTCTGACCCTAATTCCATGAATCGTCAGGTATCTCTTCATTGCCTAACATCTAACGATAGATAATGCATAATTTTTAATTCGCCAAATAGCCGTGTTTATACTTTTGCCACACCCCAGCGCTAATTTGTAGAAACCAAGTTTTATCGGCTCCCGCTCTCTAGTGATAGTATGTGAAAAATGTGTTTACTCGTTCCCGCCAGCAATGTATTAAGTACTTATCTGATGTAAGGATAAAGCCCAGTGCATAGTTGTATTTCTACTAGTGTGAAGTTCAGCTGTGCTGTTATACAACCTGACATTCACATTATTGTAATCTGGGTTATGCATATTACAAAAAGTGTTTTCATTTTATTTCAGATATAATATGTTTAACAAGTTCATTTGAGTGTAAACAAGTGTAATGATGTAGGTGTAGATCAGGGGTCTCAAAGTCCCTCCTCGAGGGCTGCAATCCAGTCAGGTTTTCAGGATTTCCCCAATGAATATGCATGAGATCTATGTGCATGCACTGCTTTCAATGCATATTCATTGGGGAAATCCTGAAAACCCGACTGGATTGCGGCCCTCGAGGAGGGACTTTGAGACCCCTGGTGTAGATGAATGCTATGGCCTGATGTATGTTCAGGTGTCCTGTCTGCATTTTCCATATATGCTTCAATCCAGGGCTGAATTTTAACATCATTTTGCACACCACCTAATACTAGGAAGTTAGTTAAGTGCCCCCCCTGGCCCTGGAGCCTCCCACTGCTCTGTCTTCAAAAAATCAACAAACAAAGATAAAGGCAGCAGCGTCTGCTCACCTTCCTCTGTCTGCTAAAAGAGCTTAGAAGAACTTAGAGGAACAGCTTTTTGGATTCAACTGTAAGTGTTCATGCTTATTTTAAAAATGCATGGCTGCTTGTGTGTACAGAGCAGTAGGATTATAGACTCTCCTGTGATGTCAGCACTGATGTCGGAGAGAAGGCTTCCGGGTCAGCCACATGAAGCGTGAAAGAGCCATCGATGCATCCATAAGAACATAAGAACATAAGCAATGCCTCTGCTGGGTCAGATCTGAGGTCCATCGTGCCTAGCAGTCCGCTCACGCGGCAGCCCAACAGATCCAGGACCTGTGCAGTAATCCTCTATCTATATCCCAGTACTGTACTCTGCCCTATTACGCTCTCTGGAAGCGCATTCCAGGTGTCCACCACACGTTGGGTAAAGAAGAACTTCCTAGCATTCGTTTTGAATCTGTCCCCTTTCAACTTTTCTGAATGCCCTCTTGTTCTTTTATTATTCGAAAGTTTGAAGAATCTGTCCCTCTCTACTCTCTCTATGCCCTTCATGATCTTGTAAGTCTCTATCATAACCCCTCTAAGTCTCCTCTTGTCCAGGGAAAAGAGACCCAGTTTCTCCAATCTCTCAGCGTATGAAATGTTTTCCATCCCCTTTATCAGTCGCGTCACTCTCCTCTGAACCCTCTCGAGTAACACCATGTCCTTCTTAAAGTACGGCGACCAATATTGGATGCAGTACTCCAGATGCGGATGCACCATCGCCCGATACAATGGCAGGATAACTTCTTTCGTTCTGGTTGTAATACCCTTCTTGATTATGCCTATCAATCTGTTTGCCTTCTTAGCGGCCACTGCGCACTGTGCCGTCAGCTTCATTGTCATGTCCACCATTACCCCCAAATCCCTTTCTTGGGTACTCTCATTTAATAACATCCCTCCCATCGTATAGTTGTACCTCGGGTTTCTGTTTCCCACATGTAATACTTTACATTTCTCAACGTTGAACTTCATCTGCCATCTCGTCGCCCATTCCCCTAGTTTGTTCAAGTCCCTTTGCAATTCTTCACAGTCCTCTTTAGTCCGAGCTCCACTAAATAGTTTGGTGTCATCTGCAAATTTTATTATTTCGCACTTCATCCCTGTTTCTAGATCATTTATAAATATATTAAATAGCAGCGGCCCGAGCACCGAGCTCTGCGGGACCCCACTCGTGACCCTCCTCCAGTCCGAGTGGTGGCCCTTCACTCCTACCCTCTGTTTCCTACCTGCCAAACAGTTTCTGATCCATCTATGAATGTTTCCTTCCACCCCATGGTTCTTCATTTTCCGGACTAGGCGTTCATGGGGCACCTTGTCAAAGGCTTTTTGGAAATCTATGATGTCTATGGGGTCTCCTCTGTCCATCCGTTTGTTAATTCCTTCGAAGAAGTGCAATAAGTTCATTAGTCACGATCTCCCCTTGCAGAAACCATGTTGGCTGGTTATCAGAAGTTCGTTTCTTTCAAAATGTTCATCGATGTTTTCTTTTATCAGTGCTTCTGCCATTTTCCCCGGAACCTAGGTCAGACTCACTGGTCTGTCACTATGATTCCCTACAACAAGTGCCACTGAAAGCAGGAAGAAACAGCTCACGTGGAAGGAGGTAACTGGGATCCCCACTGACCCAGGAGGCTTCACTCTGACGTCAACTCTGACATTGGAGGGAAGCTTTTTGGGTTGGCTTTGGTGGAGGGGGTGGGCAGGAAGGAGGGCATGGGATCCCCAGTGGCAGCGGCAGCGGCTTCAGCGGAGGGGAGGGGGTAGGCAGGCAAAAAGAAGGGCATGGGATTCTTGGCATGCCTTAGCGACCATTAAAAAGGAAGGGGGTCGGGAGACCCTCACAGTGCCGCATACCACCAACAAGCGGCTCATGTACTACGTGTTGAGAAACACTGCCTTATGGGCCTGGCTCCTATTCTCTATCGTTCACTAACCCACCCATTTGGCTACTTAAAACACAGCCTGTGTGATGCTTTACTAGAATTTCCCATACCAGATGTGCTGCTGTTCCAGAGACAGATATGTACTGTTTTAATCAGATTTTTGGGAGGTGAAAGGGGGGTCAGTGACTACTGGGGTAGTGTAAGTGTTTGTGGAGTGTCATTACTTAATCCCTCCATTCGTCATCCATTCAGTTTGGGTACCTTTTTGGCACTTAGATGCTTCCAAAACAGGTCTAGCCCAAAACATCTAAGCTTCATCCAGGATGTCTTAGAAAAGGTTTGATTATTGTTGCAACTCATCCAAGTTAAGCCAGTCCAAAACACACCCATAACACACACATCCCAACACATCCTCTGGAACTCTAGATGCATTCTAGTGATTACGACGTTCAAGTGCCGACTTAGGCATTTTTGTTGGACATTTTAGTTTTTTGATTATGAGCCTCGGAGGGTCTATGTACTGGAACAACACAGCTATGCTGTTACATGGTAATACCTGGTACATAGGATCTTGTTGATACTTTGACTTGCAATGTTACATGTGACAGCAGAGACATATGTCTGCATTTGAGTAACACACAGCTTTGTTTTGAAAATGACTCCTGTTTTCCTACCTTCCAAAGCTTTCATGCAGTTTAGGGCATTTCAGTAGAGATTTTGGGCTGGTCTCTAATTCCCAGAACACATGTTCAAAATGTCCAACATCAAAATTGTTTCAGAAAGTTCTTTAATAGGTGATTTTTTATTATTTTTTTTTAGCAATTGTTTGGAAACTGACTTTGAGGTCAAAGTATGAATCTACAGAGAGAACGTTTTGACATCTAGAGGATGTTTGCTTCTTGTTTGGATAAATGTTTTTTTGACCAGCAAGTTATCAAAGCTGTCTGTCAAACCTTAAGGTCATCCAGTTCTTGAAACTATTATATTTTCTGTCAATTTTTGTATTCATGATCTGAAATACCTCTGAGGGAAATGGAAAAGCAAGTATGAAGGATATATGAAGGATCAATTTTGGAAAATAAAAACAATTCTATACATTATAAGATGTTTCATTCTGGCTACCAAAAAAACAAACAAACCCTCCTTCCTCAACTTTCAGGAAGATAACATGAAATGTGACAGTTGCTAAGGCATGGATTGAAAAGAAACATAAGAATTGCCGCTGCTGGGTCAGACCAGTGCTCCATCTTGCCCTGCAGTCTGCTCACGCGGCGGCCCCTAGATCAAAGACCAGTGCCCTAACTAAGACTAGCCCTACCTGCATACGTTCCGGTTTAGCAGGAACTTGTCTAACTTTGTCTTGAATCCCTGGAGGGTGTTTTCTCCTATAACAGCCTCAAGAAGAGCGTTCCAGCTTTCCACCACTCTCTGGGTGAAGAAGAACTTCCTTATGTTTCTACGGAATCTATCCCCTTTTAACTTTAGAATGTGCCCTCTTGTTCTCTCTACCTTGGAGAGAGTGAACAACCTGTCTTTATCTACTAAGTCTATTCCCTTCATTATCTTGAATGTTTTGATCATGTCCCCTCTCAGTCTGCTCTTTTCAAGGGAGAAGAGGCCCAATTTCTCCAATCTCTCACTGTACGGCAACTCCTCCTGCCCCTTAACCATTTTAGTCGCTCTTCTCTGGACCCTTTTGAGTAGTAACGTGTCCTTCTTCATGTACGGTGACCAGTGCTGGACACAGTATTCCAGGTGAGGGTGTACCATTGCCCGGTACAGCGGAATGATAACCTTCTCCGATCTGTTTGTGATCCCCTTCTTAATCATTCATAGCATTATGTTCACCCTTTTCACTGCCGCCACGCATTGCACAGATGGCTTCATCGACTTATCGACCAGTACTCCCAAGTCTCTTTCCTGGGTGGTCTCTCCAAGTACCTCACTGGACATCCTGTAGGCATGTATAAGATTTTTGTTAACGACATGCATCACCTTACACTTATCCACGTTAAACCTCATTTGCCATGTCGCGGCCCATTTCTCGAGCATGTTTCTATCACGTTTAGCTAATTTATAAACAATGAAAAGCGGGAAACCAAAGTACATGCCATACAGCATTAAAAGAAAAGCACCAAGGGCCTTCATGTATGGGACAAATTAACTTTGTTTTATTGATGGGCCTCTCGTGGATTATGTTTTGGCACAACTTCCTGCATCAGGGGTCAACCAAATGAATCCGGCCAGTATTCAAAAGTAAAATTCTGGTAAGTGAAACCCATATGATGAAAGGTTTTATTTTACTTGATTGTTTGCAAAGTGTCACTGGCTTTTGCAAATGATTAGCAATGATGTTAAACAGAGATCCCAAATGATAAAATATTTACCTTCTTTGAATCCATTTTAGGATTTATAAGTTGAAAATAATTAATTTTGGGCACTGTTTTAAAAGGAAAGCATAATCATATGCTACTGTATATACTCAAATATAAGACAATATGAATAATAGTCAAGGTACCCTTTTTCCCCTAAAAAAAGGAGGAAAAGAGATTGGCTCGAATATAAGCTGGGGGGGGGGGAATTAATATTCATGTGCCCTGCCCTGCCAGACTCTCCACTCTGACTCCCCTCTCTCCCTGCCAGGCTCTGCATCCTGTCCTTTTTTCCTGCCCTGGACCCTGTCCTCCCTCTCTCCCAATGTTCTGCAGGCCTCCACCAAGCCTGCCATATGATCTGGTGGTCCAGTGGTAGGGTGGGACAGGAGGGATTTCTCTCGCCTCCTGTCCCAGCCAACAATTTTTTACCTCCCTCCCTCCCACATTCTCCCCCCCCCCCCACCACGTACTTTTTTAGATCCCTGGTGGTCTAGTAGTGTATCAGACATGAGCAAGTTTCTACACTCCTGTCCTGCGCTGAGCTCCTCCCTGAATGGCTGCCTCGAGGTCTCATGGCTTAGCAGTGTACCTGGCATAAGAGAGCTTTCCGCGCTCCTGCCTGGCCCTGAGCTGCTCCCTGAATGGCTGCCGCCAAGTCTCATGAGTCCTGTGATAACTGTGGCAGCTATTCAGTGACCAGCTCAGCACAGGCCAAGAATGCAAAAAGCTCATTCCTTTCCGGTACACAGCTGGACAGCAAGAACTCACAGCAGCCATTCAGAGGGGCTCAGTGTGGGGCAGGAGTGCAGAATGATTGTTCCTGCTTAGTACTCCACTGGACTACTAGGGATTCAAATAGGTATCTGAGAAAATGTGAGAGGGAGATAAAAAATTGTCAGAGTTGGCTGGGACAGGAGACAGAAAGGATCCCTCCTGTCCCAGCCCACTAGGCCATAAGGCAGGCCTGGCAGAGGCCTGCAAGAAGTCCGAGAGGGGTGTGTGTGAGTGCTGGCTCGAATATAAGATGAGACCTCCATTTTTGGGTCCCAAAATCTCATCTTATATTCGAGTATATATGGTATATGTTATTTTTATTAATTTATTAGACATTTGACTATTTTGCTTGCCATTTGCTTTTCAAAGTAAAAAGACAAAAAAAAAAATTGGGGGGAACAAGATGGCGGAATAGTAAGAACATTGTGAAGCTCGCTCCTGTGGTTTCTATCTTTCCTGCTTGACAGCTTAGTCGAGCTAAACTTGTGATGCCGAAGAGGAGAGGTAGAGTGGCTGCTGAAGCCCGACAGTCAGAATCTACCCTGATGCTGCAGGAGGTGATCACAAATTTTCTGCTGTCTTTGCCTCGTGGCATCCCAGCTGAGCTGAATGTGAGGGAGAGCTCAGCCTTTGGAAGCAAGATCTTTGCTTATGTTCTTATCATTGCTTATGTTCTTATGAAAAGAGACAGATTCAAAACGAATGCTAGGAAGTTTTTCTTTACCCAGCGTGTGGTGGACACCTGGAATGCGCTTCCAGAGGGCGTAATAGGGCAGAGCACAGTACTGGGGTTCAAGAAAGGATTGGACAATTTCCTGCTGGAAAAAGGGATAGAGGGGTATAGATAGAGGATTACTGCACAGGTCCTGGACCTGTTGGGCCGCCGCGTGAGCGGACTGCTGGGAACGATGGACCTCAGATCTGACCCAGCAGAGGCATTGCTTATGTTCTTATGTTATCTCACTTAGCTCCGCGGGACCAGCGCCTCCTCTGCAGTCACGAGATTGGGAAACGTCGGCTGCGACGCAGGGTGGTGGAGTTGCACTGCCGGCGGAGCTTTCGGGTTTGTCAATGTATTACTATTTAAAAAGGCTTACCAAAGACCTTCAGTCACTTTCCGCACTGGACAGAATGCCAGGAAATCAAAATAGTATACAAATTAAGTTTTATTACATATATACAATATTTCTAGCCATAATCATTGATTAAGTACAGAGTTTGAATTAATACGTTACCGGTTATTACATCATCACTCCGTCGGGGGACCACGATTAGGAGGCTTATTCAAAATATGTCATCACACAGCTTATCAGCAGTGGAAATATCCCTGCTTTTCTTTCTGGGAAGGCAATATTTATACACATCCCCTCCTTGTAACTGAATGCCGGGGTGATGTTTACCAATCAGTATGTGTTAGAAACTCCTAGCCTGCCTCATGAGCTGATTTCCCATCCCCTTCCTTGTGGAGGATGTTTACCAATCTGACTACACATCCCCCCCTGATGGATTGAGCTAACTGAATGCTTGTGGATTGAGCTAACTGAATGCCGGGAGGATGTTTACCAATCAGTATGTGTTAGAAACTCCTAGCCTGCCTGAGCTGACAATGACCTGCTCTCATAATTCTGGCCTTGCTCGTTCTCATAATACTTGTGTTTCCCTGTAACAGCTATCATGGATCCTAGGCAGTGTCACTCAATATTAATAATTCTTTCATACCATCCGTTTCACATTCGTGTCACAGTCAACCTCCCAGTGTCTCGTGGCCGGGATATCTCTTCCAGAGAGGGTTGCGGATAATGCAGCGGAGGAGAGACTTTTTCGGTTTCCCCTCTTTTGAAACCTGCCGAGATCACCCTGGAATCTATCTGGTTTGCATCGGATTCCCTTCATAAGGTTTACGTGTGAACTTTCCCCCTGGTCCATGCACAAACACAAAGATTAATGAAATTCATGGAAGAATTAAAAGCCCAAGATTAAAAAGTAAAACACTTGGACCAGCAAATTCAGGCTGTACAATCTTTTTAGAACTCTATAGGTCTAGATAGAATGGTAATATCTAGGAAAGTGGAGAAAGTGGAGCAATTAACCCCCCTCTTTTACTAAGGTACACTAACAAATTAATGTGCGCTAATCGAATTAGCGTGTGCTAAACGTTAATGCATCCATGGTTTAACATGCACACGTTAGCGATTAACACACGCTAATTGGTTAGTGTACCTTAGTAAAAGAGGGCCTAAATCTTAGATTTTTAAATTATCCTAAAATACTAAAGATATATTAAAATATCTGGAAAATGGGCTTCCACCTCTGCACAAAATGTATTATTTACCGGTCTGTACAAAAAAAAAGTCTTCTGCCTCAGTTGTTCAACCTGATATTGATTCTTCAAGTTCTTTGAACCTTACCAATATTCTGGAAACCTCAGAGAAAGATGTTATATTGTGTATAACTCTTCTGGTGACATTTGTTTTGCAACAGGACAAGGAGGCACTTCTGCGCCTTTTTTTTTTAGGCAGAAAGAGGTGTCTGTTTTGAACAGCAGGATTTCTATTTTCCCAGATGTCTCAAAATGTACACAGACCAGGAGAAAAAGATTTATAGAGATGAAACAACATGTTATTGTTTTAGGAGCCAAATTTCGATTAAGATTCCCCTGTAAATGTATGGTCTCTTTAGATCAGAATTCCTATGTTTTTAATGAGCCCTCACAATTACAATTTTTCCTTGAAGGGAAGGGAGTAGTAATGTCTAGAGCCAATCGATTCCTTTATTGGTCCCTTTAATTTAGGAAGATGACCCACTATTATAATTTCCTTTTTATATATATTTCCTCAGATATATCACTCTTTCTGATGATGTGAATTGTTCCTCCCAAAAGAGTTCATTTATAGTTTAACTTTAGTTATGATGCTTGGATATGTAGATTTTTTTGCTGTGTTTTTTTTTCTTTGTGTGGCAAGACTCTTTTTTTCCATATATTCAAATATTTGCTTTGAAATAATAAATGATTAAAAAAAGACTAAAAAAAAATTGATTGAGGCAAAGAAGTTCATAATCAAAAATTAAAAATTTCCAAAACCGTCATAAATTGGCACTTTGACATCCTAATCGTTGCGACATCCATGTGCCAATTTTCAAAGCCATTTTTCTGGACATCTAGCAAACATTTTTCCTACTATGCATCCAGAGTTCCAGGGGGCATGTAGGGAGGCATGTTATGATTATATTTTGGGTGGGCTAAGAGTATTTCACAATGGATTCCATGGCTCGCAATTTTCCAAAGTAGTCGTTCATGTGTAACCTTGTCGAACGCCTTCTGAAAGTCCAGATAAACAATGTCGACCGGGTCGCCCTTGTTTATCTGCCTGTTTACTCCCTCGAAGAAGTGCAGCAAGTTTGTCAGACAAGATCTGCCTTTGCTGAAACCGTGCTGGCTGGTCCTCATCAGACCATGTCCATCAAGGTGATCAATGATGCGGTCCTTTATCAGTGCCTCTACCATCTTTCCCAGTACCGAGGTCAGACTCACCGGTCTGTAGCTTTCCGAGTCTCCCCTCAAACCTTTTTTGAAGATCTGCGTAACATTCGCCACCTTCCAGTCCTCTGTAATCTTTCCCGATTTGATCGACAGATTGGCTATTAGTTGAAGCAGTTCAGCTATTGTCCCTTTCAGTTCCTTAATGACCCTCAGATGGATGCCATCCAGTCCAGGGGATTTATCGCTCTTAAGCCTATTAATCTGCCTGCATATCTCTTCTACACTGACCGTTAACCCTGTCAGTTTCCCGCTTTCACTTCCAGCATATAGCCTGATGGGTTTCGGTATGCTGTGTATGTCCTCTTCGGTAAAAACAGATGCAAAAAATGCGTTCAGTCTGTTGGCGATTGCTTTGTCCTCCTTTAGCGCTCCCTTTATTCCTTGGTCATCCAACGGTCCCACCGCTTCCTTCGCGGGTCGTTTCCCTGTAATATATCGAAAGAACGGCTTGAAGTTTTTCGCCTTCTTGGCTATTTTTTCCTCATAGTCTCTTTTGGCCCCCCCTTTTTTATTTTTTATTTTTCAAAATAAATATAAAAAGTATACCAATAATTAGTATTTGTTTACCCAATGAAAAATGATCATTTGAAAATAGCCCTTAAAATTTATGTATTAAACTTTTCTGATAAATGCAGTATCTCTGAACCACTTATTTAAAATATACATAAAAAAATATCTACATGTAGTTTGCTGCTGTACCAGTGCTCTGCCTAAAATATTCCCCTCATTCTGATGATGCATGGATCGTGTACTAACTAATATCCCTCATATTGGTCGAAACACATACTTTCACATACAAATACAATGAGGTAATATTTTTAAAACTTTAATAAAATTACTCCTATGATGCAGTCACCATGCAGGTCTAAACTAAATTGATAAGTTATCCAGATAGTGTATGAATATCACTGCTATCTGTAAATTTTAAAGCACCTCCCTCCCACCCCTACACACACACACTTCTCAAATTTAGGCCCATACTAAAGCATATTTCCAAGCCCAAGGTAAGTACCCACATTGCAAACAGTTCTTTGGGAGTCACACCGACTCGGGTAGGATACGCCTCACAGGGACTTAGCAAACACAAGATATGGAGGGCCATGTATGTCAATGCACACAGTTTAGGTAACAAAATTCTAGAATTGGAGGCTGAAATAAGGAATGCCGACCTAGATGTGGTGGCAATATCTGAAACTTGGTTTACGGACTCATATGGGTGGGATATGGCTATACCGGGCTACAATCTACTTCGTCAGGACAGAGAGGGCAGGTTAGGAGGGGGGGTAGCTCTATACATTAAAGAGGACATCAAAACCACCAGGATCACAGATGTCAAGTACACCGGGGAGTCCCTCTGGGTAAACCTGGCAAGAGGCAGAGAAAAATGCCTGTATCTAGGTGTGGTATACAGACCCCCAAGACAACTGGAAGACATGGACGCAGAATTAATTGAAGACATAGAGAATATCACTCTACGAGGAGAAGCTGTACTGCTAGGGGACTTCAATATGCCTGATGCAGACTGGAACTCATTTTCAGCGACAACCAGCGGTAGCAGGAGGCTCTTAACCTCCATAAAGGGAGCACGTCTCAAACAAATGGTAACGGAGCCCACTAGGGCCCAGGCGATCCTCGACCTGGTACTCACCAACGGGGAAAGCGTCTCAGAGGTCTCAGTAGGAGATACGCTAGCCTCCAGCGACCACAACATAGTATGGTTCAACCTTAGGAAAGGCTTCCCTAGATCAAACATGAAAACAAAGGTACTCAATTTCCGGGGCACAGACTTCGCACGCATGGGAGATTTTGTCCATCAGACGCTGCAGGACCAAGCGGAGACCGATGATGTAGAAGCTAAGTGGTTAACACTGAAATCAACCATACATGAAGCAACTAGCCGCTTCATAAAATCAGTAAATAAACGACAAAGAAACAATAAACCCCAATGGTTCACCGCGGAGATCTCGCACCTCATTAAGGAGAAGAAAAAAAGTTTCTCTCCTACAAGCGCACGGAGAAAAGAGAGGCAAAAGTAGAATATAGGACCAGGTCTGCAGCGGTCAAAATGGCAGTTAGGGAGGCAAAACTTCGAGTGGAAGAAATTCTGGCAAAAAACATTAAAAAGGGGGACAAATCCTTCTTCAGGTATATTAGTGACAGAAAAAGGAACACAGGCGGGATAGTACGCCTTAGAAGACCGGACGGAAGTTACGTGGAAGCAGATTCCGATAAAGCCGAACTACTGAATGAATACTTCTGCTCAGTCTTCACCTGTGAGGCACCGGGACACGGTCCGCAGTTGAAGGCAACACAAAGCACTGAAGACCCGTTTCAGAATTTTGAGTTCACACCAGGTGAAGTTTACAGTGAACTGGCAAGACTCAAGGTGAACAAAGCCATGGGACCAGACAATTTGCACCCAAGAGTTCTCAGAGAATTGAGCGATGTCCTGGCGAAACCGTTGGCTGAGCTATTCAATCTCTCCCTAAGTAAGGGGAAAGTTCCCCTGGACTGGAAATTAGCTAATGTCGTTCCTCTGCATAAAAGGGTTGCAGGGCAGAGGCTGCGAATTATAGACCGGTGAGTCTCACATCAATAGTGTGCAAACTCATGGAAACACTAATTAAAAGCAAATTGGACACGATCTTGAATGAAGGGAATCTTCGGGATCCCAGTCAGCATGGATTCACCAAGGGTAGGTCCTGCCAATCCAATCTCATCAGCTTCTTTGACTGGGCAACAAGAAAGTTGGACTTGGGAGAGTCTTTGGACGTCGTGTACCTGGACTTCAGTAAAGCTTTTGACAGTGTCCTACGCCGCAGGCTGCTAAGCAAGATGGAATCGATGGGGTTAGGAGAGACACTAACTGCATGGGTCAATGATTGGCTGAGTGGCAGACTTCAGAGGGTGGTGGTTAATGGTACCCTTTCTAAAACATCGGAGGTGACCAGTGGAGTGCCGTAGGGCTCGGTCCTGGGTCCACTCCTTTTCAACATATTCATAGGGGATCTGACTCAAGGGCTTCAAGGTAAAATAACACTATTCGCCGATGACGCCAAACTATGTAATATAGTAAGTGAATGCAGTTTACAGAATTATATGGCGCAGGACCTGCTTACATTGGAAAGTTGGTCCTCAACCTGGCAGCTAGGCTTCAATGCTAAGAAATGTAAGGTCATGCACCTCGGAAGCGGAAATCCATGCAGGACGTACTTCTTGAACGGAGAAACTTTAACTAGGACTTCAGCAGAACGAGATTTAGGAGTAATCATCAGTGCAGACATGAAAACTGCCAATCAAGTGGAGAAGGCTTCATCTAAGGCAAGGCAGATATTGGGTTGTATCAATAGAAGTTTCGTCAGCCGAAAGCCTGAAGTCATAATGCCGTTGTACAGGGCCATGGTGAGACCTCATCTGGAGTACTGTGTGCAATTCTGGAGGCCACATTACAGTAAAGATGTGCGCAGAATTGAATCGGTTCAACGGACGGCCACCAGGATGATCTCGGGGCTCAAGGGTCTCTCGTACGAAGAGAGACTGAACAAATTGCAGCTCTACACTCTTGAGGAACGTAGGGAGAGGGGAGACATGATTGAAACATTTAAGTACCTCACGGGACGTGTCGAAGTGGAAGATGATATTTTCTATCTCAAGGGACCCTCGGCCACAAGAGGGCACCCGCTCAAACTCAGGGGCGGAAAAATTTCATGGCGACACCAGAAAGTATTTCTTCACAGAGAGAGTGGTTGATCATTGGAACAAGCTTCCAGTGCAGGTGATTGAGGCAGGCAGTGTGCCAGACTTTAAGAATAAATGGGATACCCATGTGGGATCCCTACGAGGGTCAAGATAAGGAAATTGGGTCATTAGGGCATAGACAGGGGGTGGGTAAGCAGAGTGGGCAGACTTGATGGGCTGTAGCCCTTTTCTGCCGTCATCTTCTATGTTTCTATGTTTCTATGGTTGGGTTGAGATATTTGGAACTACTATTCAGCTGAAAAGAGGTAGCCTCAATAGCTCCCATGGTCAGCGTTGACCACCAATATTCAATGCCAGGCCATTTCCAGTGACCAGTATTGAAAATTCTGGGGCTGTTTTGGCCATTAAAAAGTTAACTGGCTAAACCCTCCCCTCCCCCCCTATTTACTAAGCCATGGAAGAGGTTTATACCGCAAACCGGAGCACTAAATGTTCTGATGTTGCTCTGATACTCATGAGCGTCAGTGTCAGAGCATTTAGCATTCTGGGCTATGGTAGAAACTTCTATCATAATTTATTAAAAGAGGGACTAAGTCAATATTCAGAACTAATTGATTAAGTTTATAGTGGCCAAAGATAGAATTGCTGTTTACACAGTACAATTTGGCCGCTAAACTTAGCCTCTCAGCGTTTAAAATTGCCAGTTATCGCACATTACAGCCAGTTAACTTTTAGTTGCTAATTGAGATTATTCAGCAGAGATAGCCAATTATCTCGTACTGAATATTTGCATTTAACTAGTTAAGTACTATTTAATTGGTCAGTGCCATTTCTGGCCAGTTAAATAGCACTGATTATAGCACTGTCGGATTTGTGAGACTGGTGAGACTGGACTCATTTGGAGCACTGGTTTTGACATAGGGGCCGCCGTGTGAGCGGACTGCTGGGCAGGATGGACCACTGGTCTGACCCAGCAGCGGCAATTCTTATGCTCAAGTTTTAAAACATATTGAAAATTATAAGCTCACAAGCATTTATTTAAGAGGTGGATAGAGTTGCTCACAGTAGCTTATGCCATAAATGAATTTACGTTTATAAACTGATAAAGGCCATTTCCACTCTAAAATGAATTTCTAGGTTAAATTTATGACAGTCTAAATCTTAGGCACATTAATGAGATTTATTCATTCAGCCACTAGGGGACACTGTTGCACCATGGTTGATATATATATATATATATATATATATATATATATACACAATATATTGATATTCTTCCCTCCAAACTTAATTTCATCCCATATATATATATATATATATTTAAAATGTTGATATGACAATGGAGAAAAATACTTAATATGTTTGATTTTCATGCACTGTCTTTTGGGAATCAGCGCATTTACACTGTACTGCACTAGCCACTTCATTGATCTCTCTTCATTTGTATCTTTAGTAAATCTGACTTGTTCTTGCTTCTACAATGTTTAGGGACATCTTTATCATCATTGTAAGAAGGATGCAAGGCCAGTATGCATCATGTAAAACTGTCAAATTACATTATTCTTTAAAGAACGATAGCCAATAACCTTCACATATCCCAGTGTTTTACTAAATCAGTGATCTGGCAAAGAATGAATTGTAAGTTTTGACATTATTACAGTTTTCATGTGATATTCAAAATGATTAAAACGGGAAGAAGAGGCTCCTGCCTTCTTAAATTGTTTGTCTGTGGCTAACCATTGATATTCAGTGGCACTTAACTGACTTAACTGCTGAATGTCCGCAATTACTGCCTGTGCCTAAGCTGACTAAATTGTAGGAATTACAGAGACAGAGTTGGTACTTGGGGGAAGGGAGGGAATTAATCAAACAGTGTTAGGGCTGTAAGTTGTTTTTATTGACCCCTAACATGACTTAAACAGCCCTAACGTTGCTGTCCAAAAAATAGAGCCAAACTAATTAACCAGGGATATTACCTATTGTGGGACAGAATCCTGGCTAGGCCTAGTTGCTTTGCTGAATCCCAGTCCCAAAGTTTAAATGAAGGTAGTGTAACACAGTTCTCAGTGCCTCCCAAGAACTGCACACTGAGATTTCCTGGTTGATCAAAACAAAACACTTTAATGGAAAACAAAACTCCAAACACAGTTTCAGAATTGGCACGAGTAAAAAGGATAGGCTTCCAGGAATTCCATTCATTCCTCAAAGGAAGCAAATAAGTCTCACTTTAGCACAAGTCGTGCTTTCAGAGTCAGTCCAATCCATCAACACAAAAGTCCTTAACTTTTTCTTCTGGCCTTACTCAAAGCCTAACAGAACAGTACATGCACCAAACACTAGTTCTCTGTTAACATTCTCTCTGGCTCTGGCTGTGGCCCTGTTGGGTAGAGCCGAATCCCCAACAGGCTGGGAGGAGATGAGCCCATACACCACAGGTGTTACCACCCTCCCAAGAGACAGGATCCGGCTTTCCTTCTTCAACCCCCAGCACAAGTCAGAGCAGTGCACAAGCTGCTCCAAAAACATAAACTCAAAACTCCCATGAAGGAAAAGAAAAACTGCTTGGCTTAACAGCCTACTTCCACAATCCATTAAGGGTGCTTTCCAGTTAGTAAAGACATAGTCCTCCTGGCACTCCATGTCATAGTCCTCAGGCTAGGCTTCTGCAACTGGTTTAGTCTGGCTGGCTTCCAGTTCCTCCATTTCCCAGTCCTCAGGGAAACTTCCTTATGCTGGCCATGGTTCAGCTGGAAGGACTGGCTTCCTTCCCAGCTTCTGCTCAGCTCCTCGTCCCAGCTGTCTCTCCTCTCTATCTGACGAAGAAAGCTCAGTAAATGGAAGCCTCAGCAACAAGCCACACCCCCTCCTAGCAGGGTTAGACAAACTCTTAAAGGGCCCTGCCTTCTCAATATCAGCCTGAGCTCTGGACACTCTTAAAGGGACGGGCTCCTTCCTAATGTTGTGCACAGGATTTTTACACTGTTCAGGATGTTTCCTATACCTGGTAACAGGGTTTTTAATGGGGCTTTACAGGGACTTTCTCCTTGTTTCTAGTAGGGCTAGCCAGATCCCTATCACACTATGTGATTTCTTATTATTACAATGCTCTGTAATATTTTGAAAATTCTAATCTGGCAGAACTTTTAAACATCTTTTAATCAACAATGTGTGTATACATGTTAAACTGATACAATGAGCACTATGGGGCTCATAATCAAAATGGAAATATGTCTAAAATCCGGCCTAAATCAGCACTTAGACGACCAGAGATGAGTTGTCCAAGTGCCGATAATCGAACCGGGTTTTAGACTTATCTAAAAATGACTTAGGCTTTCATAGTGCTGTAGTATGCCCAGAGCTAAAAGGGGCATATCAGGAGGAGTGGTGAGGGTGGGATTTGGGTGGGACATGGGCCATCCTAGACTTAGTCGTACTGCATGTATAACCGAAACTTTAACAACACTGCCTAGACGGAACTTGGACGTTGTGACTTAGGCCATCTAAAACTAGGTCTAAGTCACAAGAAGGTATCCAAAGTGACCAGATAAACACTGCAGGGACAAAGTACAGACCCTTACACACTTGCAGTGATCACTGACACCCTACCACCATGAATTTGCTTACAATGGAGGCAATGCATGCAAATAGATATCATGCATATTCATTCGGGAAATCCTGAAAACCCAACTGGATTACATCCCTCTTTCGCCACTCCTGTCCTAGATAATGGCTTTCTATGTTCCTGCTAGAGTTATTTGAAGCTGTTTAGTGAATCAAGTAGAAATATGTTATCAGAGTTCATTCTTGGAATAAGAAGATAGTGACAACATGACTGATAAGTTAAACTGCAAAGATAAGCTCTTCCTCCTCATCCCCAAAATAATGCTTTTTAGTTAGCCTCTATAGCAGTGTCTCTCAAACTGTGCGCTATGAGAGATTCCATGAGTACACAGGAGTCTGTCAATGTTATGAGCGTCTGCATGCCTAGACAAGCATCATTCTTTGACATGATTGGTCCTTGAAAACTAATGACAAGTAATTTTAGTTTTTATGCAGTAGTTATCCTAACATGAGCAACAAAGCAATCAAGGCTATGTTACCATTTGGATCTTCTTATCTTTGCAAACTTGGATTTTCAGCTCTGACAGAAATTAATTTTTTTTTAAAAAAGAGAGAACAATTGCAGATAGTCGATGAAATGTGAGTTTATTTGTCAACTATTGAGCCACATTTTGAGTTAATTTGCACTCAAAAACAAGCACATCCATCGCATTGATTAGCAATTCTGTTCTGCGTACTTTAATTTCACCATCATTACAAATACCCATACAAAGCTTAACAAACTTTAATTAAATAACTTTCAAATTTAATTTTGTGCTGGTTTTGAAATTTTATGATTTCAATTACAATGTGCTGCAGAAACCCCCAAACATTTGTTCCATTTAGTATGCCAGAGCTAAAAAATAAGTTTGAGACACATTGCTCTACAGGATGCTTATTAATGTTGAGTCATATTTTGTGGAACAGAAGCAGAAAATTGTGACAATGCCATGACTAAAATGCAAGTTTTCTATAGGTGAGTTAATATACATAGGATATATCATTGCTGTGATCATGCTATACTTAAATTCACCAAATTTATTGACTTATCCTAATATAAGACATCCTTGAAAGCTGAGGTACACAAAGAACATAATTCCCTCCTGCCAAAAGCTAGCTGTTGCTCTTGGGTTTCACAGGCAGATCACCCATTCTATTTAAATTCTGTCTTGTTTTCTTTTGGAGAGAAATGTGTTGCATTTCAATATATGCTGAGCCCCAGGGACAGGAAAATTTTTAGTAAGTATTGATATATACCACTAAGGGCTCCTTTTATGAAGGCGCATTAGGGCCCTAACGCACGGAATAGCATGCACTAAAATGCCGCACGTGCTTGCCACTACTGCCTCCTTTTGAGCAGGCAGTAGATTTTCAGCTAGCACGTGCTATAGCGCGCGCTAATCCGGTGCGTGCACTAAAAATGCTAGTACACCTTCGTAAAAGGAGCCCTAAGTCTTTTTATTATTCTTGATTTATTACTTTTGTTAGCCATAAAATCAGCCTTTTGGGAGCCCTTACAACTGTTTACTTGACTTTGAATATGAGAAAAATTCATAACTGAAATGTTTCATTTCTTCCTTTTCCACTTGATGTCACACTTGGTCTAACACAGCATTATATGATTTCAATAAAATCAGAGCAACAAGCAAAATAACATAAAAAAATGTTTCACCTTATTCATTTGTATACTGTCTATTCATATTTATAGACAGTATATTTTTTAATGTGCTTGTTTAATTAAATGGCTATAGTGCAATAGATTCCAGTTAATGAACATAACTATAATTTGCTTCACTTATATGGGGTATCCAGCCATTCAGTTGGTCTAAAACTTGTCATAAGGCATCTTGTGATCACATAGGCCTCGATTCTATAAACAGCGCCCTACTGAGATCTAACTTAAGTTGAAAATGCTGTTTAAAAAAAAGAAAATAAAAGTTTTTAAGAGAAAAATGTAGGCACCTACCTGCACCTAAAACAACGGCACTAGAATCACGCCAACAGAAGGATTTTATAACATCTAATGCCACTATAGGTGTGGCTAATACCAGAAGTAGCAGCTACATATATAAGAGATTTTTGTATGGACCTTCAGAATATAGCCAGGCATTTCATACTACTGGCTACTAAAGTCTCCATCAGTCCAATCTTTTATTGAAACTTATCTATAAGCTCTTTATGAGCAATTCATTGTTTTACTTTATATTCACAGTTTTCTAACTGTTCATAATTTTCTTAACAATTTTTTTGAAAGCTTCTTAGCTCATGTTTTTTTAAATAATTGCCTGAAGAAAATGTTTTTTAGGAATGTTCAACTGTTTTCTCTACTTCTGGGACCAATATTATGTTCGTATGAAGTTTAGAAGCTCCTTGAAAATAAGAGATATTAAAAGATTGATATCTTATTAATTTTTCAGTTCCCCTCGACCCTGAAGAAAGTTTTGTTTGAAACATGCATTTGAGGAAAGGTGGTGTAGAGGATAACTAAGAATCTACCATGAGCTAAGTAGCTTTTCAAAAAATTGCTAAGAAAATTATGAATAGTTAGAAAACTATGAATAAAAAGTAAAACAATGAATTCCTCATGAAGAGCTTATAGATAAGTTTCAATAAAAGATTGGACTGATGGAGACTTTAGTAGCTAGTAGTATGAAATGCCTGGCTATATTCTGAAGGTCCATACAAAAATCTCTTATATATGTAGCTGCTATATGCATAGTGGTATACATTGAGCTCTATTAATGGGAGAAGGTTTCAGTATAATTAATTAGTACCATTTTGCATGTGGATATCTATCTGAGCATTAATTCTTTGGCACAAATGTCTGAGGTAATGCCAGAAGTGGCATTAGGCATTATAAAATGCCTCCAGAAGTGCAATTCTCATAAAAAGCAGGCGCCAGAAATGTAGGCCTTGAAAACCCAGGCCTACATTTCCAGTGCCTACCTTTTCCAAAGTCTCAATTCTAAACATGCCACCATCGCATGATTGACATATGATTGGCGGTCGCTTTTAAGGCGGCCATTGACAACCACACTGTTTATAGAATTTGTGGCCTAGTATAAATGCACATCAAGCTACAATTGCTCTTGGTCTTATAGTAATTGCATTTGTGCTATGTGAAGTGATTTTTTTTCATTTAATAATTTAGATCCTTCCAAAAATACCTGGAAAAGATTTTGCAATCACTGACTTCTTTATCTATATGCACTAGAAACTGATTTTGTTCAGCTGCAGTCAATGAAGAGAACACAGCAGAGTACATTCAATCAGTTCCTCCAATGTTTTCAGTATAAATATTCTTCTCCGATTTGCACCAGTTGTTTCTGCTCATGTAAAGTCAGCACTGCATTTTTGGCACTGCATTTTTGTTAGTCAGTAAACTGAAAATGTATTATGTAAATTTGGCTTTTCTTAAACTCTTTATTTGCAACTTTGGGCTCCTTTTACTAAGCTGCGATAGCGTTTTTAGCGCACGCAGTATTTCCGCTCACGCTAAACCCACGCTACGCAGCTAGAACTTACGCCAGCTCAATGCTGGTGTCAACGTTTAGCGCACGCTAAAACCACTATCGCAGCTTAGTAAAAGGAGCCCTTAGTTTAGTTAGAGCAGCCATGTAATTAGGACAAAGTGTTGTAGTCCCAATATTCACCAAATAACCAGAAGCTAGTGTACCAGGTGAAAAGTTCTCAGGCCAACCAACCAATTTTCTAAATTCTGAGCATTATTTTGCCACTGTAGCTGAAAAGAGTGTTATCTTATTTTGCTAAGTGCCAATTTGCAGAAACTAAATTAGGGATCCTTTTATCAAGCTGCGCTAGCGGGGTTAGCCCGTCAGACATTTCATCACGTGCTAACCCCCACGGCCAGCTAAAAAAACTAACGCCTGCTCAATGCAAGCGCTAGCGGCTAGTGCGGCAGGCGGTTTAATGCACGTTAAACCCCTACCGCAGCTTGATAAAAGGACCCCTATATGTTTTGACATTGTTTCAGATCATTAATTGAACCATAGCCGCATCATTTTCTTCATGGTTAGGCTAAGAACTATTCAGTGGCCCCTCGTATTTTACAAGGATGCAAAGGCACCTCTATGCTTTTTTATAAAAGCTTAATATATAGACTGGTGTTCATCTAATGAAGATCCTACATTCTGAAAATGTACAACTTGAAACAGGACGATTGATTATAGAATTTCATGATATAAAGCAGACTTTGTGATTCAATGAAGGTAAGTCATGCAGGTCCTGACAATGGATGGGTGGGTTTCAAATAGCTACAGGTGGCCTTGTAAACCCGTCCAGACAGATGAACATCAATGTGTTTTTCAGAGGATCTTTGAAATTTCTTTTGATTGTGCCATGATAAGTTCCCACTAATTTTTATATTAAAGGCCAAAATCAAAACCTTTCAGATCTTTAAACAGGATGACCAAAATCAGACATGGAAATTTACTTACTATCCAATTATTTAAAACAATTGTGTAGCATTTGTATGTGTGAATAACTATATTTACACATGTAAATGGACATTTTTCACAAGTAGGTCTGAGTGAAGTGTATATATGGGTATTGACATCCAGTGATGCCAGAACAGAACTGCTCCCGGTGCTCTGAATTTTGGTGTAACTTTCTAATCATGGGCAGCCCTTCTTGCATAGAGTGGCTTCTTTGTTTCTTTTGCTCTTCAGTTTTGTTTTTCCACTCAACTGAACAAGATATTTGTTCAATGTTTTCAATGAGTTTCCTTATAAATCTTTCACTGTCATGGTGTCACCTAAGTTAGACTTTTGTCCAGGCCCAAATTGAGAAAGAAAAATCCGGCACTCTGACATGGTACTCATCTGTCTCATGGGAGCTCACAATCTGTGCATACACTAGTCCTGTGCTAGCTAAAGATATCTAGTTTGTACCACCAAAAGCGTTAATGGGGCAGGAATGTTTATCACCATGGGAACACTGTCATCCTGCTGACCTAACAATACAGTTCCATGGAGTACCCTGAGAAGGTTCCCCTCATAGGCGTCTCACACAAAAAGATCATTTGGCAGCACTGGAATGGTGCCCTTGGTAGGAGTAATATATCCCACAACAAAGAGGCCCCACGTGTAAAACGAAAAAGGAGTGGGGAAGGTACACAGTCAACCAGCTCCAGGGACAATAAATTTATTAAATATATATTAAAAACTAATACATATACAGCATGTATACAAGAATATGCAGGTCTAACAAAAGAGACTTTCAATCTTTTTTGTAATGGACCCCAACACATTCCTCTGGGGTGTATAAAAACCTTGGTAGGAGATCACTAACCCTTGATGTAGGCCTGACGTTGTAACCTGAAAGCATTTCTTAGTCTAAGTGAAATCGTATTCAGCAATAGCCAAGTGCAATATATCCCATTCCACCAGATGGCCCACACATATTAAACATACAGCATTATAGCACAATTACACACATGTCTGTTCTTAAGTACTGGCTACAAGTCAGGTATCAACCATCATGTGTTCATGGTCAGTGATTGGATTATGGCTTGCTCTGTGTTCTGTGGGCTGCATTCCACATTGCAATCATGGCTGAGGGCTTTGTTACAATTGCAGACTGTATTACTACACTTCCCCCTCCCCATTCACGGTTTCGACACTCGCAGTTTGACATATTCACAATTTTTTTTGGGGGGGTGGAAAACAACCAATAGTTTAGCATGTTCCCGCCTCTCTCCAGCCTTCCTCCTGACATCCCAGCCTTGCCTGGTGGTCTAGTGGGCTTTCGAGGCAGGAGCAATCTTCCTACACTCCTCCCCGTGTAGATCGCTAATAGGAAATGGCTGCCGTGAGCTCCCGTCGTAGTCTCAAGAGACTACGGGACCTCACGGCAGTCATTTACTATTGGTGATCTGCACAGGGCAGGAGTGTAGGAAGATCGTTCCTGCCCCGAAAGCCTGCTTGACCACAAGGTAAGGCCGGGATGCCGAGGGGAAGGCGGGAGGGAGGCGGGGGTAGTTCAGAGCCGGACTAGAAGTTATTCGCGGTTTTTCCCAATTCGCGGTCCAGCTCTGCCCCTATCCCACGCGAATACCGAGGGAGAAGTGTATCACCTTAACTATCCCTCCTGGGCCGCCATCCATGGAGTGGACAGCCAAGATACCTCTGCACATCCTGAGAGAAGAGGCAGGAATATGCCCCATGTACAAAGAATGCAACCCTGTGTATCTCACTATCTATCTAGATATTACGAGCACCTGTCAGAGGGCCCACACCATATCAGTCTTTGCATTCAGGCACCTAAGGAATTGATACTTTTCATTTCAGTCTTTGCTACAGTATTATTTGAGAGAGTATACAATTGTGACTGGCTAAATACAGAGTACCAGGATTTCAAATAATATTGGCCTGAAGCAGAAGGATAAGAATAATAGATAGGGCAGGCATCTGATAACGTAAGTCTATCAGCTTCAAGCCCCACTACTCCTTCCAGTATCACTGGGACTCCTCCTCCCCCCACCCCACCCCCCTTTGATCCAGGTACAATCACAGTCTCAAAATGCTCTCTTTTGGCATAACCCCAGTATTCTATAACACTGCACCTAAATATTGGAAATATCCATGCCAATAAAAGTGCCAAATGACATCAATAATGGCATGTTAGCACCCAACTGACTAGTTTACATAAGCATCTGGGCTCTACACCCACATTTGGGCACCCAGCTTTGGTGACCTATATAAAACCACGGATATATTGTGTTTGGATACCTTGTGAGAACAGACAAAAAAAATGCCCAAGAGTTCCACAATCCAAAACGGAAGTCCAAAACAAAAGAGGCAGAGGCTGTGGAATCCAGTGATTATTGAGCACACAATAAAATAAAAGCAATCTCCACTTCACAGAGTGACTGACATGCAGTGTATCCCACTACATGTCAGTCACTCTGTGAAGTGGAGATTGCTTTTATTTTATCGTATACAGTATTTAGATACTTTCTGAAAGAACTTCAGAAAAATTCACGGAAGCCTGCACAGTAGTTAATATTAAATTGGAAAAGGAGAAAGGATAGTTAGGAAATGTGCCCTATGGAACCAAAAATTATAGCAGCAACCGCAGCAACCCTTGCTGTGCTCAAAATATTTTTTTCAGATCAAGTGTGCGCATAAAATTATTACACTTCTTTTACTTGCCGACTTCCGTCATGAATCCCATGAATCAGATTTCTCTTCACATAGGGCTCCTTTTACAAAGGTGCGCTAGCGTTTATAGCGCACGCACCGGATTAGCGCGTGCTGCTACCTGCTCAAGAGGAGACGGTAGCGGCTAGCGCAAGCTATTCTGCTCGTTAAGGCTCTAATGCACCTTTGTAAAAAGGAGCCCACACATGTTTGGACACGTGTTTTTTCTGTGTTCACATTTGCTTATTGAGATATCATCCTACCTCAACTGGCAATAATGTCAGAGCATCAGATGTCTGCACCATAGTGAAGCTATTTTAAGGGAAGGTGTTTTTTTTTTTTAATTAACAGTGAAAATTGACAATTTACTGAACAGCACAATATGAGCTACAGGAACTTTTCTAGATGAAAATATTTCAAAACATTAGCAAAACAATCACTACATTTCTGGAAGGGAAAAATACATTAACACATGCACAAATGCAAAATACTTTTATTGCATGAATGCAATTTAGTTTTCAGATGTCATTTTCTGAAGAAAAACATATATTTACATTCAGATTTGGAGCATGACTTCTGAAAAGTACATTATGCCTATAGAGCCAGATTTGTACTTTGTAGGTGCCATTCACTGCGGTTGTCAATAAACCACTAGACACCACTTATAGAATCCCACTTAATAGCACCTAGGCATGCTTATGCATCGGTGGGCATCCTAGAGGTAGGTGCTGGTATACTAGGCCAGGTTTTACTTGGACTAGTTTACCAGGGCCTAACTTGGACAAACTCAGCACGCTATCTCATCTAATTTTAATTCAGTGTTCATAGCCTCTGATTGATAATCTTATTGTACACTGCATTGAATCCTAGTCAAAACTTGCAGTATAGAAGAAAAAATGTATTGTATGGTCTAGAGATCGTCTCCACTTAGGTGTTAGTTGGCATCCTAAGAGTTCAGCACCAAACTCATAATTGGTTATTTTATGTATTTTTTTGATTGGTTGAAAACTGGCATGGCCAATTACCACACCAATTAAGGAAAAGTTGAGCACAGATTCCAAAGTTAGGTATTGCTAAGCGTCTTCTATTAGGGTGCCTAGCAGTGCCTAATGTAGGCATTCTTTTTTTTTTTTAGTTCAATAATTTTTATTGAGTATTTTGAAAAATACAGGGAGCATTTCAAATATATAAAAACAAAATAAAGCTTTGTGTATAAAGAATCTGCAAATATATATTTAACTGTAGAGGACCATAGCAGTAAGAAAAGCTCCAAGTATTGGAACTGCTTGTGAAGACTATATGAGAAAAAGATGAGGGAGAACAGAAATAGAAATTAAAAGAGAAAGGAAAGAAAGAAAGAAGAAAAGAGAAGAAAAGGAAGGGAAGACAGGAGTGTCTACGAAGCAGAGCGTACATAGGAATCCAGGAATGACCAGGGTGATTTTTTGCTCTTCAAATTCATGGAGGTTCGGAGTGTAATTTTATTCTCATAGGATTCAAATCTATGATACATACACAGAGAGTTCCACCAAAAAGTATAGTCTAGTAGCGAAGATGATTTCCAATTTTTCAGAATGTGCATGAGAGCAGTCACAAACATGGTATTGATGAGCTTAGGAGGACAGTTTGATTGTGCGAAACAGGGATGTTGAGAGCGAAGGATTATAATGTCCATAGAGATCTCTTCCGAGCAGTTAGTGATAGATTGTATGGTGTTCCAAATTTGAGTCCAAAAGGAGCGGACCAAAGTACAATGAAAAAACATATGATCAAGAGTTCCCTCCTCTTTCAAACAGTTCCATCAAACAGTCTTGCTTTAAGTTGGCTTTCCACATGCGAATTGGGGTCCATACTGCATTCCACATAATAAAGAACATTGATTGTGAAACTCTAGAAGATAAAAGCGGGCGGTTTGTTGAAGACCAAAAGAGTTCCCAATCAATGTCAGAAAACGGAGTGGTGAGTATAATATCCCAGTGTTTCATAGATTGAGGTGAAAAAGTGAAGGAATGATCTCTCAAAATATTATAGAAAAAAGATATAGCCTTGCCTTTTAATAGAATCAATAAAGACCAATGGCGGATAGTATTTTTGGAAGTCATGAAGTCAAAACGTATATGCACAGAAGACAGCACTCCAATGAGTGAGAGCCACTGTGAATAAACAGAAGAAGGCAGCAGGTATGTGGAGCAAAGTATATCAAAAGGAACTGACGCAGTAAGAGTAGACAATTGATGGGCAAACCATATACCTGCCCGCTGCCACCGTTTCCATGAGAGAGATTTGCCATGGTTTTGGATTTTGGGATTATTCCAAAGAGACATGAGTGGGCTAACATTAACTGAGATCTCAGCTAATGTATCTAAAAGATGAAGAGCATGCTGCGTTGAACCCAACAAAGAGTACCTTCTCAAATGTCTGGGTACTGACACCGTTAGTAAGCAGGAGATGTGTAAAGGCGTGCATAAAAAGCACTCCATTTCAAACCAAGCAGGAGGATCTTGGGGATAGGAGTCAGTAACCCAGTAAGCTCCATATTTAGTTAGTGAAGCAATATAATAATGAGCTCCGCCTTAAAAGGGGCGGAGCCAACGCCAAACAGTCCAGCTTGCCTGAAAGCAGCCACAGAGGGAGAGAGGCAAGAGAGAGACTTGGAAGGCAGGGGTTAGGAGAGGAGGAGAGCCAGGAGGGCACAGGGAGAGTGCAGAGCGAGGGGTAGCGGCGAGAGGTAGCTCCGCCCACCCCTCCGACATCGGACCTCGGAGCTCCGCCTTAAAAGGGGCGGAGCCAATGCCGAACAGTCCAGCTTGCCTGCAAGCAGCCACAGAGGGAGAGAGGCAAGAGAGAGACTTGGAAGGCAGGGGTTAGGAGAGGAGGAGAGCCAGGAGGGCACAGGGAGAGTGCAGAGCGAGGGGTAGCGGCGAGAGGTAGCTCCGCCCACCCCTCCGACGTCGGACCTCGGAGCTCCGCCTTAAAAGGGGCGGAGCCAAAGGCACGCGGCCGTTCGGCGCGCGGCGAAGGCGAGCACCTTTGAGAAGGGCCTTGAGAAGGGCCAGGGCACTACACCAAGGTCAGCACACAACCAGAGGCAGAGAGTGAGTGTGGGTGAGAGGTCACAGCAGCAGCAGGCAGAGGGAGAGAGGACACAGCAGCAGCAGGCGGAGAGTGAGAGTGGGAGAGGGGACACAGCAGCATCAGGCAGAGGGAGAGAGGACACAGCAGCAGCAGGTGGAGAGTGAGAGTGGGAGAGGGGACACAGCAGCACCAGGCAGAGGGAGAGAGGACACAGCAGCAGCAGGCGGAGAGTGAGAGTGGGAGAGGGGACACAGCAGCACCAGGCAGAGGGAGAGAGGACACAGCAGCAGCAGGCGGAGGGAGAGCGAGGGAGTGAGGACACCAACAGATCAGAGGAGACCAGAGTGGTGAGAGCCAGAGGAGAGAGCAGAACAGGCAGACGAGAGAGCGGAGAGCAAACAGACGGACCAAAGGAGCAGAGCAGAGAGCTGAGGGAGACCGGAGAGCGGAGCGGATAAGATGGAAATGGAGGCAGCCGGAATACACCAGAGCTTTCCAGTATACTGCATGGGGTGCCATATGTACGACTACCTCCCCCTCGGGAAGGCGGGAGTACATATGCGGTCGGTGCCGGGAGCTGGAAGGCCTGAAGTATGAGGTCGCGAGATTGCAGGCCAGGGTTCAGGACCTGGAGGGGCTGCACGCTTCAGAGGAGCCATGCCAGGCGTCTGAGGATCCAGACAGAAACAGCTCCATTGAAGATCAGGTGAGGGACCTTAAGAGATTCATCGAAGAGAGCTAGAGCAGAACCAGCAGCAACTCAGACAGGTGTCATCAGACGAGAGCCAGGACCCACCGGAGGATGGACCTAGTGGAGAGGCCAGTGGAGAGGCCAGGAGGGCAGAGGAGGCCAAGGACCCCGAGGGAGGAGCGCCCAGATTCACCATGGACACGGACCTGAGGCAGAGGAGGCTCTTAAGAAAGGGAAAGACTGCAATTGTTGTGGGAGACTCGATCCTGAGGGAGGTGGACAGTCACGTAGCCGGAGGTCGAGAGGACCGGCTGGTGACATGTCTCCCTGGGGCCAGGACAAAGGACATTGCCGACAGAATCGAGAGGATCTTGGACGGAGCCGAAACGGAGGAGACAGCAGTAATTGTCCACGTCGGAACAAATGATGTGAGCCGGAGGAATTTCAGAATGCCTGCGCTAACAGACCAGTTCAGGGTCCTGGGAAGGAAGCTGAAACGGAGGTCACAGAGGATAGCATTCTCGGAGATCCTGCCGGTCCCGAAGGCAGATGCAAGGAGGCAGGCCGAGCTCCAGGAGGTGAATGCGTGGCTGAGGAGGTGGTGCAAGGAGGAGGGCTTCCACTTTGTGAGGAACTGGTCGTCCTTCTGGGGAAAGAGCAAGCTCTACAGGCGGGATGGCCTGCACCTGAGCATGGCGGGAACAAGAATACTAGCAGCCAACGTAAAGAAGGAGATCGAGAGGGCTTTAAACTACAGAGAGGGGGAAAGCCGACAGCTGACCTGATGACGCTTCGGACAGCAGAAAGATGCTGAATGGGCTGACTGCAGGGAGGAGGACGGGGGTCCGATGGAACTCGCGATCAGACAGCGAGGGAAACACCAGGTAACAGCAACTTGCTGGGAGAAGTCTAAGGGGAAGGGGAAAACAGGGGATTCAGGAGGACAAGATGGCACCAGGGTGCAAACAGAAGGCAATAAGGTGGAGCCACAGGGCAAAGGGGAGACACAAGGCAAGGGGGAACAAACCAAGGCCCAGGGGACGATAGCACAGGAGGGGGCTGGTACTCCCCGGGGAAAAACGGGGAGGTGGGGTGGAGGGGACATGGGGAGGAAGAGAGTTGCGAGGGTAAAGGCGGAGGGCACAGCAGAGGCACCGGGAGCGGGAAAACGGCCCGAGACCCAAGGGAAGGCGGCCCAGGTAAAGGCAGAGGTGGAGGACAAACACCGGGACCTACAGTGCTTATACGCAAATGCAAGAAGCCTCATGGCTAAGATGGGTGAACTGGAAGTCATGGCCAAGGGGGAGGACCTGGATATAATAGGAATTCCAAATACCTGGTGGACAGAGGAAAATCAATGGGATGTGGCGCTGCCAGGGTACAAGCTCTACAGGAGGGACAGGACCCACAAGAAGGGGGGAGGCATAGCGCTGTATATAAAGGACTATATCTACTCGATTGGGATCGATACGGCAACAAAGGCAGAGGAGCTAGAATCGCTATGGGTCAAATTGCCGGGAAAGAAGAGTGCAGACATAAAGCTGGGGCTGTATTATCGCCCGCCTGGTGCATCAGAAACAATAGGACAAGACTTGGAAGCAGAACTGAGACAGGAATGCAGGACTGGAAGTGTAACAGTGATGGGGGACTTCAACTACCCGGGGATAGACTGGAGTACGGGACACTCCAACTCCACGAGGGAAGCAGGATTCGTAGAAGCTGTGAGGGACTGCTTCATGGAGCAACTAGTCAAGGAACCGACGTGAGGGGATGCTACTCTTGACCTCATCCTTAACGGATTAGGGGGGCCTGCAAGAGGGGTAGAAGTGGGAGGAACACTAGGCAACAGTGATCACAACGTGATCAGATTCACATTAGAAAGGGGGTCACCCATAGTGGGGAGGACCGCAACGACTGCGCTCAACTTCAGGAAAGGGAACTATGTTGCTATGAGGAAAATGGTGGGGAGGAAGCTCAGGAACGGCTTTAGGATGGAGACTGTAGGGAGCGCCTGGACCCTTCTCAGGGACACACTGCAGGAAGCGCAAAAACTGTACATCCCCAGTTTCAGGAAAGGCCGAAAGAACAAGCGGTCAAAAGACCCGGTTTGGATGACACCTGAAGTAAAGAGGGTAATCAGTGACAAGAAAGTGTCCTTCCGGAAATGGAAAAGGGATCCAACAGAGGAAAATCACCAGGAGCACAGGAAATGCCAAAAGGAATGCCACCGAGAGATTAGAAAAGCAAAAGGGAAATACGAGGAGGGGCTGGCCAGGGAGGCGAAAAACTTCAAGGCATTCTTCAGTTACGTAAAGGGGAAGCAACCAGTGAGAGAGGAGGTGGGGCCATTGGACGATGGGGATAGGAAGGGAGTGATTAAGGAGAATAAAGAGGTAGCTGAGAGGTTGAACACGTTCTTCTCGTCGGTCTTCACGAGCGAGGACACGTCCAATATACCGGACTCAGAGGAGCTCATGAGTGGGGAGCAGGCCAAAAGATTGGGGCATATAGAGGTAAGTCGGGAGGATGTCCTCAAGCAGATTGACAGACTGAAAAGCGGCAAATCACCGGGACCAGACGGGATCCACCCAAGGGTTCTAAAGGAACTAAGTCAGGAAATAGCGGGCGCAATCCAGCATGTTTGCAACCTATCCTTGAAAACTGGAGAGGTACCAGAGGACTGGAAACTGGCGAATGTCACACCTATCTTTAAGAAGGGATCGAGAGGTGACCCCGGGAACTACAGGCTGGTGAGCCTGACTTCAGTTATAGGGAAGATGGTGGAAGCAATGATCAAGGACAGCATTTGCGAGCACATCGAGAAAAATGGCCTACTGCGGACAAGCCAGCACGGATTCTGTAAGGGAAGGTCGTGCCTGACAAACCTTCTGTACTTCTTTGAGGGAATAAGCAGTCAGGTGGACAAAGGGGAACCCATAGACATCATTTACCTCGATTTTCAAAAGGCCTTTGACAAGGTGCCACATGAAAGGCTGCTTAGGAAGCTGTGGAACCACGGGGTGGGCGGGGATGTACACAGATGGATCAAGCACTGGCTGTCAGGTAGACTACAGAGGGTCGGAGTAAAGGGCCAATATTCTGACTGGCGGGGGTCACGAGCGGTGTGCCGCAGGGATCGGTGCTGGGGCCGCTACTCTTCAACATATTTATCAATGACCTGGAAACGGAGGCAAAGTGTGAGGTTATAAAATTTGCAGACGATACCAAGCTCTGCGCCAGAGTTAGGACCAGGGAGGAGTGTGAGGAACTGCAAAGGGACCTCGATAAGCTGGAGAACTGGGCAAACAAATGGCAAATGCGCTTTAACGTAGATAAATGCAAGGTTATGCACATAGGGAAAAAGAACCCGTTGTTCGAGTATAAAATGGGGGGGAGATTGCTGGAAGACACCGGACTTGAGAGAGACTTGGGTGTGCTAGTGGATCCATCCATGAAACCATCCGCACAGTGTGCAGCAGCCTCGAAGAAAGCCAACAGGATGCTGGGCATCATCAAGAGGGGCATATCAACCAGGACGCGGGAAGTCATCATGCCGCTGTATCGAGCGATGGTGCGCCCACATCTGGAATACTGCGTTCAATATTGGTCGCCGCACCTCAAGAAGGACATGGCAGTTCTTGAGAGAGTCCAAAGGAGGGCAACGAAACTGGTAAGAGGGCTGGAAAACTTCCCATATGCTGAGAGGCTGGATAAACTGGGGCTCTTCTCTCTGGAAAAGAGGAGGCTCAGGGGGGATATGATAGAGACCTTCAAAATACTTAGGGGCATAGAGAGGATGGACAGGGACAGGTTCTTCAGACTAAAAGGGACGACAGGTACGAGGGGGCACTCAGAGAAACTGAAGGGAGATAGGTTCAAATCAAATGCAAGGAAGTTTTTCTTCACCCAAAGGGTCGTGGACAAATGGAATGCGCTCCCGGAGGAAGTGATCCGGCAGAGTACAGTACAGGGATTCAAACAGGGATTGGACAGATTCCTGAGGGAAAAGGGGATCGTGGGGTACTGAGGGAGATGCTGGGGTGTTGCATAAGTATAGACAGCTCACCAGGTCGTGCAGGTGCAAGGCCGGAGGGTTAGGACATTGATGGGAAGATAGGACTTCGATGAGAAACCTAGGGGGCAAGGGGGCCCCTTCTGGTGATTAAGGCAGGTCATGACCTGTTGGGCCGCCGCGGGGGCGGACTGCTGGGCGGGATGGACCTCTGGTCTGACCCGGCAGAGGCACTGCTTATGTTCTTATGTTCTTATATTCTTAAATCTGGGAAGTTAAGACCACCGTTAATCTTAGAGGCTTTCAGCTTGGCGAGAGCAATTCGAGGTTTTTTCTTGTTCCAAATAAATTCAGATAGCTTCCTATTTAGCCAATGAAAAAACGACTTCCGGCATAGAAGAGGAAGCATAGAGAGAATGTAATTAATTTGAGGTGCTAGGGTCATTTTGATGGATGCTATTCTACTCCACCAAGACAAAAAAAGTGGAGACCATCGAGATGTAGTATTTAGAACTAGATTTTTGACTTTAGATATATTAAGATCTTGAGCAAGTACCGGATCCTTATGTATTAAAATCTCCAAGTATTTCACAGCTTCATGTGACCATGAGAAGGGAAAATGAGCCAGATCTGATTGAAGAATGTTATCATTCAGAGGGAAGATCTCTGATTTCTCCCAATTGACAGAGTATCCGGATAGGAGGGAATATTGTTTGACAATATGTATAAGATGAGGAAGAGAGGATAGAGGGTTCCTAAAAAAAATTAAAACATCATCAGCATATGCTACTAATTTGAAGTCTCGATCAGAGGAGGGATTACCGTTAATTAAGGGGCTTTGTCTAATAGCAGAAAGAAGAGGCTCCAACACTAAATTAAATAGCAATGGTGAGAGAGGACAGCCCTGTCGAGTGCCTCTTTGAAGGGAAAATTTATTGGATAAAGAGTTGTTAATCAGAATACGAGCTGTGGGTTGGTGATATAACGCTTCTATCCAATTTGTGAAGAATGAGCCAAAATTATACCATTTCAGGACACGGAAAAGAAAAGGCCACTCCACCCGGTGTCAAAGGCTTTTTCAGCATCAATAGCAAGGCCTATTATAGGGTCTGACATTGTTTTAGCGTGAGCGTTAATATGGTGAAAGAGGCGCAGGTTATCTCCTATATATCTTTGTTTAATGAACCCTGTTTGATCTTTATGTATAAGAGATGGAATCACTTTGGTAAGTCTTAATGCAAGTAATTTTGCCATTATCTTGTAATCTAAGTTAAGGAGAGAGATAGGGTGGAAGTTTTTAACCAAGGTAGCATCTCTGTCAGGTTTAGGAATTGCTACAATGGTGGCTTCAGTGAAATTGAATTGTTTGTCCGGAGTGGAATGGAGGAAATCATAATATGTAAGGAGATGAGGGGCTAAGATGGTGCGAAATTGTTTAAAGAATTCGTTAGTAAAGCTGTCCGGGCCGGGGGCTTTCCCAGCAGGTAGGAAAGATATGGCAGCTTCTATTTCTGATATAGTTATCGGGGAATCTAGTTCCAATTTAACAGAATCCGATATGGTCGGATGAGTTAAGGAGGAAAGAAAGGAGTCTATATCTGATTCAGGAGCAGCAAATTCGGATTGGTATAATGAAGCATAAAAATTTTCGAATTTTTTGAAAGCTTAATTGCACTTTCCCTTTTTGAATCAAGTGTACTATGATGTGTTAAGACAGTGGGGTTAGCCCCGTGTTACGTGGTGGGATAGTGGGCCTAATTTCTGGCAATTCAAGACCACACGATGCACACTGTCTTTCCAGCCTTGAGTCGCTGAAGAAGCCAGTATTTTTACACTGTCTTGTAACTTTGTTTTGGTGGAAAAGTTTTTCCTTTTCTTTTGGTAATGAACTCCACCTGGACTATGATTTAAATAAGAACTTACCTCTGAGGAAGAGAGTTTTGTTTAAGTTTGGACTCTTTTTGGTTTCTCAACCAGAGACTGTTTATTGAACATTGTGTTTAACTTGTATGGGAAGCCCGTTGGCTTTGCCATTGCAATCCTGACAAGCAAGTTACTGTGGGTTTTTTTTGTTGTTGTTGTTTTGAACAATTAAATGCAACTCTTTATTCAACTTGAACTTATTGTTTGGATGGTGTCCCTTTCACTGAACGCTGAAAGAACTTATCCTTGTGAGGCATGCAGCGACTCACAAGAGTTTAATTGTGGCCAGTATTCCCAGGCCCTCTGCCTGGAGCGTGCCGGCTACATACGTGGTATCAGTTTTGGGATTTATTTTTACTGCCTTCATGAGAGACTGTGATAAGGGACAGTATTTGTTGTTTCAATTTTGGAGCCCTTTGATGGACTGTGCTGTGAAGAGTGAAGCAGCAAGTTAAAGACCTCTGAGGAGATCGTGGCAGCTGAAATCTGTGGGAGTGGAACCAGGACCGGAACCGAGGGAGCCCAGCTGTGTACCTGAAGGCCGTGCCTGTTATCAACCCAAATGCTCAGACTCATCAGTCTGTCCGGTAAGGGTACCTAGGGGACAGCTGATTGAGGATTCTGGGTTGGTAGCGTGGGCGGGAGCTGGGACTAGCTCTCTCTCGAGTGTGGGGAAAAAAAAAAAAATCCGCACTTGGGTTTCCTTGTCTGTGTTTGCTTCACAGGTTGCACCATGGATCTACAGCAGCTGTTTACCCTGTTGGCGTCGGAACGTCAGAAGCAGACCGAGTACTTGAAGGTCGTGCTTCAGGCGAACCAGGATCTCTGGCGGGCGAGTCAGGCTGAGTCGGGTCGGAGACACGAGGAGCTGGTGAACGCCATGGGCGAACAGACCAGGACATTCGCTCAAGTCCTGCAAGGAACTATGACTGGTGCTGCAGGCACAGGAGGATTGCCAACAACCGGGGCTACGGTAGGACCAAACTTTCTAAACTCCATGCAGCTGTGTAAGATGGGACCTACCGATGCACCCGATGATTTCCTAATGGCCTTTGAAAGGATGGCAGTCGCGGCCGGCTGGCCAGAGCAACAATGGGCCATGAGGCTAATACCGTGTCTTGCTGGAGCAGCACTGGCAGCGTATCAGTCTCTCAGCCCTGAGCTTGCTAACAATTATAGGGCCATTAAGAACCACATCTTGGACTACCTGGGTTACACAAGGAAACATTATAGACAGGAGTTCAGGAGTGCCCAGTTAGGGGATAAAGAAAGGCCCAAAGCTTTGTTGCACAGACTGAGGAAGTTAGTGGAGCGATGGCTACAACCCTGTCTTTCAGATCCTCAAGCCATGCTTACCGAAATTTTGTTGGAGCAATTTTTAGAGGCTCTGCCAAAAAGCCTCAAGGCCTGGATCCAGAGACAGGGAAGTCGCCCATTAGGGCAAGTGATTGAGTTGGCTGAGGCATACATTGACTCTAACACTTCCTCAGGGTCTGGTGGGGGCACACAAGGGGATACTTCCCTCCGTAGGGGGCCCATCACTCGGGCGGGAGAAGGATATCCTAAGCCCCAGGGAAATAGTCAGGAGACCTTAAAGAAAGCCCAGGAGGTAGGAGGCCCCAGTAAAAAACCTATGACCTGTTCAGGTGTGGCAAGCCCGGACATCTCCAAAAACAGTGTAGGGTGAAACTGGAACTGCCTACTTCTCGGCTGGGAGACAAGACTTTTCCTAAACCCTATCAGGTATTTGTTCATATAAGGGGCTATAAAGTAAAGGCCTTGTTAGATATGGGAGCAGAACAGTCAGTGATGTCCCGACTGTGTTGGGATAGAATTAAGCGAACTGGCTCCTTTATTAGACACCCCATGAAGGTCTCTATTGTTTGTGTCCATGGAGGCAAGAACTCTTATCCCCAATATAAGATTCCAGTGAGGTTCAAGGGAGATGTAAGGTCCCTGAATGTGGCAGTGATTCCCAATGCCCCGGCTCTCCTGGTCTTAGGACGGGATTGGGCAGGCCTCGAGGAGGGCATTCAGGGGGGAGAATCCCTTAGACCTCAGGTTAAGGAAGGAAGAGTGGGGCGGGTGCTTATGGCAAAGGAAGGACCGCAGCGGTAGCCCTGGAGAAATAGGCCTAACGGTTACTTTCCTCAGCGAGGAGGAAGGACCTATTCTCGTTGGAGGCCTACGATCCGGTTGGCTCCTCTGTCCGAACATGCTTGTGCACCTACTCAGGCTTATGATAAGGCAGCAGGTTGTGACATCTATGCGGCCAAGGAGGTAGTGGTGCCGGGTGGGGGAAGAATCTTAGTTCCCACCGACATACAGGTATCTCCTCCGCCAGGATCTTACCTTAGGGTGGCTCCGCGCTCAGGTCTAGCTTTAAAGCATTCGCTAGACGTAGGTGCTGGGGTGATTGACCCGGATTACAGGGGAAATGTTTCTGTACTACTAATAAATGGTGCCGATACAGAATTCCAGGTTAAAGAAGGGGATTGTATAGCACAGTTGATCTGTGAACGTATTTGGCATCCTAAATTGAAAAAATGGAAACATTTGCTACCGACACGTAGAGGAGGAAAAGGTTTCGGTTCCTCTGATGAGCCTGGTGTTAGAGACAGGGGTTTGGTAGATCCTGAGAGCCCTCAATCTGATCTAGATTCCCGGATGAGTATGGAAAGAGCAGTCGAACAACAATTTGGGAAACTGCAGCGGGAATTAGATCAGGGCCAGGAAGAGCAGAAGCGGCTATGGCAGCAAGCGTTTCAGGAGGTTGAAGGGAGTCTGAGTGACAAGTTACGAAAGGCTCTTTTATACCAAGACCGGTTATTAAGGTCTACCCTGGAAGAGAACTTCCAGCGTTACCAAGAGGATCTGCAATCTCTAAAAGAAAACACTCAGGGATTGAAAGAGCAGATTGGGCATATGGAAGGCCAGGTAGCAGGACATCAGGACTCTACACCAGTTGTACATGACATTGCCTGTGCTGTAGGCCAGGTATGTGAGGAGGTTAAAAAGGTACAATTACAGGTTAAGCAGATAGGCAATGAAGAGCTTAAAAAAATGTGTGATCTTATTTCAGGCTTTGGATCTAGGGTGGATTCCTTAGAAGAGGGTTTCCTACTTCTTATGGATCCAGAAGCGGTGGCTCAGGCCCATGAGTTACAACAGAGAGGAAAGAAGGGCAACCGTAATAGAAATCAGTAAACCAATGCGGATGCTTTATCCAGGGTTGGGGAAAAAGATTTGGGCAGAACCAGGTCCACCCCTAGCAGACAGTTAAGGGGGGAGGTATGTGATAAGCGGACTATGCCTGCTAGGAGTGTCCCTAGCTCAGATTCTAGGTTAAATCCTGACACGGTCCATAATCTGCCTTTTTCCCCATTTTCTGCCACTCAGTCTGAATTTCCTTCTAGGGCCTGTAGAGGGAGCAAGAAAGCAGCAGTGCTGGGTTCCCATCCCCCTCTGGATCACAAGGTGAATCACAGGAAATCCTTTTCACCTGAGGGTTGGGGGCGGGGCTGCAAGCTGTTTTCTCTGAAGGCTAGACTCCTAGAGAAACAGAACAGAGAGGAACAGCAGCAGGGAAGGTCACAAGGCTCAGGGCTGAGAGCTCCTGATAGCAGTCAAGCTTCAGAGGACATGGAGTTTACAGAGGCTGGAGGAGAATCACCTTCCAGTCTGAGTGAGGAACCATTGGCCATGGAGATGGAAACAAGTCCTGAAGCCAGTGTTGGGCTGATGCCTGAAATTATTCCTATGGAGGTTTGCATCACAAAAGCAAGTATTGAATGTTGCTGAAGTTTATGGCAAGTTTGTTTTGGAAGTTTTGTTTTTCCATTTTTTTGAAAGCTTAATTGCGCTTTCCCTTTTTGAATCAAGTGTACTATGATGTGTTAAGACAGTGGGGTTAGCCCCGTGTTACGTGGTGGGATAGTGGGCCTAATTTCTGGCAATTCAAGACCACATGGTGCACACTGTCTTTCCAGCCTTGAGTCGCTGAAGAAGCCAGTATTTTTACACTGTCTTGTAACTTTGTTTTGGTGGAAAAGTTTTTCCTTTTCTTTTGGTAATGAACTCCACCTGGACTATGATTTAAATAAGAACTTACCTCTGAGGAAGAGAGTTTTGTTTAAGTTTGGACTCTTTTTGGTTTCTCAACCAGAGACTGTTTATTGAACATTGTGTTTAACTTGTATGGGAAGCCCGTTGGCTTTGCCATTGCAATCCTGACAAGCAAGTTACTGTGGGTTTTTTTTGTTGTTGTTGTTTTGAACAATTAAATGCAACTCTTTATTCAACTTGAACTTATTGTTTGGATGGTGTCCCTTTCACTGAACGCTGAAAGAACTTATCCTTGTGAGGCATGCAGCGACTCACAAGAGTTTAATTGTGGCCAGTATTCCCAGGCCCTCTGCCTGGAGCGTGCCGGCTACAATATATACACATTTTACCCATTATCTACATGTTTCTGGGGCCGCTATATATTAAAATCTATGATCTAGATTGCAATTGCTTTTTTACTTGTATCTTATAAATATACTATAACTTCTATTTGTAACTAGCAATCTTATTGTCTATAGGATAGCTAGAGAAATGCACTGGTAGATAAACTTACAAAGGTGCTGACAGTACTTTGTAAAATATCAGAGACATTCAATGTCATCTGCATTTATTTATGCTTTTTTGTTCAATGGCCTCCTCTAACAGAGATTGGCTATGGAATGGCTTTTAGAAAGAAAAGGTTATCAACATAAAGTTGTCACTTCCAGGAAAAAAAAAGACTTCAAATTCCACGTATCACAGCACTGATGCCTGATCCTTGTGCCCTAAATCCTCTCAACTAGATAATGGTCTGCCGGAGAGTGTTACAAATGGAATGGCAAAGATAAACAGACAGAAAACTAAGAACGAATTCCATACAGATGATCTTTCCATATCAAACTATATTCCAGGGTTTGTTTGTTTTTTTGTATCAGAAGATGGAGGTGTTATAGTATAATGGGGTAGCACAGCAGTATTTATTATGGGAAGCATTAACTTAAGGCACATTACATTAGCGACTTCTATCCCGCCTTAACCTTGCAGTTCCAGGAGGATTTCAAAAGAGGTTAGCTGGACATCTCCAGGAGTGTTACAGGATTAGGTGCTAATTACAAGATTGTTTCTGGAGCTGAAATGAGGGATGCTTTGGCATGACATTAGTTACTTAGGGTTAGATTCACTAAGCTCACCGATCGTGTCCCAACCAGTTAGCGAGCGTTCTCCGACCCCGATCCGATTCACTAATCTCCTGCCCAATCCGATCTGCACTTGCAAATGAGGGGAAATGGCATACAAAGCAGGAAGGCAGCGATTCACTAAAAAGAAGGAACACCGATTGGGCTGGCCGATCCAAAAAGAAGCAACTGCTAAGCACCCGTCACTTACATCCTTGCCAACTGTCCTGCCCTTTGCCGCCCTGAAATTCCAGCCCTGCAGCCCTGAAATCCAAAGTAAAACCATTCTTCCCCAAAGTAAAGCCACCCTGCTCTCTGCTGCCCTTCCCTGCAGTGCAGCCCCACTTTAAATCCGTGGGTTAAAACCACGAACTTGCGAGTAGAAGTAAAAAAAATTGCTAAAAAGTCAAAAAGCAAAGTTTATGCCATGGCGAGCAAGCACATGCGCAGACCATCTAAAGGCATAGAAGATGGTCTGCACATGCGGCAGGATCGCTCTGCAGTGATCCATGTGGTCAGTGTGGGGTGTGCCCTGATCGCCGCAATTTGCATGAGGACACATTATGAATCGGTCGCCCGGGAAGACTCGACCACGGTTTATACACGGTTCGCCCAAAAAAAGGAGGTTAGTGAATCTAAGCCTTAGTCGTAATAAAGTTGGTTAGTTAGTCTTGACAAAGTTTTTCAATAGAAGGGTCTTTATTTTTCTTCAGAAGGTTTTGTAATTAGGCATTGTTAATAGAATGTGGGCCATTTGGTGATCTAGTTTTGCTAGCAATCCATTGTACATCTTCTTGCATTGTGTGCCTTTTATTGGGGGGGGATAGTAAAAGGAGTTTGGGTTCTCCTTTGCCTGATTGTGTTGTTCTGGAGAAGGTGATCATTCAGGTAGGAAGGAGTGGCACTGTTCAAGGCTTTGAATAGTAAAAAGTAGAATTTGAATAAGATTCTTGCTTGCATTGGGAACCAGTGAATGTCTAGGCATGCTGTAGTGATGTGATCATATTTGCTTAGTGAATAGATCAGTCTGAAGGCTGTGTTTTGTATGGTCTGTAATTGTTTTATCATACCTTTGGGGCATGGTAAGTAAAGGACATTAGAATAATCTAGTAGCCCCAGGACTAGGACCTGGACAAGGAGTCGGAATTGCTCTTTATCAAATAATTTTCATATTTGTTGTAGGTTTTGCATGACTGTGAAGGATTTTTGTACTGTCTTGTTGATTTGCAGTTGCATGGTGCAACATCTGTCTTTCATTACCCCAAGAAGTTTTAGGGCTGGTTGCATTGGGGAATATAGTAGATTTTTATTTTTATATTTGTTATGGTTGGAGTTTTTCCTTTTCGAGCAGTAGGAATTCTGTTTTCTCTGTGTTTAACTTAAGTTTGTGGGTTTTCATCCATTGTTTAATTGTGTCTATCATCTTATGCAGTTTTCAAGTTATAGTGGAGGTTGGCTGGTTGAAAAGAAATAGTATAGTAATATTGTCTGCGTAGTTGTAAGATGTTATCCCTAATTTGTCCAAGTTGGTGCCGAGGGAGGTGATGTAGAGGTTGAAAAGTATTGGTGATAGTGGTGATCCTTGGGGTACGCCACAGGGATTAGACCAGGACTGTGATTTTTCTCTGTTTGTTTTGACTCTATATGTCCTGGATTGTAGGAATCCTTGGGACCATATGTGTACCCTGCCTGTGATTCCTGTTGCTTCCAGTATTTGTAGCAGGATGGTGTGATCTACTAGGTCAAATGCTGCCGAGAGATCGAGTTGTATGATCAGCATCTTCTTGCCTTTGCTTAGGTGCTGCCAGGCTGCACTCTCAAAGGAGAAAGCAGAAATGTTGGGTTCAAGGCTGAAGCAACAGAATCGTTTAAGGCAGGACACCAAATATCTTTTTTTCTATGATCGTCACACCATCCTGATTTCTTTTTACCAAATGGAAGGAAATATTTGTTTTTGTACCGATATTAATGGTCTCATGCGTGAACTAAGATATGAACATGTTTCTGATGAATGGAGACTATTCATTGATTCAAGCAAAGCAAGCCTTAAAGCGATACGTTTACACAATGGAAACCAGAAGCTATCTGTTCCTGTTGCTCATGCAGTTGGGTTGAAGGAAACATATGAGTCGATGGAAACACTTTTAAAATTCACACGCAATGCAAATTATCAGTGGAACCTCTGTGGTGATATCAAAGTTGTGCCACTCTTTCTGGGTCTGCAACTGAGGTACACCAAATACATGTGCTTCTTGTGTCTTTGGAACAGTTGTGATGATGCCAACCACTACAGGCAGAAACAATGGCCAAACCAAGATGAATCCATACCTGGCAGATAAAATGTGAAGCACCTGCCGTTAGTACTTCGTGAGAAAATCTATCTCCAAGCACTTCACATAAAACTGGATCTGCTGGAAAATTTTGTTAAGGCAATGGACAGAAATGGTGATGCATTTGCACCTAAGAAGTACGTTTGGTTTGAGAAAAGTGAAGCCAAAATCAAGAAGGTGTTTTTGTTGGACCCAAAATCTGTGAGCTGATCCTTAATGATGTGTTCAAACAGAAGCTGAACCCATCTGAATCAGAAGCATGGGAAGCATTCATGCTGGCTGTTCAGAATTTTCTTCTAATCACAGATCAGAGAAGTATGCTGAGCTTGCAGAGAACATGCTGATAGCATATCAGCTAATGGGCTACAGAATGTCACTAAAATGCACTTCTTATATTCTCACCTCGACTTCTTCCCACCCAATCTTTGTGATGTCAGCGATGACCATGGGAAAAGATTTCATCAAGATATCAACAAAACATAAACAAAAATGAATACCAATAAACAGATTTGAACTAAAAAAAAATAAAAAAATATCAAGGTGATGGAAAGCAGATATCAGCGAAAGTTCAATCCCAGTAAGATGGGAGACTATTGTTGGTTCTTGAAAAGAGAGACAAATGTACAGTACAAGCATAAAAGCAAGTGTCTCAAACATTTCTGAACATGCTATCACATTTGTGTGAGTTAAGAGAGACATAAATATATGCTGTAACATGTCTCATTATTGCTATCATGTTTGTTTTCAGAGTAAACTCCTTAACACAAGTTTGGTGGGACACAGTTCATACTCGCAATATTGTGCCGATATGGCAAACTGTCTAAAAAATGAGTAACGTGTGTCTCAGAAACCTGACATGCTAGCTGAATTTCAATTATAGATCTGAAATCAGTGTCATTAAATTAACTAAAAACACTTCTTAAGTTCTCAGTAGCAAAGTAAAACTTTTTTTTGTTGTTGACCAGTGTAATGTGGGCTAAATGGAGGGTAAATTTTGTGATGTTATTTTGGGATAATTATATAAAAAGGAATCCATTCCTTACTTTTCCTAGTCAATTGTATTGAAAATTATTATTTTTTTAATAATTAGTACTAGCACCTGCTTAGCCAAATGACCAAATTTAGGATTGCTTTATATGCAATCTTATTTGGTTGCTTAGCTGTACAAACACTAGCACAGAATATTTCTGGTATCAAATAGCTGCTAGTGTCTCTCCAGTCCATTTTAGAAATGGCTAGTTAGAACCAACATTCCCTGGTTGCCACTGAATATCAGCTGTTGGTATGTGTTTTGAATTGTTTGGAATATTGACTAGAAGATATTTTAATATGTATTGTATTGACATTGTAAGTAGCATATTATGTCATAATGTGTATTGATGTGTGAATATTTTTACTGCTGTAATTCTTTATTGCCTTTATCCACTGTATTCTTGCTGTGCACTGTCTTGAGTGAATTTTCTTCAAAAAAGGCAGCAAATAAATCCTAACTAATTAATAATATAATGTGATCATGTCAAGCTTTGAATCGAGAGAAAATGTGGCAAATCTACAACAACAACAAATGGAGGGTAGGGTGTGAGGGAGACAAATCTATGGGGTCCTTTTCTTAAGGTGTGCTAACTGATTTAGCACATACTAAAGATTAGTGTGCGCTAAATTTTAAGACATCCATTATATTCCTATAGTCAATTTAACACTTAGCGCGCTAATCTTTAGCGCGCACTAAATCAGTTAGCAAACCTTAATAAAAGGACCCCTATGTTAAGTTAAAATACTGGTGATCCAAAAATAACAAAATACACCTTAGAAGGGGGTTGGGAGTTTTCAGGTCCATAAAGTCTTATGCAACTTCCAGATATGTTAATTTCAACCTGGACATTATTCCAAACAAGGAAACAGGACAAATTAGCTTAGCTCATATTCTGTCCTACCTGAGGGGTAATTATAAATGATTTTCTGTCACCTGAACTATGCACAGTAAATTATACCTTCTTTGATCAGGCTGCCAGCTTAGAAATGCATAAGTGAGAGAAGCTTTAATTGGAAAGCTAGAGACTGAATTGGCATTCAGCTTATTTACAGTCTAACCTGACAGAATTAATTTATTAGATTCTGGATTTGAGGACAAGTAGTACTTTGACAAATGTATATCCATAGGCATGCAGGTCATCCGTGCTTATTTTTAAATGTCTAGTGTGTATTCAACATACTTAGGCATTGGATGGGCAAATAATTATCTGTAAATGGCAACACTGTGCATAACATTGGCACTTACATCACTTCCTTGCACCAGTTTCAAGCAGCCATCAACTATGGGGCTCATTTAAAAAAAAAAAAGTCCAAAAAGTGGCAGTGCAAAAAAAGTCCTAAAAGACAGATCGAACAAATACCGATAATCAAAGTTGGTTTTAGACATATCTAAAACCAGCTAAGGCCTTTCCCCTGCCTCTGAATGCCTAAAGCAAAAAGAAGTGTTTTTGGAGGAGGGGAAAGGGCAGGAGGTGGGCCGACCTAGGCTTAGCCGTACTACAAGTATAACCAAAAGTTTAACGAGGTTGCCCAGTCAGAACTTATGCGTTTTGACATAGACCAAGTCAAAACATGTATAAGTTCCAAATAGGGGCCGCTGAGCTGATTGCAGCTGCTGTGATCAGCTCAGCAGTAGAGAATGACACGGTGGCGGTTTACCCGCTGCCACCACATTTTAGCCGCGGGTCACCCGCCGAAAACGGGGAAGAAAACTAGCAGTCGCTGCGGCGACGGGGACAAGGCCATTCACCGCCCGCGGGGCGGTGAATGGTCTTGTCCCCGCAGTGAGGCATGAAGGATCGCGCGGTCCCCGCAGCTCACACCCGCCTGCCCAATCGATTCTAGTGTTTAGCCAGCTCTCTCCCTTCTCCTCACCTTAGTTTGTAGATTTTCTTTTTCGGCGACCCGCACGCTATCAGAGAGCCGCACACCCGCTGCTGCTCAGTTTCGATCTTCTGCTCTGACGCAACCGGAAACAGGAAGTTGCAGCAGAGCAGAAGATTGAACACTGAGCAGCCGCGCGTGCGCGGCTCTTTGGGAAAGCGTGCAGGTCGCCGAAAAAGAAAACCTATAAACTAAGGTGAGGAGAAGGGAGAGAGCTGGCTAAACACTAGGATCGATTGGGCAGGCAGGTAGTGGCTGCGGGGACCGTGCGATCGCTAGTGTTCCCGGCTCAAATTGGAAGGAGGGAGTGAAAGGGAAAAGGATTCTGGGCCAAGGGGATGAAGTCGGAAAGAAAAACCCACAGCAGGAAAGAAAGGGAAGGACTGGCAGGTGAGCCAGAAGCTAGAAGCAGGGGGGGGGAAGAAAGAGGGAAAAAAGCTAGATGGGGTTGAAAAGAAGAGACACACTGGTATGGAAGAGGAAGATAGGGGAAATCTGGACACAGGAAGGTAACAGAAAGAGGGGAAATTATGTGCATGGGGCATAGGGACAGAGACATAAAGGGGACATGCCATGGGGATGGTATATGGACACAGGGGGGGCAATGACAGATACATAGGGGAGATATTAGAAATGGAGAAAATAGGAGCACAGAAGCGAGATGGTTTGTGGGGATGGGACAGGGACCGAGCTTGCAGGCTCCAGTGGCTTGCACAAATTACATTGTAACGTGCCATGAAAATAAGAGGAAGGAAGGTAGATAGGCCACGCGAGAGGAGCTGAAGGGTAGTAGACAGGAACAGATGGTAAAGGAGGGAGGGAAGGGTGGTGGTGGAAAGGAATAGAACAGACATTGAAGGAGGGTGGAGAGGAACAGACCCCCAAGGGAAATGTGGAAGACAGAGTGGGAAGAAGACAGATGCCAGACTATGCGGGAGCAGAGGGAAGAAGATGGGTGCTAGACCAATTGGGGGGGGGGGGTTAAGGGAGAGGCACAGTAACAGCAAATGGAAGACGCAGAGAGAAGACACACAGTGGATGGAAGGAATTCAATGAGAAGATGTGGAAAGCAGAAACCAGACAACAAAGGTAGAAAAAAAAATTATATTTATTTATTTTTGCTTTAGGATAAAATAGTATATTAGTTGTGTTGATAAAAATTTATAAACAAAGCCCTGCCAGCTGAACATCTCTTTCTCTAGTTCAGCAGCAGGAACTTTGATTTATAAGAAAGGAATAAGCTAAATATTACAGTACTAAGGCTTATATGGATGCAGCGGGGATGGTGACGGGGCGGTGAATGGGATGGCAGTGGCGGTGACGGGGCGGTGAAAGGGATGGCGGTGACGGTGACGGGGCGGTGAAGGGAACGGCGGTGACGGGGCGGTGCAGAGGATGGTGGGCCGGTGACGGGGCGGTGACGGGGACAGATTTTTCCCCGTGTCATTCTCTACTCAGCAGCCCCAGCAACCTGCCCACCCCCTGCCACGATCGCGATCCCCCATGAACTGCTTTGAATACTGGTAGAAGAGATGCCCAATCTCTCCTGCAGAAGACGGCACCCCAACACCCCCGCGATCCCCCCGGCCGACCCCATGACCCCCCCACCCCCAACCTCATACCTTTTAAAGTTGGCCGGACGGACGGGTGCCAAACCCGCCCGTCCGGCAGGCAGCCAACGCCAGAATGGGCCCGGATTGGCCCAGCCGTCCAAAAGCCCCGCCCACAGGTGGGGCCTAAGGCGCCTATACTGATTGGCCAAGGCGCCTTAGGCCCCACCTGTGGGCGGGGCTTTGGGACGGCTGGTCCAATCCGGGCCCATTCTGGCGTCGGCTGCCTGCCGGACGGGCGGGTTTGGCACCTGTCCGTCCATCCAATTTTTAAAGGTACGGGAAAGGAGGGTGGTGGGGGGGTCGTGGGGTTGGCCGGGGGGGTCGTGGGTCAGCGGCGGGGGAGGCCATCTGTGGTTCTGTGGGGACGGTTGTTGGGGGGAGGGGGTTGCATCGAGGGCAGGAGGGCCTCCTGCCCGTAATGTAGTGGGGGGTGGGGGGTAGGGGTCGCCAGGGCCAGGAGGGCTTGGGCTCTCTCCTGGCCCGATGTTAATCGGCGGGGAAAGAGGGCTTGGGCTCCCTCTTGCCCCGATATTGTCGGGGGGGGTCACGGTTCAACATGGCAGGAGGGCTTGGGCATCTCCTGCCTGGATTGTTGTGGGGGGGTTCTGTAACCGGTGTTGTTTTTGACAGACACCGGTTACAGAATCCAGCTTTTAGGCGAAGGACTGGCTCCTCCTTCGCCTAAAAGCCCTTCTGTTGGACGTTTGGGACTTAGGCGTTTTTTTGGTTCATTATGGCCAAAAAGTGTAGACATACTAGGGGTGTACTTTTAGACGTAGTGGTGATCTGGGCATTTAGTAGAGGCAGGCCATAATCAAAACAAGGACGTTTGTTTTGGTTATGGACACTTTCCTTGCTTCTGCTTTGAACGTTTAAGGACTTAGGCCAAAAGGGGACTTAAACGTTTTTTTTTATTATGCCTCTCTATACATTTAGTGGAAGAACCTCTGATTTGCTCCAGTTTATTTTGTAACTAAAGAATTTTCCAAATCTATCAATCAGTAAATGCGGAATGGTGGTTTCAGGATTCCTCAATTGAAGCAATATGTCATCTACATAAGCAGAGACCTTGTATTCCCTTGCCTGCTGTATAGCCAATAGCAAGGGTTCCAGAACAATATCAAACAGTAAAGGAGATAACGAACACCCTTGGTTAACTCCCTTTCTAAGACAAAAACATTCAGAAAAATTATTATTAATGCATAATCTTGCATAAGGGGAGCTATACAAGGTTTGAATCATTTGTAGAAATCCAGAACCAATACCAAACCAATCCATTGCTTGATACAATCGACTCTACCTAAGTGCACGTCGGTTAAGCGCACGCTTCGGTTATCCGCAGCCTACCAACATGGTCCCGTTTTTTTTACATTAAAGTCAATGGACGTAAATTCTGGATATTTGCAATTCTGATAAGCACACAATCCACTTATGCACGTAAAGTTTTCTCCGGTTAAAAGCAATCACATACATGGGTTGTGTGTTTCGGAACAGCAGTCTAGGCCTGGCCATGTGTTTGAACTTTCGGAACTGCACCGTGGAGTCACATGGACAAAAATCATTGTCTTTGGCTGAACGTGTCCACTATGCTAATGTCAGATGCCGCTTTGGCATTGTTATTACAGTACTCGTACATAAATTGGAAGGGCCTGTCCCCTGATAGTAGTGTACTCCAGGTCCTTCTGCAGTTGCTCACGTATGGTCTCCCAATTAAAGCGATAGAAACCTATACACCGCTTTCAAACGTAGCGAAGCTGTTGGCTTCAAGGTGCCTGCCTGTTGAATATGAAAGCAACCAAAAATAAGGGATAATCACAAACTTAAAACGTGATTACAGGTCACTCGTCCTAAGATATGTGATAGCAGTGATCGATGCAAGCATGGAATCCTGCCCCTGAGCTGCTGATCTCCCGAGAAAACTGATGGTGCTCGACTCTCTTCACATGGTACTCCAATTAAGCGCAAACTCCATTTAAGCGCACGTGGCAAACCGGTCCAAGGGGCTTGCACTTAAGTGTGACCAGGATAATTGTACACAAGCGTACTCGTAGCTACTCTAGGTTTGTAAAAATGAATAATGAAAATGATGCAAATATTTTATAAAATCAAAATTATTATTTATTCATTATCAGATATGAATAATCATAAAGTTATTGCATCATGAGAATTATTACAGAAGCCAAAAGCTGGCCTTGCTCGTAACAAATTCTAACGTTTTACCAGTTACACATCCATTTATATCCTAAATGACGACATTCCTTTGCTACAATCTAACTGGTCTAAATTATTTGTTTCCATATAAGGCTGGCTTCATATAGGCGTGTCACAAAAGCATTCCTAAAATTACATTCTTATACCTAAAAAGTTACATTCTCAAATTAAGCTTACACATTTTATAAAAAGAAGAAATACATAGACAGATATTGTAATGTACTCACAAAGACTACTCAGCTTTTAAATCCTTTCCTGTTAAGATCAACCTCTGTACTGAGAAATTCATGTCTCTTTGTCTCACTAAAACTAAAGAGAGAAGAGAAGGATGGAAGGAGCAATTAACTCCCCCTCCCATCAGAGTTTCACAGAGTAGAAAAAAGTTGCTTAAGGTCAGAGATTAAATATCAGATGTAGCCTTCTCAGACTTTCTTCAGATTTCAAATATATGAAATCAAAATAAAATGTATTCTAATCTACACTTGTTACTTATAGCTTCATAAGTAAATTCCTATTGTGTAGTTTTAATGACTTACTGACTTACTAAAACTTAATTCTGGATCTATACATACAATGATACACATGTGGATTCGATTTGTCTTTCTCACTGCAAACTCAGGGCCCCTTGGAATTCAGGCAACCAGGTCAGAGGCCAACTCCTGTCTGCCTATAACTTCCCTGAGGACCGGCCCAGTCCAGGCTGGTCACTCTTCAGAACAAAGAAGCCTTATAAATCTTAAGCTTTGACATCTGGGGTAAATTTGCTATGGTTCTTATCAATCACGTTATGTCCTAGCCTGCCTTCTTGTTCCTTCAAACATATAACACATGTGTCAAATCAATATGTTAGATTAAATTCCCATTTTTTGCTTTGCCTCTCCAATTATTATATTCTAGCTTATCCAATATTCATATATTCATGCATAGCCACTAATACTACATTCTCACCTGCTCTTGGATTAGGCCCTATCTATCAACAGGTTTTTCTAACTAGTAAATCCTGGTGCAATGTGAGAAAGTGTAATGGCTGAATTTTCTATTTTATGTTTGCTTGTTTCACCACATCCACCTGTCCAGGTAAACCAAGCTGGCCCTCCTCAGGTCTACTTAATGCACAGGACAAGCTCAAGTGGAGTCGACTGTATATGCATGCTCTGACTTTGGCCCTAAACTCAAATGTGATCCATTATTATCTGTATCCTGTATTCTATATTAAAGACTTTTGAATGGATGGTATCTAACACTACTCCTATAAAGAAAATAATGTTGGATGGATGTAGGGCAGACTTTTGAAAGCTGATAGGAAATGTGAGAGGTTGAAGAAAAGATAATTGTCTCCTTCAAGAGAATTACGGTCTGTGAATCTGAGTCAGCAGAAATCAGTCATCAAGTTTGACTACAATATTAGAAGCCCCAGTGTATGAAGGCATACAAATGCCACCTTGTAATACTTCAGAAACACCCTGGACTGATGAGAAATGAAAGGGAGAACTTTGGATTATAAATATGAAATAGTTCTTTTAAGAAGCATGGACTGAAACATTCAATTATGTGAGATCCAAGGTACATGTACCTTGTAAAGTAAAATACAAGGTGTGACATTCAATTCACATAAGAACATAATATAAGAACTTAAGAATATAAGCATTACCATACTGGGACAAATTGACAGTCCATCAAGCCCAGTATCCTGTTTGTTATTTATTTATTTATTTTATTATTTATATACCACTTATATCCTATGTGGTTTACATTCAGGTACTTTTATCATATTTCCCTATCTGTCCCGGTGGGCTCAAACTCTATCTAGTGTACCTGGGGCAAAGAGAGGATTAAGTGGCTTGCCCAGGGTCACAAGGAGTAGTGAGGGATTTGAACCCACAGCCTCAGGGTGCTGAGGCTGTAGCGCTAACCCAGTGGTCTCAAACTCAAACCCTTTGCAGGGCCACATTTTGGATTTGTAAGTACTTGGAGGGCCTCAGAAAAAAAATAGTTAATGTCTTATTAAAGAAATAATTTTGCATGAGGTAAAACTCTTTATAGTTTATAAATCTTTCTTTTTGGCTAAGTCTTAATAATAATATTGTAATTTATAGCTAAAGAGACATATGATCAAGAAACTGTTTTATTTTACTTTTGTGATTATGATAAACATACCGAGGGCCTCAAAATAGTACCTGGCGGGCCGCATGTGGCTCCCGGGCTACGAGTTTGAGACCACTGCTCTAACCCCTGCGTCACACACTCCCAGTGTTTCCAACAGCTGCCAATACAAGTTTTCAACAACTGCAAATTCAAGTCACAAGTACTTGGCAAGGTCTCAAAATAATAAAACAGATTTTATGCTGGTTATCCAAGAAATAAGCCATTGATTTTCCCAAGTCCATTTTAATACTGACTTGTGGACTTTTATTTTCAGAATTATGCATATATTTACATGCTTTCCATTTCTTTATTGTTTCCCCCAGTATTGTACTGCCAAACCATTCATTAAGGGAACATGAAATACACTTGCCATTTAACAAAAGTCATTTGACCAAAAATATATGTTATTTCCTTAATGTATATTCCCCCTCCTTTATAAAGCTTTGTTTTTAGCACCGGCTGCAGCAGTAACAGCTCAAATGCTCATAGGAATTCTATGAGCGTCGGAGCAGTTACCGCGGTGGCCAGCGCTAAAAATGCTAGCATGGCTTTGTAAAGGAGGGAGATTATTAACTACCCCCTCAAACTCTTGATATTGTATAATGATTTTCACTTTAATTTTAATGATATTATTCTGGGTTTGCTTACTGGTGATTTTTTTTTTTCATTTTAATAATACATCAAAGACAAATACTCTGAGAAGGAAAAAACTGTTAAATCTTCCAAGAAAGTAATTATAGGGGTCCTTTTACCAATGGGGGGAGGGAGGGTTAAGCATAAATATGTACTAACTGCTACTTATAATCCATGGAGGCAGGCCACTCTCAGGAGCTACATACTAACTGCAGGCTCAGTATTTGACAACCACATGCTAACAAGTATTTTTTTTTTCTTTTAGTAGTGTGACGGGCATGTATGGGGGCAGAGAGTAAGTATGTCCTGTATCAATCAATTAGCATGTGGACACTGGCACACGCTGAACAATTAGTGCAGGATTAGCATGGTAGTGGTAAGGGCTCACAAGCTAATGGCCACGTGCTAATTTTGAAATTAGTGCTTGGCCATTAAGAGGGAAAGCCAAATTGTGGACATTTTAAGGCCATGTTAAAAAGTGGCGTCAGCACATGGGAAACCCACTCTAAAAATAGTGCAGGCTATTTTTTTTAATGCAACTTTATAAAAGACTCCTTAGGAAACAACAGAAAAGAAGAGATTTACTTTTTTTCCCCACATATGAAGAGAAACTAGGAAGCAGTAAATCAGAGGAAGGTGGTCATTGAGGAAAAATTTCTCAAAAACACAGTAAGCTGGCCAGGGCCGCCATCAGAAATTTCTGGACCCCTTATTCAGCAATCCTTTTGGGCCCCCCACGCACCCCTTCCCCCCACCCCCAACCCCCCCTTCTTCCATGGGCCGAATACACACATACTTTTCTCTGTCACCGCACTCTTTGACCAAAAGATTTGTAAGCCTGCAACCACGTCAAGGTAGACTCTTTCAGCAGGGCCCTAACCTAACCTAAACTAAACTAATCTATACCTATCTATTCTAAACTAACATATGTCTAGCACGCACAAACCCCTGCTCTACGTGGGAAAAATAACACCAGCTCAATGCTGGCGTTAGCATCTAGCGCGCGTACGCTAAAGTCACTATCGTAACTTAGTAAAAGGATCCTTATTTTTATTAGTTAATTATTATTATTATTTTCCAATGCTCAATATGACTTCCTTTTTTAAGGTTTGACACTTGTGCCAGAATATTTTTACTAAATTTAAGAAGTATTTGCCCTCTTTCAAATGGTATAGAAGTTAAAAAAAGGGACAGGCGTTAATGAAGTCATTAGGTTCAATCTAGCCATTTATTTCTGCATAAATTTAAACATCTAAAAAAAAGATAAACATAGCTCATCCAGTCATACAAGAAATGGCTCTACAGCAGGGGTGCCCACACTTTTTGGGCTTGCGAGCTACTTTTAAAATGACCAAGTCAAAATGATCTATCAACAATAAAATTAAAAAAAAACCCACAAAGCACACTGTATGCAGAGAAAATGTTAATTATCATTTATATTCCACGGGTTTTCAAAGAGGTCAAGTCAGACGATTCTATGCAGTGTCACCTCAGGAACAACTATACAAAAATAGACAAATATACCCCCTCCCTTTTTACTAAATCGCAATAGCAGTTTTTAGAGCAGGGAGATGCACTGAATGCCCTGTGCTGCTCTCGATGCTCATAGGCTCCCTGCGCTAAAAACCGCTATTGCAGATATAAATTCTCTAAACAGACACATTTTGATCACTAAACTGAAAATAAAATCATTCTTCCTACCTTTTTGTCTGGTGATTTCATGAGTCTCTGTTTGCACTTCCTTCTTCTGACTATAAATCCAATATTTTTTTCTTTCTGCCCCTCCCCTTTTCTTTCTGTCTCTCTTTCTTTCTCTCTTCCCCTGCCCCCCCCCCAAGCCATCGCGCCAATTTCTTCACTTCCCCGATTCTTTCCCTACCCCCTAAGCCACCATGCCGATTTCTCCCTGCTTCCACCAGCCAGGCCAGGAATGTACAAGCGCCGGACTCACAAGACTTCACCTCTGATGTCAATTCTAACGATGGAGAGGAAGTTCCAGGCCAGCCAGGCAGCGATTGGCTGGCCCAGAACTTCCTCTCTGATGTCAGAATTGACGTCGGAAGTGAAGTCTTGTGAGTCCGGTGCTTCTACGCGCCTGGCCTGGATCAGGGAGGCAGGAAGAAAAAGATTGCCAAGGCAACGCGATCGACTCACATTGCCTTTGCGATCTATTGGTCGATCGCGCTCAACCATTTGGGCACCCCTGCTGTTATGGTATCCTGTCCTGACCTGAGGAAAGGGGTTTAGTCCCCAAAAAACTGCCTTATTTCCATTTCCTATTTATAAACTTTAATCAATAGATACAATACTACTTGATTCTACGTAAAGCAACAATTTTTTCTACCTTTTGTCGTTTTTGCTTTAATCATCTTGTCTTCACTCTTCTTTCTAGCCAGCATCTGTCCGCTCTGTCTTCCATACAGCATCAGCCCCTTCCATCCACTGTCTTCCCTCTCCCTGTTCTATATGGCATCTTCCCTCTTTTTAAGCTCCTTCAATAAACTGTCTATCCTGTGCCCCTTCTCTTCTCCTTTGTACATGATTGATTTCAGCTCTGCCACCTCTCCATTTTTCTCTCTCTGTCACCACCCCGTCCCCTATGCTCTGGCATCTCTCTTTTCTCCTTTCTTTCCTTCGCACCCCACAGTCTGGTATCTTCCCTTCCCTGATTCTCTAGCATCTCACTCCTTTCCTTTTATTCCCTCTCTCCCTCCCCTTCCATGCTCTGACATCTCCTCCTTCCTTTTCCCTTGGTCTGGCATACTTTCCTCCTTCCCTCCATGCCCTGGCATCTCTTCCTCCCTCCCTTCCCTCCAATCCCTGGCATCTCGTTTCATTCCCTCCTTCATCTTCTTTCTCCTTCCAGTTGGGTGCAGCAAGTCTCTCCCCCTCTGCTCCCTTTCCTACTTCTGTCACCCATGACCTGGCATCATGAACTTCTTCAGGCAGCAGCATTCACAATTCGCTTCTGTTGCCAGCTTCGGGCCTTCTTCTCTGTCGGGTCCTGCCTTCATGGAAACAGAAGTAGGCAGGACCCGGCAGAGAGGAAGTCCTGAAGCTGGTAACAGCAGTGAATTGTAAATGCTGATGCTAGCTGAAGAAGTTCATGACGCCAGGTCGAACACCCGGGGCAGACTTCTACTCTCCCCCCCCCCCCACAACCCTCCTATCTCTCCCTCCCTCCCATCACGAGACTCTAAACAGCACTGCTCTACTCTAAGCAGGCTGCTTCAGGGCTTTCTCCTGCTTTGATTCCCTCTGGCACGTCACTGATGAGGGAAGGAGGGAGAGATAGGAGGGTCGGATCGGGTTGGGGGTCACCCGGGATGATGATGAGGCTGCTGCTGCTGCCAGCGAATCCAGCAAGGGTGAGGCCCCAAAGCACAGCACTGGCAGGCCCCCCCTGACTATTTCGGGCCCTAGGCCTGTGCCTACTGGGCCTATCCTTTAATCTGGCCCTGCTTCCCCCCATATGCCCTGACATCTCTCTCTTCCCTCCCTCCCATGGTCTTTGCATCTCTTTCCTCCTTCTCCTGATCTTCCTTCTCCCTCCTTCCCTCTCTCTCCCCAATTGGGTGCAGCAATATTTCTCTTCCCCCTCCCCCCATTGGGTACAGCAGTATCATCAGCATTTCTCTTCCCCCCCCCCCAATTGGGTACAGCAGAGGCAGCATTTCTCTTCCCCCTCCCCCCTAATTGGGTGCAGCAGCATTACTCCTCCCATTCCCCCTCCCGTCTCACACACCCGGCAGATTCGCTACAGACAAAGGCAAGTTGCAAGTTTCCCTTGGTCGTTGACCTATCTCCTATAGGGCAGCGACAGAGGGAAGTTTACAACTTGCTGCTCTTGCTTATTTCGGGCCTTTCTCGTTGCCAGGTCCTGCCTTCACGGAAACAGAAAGTAAGCAGGACCCGGCAGCGAGAAAGGCCCGAAGTAAGTAAGAGCAAGTAAGCTTCCCTCCGTGGCTGGCTATCTCCCACATACTCCGGGGCTCTAATGGTCCGTGCCGGCTTCTCTTCTCTACCCCACCCGACGTAACTTCCGGTTTCGGAGGGAAGCCGGGTTCGAGTCGCTTGCTGGAGGTTTTTTTTGTTTAAAGTCTGGCGGGTTTTTCGGCGGCTCTTCAGGCTGCACATTAAGCAGTGGCGGCAGCAGGATTCGGCAGATGACAGCCAGGCGGGCATCTAAATTTGCTGGGTGTTGCGCCCAGCTGAAAAGCGCTGGGGAGAACACTGGGGTAGAGAATGACACGGGGGAAAAAATCTGTCCCCGTCACTGCACCGTCCCCGGCCCACCATCCTCTGCACCGCCCCATCACCGCAATCCCTTTCACCGCCCCGTCACCGCCACTGCCATCCCATTCACCGCCCCGTCACCGTCCCCGCAGTATCCATATAAGCCTTAGTACTGCAATATTTAGCTTATTCCTTTCTTATAAATCAAAGTTCTGGCTGCTGAACTAAAGAAAGAGATGTTCAGCTGGCAGGGCTTTGTTTATAAATTTTTATCAACACAACTACTTTATCCTAAAGCAAAAACTAAATAAATAAATATAATTTTTTTTCTACCTTTGTTGTCTGGTTTCTGCTTTCCACATCTTCTCATTTAATTCCTTCCATCCACTGTGTGTCTTATCTCTGCGTCTTCCATTTGCTGTTACTGTGCCTCTCCCTTCACCCCCCTCCCCCAATTGGTCTAGCACCCATCTTCTTCCCTAGTCTAGCATCTGTCTTCTTCCCTTCCAGCTTCTTCTCCCCACTCTGTCTTCCACAATTCCCTTCAGTGTCTGTTCCTCTCTACCCTCTTTCAATGTCTGTTCTATTCCTTTCCACCACCATCCTTCCCTTCCTCCTTTACCATCTGTTCCTTTCTACCACCCTTCAGCTCCTCTCGCGTGGCCTATCTATCTATCTACCACCCTCCCTCTTGCACATTACAATGTAATTTGTGCAAGCCGCTGAAGCCTGCGAGCTCGGTCCCCAAACAATCTCGTTTCTGTGTTCCTATTTTCCCCATTTCTAATATCTCCCCTATGTATCTGGAATTGCCCCCTCCCCCTGTGTCTATATACCATCCCCATGGCATGTATGTCCCCTTTATGTCTCTGTGCCTATGCCCCCATGCCCATAATTTCCCCTGTTTCTGTTACATTCCTGTGTCCAGATTTTCCCTCTCTTCCTCTTCCACACCAATGTGTCTCTTCTCTTCAACCCCATCTAGCTTCTTTCCCTCTTTCTTCCCCCCCTCCCCGCTTCCAGCATCTGACTCACCTGCCTGTCTTCCCCTTTCTTTCCTGATGTAGGTTTCTTTCTCTAACTCTTCATCCCCTTAGCCATTCTCTACTTTGAACCACTGTCCTAAAATTAGCAGGTGATAAAAAAATCTCTCCAATGCCTGGTAATGCATTCCATAGTTTTGGTCCTGCAATATAAGAGTTAGAGGATCTATACTGTTCCAGTCGAACATAAGAACATAAGCAATGCCTCTGCTGGGTCAGACCTGAGATCCATCTTGCCCAGCAGTCCGCTCACGCGGCGGCCCAACAGGTCCAGGACCTGAGCAGTAATCCTCTATTTATACCCTTCTATTCCCTTTTCCAGCAGGAAAATGTCCAATCCTCTCTTAAATCCCAGTACTGTATTCTGCCCTATAACGTCCTCTGGAAGCGCATTCCAAGTGTCCACCACACGTTGGTTAAAGAAGAACTTCCTGGCATTTGTATTGAATCTGTCCCCTTTCAACTTTTCCGAATGGCCTCTTGTTCTTTTATTTTTTGAAAGTTTGAAGAATCTGTCCCTCTCTACTCTCTCTATGCCCCTCATGATCTTATAAGTCTCTATCATATCCCCTCTAAGTCTCCTCTTCTCCAAGGAAAAGAGACCCAGTTTCTCCAATCTCTCAGCGTATGAAAGGTTTTCCATCCCTTTTATCAGACGTGTCGCTCTTCTCTGATCTCTCTCGAGTAACGCCATATCCTTCTTAAGGTATGGCGACCAAAACTGGACACAGTATTCCAGGTGTGGGCGCACCATCGCCCGATACAGCGGCAGGATAACTTCTTTCGTCCTGGCTGTAATACCCTTCTTGATTATACCTAGCATTCTATTCGCTATCTTAGCGGCCGCTGCGCACTGTGCAGTCGGCTTCATTGACCTGTCCACCATTACCCCCAAGTCCCTCTCTTGGGTACTCTCATTCAATGACATCCCTCCCATCGTATAGTTGTACCTCGGGTTTCTGCTTCCCACATGCAATACTTTACATTTCTCAACGTTGAACTTCATTTGCCATTTTGTCGCCCATTCTCCTAGTTTGTTCAAGTCCCTTTGCAATTCCTCACAGTCCTCTTTAGTCCGAGCTTCCCTAAATAGTTTGGTGTCATCTGCAAATTTTATTATCTCACACTTCGTCCCTGTTTCTAGATCATTTATGAATATATTAAATAACAGCGGCCCGAGCACCGAGCCCTGCGGAACACCACTCGTGACCCTCCTCCAGTCAGAGTAGTGTCCCTTCAACCCTACCCTTTGTTTCCTACCTGCCAACCAGTTTCTGATCCATCTATGTACGTCTCCGTCCACCCCATGGTTCTTCAGTTTCCGGAGTAATCGTTCATGGGGCACCTTGTCAAAGGCTTTTTGGAAATCAAGGTATATGATGTCTATGGGGTCACCTCTGTCCATCTGTTTGTTAATTCCTTCGAAGAAGTGTAGTAAGTTGGTTAGGCACGATCTCCCCCTGCAGAAACCATGTTGGCTGGTTATAAGAAGTTTGTTTCTTTCCAAGTGATCATCGATGCTTTCTTTTATCAGTGCTTCCGCCATTTTTCCGGGAACCGAGGTCAGACTCACTGGTCTGTAGTTTCCTGGGTCACCTCTTGATCCCTTTTTAAAGATGGGCGTGATGTTGGCCGTCTTCCAATCCTCCGGGATCACGCCTGTTTTCAGGGATAGATTGCATATTTGCTGCAGTAGTTCTGCTATCTCCTCTTTTAGTTCCTTCAGAACCCTTGGATGGATTCCGTCCGGACCTGGAGATTTGTCTATTTTTAGTTTATCTATCTGCCTGCGCACATCTTCAAGGCTCACTTCCATGAATGTTAATTTTTCTGCTTGATTTCCATTAAAGAATTGCTCAGGTTCCGGTATGTTGGTTGTGTCTTCGTTTGTAAATACAGACGAAAAGGACATGTTCAGTCTTTCCGCGACTTCTTTCTCCTCCTTCACTACTCCCTTCCTGACTCCATCATTCAGCGGTCCCACCTCCTCCCTAGCTGGCTGTTTCCCTTTAACATATCTAAAGAACGGTTTGAAATAACGAGTCTCCCTGGCTAACTTCTCTTCATACTCTCTTTTAGCTTTTCAAACAACACGGTGACATTCTTTTTGATACTTCCTGTGCTCTATCCAGTTTCCTTCAGTTTTGTCCTTTTTCCATCTCCTGAATGAATTTTTCTTATTACTTATCGCTTCCTTCACTATTTTAGTCATCCATATCGGGTCCTTTATTCGACTCTTTTTGCTCCCCTTTCTGAATCTGGGGATGTAAAGATTTTGCACCTCACTCACCATGTCCTTGAAAAAAGACTAGGCCTGTTCTACCATCCTCCATTTCTTGGAAGTGTTCCTAAGTTTATTCCTTACCATTTTCCTCATTGCTTCATAGTTTCCTTTTCTGAAGTTGAAAGTTGTCGCCATGGTTCTCTTTCCTTTTGGTATTCCTGCTTCAACCTTGAACTTGATCATGTTATGGTCACTGTTTCCCAACGGTCCCACTACTTCCACTTCCTTTGCTGGTCCCATTAACCCATTTAGGATTAGATCCAAAGTGGCATTTCCTCTCGTCGGTTCTCTAACAAGCTGCTCCATGAAGCAATCTTGTGTAGCCTCCAGGAATTCTGTTTCCCTAGCGCATTTTGAGTTTCCAAGACTCCAGTCTATCCCGGGGTAGTTGAAATCTCCCATAATAACTGTGCAACCGTTTTTGCATTCTTGTTTCATCTCGGCTTCCATTTCCTTATCGATATCTCCGGTTTGCCCAGGTGGGAGATAGTATAGGCCCATTTTTATTTCATGTCCCTTTCTTCCTGGTATTTTAACCCATAGCGATTCCAGCTTGTTGGTCGTCTCCGCTGTGTCTATTCTTGTCGATTGTATGGTTTCTTTTATGTATAGGGCTATTCCACCTCCTTTCTGTCCTGACCTGTCCTGGCGATAGAGCTTAAATCCCGGCAGTGTTGTATCCCATTTGCTTTCCTCATTCCACCATGTTTCAGAGATTCCAATGATGTCTAAGTCTTCTGCATTGGCCACGGCTTCTAATTCCCCCATTTTGTTTCCTAGGCTCCTTGCATTAGTATATATGCAGTTTAGATCCTGGCATTTAAGTGTCTTCATTTCCTTTCCCTGTGTTTCGGTCTTTAGTGTCTTCTCTTTTGGTACACTCCTTCTAACCACTTCTTCTGGGTTAGTCGACTCCTGTAATTTGTCCTTTGTTTCTTCCGAGCCTTGCATTCCCTTAGTATCATCATGTGATGCCTTCTTCCGAATCATCGACGCTAGGTCGACTGTCGGCTTTCCCCTTCCTCTTAGTTTAAAGCCTGTTCTATTCCTCTCTTGACGTTGTTTGATAGAAGTCTTGTTCCCGCCGTGCTCAGGTGCAGTCCATCTCTCCTGTAGAGCTTGCTCTTGCCCCAGAACGTTGTCCAGTTCCTCACGAAGTGGAATCCTTCTTCCTCACACCATTTCCTCATCCACACATTTATTGATTGTAGTTCCTCCTGCCTTTTCACATCTGCCCTTGGTACCGGTAGGATCTCTGAGAACGCTATCTTCTGGGTCCTCATCTTCAGCTTCATTCCCAGGATCTTGAACTGTTCTATCAGCGTGCTCCTTCTGTAGTCTCTCCTGCTGACATCATCCGTCCCGATGTGGATCATCACTGCGGTCTCTTCCGTCTCCACTCCTTCCAGGATCTTCCCAATTTTGTCCACGATGTCCTTGGTTCTTGCTCCTGAGAGGCAGGTCACCAGTCGATCCTCTCTCCCTCCTGCTATGTGGCTGTCCACATGCCTTAGGATCGAATCTCCCACTAGGATTGCTGACTTTCCTTTCTTCAATTTTCGCTTCGGTCTCAGGTCAATGTCCCCGGTGTGCTTCGCTCTTTCTTCTTCTGGGTATCGATTAGCCAATTTCTCTCCCTCTTGTGGTGTTCCTCTGTGGGTGTCTTCTTTGGGGTCATCTGCTTCTTGTTCTCCCTTCCGTGTTGGTGTTGGTATATCTTCATCTTTCATCTGAAGTTTATCCTCTTCCACCCTCCTCCTGTATGCCTCCTCAATGAAATTCTCGAGTTCTCTGACTTCCTCTTCGATGTGTCTCTCACTCATGAAGTCTTCAGCTGTCTTGACTGGGTCCTCCATGGTGTAGAGTTCTTCTAGCTCCTGTATCTTGTCCTCTAGTCGCTTGACTTCCTTCTTCAAGCTTTTCAGCTCCTGGCACCGACCGCATACATATGACTGTCTCCCCGAGGGGAGGTAGTCATACATATGACAGTCCGTGCAGAACACTGGAAAGCTCATCTTCTGGTTCCCCTCTGCTTCCATTGTCGTTCCTGCTTAAAGATAACAGTTAAGATTACGTGTTTCTTCTATGCCTGCTTCCTGCCTTCTTCCTGTGTGTGCAGCCTTTGCTATACCTTACCTTACTTATGCTTATGTGTTTGTTCCTCCTGTGCCTGCTTCCCTCAGTACCTGCTTCCTGTCTTCTTCTTGTGTGTGCTGCCTATTCTTCTTATGTGTGCTGCCGTTGTAATACCTTCTTCTTGTGTGTGCTGCCTTCTTCCTGTGTGTTCTGCCTTTACTCTACCTTCTTCTTGTGTGTGCTACCTGTGTTCTACCTTTGTCTTGTGTGCTGCCTTTGCTCTAGCTTTCTTACTGTTGCTTGTTTGTGTTTGTTCCTTCTGCGCCCGCCTCTTCCTTACCTTTCAGTCCTTTCTTCATGTTCTTGGTGTAGTAACTTGGCCCTTCTTGAGGCCCTTCGCAAAGGCGCTCTCGCTAAGGCGAGCGCCTTTGCCGCGCGCCTTCGCCGGGCGCCGAACGGCTGGGCGCCGTTGGCTCCTCCCCTTTCAAGGGGGAGTCCGGCGCAGCCTCTGAATGAAATAATTGAACATCCAAAAGATCCTTATAGGCAGACCTCAAAGGCCTGAATGGCAGATATATTTTCAGAGTGGCTGCAATAATAGATGGCACTTGATTATTCGAAACTTTAAAGAGAAGCAACAATATCTTTTAATGACTTCTCCATTAGATAGGAAGCCAATGTAACTGAATTAGAACAGGAAAGATATGATTGACTCTTGAAATGTCACTAATAATTCTGGTGGCCCCATTTTAAGCTATCTGTAGATTTTAACATTTGCTTGGATAACCCAAGTAGCAGGCAGTTACAATATTCAAAGAACAGAACAATCAGACTTTCACTCCCTCCTTCCTAATGTGAGCCGGCAGCCCCCACCCGCCCGATCACAGCGTTCTCCCATCTCCCTCCCTCCACCTCACCTTAGATGCAGACAGAGCTTTCCGGCTTTCTTTTTCCCCAGCCGCACGCTTTCAAAGAGCAGCGCACACGCGGCTGCTCGAGTTCAATCTTCTCCTCTGCTGCAACTTCCTGTTTCCGGTTGAGGAGAAGATTGAACAACAGAGCAGCCGCGCATGTGCGGCTCTTTGAAAGCGTGGGCTGGGGAAAAAGAAAGCCGGCAAGCTCTGTCTGCATCTAAGGTGAGGTGGAGGGAGGGAGATGGGAGAACGCTGTGATCGGGCAGGTGGGGGCTGATGGACCGCGTGATGTGTGATTGCCTCACTGCGGAGACAATACCATTCACCGCTCCACGGGGCGGTGAATGGCCTTGTCCCCGTCCCCGCAGAGACTACTATTTTTTATTCTCCGTTTCGGTGGGTTACCCGTGGCTAAACGCGGCGAGCCGCGGGTAACTGCCACCGTGTCATTCTCTACACTGGGGAGTCCGGACCCCCTGTCAGCTCCGGGCCCCTGAATGCAGGACTGGTAGTACTGCCCTGATGGCGGCCCTGAAGCTGGCTAATGCAAAAACATATATGATTCAAAGCATGCAGAGCCCGTAGTAATCCTATATAATAAAAGACTAAGCGCACATGTGCACTTAGGATTTCGTGTTGCCTGCCGCTGTGGTGTGTGATCTGTGGCAGCCAACCCAGCGGCAGGGAACATTGTGGCCACTCCCCTCCTCCCGCCCTCACTCACCCTGGAAGCCAGGCAAGCTCTCTCCCTGCCCGCGTCCTCAGCAGGGAACACAACTCCCGCCCTAACTTGCCGCTGATCCTCCTGTAAAGAGCAGCCTGCGATGGTGGCCGGCTTTAGCGAACCTCGCAGGCCGCTCTCCAACTCGGTAGCACGTTCCCTCTGATGCAATCCCGTGCGTCAGAGGGAACATGCTACCGAGGCTGGAGAGCGGGCTGCGAGGTTCGATAAAGCCGGCCACCATCGCAGGCTGCTCTTTACAGGAGGATCAGCAGTTGAGAGGAGCCGCCGCCGGCACTTTTAAAAACTTAAAATAAAAATCTTCGGCCGCAGCAGGCCAGCCCGCAGGAAGGGGGAGGGGCCGAACGGAGCAGGCCAGATCGCAGGGAGGGGCTGAAACGGAGCAGGACAGTTCAGGTAAGAGAAGGGAATTGCTTCAGCAGGGACCTGGAGGGGAAGGGAAATATCACTTCTGCTTCTGCAAAGGAAAGTGTGGGGGGGGAATGCTGCTACTACTACTACTTCACAGGGACCTGGAGGGGAAATACGCTGCTGCTTCTACAAAGGAAAGTGGGGGGGAGAGAAGGGAATGGGGGGTGGGGGAAAATGCTGCTACTACTTCACAGGGACCTGGAGGGGAAGGGAAATACAGCTGCTGCTTCTGCAAAGGAAAGTGGGTGGGGGGGAGAGAGACAGAAAGAAATACAGACAGAAAGAAAGACAGACAGACAAAGGGTGCCGGGGAGAGAGAGAGAAAAATATCAGGAAGGAGAGAGACAAAGAAAGGAAGAAAGAGACAGGAGCAGGGAGATATACATAAATAAAGACAGACGGGCATATATTCTAGCACCCGTTAATGTAACAGGCTTAAACACTAGTCTAATATTAAATTATTAGGGCTGCACATCGATTAATCATGATTAAAATTTTTAATCTCATAAAGTGTCCCCCACCCTTACATTTCCTTCTATATTTGTACAGCAGGCAAATATAGACAGAAAAAGTAAATTCTCAGAACTGACATATTTTAAATACTACAAAGAAAATAAAATAAAAAATAAATCATTTCCCTTACCTTTGTTGCCTGGTAAATTTAAAGATGGAAGAAAATGATTAGAAAAATAAAATCACCAAGCAACAAAGGTAAGAAAAATGATTTATTTTCATTTTATTAATTAAAGCATATCAGTTCTGAGAATTTATTTCTTCTGTCTATATTTGCCTGCTGTACAAATATAGAAGGAAATGTAAGGGGGGAGGGGGTACTTTATGAGATTAAAAATTTTAATTTGGATTAATCAATGTGTAGTCCTAAAATTTATGCATTTGGAAGTAACCTACTTTCTAAAAAGATTGCAACTGAGATGGATCATAGAAGATATAGGAATGATTATCTAATAGTATTATACATTTATATGGATAGTGAAATTTAGCACCCAAATCCAATATCTGTTAATAGAAAAGACACTTCTGTATCCATCGCAAAACATCAGGATGTTACAATCAGGCAATTAAAAAAAAAGCCAAAGCAAAGCTTCTTTATCCTGAAGACAGACAAATGATACCAACAATGCTACTCTAGAAGTCACCTCATCCGTTGAATTCTCAAGAATTCCCATCACTTCCAGGCTATCAGATGAAACTTCCACTAGTGTAGGGTCTCCAAAAACAACCTCCTGAGTTAGAACATGCAAAACATATTTTGAAGAGGAAGAAGATCAAAATCAGAATCATATGCACCAGCTCTGTGGGTGCTAGAGCACCTCTGATATCCTTTCCAGTATTGCCCAGACATCAGAGCTGAAATCCTCCTGATGTAGAGCGGCAGGGAAAAGTAGGAGGTAAGGTTCTATCTCTGAAGCTGTTGCTCCCTCTTCCCCTGTTTGTCAGATATTCCTCAGCCAGCCAATAAACTGCAAAGGAGGCATGCCCAGTAGCTTAGGATTTATTTATTTAATTTGTTTTCTATCCCGTCCTCTCCAAAGAGCCCAGGATGGGTTATAGGACAACATACACATTATAAAGTTACAATTTGCCCTAGTTACAGTACAAGTTTTTCAGGTACAAATTTTTATCCTAGGTTGACACATACCGAAGATCTTGTATCAATACACATTTCTTTGTAATCTATCGGTCATGGGCGGGGGAGTTAGGTATGTTTTTATTGCTTTCCTAAAGTTAAGGAGTCCTTCGAGGGATCTAATCTGTGGGGACAATTGATTCCAGTTGCTCAGTATGAAGTGGGAGTAGGAATGTCGTTTGGTGGTTTGCAGTTGAAGAGCATGGCCAGGGGGAATTTTGAGGCCTATTTCATCATGGGAGTGAAGGGACCTATTTTGGCACATACAGAGGAAACTTGGTGTTACATAGACCAATGCCATGTCATGCAAGGATTTGAACACTAGCATCAGGCCCTTGAAAAAACAATGTTTGGCTAAGGGAAGCCAGTGAACCAATGACAGAGCTTGGGAGACAAGGCCACAGGGATGGCCGGAAACATCGTATTTTCTTTGCCATGACACTTTTGAATAGCGCATTGCAGTAGCCCATGCGGGATAGGACCAAGGCACAGCTGGGTGAAGTCAGACTCAGAAAAGTACCGTAAATACTCAAATATAAACCGATCCGAATATAAATCAAGGTATCCCTTTTTCCATCCCCCCAAAAAGGGTGGGTGGGGAGGAAGGTTGACTCAAATATAAACCGAGGTTAGAAATTTGGGTTGTCATGATGAGCCAATCTATAAACACTGTTCACCCTCCCTCCCAATCAGCTATCTCATAATATCTCACTAAACATAATACAAATATCTGTGATGCATATATCACAACATGGTCCCTACATAGGAAAACACAATTACAAGCAACCCAAAACAAATAAATGTAGATTAAAAATCAAACTTAAACCACAAGATTGGTAAGATATGCAGTTCAACAACAGAGAAAGTGAAACAGCATTCTTTTTTTTTTTCACCTTTGTTGTTTGGTCATTTTATTCATGTTTATCCCAGTTTCCAGTTTCTGCTTTCTTCTGTGTTTTCTTAATTCTCTTTCCAGGATCTGCAATCTATCTGCCTCTTCTTTCCTTCCTGCCTGCAATCTATCTGCCTCTTCCACTTCCTCGCCTACATCCACCTCTTACTTTAACCTTTTCGTTTCAGTTTTCCTCCATTTATTTTTCTGCATCTCTGCTTATATTTACTGCTTTCCATCTCCCTCCTCCTATTATTCTCCAGTTGTTGTTGCTAACTCTTCCCTCTCTCCCCCTTCCAGTATCTTCTCTTTCTCTCTTTTCCATTTTATTTTTATTCTTCTAACCAGTATCTATTGTCTTGCCCCCTCCATCCAGCATATCCTCTCCCTTCTTTCTTCCACCACTTCATCTCTCTCTCTCTCTCTCCCTCCCTCCACCTCCAACCAAAGTTTTTCCCCATCACCTTTTATCATTTGCTTCTTTAAACACTACTTACCTGGGGCTCTGGAAAATAGAGTCAGGACAGGTGCAGGTCCAACATGCAGGCAGGCAGCTGATTCCTCCTGACGGTCATCCATGATGTTTGCCAGCAGCTAGGAGGAGGGGAGAGCGAGGAGTCAGTGGCGAATCCGGATTGCGAGCAGCCGTGCCTTCGGTCCTGGTCCCGCTAAACTGTCTGGCAATAATGAAGCCAGATGCTGCGGGGGCCTTCCCTTTTCCCAAATCACTATAGGCTCTGCGGGTCTTGATCCCGCCCCCTTTTTTATGGATTTATTTTAAAAGTGCACATAAGCATGCAAATCAATTGTGCATGTGATAATTTATATGGTTCATGTCTTTTCGTCAATGTGTTTTTTATATGTATATATACAATCTTTAGTTACCTTTCTAGGGCGTCAGACATGCCAATTTTATTCGCCTTGATTCTGGCGACATAAAGAGTATTTATGGCTATGACTTTGGCTGTGGCCTCTTCATTCGCCCATTACCATCAATTATTATACTTTTTATATATGTTTTTTCTTTTTTTTCTTTTTTGTAATAAAGTGCTATTGCTTATATTCTTAAATATTAAAGTGAAAATAACTTATCTTAAAAAGACGTTTTTTCTTTAGTACATTCGGACCAGGGACCTGTCAAATCCCTGACAGGTCCCTGGTCCGAATGTACTAAAGAAAAAACGTCTTTTTAAGATAAGTTATTTTCACTTTAATATTTAAGAATATAAGCAATAGCACTTTATTACAAAAAAGAAAAAAAAGAAAAAACATATATAAAAAGTATAATAATTGATGGTAATGGGCGAATGAAGAGGCCACAGCCAAAGTCATAGCCATAAATACTCTTTATGTCGCCAGAATCAAGGCGAATAAAAATGGCATGTCTGACGCCCTAGAAAGGTAACTAAAGATTGTATATATACATATAAAAAACACATTGACGAAAAGACATGAACCATATTATATTAGTCAATGTAAAGAACACTGGCTTATATATATACTAGTTACAGTGTGATAATTTATAGGCATACTGTACATGTATACAAGTGATTTCCACACACAATTTTTTAGGGACCAAAAGGAACCAAATTCACTCTAACAAATGTACACTCCCTAGAGACAATGATAGTGGTATACAGCAAATCATGGACTGGGAGGCTCATATGTACCTACAGTTTTAAGCAGGCTGCTTCTACTATGTTTTCAGAAGGATCACTGTAAATATCTATAGAACAGCTTTTGTTACTGAAAAGTTTATTTGTAGCTCAACCTCAGTCTATATTGGTTGAGGGTTCAGCTTTACAGAATCTTTTACATGAGCAGGAACTTTTAAGGTTTAAGTCATTGAAACCACTTCAAAGTGATGGATTTTCAATTTTGGATTTGAATTATAGAAAGACAGGGGGGACACATTTTTTCCTCATCCTCCAGAAACTCAATTTCCCCATCCCGTCCCCGCGAGTTTTGTCTCTGTCCCTACACCATTCCTGTAAGCTCTGTCTTAACCGCACAAGCTTCGAACACTTATGATTTTGAAGTGTATGAGGCTTGTGCAGATGAGGACAGAGCTTAGGCATTGGTGGAATGAGGCATTATGACATCACAGTCTGAGCTCTAGAATGTTACTACTTATGATTTTAAAGTGTTTCAGGCTTGTGCAGATGAGGACAGAGCTTAGGCATTGGTGGAATGAGGCATTATGACATCACAGTCTGAGCTCTAGAATGTTACTACTTATGATTTTAAAGTGTATGAGGCTTGTGCAGATGAGGACAGAGCTTGCAGGAATGGGGCAGGGACAAGAAAAGATAGGACAGGAAAATGAGTTCCTGTGGGGACGGGAAAAAATTTGTCCCCATGTCCTTCTCTAATTTAATCTTATTGGAGAGGGCCTGGAACACGTGTTCTAAAAAGCTATTCTAGGCATTTAGGCCCAGATTCTATAAATGGTGCCTAAAACTTAGGTGCCAAGCCATGTGACACTTAGGCACGATTCTATAAAAGAATATATATAGATATAGAATCATGCCTAAAGTGGGCTTAGTTATCGATAGGTGTCCTAACATTAGGTGCACCCTATTTATTTTAATATAATATGGGGAAAAAAATTTCTACAGTCCTGGATATATATACCGTGACAGGGAAACCCCTGTCCCAAGGAAAAGAACAGTTAAACCTCCCCAGCAGGCATCAAAGGGCTTGGAAAAACCTGGCCTGGAGCAGGCACAGCTGACTCAGCCCAGAGGAAAGGGGCAGAGGCAAGGTTCAGTACAACATAACAGCCAGGGGGGAAGGGCACTGCAAACCAATTATCTCCCCTATCGATCCTTTCCTCAGAGTGAGAAACCTAAACCCAACTCAGGAGGGGGTGGGGTCAGTACTCATGATAGTCGGGACCAGCTTCCTCAAATAGGGAGGAGACAGAGCACGCATGGGTGCTCAGCTGGCTCTAATGAAGAGAGTGCAGCTACTTGCCGAAGGGGCAGTTCCAGAGTTCCAGTTCCCCAGCCCAGGACGCTATGCAAAGGTCAGCCTAGTAGGAGGGAGACTGTAAGCCCTGGGAGGTTTATTGCCTTGCCTAACAGACCCTGGGAGGTTGACCCGGGAGTTGTGTATGGGAAAAAGCACTTTAGCAGAGAGATGACAGGCCGGCAAAGTGGGGGAGGGGAGGAACAGCCCAAGAGAGGAACTTGGCAATACAACCTGGACTCCCTGTCCAATGAAGAAGAAATGAACAGTATTCATGCGGACAGTGAATGGGAGGAGGACATGGAGATAGGGGGGGGAATGAAGTATGAAGGGTGGTTCTAAAACCCTTAGCCAAAGCAGGCTGTGAGAAAGGCAAAAGCAGCTCTGCCTAATTAAAGGTAATTTGAGGGAAGTCTGTTTCCAGGCTTTCCAGTAAGCCCAAAAGACTCCAGAGGAGAAGTTAGGAGTTTGTGATTGCTTCAGTGAGGGAGACCCTTGGGGGGAGGGCAAGTAGCCCCAACAGCAGCGGTGCCTGACTGGGTGAGCCCATGAACACTGGCTGGAAGTTGCCAGCCTGCCACAGGAAGATGTGGGGTCCAGAAAACTAAAGCACACTCCTGAATGTTTGTTTGGAGGAAAACGTTTTTTTTTTCTTTTTGCTGACAAGTACAGGGCAAGTTGCTCACCCTGGAGCAAGAAGGATTGCTTTAAAGGACTTAAAGAATATTGCCTTGATGAACATATGGTTTGTTTACCATGCTTGTGAAATTACAAATAAAGTGAAGCTGTTTTTCTTTTGAGAAATCTTTTTCCTGGTTTTCCTTTCTGCCAGCCATACAAAAGGCGCTACATGAATCTACCTGTGGTCCGAGGCAGGTTTCCCACCTACTCGGGGACTGGCCCGGCCACAATATATATATATATATATATGTATATATGTATATACGTATATATATATATCTGTATATATATATATATCTGTATGTATATATATATATATATAATATATATATTTATATATAACCTCTCAGTCCCAGAACACAATGCCAATATCAAATGTTTTCACTATTTTACTTTCTTTATTTTTCAGCGGTTTTGTGGAGTGCTCAGAATATGGCTTGTTTCACATGCAAAAAGTAAAACTCCATCTCAACAATTTTGTTGAGAAGACTTATACGTGGGACTGTACCCGTATTTGTGAAGGTTTGGTTGCTCTACAACGAGTTCAGATGTATGTGGATAGAGGTCCGTATTTAGAAGACCCAGACCTTTATTAAGACTCCTGATGCAAGCTGTGTTGGCCAAAACACGTACGTGTCAAGTCTTTATGTGAACCAATAAATACTATAGAGCACAAGAAGTTGCCTTCACTGTATATTCCATTGCTCCGGTGAGAGAAGGTATTTTCTCCTGTGTGTGCCACTATCATAAAAGTAAAACTGCACCATTTTCAATCATCGCACAGTCTCAATGGATAAGAGAAGTAGATTAAATGCACTTATCTTATTTAAATAGTCCCACTTCTTCTTCCACGATCCGTTGTTAGACAATCCCAATTCTCTCCTGAAAAACACAATGTGTATTTGGTACTTATTTCAAAATTCTTACCAAAGTCCATTAAATCCATCTTCATGCTATCAAGCCCGACTAGTTTCACCAGCAACGGCTTTATCGGGGGTATTTTATTAACCCTTTATTTGGCATTGTTGCTCAGAAGCAACATGTATCTTCTATAGCTCATATGGGAGATCTACATCTGCAAATGCCTGTTACCTTGGCACTGTTGCTCTTGTTCAACATCAAGTTACTTAAAGCAGCCATTTCACCATCTGCTGATCAAAGGGTTAAACAAATTTACATGGCTCACTCAAGGGAACACCAAACAACGAACAAAGCTGTGGAACCGATGCTCTTGATGTAAAAGTTTAATAAAAAGTCTTCACACCAAATTTTTTTTTTAAACCCTGTCATACTGCACACTGTTAATAAAAATATCTTCACAATAGAAACAATACAATTCAATAAATAATCATCTATTTTCTTGTATACCACCCCACCAGCAGTTCTAGGCAGTCCACAACAGAAGAACTGAAACATTTCAGTTAAAAAAATACAATTTAAAAAAACACAACTATTATAACTACTACATCCATTAAATACAGCATCAGATAAAAAGTACAAGTGCTTGCAAGTAAAACAATGCAATAAAAGTCTTCACAATTAAAAACGATTCAAATCAGTTTGTAAATCCATATAACACATAGCAATGAGTGTGGTGGAACACCATCCACCTTCTTTTAGTATCAGTCAGATGGACGCCCTATTTATGCCAGGGTTTTTTTGACCTAAATGTCCACACCTAAGTTAAGCACCTACCACTGTCTAAGTCAGTGGTCTCAAACTCAAACCCCTTTCAGGGCCACATTTTGGATTTGTAGGTACTTGGAGGGCCTCAGAAAAAAATAGTTAATGTCTTATTAAAGAAATGACAATTTTGCATGAGATAAAACTCTTTATAGTTTATAAATCTTTCTTTTTGGCTGTCTTAATAATAATATTGTTATTTATAGCTAAAGAGACATATGATCAAGAAACTTTTATTTTACTTTTGTGACTATGATAAATATACTGAGGGCCTCAAAATAGTACCTGGAGGGCCGCATGTGGCCCCCGGGCCGCGAGTTTGAGACCACTGGTCTAAGTGCAAAACAGCACCTGCAAAGAAAGCATGCCCATGATCCATTCCCTAACCATGCCTACTGTGTGGTAAATGCCTTGAACCAGGCACCTACCTCATCTAGCATGATATCCATATCCGAGCAAAACTTATCTTTCATGGACAGCTCTACACACTTGAAAGTTGTTGTTTTTTTCCTGAAACAGACTGTGAATTGCTTCAACATTTCTTTATTATAGTGCAAGTCATTCCCCTGTTTATCTCAAATCATTTTAGCTCTCCCCTTCTTTTTATCCCTCCAGTAATTATTTTAGAAACTACCTACTCTTATTGTTCTTTGCATAATAACATGCATTCTGCATGAAGATAATATTGCCTGCTTGTCAGCTATGAGTATTACTGTATACTTCTATTCTGAAGCCTTAATAGCAGAATATTGTCTCACCTAGGTGCATGTTGCTTTTCTAACTGTGTAGCTCAATATCTAATCTATCTAGTTACTTTTTTTTTTGGCCTTGTAACCTATAATTTCTTCCCTTAGTATTGATTTAATTGAATTCCACATCACCATTATACAATTTTCAGAATCCCTGTATTAAAAAATGATTTTATATTTATTTCAAAACATTTCTAAATACTTTCTCTTCTAGCAAGCAAAAGATTAAACTTCCTAGTTGCAGTTTTAGCCCTAAAAGCTCTCCATTCTAAGGACAATCACAGACACAAATTTATTTATTTAAAAGATTTATTATTTGCAAACATCCAACAATTCTATGCAAGTTACAATATAAAACATACATAATTAAAAAACAACAAACCAAAACAAACATAATACATAAAAAATAAACATTTACAATGAACTCATCAGATTAAAAATAAAATTACTTTGATTGCATATTTCATAATTCAATCTTTCAAGAAAAACATCTTTGAAATAATATGGCTTTAATCATCTTCCTAAACTGAAGCAGGCTGGACACACTTTTTATTTCAACAGGCAGAGCATTCCTTAATATAACAAGTACCCTGTACAATCATCATAGTATGACAAAAGCAAGATAGCCTCACGTACAAAAGCAAGGTACCTCTAAACAAATTTTATTTTCAGAGCGTATCACTCGAGACGGCTCATACAACTGTAAAAGAGCACTCAACACTGTGGGGGTCCGATTGTTCAATATCTTAAAAATCAGACAAAAAAATGTTAAATTCAGTCTGAAAAGTAATAGCCAACCAATGAAGATCATGCAAAATAGGCATGATATGATAACACTTCAAAGCCCTTACTATCAATCATATGGCTACATTTTGCACCAGCTTTAAAGCCTGAATACTTTGGCAAAACCTAAATAAAGTGAATTACAGTAATCAAAGATAGGGGTCAACACTGCACTTATGACAGTATGAAAATCATTCAGTGGAAGAAAATCCCTCAACTTTCAGAGTAATCAAAGTTTTTAAAAAGCTCTAGAAATGACCATGTTGATCTGTGGTTTAAATGATAGGGTCGAGTCCAATATAATACCCAATATAATATTTACACTGACTAGACATTGGAATCACTATGGGCCTGTTTTACAAAGCCAAGCAAGCGGCTGCCGCACGGCAACAGCCCGGAAGCCCTTTAAATCCCTTTAATTCAATGTTCCTCTTTCCATGTTTTTCTCTTCCTTTTTTTCTTGTTGCCCATTTTATTTTCCCTTTCTGTTGTCAATTTTCTTTTACTTTATATAGGCTCTATTTCTTTTGTTTTCATGTTTTCCTTTTATTTCCAGTTATCCCTTTATTTTCCTCTCCTCTCCTTCGCTCACACCCTTCACTCTTTGGCTCTCTACACACATTCTTCTTTCCCACCTCTCCTTTACCTTTTTACCGTCTCTTCTTCCACTTTTCCCGTTTAGAGAATTACAACTTCAGAAAAGGTAGGCACCCAAAATATTGGCCAGAGTTTTCAAGGCGTAAATTTCCGGTGCTTACCATTGATATGAATCACACATACGGAGGCACTTTATGGTGCCTAATGCCACTTCCAGCAATAGCCACGTCTGCAATGGTGTTAAGCATTATAAAGCACTTCCATAAGTACGATTCTGGTGATACTTTTTTAGGTACCAGTAGGTACCTTGAAATTTGTTTTAAAAGTTGTTGTGGTTTTTTTTTTTAACTGTGTTTTGCACTTAGGCACTGGAAAGAGTAGGCACCTAAGTTAAAGTAACATTTATAGAATATAGACCTGAACGCCCATTAGCTGTTTTTGCTACGTTAGCTGTTCATTTTAATGTATGAACTGTTTAATGCTTATTAATTTGAATTGAAGTAACATACAATTAGATGCTGTAAAAATAGGTAAGAAAATAACATTCAAATCTGTATCAAACATCTAAAGCAGCTTAATAAACAAGCACTTATTCCCTATTAGCACATGCAGTATATACTGAGTTATTAAGATTTTGAAAAGAATGGTGAAAACTGTATGCAAATCAGGCAATTACCTGCATAATTATGCAAAACATATCATTACCTATGGGGTCCTGCTTATAACTGTAAAAATATATTAAGTTTGAAAGGAAAGGATCACATCTGGAGGTGTTAATTAATGTAAAGGGAAGTAGAAATATCTGCTATTATGAAAACAATACCATCTTAATATAAATGGCTTTTATCATAAGAAAAACAAACAAACCCAAAAACCTGGATTTGTAGAGAGCTAATGGTTTTATTAAAATGTCCATAGAGGAGACAGGCTATGAGCCCTTCTCTAGATTTACCAGAATTTAATTTCCAGATTTCTCAGGGCAATTTAAGACAGCTACACCACAGGAAATAGAACCAAAGCTTTTTTTTTCCCCCTCTAGCCAGTGCCGTACCTAGCATATGTGACACCCGGGGCCCATCATTTTTTGGCACACACCCCCCATCTGTATGAAAAAACATGATTTTTAGTAACAAGACACACGTCACACATGAGTACCTAGGAAAAGGCAGCATCTTACATATTGCAGTGTAAAACTAAACAAGCCAGACTAGTACCCATTGTAAAACTAAACAAGCCAGACTAGTACAGATCAATCCTACACCATCAAACCATGTCTTTCGAACACACAGAACACAGAAAACACCTTAGCCTAGTATGGAATATGTCATCACAAACTAACCGCTCCCCCTTTTACAAAACTGTAGTGTGGATTTTAGCCACGGTGGTAACAGCTCTGATGTTCATAGAATTCTGAGCATCAGAGCTGCTACCACCACGGCTGGTGCTAAAAAATGTTCCCCAGTTTTGTAAAAGCGGGGATAAAATAGAAATACATAGACAAAGGTTAAATTGAACCAGCAAGAAGCTAGACTCTGCATACAATGCTACACCACAGAAACAGTGACACATGTCTCCTAAAGCAATAAATAAATAAATAATTTTTGTTCTACCTTTGTCTTCTCTGGTTTCTGCTTTCCTCATCTTCTTGTTACTCTCTTCCTTCCATCCACTGTCTCTCTTCTCTCTGCATCTTCCATTTGCTCTGTTACTGTGCCTCTCTCTTTCTCCCCCCTTCCAAATTGGTCTGGCACCCATCTTCTTCCTTCCGCTCCCCCCATAGTCTGGCATCTCTGTCTTCTTCCCTGCCAGCGTCTTCTCCCCACTCTCTATTCCCCATTTCCCTGCAGCATCTTCTCCCCCTCCGTCTTCCTCCTGTCCTTTCAGTGTCCTTCTCTCCCCCTCTATCTTCCCCATGTCCTTTCAGCATCCTTCTCCCTCCTGTCTTCCCCATGTGCTTTCAGCGTCCTTCTCCTCCCTCTGTTTTACCCTGTTTTCCTCTCCACCCCACCTTTCCTCCCTTTCTCCCTCCCTGCCCCTTACCTTCATGGCGCTTTCTCCCCCCCCCCCCACGGATAACAGGCCCGGTCCAACAAACCTCCATGCCCTGTGGTCAGCGATGTCTAAACTGCCTTCTTATAGCAGCCAGAGCGTTGTAGTTGCATATGGCTGCCGTAAAGGTTGTCTCTGATGCAACTTCCAGTTGCATCAGAGATGACCTTTATGGCAGCCACACGCAGCTTCAATGCTATAGCTCAGGGGTGCCCACACTTTTTGGGCTTGTGAGCTACTTTTAAAATGATCAAGTCAAAATGATCTACCAACAATAAAATTAAAAAAAAACCACAAAGCAAACTGTACGCATAGAAAATGTTAATTATCATTCCTATTCCAGGGTTTTTTCAAAGAGGTCAAGGCAGATAACTCTATGCACTGTCACCTCAGTAACAACCATAGAAAAATAGACAAATATACCCCCCTCCCTTTTTACTAAACCACAATATCAGTTTTTAGTGCAGGGAGCTGCACTGAATGCCCAGCGCTGCTCTCGACGCTCATAGGCTCCTTGCGCTAAAAACCACTATTGCGGTTTAGTAGAAGGGGGCCATAGTGCAAAATATAGACAGCAGATATAAATTCAGACACATTTTGATCACTAAATTGAAAATAAAATCATTTTTTCCTACCTTTGTTGTCTGGTGATTTAATGAGTCTCTGGTTTCACTTTCTTCTTCTGACTGTGTATCCAATCTTTCTTCCCTTCTTTCAGCCTGTATGCTTCCTCTCCTCCAGACCTCATTCCCTCCCTCAACTTTTTCTTCCTCTCTCCCTGCCCTTTCCTTCTCCCTGCTTCCCTTTCTTTTTTTCTGTTTCCCTTCTTTCCTTCTGTCTCCCTGCCTACCCCCTTTCTTTCTTTCTCCCTGCCGTCCCCCAAGCCATTGCCGCCGCCATCAGGGAACAGGCCCCAAAGCCGCCGCCGCCGCAAGCTCTCCTTCCTTGCGTCTTCCCTGCATCGGGCCGACCAGCATTCCTCTCCCCGATGTCAATTCTGCCGTTGGAGAGGAAGTTCCGCCCAGCTAGGCAGCGATTGGCTGGCCAGAACTTCCTTTCTGATGGCAGAATTGACATCGGGGAGGGGAAGGCTGATCGGCCCGGTAGAATTTTCTGGACCTGACCAGCTGTGCTCCACTTCTAAGGCTGCACCCGGAGTGGACCTTCACCCCCGCCCCCCCTTGGTACGCCACTGCCTCTAGCCAAATGCCCTGGGGACATTTGCCAAATGGATGAAGAGCTGTCACAGCTGTTAAATAAATTACCCCAACTGCATTGCACTGAAGGAGAGTACTAAAAAACCCCTACTCTTTGTGTGATATTTGTATACTACTGAGACATTTTTTTTAGGGGGGAAATCTTTTTATTGGTAAACATCAACCCCCCTGTTTGATGAAACTGCGATAGCAGTTTCTAGCGTAGAGAGCCACGCTGAATGGCCCGCGCTGCTCCCGACACTCATAGGAACTCAGTTTCATAAAAGGAGGCCTAAGTTACAAGTTCATCTTTACCTGTGGTGGAACTGATAAAGGTTTGTACTGACCTGTTATTGCACCAATTAGTAGGGAACAATTAACCCTCCCCCCTTTTACAAGAGTTTATGGCAGTTACTGTACTATTCCCGATGTACATGTAAATGCTGGCATTTATATGTGTGTCTGAGATACACATCGAAAACTAGATTTTATAAAGCAAGGATTTAAATGTATAAATCTGACATACAAGCTGCAAAACAAAACACACTCACAAATGATCAGGGATATCCAAACAGTCCAAATACTAGTCATGCAAGGTGATGGTAAACCAATCAGAATCCATCCTTCAGACACACAGATCACATGATCCCGAGATTAAAAAAACGTGGGAAGAGTGAGATGTTTCCAAATGGGAACTTTACTGCAAATAAGAACTCAGTGCAATATAAGCAAAGACTCAGTGATGCAGGTGTTTCAGTACTGTAGCAGTACCTTCTTTAGGAGTCTACAAATGTGCTGAAAATAAGAACATCAATTATCCAATGACAGCTATTCCACAATGCTTTTGATTGAATGTGAATGTCCTGCATTTGGCATTTCCAACCACTTGCTATTTGCATAAACATTTTCTAGCAAAATGTATTATGGAATAGCTGTCATTGGACAATTGAAAGTCCCATGTCAATTTTGATCAGGTCTGAGCTCAATATGGTCAGGCGGGCCTTCCTCCCCCACCTCTCCCCCTAGCTTGTGCAGTAGCCTCTCTCTTTCCTTCCCTTCCCCTAGCCTATGTATCAGTCTCTCTCTTTCCCTCCCCATCACTCCAGCCCATACAGCATTTCTGTTTCTCTTTAGCTTGCCTTTATGCAGCTGACCCAGATGCCTTCCTTTTGACACAAAACACATCATAAGGAAAGCTTTTAGGTTAGCCATCGGCAGCATGTAGAAACCGCTGATGATGGCCTGGGTCCAAACTATGTGGGCAAGGAGGCCTACCCCGTCGCTATGCCCCATTGATAGGGTCCTCTACCTGCCGTACCTTAAGAAGGATATGGCGATACTCGAGATAGTTCAGAGGAGAGCGACGCGACTGATAAAAGGTATGGAAAACCTTTTGTATGCTGAAAGATTAGATAAATTGGGGCTCTTTCCCCTGGAGAAATGGAGGCTTAGAGGGGACATGATAGAGACTTACAAGATCATGAAGGGCATAGAAAAAGTGGAGAGGGACAATTCTTCAAACTTTCGAAAGCTACAAGAACGAGAGGGCATTCAAAAAAACTAAGAGGGGACAGATTCAGAACCAATGCTAGGAAGTTCTTCTTCACCTAAAGGGTGGTGGACACCTGGAATGCGCTTTCAGAAGGTGTGATAGGACAGAGCACGCTATTGGGTTTCAAGAAGGGATTGGATGCTTTCCTAAAGGAAAAGGGGATTTATCCAGGAGGCTGCTAATTTACCTGGCTACAGGTTCAGGAGAAGTTCCACAGGATGAAAATTCCTCTCTTAAGTTGTAAGAGAAGAGTTTCTCGTCCTGGTATATAAAAATTGGACACAAAACACTACAGACTTTAAACAAAATCTTCGAGATTTATTATAATAAAGGCAAAGTAAGTATCAAATTATAAAGTAATTATGTGTTCAATTGGAAGAGATATGAAACTCGCATTACTTCTATTTAAATCTCTTCAACAGAATCTAGTCAAAGCTATACATTTTATCCTTTCTCTGACATTAACATACAATAGTCTGATGTGTAAAGTTCCTAAACACGTATATCCTGAGGAGCCTAGTTCATTTACAAAAACATATTTTTCCCCAAATAATTATCCAAATTAACCCTTGATAGTCTGAACTAAAGATAAATTTCCAATGTAAAATATAGACCCCCAGTAATTGCTCATTACATCCAATAGATGTCAGTGTTACTCCTTTTCTCCATATAACAACTGACATTTGTAACCTTCAGCCATACATTATGTCAGTGGGAAGATTCTACTTCCTGGGTTATAAAAACAGACTTCCTAACATTTTTGTATACTCCTAATTAATTTTTTGTGTGTTCGTTATCTTTAAGAAACAGTGGCTTTCACAAGGCATTCACATAATTATGTGTAAGTCTATATATAAAGACAGTTTTCCTGTTTCCTCCAAAATCTTTCTCTTTCTCTTCCAAGATTATTTAAACAATGGTATATGGATTTACTTATGTCTTAGAAGTCACAAGTCAAACTTTTGAACTTCCTTAGCATTAGCTAAAATGTAGCATCAACAATTTAAACCTTCCAATCCTTAATTACAATTGCCTCAGACTGTGTCACTATAGATCCATCTGAGTCCCAAATCTTTAATGTACACCTTATTTTGATTCATTCTTAACCTCAATTTTCTGTGACACCTTATCCATCGCACCTGTAAGTTTCAGAAATTCTGCAACAGATTGAAGGGTATAGATAGAGAAATACTATACAGGTCCTGGACCTGATGGGCCACCGCGTGAGTGGACTGCTGGGTGCCATGAAGTTTCAAGTTTCAAGTTTATTAGGATTTTATATACCGCCTATCAAGGTTACCTAAGCGTTTTTTTACAATCAGGTACTCAAGCATTTTCCTCTCACTGTCCCGGTGGGCTCACAATCTATCTAACGTACCTGGTCTGACCCAGCAGAGGCACTACTTATGTTCTTATGTTCTTAACCTTAAAAGGACAAGACTATTCCCTACAGTCTTTTAATGCTACAACATACTCAAAGAGTTAGAGCCCCCCACCCTCACCCTCTGGCCTCCAAGTGATAAAACACTAGCATTCCCAGCCTGACAGGACCTCAACCTGTCAATTCTTTTACAGGAAGGTTTCCCCTTTCTCCCTCTTGCATTCAGTCCAACATTTCTATTCTCATGCAAACCAGTATGCAAATTCAGTTCTCTCTTATACTCCAGTAACTTTTCCTGTTCTTTATGAGGTTAGAAAATTCCTTGTATGTTCCTCATCACCCTTCCCAGGGAATCTAATAGCACCACTCCTTGGGATTCTTCTTCCATCTCATAAGGTTCATCCTACTCCTCCATGCTGTTTCTCATTCTATATCTTGGATCGTTGCTGGGACCTCTGAACTAGCCCATTCCATGTCTTTGGGGTCTGCTGAGCTTCACCTAGTTCCTATAGCACATCTACTTCTATGAGAGTCTTTTCCTTCACCCAAGGCCAGGCCCTCTCCCCCACCCCACCCCAAGATCCAAAAGTGAACTATATATTGCCTACAAACACATGGGGGTTCATCCTCCTGGTTGGTTCTATACCTAGCAGGAGGATATGGGAGGATATGGGTCTTAGAGCAGGGTTCCAGGTCTCCCTCTCCTCCTGATTATGACAATATCCATTAGGGATATCCTGAAAATCTGACCTAATGGTAGCCCTCATGAATTGGAAGACAGAATTGATGTAATAGACTGTCTATGGATCTCCTTCCTGGAAATCAGGAATATCTTTCTTCCTTTTTTCAGCTCCTCCAAATATTTCATAAATATCACATTCTATAACAATTGCTATTCAGGAAAATCTGAACATGTATGCATTTTTTCTCTCCCAGCCCCAGCAGGGATGATAAACCTTGAGTAAGCCTTATATTTGGTAACTATTTTCTGATTTGAGAATGTTTTGTCACATAGCCATCTATACATCATGGTGAAAACCTACTACAAAAGCCTTACTTAGAATTACATTCTTCATAAATATCTCTCTAGACCAGAGTAGCTCATTACCATTTTTCATTTCAATCTCTCAAGTTCTCAGTGCGACACCAAGAGACAAAAATACTGCTTTAATTATCTTTCATTTTTTTCAGTGCTATTGCCTTCTATTTCAAGCATTTACCCTTTCACCCATTAAAATAACTATCGAATAGAAGCATTTCTTTTTGAAATATATTGAAGATAGGCTAAGTGGAGTGTGACAAATGAATCCTATAATTTGAAAGCTACTAGCTACCAGATATTCAACAATGACTTTCAGGAGTTATATTGGCCATTAAAGCAACATTTACTGCACATACAGTTAAGCTACCTGATTTTCATCCATAAAAAAGCTTTATTTTTAAGCTTTGTAAGTAGCAGCCTAGCATGTATCTCTTTTTGTAGAAAATAGGTTATGTCTCCTTATATAAAATATGAGCAAATTCCTAACTGTAGTATAGAAAGGTAATTAAAACACTGACACTTTGGGAAAAAAAATCAAATAATGCAAAATATGTTTTACAGTTTGCAGGTCTGTATACCCTGCAGAGGAATAAAACATTTACCATTACAGAAAAATAACATCCTAAGGGATTTTGCAATAATAGTCATCAGTGAGATCTGAGCATAGTGAGGGTTGTGAGGCTTTGCATATAGGTGAAAAGGTTTTGGTCATTTACATTGTGGGGATAGAGGCTTATCCATGTTAGTGGTGGGAGGGTGAGGTGCACTTTTTGGCTAAGGCCTCTCCAAAACCTGTGATGAAAATATGATGGCTAGCAGGTATCCTCAGGCCTTGCCAGGCAGATACGACAGTTCTTTTTTTGGTTTAAAAAAAAAAAACCCTTATTTAGTTTTTAATGTCAACAAAAAGTGCAATACAATTTACATACAAATAATAATAATCAAACAAGCACTTATAAATAAACAGAATCTATACAAAAGATAAAAATTCCCCCCCATCCATCATTACCATCAAGAATAATACCAAAACAAAAGATATACCCCCCCCCCCCGGATGTGTGGGTGCAATACAATAGAAAATAAGATAAAGGGCAACTATAACAAATCTACATAAGACGTGAATGGACCCCAATCCAATTTGAATATCTTATTATGCCCCAGCAAGTCAGCATTCATTTTCTCATACTTATAAGTTAAGCATAAGCTCACCCACCAGAAAGGAAAACTTCCAGTTCTACTACTACATATAAAAGAAATTGGGCCTCCCCCTCTACTAAACATACTGATCTATTCCATACCAACATAAAAGATTTATGCAAAATCACTCATATAGAGGGTTATCAGATGTCCATATTTTCCTGGACATATCCTCCTTTTGAGGACATGTCTTGGGGTCTGGACAGCGTTTCAAAATCTGGCACTTTGGTTTTTGAAAAGCTTGGAAGAAACCACTGTCGGGCAGGAGTGCATCCGTGCATGCGTGAATACGCTTCTGCCCAACAAGAGCAGGCAATAGGGGCAGGGCTGGGTAGAACTGGGTGGGCCTGGGGGCAGGTCTAGGGGAGTCTGGATTTTCCAAACAGAAAATCTGGTAACCATACTCATATAATAGTTAAAGAACCAGATCAATCATACCACTGGTAACATCATTGTACTAGTAGTGTGCTGCAGAGACTGGTTCTTGATCTGGTTCTATAACATTTTTTGGGAGTGATATTGCAGAAGGGCTGTCTAGCAAGGTTTGCCTCTTTTTAAATAAAATCAAATTCTTTAATGGGGTTCACACCCCTTATGGTGTGGATAGCATGAGGAAGGACCTAGCTAAGGGCTCTTTTTAACAGGGACTGTCTCTTGAGTATTTAATGTATAATGCTGCGTGCATCTCGTAATGCTCTGACTATCATAGAATTCCTAAGAGTGTCAGCGCATTTACCTTGCTGGCCCATGGTAGAAACCTCTCCCACAGCTTTGTAAAAGCCACCATATGTTTGAAGAATGGTCTAAAATGCATCAACCATACATACACCAGGGAGAGTATAGTGCAGCTACAGCTACAGCCTCAGCACCCTAAGAACATAAGAACATAAGCAAAACCTCTGCTGGGTCAGACCTGAGGTCCATCGTGCCCAGCAGTCCGCTCTCGCGGCGGCCCAACAGGTCCAGGACCTGTGCAGTAATCCTCTATCTATACCCCTCTATCCCCTTTTCCAGTAGGTAATTATCTAATCTTTTCTTAAACCCCATTACCGTACTCTGCCCTATTATGTCCTCCGGAAGCGCATTCCAGGTGTCCACCACACGTTGGGTAAAGAAGAACTTCCTAGCATTCGTTTTGAATCTGTCCCCTTTCAACTTTTCCGAGTGCCCTCTTGTTCTTTTATTTTTTGAAAGTTTGAAGAATCTGTCTCTCTCCACCCTCTCTATGCCCTTCATGATCTTGTAAGTCTCTATCATATCCCCTCTAAGTCTCCTCTTCTCCAGAGAAAAGAGACCCAATTTCTCCAATCTCTCAGCGTATGAAAGGTTTTCCATACCTTTTATCAGACGTGTCGCTCTCCTCTGGACCCTTTCGAGTAACGCCATATCCTTCTTAAGATACGGCGACCAAAATTGGACGCAGTACTCCAGATGCGGACGCACCATCGCCCGATACAACGGCAGAATAACTTCTTTCGTTCTGGTCGCAATGCCCTTCTTGATTATACCAAGCATTCTATTTGCTCTCTTAGCGGCCGCTGCGCACTGTGCCATCGGCTTCATTGTCATGTCTACCATTACCCCCAAGTCCCTTTCCTGTGTACTGTCATTCAATAATATCCCTCCCATCGTATAGTTGTACCTCAAGTTTCTGCTTCCCATATGTAATACTTTGCATTTCTCAACGTTGAACTTCATCTGCCACCTCGTCGCCCATTCCCCTAGCTTGTTCAAGTCCCTTTGCAATTCTTCGCAGTCCTCTATAGTCCGAGCACCACTAAATAGTTTGGTGTCATCTGCAAATTTTATTATCTCACACTTTGTCCCTGTTTCTAGATCATTTATGAATATATTAAATAGCAGCGGCCCAAGCACCGAGCCCTGCGGTACACCACTCGTGACCCTCCTCCAGTCCGAGTAGTGGCCTTTCACTCCTACCCTTTGCTTTCTACCTTCCAACCAGTTTCTGATCCATCTATGTACATCTCCTTCCACCCCATGGTTCTTCAGTTTCCGGAGTAGACGTTCATGGGGCACCTTATCAAAGGCTTTTTGGAAATCTAGATATATGATGTCTATGGGGTCTCCTCTGTCCATTTGTTTGTTAACTCCCTCGAAGAAGTGCAATAAGTTCGTTAGGCACGATCTCCCCTTGCAGAAACCATGTTAGCTGGTTATCAGAAGTTCGTTCCTTTCGAAATGTTCATCGATGTTTTCTTTTATCAGAGCTTCCGCCATTTTTCCCAGAACCGAGGTCAGACTCACTGGTCTGTAGTTTCCAGGGTCACCTCTTGATCCCTTTTTAAAGATGGGCGTAACGTTGGCTATCTTCCAATCCTCCGGGATCACTCCTGTTTTTAGGGATAGGTTGCAAATTTGCTGTAGTAGTTCCGCTATCTCCTCCTTTAATTCCTTCAGAACCCTTGGATGTATTCCGTCCGGACCTGGGGATTTGTCAGTTTTTAGTTTTTCTATCTGCCTGCGTACGTCTTCAAGGCTCACTTCTATGGATGTTAATTTTTCTGCTTGACTTCCATGAAAGAATTGCTCAGGTTCCGGTATGTTTGATGTGTCCTCATTTGTAAATACAGATGAAAAGAACATGTTAAGCCTTTCTGCCACTTCTTTCTCCTCCTTCACCACTCCCTTCCTGTCTCCGTCGTCCAGTGGTCCTTCCTCCTCCCTAGCCGGCTCCTTCCCTTTAACATATTTAAAGAACGGTTTGAAGTTTCGTGCTTCCCTGGCTAGCCTCTCTTCGTATTCTTTTTTGGCTTTTTGAACCACACGGTGACATCCTTTTTGATTTTTCCTGTGCTCTTTCCAGTTCCCCTCAGTTTTATCCTTTTTCCACTTCCTGAATGAATTTTTCTTATTGCCTATTGCTTCCTTCACTATTTTGGTTATCCACGCCGGGTCTTTTGTTCGACTCTTTGTGCACCCCTTTCTGAACCTGGGGATATATATATTTTGCGCCTCGCTCACCATGCCCTTGAAAAAAGACCAGGCATGTTGTACTGTTTGCCATCTATGCTATTCTTTGTGACCCTGGACAAACTTCTTAATGCCCCCAGTACATTAGATAGATTGTGAGCCTGCCAGGACAGACAGGAAAAAATCCTTGAGTACCTGAATAAATTCATATAAACTATTCTCAGCTCCCCTGGAAAAAATAGTATATAAAATTATGCATTTTAGATCATTCTTCAAACTTAGCTAGATCCTTAGATGCACATGAAACCAAAGTTGAACAGCCTGGAGTCAATCCTCACACAAAAAAAGAAAAAAATGTTCAGTCCAGTCCACCAGGTTGAACACTCTGGCGCTGACAGCCTCTGTGTTCATTGCCTCCCCAGCCAGTTCAATAATGCTGAATATCAGCAGGAAAGTCTTTTTTATCTAAATAGTTCACAAAATAGTTAAAGAACCAGATCAAGCTCACCACTGGTAACATCATTGTACTACTGTGTTTCCCTGAATATATTAATTTGGGGTCCAAAAAACACACTAGGGCTTATTTTCAGGGATGTCTTATTTTTTCATGTCCCTTGAGCAAAGGCCAACTTAAAATCAAGAAAATCCTTGCTTAGTAATGTCGGGGATAAAGATTGCAAATCTCAAGTGCCTGTGGCCAGTTACCAGAACTAATCTTGGTTACTTAGCCTACATACGGGCTATCATTGATCAGAGTCTTTCCCTGCTATATGAGCATTTTTTGCATTTATTTTATTGCTTATTAAAACAACTTATTGTTCTTAATGTTCAATAATGCTATATAATACTTAGCTCGGGTATTATGTATTGCCCGGCTTTCCCCCGATGGAAGATCTCCGTTTCACTCTAGTGTAATACTGAGAGCTTCTTGAGGACAGCATTATATTATACAGATTTTTCTAAAAAAAGAACAAAATATTTTTATTTATATTTATTTTAAAAAGTATTCTTATACAATATTATATTAGAGCTAAGAGCCTCTCATTCTATCCATCTATGAAGACTTCGGGGAACCACCCTCTACTTTTAATTATATATATCTTTTATCTTAAAGACTTACAAGACAGACGAATCTCTTTTTGGAGGTATATTAAAATATCGTCGGCTTACTTACTTTTTGCTGTGACCACGAACAGTTCTCGCTGCATTCTGATCCATTAAGAATCGCCAACAAGTTAACCATTGTTCTAGGATTTAAGGGTAAGTTAGATGTACATCTCCTGATGAGTGGCATAAAATGACATAGGTAAGGGTAAGCTAGATGCACATCTCCTTATGAGAAGCTTAGAGTGATATGGGGACTAAAACTATGCCAGGGTACACCTGGCGGGGCCTCCGCATGTACAGATCGCCGGACTTGATGGACCTAGGATCTGTTCCGGAGATGTCACTTCTTATGTTCTTATCGGCGAATTCTTATCGTCGAGCTCTAATTAAAATTCATTCTTCTCGAAAATAATAAATCCCCAACTATAACAAACCTAGTAATAAACTCAATCACATACCCTATACAACCCACTCTAAAACTTCTAGGAATGACAATCGACAGATGTTGTACCATGCAACCACAAATCAACAAAAAATACAAAAATCATTTGGGGTCATGAGCAATGTTGAGATGTGTACAAAAAAAAAATATGCATGAGCGACAAGTTACATACTCCACAAATTTATGAGCAGGCGCGGAGGACGAGTGCCCGTGAGATTTTGGGAGGGTTAAATACTCAAAACTTAGAAGAATAACAATTTACTTAAAGTTTTTGCTTCACCAGCTTTCTGGTATCTTTACATACAGTGGCGTACCTAGCATATGTAACACCCGGGGCCCATCATTTTTTGGCACACCCCCTGCCAAGGTGCACCCCTGGAACCCCCACCCCCTTGAATACCAGCAGGAGGGATCCCAGGCCCTCCTGCCGAGTCGCACTCCTGGAACCCCCCTCCCAACAACACTGGCAGGAGAGATCCCAGGCCCTTCTGCCGAAGATGGCCCCCACTACCCCAGGATCACGGACACCCCTCTCCACCATCCCGGACACCCCCCCCCCCACACCAACTTTTAACGTTGGCCAGCTGGATGGGTCCCAGGTCTAGCCAGTTAGCCGCCCACTATCCTTGGATGCACCTGGGAGAGGCCTAGGGCTATAGGAGGGTAGGTCTTAGATGACAGGGCCAATCAAGCCGTAGGCCCCTCCCCGGGGACATGGCCAGCTAGCCAACATTAAAGGTTAGTGTATGGGGGGGTCCAGGCTGGTGGGGAAGGGGTCTGGGGTCCCTGTGGTGGTGGGATTGTTTGGGAGGAGTTTGTGGGCTGTATTCGGCAGGAGGACTTGGGATCCCTCCTGCCAGTGTTGTCTGGGGGGGTTCCGGGGGTATACCTCAAGAAGAGGGTCTGGGATCCCTCTTTGTATTCACAGTAGTTTGGGGGTGTTGGGGGTTCGCCTCAGCAAGAAAGATTGGGCATCTCTTCTGCTGGTATTTGTGGGGGGGTTGGGGGTATCGGGGGGGGGGGGTGCCTCTGCAGGAGAGATTAGGCATCTCTCCTGCCGCGATCATTGTGGGGGGATTCTGTAACCGGTGTTGTTTTTGACAGACGCCGGTTACACAATCCAGCTTTTAGGCGAAGGACTGGCCCCTCCTTAGCCTAAAAGGTCTTGTTTTGGGCATTTGGGACTTGGGCAATATTTGGGTTGGGAATGTGTTTTAATATTAGATGGTGGTCTGGGCGATTAAACTTCTGAATGTAGAGGTAGGCCATTCTCAAAAAAACCCATTTTGGACATTTTTTTTGAGAATGAACATTTCCCTGCTGCTACTTTCAGCTTTTAGGGGCTTAAGCCAAAAGGGGCCATAGATGTTTTTTATTATGCCCCTCCACATGTTTATAGATTTAATATCAATGAATTTGGTCTAACTGCAGATGAAGATTAAATATATATATATATATTTTCTCTCCCTTACAACAAGGAGCAATTGAGATGTTAATATCTCTTCCTTCTGTTGGAAAGCTGGAGGGATAAATGGAGATGCCAATCACCTCTGGTAGGGCTCTCTATTTATCCAGAATTACTAGGAGGAGGTTTATACCATGATTACTATCAAAACAAGAATTTTGCTCCCTTTGCAATATGTGGTTTATATTCTAGAAAAACAGGCAACAGTACAGAATACTATGAGGCTGTTCTACTAAGCCTTGGCAAAATCTGAGCTTAACATATTTTAACATGAGATTTTTTTCATGTGCTAAACCCAGATTTAATCACACTATTTTTAAAGAATATATGTTTTATGTTCCAGGTCATGCGCTAATATTTGCCTTGGCATGCTACCTACAACCCCTCCCCCCCAAAAAAAAAAAACACATAGGAGAACTTGCCACCTCCTATTTAAGGGGTGCTAAGTGGTCCTGTGTTTAAGTCTGCATTATTCAGTTGGCATTTACTAATAAGAGAACGCTAGCTAGATAATGCTTCCATACCCATTTTTCATTGATGTCATGGCCCCTCTAAATAATCTAAAGAATAAATAGCATGTGAGTAGCGTGCACAGAGCCAAACTAGCACAAAATGTTTTACCCCCCTTTACTAAGCTGTGATAGAGGTTTCTACCATGGCTCAAAGTGCTAAATGTGTCAACGCTCATAGAATTCCTATGAGTGTTAGAGCAGTGTCGGAGCATTTAGCGCCCCAGACTGCAGTAGAAATTATCTGCCGTGGCTTAGTAAAAAGAGGGGGTTGGGGGAGGTTAATGTCTCTTGTGGTAGGCTTTTTTTCCCCATATTAGGCACACTTTAACACTTAATGCAGTTTAGTAAAAGGGTCACTAAGCTTATTTACCATCTTTTTCATTGCCTTCTGGTGGTGGCATAATGCTTTATGGCGCAGAAGTCTTTGGCACAGAAGTCTCTCCAATATTTTTTATGATGGAGATATTGATCCATGATATCAGAGACAACAAAACTGCCTTTATGGCAAATCTGTGCATCATACATTCGGTGCATGAGTATTTCCATTATCTTCTATTCCATTCAACATAGGGGTCCTTTTATCAAGCCGCGCTAGTGGGGTTAGCGCGTTGGACATTTCATCACACGCTAACCCCTGCGGCTGGCTAAAAAACTAATACCTGCTCAATGCAGGCATTAGCGGCTAGCGCAGCAGGCGGTTTAACGCGTGGTAGTACGCGTGTTAAACCCCTACAGCAGCTTGATAAAAGGACCCCATAGTGTACTGTGTACAAGGAACTAAGGACCCCTTTTGCAAAGCCACCTTAGCAATTCTCCCATGGCAAATGCACCAAAGCCCATAGGATTTGAATAGACTTTGCTGCATTTGCTGCAGGGGAATCACTACCACGGCTTTCTAAAAGGAGCCCTAAATATAAAAAGCATTTTTAAACTATAAAAATATAGAAGAGAACAAAACAAGTTTTAATGTGTTGCAAAAAACCATGTTCAAAATGCAAGTCCTTTTTTTTCCGAAGGGGGTTGTTATGTGAAAGGAAATTTGAATTAAAATTGTTATTGGATTTATGAATTATAGTCTTTAACTGTCCAAATAATATGCCATAATAAAGTATTGCCACTTCTAATGCAATTCTTACCAAAGTATAAAGATAAGCATATTGCACAAGAACGTACCTTATGGGTGGCATTTATCCAAAATTAATTAGTTATCTTCCAGGCATTTTTTGAAGTGAGAACTTCAGACTATGGTAGTGAACTTTTAAGAAAATCTAATAGAACAAAATTCATTACTAGGGAATTGATTGTCTTTTTTTTTCACTTTCAGAGCTATATATCTTTTGTTTCCATTAAATTCCAAGCTTCATTTCCAAGTAATCACCCTGTATTAGCAATTAAGGTAAGAACATAAGAACATAAGAACATAAGAACTGCCTTCTCCGGATCAGACCTTCGGTCCATCAAGTCCGGCGATCCGCACACGCGGAGGCCCTGCCAGGTGTACACCTGGCGTAATTTATAGTCCATCAAATCCTTATATGCCTCTCTTAAGGAGATATGCATCTAGTTTGCTCTTGAAGCCTAGGATGGTCGATTCTGTCATAATCTCCTCTGGGAGAGCATTCCAGGTGTCAACCACTCTCTGAGTAAAGCAGAACTTCCTGACATTAGTCCTGAACCTGTCCCCCCTCAGCTTCATTACATGTCCTCTAGTCCGTGTCAAATTGGACAATGTAAATAATCTTCTCTGCTCTATTTTGTCGATTCCTTTCAGTATTTTGAAGGTCTCGATCATATCCCCACGCAGTCTCCTTTTCTCAAGGGAGAACAATCCTAGTGTTATAAGTCTGTCCTCGTATTCCAGTTTCTCCATACCCTTCACCAGTTTTGTTGCTCGTCTCTGCACCCTCTCCAGCAGCTTTATATCCTTCTTTAGGTAGGGGGACCAATGTTGGACACAGTATTCCAAGTGTGGTCTGACCATTGCCCTATAAAGCGGCATTATAACTTTCTCCGATCTACTCGAGATTCCTTTCTTTATCATGCCCAACATTCTATTTGCCTTCTTTGCCGCTGCCGCGCATTGTGCCGACGGCTTCAGGGTCCTATCTATCAGTACACCCAGGTCCTTTTCTTGTTCACTCTTCCCCAGAGTTGCACCTGACATTGTATACTCGTATTCCTTATTTTTATTGCCTAAATGCATTACCTTGCATTTCTCCACATTGAACTTCATCTGCCATTTCTCCGCCCATGTTTCTAACCGACACAAGTCGCTCTGGAGTTTCTCTCGATCCTCCTGCGATCTGATTTCCCGGCATAGTTTTGTATCGTCTGCAAACTTGATGATCTCACTGGATGTTCCTTCCTCCAGGTCATTGATATAAATATTAAAAAGGATCGGCCCAAGTACCGAGCCCTGGGGTACACCACTAGTCACTTTCTCCCAGTCGGAGAACTTCCCATTTATGCCCACTCTCTGCTTTCGGTTTTCCAGCCATTTGCCTATCCATCTTTGTATATCCCCCTCTATGCCATGACTTTGTAGTTTCCTGAGAAGTCTTTCGTGTGGAACTTTGTCGAACGCTTTCTGGAAGTCCAAGTATATTATGTCCACCGGCTTCCCACTATCAATTTGCTCGTTCACGGTCTCGAAAAATTGGAGTAAATTAGTCAAACATGATTTCCCTTTCCTGAATCCATGTTGACTGGGTTTCATCAAGTCGTATGCGTCCAAGTGCCGGACTATGCTATCCTTGATCAGTGCTTCAACCATCTTGCCAGGGACAGACGTAAGACTAACAGGTCTATAGTTGCCCGGTTCCCCTCTCGATCCTTTTTTGAAAAAGCTCTTTAAATCTAAAAAAAAAATCCCTCTTTAAAGGAATGTATTTTAGAAGTGTATGAACTTATATAAAATGTGCCCAGTATTACAAAACTAAAGCTAGTGTAACCCACTGTTTCTCCAGGAATGCTGGCAAGGGGAACACAAAGTTTATTTTTGTTAGGGCCAGAACTGGGAGTAGCTTATAAGCTGGAGTCCCACAGCAAGCAAAGAACCAGACAACCCACTCTGTCTCTCAGAAATAAGGGAAGTCCACACCAGTGTTGTAACTCCAAACTTGAACTTTACTCTTCTCACATTGAAAAGAGTCACTCTCTTTAATAATGAAAATGATAACTGGAAAAAACTCCTCCTATACTCCAAAAGGTGACGCTATAGTCCTTTTATTACTAAGGGGACAGTTAGTGGTTTTGCCAAAAGACCCTAGCTTCCAAATCATATCTGGTCAGTTGATAGGTTCTGCCAAAAGACAAATTTCCCATCCAGAGCCAGATCCTAAATCTCCTCTGGAGTGAAATCAAAAACAGAGACCAGCCTCCAGGAAGTCCCAGGAACCAGCTGGGCTTCTCAATGGTTTTGCTCAGGCTTCTGGAAACTGCTGGAATCTATGTTCTGAGTTTCTGATCATTTGTAGAGATTCTTGCTTGTCTGAATGTAATCTACAGTATGGTTCCCAAGGAGACCCAGGTGCCGAAGCTTGATTCAAACTCCCTAGGCCACAAGTTCACATCTTCTAGTTGTTATCTATTATACCTATTGTTTAACTCCAACTGCCAAACTGTCTGTGCAGCTCTGAAGGTCAAAGCTACCCTGCAAACTTCTTTCCACAATATACAGCAGTGATAATATTAAAACTCCAAACCTACAGCTCGGGAAAATAGAGGCACCCCATAACTCCTTACCAGGGCAAACTATGTGCCCAGGCTACACTAGTAAATCATGAATCAATACTTTCATAATTTATCTAGTTATTTATACCAGCACCAGGCTGATTCTAAAAGAGACCACCTACAATTATTTATTATTTATCAAATTTATAACCCTATTACAGCTAAGCAAAGCACAAAAATACATGCCTAATAAAATAACCCATGACCCACCCCATCTATAAAACAATTCCATCAAAACTATCTACCTGCTGCACATGTGCAAATATGTTTTTAGCAGTTGTTGGGTTTTTTTTAAACAGTCAAGAATGTGAACATAGTCGTAAGGCTTCCAAGCAGTGTGTTCCACGGACACATACTGGAAAAAGTACAAACAGCATCAAAGCAGGTGCCATAAGGCGGTAAGAGGGGCCAAAAGAGACTATGAGTATAAAATAGCCAAGGAGACAAAAAACTTCAAGCCGTTCTTTCAATATATTAAGGGTAAAAAACGTTGGATGACCATGAAATAAATGGAGTGCTAAAGGAGGACAAAACCATTGCCGACAAACTGAACTCATTTTTTGCATCTGTGTTTACCGAAGAGGATATACACAACATACCGGAAACCGACAGGCTATACGCAGGAAATGAAGGCGGGAAACTGACAGGGTTGATGGTCAATCTAGAAGAGGTATGCAGGCAGATTGATAGGCTTAAAAATGATAAATCCCAGGACCGGATGACATCCATCCGTGGGTAATCAAGGAACTGAAAGGTGCTATAGCTGAACTGCTTCAACTAATAGCCAATCTGTCGATCAAATCGGGAAGGATTCCAGAAGATTGGAAGGTGGCGAATGTTATGCCGATCTTAAAGAAAGGTTTGAGGTGTGATCCAGGAAACAATAAACTGGTGAGTCTGACCTCACTACCAGGAAAGATGGTAGAGGCGCTGATAAAGGACCGCATCATTGAGCACCTTGACGAACACAATCTGATGAGGATCAGCCAGGCTTCAGGAAAGGAAGATCTTGCTTGACAAACTTGCTGCACTTCCTCGAGAGAGTAAACAGGCAGATAGACAAAGGTGACCCAGTCGACATTGTATATTTGGATTTTCAGAAGGCGTTCGACAAGGTTCTGCATGAATGACTACTTTGAAAAATTGCGAGGCATGGATCGAGGGTGAAATACTCACGTGGATTAAATACTGGCTGGCGGATAGGAAACAGAGAGTGGGAGTAAATGGACAATACTCAGACTGGAAAAGCGGCACCAGTAGAGTGCCACAGGGTTCGGTGCTTGGGCCCCTGCTCATCAACATAGTTATAAACGATCTGGAAATTGGCACAAGTAAGGTGATTAAATTTGCAGACGATACTAAGTTATTCAGAGTAGTGAAGACGCAGGAAGATTGTGAAGATCTGTAACATGACATAAACACGCTCGAGAAATGGGCCGCAACATGGTAAATGAGGTCCAATGTGGATAAGTGTAAGGTTATTCATGTCGGTAACAAAAATCTCATGGACAAATACAGGATGCCCGGGGAGTACTGGGAGTACTAGGAGTACTGGTCGACAAGTCGATGAAGTCATCCACGCAATGTATTGCAGTGGCGAAAAGGGCGAACAGAATGCTAGGAATGATTAAGAAAAGGATCGTGAACAGATCAGAGAAGGTTATCATGCCGCTATACCAGGCCATGGTACGCCCTCACCTGGAATACTGCGTCTAGCACTGGTTGCCGTACATGAAGAAGGACACGGTACTACTTGAAAGGGTCCAGAGAAGAGCGACCAAAATGGTTAAGGGGCTGGAGCAGTTTCCGTATAGCAAGAGATTAGAAAAACTGGGCCTCTTCTCCCTTGAAAAGAGGAGACAGAGAGGGGACATGATCGAAACATTCAAGATACTGAAGGGAATAGACTTAGTAGATAAAGATAGGTTGTTAACCCTCTCTAAGGTAGAGAGAACGAGAGGGCACTCTCTAAAGTTAAAAGGGGATAGATTCCGTATAAACGTAAGGAAGTTCTTCTTCACCCAGAGAGTGATGGAAAACTGGAATGCTCTTCCGGAGGCTGTTATAGGGGATTCAAGACAAAGTTAGACAAATTCCTGCTGAACTGGATCGTACGCAGGTATGGCTGGTCTCAGTTAGGGCACTGGTCTTTGACCTAGGGGCCGCCGCGGGAGCGGACTGCTGGGCACGATGGACCACTAGTCTGATCCAGCAGCAGCAATTCTTATGTTCTTATGTTGGACTGACTACTGAAAGGGCTGCACCTCTCAGCATAATGAACTTCCACTAGGCAAGGCATGGATAATCACATGGCGATTTCAGAATATAATCGCTGAAAGGGTTGATAAAATGACAGGGTCTGATCCAAATACCAAGGAGCAGTAGCATATAAATCCCCTTTTTACAAAACTGTACTAGCGTTTTTAATGCTGATCATAGCGGTAACAGCTCTGATGCTCATAGAATTCATATGAGAATCAGAGCTGTTACCACTGTGGCCGGCACTGCAAACTATCTATGGTTTTATAAAAGGGAGGGGAGTTTGATGTATCAACAAAAGCACTTTAAACCATACTCTATATTGTTTAGGGAGCCAAATGCAATTATATCAATATGTAGGTTATACGCAAATATCTAGATACTCTGTAATCAGTCTTTCGGCAGGATTCTAAATCATTTGCAAGGCTGTACACCAGGCTACTAAGATTTCCACATATAAAGTTGCAAAAATCCATCCTTAAAAGGACCAGGCTCTAGACCACAGTCATAAAATCACATACACTCCACGTAGTCTTTAAATTAATCAAACAAGCCCTATGCATGGGACATCAAGCAGTTATTATTCAATTTGACATCTCTGCCACCTTTGATTCTGTAAACTACCACCTACTCCTTTCCAAGCCAGGCAAAATAGGCATTGAAGGCACCGTATTCAATTGGTTGAAAGACATCCCAGAAAACAGGAGTTACCTTGTCTGGAAAGATGGAACATCTCCAGAAGCTGGCAAACATTCTGTGGTGTTCCCTAGGGTTCACCACTCTTCCCAATACGTTATAACCTATTCATGAGCTCCCTGGGTCATATCAGCTTCAATAATAATGAATGCTTGCTATTATAAGCAGATGCCATTCTCCTTCTCATCCTGATTGAGAATGGCCTCAATTAAACCCCTCAAAGAATAGCTATTGACATAGACAAGATATATACATGGGCTACACTCAACAAACTCAAACTAAACACTATAAAAACCAAAGCCCTTTGGCTCCAGAGTTCCTTACAAACAGCCCCAACATCTATTACCCTACCCTCAGGGGTCATGCTAAACACTGAAAAAACTTCCAAAATCCTAAGTCATATTGGACTCCACCATCTCCTAAGAACCTCAAATTTCAAACGTGAAAACCCCCCCACAAAAAAAACAAAAAGCTTCTATAGTATGAGAAAACTAAAATTAATCAGCATCCAGAAGTTCCCTCCACCCACCCCACATTTTGCCCCCCATAATTTGCCTCCCCTCCACATGCACACACACACACACACACACACATTTCTCCCCCAGGTATATTTCACCCCTGTAATTTCCCCACACACACACATTTCGCCCCCAACATTCATTGCTATACTAAACTGCAATATTATAATCATTGATGACCCAGAATTGACCTCTCATTTTGTGAATGTTTGTTCATCTGAACATCACAAGAAACAGGAAACACTACCTCCACAACAGTGAAACAGAGAACAAACAATGAAGGTGACTAATCGGTGTTCAGTTTCCTTTATTATTTAATATGATTCAACACGATCGTGTTTCAGTCCAGAAGGGCCTGCCTCAGGAGTCTGAATAATGATGACTTAAGGTTTCATAATCTTCTCAGTGAAATCTTTAGACATCCGATTATGTAGTTGAAAGTATATGTCACTGTCTCTATAGATTGAAACACGATCGTGTCGAGTCATAGTAAACAATAAAGGAAATTGAACACCGATTTGTCACCTTCGTTGTTTGTTCTCTGTGTTCATCTGAACATGCCATTTTGACCCATTCTTAATAAAGGTCACAATGAAATGTTATTTTTCATCAAAAAAAGTAAAAAAACACATAGTAAACACAAACGCATTGAAGTAAACAAGCACACAAATTAAAATAAGCCAGCACTAGAAAATCATAAAAGCATAGAAATTAAAATGAGCTAGCACTAAAATATCATAAGTCAAAAATATATAGTAAAAGCATAACAGTAAAATAAAAAGTCAAATAAAACACCAGAAAGCATGTCACAAGAAACAGAAGCCCCCCCCCCCCCCAATAGAGGTGATGGAGACCAAAATCGTAATGGAATTCAAAAAAAGCGTGTGATGAACACCGATAATCTCTAATCAGAAAACAAAGAATATAACCAGGGCTGAAACTGAGCAGACTTGCATGGTTCTGTATCCCATATAGGGCTATTAGATTTGGGATGGATTGGGGAGAGCTTTGACAGGAATTCCACTAATTTGGGATGGTTTAGATAGGCTGGAGTGAGTTTCAATGGCATGTCAACTCTGGTAGCTGGAACCTAAGGAAAATTCCAGGCAGACTTCTACAGTGTATGCCCCAGATATATCAAAGAAAAAAAAAGACAAATATAATGTAATCATGAATTTATAATATGCGTACCTATTTGGGCAGACTGGATAACCCATTCAGGTCTTTATCTGCTATCATTTACTATGTATGTTACTATGTATTGTGAAATAATCTATAATTGGGATTAGAGACAAAAAGAAACAGTCTGATCCAAAATCAGGTTTACTCTGTCCCACTTATTATGTTACTCCTTTAGGGCATTAAAGACAAAACTCTAGTGCACTTGTACTGTTCTAACTCAGTTCAGAATACTTCAGCTTTATGTCACAACTAAGTATGTCTAAAAATAAAAATGCTCAAAATAGAAACATATAAACATGATGGCAAATAAAGGACAAATGGCCCATATAGTCTACCCATCTGCAGTAACCATTATCTCTTTCTCTCTCTGAGAGATCCCACGGGCCTATTCCAGGTCCTTCTGAATTCAGACACAGTCTCTGTCTCCACCACCTCTTCTGGGAAACTGTTCCATGCATCTACCACCCTTTCTGTAAAAAAGTATTTCTTTGGATTATTCCTGAGCCTATCACCTCTTAACTCCTTCCTATGCTTTCTCATTCCAGAGCTTCCTGTCAACTGAGACTCAACTCATGAGAATTTATGCCACATAAGTATTTAAACGTCTCTATCATATCTCCCCTCTCCCGCCTTTCCTCCAAAGTATACAGGTTGAGATCTTTAAGTCTGTCTCCATACGCCGTATGATGAAGACCACATACCATTATAGTAGCCTTCCTCTGGACCAACTCCATCCTTTTTATATATATTTGAAGGTGTGGCCTCCAGAATTGTACACAATATTCTAAATGAGGTCTCACCAAAGTCTTATCCCTCCTTTTTCCTACTGGCCATACCTCTCCCTATGCAATCCAGCATCCTTCTAGCTTTTGCCGCCACCTTTTCAACCTGTTTGGCCACCTTAAGATCATCACATATAATCCAGCTCTTTTGTCGTGCACATAAGTTCTTCACCCCATAAACTGTACCATTCCCTCGGGTTTTTGCAGCCCAGTTCCAAAACATTGCTGCATTTTGCTACTCCTTAGGCTATACAAATTCCTACATGGTTGCCTTCTTGAAGGCTATCACAGTCCAGCACCCCTTGGCCTATAGGGCTTGGCTCTTCTCTGAAGCAGCATAAGGCTTTTAGCTCCCTCTCAAATCTCTGGAGTTACATGGCTTTTTCTAACATTACTGAGAATTCTTCTATAATCTCTCAAAATCAAACTGTTGTTGTTATTAAATGCCATCAACTCGTGTTTGAGTTCTTGCAGTAGCAGTATTATAAGTAACTCTGGCTCACCCACCTCATTTGCTGTTATCAGTAGCTGTTCACTGAACCCTAATTCAAGCTCTAGGTTCAGTGTGAAGGGCTATTCTACCATTAAGATAGTAATCCCTCCCAAAATCCCCTCAGATGAGGTTTAATTTACTTTCTCTGAGCACTGTTCCCATAGCATAGCAAAAACCAAAGGGTTACTGACTTTCCCTCCCCCACACTGCAGCTTTTCATGAAATGTAACAGAGAACACTTCTTTCAGCCTGTTAGCTTTTACTTCCTTCCTTTAAACTAGCATTGCACCTAGCATAGTTTTAACAAGGTGTTCCTTATCCAGTATAAGGCAGGAAAAACTCAGTCACACTTAATTCAGTTCTAGGGGAAAATGTATCACTCACAATGTGCTAGCTAAACAGCTCTCATATGTCTTCCTCTGATTCTCAGAATATTTCTGTCTCATCCCCTTAAGGATGAGGGGTGCGCATTGCACCTCATTACAGGGTATTTCATGCTAGTAACTCATACACAGACATGTAATTTTAATCAAAATAATTTTCATTCAATTTATATTCAATTAACTTGAGGTTCAAATTTTAATTAAGATTACATTGCCAATTACATTCATTACCAATTTCTATGTATGGAGAGACTGTCTCTTCCAAGGCCAAGTGGCCCGTATGGAGAGAGAGGATTCCCCGAACAAAAGCTGGTGCTTGCTTATGTACTCTCGCAATGACCAATATTTCATCACGTCAATCTACCAATGGTCAGCTAACACATCACTGAAGAAGGCTGAGCTTATTTAAATAATAGAATTCCTTTTAGCTCTTATAGATACCAGACTTAAAGAAAAGTTTTACAAACTATATATTTGTTTATAGCAATTTCTGATTATGCATAAAACATTATAATATACCCATAGAAAACTCCTCTTCCCCAGTATCTTTAAGAAATTGAATCAAAATAATAATAATAATAATAATTTTATTTCTTATATACCGCCAAAGCCATAGTAGTTCTAGGCGGTTTACAACGAAGAAGGGCTGGACAATCAGCAAAAATGGTACAATGTTACAATCAGAGAAAATTAGGTGGCAGAGAAAAAATGGTACAACAGAGAGAAAAAATGGTACAACAGAAAGAAAGATGGGTACAATTATGGCAATGAAATGGTACAGGGAAGAAGGTCAAGACAATCTGCGTAAAGGACAAAGAGAGATAGAAGGGGCCAGGGTGAGCATAGGGTCTTAGGGTATGAATCGGGTGAAAAGATTAGTTTTTAGTAGCTTCCTGAACTTTAAGTAGGATGAAGTGTGTGAGATGATGTGGGCCAGCCAGTTATTGTGATGACCTGCTTGGAAGGCAAGAGTTCTATTTAGATATCTTTTGTAACGGCAGGTCCTTAGGATAGGGTAGCTAAACAGGTGGGTTCTACGTGTGAGTTTGGATGGGCGGTCTAGGATAAAATGGGGTACTAAGTAAAGGGGGGCCGAGCCAAGGATGGATTTGTAGCAGAAACAGGCGAATTTGAATAGCACTCTTGCTTCTAGGGGTAGCCAGTGAAGTTTGTGGTAATAGGGAGTTATGTGTTCCCATTTTTTTGTCCGAAGATCAGTCGGATTGCCGTGTTTTGAATAATTCGCAATCTTTGTGTGGTTTTTTTGAAAGATCCCAGGTAGATGATGTTGCAGTAGTCGACTAGACTTAAGATGGAGGATTGCACAAGTAGGCGGAATGATGGGGCATTAAAGTATTTTCTGATGGATCTTAGCTTCCATAAGGTGGCTAAGCCTTTTTTGACCAGAAGGTCGGTGTGAGCTTCGAAGGTAAGGTTGCGGTCGAGAGTCACTCCGAGTATTTTTAAGGAGTTTGTTAAGGGAAAGACTTGGCCATTCAGGGAGATTGAGGTATCTTTGATTTTGTCATTCTCTGTGTCTTTAGGAACTACAGAAAACCCATACAACCCCCCTTAATGAGAATTCCTATACTGGGCTTAAGAAGCACTCCCTTCACGATACAGAGATATGTTTAGAAGTAAACCAACACAAAGCATTCCTACTTTGTTTCACTTGCTTAATTATTATGAAGAAGAAAAACCAATGATTATTCTTCCCAAGACCTAATACAGTATTATAACTTTAAGGAATGTTACAATATTCAGACATCCAACTCTCTACCATATTCCTAAACCAAAGGTCAAACTAGCTGACCTTTCTATATCCTGGGCCTCTCAAAGACTGGCATTTCCATGGTAACAGTGCCCCTGGCTTTAACTTAACCATTTCCATATGTTGCCTCTGGAATTTTCAAAACTAAAATTTAATATATTAGTTTTATATGCACATTTCATATGTAAAGACACACCCAAAATTCACACACATAGTCAAACACATTCTCACACACATAGTCTGGGACCCCAAACATGCCACACTCATATCTATCACATATTCAATAATTATTGTTAAGGTACATATAAACTATCTGTATTCAAAAATGTGAAACCCTATATCTTCCCTCCAACTACCACAAGCCAGACTGTCTGGCATAAATTAGCTTTCCCTAGTCTATACAATGAACAGCGCAGGAAACCCGAACAATGAAAAATGGAGATAGGCAATGAATACTTCAGTTAAATACCTCTAAATATATTTAATATATTTAGTTTCCCTAAGTCCAGTTTAATAAGCAACTTACATAAAGAGAATATTATTATACTTATTCTTACTATTAATCCCCCAGTGTTTTTCTGGCCTTGGTTGCAATCCATTTTCAAATTTTTTATCTTTGCACCTAACTTTTCATAGGTTCTTAATTGGGCAAAGCCCTGTCTACCACAAGTGCATTATTAACTAGATTTACCCAGAATCATATGGAAAGTAGGTGTCTTCATGTAGAAAAATCTACAGCATACTTGACAAATATACTTTGCACACTATCCAAACCATACCCTAGCGCCCCCTGTCTATTAGCACCACTCCACCCTACATTAACAGAAAATTTCTCTTCAATATCCATATATTCTTCTACCGCTGACACTGCCTTACTTTCTCATAATTTAGAAATCATTTCTATACCTTGGAACTTTTGCATATGGTTCCTAACCTGTATGAGTTCCTTAGCCTCATTGAGCCTCAGAGGTTTGATGGCAGTAATATCTCCTCCAGCCTTTCTCTGCTTGCCTCAGAACATTTTGTTACAGCTTTGTTTGAGATGTTTTCTCCACCCCCACTGCCTCTCCTCTGCCTAACTAGTGCAGGAGGTGTGTAATATGTGGACTGTCTCACCCTTGCACACTCCTCAAGCAAGGATGAATAAGCCTGTGATGTAGAAATACTTTTCTACAGCCTTTGACTTCAACTGATTTGCACTGACTTTGGGTCTCTCTCTAGTGACAGGGCAGGTCTCTTTAGTCGTTTGCTGAAACTTAGGGATTTCTCTGCTTTCAGGTTTTATCCATGTCCCAGTATACATATTGAGATAATTAAATCTGTCTCCATATGCTTTATGATGAAAACCACCAACCATTTCAGTAGCTATCCTCTGGATTGACTCCATCTTTTTAAAGGTGCAATCTCCAGAATTACAGTATATACAATATTCTACACCACAGAGTTTTATACAGGGGAATAATGGTACTGTATATCATTTTTCTTACTATCCATTCCTCTCCCTATGCACCCAAACATCCTTCTAGCTTTCACCATTGTCCTTTCTACCTATTTGACCACCTTAAGATCATCACATACAAACCCACCCAAGTCCCATTCTTGTTTTGTGTCAAATGTTCTTCACCCCCTAAAATTAATGGGTCCCTTGGAGTTTTGCAGTCCAAATGCATAAGTAAAAAAAGAGTAGATTAGATTACAAGTCCCAAAACTTCAATGAAAAATGTATTCATCACATAAAATCATAAATATGTAAATAATTAAAAGCCAGACATGGATCTATAAAAACTGACAATCCCCAAAATAAACAAAACAATATTTTAGTACATTCACAATAAACGCATGATCTAATGAAAGACATAGGAACACAAAATCACAGACTGTGCTAACGAGTAAGATCAAATACCCCTCTTTTACAAAATTGCAATATAGGTTTTTAGCGTAGGCCAACATGCTGAAAACTCTGCACTGCTCCCTATGTTCATAGGAACTCTATGAGTGTCAGGAGCAATGCAAAGCATTCAGCGAGCCAGCCTGTTCTAAAAACCACTATCGTACATTTGTAAAAGGGGGAATAACATTATTAAAATATACCCAAAAGGTGTTATTCAACAGGTATCACCTATTGGCAATAGCTATAAAACATTCAAGAAGCAGTCACTAGACATCTGTGAGATCTCTCCCAAATCAGTTACAAAACTTAAGAATGTGGAATCAGCCAGTCTAAAAGAACACATACCTTCTCTCCTCTCCATTGCAAACTAACTATGGTGAAACTATTATCAGGTGAAGGACATTAATTAAAAAGCGAATTGTGCCAAGGTGAATGGTCATATAAATTATTACTTAATTAAGAACACTTAACCCCCCCCCCACCCCTTTTTACAAAACGATAGCGTGGTTTTTAGCGTTGGCTGCAGCAGTAACAGCTACGATGTTCAAAGAATTCCTATGAGCGTTTGAGCTGTTACCACCGTGGCCAGCACTAAAAACTGCACTACAGTTTTGTAAAAGGGGAGGAGAGGCTAATGCAGTACACTAGTTCAGCAAGTGAGGCTAAGAGGTTCTAATAGGTAGAATGCCTCAATAATATAAAGCCTAAAGATACAAAGCATTGTGCAAACTCAGACCTGTTGAAATGGGCTTAAAAATGGAATGATTTACAAACAGAAATCCAAAACCCAATTATATATTTTTTAAAAAATCAAAAATTAATAGAGGAGCACTAAAAATAGGAATACTAAAAATATAGTCAAAAACAATTTGGTACCAGAAATCCACAGATATCCTTAATAAACAGATAGTCAATCCCTGGGTTAAGAATTGGTTTTGTCTTTTAAACCATTCTTAAATTGAATTTGTATGTAACTCGGATCCTGTGCAGTACAGAGTCTATAAAAACATTGCATAACATTAAATATTAAAGAAAAAGTCCTCAAAATAAAGTACTGTAGTTTAAATAGAAAGAAAAGACAGAAAGTTTACACTTCCATTTTTTATCTGTTCCACTGTTCCCTCTCCACCACCACATCCAACAATTTTCCCTCTCATCTCTCTCTCTTCTCCAAGTACCTGTACCTCATGCCTCTCCCTCCAGCATGTCCAGAATTTTTCTCTCCTTCCCTATGCACAATTCATCTCTTTCTTTATTTCCCCATATGCATCATCTCTTTCCCTCTCACTCAGATACCCATGCCCAACCATTCTCCCTTTCTATTCCCTCCCCACCTCAGCATTTCTTTCCCTCAATCCCGCCATTCTTCAATCCTATTTCTCATGTTTATGCTCCCCTCCCTCCATTCTGTGTCTGAAGTTCATGCTCCCTTCCTTCTATCCTTTGTCCAAAGTTTGTGCTCCCTCCCTTTCTTCTGTGTCCCAATGCAACCCTGCTTCTTCTTTCCTATGCCAACACACCCCATTCCTCCCTTCTGTGTCCCAACGTGACCCTCTTCCTCCCTTCCATGTCCCAACACGCTTCTCGCCATCACTCTCCCTCTGTGCTGTGTTAAATATTCATCAAATTAAGTCTCCTTTTGCCTTGCCAATGTAGATATGATTATATGAACAGATAACAGCATAAACCACACCAACAGTTTTGCAATTAGAGAAATGATTAAGCTTAAATTCTTCACCTGTTCTGTGGTGTATAAATGTTTTAATTTCCAAATTACTATTCCACACTGAACATAAGCCACATTTAAAAATGGCTCAATAGTAAATGCTGTACTATGGAACCAAATAGTTGGCAATGTTGAAGGTACCAATATATCTCTTATAAGCTATCATTAAATTCTTTTCTGAAAAATTGTCAATGTTCTGTATGATGTGCCTGGGGGTGGGGGGTTCTTCAAAATTTTCACTAAATCAGTGAACATGTGTGTGAAGGACAATGAACAAACAATTTTATATACTGTGGTCTTAGGCTGAACTCTCAGTAAATCTTCTCTTTCTATAGCAGCTGCATGCTGATAGCAAGCATCAGTACATTTATATAGTTAACATTTCTCATGAAACCTTTTTTCTCATTTCTTTAGATTGTTCTTTATAAGTAACTGGGTTAGAGCATAGCTTTTTAATCTCAAAAAACTGACTACAAGGAAGGTTATTCTTCAGTGACCAACTGTAATAGCTTCTGTAGTTCAAAAATGGATTTCTATAAAAATCAGTTGAAAATGAACCATTATGAACTGAAATTGAGAAATGAAGAGAAGGGATACTTTTAGGGCTCCTTTTATCATGCCGCTCTAGCAGTTTAACGCACGTTATACCGCGCACTAAACCGCCAGCCGCACTAGCCGCTAACGCCTCCCTTGAGCGGGCATTAGTTTTTAGGCCAGCGCGGGGAATAACACGTGATGAAACATCAGGCACGTTAACCCCGCTAGCGCGGCTTGATAAAAGGAGCCCTAAGTATCAAATTGCATTGCAAATTTAATATTGGCATCTGTTTTACCCAACTATAAAATTCTTGAAGGACTTCTGTGGTGCTCGGCCAGTTAATAAAATCATCATCATTATATCTCTTCCAAAGTATAATGTTTTCACTAAATCAGTGTGTTGAAAGATATCTTTTTTTAAAATGTTGCCATATAAAGACTAACCACTGAGAGTGTCATTGTGGCCCACATCACAGATCCTTTTATTTTCTGGTAATAATGACATCAAAAAGTTATTTGTTAAAACAATTGTTGCAATTTCTACTATAGATTCAGTGGGTATTCTAAGATAAAAGTCTTTTAAAAGTAAGGTGTCTCTTAGGATTGCAATACATCAGCCTGTGGGATATTTGAGTAAAGGAACTCCTTGTCCATAGTGACCAAAATAACATCATCTGTGCATTGTACTGATTCCAAAATATAAAAAATGTTGGCAGAGTCCCTAGTATATGAAGGAATCTAAGAAACAAAAGGCCTAAAAAAAAGTCTGTGAATTTGAATAGGGGTTCAAGTAAGAAATCTATTGCTATTATAGGTTTCCCTGGTGGTGACTCTAGACATTTGTGTATTTTGGGGAGACTGTATAAAGTTGGCATAACCGGATATTATACGTCTAAAAAGTTTATTTATTAGTGAGGAAGCCTTGGTCCTTTGATATTGAAAGGGTGACTATAATAAAATGAAGAAAAGGTTGATAAAATGAGGAAAATGATTAAAAGAAGCTAAAAGGATCAATGGAAAGGTTAGGACTATAAACCAGGCATGGATGTTATTTAAAAATTGGAATTAAGAGACCTCTCAATTCTTGGAACTGTCTTGAATCTACAGGCTTTCAAGTTTGCACTGCTTAATTAATACTAGTTAGAAACACCAATAGGTTCTAAAAATTTTATAAATAACAGAGGGAGGCAATCAGCTCATGGGAACTTTTTGACAAAAAGTCAGAAGTTCACCAGGGCTAGTCAAGCATACAGCACCCTAGAGTGCCTGCAAGGTTACCCACAAACATCATATAACGCCATCCTCTAGCTCTAGCTCAATAAGCTTTTTTGTATATATATGAAAATCTAAAAAATATGAATTCAGATGTGCAAATATTGATAATAGTAATAATAAAGTGCCCAAAGTGTCAAGTGCAAAATCACAACATTCCAGAATTTAAAAAAGCACAGAAAAGTGCAAAAATCACTGCTTAATGAGCCTTGTGAAAGCAGGAAATCACATATGTCCAATAAACTTAAACTACCATCTACAAAAATTTATCTCAGAAGCCGCCAACATCCATCTAATAAGAGGGTCTGTTGTCCGGGAGTGCCAACTGATCACCCTACAGAGCCCCGTTTCGTATCCTTCGTCAGAGGCAAACTCAGGGACGTCTTCCACCAAAGGTTAAATCAAACGCTGTTCCTCTCCAGCACGGAATGTTGTGATTTTGCACTTGACACTTTGGGCACTTTATTATTACTATTATCAATTTTTGCACTTCTGAATTCATATTTATTAGATTTTTATATATATATTAGTCTTATAGCCCGTTACATTAACGGGTGCTAGAATATATGTGTGTGTGTCTCTCTTTATTTCGTTCTCTCTCTCTCTCTCTCTCTCCTTAGCCGCTTTCTTTCTTTCTGTCTTTCTTTTTCCTTGGCTGTCCATCACCACCCCTTGCCTGCTCCGCCCTGTCCATTCTCCCTTCCTTTTACCTCCCCAGTGTCCACCACCACCCCTTCACAGCTCTCCTTATGCAGCAGCAGCCCTTCTCCCTTTGTTTTACCTCCCCCCTGTCCAGCAGCACCTTCCTTCTCCCCCTGTCCAACATTAGGCCTCCGTTCCTTTTTCTTCACCCCCCCTGTCCAACATCACCTCTTTCTTTCTCCCCCTGTCCACCAGTAGGCATCCCTTCCTTTTTCTCCCCCCCTCCTCCTTCTTATCGCTATGATACATTTAACTTGCTCTGCCCCTGATCAGAGGCTCCCGACAGCCGCCCAGTTGTACCCATTGGAAAAGTTCCCTCTGCGGCATCCCGCACCCCTCCTGACGTGACTCCCGCTGTCTTTCTTTCTGTCTGTCTCTGTCCCTGGCCCCCTTTGTCTGTTTGTCTTTCTGTATATCTCCCTGACCCTGTGTCTTTCTTCTTTTCTTTATGTCTCCCTTCCTCCCTCTGTCTGTCTGTCCGAAGCAGCATTCCCTCCCCCTCCATTTTCCTCCCCTCACACCAGTTCCCTGTGCACCTGCCCCTGTGTCTTTCTTCTTGTCTTTCTGCCTCCCTTCCTCCCTCTGTCTGTCTGTCCAAAGCAGCATTCCCTCCCCCTCCATTTCCCTCCCCCCACACCAGTTCCCTGTGCACCTGCCCCTGTGTCTCCCTTCCTCCCTCTGTCCATCTGTGCAAAGCAGCATTCCCTCCCCCTTCCATTTCCTTCCCCCCACACCAGTTCCCTGTGCAGCAGCATTAGCGTTTCCTCTACCCCCTTTTCCTTCACACAGTCGCGACTACAAACGCTGGCCCGAGTCCTTTGCCGCCCCCCCCTTCCCTTCCCTTCCCGCGGGCCCGACTACACATGGTGATTCAAGCAGCGTGTGCAGCAGTTTTCACACACTGCTTCGGGCCTTCTACTGCCCTGATTTACTCTGGCACGTCCGGAGCAAATCAGGGCAGTAGAAGGGCCCGAAGCAGCGTGTGAAGACTGCTGCACACGCTGCTTAAATCGCCAGTCGGGCCCGCGGTAAGGGAAGAGGGGGGGCGGCAAATGACTCGGGTCCCGGGCAGTGGAAAGTTGCTGGGCTCCTCGGTGGGGGTGCTGAGTGGCCGCGATCCCTCTCCTCCCAGACCCCCCCCCCGGAGGAACGGAGATCGGCGGCTACAGCCGCTGGCTTCGGCGTCTTCTATCCACTGCGGCCAACCCTTCGGAAACAGGAAGTAGTCAGAGAGGGCGGGCCGCAGTGGACAGAAGACAGCAAAGCCAGCGTTAGCGCAGTGCAGCGCTTTTGTCTTCATTTAAAAGCGGGTGAAGCGGGTGAGCCGGCGAGAAGGAGGAGGTGGTGGTTTTGGCAGTGAGTGAGGGCGGGAGGGGGGAGTCGCCGGCTGTGCTGTGGTTTCACGATCTGTCCGCCGCATACGCACTCTGGCCACGGACCTACGGATCAGGGATTACAGATCACGCAGGTCTGAGTGCGCATGCACGGCTAGCGTTTTATTATATAGGATACAGTACAAAAAAAGCTTATTGAGCTAGAGCTAGAGAATGGCGTTATATGATGTTTGTGGGTAACCTTGCAGGTACTCTAGGGAGCTGTATCCTTGACAAGCCCAGGTGAACTTCTGACTTTTTGTCAAAAAGTTCCCTTGAGCTGATTGCCTCCCTCTGCTATTTATTAAATTTTCAGAACCCATTGGTGTTTCTAACTAGTATTAATTAAGTAGTACAAACTTGAAAGCCTGTAGGCTCAAGAAAGTTCCAAGAATTGAGAGTAGGTCTCTTTCTTCATATAAAGGTAAATATTTCACCAGAACCCCCTTATAGTGTATGGTGAGCCCTCCAAAACTTCCTCAAAGCCTACAGTATCCACAGTAGATTTTAGGTGTGTTTTGGTGGACTCACGCTTTCCACCATAAATGTAGTGGTTAGAGTGGCTTATGACACTTGCTACTCCTTTCTATGGTTCACTAGCCCACCCCTCTCAAAGAAACAAGAGATACCACCTTCCCAAAGCTTGGAAAGCAAAAATGACAGTGAAGATAAGTTGTTCAGTTGCTTTATTGTGTATTAAGACTCAACATGATCATGTTTCAGCCAAAGTGGCCTGCCTCAGGAGTCTGAATATTGATTATGAACTTGTTTCAACAGGAAATGTCTCAAGCAATCAATGTATTTGAAAAAATAGTGTGACATTTGTTTGCTGTGGAAGCTGTACTTATAGAATTGCTATTGATTGGTAGATATACTCAATGGTAAGGAATGTCTACTCTTGTAGACTGTTGGATTATTCTTCAGCAGATATCCATCTATTCATTGCATAGAAAACAAATGTCACACTTTTTCAAATACTATTGATTGCTTGAGACATTTCCTGTTGAAACAAGTTCATAATCAATATTCAGAGTCCTGAGGCAGGCCACTTTGGCTATCACTCAGGTGAAAGTGTGGTTTGTCTACTCATTTTTTGAATAACTGTCTGACAGAAAAGCTAACTACATTATAGATATGTTGGTACCAGGTTTTCACCGTGCTTGGTACAGCTTTACTGAATAGTCTTCACCATAGGTTTTCACTGAAATCTCCTCAGGTTTTTTACTGAAAAGCAGGGACTCATCAAAATGACACTTCTCTGAGGCTCCCCTTCAGTTAACCCTTACTTCTGTAATCTTAGTGTTATCAGCCAGACTCTGTAGTTTTTGAATAACTTTCTTTAATAACTTGAAGTAAAGAATAATTACTCACAATTTGATGATTGCAAGTCAGTCCAACTTTGGGTATAGAATTCTCTCACTGTACCAGCACATCCTATCCAAGAGGAAGCTGGGAATGTGTCCATACACCTTATGGGAAATAACACTGTGCTTTGTTACAGAATCTAAGTTGTATTAGGCTAGTGGAAATAAAGGATGAAAACTTGGTGAGAAGAAAATGGTAAACCGAGGTTTTCATGCACCCATGCAGTCTTACAAAATTGATGCTGTTCTTTCCTAGAAGCTAAAGAGGGATGGACTTAAGCTCTCTAGTTACAGACTGGCTCTCTGGGAGAAGCAACACTTCCTGGGGATTTGAGTCCACAGAGCACATTTTGTTTATACATTTAAGAACAAACATATATACTCGTTTTATACAAGAACTGAGAAAATGCTCACATAAAATGGGGGCAGAACTCTCCCCACTTGGTATCAGTAGATACCACAATTACTATTTAAACTTAATAATACCCCACAGTCTCATTAAAGTCCATAAGTCACTAAAGCTTGACTTGATGACTTCTGGCTTGTCTGATGTTTAGTAGAACTCTCTCTGGCACTCTTGCAGGAGCTGTAACAAGAGACTGACAACACAGACAAACAAACAACATAAAAGAGAGAAAAGAAAAAAACTTATGAGTTTCTGGGATAGACAACGGTCCATGATGTCCTCATCTCAGGTTCCTTCACAATACAGGAAGATCACTGGTCGGTGATCACTGTTACTGGTCGGATGAAGGTCTTTGCTGTTCCTTGGCTTATAGTCTTACTCTCTAATTTACGAACATTCCCATCCTCACTGGAAAAGATTTTGCTGATGATGTCCAGAGGTCAGCTGTTATGCTGAGCTTGGCTGTCCTTTAGCAGTATAATATCTTCTTGTAAGTTTGGCTGGTTGTCTTGCCACTTATTCTCTGGTTGAACAGTAGGAAGTAGGAAGGACTTCTATTGTTTCCAGAAAATATCAGCAAGATGCTGCACTTGCTTCCACTGATATTTGTAAAAGTTGTCACCCTTAAAGTCTCCAGGTGGAGTGGCATTAGTGTTGGTTTTCTGTGTGAGAAGTATATCTTGGGTCAAAATTAATGGTGACTCTGGATCAGATGACACAGGTACTAAGGGCCTGGCATTCATAATAGCTGTCCCTCTGCCAGAAAGGTAGTTAACACTTCATGTGTTAAACTCTGGTGATCAGTTTCTAGTGATCAGTATCTAGCAGCATAGTGTTCAAGATCCACCGTGGTATACCAATCATGCACTTCCATGCTCTTCTCATATGTGACAAGTGAGGAGGGTTGAAGGTCCAAGTATACTTTTGGTCACATAGATATTTTTCTATAGTAGATTGGCCCAGTTTGACAGATAGAATGTCCAATTCTCTGCAAGCAACTACAAAGTATTGCTTGCATATATTGAAAGAATTGCAAAGTAGGAGTGTGTGGTACAGTGGTTAGCCTTGGCACGCTAAGATTGTGGGTTCAAATCCTGCACTGTTCCTTGTGACCCTGGGCAAGTCATTTAATCTCCATTGCCCCAGGTACAATTAGATAGAGTGGGAGCCCACCAGTTCAGTTAAGGAAAAATGCTTGAGTACCTGAATAATTTGTAATCTGCATAGAATAGTAGAATATAATATAATATAAAAAATTTTTTTTAAAGTTGGTTCTGCAATCAAGACGAATATGCTTGACTGGACCTCTGATGGCAAGGAATCTCCATAAGGCATTAATGAATCTTGAAATGTCCATTGATTTAATGAACTCGATATGGACTGCTCGAATACTCATACACATAAAAATCACAGCCCAGCATTTGTTGCTGTGCAATCCACCTCTCGTACATCTTGTTATTATTGTCCATGGTCCAAAAACATCTAGACCCATGTATGTAAACAGTGGTTCATTGATGAGTCAATCTGCAGGCAAATCCACTGTTGAGTTCCCAAACCAGAAAGTCCCAACAAAACTCCCAGTGCAGAAAAATAGATCCTTAGCACCTGGCAGTAAGTCCAACCTGCATAGGTTCAGGATCTTCAAAGAACTCCTCAGGCAAGCTCCCTTGAAAGTCCATTGGAGTTTCTTCTTCAATGTCCTGCAGATCCAAAGTGTCTCCAGCCTCAATTACCTCCATAGGTGTACTGGTATCACCACTGCCTGAACCAGGGGGGTCATCCTGGGAGAGGAACCGGATCCTTCTCCCTAGCCTGCCTGTCTGCTTCTCCCAAGCTGCTGGCTTTTCTAGAACAGGGCGACGCCCTGGTCTAGCTGAGTCAGCAGGCAACAGCACGGCTCTTGGGCTCCCCCGGTGGTAACCTGGATGTTGACTGCCTAGTGACTTCTTAGAGATTTTGGGCTCCCCCTGGGGGTCAATTGGGAAATTAACATGCTCAGGATCAGGACAGATCTTGTAATTTCCCTTCTGGGTTTTCTTCTTCACTTTTCCCTCTGTCTTAACTGGGACCTTGACAGACCTAGCATCTGACTGGTCACAATCCCAGGATAATGGATGTCTGTCCTAAGGGATACAAAATAACAGTGGTCTACAGGGGAAAACAAAAAAAAGAGGAGGAGGTCTAGCCATCTTAATCAGAAACTCCCTAAACTTGAATATACTAGACAAAACGTCCACCCCTTACATGGATCTACTAGCCTGCCAACTTTCATGCACCACACTAAAAGGATCCATAACTTGCATGCTCTGCTGCATAACAGCAGGGAATTGGAACGCAGCAAGACCCGAATTTGAAGATTTTATATACTGAAACTCACTAACGGCAGCTTACAACCTAATCCTAAGAGACCTAAACCTCCATCTTGAAGACCAATCTTCCAAATAAGTAGAAAACCTACTGTCTTTCCTCGAAGCCCTAACATACAAGATCTTAGACTCACAAACCACACATGAGAAAGGTCACCAACTAGAAATTGCAGCCTTCATGACCCAACAGCCCTTACTGCCAGAAATTCAAACATCAAATGGAAAGTGGTCTTGATCCCTGGTCACTCCACTTCAACATCAACTGGGCCAAAGACAAAACCAAACCAAAACCCCAAAGATCAACCTACAACTCACGTAAATACATTGACCCCTCAAGTAATGAACGGATGGCTGAGGAGATGGTGCGAGGAGGAGGGATTCCACTTTGTTCGAAACTGGACGACCTTCTTGGGGAAGAACAAGCTCTACAAGAGAGATGGACTGCACCTGAGCACAGCTGGGACGAGGCAGCTGGCAAGAAACATCCAAAACGCCATAGACCTAGCTTTAAACTGAAGAGAAGGGGAAAGCCGGAAGTCGATCTGGCCTCGACACACCGGACATTGGTATCAAAAAATGATACCGAACAAGGACATTGCAAAAGAGAGCTTGGGACCGAGTGGGATCTTTTGGACAAAGGGACTGAGAGAAAATTCTTGGGCAAAGGGACTATGAGAGGCTTCTTGGATAAAGGGACTGAGGGGACACTTTTGGGCAAAGGGACCGAGTGGGAACTCTTGGACAAAGGGGCTGAGAGGGACTTTTTGGACAAAGGGACTGGGAGGGAACTTTTAAACAAAAGGGTTGAGTGGAAATCTTCAGAAAAAAGGCCCACAGATGCAATGCAGGGGCCCAGTGCACAAACGAGCCTAACAGGCATGGTTGAAAGAGAACAATGGGAGCAAGAGGACCATCCAAAAAAGGAGATACTGGATGGGGGCAAAACGGACACGCCACGGGAGGTGGATGACCGAGTAAAGGCAAGCCAGGTGGGAGCGCCGAGCCATGGAAAGAAAACAGCAGGGCGGGCGACAAATCAGGACCTATATTGCCTCTACACAAATGCGAGGAGCCTCAGGGCCAAAATGGGAGAGCTGGAAATTATAGCCAGTCAAAAAGCCCTGGACATAATTGGAATCACAGAAACGTGGTGGGCTGATGATAATAAATGGGATGTGGTCATACCAGGGTACAAACTTTACAGGAGAGACAGGACACACAAGAAGGGTGGAGGAATAGCGCTATACATAAAAGACTCCATACCCTCAACCAAAATGGAAACAGCAGTAAGGTCGGAAGGCTTGGAATCAATATGGGTTAAGCTACCAGGAGGATCTGGAGCAGACATCAAATTGGGTCTATACTATCGTCCGCCTGGCCAATCGGAAGAAATCGACCGGGACCTGGAGACGGAACTGCGGCAGGTATGCAAGAATGGAAGTGTGGTAGTGATGGGAGACTTCAACTACCCTGGGATAGACTGGAGTATCGGGCACTCAAGTTGCGAGAGAGAGACCAAATTCCTGGAAGCCACGAGGGACTGCTTCCTGGAACATCCTCGAGGAGAAGCTACTCTTGATCTAATCTTCAGTGGACTGGGGGGACCTGCAAAGGAAGTAGCGGTATTAGACCCACTGGGAAACAGCGATCACAACATGATCCAGTGCAGACTAGAACTGGGATCATCCAGGGTGAAAAGAACCACAACAACAGCGCTCAACTTCAGAAAAGGGAATTATGATGCAATGAGGAAAATGGTGGGGAAGAAACTCAACGGCAGCACAAGGAAGGTAGAGTCCGTAGAAAGCGCCTGGACCCTGCTCAAGCGTACGGTGCACGAAGCACAGAACCTGTACGTCCCCAGGTTCAGAAAAGAGTGCAAGAAAAATCGAATAAAGAACCCAGCATGGATAACGGCAGCTGTAAAAAAGGCGATCAGTAACAAGAAAGCATCGTTCAAAAAATGGAAACAGGATCAAACGCAGGCCAACCAAAAGGAACACAAGGAAAGCCAGAAGGAGTGCCACCGAGTGGTTAGGAGAGCAAAGAGGGAATATGAAGAGAGACTAGCGGGAGAGGCAAAAAATTTCAAATCATTCTTCAGGTACGTAAAGGGGAAGCAACCAGCGAGGGAGGAAGTGGGGCCCTTGGATGATGGGGATAGAAAGGGAGTAGTGAGGGAGGAAAAAGAAATAGCTGACAAGTTAAATGACTTCTTTACGTCGGTCTTCACGAGGGAGGACACATCCAACATTCCGGAACCAGAGGAAATAGAAAATGGAGATCAAGATAACAAGCTGGTCAAATTAGAGGTGAGCCAGGAGGATGTCCTCAGGCAGATAGACAAGCTAAAGAGCGACAAGTCGCCAGGTCCGGATAGCATTCACCCAAGGGTGCTCAAGGAATTAAGGAATGAAATAGCAGAGACACTTCAGCAAATATGCAACCTATCCCTAAAAACTGGAGAGATCCCGGAGGACTGGAAAATAGCTAATGTCACGCCCATCTTCAAGAAGGGTTCGAGGGGCGACCCGGGAAACTATAGGCCGGTAAGCCTCACATCGGTCCCGGGAAAGATGATGGAGGCACTGATTAAGGACAGCATCTGTGACCATATCGAAAAAAATGGACAGCTAAGGTCGAGCCAGCATGGGTTCTGCAAGGGTAGGTCATGCCTCACAAACTTGTTGTACTTCTTTGAGGGGGTAAACAACCAGGTGGACAAAGGAGAACCCATAGACATAATTTACCTAGACTTCCAGAAAGCCTTCGATAAGGTACCACATGAGCGGTTGCTCAGGAAGCTATGGAACCATGGGGTGCACGGGGAGGTCCACCGATGGATCAAAAACTGGCTGGCAGACAGGAAGCAGAGGGTTGGTGTAAAGGGCCATTACTCGGACTGGCAAGGGGTCACGAGCGGGGTTCCTCAAGGATCGGTGCTGGGACCGCTCCTGTTTAACATATTCATTGACGACCTGGAGGCGGGAACAAAATGCGAGGTCATCAAATTTGCAGATGACACCAAACTATTCAGCAAGGTTGAAACCACGGTTGACTGCGAGAATCTCCAAAGGGATCTTACGACATTGGAAGAATGGGCGAAAAAGTGGCAAATGAGCTTCAATGTAGGGAAATGCAAGGTCATGCATATAGGGAGAAGGAACCCAATGTTCACTTACAAAATGGGGGGATCAATGCTAGGGGTCAGTAATCTGGAAAGAGACTTGGGAGTGATGGTAGACACGACATTGAAGGCGTCGGCACAATGCGCCACAGCCTCGAGGAAAGCAAACCAAATGTTAGGTATCATTAAGAAGGGTATCTCGACCAGAACGAAGGAAGTCATCCTGCCACTGTACCGGGCTATGGTGCGCCCGCATCTGGAATACTGTGTACAGTACTGGTCACCGTACCTCAAAAAGGACATGGCAATGCTTGAGGGAGTCCAGAGAAGAGCAACTAAACTGATTAAGGGTATGGAAAACCTTACATACACTGACAGACTGAAGAAGCTGGGGCTGTTCTCCCTGGAAAAGCGGAGACTCAGAGGAGATATGATAGAGACCTTCAAGATCCTGAGGGGCATCGAAAAGGTTGACAAAGACAGATTTTTCAATTTGAAAGAAACCACAAGAACAAGGGGTCACTCGATGAAATTGAAGGGGGACAGGTTTAAAACAAACGCAAGGAAGTACTTTTTCACACAGAGGGTGGTGGACACATGGAACACCCTTCCGGAGGCCGTGATAAGAAATAGCACAGTACAGGGTTTCAAGGATGACCTGGATAGGTTCCTGGAAGACAAAGGGATTGAGGGGTACAGATAAGAGCAGTGGAAGGTTTAGAGATAACTGTAGAGGTAGGCAATAAAATTAGTCAGGGACCGCTGACCAGGCAATATGCCTGATGGGCCGCCGCGTGAGCGGACCGCTGGGCTGGATGGACCTCTGGTCTGCCCCGGCGGAGGCGACTACTTATGTACTTATGTACTTATGTACTTAAATTCTGGACTAAAACAGATGCAACAATCCAAGAATGCAACCCCAAGGACTTCATCTCACAATGGTGCAGGCTAAGCACAGCTACCCTAGACGAGCTAGCCCCAATACAAACTAAAACCAGAATTAGCAGACGATCAGACAAATGGTTCGATAATGAACTACTCCTATTCAAATGACAATGCAGATGACTAGAAAGAAAATGGAGAAAGAATAACCAAGAACCCATGAAAACAGCATGGAGAAAACTAAACCAACAATACAAGCTAAAACTAAAAGAAAAAAGAAAGACACATTACACCAACCTAATAGGCAAAGAAACCCAAGACACAAAAAATCTATTCCAAATACTAAAAGAACTCACAGACACCAAACCCTATCTGGCCAATAATGACATCTCTCCCCCCTCAGCCATCCTTTTAGCTGAATACTTTAAAAACAAAATCACAACTGCCAGGACTACCCTCACTGGAACCCCATCCCATCTAGAAGAGATCACAATGCCCCCCACAGAAAAAGAATCAGCTGCGGCAGACAGAACTTGGTCCCACTTCCCCACTATACAATGGTCTAACCTTAACAAACGCTACAGCCACGCAGCCTGCAACCTCAACCACTGCCCTCCATACCTATTAAAATCCTCCAGTACCAATTTCTGCGCTCTCCTCTTACAATGGATACAAACCATACTCGCAGATGGTCTTTTCCCACAAGACCTCAGCAAAATCGTTGTCACCCCAATCCTAAAAGACCTTAAAGGAGCAACAGATCAACCATCCAACTTCAGAACCATAGCCTCAATATCACTTTATGTTAAACTAATGGAAGGCCCTGTAGCCAAACTCCTCACCAACCACCTAGAAGACCACAACATACTTCACCCTACACAGTCTGGTTTCAGAACCAACTGTAGCACAGAGACACTACTAGGTTCCCTCCTGGACACAGCTAGACAACACCTCAGCACAAGTAGAAAAATGCTGATTATACAACTGGATCTCACCACAGCATTTGACCTGGTGGACTACAACATTCTACAACAAATACTAGATACAAATAGAAATCACAGATAAGGTACACACATGGTTTCAAGGATTCCTACAATCCAGAACTTACAGAATAAAGTTAAACAAAGAAAAATCAGAACCATGGTCCAACCCCTGCGGTGTACCCCAAGGATTTCCACTATCCCCAACTCTCTTCAATCTCTACATTGCATCCCTCAGCACCTGCCTGGACAAATTAGGCTTAACCTCCTATAGCTATGCAGATGACATCACCATTCTCCTTCCTTTTGACCAACCAACATCCTCCATGACAGACACACTACACAGGACACTTGAAACAATAGCATCCCATTGAGGCAGACGTCACCCATCTGAGGGTGAGTCAGTAAACATATGGAGCATCATCTGGTCCCACCTTCGACTTGAGATCTCTGACCAGGGCTGGTATGTCTCTTCCTAGTAAGAGCAGGATCTTGGCTTTTGGATCCACTGGCTGTAGGTGTTCTGCTATTGGTTGCAGAAGAGAGTACTGTTGTGCAACTTCAGGTGTAGGGATTTCTTTCCTGATATCTGGTATCTGGTTGCACTCAATTAGAGTTTATCTATTTATTTATCTAAAAATTTATATCCCACATATCCTACAATTCTAAGTGGGTAACAACATTGCATACATAATAAAATAAGTTACTAATCCTACAACATAAAATCATTATTGGCATCATTTATTGAATCACAATAGATGTCATGTACCTTTTCTTTTTATCTGACCTCCTTACACATCCAGGGTGTGAGGGAGGGTGGTGGGAAATGTATTATTGTTTGTTATTCCTATTTTATTTATTGTATGGAAATTATAAATGTATATCTACTTTTATTAGTTAAGGGGGGAGGGGGGGAGAAAATGAGTGTTTTTCAAATTATTTGCATATTTAAAGTGCGTTTCTTGATTTGTTTATGTTTAAATTCTTTGTATTGCATCATTTATATTTTAAAATTAATAAAGATTTACAAAAAAACATAAAGAAACATAAAATGTTTTATTTTTAAATATATATCTTTATTAGATTTTCAAACTACAATTGTGCAATAAGTAATTCAATACATAAAATATCACAAGACAAGCACAATAAACTTTCAGACATTAATATACAATTGTCTCCACAAGTTAACTTCACTAAAATATACATAAATACAAAAAATATATTATAAAATCTTTGTCGCTAGTACTTTAAAGTGCTTAAAAAGTGCCTTAAAGTGCTTTGAATTGCTTGTAAAGTGCTCAGTCACCAACCAAAATGCAGTAGTACCATCAAAAGTACCAGCGCTGGTTGTAATGAGGGACCATCATAGCACTTGAACGCCCCTCGTTCTGCCCTCCATTTCATAAGGCAAGCAGATAAAGTAATGTAATGTATAGTATAAAGTTCATGCGTTACTTATCTGATAAATGGATGAAGAGGCAGATTAACGTAGTGATGCAGCGCTGTGTTCAATTCATTATTCAGTTCATTGTAATATAAAATAAGTGCTCTAAACAACCCCCGTGTTCTGTAGAAAATGGCCTCCCTTCGACTCGAGTTTCGCAACAGCATCATCAGGAAGGGGGCACTAAAAGAAAATGCAAATTAGACAAAAAAAAACATTAGCTTCTATCCCTGACTCTTTAGTTCCCAAGGAGCCAGTTTTTGGCTGCAAATCACAAACTAGACAACGCCATACAAACTAATTATGCACAATCACCTACATATATTCCACTCATCCATTTTCTATTATTGCTAGTTCATAGTTTGGGAGAGTGTTAGTTTTGTGGTTATATTACTCACTTCTTGCCTTCTCTAAGGACCCCCTTTTATCAAGCTGCTTTAGAGCATTTTAGTGTGAGCCGGCCCACGCTAAACCACTCTACTGCAGCTTGATAAAAGGGGACCTAACTTTATAATGCATGTAATGGCAACTGTGTATTCCAACTTTAACACTGCCAAGGGACTAAAAGGAGATGTATCATAAGGGTACTGATTTATATGTTGAATCTCACATCTATATTGTGCCAGTTGGCAACACAGCAAGAACTGCTTTTGGCACGCACAGCTCAGATTATTTTAGCCTGATGAGTAAACTGCATGCCACAGGGCACTTAAAATGTGTCCCTTTTTATTTTCATTATACAAACTTTGAAAAGGGATGTTATAGAAAGAAAGAAGACAATGACCTTACAGCAAAGAACCACAAGAATGAAAATTTCCTTATTTAAACAAAAAATCTGTTTAATGGAGAGAGATGCTGCCATTTTGTGTAACAACAGGACTCATATATTGGAAAAAAAAAGATTTTCATGTTTTCCTTTATTAGCCTTTCAGCTGGAAAGGCAGTGGATATATAAAATGAAGTGAAAGAAATATAAACCTGTTAGAGATTTGTAAACCAACTAAGAGGTCCTTTTACTAAGATGCACTAACCGATTTAGTGCGTGCTAAATCAGTTAGCGTGTCTTAGTAAAAGGACCCAATAATGGGTGCCTTAGCATTTAGCATGCTTGCAGATGACACTAAACTATTCAAAGTTGTTAAAATGCATACAGATTGTGAAAAATTGCAGGTAGACCTTAGGAAATTGGAAGACTGGGCGTCCAAGTGGCAGATGAAATTTAATGTGGACAAATGTAAAGTGATGCACATTGGGAAGAATAACCCAAATCACAGTTATCGGATGCTAGGGTTCACCTTGGGGGTTAGCGCCCAAGAAAAGGATCCGAGTGTCATTGTAGACAATATGATGAAACCTTCCGTCCAATGTGCGGTCACAGCCAAAAAAGCAAACCAGATGCTAGGATTTTTTTTTTTAAATGATGGTTAACAAGAATAAGAATGTTATAATGTCTCTGTATGATTCTATGGTGGAACCTCATCTGGAGTATTGCATTCAATTCTGGTCTCCTTATTTCAAGAAAGATATAGCAGCACAAGAAAAGGTTCAAAGAAGAGCGACCAAGATGATAAAGGGGATGGAATTCCTCTCGTATTATAAAAGACTAAAAAGGTTAGGGCTCTTCAGCTTGGAAAAGAGATGGCTGAGGGGCGATATGATTAAAGTCAACAAAATCCTGAGCTGAATAAAATGAGAACAAGTGGATCAATTTTTCACGCCATCAAAAATTACAAAGACTAGGGGACACTCAATGAAGTTACAGGGAAATGCTTTAAAAACCAATAGGAGGAAATATTTTTTCACTCAGAGAATAGTTATGCTCTGGAACGCATTGCCAGATGTTGTGGTAAGAGCGGTTAGCGTAACTGGTTTTAAGAAGGGTTTGGACAATCTCCTGGAGGAGAAGTCCATAGTCTGTTATTGAGAAAGACATGGGGGAAGCCACTGCTTGCCCTGGATCAGTAGCATGGAATGTTGCTACTCTTTGGGTTTTAGCCAGGTACTAGTGACCACCATGATTTTTGGCCAGGTACTAGTGGGTACCATGAGAACGGGCTACTGGGCTTGATGGACGTTTAGTCTGACCCAGTAAGTCTATTCTTATGTTCTTATGAAGAGGATTACTTACCATTACCGGTTTCTTTGTGTGCCACAACTTATAGATCAAACAAAGTACATTAAAATCAATTCAGGCAGATATGGGCAGCCAATGAAGATTCATTAAAATTGGTGCCAATTTATAGCATGAGGAGGCACTCAGAGTTAGCACGATGACCTAGCTAACTGTGCAACAACATTTAGATGACACTGTTTAAATGTTAGATAATCATACTGCTCAATTAAAAAAAAAATTGTCGCTGCATAATAAAATGGTATGGTAGCTGTGTTAGTCCACTTTTATCTATTTATTCATTCAATTTTCTATACCATTCTCCCAAGGGAGTTCAGAATGGTTTACGTGAATTTTTTCTGGTACTCAAGAGTTTTTCCCTGTCTGTCCCAGTGGGCTCACAATCTATCTAATATACCTGGGGCAATGGGGGGATTAAGTGACTTGTCCAGGGTCACAAGAAACAGTGTGGGTTTAAAACCAACAACCTCAGCGTGCTGAGGCTGTAGCTTTAACCACTCAACCGCACTCTCCCCTTAAAGATAATATATAGAAATAAAACAAAACAAAAACATAAAGGAGATAAGGTGATGCCTTTTTTAATGGACTAATTTAATGCAGTTTTTGATTAAATTTCAAAGGTAGCCCTTCTTCTTCAGATCCGAAATAAGCACATGTTGACAAATAATATACAGAACATAAGAACATAAAAACAGAAGAAGCGCCATCTCCGGATCAGACCTTCGGTCTATCAAGTCCAGTGATCTGCACACGCGGAGGCCCAGGGCGTAATTATTAGTCACCCATATCCCTCTGTGCCTCTCGTAAGGAGATGTGCATCTAGTTTGCTTTTAAATCTTAGGACAGTCACTTCTGCTATAACCTCCTATGGGAGAGCATTCCAGGTATCAACCACTCTTTGTGTGAAGCAGAACTTCCTGATATTTGTCCTGGACTTGTCCCCCATTAGCTTCATTCCGTGTCCTCTTGTTCGTGTCAAATTGGACATTGTAAATCATTTTTTTTCCTGCTCTATGTTGTCGATTCCTTTCAGTATTTTGAAGGTCTCAATCATATCTCCTCGCAGTCTCCTTTTCTCAAGGGAGAACAATCCCAGTCTCTTGAGTCGTTCCTCGTATTCCAGTTTCTCCATACCTTTTACTAGCTTCGTTGCTCGTCTCTGTGCTCTCTCCAACAGTTTTATATCCTTCTTTAGGTTGGGAGACCAATATTGGTCCAAGTGTGGTCTGACCATTGCTCTATAAAGCGGCATTATAACCCTCTCCAATCTACTCGTGATTCCCTTCTTTATCATGCCTAACATTCTGTTTGCTTTCTTTGCCGCCGCCGTGCATTGTGCCGACGGTTTCAGGATCCTATCTATTAATACACCCAGGTCTTTTTCTTGTTCGCTCTTACCCAGAGTTGCTCCTGACATTCTATACTCGTGTTCCTTGTTCTTTCTGCTTAAATGCATTACTTTGCACTTTTCCACATTAAACTTCATCTGCCATTTCTCTGCCCATATCTCTAGCTGACACAAGTCGCTCTGGAATTCCTCGCTATCCTTCTGCGATCTGATTGCCCGGCATAGCTTTGTGTCGTCTGCAAACTTGATGATCTCACTGGACGTTCCTTCCTCTAGGTCATTGATGAAAATATTAAATAAGATTTGCCCAAGTACTGAGCCCTGGGACACACCGCTAGTCACTTTCTCCCAGTCTGAGAAATTCCCATTTATGCCCACACTCTGCTTTCTGTTCTCCAGCCATTTGCCTATTCATCTTTATATATCCCCCCTCTATTCCATGGCTTTGTAGCTTCCTGAGAAGTCTTTCATGTAGAACCTTGTCGAACGCTTTCTGGAAGTCCAAATATATTATGTCCACCGGTTCTCCACTATCAATTTGTTTGTTCATGGTCTCAAAGTCATCAAACATGATTTCCCTTTCCTGAAACCATGTTGACTAGCTCTCATCAGGTCATGTGTATCCAAGTACCGGACTATCCTTTTTTGAAAATTGGCGTGACATTCGCTATCTTCCAGTCGTCCACTATTTGTCCAGTTCTAATTGACAGGTTGGCAAGTTTTTGCAGTAGTTCTCCGATTTCAACCTTCAGTTCTTTTAAGACTCTCAAGTGAATTCCATCGGGTCCAGGGGATTTGTCACTTTTAAGTTTGTCGATCTGGTAGTATATCTGGTCCAAGTCCACTTTTACTGTGGTGAGGCTGTCTTCTGTTACTCCTTTGAATACTTCCACTGCTTCTGACATTGTTACGGTGTCCTCCTTCGTAAAGACAGACGCAAAGAAGGAATTTAGTCTGTCTGCAATTTGTTTGTCTTCCTTAATGTTCCCTTTTCTTCCCTGGTCGTCCAGCGGTCCCACCGCCTCTTTTGTGGGTTTTTTCCCTTTTACGTATCTAAAGAAGGGCTTGAAGTTTTTGTCCTCTTGCACTATTTTCTCCTCATAGTTCTTTTTGGCATCCCTCACCGCCTTGTGACATCTTTATGTTTGTTCCAAGCTTCGGTTGTTTTCGTGCGTTTCCATTTTTTAAAAGAGTCCTTCTTTTTTTATGGCTTCCTTCACCTGTCTAATAAGCCATGCTGGCTCTCCTTTGCCTTTAGTTTTCCTTTGGAAATCTGCGGTATGTAGAGATTTTGTGCTTCTGTGATAGCATTTTTCAGTAGGGACCATGCCTGATCTATCGTTTTATCTTTGTCCACCTTATTTTTGAGCCGTTGTTTCACCATGGCTCTCATGCTATCATATTTACCCTTTTTAAAGTTTAAGGTTTTGGCACATTTCCTTTTCCCAATGTCAAGTTTAAAGTTGATCATGTTGTGATCACTCGTCCCCAGGGGGACCGTGACTTCTACTTCTTTTGTCGGTCCCGTAAGGCCATTTAGGACCAAGTCCAAGGTAGCGTTTCCTCTTGTCGGCTCTCTTACCATTTGTTCCAGGAAGCAATCCCCTAGTGCCTCCAGGAACTTGGCCTCCTTGCCGCAGTTGGAGGTACCCAGGTTCTAGTCTCCCATGATTACTACATTGCCTGTCTTATAGTCTTGTTTAATTTCCTCTAACATTTCTGAGTCTGTTTCCTCCGTCTGTCCTGGAGGTCGATAGTAAAGGTCAATTTTTGTATCTGCACCATTGTGTCTAGGAATCTTGATCCAGAGGGACTCCAGCTTCTCTTTCCTTTCTGTTGTAGCATCTCCAACAGATTACACTCCTTCCTGAACATATAGGGCAATACCTTCACCTTTCTGCCCTGCTCTATCTCTTCTGTATAGTTTGTATCCCTGTAGTACTGTGTCCCATTTGTTTTCTTCATTCCACCATATTTCTGTTATGCCAATGATTTCCAGTTCATTGTGTCTTGCTATTGTCTCTAATTCTCCCATTTTGTTTCCCAGACTTCTAGCATTCCTATACATACATTTGAGTTCCCTTTGTGTTACCTTCTTGGACTTTATAAGCTTAGCTGTCTATACTGTTCCTTTCACGGTATCCTTTTCTGCTCCTGCGTTGTCTCCCTGATTTGCTGTGTGGTCGTTCCCTCCTGTGTCATCCCCTCCTATGTCTGCTCCTGCGTTGTTTCCCTTATTTGCTGTGTGGTCATCCCCTCCTGTGTCTGAGTCATCCCCTCCTACATTGTCTCCCTTATTTGCTGTGGGTCGTCCCTCCTGTGTTTGAGTAGTTGCCCATAGTTCATTCTTCGGGGCATCCTGTTGCCCGGGCCATCGACTGGTGGTTGACTGTCGGATTTCCCCTATCCTTTAGTTTAAAGCCTTCTCGATGGCCTTCTTCATGTTGCCTGCCAATACTCTTGCTCCTTCCTTCTTGAGGTGTAGTCTGTCCTTTCTGTAGTACTTGCTTTTTCCCCAGAATGCCGTCCAGTTGCACACGAAGTCAAAACCTTCCTCTTCACACCATCGTCTCATTCAGGCGTTGATTGCTTGCAATTCCCCTTGTCTCTTTCCATCCGCTCTTGGTACTGGGAGGATCTCGGAGAAAGCCACCTTCACCTCCCTGATCTTCAATTTTCTTCCTAGTGAGCGGAGCTGGCCCTTCATCTTTTCCTTGTCATACTTCCGTCCGCTCACATCGTTAGTTCCCACGTGGATAAGCACAGCAGTGTCCTCTCCCCCTGCGCTGTCTATGATCCTGGAGATCCTGTTGGCCACATCCTTCACTCTTGCTCCAGGCAGGCAGGTGACAATTCTATCCTCTCTCCCTCCTGCGGTGTGGCTGTCCACATGACGTATAATGGAGTCTCCCACGATGATCCCCATCTTCTTTATTCGGGGGTTCCTTGGGGTTCGTAAGTCCATGTCCACGGTGTAGGGCCAATCTTCTTCCTCCTGTGATACGCTTGAAGTTGTTTTCAGCTCTTTGTGTGGGGGGAAGTCTTCATGCGTTCTCTCTCTTTCTCCTAGTGTGCGGTCATCCCCTATCTCCACTTCAGTCTCTTCTGGATTTGCAGGGGTGTCTTCTCTCCTCTTATCCAGGTCATCTTCCTGGGTTGCTCGGGTACAGTTTTCTTGCCCTGGGATCTCCACATGTTGCTGGTGAGCTTCCTCAATGAATCTGTCTAGCTCCTTGACCTCTTCGTTTGCACTGAACTCCACTAAAACATAGAAACATAGAAATAGACGGCAGATAAGGGCCCACGGCCCATCTAGTCTGCCCACCTTAATGTCCCTCCCCTACCTTTGCCCTGTGAAGAGATCCCATGTGCCGATCCCATTTGGCCTTAAAATCAGGCACGCTGCTGGCCTCAATCACCTGTAGTGGAAGACTATTCCAGCGATCAACCACTCTTTCAGTGAAAAAGAATTTCCTGGTGTCACCTCGTAGTTTCCCGCCCCTGATTTTCAACGGATGCCCTCTTGTTGTCGTGGGACCCTTGAAAAAGAAGATATCTTCCTCTGCCTCGATGCGGCCCGTAAGATACTTGAACGTCTCGATCATATCCCCCCTCTCTCTGCGCTCCTCGAGCGAGTATAGCTGTAATTTGTCAAGCCGTTTTTCGTATGATAGATCCTTGAGTCCCGAGACCATCCGGGTGGCCATTCTTTGCACTGACTCCAGTCTCAGCACATCCTTGCGATAATGCGGCCTCCAGAATTGCACACAGTATTCCAGGTGGGGCCTCACCATGGATCTATACAATGGCATAATGACTTCCGCCTTACGACTGACGAAACCCCTTCGTATGCAGCCCATGATTTGTCTTGCCTTGGACGAAGCCTGCTCCACTTGATTGGCAGACTTCATGTCCTCACTGACGATTACCCCCAAGTCTCGTTCTGCTACCGTTTTTGCTAGGATCTCGCCATTAAGGGTATAAGACTTGCATGGATTCTGGCTGCCCAGGTGCATAACTTTGCATTTTTTGGCATTGAAGTTGAGTTGCCATGTCCTAGACCATCGCTCCAGTAGGAGTAGGTCGTGCATCATGTTGTCGGGCACTGAATCTTCGTCTGTTGTGCATTTGCCCACTACATTACTCAGTTTGGCGTCATCGGCGAATAATGTTATTTTACCTCGAAGCCCTTCTGCCAAGTCTCTTATAAAGATGTTGAATAGGATTGGGCCCAAGACTGAGCCCTGTGGTACTCCACTAATCACCTCCGCCATTTCGGAGGGGGTGCTGTTCACCACCACCCTTTGGAGCCTACCTCCAAGCCAGCTCCCAACCCATTTCGTCAATGTGTTACCTAATCCTATAGAACTCATCTTGCTCAGTAACCTGCGGTGTGGTACGCTATCGAATGCTTTGCTAAAGTCCAGGTACACGATGTCCAGGGACTCCCCAATATCCAGCTTCCCCGTTACCCAGTCAAAGAAGCTGATCAGGTTGGATTGGCAGGATCTCCCCTTAGTAAATCCATGTTGTCGGGGATCCCGTAGATTCTCTTCATCCAGGATCTTATCTAATTGGTGTTTGATTAGAGTTTCCATTAGTTTGCTCACTATCGATGTTAGACTCACTGGTCTGTAGTTTGCTGTCTCCATCTTTGAGCCTTTCTTGTGGAGTGGAATGACGTTAGCCGTCCTCCAGTCCAACGGGACGCTGCCTGTACTAGAATCTTCTCCTGTCCGCGGATTCTGTCTTCAAAGGTGAGAAGTTCTTTTAGTTCCTTCACTGTCTCCTCTAGTAGCCGTACTTGCCATTTCAAGCTATCCAGCTCCATGCACCGACTGCAAATGTATGCTTGGATTCCCGAAGGGAGGTAGTCATACATATTGCATCCAGTACAGAAGACTGGATTATCTTTAAATTTCCTCTTAATATTCACACCATAAAGCCATTTAGGCAGTTTTCTTTAGAATCAGATTTGTTTCACCAATGTAGCACCCTTCTTTACACTTTTTGCATTGAATGATATATACCACATTAGAAGATGAGCATGTGAAGGATCCCCTTATGAGAGGATGCTGAAAAGTTCTTATCTCAACCAACAAATTTGGGGTAGTCTTCATCGAGGGCTATATACTTAGTACAGTGACTTTCTACTTTTTTTGTTCCGTCAGAAAAATACGGAATGAAAGAAGTGGAAAATCACTGGACTAAGGCCCGGATTCTTTAACAGCGCCAATTTTTTAGGTGCCAATAGGTGCCCAAGCTTAGTCAAAAATACTGTTTAAATGATGTTTTTAACTGAGTTTCAAGGCGCCAATCGGAACCTAAAAAATCAGTACTCCATAGGCGCTTTAGGCTGACTAACGCTACTGTGGGCATGGCTAATGCCAAAAGTGGTGTTAAGTGGCCTAAAGCACCAACAGAGGCATGATTGACATGAAAGGTAGGTGTCAGAAATTTAAGCCTGGAAAACTCTGGTCTACATTTCTAGTGCCTACATTTGCCAGAGGCACAATTTTGTACCTGGTGCTATTGCGTGATTGGCATGTGATCGGCAGCTGTTTTTAAGGCAGTCCCTGACAACGGCGCCAGTTACAGAAACCAGGCCTACGTGTATAGCCCTCGATGGAGACTGACCCAACTTTGTTGGTTGGGCTGAGAACTTTTCAAAGGCTAACAGGATGCAGAAGATGATGAAGTGAGGCAAACTGGAAACATCCACAATAACATAACACCCTACTTCCGAGTGTCAAATATAGAGAAAGGTCCAAAGGGTCTTCAACATCCACTTGAATGCACATACTTATTACAGTGGGCAATGATATTCATCTTTGAACCCAATTATAACCTCCTCATTGATGTTTTTCTCAATACATACTGTTGTTTGATACATAAACCAAATTTAAAAAAAACAACACAACAGAAAGTATTTTCACTTATCTTTTAATATGCAGAATCACTAACCTGCCCCGACGGGACCCGTTTCACCACACAAAGGCTTTTTCAAGGGTTCTTAAGGATCATACTCTAGTGTCCTTTCGTTCTTGGGGCTAGCCTCCAATAGTTACTTACATTTTTCAACTTCTGTATGTTGCACTGCTTTCAGCTGTGTATAGCTGAAATTATTAGAAAGATTTATAAACTCTAGTTATTTCCTTAATTGCTTCTGATAATTTCAGATTTCAGATAATCTACATTTTGGATTTGTAGGTACTTACCTCTTGCAAAGTTGTCATTTCTTTGATAAGACATTAACTATTTTTTTCTTTTCTGCGGCCCTCCAAGTACCTACAAATCTAAAATGTGGTCCTGCAAAGAGTTTGAGTTTGAGACCACTGGTGTAGGGCAATGTATTGCAAACTGTGTGCCCTGGCAGATTCCAGGAGTGCCCTGAGATGCCAGTGAGAAGTAGAGGTGCTGGCGCCGGCTGACTGTTTATAGGACATGGCTTTCGTGGTGAGAGGCACGTCCTGTAGTCAGTCAGCCAGCGCCTGTGGCTCTCCTCCTTGCCGGCACCTCTGCTTCTTCTCCTTACCTCTCCTTCTGCAGCACCCCCCCCCCCTGCACATAAACACACCAGTGGTAATAGGAGACTCAGGGCCGTGGCTGGAGGACATTCACACCATTCTGTGTGCCCTACAGCCGCAGCTCCGAGATTAGAGTGCCACAGCTTAAAATGTTTGCGACACACTGGTGTAGAGAGTTTGCTTTTCACCAGTTTCTGTTTTAGATTAGGTGGCTGAAGGCCAGTTGCATGCAATTAAGAGATTCTGTTAAGTTATGAGCCAGCTGTTCAACTGATGGGCTGTCAAATAATATTAAGACACATTTAAAAGGCCTAATGCCTGTGAGATCTCCCCCCACCCCACTCTTCACACACACACTAGTCATCGGAATCAAAATCATTACTGAAGAGAGCTCTAAAGAATAAATATAACTTAATTTGTTACACTAACTGTTTTATCGGTCCTCTTTGTAATCAATACCACTTTACAAATAAAACTGTTAAACTGAATGAATGTGCTTTAATAGATACTCAAATCGGAATTAGAGCTGGTACCCAGTTGAACAATGTTATTTCTAGAGCAATTTGATTAAAGAGAGTAATTATTTTGTTGTCCCAGCCAAAGACAGTGTAAACAGTCACAAGGAGTTATGTCTACAACAATTAAACACTACATTCTGTTCCACATGAATCTACTGGTGGCCATAAAGGGAAACACTCTTATTTATAGTTTGTGTACAACAGTTGGGAAAACATGATTTTACTAAGTGTGTAAGCAAATGGCATGCATGAATGAATAAATAATAATAACAAATCAATATATGTGCTTAAAACACCCCTTGCAAAAAAATACTCCACATGAAAAACTGTGTGATGACAAAAACATGTGTACTTGTCCATGTGTTCAGTGTAGCTTTGTTCTGAGTGAGTTTGAGTATTTTTATAACAAGGTACGACATAGAGCTCACCTCTATTGCAGGTCTTCTTCATTCAAATTTACATCAGAGAAGAAGCATTGCCCATTTTCATGAAGTGCTGGGAATCATTTGAGGCAGCACCTCCATCCCCATCAAATTCCTGCTTAAAGCGCTCTGCAATGAGAGGAGGATATTTCTTGGGTTCCTCAGGGCTTAGTCATTTTAAGGACCTAGGGAGCTGCTGCCCCTCTAGACTGCAGCATTCTTCTCAGTGGCTGGTGAAAGGGTTCTTTTGGTGAGGAAACTTTGTTGTAGGAAAGTGGGTGGCAAGAGAAGAAGTTGTCACCCATTCTCCCTGTTTAGCTTGGATTTGCATTTCTTAGCATTAAATTTTAGCTGCCAAATTTCAGACCATTCTTCAAGCTTTGCTATGTCTTTCTTCATGTTATTCACATCATCCAGGATGTCTACTCTATTGCAAATTTTGGTATCATCCACAAAGAACCAAACCTTACCCGACAGCCCTTTAGCAATAACGTTTACAAAAATTCTAAAAATAACAGGCCCAAGAACTGAACCTTGAGGCACACCACTGGTAACATCCCTTTCCTCAGAGAGATCTCCATTGACCACTATCCTCTATTGCTTTCCACTCAACCAGTTCCTGACACAGTCTGTCACTTTACAGCCCATCCTGAGAGCACTCAGTTTATAAGACACCTGTGTGGAACACTATCAAAGGCCTTGCTAAAATCTAAATACACAACATCTAGCACACTCCCTCTATCCAATTCTCTGGTCACCCAGTCAAAGAAACTGATCAGATTTGTCTGACATTACCTGCCTCTAATAAATCCATGTTGCCTTGGGTCTTGTAATCCACAAGATTCTAAAAATGCCACCATTCTCTGTTTTAGAAGCTGCCCTTACAATAGCTCCTTTCAGTTTTGTCCACTGCTTTCCTACTTCTTCCAGATGTTCCCATCCAGACAACAATTCCTTGACATAATCCCCCATCCCAACAAAGTTAGGTTTTTTAAAGTCTAGAACTTTTACTTCTGAACAAACCCTCTCTACACCTGTCTTAATATGGTGTGATCACTGGATGCCATAATGATGACCCACTGTAACATAAGAAACACCTTCCCCGTTTGTAAGCACTAAGGGTGGTAAAATTTGCCAGGTGAGTTATTCTCCAAAATCTTCACATGCAAATGAGGTTAGCAGAGTAGCAAATATTTCCTAAATTTGCATGTGCCCATTGCTGGTGATAGCGATTGGCACATGCATAGAAAAATGCAAAAATTTTAATATTAAAAAACTTTTTTTAAAAAATCAAAGATCAGCAAAATGTATGCCCACTCCCTCCCACCATCAAATTTAAACATGCCCTCATGGCAGTGGGAGAGATGCCCACTCCCTCCCGCCACCAAGCAATGCACCCCCTATACCTCCAGTGCCTCCAATGATCCCCTCCCCCTTACTATATTTATGATGGCTGGCCAAAGGGACTCCTACTCCCTCTGGTCAACAGGCCTGTCTCTTCAAAATGATGGGCCTTCCCCTCATTGGTGCATCCTGACATGAGAGGGGCCAAAGGCCAGAGAGGAGCCTAAGGCTCTTATTGGCCCTAGTTGTTTAAGGCCCCTCCTATGGGAGGAGACGTAGGTATCTGGGACCATAGGAGGGGCCTTAAAGAACCTGAGTAGACATATCAGCAAATTTTTTTTAAAAAAATTTCACTCTTAAGTGATTATTCAAACATTGTTGTGATGCTACAAGACCACAGAGGACTACTGAATAATATCTAATCTTCTTTTAAGACTCCTGATGCAGGCCATATAGGCCGAAACATGTATGTGTCAAGTATTTAAGTAATAAAATTGTAGAACACACAGGTCGCCTTCATCGTTCTTTCTTTCATGAAATATACACCATGAATAGATGCTGCTCCAAGAATCATGTGTTTTCAATGCACTCACGATTGTCATCATGTGATAGAAGTGTTGAGTCACTGCTTGTTATGACTGCAGTCAGTTCCTCGACAACCTTGTTTCTAGTGTTCACTAACCAAGGTTCATCAACTTTCAGTGTCAGAAATTTCACATCCTGCTTGTCTAGATTGTCCCACAGCTTCTTGAAATTTGAAACAGTTCATATTCTGGTCCTGTAGCTTTACCAAACCCTTCCATACTGCCCCAGTAACTACTTCAAAGATATGATGCCTGCATGCCAAATAGAAGAGCTTCTTACCAATTTTCTCTTCAAATAGTTTTCTAGCACCTTTCTTAACGCCAGTTTCTAGCAGTAGTATTGAAGATCAATGTCACTATATTACCAACCAGCTGCCATAGTTCAAATAACTTGTAAGACTAGGGTTATCAGATTTTACAGAAGTAAAATCTGGACCCATGGCCATACACTCAGCCCCATCTAGTTCCACCCAGCCCTGCCCCATTCTGCTTGAGCCATACCCCATTCTTTACAAACTTTACAGAATGTGGCGCTAAAGTTATTAGGAAAATTATATAAAAAAAATGTACGTATAATTTTTCTTGACATATACGACCGTACCCTTACATGCTAAAGTTATTAGGATATAAAAGTAAATACGAGTATGATCGAGTTATCCCCTTCTTTTTACAGTATCATTGGTTGCCAGTTCTTTATAGAATTAGATTTAAAATCTTAGGTATAACTCATAAAGCATTTTATACTTCAAAGCCTAGCTACTTACAATTCCTGACCATTCCATACACCCCAAATCGAACACTGAGATCTTTGCAGGACAATAAATTAGTCCTACTATCAGTAAATCAGGGAATCAACACATAAGGCATTCTTTTTCTTGGCACCTAGTCAATGGAATCAACTTCCGCATACTATTCGCACTGAAATTAATCATAAAACATTTAAAAAGTTATTAAAAACATATTTTTTTCAACAGGCTTTTGGTATTGATTCCTTTCCAAATTATCATATTCATTAATTTTGAGAGGTTCACAGGCAATTGACCTACTATTTCATTTCATTTTTTTGTGTGGATGGACTTGAATGTATCTTAGGTATGATTGATGAGAATAGGTCTTTTCTTTACATTATGGAGATCTTTTCATTTTTTTTTTTTTATTATTTATTTATTGTTTTCAACTTAAATTTCAAGTATAACACTTGTACAGAAAGCAAGAATAGAATAGAAATCAAATACAATAGTAATATAATTCCTAAATTATAAACAAATATACTATTTATGCTCAAGTCCACAATTAAGATCCAAGAATTAAAGAAAATTGGCGAAATTATCAAAAAAGAAAGTTATAATATTAAGAAACTGAGAGCTATAGCACTGAGATGGGGTCACAATATCCCAAATATAGGGCTCAAGGATTGTTAACATTCAGATGAGACATAGCCACGAAATTTGTCAATTGTAATGGTTCAAAAAACACATATTTAAGAGTATGGTGATATACAATACATTTACACGGATGTATCAAATAAAAAGTTGCCCCCAAAGATAAAACCCCAGGTTTCAACAGAAGAAATTCACGGCGGCGCCTTTGCGTCTCCCGTGCCAAATCTGGGAACATTTGTATTTTATACCCAAGGAAGCTTTTTTGTCTATTTTTAAAGAAAAGTTTTAACAACCATGTTTTATCAATTGGCAAAGCTAAAGTAATAATCATAGTGGCTGGTGATGCTAAATCCTTCTCAGATGTTTCTAAAATCTGTGATATATTTAAGGGTTCTTGATCTAAAGATTTTTCTTTTGGTTGTTGATTTTGTTCTTTATCAGGCAAATAAACCCGTGAAAATGGTAGTAATGAATCTTCGGGTATCTCTAAGTTCTCTACTAGATATCTCTTAAGCATATCTCTAGGTGTTACTAACTCAAGTCTTGGAAAGTTAATTAACCTTAAGTTATTACTGCGTGAATTGTTCTCAAGCATTTCAGTCTTCTTCCTTAGGTTAATATTGTCTTTGACTAAGGCCTCTTGAATTTGTTTCAATGATACAATTTCTTTTTCCATTTTTAGAACAGATGAGTTAGAAGTATTCGTTTCTTTTCTTAAATCCTTCAATTCCTTATCATGTTCCTTAATTTTCCCTTCAATTTGTTGAAGTGTAGGAGTAATTTTTTTAACAAAACCAGCCAATAAGTCCCAGATAGAGTCTAAAGTCACTTTTGCAGGTTTAATCAATTCAATTGAGGTTTGTGTAAATGTAGAGTGCTCACCGTTCTGAAATCCTTCGGGGGATGTCTTCAGCCCTTCCCCCTCATGTTGAGATGATATTCCCCCAGATACCTTCATAGGGGCCCTGGAAAAGTGGGCCCCAGCCTCCAAACTCTCCAGTGAATCTTTCCTTGCCTCTGGAGAGGAGAAAACCAGTGAATCCGGGGTTTCCCCGCCCCTGGGAGAGCTGGTCGTCTGGGGTTGCGGGGGAGGTGCCCTAACGTCGGGGCTCAGTGTGGTATCGGGCCCAGGAGCATCCACGATGGTTTCGCATCCCTGTGTTCTCCGCGGGCCGCCATCCGACGTCGCTGCGACCTCCTGCATGCGCCACAAGAGTTCTTGAATATTTCCGAGACCCGGGGCTCCAGGACGCCGCGAGGCAGAAGCGGCACTCCGGCCCCATCTCTTCGGCATCGCGGTAAGTAATTACCGTTAGAAAAGTTGAAAAAGCACAATCCTGGGACACGCAGCTCAGCGCGTCCTGTCTCAGATCGCCATCTTGGATCCAGATCTTTTCATTTTTTATTTATGTAATTTTAATGTAATCCGCTGAGAACTTTTGTAAGATTTGGCAGAATATCAAATTTTAATAAACATAAATGTAGAATTAAGCTATTCATTGCTGAAAACTACAGGGAATAATTTGTATATTTCATATATTAGAAAAAAAAATCATTTTGTGTTTGGCATGCACAGATAACAATGGAATTCGGTGCACTTCATTGTGGAGCTCTTTCTAGCCTTGGAATTTCAGTGGACAGCTTGTCACCTTAGGAAAAGCAAGATAAAAGAAGGAGAACATGCTAGATGAAATGCTGGCACAGCACTTCATCAAGGCATATCATACAATAGCAGTTATATATAGATTGGGACTAGACAGTCATTGTTTTCAGTTCAGGGGAATAAGGCAGTGCTCTAAAAATGGAATGCTAGTTGACCTTTCTGTTGCCATTAGTCCAAGCCGATATATAAGCTGTAGCCGGGGGGTACTTTTCTCTCTGGGAAGCACTTGGCGTTGACATGAGAGTTCCTGCTGCTTAGTCACAATGCTTACAAAGTCCAAAGCCTACGAATCTAAGCAGCACAGTGAGTTGAAATCTTTTTACACTTTGTCACAGTTTGTGCTCTGTGCTGGCCAGTTCCATTCACCTCCTGCGCTCAGGCATTCGAAAATCCCATACTATGAAGTAGAGATTCTAGATGCTAAGACCAAAAAGCAGATCTGTGTGGTAGACAAGGTGAGTACGCTTTAAATATCTGAACTTTTTATAGGTTTGATAATAAATGGTAAAATGGCATTAAATCGTTTAATTGAATTGTTAAAAATCAATGCTATTACCTTTCATTTGCTTGTTGCAATATGGCATCAATATTATTCATGGGGTTTATTACAGATTTGTATTTTGTTGATGTTCTGTTTCCATTTCACATAACTACTCAATGTATGCACACACCAAAAGCATACTAAAAATATTACTTATTGCAGAACTGAATAAAAGGGGGTTTTAAAAGCATATTTTATATATAATGGAAACATTAATTTCAGATATTATCTGTCACAATAATCTTACACAGAGAAAAGTTAGATGAGTATTGCTTATGTGAGGGTACCAGTTATGTTTCATGCAAAAATTATTATTATTTTTTTTTTGTGGCCTTTGCTAGAAGTTTATTTGACCTCTACCTTTGCGATGATCAGATGTGTGTGGAAAATTACAAACCAGTAAGGCTGATGTCAGTGCTGCGCAAAATGATAGAAACTATTAGAAAGAACACACTTGCTGAACCAGGACAGCAGAATGCCTTTTTGTTTAGTGCAGGGAAGGGGCAAGCTCTTCCCCCAACCCCACTTATGCTCTGCCCGCAACCCTACCCATGCTCCACTCCGAGCTCTAGCATCTCCCTCTCCCTTACTTACCATCCCCCCATCACAGCATCCAGCATCCTTCCCTACCTCTGAATACCCCCATTACAGTGTCTAGCATTTCTCTCCTTGCTTCCCCTCGTCTCCAGTACTTATCTTTACCTCCCAGCCCCTCCCCTATGATATATTTAATGCCATACCTCCCTCCCCTGGGGTGACATAGAAATATGATGGCAGATATAGACCAAATGGCCCATCTAGTCTGCCCATCCACAGTAACCATTATCTCTTTCTCTCTCAGAGATCCCACGTGCCTATCCCAGGTCCTCTTGAATTCAGACACAGTCTATGTTTCCACCACCTCTTCCAGGAGATTGTTCCATGCATCTACCACCCTTTCCGTAAAAAAGTATTTCCTCCGATTACTCCAGAGCCTACCACCTCTTAACTTCATCCTATGCCCTCTCATTGCAGAGCTTCCTTTCAAATGAAAAAAAATCGACTCATGCACATTTATATTATATGGGTATTTAAACAAATCTATCAATATCAATACTCCAACCGGAACTGCACCAAAACCATAGAGGCTGGCAGGCATAGGGCCTTGAACATTTGTGCGTTCAAAATGCCTGCCTGCTCCCTCCCTAATTCAGAGCTGCCTCTCCCAGTACCTCTGTTACTGATGGTATTATGTGCACTGTAATACAATTTGTGGAATTATGTACCAAAAAGATCAAAATAATGTGTGACAGAACAATGCAGCATTAAACAGAAAAGAATTTATAGTATTCTGAAAATATATGGAGATACTTAGCTTCCCAGTCTGGTATCTTCTTGTTGGCCATATAAACAGAATATTCAGCAGCACTAACAAAAATCTTGAGGTTACTAGCAATTATAAATCTATCAATGTTTTGAGAGGCCCACTGAATTTATCAGTGGGCTTTTAACATTGGTCGAGCCCTACTGTGAGAGCAGAGATACTGAAGGGGGTGGGAGGTAGGGGTAGGGGTAGGGGCTAGGTAAGGGTTAAGAAATGCAGGTTTGGTGAAAAGTAGAATGTTTGTGTTGGATACAAGGGGAATTATAGTTTGATTGGGCAGGCAGTGTGGGTCTCTGGAGAATACTGGGCAGGAATTTCATTTCTGTGGAGAAGGCAGGGTCTTTCGGATATTTCTTGGGGTAGTCGTGAGTGCAGGAGCTAAGGGGGGGAGAGTTGTGGAAGATCTGGGTAAGAGGATGGGTTTCATGTGGTATTTTCATTTGCCCTTCCTTCCCGCCCGGAATTTGGTGTGGTGGGGGTGGGGGTGGAGGAGTGGGGGGGTTGTTTTGTAATTGTTCCTGCTTTGTTATATGGGCAGGGGAGTTGTTCATTCTTTGGTTGTTGGTGATATGTGGGAGTTTTGGGGAATGGGGGGTGGGATCGGGAGGGGGGGTAGGTGGCAGCTCTGCGGAAATGAGGGGAGGGGTGTATTTCCAGGCAGCCATTGGTTTTTAAGGGGATGTAAGAGGTATTATGATGTTGGATACTGTGTGCGAAACGCCACAGATAACTGTGAGGCCAGGCAATACCACAGATCTTGCATAGGGGATACTGGAATTGAACATGATTCACTGGAATTTTGTGGCAGAGCAGATAGGTCGTGACTGACTAGCTGATGAGAAAAGGAGGTTGAGGGGCCACCTAGGAAGAAGGGGGATAAATGGATTTACATTGTTATTGAATTCTTGTTGGAGTAAATAAAGCTGCGGTCAAATTTTTTGCCAACTTAAATTTTCAGATTGATTATTTAATTGAGTGAGAGGTTTATGAGTGTTAAATGTAGTGGGAATGCAGTGGTGTTGAGTGCCAAACGTTTTGGTAGGTTGCCAAATGGTCACCAAGCTTCAGCTCTGCTAGCCTTAGTAAGGGCTTGAGTTACCAAAGATTAGGTACAACTAATATACATAGATAATATGTGTTACCTGTATAGGAAAACACAGCACCAAACACTGCAATTGGTACTAGGACATAAATACACCTATTGAGAACCTAAAGAAGCCAGATTAGTACAGATCTATCCTACACAGTTAATGTTAACAGAAACAAAATGTGTTCAGGGCAGGATTAATTTGTCGAGGGCCCCTAGGCACACAAGTATACTGGGCCCCCTGCCTGCCCCACCCCACCATGCGCCCAGACGGAAACAGGAAACTGCGTCAGAGGGAAGCTTTGGCAAGCAGCAAAATTACAGTTCCCGTTGCCTTTCTTACCCGTGTTGCTTGCTTGTCTTACTTTCCGTCGATTGGGGGGGGTCGTGTTGCTGATCGGGGGGGGCCCACATTGCCGATCGGATGGGGGCCTGTGTTGCTAATCGATGCTGGAGGGGCCCATCGCCTTTTGGAAAAAACAATGTTGATACCCTCCTTCATCGGGCCCCCTGACCATTATGGGCCCTAGGCAATGGATCTATTGATTAATCCTGCCCTGAATGTGTTAATTAATTTTGGGGGGGGTACCACCGTAGTGGCCAGGTATGAGTGAGTGGGGTGATCTTCGTGTGCTTGGCTCTGATTTTGGGGGGTGCCTTGCATTTGTGGCTCCCCCTGTTCTGACACCTATGTACTAAACACATTAACTAAAACATGTTTTACTGGGACGTAGTCACCATGGATTCAGGCAAGGGAAGTCTTACTTCACCATTTTGCTATAGTTTTTGAAGGCATGAATGAACATGTGGAGCCAGTTGATGTAGTATTGCAAAATTTTCAGAAATGTTTTTGATGAAAGACTCAAAGACGCAGGATAGGAGATAATTTTCTCTTGTAGATTGGGAACCGATTAAAAATAGAAAAAGAGAGAGTAGGGTTAAATGGCCAGTTATCTCACTGGATGAAGGTGAATAGTGGAATGCCATGGGAATCTGTATGGGGCCAATGTTTTTTTTTAACATATTTATAAATGACCTGGGAATGTTAAGTGAGGCAGTTATATTTGCAGATAACAGAAAACTATGCCATATTATTAAATCACATGACGACTATAAGAAATTGCAAGAGAACATTACGAGATTGTAAGAATAGGCATCCGAATGTTAGAGGAAAGCGAACGTCACGCCAATTTTCAAAAAAGGATCGAGAGGAGAACCGGGCAACTATAGACCTGTGAGTCTTACGTCTGTCCCCGGCAAGATGATTGAATCACTGATCAAGGATAGCATAGTTCAGCACTTGGACACACACGACTTGATGAAACCCAGTCAACATGGATTCAGGAAAGGGAAATCGTGTTTGACAAATTTACTCCAATTCTTTGAGACCGTGAACAAGCAAATTGATAGTGGAAAGCCGGTGAACATAATATACTTAGACTTCCAGAAAGCATTTGACAAAGTTCCACACGAAAGACTTCTCAGGAAACTACAAAGCCATGGCATAGAGGGAGATATACAAAGATGGATAGGCAAATGGCTGGATAACAGGAAGCAGAGAGTGGGCATTAATGGGAAGTTCTCCGACTGGGAGAAAGTGACTAGTGGTGTACCCCAGGGCTCGGTACTTGGGCCGATCCTTTTTAATATTTATATCAATGACTTGGAAAGCGGAACATCCAGTGAGATCATCAAGTTTGCAGACGACACAAAACTCTGCCGGGCAATCAGATCGCAGGAGGATAGTGAGGAACTCCAGAGCGATTTGTGTCGGTTAGAAAAATGGGCGGAGAAATGGCAGATGAAGTTCAACGTGGAGAAATGCAAGGTAATGCATTTAGGCAGTAAAAATAAGGAATACGAGTACAGAATGTCAGGTGCAACTCTGGGAAAAAGTGAACTAGAAAGGGATCTGGGTGTACTGATAGATAGGACCCTGAAGCCGTCGGCACAATGCGCGGCAGCGGCAAATAAGGCAAATAGAATGTTGGGCATGATAAAGAAAGGAATCTCGAGTAGATCGGAGAAAGTTATAATGCCGCTTTATAGGGCAATGGTCAGACCCCACTTGGAATACTGCGTCCAACATTGGTCTCCCTACCTAAAGAAAGATATAAAACTGCTGGAGAGGGTGCAGAGACGAGCAACTAAACTAGTGAAGGGTATGGAGAAACTGGAATATGAAGATCGACTTAAAACACTGGGATTGTTCTCCCTTGAGAAAAGGAGACTGCGTGGGGATATGATCGAGACCTTCAAAATACTGAAAGGAATCGACAAAATAGAGCAGAGAAGATTATTTACATTGTCCAATTTGACACGGACAAGAGGACATGGAATGAAGCTAAGGGAGGACAAGTTCAGGACTAATATCAGGAAGTTCTGCTTCACACAGAGAGTGGTTGACATCTGGAATACTCTCCCAGGGGAGATTATTGCGGAATCGACAGTCCTAGGCTTCAAAAGCAAACTAGATGCATATCTCCTTGAGAGAGGCATATAAAGATATGGTTGGCTATAAAATAAGCCAGGTGTATACCTGGCAGGGCCTCCGCGTGTGCGGATCGCCGGACTTGATGGACCGAAGGTCTGATCCGGAGATGGCGCTTCTTATGTTCTTATGTTATGTTCTTATGTTCTTAGATGAAATTTAATGAGGAGAGGTGCAAAATGATGTACATAAGGAGGAATAATCCAAAGCATAAGTACATGATGTTAGATTTCACATTACCTAGGAGTCAGCACCTATGAAAAATATCTAGTTGTCAACATTACATTGAAATCTTGTACTTAGGGCTCCTTTTACGAAGGTGCGCTAGGAGCTTAACGCACGGAATAGCATGCGCTAAATTGCTGCGTGCGCTAGCCGCTACCGCCTCCTTTTGAGCAGGCGGTAGATTTACGGCTAGCGCGCGCTAATCTGGCGCGTGTGATAAAAACGCTAGTGCACCTTTCGTAAAAGGAGCCCTAAGTGTGTGGTGGCAGCTTAACAAGCACCCAGAATGTTAGGAATTATTAGAAAAGGAACAGAAAATAAAACTAAGATATTATAACGTCTCTGTATTCTATGGCACAACCTCACTTTGAGTATTTTGTGCAAATCTGGTTGTCGCATCCAAAAATGATATAGCAGAATTAGAAAAGCTACAAAAAAGGGTAAAACTCCTCTCATATGAAAAAGGGCTTAATAGATGGTGGACTAACTATACTTTGTCATATCTTGTTTAAATTCCTATATTCTGATCCTATGTTTATTGGTGATTACATTGTATTTTTCTTTCATTTGAAATTGTAAAATTGTCAAATGTTAAAACTAATAAAAATTTAAATTACAAAAAAAAAAAAGAAAAAAAGGCTTAACAGGTTTGAGCTCTTCAAGTTGAAGAAGTTATAGCTGGGGGGGGAGGGGGGATATGATAGAGGTCTACAAAATCGTGAGAGAAGTAGAATGGATAAACATGAATCAATCGTTTACTCTTTCAAAAGATATCATCATAAAAGGGAAGGCAGAGCATCCTGATTGGGAGATTGCAATACAGGCTACAGTGCGCCAGGTTTCCTTAAATGCAGAGCAGGGGAGAGTGTGGTGCACTGGTGAAAGCCACAGCCTCAGCACCCTGAGGTTGTGGGTTTAAACCCACACTGTTCCTTGTGACCCTGGGCAAGTCACTTCGGCCCTCTTTTACAAAGGCGCGTTAAACGCGCTACATCAACACATGCACTAGCCGCTAACGTGTCCATGGGATAACATGCACGCGTTAGCGTTTAGCATGTGTTTAGCGTGCGCTAAAAAGCTTAGCGCACCTTTGTAAAAGAGGGGGTAAATTCCCCCCCCCCCCATTGCACCAGGTACATTAGATAGATTGTGAGTCTGCCAGGACAGATAGGGGAAAATGCTTGAGTACCTGAATACATTAACGTAAACCATTCTGAGGTCCGCTGGGAGAATGGCAAGAAAAATTGAATGAACAAATAAATAAAAAGCAACACACTGCAGAAAAAAATAAAAAGCAAGACACTGCATGAAGTTACATGGTAATACTTTAGGGAAAATATTTTTCACTCAACAAATAACTGAACTCTGGAACTCATTTGCAGGGAATGTGATGAAAACATTTAGCGTGCCTAAGTTAAAAAAAAAAAAAGTTTAGACAGGTTCTTGGAAGAAAAGTCCATAAACTGTTATTCAGGTAGACAGGAGGAAAGCTACTACTTATCCTTGGGAATGGTAGCATCCAATCCTGCTACTCTTTGGGATTCTGCCAGGTACTTGGGACCTGGATTGGCTGCTTTTGGAAACAGGATACTGCACTAGATGGAGCTTATATGACCAAGTATGGCATTTCTTATCTCCTTATAGCAATAAATCTTCCTAGTGACGAGTCAGATTTCCGTCATACAGGCCTGAATATTTGTGAGCACAAGAGGTAATATCACAGATCCAATATTTTCTGACATGTACTGAATCAGAATTTTGTATTCAACATTCTCATTTTCCTGTATGTTTCTGTGATCTCTTTAACTTTTGTATCAATTACATACAATTTTATGCACTAATTTATTTTGAATTGGATTTCTGGTACATTTAAACCAACAGATGTTTATGATCTTTAACGGTTCATTGTCTCCGGCCTCAGTAAAAGTGTTATGACAGTGCTTTACTATTGTTTTGTAAATGGTTATCCAATGATTCATAACATTTGCAGATCATAGAATTTAAAGCTTCCATTTTTTAAACTGGTCATTACAGCTTTGCTAATAGAGTTGGGGGCCTAAATCAAACCTTTCATGTAGCTGCCTAAGAATTATGCAGACCAAAATGTCCAAACTGTTTTTGCAACACATGAAGAAATGTTTTATAGCTGGCATTAAGGTACACATGATTTAAACTGATAAGCATGGAGAAATTCTATTTAAAAGTTGCTTTGTAAAATAAATGTTAGGCAGGGCAACATGAAGATTTCGGGGCTGGACATCTGCGTTTGTAGAAATGGATTCCGTGTGAAGTGATATTCACAGCATCAGAAAAATCAAAGGCATTTACAACAGAATGTCACATATTACTACAATAGAGTAAGGATTCATTGAGACATAAATGTCCTAATTCTATAACCTTACTGGATGATTTTCAGCTGGCACCAGACAGCATGCTGTCCGACCAAATTAACATGTGTAACTGCAAAACCTCTACCTTAATTGTTGAGGATGTTTGCAGCAGTTTCTCATTCAGATGACACAGAAGAAAGGTCATTATCCATAACATTAGCATTCGCATTCCCGTCACCTGCAACTGAAAGCTAATCACCATCAATCAATAATCACACAACTCAGTTTTATTGGAATAAATATTTGGCCGCAGCTTTATTATCTATCTGAATATTATCTTCACTTACAATGCAATCTGTGTCCAAAAACCAACAAACCCCCAATGCATATTTCACACACCCCAAGGGAGCTATTCGGTGTCGAAACTAGCTCCAGTTAAGTCTTTAAATTTATAACATTCCCCCAAACGGCCCACGGTGACGCAAGGCCATGCTTCCCCTCCCCTCCCCCCCAAACATGACCCACGGTGACGCAAGGTCATGCTTCCCCTCCCCCCAAACATGATCCACGGTGACGCAAGGTCATGCTTCCCCTCGCAGCGGTATCGCATACGAGTGTCACATTTATTTATTTATTAACTGCTCATCTCCCAGATCCAACTGGGCCAAACCCCATTTTCCGCCCCACCCAAAGCTGCGACCACCTCCCCCCCAACCCCATAAGCTCCACCAAACCCACTCAAGTCGACATATGACATGTAAACTCCCCACCCCACCCCACAACACTGACACAAAACATAACATCAGCACAAATGGGAGGGAGGGAGGGATAATCTTTTCCTGAAGAGACTACTCTACTGTTCCCCTTTCCTCACAGAATTCACTCCAGAGTGCCACAATATCCAACCAATCACGTGACTGCTCCACCCCATCACCTTAGCAACCTCCCTAATCATTTTTCTTTCTTACAAGCTCTATTAACCCTTTCTTACCTCCTCTTATAAAATTGTCAATCCTTATTCTACAGACCCTTGATAACACCTCATATATTCCCCTCACTATCTGTCCCCCCTCCCATTTTACCCACACCATCATTCAATAAATATTACCAGCCGGTGACATCAGCTCAGCTAATGTTATATCACACCAGATGAATCTGGTGTTCTTCTTAACATTAGCATTCGCATTCCCGTCACCTGCAACTGAAAGCTAATCACCATCAATCAATAATCACACAACTCAGTTTTATTGGAATAAATATTTGGCCGCAGCTTTATTATCTATCTGAATATTATCTTCACTTACAATGCAATCTGTGTCCAAAAACCAACAAACCCCCAATGCATATTTCACACACCCCAAGGGAGCTATTCGGTGTCGAAACTAGCTCCAGTTAAGTCTTTAAATTTATAACATTCCCCCAAACGGCCCACGGTGACGCAAGGCCATGCTTCCCCTCCCCTCCCCCCAAACATGACCCACGGTGACGCAAGGTCATGCTTCCCCTCCCCCCAAACATGATCCACGGTGACGCAAGGTCATGCTTCCCCTCGCAGCGGTATCGCATACGAGTGTCACATTTATTTATTTATTAACTGCTCATCTCCCAGATCCAACTGGGCCAAACCCCATTTTCCGCCACAAGCGGTGACAGCCTCGAGCTTGTCACCGCTCCCCCCACCACATAAGCTGCGGCCAACAGCTTTAAAACAAGTCTCCAATAAAATAGGCCAAACCTATGCCTGAAAGGTTGACAGCATCAGGACAATAATGTCCATGGAAAATAGCTGCAACAAACTCATGAGAAACCACTCTAAACCCCCACATGCTATCCATAACTCCAAAAGCTTAGTATTAAACCCACTCAATAGCAACCATGTCCCAATCCTCCTTACACACTCAATAGAGGACCAAACAAAACAAAAAGGGGTGGGGGCATTAGGGAAAACACAGACAGCAGACAACAGATCCTGCCTCAGGGGCAGTATGAAATCCTCTCCCTTTGCTGAACAAATGTCACAACCCATCAAAAGAATCATAAGGGAAGCAGAATAGAAGATTAGGAAACTGTCTTTGCTGGAAAAGGATTAGCAAGGGTCACTCCCAACAAATGCTCCACATACCTAACCATAAAATCTATAGTCCATGCCCCACTGGACTCAGAAACAGCTAAGAAAATCCTCACCAGCCCAATAGAATGGTAAACAAGATATTGCACATTCCCGTTACTCCACACACACACACACGTATAAAAGAATCAAAATTCCTGATCCTTCCAAGAAGGTGACCGGGGAATAGGCAATTGCATTTAACCTGCAGTCAACCCAACATCTCCAGACAGCTACCCCATGAACACAATAGCAGGTCGAGAAGGTGCCAGTTTACCCACTCGATAATCTGCCCAGTGCTGCAAAAAGGCTAATCGCCAGAGCATCACTACAAATCATGAAGTGCACACATTAGGCAATACTGCAAACAAATGTCACTAAACCCTCATACAAAAAACAAACAAACAAGTAAACCCTGCACATGGACACCAGATCACACGCACCCACAACCAATTTCATAACTTCCATAAAATCCCCACACCAGCAAATGTCAAGTGAACCATCTTCTAAAATCATCCTACAAACAAACAATACAGTACTAATAGAACATGCGGCTGCTCCATATGAGAAAGGAGCAATGCACCTCTGGCACCCAAAATTGCAGAAAATGAGTCAAACAAAGCAGTTTGGCTCTCAGCACCTATCCAGTGCCTTGCAGTTCCTCCAGTCTGAGGACACAAACAAAGCCACTTAGAAAAAACATAAGGACAGATAAAGACCAAAATACCCAGCCAGTATACCCCTCCACAGTAACAATTAACTCCTCTCTCCCAGAGAGTCCATGTGCCTATCCAAAGCCGTCCTGAATTCAGAAACTATTTCATGCATCTACTACTCCTACACCTACTGGAATTCCAAAACTATTTCATGCATCTACCTCACCTTCTGTAACAATGTAGCGCCATACCGTACTGCAGAGCCCAGCACTGCTGCACTGCATCCCCTGCTCTCTTACTTTGGATTTGCTGTCAAATAAAAGGGAAGTCATCTCATGTATAGTTAGGCCACATAGGTATTTAAACATCACTATTATCTCCCTTCTCATGCTCCTCCTCAAAGTATACAGATGGAGATCATGAACTCAGTTCCCATATGCCTATAGGACATAGACCATCAACCCTTGTAGTAGCCTTCCTTTGAACTGAACTTAAATGTACACAAAATTCACAAGGAGGTCTCACCAAAATTTGTAGAGGGGCAGCAAACTTCCATTGTCCTGCTGGCCATACTGATTCCCATGCATCCAAACATCTGTCTAGCTTTTGCTAGCACTGTTACAACCTGGTTGCCTCCTGAAGCTCATCACATACAATCACACCAAACCCGCACTCCTCATTCGTACACCAAGGTCTTCACCCTTTAATCGCACCATTCCCTTGTGGTTTAGCAATGCAAATGCATGACCTGGCATTTCTAAACATGAAATCTGAGCTGCACAATATGAAGCCATTCTACAACTTAAGCCCATCCTCGTTAGGCACACCATCAGGACTGTCTGGTCCATTACTGCTTTGGCCTCCTACAACAATCCCACTTACATAATTGTGAAAAGAACAAGCCCAATAACAAACCTTCAAACACACTACCGATAAGATCCTCCCTTGGCATAACCATCTCCTGGGACCACAACCCACTGACACCTTACTGACCAACTAGTTCCTGCCCCAGACCACCAGTGGAGCCCTCCATACCGAGAACACTGAATACGATATGCCTATGAAAATGGTAAAATGACTAAAATCAAAATACACCATATTCACCACGCTCCCCTTATCTAATGCCAAGATCACCCAAAGAAAGTAAGCAGATTTGTCGATCCAAATCTGTCTCTAGTGAATCCCCAAGCTCTGTTGTAAAAGTGTTTCTATTGAGATACTCACCAATAAGTCAAACTTACCGGTCTGTATATCCCTAGTGCTGCCTTTTCTCCATTTGTTGTGGAGGGAAACCATATTCTCCCTGCTCTATTCATGCATTACCCACTCCCTACTCTACAGAAGCAGTGAGAAGGTAGTCAGCAGAGTCACCAGAACTACCCCCAAATTCTTGCAGTACCCTTGGATGTACCAGCCATTCCCCTCGTGGTATCCACCCGTAGTTCTAACGAACCCTCACAAACCCAAGCCACTGAAAATCAATCAGGGTTTTTTACACCTCCTGCCCCAGTCACATGAGGTGTTTGTACACCCTCCCCCCCAAACACTTCAGCTGTGAACCCAGAACAGAAAATATTAGTGAAGAAGTCATCTATCTCTTTACCATCTGCTACTTATTGGCCTCTTGTACCCTTGGGTTCCACAATGCCACTTTTGCATGTCTTCCTATCCCTAATAAATCCAAAAATGTCTTGTCCCCCATCATTATCGTGGCAGCTATTTATCCTTCCATCTCTATCTTTACTTTCCAGACTACTCGACCAACCCCCTCCCCCCCTTAACTCTATCCAATAGTGCTTCTGATGCCTTGCACCTTATAAGAACAGAAGAATTGTGATACTGGGACAGACCAAAAGTCCATCAAGAACAGTATCCTGTTTCCAACAGTGGCCAACCCAGGACCCAAGAACCTAGTGAGATCCTATAATCCAAATTCTATGCCCTAGTAATAAAACAGAAATTATGCTGCCTATCATAGGAATAAGCAGAGGATTTCCCCAAGCCATCTCAATAAGGCCTTTTCGGTTAGGAAAGTACCCAAACCTTTTTTAAACCCCGCTAAGCTAAGTGATTTCACCTCATTCTCCAGCAATGAATTCCATAGATTAATCACATGTTGTGTGAAGACATATTTATCTGGTTTGTTATAAATCTACTACTTAATAGATTCATTGCACACCCCCTAGTCCTAGTATTTTTGGAAAGAGTGAACCAGCGATTCACATCAGCCCTTTTCACTGCACTCCACTCAGTATTTCCTATACATGACATACACAATAGGTTGTTACCCTTACAATAACTTTGTTTAGGTTTGCTCACCACTTACCTAGATGATTCCCCACTAACACCATAAAAACTTTTACCCTTTAATTTCTCCAGCACAAATAAACCAAACCCTCAACTTTACTACAATGAACCCTCTCCCTTTCCACAGAGACAGACACCAAGAAATCTATTTCCCCCTAACACACACACCACACACCCAGAAAAACACCACAAGTACATAATATGAATGTAGCTTAAACACCAAGAACAGGTCATCTCCAGCTGAGCTAACAAATCAGGACAGCTGACACCATGCTGAATCACCACAGAAAGAATGGCAGACACATGAAAATCCAAGAGACCCAGAAAGGCCACAGCACAAAAGGAAAATTAGGAAGATGGCCCCTATTGACACTTCAAACAAAATTTTTAAATCACAATACTGTGAATGCTGATGCCATACAGTCATGCAGCCGCTGAGCACATAACTATTGCAATGGCAGCTGCCAGTGCTCCTAAGCTCCCAGACACGGGAACACCAAATCCGCGAAGGCCGCAAATCCACAACTCTGCCTAGCTGTAAAAACAAACACCTGAATGCAGCATTGGCACTTCCCAACTCCCTCCTTCTAACACCAGAATTTAGAGTCAAAGCCTCAAACCTATCTGGAAGTGCCCTACCATGTGGCACACAGACCAGCCAGTCACTACCCTCGTGAACTAAAGACCAACCACCTGCCAGTTCCTTCAAACTAGCCTACTAAGAAACAACCTGGCAAAATTACACCTCAACAGAAAGACCTCTCTGTGTCACAAAAAATAACCCCAACAGGTAAGTCCCTCTCTGACACACTGTACATTAGCGTGCAAACACCTTATACATCCCATCTCCCTCACAGCCAACCCACTCTGCCCACGGTCATGCAGACAACTCACCAAATGGCAGCCCAGCGCTAACTACTGCTCCACACAGGGGACTGTTGTGCTGCCAGGCTGTTAAACCTCCACAGAAGAGCCCAAACTGCTCCTCTCCATTGCAGTCTCTGCTTAATCAGGCAACAAATCCAGCACCTGACAGACAAATAGCCTGTCCTGACTAAAACACAGACACAGAGAAGGTTAACAAGGCAAAAAATTATCTTACTCAAAATAAACCAAACTTCCTAACATTAAAATCACAATGAAAAAGAATATTTTTAGTAAGAATTAATATACTCTGAAGAGAATAATCTTTTCCTGAAGAGACTACTCTACTGTTCCCCTTTCCTCACAGAATTCACTCCAGAGTGCCACAATATCCAACCAATCACGTGACTGCTCCACCCCATCACCTTAGCAACCTCCCTAATCATTTTTCTTTCTTACAAGCTCTATTAACCCTTTCTTACCTCCTCTTATAAAATTGTCAATCCTTATTCTACAGACCCTTGATAACACCTCATATATTCCCCTCACTATCTGTCCCCCCTCCCATTTTACCCACACCATCATTCAATAAATATTACCAGCCGGTGACATCAGCTCAGCTAATGTTATATCACACCAGATGAATCTGGTGTTCTTCTTTAACTGCAGTGCAGATAATACAATAAGGATAACTGTACCTATTAATGTAGAATTAACTTGCAATGGTTACCTCTGCATTAACTGTAAAGTACAACTCTTACCCATTGCCTCCACTGGAATTTGTTGCTAGAGAATGTGGTGAAAGCAGTTGGATAACTTCCTAAAAGAAGTCCATAAGTTATTATTAAGATGGATTGGGGTGGGGATGGGGGGGTCCATTGCTTATTTCTAGGAGAAGCAGCATAAAATATGCTTTACTCTTTGTGATCTTGCAACATTGGTTGGCCACTGTTGGAAACAGGATGCTGGTCTTGACGAGACTGCAGGTCTGTCCCAGTATGGGGGGAGGGCATGTTGCCAATCGGGGTGTGGCCCGCGTTGCCGATCGGGGGAGGGGCCCACGTTGCCGATCGATGCTGGAGGGGCCCATCACCGTTTGGAAAAAACAATGTTGATGCCCTCCTTCATCAAGCCCCCATGACCATTTTGGGCCTTAGGCACGTGCCTACTTGGCCTATTGGTTAATCCTGCCCTGGTTAGATGTACTAGAATGTATTATCGTATTAGCATCTGCTAACACTGTTAACACATTATTAGTAACTATTAAAGATGTACAGTCACTTGAAATTATATGAAAAATGTTAACAATTCCTATGTTGTTTTATGCCATTTTACCAATATCAGTGGTCTCCAACCTTTTTCATATAAAGGGCATCAAAGTAGACATGAGAAAGCTCTGAGGGCCACCAAAAGATTTCAGACTTATTTATCTTTTAATACTAATACTGATTCTAGAACACTTCAAGAATATATTTTTAAAAAATAATTTGTAAAATAAATGTTAGGCAGGGCAACATGAAGATTTAGGGGTTAGGACATCTGCATTTATAGAAATGGATTCCGTGTGAAGCGATAGTCACAGCATCAGAACAATCAAGACATTTACAACAGAATGTTGCATATTACTACAATAGAAACAGGTTTCAATATGCTATAGATGTTCTAATTTTATAACCTTATTGTACTATTTTCAGCTGGCGCCAGACAGCGTGCTGTCTGACCAAATTAACCCTCTCCTTTACAAAGCCGTGCTAGCACTTTTAGTGCTGTGGTAACAGCTCCAATGCTCATAGAATTCCTATGGGAGTCTGAGCTGTTAGATATGAATGTCTCAAAATCCTTTATGGAGAAGTTTGAACAGGACTTAAGAACTTTCAAACAGGTTCAGGAGACTTTAATAAAAGACAATGCATATCTCAGAAGAAGATTTGAAATGTTAGAGAATAATTCTTGAGGTAATAATCTGAGATTGATTAGTTTTCCTAGGGTTACTACGGTAACTCCTAGGGAGATGTTAAAAAGATACCTATTGGAAATTTTAGGGGTGCCTGAAGAATCTATACCTCCGTTCTCACAAATATACCATCTACCAAGTAAAGGTCAAGATCAGCAACAGATTACTAATTAAGAACAATTGAATATATCAACCTTATTGGAGATATCGGATAAAGAGCTTGCAAAACCTGTTATATTGATATTAACAGTGGCCCCCCACACCAGATAAAGGTTGGATTTTGAGACTTTTTTAAAATAATATTTGGGATTTAAATAATTTGGGATTTAAATAATATTTGGGATTTAAAATACAGATCTTTCCTGATTTGTTACGTGAGACGCAAAGGCGTCAACGTCAATTTCTTCTCTTAAAACCTGGTGTCATATCATTGGGGACAGCATTCTACCTTAGACACACTTGCAAGTGTATTGTGTATTATCGCACACTTAAATATTTGCTTTTTGTACCCTTTCAGTTAATAATTTTTCTGTCGTCATGTTTGAAGAAAGAAAGAACTTGAGCTCTTTAGATTAAAATATGATACTCTTTCTCAGTCTTATAGCTATTTTTAGCTTTTCCTTGTCTTTTTTATATTCTCATTATTTCTTTACCTTGGATCTTACATAAGGGGACTTGAGCTAATTTGCTATTATATTTCTTTATTGAGAAATTTATGATTTTCTTATCCTAATGGCTTAATTGATATGTATGTAAAAATAAATAAATAATTTTTTAAAAATAAAGTTAAAAGAAGAGCAACCAAGATGATATCTTAGACAATTTTATAAAGGCTTTTTTTTCTGTGTTGATATGCTACTGTGGGGGTATTACCATTACAGTGAGCCTATATTTAGGCATTCGGAGAGTATCTCAATGTAGCTCAAATTAAATGTCGATTTCATTTATAAAATACTAGCTCAAAATTCAGTACTGGAAAAAAATGGTGCTAAGTAAAATTCTATAAATTCTCACATAAATTTTAGAATCCAACTTACAACCAGACATTCAGTGCTGGTCCCTGCTCATAGCCTGACATTGAATATTTGGGAATGCAGTCGGCGGCAGACATAAAAATGCTGACTGCTTCAGGCTGAAGATCAGCAATTGTGGGTTTAGCAGAAGGATGCAGACTGAAAGCTCTGACAATTTCCAGCAGCCCTCGTTAGTTCACGTTCACACAACCAAACTTGAGTTTTTGGTTTTGGTTTTATTTTTGGCTGAATCCAAGTGATGAGTTTCGATGGCAGTTCCAGTTTTGGCTGAATATTGAAAAAAAAGAAAGAAAAGTTTTGGTTGGCCCTACTCTCAGTGGTTCTATAACATTGGGACTCATACATCAGCCGTTCAGAAATACAGCACTCATTTATAAATAAAAATCCAGGACATCATACATATTGGGCAAATATTGGCCACAGCTTTATTTCATATTATTTTCAAACATTAATTTTAAAATTTTTGTAAACATCAGCAAACTTCACATTTAACCATTTATGATTTCTCTCAAAGAGCTAGTCGGTATCGACAGTAGCTCCCTTATCCCAAGCTTTCCCTTAACTCCCAGTGACTTATGGTGTTGTCAAGCCAGCTCACCTCGTGGCGGTGTCGCACACGAGGACATATTACTATTTACAATCATCGTACTTCAAATTCTGTCTGCCTCTAATAACGGCTCTGCCCTTAGGCTCCAATCAACTAGCTGCGACCGACCTACCCCTCCCAAATTCCCTACCTCCTCCAGCGTTCACCTCTCATATCCCTAAATCCCCAATATCGGTGGGAGGGAGGGAAACTCAAAACCATTTACTATCTTCCCTTGCTCTTTCACCCTTACTTTATTCTTTAGCTCGCCAATTTCTTTCCTTCTCTCCTCATCCCCAGCTCCACCCCTTTTTCTTTTCCCCCCAATCCCCTACTCTCACTACCCTCCAATCAAAATTATCCTGCTGTTACTACCCCTTATTCACACCCCTTAACTTCATATTCCCGGCTTCGATGTTGCCCACTGTTAGTGGCCACTCAGATTAACTGTGTGGCCTTTTATATTATCACTGTTTGCTGAAAATTACAATAGACATTTCTTCTTTAGTCATCTGCTATTGCCAAGTCTTGTAATTCAGCACACTAAATTGCCTTGCTTCTTTACAAAATCTTGTGATCAAGTCTATATGGACTACTTAAGTTTATAAAATGTTTGGGAAGAGGGCGTGGGAGTAGAGGAAGGCAAAGAACTTGATGAAGTCATTTTACCCCTTACTGTCCGCAGAGCAAGTTAATCTCTTTCATTTGCGGTTCATAGGCAGGATTAGCAGATGTCCGGATTTCCCCGGACATGTCCTCCTTTTGAAGACATGTCCGGGGATCCGGACAACTTTTCAAAACCCAGCACTTTGTCCAGGTTTTGACCAGCTTCCGACGTTGGATGGCATCGGCGAATGCGCAGATGCAACACTGTAACATCATCCACATGCGCAAGATGTCTTGCACGGATGCCGTCCCAATGCACGAACAGGTTAAGGGGGTAGGGCTGTGGGGTGGGATGGGGCATGACGCAGGCAGAACTGTGCAGGCCTGGAGGTGTGGCCATGGGTCCAGATTTTCCTTCAGGAAAATCTGGTAACCCTATTCATAGGGTAACAACAATTTTTCACATCTTATAGATTCACTATCAATACATTTAAGAGATATTTTAAATATATAAAACCTGAGTTGGCATAAAGATTTCTCACAAATTTCTCAAAATTCATTTTAGAAATCTTGGAGGAAGGTGGAAAGACCTCGGACACTCTTTTCCTATTCACAATACGACAGCAAATGCTGATCTATTAAATGCGGTTGTCTTCTCAATCATCGGTCTACCACCCCCTCCAAATTATAACTTAAGTATGCAAAAATTATAAATATTCTAAAAGGTTAGAATAAAGACTTAACTTGTAATCAGATCACTGCACCTCCATAAGCGGTGCCTGATTCCTAGGAGCTGTTGTACATGGTTGTCAGTTATCCACTAGGTTCCGTTTATAAATCGTGCCTGGTGGTGCCTAAACAGTCTTTGGTAGGTGTTGAATCCTTAGATGCACTCCCATTAAGACCAAGGTTTTCTTGGCCTAAACGAGTGCACCTAAGGTAGGCACTTACCAATGCCTAAGTCAAACCATGCCCAAAATCAACCTCTAACCTTGCCTACTTGCCTACAAGTTAGGCACCTACCGTCTAATTAATTTTTTAATGGCACTTTCAATTAATGGCACCAATTAAACAATTTAGAAAATTAAGTTAGGCGTCTAGGTACATAGAACTTTAGGCTTAATTTATAGAATCAGGGCTATAGAGCCTGCTAGAGAAACCATCAAGCTTGTGACAGCCCCACATAAGCCATTCACAGCCTGTTGCTTGCACAAATAGGGGACACAGAGGGAGAATGACCCTGATGCTGTAATTAAGCAATAATAATTTAACATTCAGTGCCTCTCTTTCACAAACACTACTGACTCATCACTTAGCTGGTCTCTCTTCATTACAAAGATAAGTATGATTTAATTCTCTCGAGCCCAGTATCCATTAATCTGCCTATCACAGTATCTGCTTGACATTTTCAGAGTCTCTGGAGAATAGTAAATCACAGAGGAGCTTCAGATGCTGTGCCAGCTATTTTACATGAGATAAAAATAGCAACATTTAGGCCTCTTTTTTCAAAGATCCCCCAAGCTGCATAAATGACTGAATATTTGGAGAAACATGGTTCTCAGCATTTTTGTTATACTGCAAAAACAAAAAAAACAACAACAAAATATTTTACCTCAGGGGGTACTGAGGCCTGATTTGTGGAAATATATTTTGGTGTATAATATCTTGCTTAAATACTGTGGGATTCATTAAAAAAGTTCAAAAAGTGGCTTTAGTCAGTACTTGGAAGATAAAAAAGACAGATTGTCCAAGTACCGATAATCAAATCTGGTTTTAAACGTATCTAAAACCAGCTTAGGTCTTTACCCTGCCTCTGAATGCCTAGAGCAAAAAGAGACGTTTTTGGAGGAGCGGAAAGGGCGACTTAGTCGTCTAGCAGCCATAACCAAAAAGGTTTGACAGATTGCCAGCCCAGGTTAACTGTTTGTCCAGTTGGTACAAATTCATAATGAACAATCCTTCAGGTGTCAAAAAAGGGTTAGCAACAACGTTTTGACTCTTGATTTGAACTGATGGAACTGTTTTGGTCATGGAAAATTGGCTGACTTCCACTGTACACTTTGATGTTTGATGTTTCAGGGTCGAATTAGTACACCCATGTTTCATCACCAGTGCTAATATGGCCCCAAACATTGTCTTGCCTCTCCAAAAGGTCTTGGCAAATTTGACTCTCCTTTGCATTTGTTCATCGGTGAACTCTATTGGGACCATTTTTGCACACACCTTTCTCATGCCATTTTTGCACACACCTTTCTCTATCGATGTTAACTTGGTCTGCTATGCTTCTTACAGTTGGCCAATGATTTTGACACACAATTTGACAAATTTTTGCAATGTTTTTTGTCATTTCTGCTCCTTACTGGCCACCCTGAACTTTCTTCATAAGTGATGCTTTCTCTCCCTTCAGAAAAACGCTTAATCCATTTGTACACTGCCATTTTCTTCATGGCATTATTTCCATAAACTTGGACTAACATGTTCCTGATTTCACTTCCACTCTTGTCAAGTTTAACAAGAAATTTAATGTTTGCTCATTGCTCTAATTCAAGCTCTGACATTCTTGTGATGGCACACAAGAACACACAACAATAATGAACGATGCTCAGCAAGACACCACCACACATCGACACAAACACAGCTGTGAGACACTGATATACCAAGGTTATGAAACCTTGCTGAGTTGTTTGCACAGTTCTACTGACATAACCGCATGGAGGCAAGTTTGCCTTTTTTAGGAGAAAGCTATGAAAAATAGGCAAACAGGTAAAAAAATTATGTTGTATAAATTATACAGTAATTGCTTCATTTTCCAGTGCTTTAAATTGTTGGAATAAACAGGAGAGGATAACACACATAGAAATTTGATCTGAAATATAGAGTACCTTCACTGGTATACATGCCTAAAAATGTATTGATAGTAAATAGCGGGGGAGGAAGGCTGAGGGGAAGCATTAAAGAAATTACCGGTAATGCTGGGTTTTACTAAGCAAGTCTCTATTCCCTTCCCTTTCCCTAAATGCTCATAGGAATTCAATGAGTGTTGGAACATTTACCTCGCCGTGGTAAAATGCTTTTAGGCTGCTTAGTAAAAGGAGCCCTATATTTAGGAGGGCAAAAGTATGTAAAATAATTAAATTGCTTACTTGTTATTATATAGCACTTCTCCGTTCTGGCTTTTTTTTTTTTTTTACTACAGAACATAACATAACATAAGTCTTTATTTACATACCGCATTAGCCTTTCGGCTCAAAGCAGTTTACAGAATGAAAAACAGGGAAAGACAGCAAATGTCAACATAACAATTATCAGGAATACAGCAGAGGTATGGGAGAGGTGAAATGATGAGGAAGGGTGGTCCAGACTTAGGTTAGCATGTGAAATGGGAATTAATTTAAACTGTTGGGGGAAAAGAAGTGTTTTTAGGAGCTTCCTGAAATGCATATAAGCTATTGACAATCAGATTAGTTGATTTCATTTGGAAGCTGCTTGGTAGGCTAAGAGTTTAATGATGAATCTCTTGTGGATGAAACCTTTAATTGAGGGGAATGTTCCAGTCTTGTAACTTTGTATTATATTTTACATTATTGTCATGCTTTTTAATCAAAACTAGAGCTTCTGCCCAAGAAATCCCCCATGCAATTGCATTTTTACTATGTTATTTGGATTTTATGCCCATCTTTAAAAAGGGATCAAGAGGTGACCCGGGAAACTACAGACTGGTGAGTCTGACCTTGGTTCCGGGGAAAATGGCGGAAGCACTGATAAAAGAAAACATCAATGAACATTTTGAAAGAAACAAACTTCTGATAACCAGCCAACATGGTTTCTGCAAGGGGAGATCGTGCCTAACTAACTTATTGCACTTCTTTGAAGGAATTAACAAACGGATGGACAGAGGAGACCCCATAGATATCATATACCTAGATTTCCAAAAAGCCTTTGACAAGGTACCTCATGAAAGTCTACTCCGGAAATTGAAGAACCATGGGATGGAAGGAAACGTACATAGATGGATCAGAAACTGGTTGGCGGGTAGGAAACAGAGGGTAGGAGTGAAAGGCCACTATTCGGACTGGAGGAGGGTCACGAGTGGTGTTCCGCAGGGCTCGGGCCGCTGCTATTTAATATATTCATAAATGATCTAGAAACAGGGACAAAGTGTGAGATAATAAAATTTGCGGACAACACCAAACTATTTAGTGGAGCTCGGAATAAAGAGGACTGCGAAGAATTGCAAAGGGACTTGAACAAACTAGGGGAATGGGCGACGAGATAGCAGATGAAGTTCAACATTGAGAAATGTAAAGTATTACATGTGGGAAGCAGAAACCCGAGGTACAACTATACGATGGGAGGGATGTTATTGACTGAGTGTACCCAAGAAAGAGACTTGGGGGTAATGATGGACAAGACAATGAAGCCGTCGGCACAGTGCTCAGCGGCCGCTAAGAGAGCGAATAGAAAGCTGGGTATAATCAAGAAGGGTATTACAACCAGAACAAAAGAAGTTATCCTGCCATTGTATCAGGCGATGGTGCGTCCGCATCTGGAGTACTGCATCCAGTATTGGTCACCATATCTTAAGAAGGATATGACGTTACTCGAGAGGGTTCAGAGGAGAGCAACACGTCTGATAAAAGGGAAGGAAAACCTTTCATACGCTGAGAGATTGGAGAAACTGGGTTATTTTCTCTGGAGAAGAGGAGACTTAGAGAGGATATGATAGAGACTTACAAGATCATGAAGGGTATAGAGAGAGTAGAGAGGGACAGATTCTTCACACTTTCAAAAAATAAAAGAACAAGAGGGCATTCGTAAAAGTTGAAAGGGGACAGATTTAAAATGGATGCTAGGACGTTCTTCTTTACCCAACATGTGATGGACACCTGGAATGCGCTTCCAGAGGATGTAATAGGGCAGAGTACGGTATTGGGGTTTAAGAAAGGATTGGACAATTTCCTGCTGGAAAAGGGGATAGAGGGGTATAGATAGAGGATTACTACACAGGTCCTGGACCTGTTTTGCTGCCGTGTGAGCGGACTGCTGGGCACACTGGACCTCAGGTCTGACCCAGCGGAGGCATTGCTTATGTTCTTATGAGAGGTGACCCGGGGAACTACAGACAGGTGAGTCTGACCTCAGTTCTGGGGATAATGGCGGAAGCGCTGATAAAAGACAGCATCGATGAGCATTTTGAAAGAAATAAACTTCTAACCACAAGCCAACATGGCTTCTGCAAGGGGAGATCATGCCTAACGAACTTACTGCACTTCTTAGAAGGAATTAAAAAACAGATGGACAAAGGGGACCCCATAGACATCGTATATTTAGATTTCCAGAAAGCCTTTGACAAGGTACCACATGAACGCCTACTTCGGAAACTGAAGAACCATGGGGTGGAAGGAGACATACACAGATGGATCAGAAATTGTTTGGCGGGGAGGAAGCAGAGGGTAGGAGTGAAAGGCCACTACTCGGACTGGAGGAGGGTCATAAGTGGTGTTCCGCAGGGGTCGGTGCTCGGACCGCTGCTATTCAATATATTTATAAATGATATAGAAACAGGGACGAAGTACGAAATAATAAAATTTGCAGACGACACCAAACTATTTAGTGCTGCTCAGACTAAAGAGGACTGAAAAGAATTACAAAGGGACCTGAACAAGCTAGGGGAGTAGGCGTCGAGACGGCAGATGAAGTTCAATGTAGAGAAATGTAAGGTATTGCATGTGGGAAGCAGAAACCCGAGGTACAGCTATACGATGGGAGATGTTATTGACTGAGTGTACCCAAGAACGGGACTTGGGGGTAATAGTGGACAAGACAATAAAGCCATCGGCTGCTAAGAGAGCGAATAGAATGCTGGGTATAATCAAGAAGGGTATTACACCCAGAACAAAAGAAGTTATCCTGCCATTGTATAGAGCGATGGTGCATCCGCATCTGGAGTACTGCGTCCAATACTGGTTGCCATACCTTAAGAAGGATATAGCGATACTCGAGAGGGTTCAGAAGAGAGCAACATGTTTGATAAAGGGAGTGGAAAACCTTTCATACACTGAGAGACTAGAGAAACTGGGGCTCTTTTCCCTGGAGAAGAGGAGAATTAGAGGGGATATGATAGAGACTTACAAGATCATGAAGGGCATAGAGAAAGTGGAGAGGGACAGATTCTTCAAATTTTCGAAAACTACAAGAACGAGAGGGCATTCGGAAAAGTTGAAAGGGGACAGATTCAAAACCAATGCTAGGAAGTTTTTCTTCACCTAGCGGGTGGTGGACACCAGAAATGAGCTTCTAGAGGGCGTGATAGGACAGAGTACGGTATTAGGGTTTAAGAAGGAATTGGATAATTTTCTACACAGGTCCTAGACCTGTTGGGCCACCGCGCGAGTGGACTGCTGGTCATGATGGACCTCTGGTCTGACCCAGTAGAGGCACTTCTTATGTTCTTATGTTTTTCTTTAAACAATGGGCTATGCCTGTCAATCAAAGACTTGCACCATATATTAGTTTTAAAATTTATTGAGCTTATAATCGAAAGAGAAAAATGTCCACAAACCGGCCTAAGTCGGCACTTGGATGAACATTTCTCAAAAACGTCCAAGTGCCAATAATAAAACTGGGTTTTGGACGTATTTAAAAATGACCTAAGCCTTCATAGTGCCGCTCAACGTCCAAAGCTAAACAGGGCGTTTTGGGAGGCGTGTCGAGGGTGGGAGTTGGGCAGGATGTGGGCCGGCTTAGACTTAGTCGTATAGCATGTATTACCGAAAGTTTAACAACAGAGCCTAGACGGAACTTGGACGTTTTGACTTAGACCATATAAAACATGGTCTAAGTCACAAAAACCCACCTAAACTCACCAGATAAGCCCTGCAAACACATAACACAGACTCCCACACACTACCCCAGTGATCACCAACCCCCCCCTATAAAAATTTTATTCACAACTTTAAATTTCATCCTCCAGACCATCATCACCTGGCCGCCTGGCATAGGAAAGCCTAGTCATCTAGGCCAGAGACAGCTTAAATAATCTTGGGGGTGGGTTAGGGACCCATAGAGAGGAGGACCCATGCCCATAAGCCCCTGTAATCACTGTATTGATACTGAAACATGTGCACTGCCTATATACTCCCTCAAACCCTTTTTTACTGGCATATAAGTGGCTCCTGCAGCCATAAGAGCTATTGGGGTGGTAGAAAAGTGGGTCTAGGTGATTCTGGAGGTGGTTTGTAGGGCTCACCATCACCTATAAGGGAGCTGTAGTGAGGAGAAGCCATGGCACCCTTTTTGTGAAGTTCACAGCAGTGCCCTGTAAGGTACCCCACTATATAGGTGGCATGTCTGGGTGTGCAGTCCATCACTTTGCAGACTCCTCCCACGTCAAACAGGGCTTGTTCTAGGCATTTTGGACTTGGACGGAAATGAGGTATAAAGATGGACAATTTAGCGGCTTGGACGATCAGATCGGCAGGACGTATAATTAGATGATTTTAAGAAAAAAAAAAAAAGTTGGACGTATCTTTCGAAAATGTGTCTTAGGCTCTTTTTAACTTTGGATGACTTGCGAGATGGACGTAAACGGATTTAGACGTCCCTTTCGATTATGCCCCTCCACCTGTCACAGGTTAGCTCTCCCACACTCTGGACTCATTAGTAAATGAGAACACTTCTCATTTTAGTAACTTTGCTAGATAATTTTTAACCATTTTTGATTAGATGCCATTTAAAGATGCTATTTAAAGATACAAAATGATTTAAACAAGCAGGAGCCTCTGCTGTCCACTTAAATCACTTCCTGCAGCATAAGTGGGGATACCCAGTAGTACTTAACCACAGAGTTCCACTAAATATCCCCAGACACCGCCCAACCCAAAATGGGCAGGTGCTTAGGGTGGCACTAGGAAGGAGCACGGGGCTATGTGGGTACTGGCAACATTCAATGCCGGCATCCACATAGCAGCTTAATTTAGGACAGCTTTTGAGCTAAGCGGGCGCCAACAATGAATATCGGACTGGCACCCTCATAACTTTTTTTTTTTTTTTAATATGGTCCCCATGAACCCTTATAAGAACATAATATCCATACTGGACCAGACCAATGGTACATCTAGCCTAGTATCCTGTTTCTACAATGGCCATTCCAGGTCGCAAGTATCTGGCAGAAATCCCAATAGTAGCAAAATTCCATGATACCCAGCCCATGGCAAACAGTGGCTTTCCCCATGTCTGTCTCATTAGCAAACTATAGACTTTTCCTTCAGGAAATTGTCCAAACCTTTTTTAAACCCAGCTATATTAATCACTTTTACCACATACTCTGGCAATGAGTTCCAGAGCTTAACTATTCTTTGAGTAAAAAATATATATATATATATTTCTCTCCTCCCAGCCCACAGTTAAGAAAGACCTTCCTGGAAGGCCCCCATCCTCCATACCCAACCCCCCAGCCATTCAGTTAGGAGCTCATCTGGGCCTACCTGCATCCCTGGTGGTGCAGCAGTGGTTGTTGGGGGGCATAAGCTCCAGCACTCAGTCTTCCCATATTTAGCCTCCAATATTTGTTGCTTGTGCCTGGACATGACCAGGCACTGAATACTGGGGACTAATTTAGCCATTGATGATCGGTATTTTAAAAAACGCTGACTGTTCCTGGTTGAATATTGGGGGGATATATTATTATATGATATTTTTTCAACCAGTCATCAGGGGTTTTCCAGCTGTTTTGAAATGCATATTATACTACCGTTTTTTAAGATTTCATATGTGCCTGTAAATATATTTGTTTAATTGCATCTAGGCACCTTAATCTTTACTCTTATAACAGTTTTTAAGGGCTTTATCCATGTTACACAGACCCATTACATACTAGCCCCTTCTTTTACAAAGGCGTGCTAATCGATTTAGCGCACGCTAAACACTAACGCACCCATTATAGTCTATGGATGTGTTAGCATTTAGCGTGCACTAAATCGATGAGAACTGACCTCAACCAATCACGGAGCAGCGTGGGACCAGGTGGGAAGCGCAAAGGTTATGCTTCTGCATTGAGCACTGCTCTGCAAAGAAAGGCAGCCGTCCAGCAGGAGACCACGCTGGACCATCGCCAGTTTAAAAAGGTACCGGAGGGCGGGGGGGGGGGGAGGCGTATTCGCTCCATAAAAGAGGGCCTAAATTTCAGAATGCAAAAATATTTCTTAAAAAAAAAAATCTCAAACTTATGTGAACAAACAAATTTATGATGAACCTTTTGGGTTCAACCATTTTTACAATATAAGTGGTATCCTAGCTATCCAATCAGCAAGGAAAAAAAAAACAAAAAACCCTTCCAATCTGGAAAAATCTTTGCAAATGCAAATTTAACCGAGTCAGGATTGAATAACTTACTACAGTATGCCATGTTGAGATAGCACTGCATCCCCTTCACCTCATTTCTGATAAGACTGCAAAGATTTCACTTGGCACTTTATCTCACACTTTACATTCAGTCATTAGCTTCCCTGGACTGATTTGCTCTCCCATGACAGCATTTGTCATTCCTTGGAGATGAGAAAGTGCATTGTTTAGACAAGATATTATTAATGTGGAATCACTGCAAGCGTAGTTGTGACACTTTTCTTACTGATATGTCCAATAGTACTGTTACTGGTATCAAAGTAATTTATATACAGGTAAGAAAGAGATACAAAGCCATGAATCTTTGTCGTATTGCAAGAACATGAGTTGAATCAGAATAGGTACTCATAAGAAAGGTTTTTAAATGCTGTCATTAATTATACAAGTCTCCACTTAATCTGTAAGTAGGGCTTAGAAGAATATAGTATACACTACTAGGGTTAAATACATACATACCTACATAGGATGAGGTTATTGTGGTCTAAATACATAGGATGAGTATATAGAGAGAATAAATATAGTATTCTCTGGTGTATATATACAATAGAGTGAAGATAGTATGTAAATATCATAATGAAATCCATCACAGAAACTCTCTAAATCTGTATTGTAACACCTCTACATATGATCTTGTATGATAAACCATCACTGAAACACTCAATCTCTGCTTTTGTATCATCTTTACAAAAGCTTATGAAAGCTCATGTAATACAGCTCAAGTATTGTTAACACCTTGACTGAAGCTCATGTAAACTGCTCTGAATTGACTCCCCAGTCATTCGTAGCGGTATAGAAGCTTTCAATAAACATTGCTTACAGATGCCTCATACGACTGTGAGACAGTGAAAATTGTTCTTGGGATGTGTGAATGTCAATATTCTATATTATCATGTTATGTGTAACATAGAAACATAGAAGATGACGGCAGAAAAGGGCTACAGCCCATCAAGTCTGCCCACTCTGCTTACCCACCCCCCTGTCTATGCCCTAATGACCCAATTTTCTTATCTTGACCCTCGTAGGGATCCCACATGGGTATCCCATTTATTCTTAAAGTCTGGCACGCTGTCTGCCTCGATCACCAGCACTGGAAGCTTGTTCTAATGATCAACCACTCTCTCTGTGAAGAAATACTTTCTGGTGTCGCCATGAAATTTTCCGCCCCTGAGTTTGAGCGGGTGATCTCTTGTGGCCGAGGGTCCCTTGTGAAAGAAAATATCATCTTCCACTTCGACACGTCCCGTGAGGTACTTAAACGTTTTGATCATGTCTCCCCTCTCCCTACGTTCCTCGAGAGTGTAGAGCTGCAATTTGTTCAGTCTCTCTTCGTACGAGAGACCCTTGAGCCCCGAGATCATCCTGGTGGCCGTCCGCTGAACCGATTCAATTCTGCGCACATCTTTACTGTAATGTGGCCTCCAGAATTGCACACAGTACTCCAGATGAGGTCTCACCATGGCCCTGTACAACGGCATTATGACTTCAGGATTTCGGCTGATGAAACTTCTATTGATACAACCCAATATCTGCCTTGCCTTAGATGAAGCCTTCTCCACTTGATTGGCAGTTTTCATGTCTGCACTGATGATTACTCCTAAATCTCGTTCTGCTGAAGTCCTAGTTAAAGTTTCTCCGTTCAAGAAGTACGTCCTGCATGGATTTCCGCTTCCGAGGTGCATGACCTTACATTTCTTAGCATTGTAAGCAGGTCCTGCACCATATAATTCTGTAAACTGCATTCATTTACTATATTACATAGTTTGGCATCATTGGCGAATAGTGTTATTTTACCTTGAAGCCCTTGAGTCAGATCCCCTATGAATATGTTGAAAAGGAGTGGACCCAGGACCGAGCCCTGCGGCACTCCACTGGTCACCTCCGATGTTTTAGAGAGGGTACCATTAACCACCACTCTCTGAAGTCTGCCACTCAGCCAATCATTGACCCATGCAGTTAGTGTCTCTCCTAACCCCATCGATTCCATCTTGCTTAGCAGCCTGCGGTGTGGGACACTGTCAAAAGCTTTACTGAAGTCCAGGTACACGACGTCCAAAGACTCTCCCAAGTCCAACTTTCTTGTTACCCAGTCAAAGAAGCTGATGAGATTGGATTGGCAGGACCTACCCTTGGTGAATCCATGCTGACTGGGATCCCGAAGATTCCCTTTATTCAAGATCGTGTCCAATTTGCTTTTAATTAGTGTTTCCATGAGTTTGCACACTATTGATGTGAGACTCACCGGTCTATAATTCGCAGCCTCTGCCCTGCAACCCTTTTTATGCAGAGGAACGACATTAGCTAATTTCCAGTCCAGGGGAACTTTCCCCTTACTTAGGGAGAGATTGAATAGCTCAGCCAACGGTTTCGCCAGGACATCGCTCAATTCTCTGAGCACTCTTGGGTGCAAATTGTCTGGTCCTATGGCTTTGTTCACCTTGAGTCTTGCCAGTTCACTGTAAATTTCATCTGGTGTGAACTCAAAATTCTGAAACGGGTCTTCTGTGCTTTGTGTTGCCTTCAACTGCGGACCGTGTCCCGGTGCCTCACAGGTGAAGACTGAGCAGAAGTATTCATTCAGTAGTTCGGCTTTATCGGAATCTGCTTCCACGTAACTTCCGTCCGGTCGGTGCAGAGAATGGCCACCCGGATGGTCTCGGGACTCAAGGATCTCCCATACGAAGAACGGCTTGTCAAATTACAGCTATACTCACTCGAGGAGCGCAGAGAGAGGGGGGACATGATCGAGACGTTCAAGTATCTTACGGGCCGCATTGAGGCGGAGGAAGATATCTTCTTTTTCAAGGGTCCCACGACAACAAGAGGGCATCCGTGGAAAATCAGGGGCGGGAAACTATGAGGTGACACCAGGAAATTCTTTTTCACTGAAAGGGTGGTTGATCGCTGGAATAGTCTTCCACTGCAGGTGATTGAGGCCAGCAGCGTGCCTGATTTTAAGGCCAAATGGGATCGGCATATGGGATCTATTCACAGGGCAAAGGTAGGGGAGGGACATTAGGGTGAGCACACTAGATGGGCCGTGGCCCTTAACTGCCGTCTATTTCTATGTTTCTCTGTACTATCCCGCCTGTGTTCCTTTTTCTGTCACTAATATACCTGAAGAAGGATTTGTCCCCCTTTTTAATGTTTTTTGCCAGAATTTCTTCCACTCGAAGTTTTGCCTCTCTAACTGCCATTTTGACCGCTGTAGACCTGGTCCTATATTCTACTTTTGCCTCTCTTTTCTCCGTGCGCTTGTAGGAGAGAAACGCTTTTTTCTTCTCCTTAATGAGGTGCGAGATCTCCGCGGTGAACCATTGGGGTTTATTGTTTCTTTGTCGTTTATTTACTGATTTTATGAAGCGGCTAGTTGCTTCATGTATGGTTGATTTCAGTGTAGTGTAATCTTATATCCCATCAAATCCTCCACATTGGAGTTCAAGGTGGGTTACATTCAGTGTTATTTTACAGAAACAAATTTATAGTACCTAGTGATCTGGATAAGTGGGTAGCAACTAGTAATTTCAGTTATGTATACTTAGACCCTCTTTTACTAAGTTGCGCTAACCGATTAGCGCGTGCTAAACGCTAACACATATATATTAGTCTATGGATGCATTAGCATTTAGTACGCACTAATTCGATTAGTGCATGCTAATCTATTAGCGCACCTTAGTAAAAGAGGGGGTTAATGATACATATGTAATGTAAAAATGCTGTGGAGAAGATGATATTCAAGATGCAGGCTTTATTAAAAGTACAGTTCAATAATCCACATGAGAAATGCCTAGGACCCAAATCATTGGGGATTTGGACCCAACACGGTCTGTGTTTCAACAAAACTGTCTTCCTCAGGGGTCCCTAAGAGTTCTGATACAAAGATTTGTGGATTAAAGGTAAAAACGACTCTGGATAAAACACTACGTGGCTGAGAAATCCTCAAAAGCGGGAGCAAAAAATGTGCGCTTATCCTTTCTACTGCAGCTGGAGTTGCCTAGGTTCTAATCTATCCTCGGATAATTGAAGTCGCCCATGATAACTGTGTTGCCTTCCTTGCATTCGTGTATAATCTCGTCCGTCATTTCTCCATCAGTCTCTTCAGACTGCCCTGGAGGTCGGTAATAGATGCCGATCTTCGTACCTGTTCCATTTGTTCCCGGTATTTTGGCCCATAGAAACTCTACCTAATTGCTCGTTTCTGGCATGTTCTCTCTGGTAGACTCAATTCCCTCTTTTATGTATAGGGCAATACCCCCACCTTTTTGTCCAGAATGAAAAGGGGCATTTTTTGAGGAGTGGTTAGGGTGGGAGGTAGGCCGACCAAACTTAATCGTCCTGCAGCGATAATCAAAATTTTGACAAAACTGCCTAGACGGAACTTATACATTGTGACTTAGGTGATTTAGAAACAGGTATAAGTGCACAGAAGGTATCCAAAGTGACCAGATAACCACTGGAGGGACAAAATACAGACCCCCTCCCCACAACTGCCATAAAAATTAGAATAAAAATGTATATGCCTACCTCTGGAACATCAGCACCTGACAGCCTAGTAGAGCTCCACAGAAGTGGCTTAAGTAGTCTGGGGGTTGGGCTAGTGAACCATAGAGAGGAGAACCCAGGCCATAAGCCATTCTAACTACTGCATTCATGGTTAAAAATGTGAGGCCACCAAACCCCCTCCCCCCCGAACCCTATTGAACTGCCATATAGGTGGCACCTGCAGCCATAAGGGCTATTGGGGTGATAGACAGATGTGTATACTAGGTTTTGGGGGATTCACCATGACCTGCAAGGGAGTTGTGGTGAGATGTTTATGTGGCACTCTTTTTGTAAAGTTTACAGCAGTGCCCTGTAAGGTGCCCCACTACTCTGCTGCCATGTCTGGGTGACAAGTCCATCACTTTGCTGACCCATCCAACATTCCAAAGGTCTTGTTCTAGGCATTTTGGACTTGGACACATTTTTGGACGATCAAATTGTGATCTGGACGATCAAATGGCTGGACGTATAATTAGATGATTCTCAAAAATAATATTTTGGACGTATTTTTTGAGAATGGACTTTAGATGCTGCCGACTTTGGGTGACTAACTCCCTAGGCCCAAAACAAACTTAGACTTTTTTATTATTATTATGCCGCTCTATACTTCTATTTGTAATGGTGTAATACAGTTGAATCTGGATTTATATAATAAGGGGATGATTCTATAAGTGGGTGTCCAAAATGTAGGTGGTGGTAGCATCCTACCGCAGAACTCAAACTTCTCACTGTTCTGAGCTTTACGTGACAAATCGTCACTGGGTCTGTTTAATTATTTTTATCTCTTATCAAGAGCTTAAATATTTTTAATATCTTAGTATTTTAATTGTGTTTAATATAGCTAATACTTAGCTTTGTATAAAGCTGTCTCTGTTAAAGATATCTATGCCATAAAGGTTGTCACAGCAATTAAAATATTAAGATGTTAAAAATATTTAAGCTCTTGATAAGAGCCACGTAAAGCTCAGAACAGCATGAAGTTTGAGTTCTGAGTGGTGACGCTGAGGGCCTGAGAAGATTTTTTCATAGAGGCTGCTATTTAAAGCAAGAGAATAGCTCCTGACTTTGTGAAAACTAGGTTGTATGAATTAGCTGCCTGAAAATATTTTCATGCTAATTATATTTGATTGATTGCAGAGAGAGGTGCATCTTTGTAATTGTATTTGTTGAAGCAAGGACAATGGAACATACTAGTACCCACTATGTGTAAGTGGGTGGCTGGGGGGGAAGGTGAGTGCGTGGAAGGAGGGGGGCGGAGGAGAGGACAGGCACTGACGCCTCCACCAAGAGGGTATCCAAGGCGGATCCCTTTACTACATCACTGGTCACAGGGGTAGCTACTCATTGAGTCACATAGCCAGAGAAAGGCATCATACTTGGCAGGGAGAAGTACTACTTTGTAGTTGTATGGTTGGCACAGGGGCAGTGCCTGTGTCTCAGCAGTCAGCACAGTGCTACTCACTCACAGAGGCAGGCACATCATGACCTTTCAAGAGCGAAGAATAGGCACTGATAGAGGACAAGAGATGGAGACAAGGCAAACTATGGTTGTCTGGAAATAAATTTACACTAGCCTATGCTCAGTTTAACAAATTGTTTATTAATATATTAATATATGAGGACATGCAAGTCTTAAAGGCAGACAAGATATGTTCTAAATTCTGGACAGAAGCCAGCCCCTTATATAGAGAGTTTTGCATCAAATACAGAGGGATCACATGAATACTTAAAAATAGATTCATTATTGCAGGTGCATAGGTTAGTTCAGTGGTTCCCAAACCTGTCCTGGAGGATCCCCAGGCCAGTCGGGTTTTCAGGTTAGCCCTAATGAATATGCATGAGAGAGATTTGCATATAATGGAGGTGCCAGGTATGCAAACCTGCTTCATGCATATTCATTAGGGTAGCCTGAAAACCTGACTGGCCTGGAGGTCCTCCAGGACAGGCTTGGGAACCACTGGGTTAGTTTATCTTCCATGATATTCTACATGACCCATTGACTATCTGGAGGCCTAGAATTTATTAGGGTTATAAACTGGTCACTACCCAAGATATGAATGACTTACAATATTTTTCCTTGCCAATAGTGACCTTACTAGTTCTAGAAAAATCCTAGCTCAATACTAGTATCACATTAACAAGTAAGGTGTAATTTTTCCAGTTCCAAAGCTGTACTAGGTTCTGTTATCAGATAAATAAGATGGAAGAGAGTTGGAGACTATGGCATGGCCTAGTTGTTAGAGCTATAGTCTCAGCATCCTGAGGTTGTGGGTTCAAGCCCAGTGCTGATCCTTGTGACCCTGAGCAAGTCACTTAACCCTCCATTGACTCAGGTACACGAGGTAAACTGTGAGCCCATTGGAACAAATAGGGAAAAATGCTTGAGTGCCTGAATGTATAAAACACTTAGACCATCTCCATCGATAGGCAGTATGGCTCAGATTCTCTAAATGTCAGCTTAACACAGGCACCGATAGGTGCCTAAACTAAGTGAAAAAATGCTGTTTAAAATGCTACTTAACAAAAACTTCAAGGTACCTAAGAAAAGCACCAGATTCACACCCCTGGAGGCACCTATTGGCATCTAACACCATGGTAGGTACAATTTATGTCAAAGGTAGGTGCCAAAAATGTAGGCCTTGAAAACTGCGGCCTTCATTTCTGGTGCCTTTCTTTGACGGAAGCACAATCACTGAACATCACTGTTGTGTGATTGACAGCCGCCTGCAATGGCACCATTTATAGAATTTGGCCCTTTATAAATAACAAATAAACTTGAATATCACCTCTAACCAGCAACTCCCAGGATTTGTCCACTAACTGGACAGTACAGGGTGATATCCAGTGGTACTGTCTGATTAAGTGCCACTGAATATCAGCAGTTAGACAGCCGCATGCAAGTTGACCAAACATGAACCACTCTTGCCAAGTTAAATTGCTGTCCTGTTTGGGGGAGGGGGTCCCAGGAGCTTCGCTCTGGCCCCAGCAGAATCTTGCAGCACCTCTCATGAACTTCTGACTCACACACCCACCTCCTCCCAATGCTATAATTTTAAATCCTTGGGCAACTGCTAAACAGCATCAAGGAGCAGGCATGCCCCCAGAAGTAGAATGAAGGGTTCTAGGGCATTCCTGCTCATTGACGCTGCGCGGGGGCTGCCTTAAGATTTAAGGTAGAATGCCAGGAGCTGGGTAGGCAGGCGGTCATCAATTTTTGGGGAGGCCATGGCCCCTGTGGCCTCCCTGTTCTGACACCTATGGGTGGACAGTTTTGACTTTGAGAGCAATAACTGGATACATTATCTGATTATTTTAAAAATAGTAGCAGTGTGTAGGTCAACAATGCTCATTTTGTTTAGTTTCCCATGTAATTTGCAGGGTGTGAAAGGTAATTCTATAACTAAGCACATGAAGTTATCCTTACACAGAAAAGTACCATTTATACACCTAAACACACTACATATTATTTCATAAGACAGTGCATGCTACTATAACATGTAAATGTAAGGGGTTCTGCATGTGGCTATTGCATCGGGGTCATGGGTGGGGCTGCCACTTACACATACAACTTACAGAATACTGAAAATTAAGCATGATACCTGCCTCTCTTAGATATGACCATTTCCCAGATTCCCATTGCATCTCTTTGTGAATCTGGGCAAGTCACTTACCTCTCCGTTGCCCTAGGTACAAGATAAGTACCTGTCTAAAATATGTAAATTGCTTTGACTGTATACACAGAAAGGCGATATATCACTTTGCATTTAACATGGACTTGGCGTAACTGGTTGTGCCTACATTTCAACATGCCTAATACTGATTTAAGCTAGTATTCTATAAATGAATCGGGGTGCCCAAATTCTGTTATTGAATAGAAGTTGCTCATATAACATCAAATATACCTAACAGGAGGTCATCTTCTTTTTTTTTTCATTTTGGGACATTATTATCAAGAGTACACACTGTCATGTACCACTTGAGCAACAGAATGAATTACTGATGGCATGTGGAACATTTTCTACATTTTCCCCTGTCATGTTTAGTTTAAAAAAAAGAGTGAGAAAGAAGAGGTACCCAACCAGGAGGGATGAGAGAAAGAGGAGGAGAAGGAAGATAAGGAAAGGAAGAGGAACAAGAGATGCCATATCAAGGGGAAGGGAGGGAGGGAAAAGGATTGGAGATACTAGACCATGGAAGGGGAGGGACATTAGATGGCATGAGAAATATTGCTATAATTTCCCATATTGTTTCAAATCCTGACTTAGCAGCCTATCACAATGGAATGAAAACCCTCTGCCGAACCAACTAGTGTGTACAAACTCTGAGGTTAATATTCAGAACAATTTTAACCAAGCAGGAGAGGCTTCTGCCCAGTTAAATTGTGTTGGCCATCCCAAATGCTAATATCTAAACAGTGAATTTTACACTCACCACTACAGCACTATCCGGTTCTAAGCAGGACAGTCAAGGGATAGAGTTGAGGTAGATCCAGGAGTTATATGGGCACTGCAATATTTAATTCTAGCACAGTATTTGGATATCTAACCAGACAAATTGGACTACATATAACACTGTCCTAACTATGCATGGTTAACTATCTGGGTAGAGCACTGGCTATTGGCTGTACCTGGATAAATTTTGGGCACTGCCAAACACTTGATAATCAGTGCTGGTACCCAGATATGTGTTGGCACTGAAAATCTGGCCCTAATTTAGCCTGTGACATTCAGCACTTACAAAAACACTATTATGGGATTAATGTTGCCTCTCTCTTTATCAAAAGGTAGAGAATATATATATATATATATATATATATATATATATATATATTTTGTTATTTATTTATTTATTTTTGCTGTTTTAAAATAAAGTAGTGTTTAGCTGAATCAATAAACATTTATAAATAAAAAATGGAAATAAGATCATCTTTTTATTGGACTAATTTTAATACATTTTTTTACTAATTTTCAGAGACCAAAATCCCCTTCATCAGATCAGAACAGGATATCGTAATAGCAGTATACTTTACTGACCTGAGGAAGGAGCTTTTAGCCTTTGAAAACTATTTGAAAAATGTATTTGTCCAATAAAATGGTATTTTCTTATTTTCCATTTTTTGTTTTATTTCTGTTTGTTAATTTGTAAAGTGGTGGTTGCTAATTTGTCAGTTTTTCCAAATATACATCTGCTCTTTTTATATTTTGCACATTATTATGGGACGTGTCACTATTTCTGTAGTGTTGCATTGTATGCAGAGTCTGGCTTCTTGGCAGTTCAGTTTAACTTATATCTACATATTTTTATTTTTAGTTTGTGACTACTTATTCCATACTGAACGAGGATGTATCTGTGTACTGTGTATATGAAAAAGACATGGATTTCTATTATCATTGATCTGTACTAATCTGACTTATTTAATTTTACCAATGGGTTTATTGATGTTCTAGTACTCACTGCAGTGTTTAAAATGCTGCCTTTTCCTATGTGCATCCTTGTTGTGTGACTCATAGATTATTACTAAAAATAATTAATTTATATAGAGGAAGGGATATTAAAAAGTGATCATCCCTGGGTGTCAATTATACTGGATGAGGGGACTCAGAACAAAAATGTGCAACACTGGCCAAACACAAAAGGGACAGGGAAGGGAAAAGAGTGAATGACTCCGTTTGCTCAGTTAATTCTTGAAATCCAGTGTTCAGCCTCAATAGGTTTTATGCACTTTTTCTTCCGCTAATGATTTCAAATATGGAAAAATATATTGAAAATACCATGGATATCTGAAGACCCAGCATTTAGACATCTACAATATATTTCATGGACATCCAAATCTCAGTTTTATAAAACCAGAATATGGACGTCTAAAACAACAGTACAAGAGGGTTTGGTCTGGGCATGTATTGCACAGGGCAAGGAAGTAGCCAAAATATAGACATCCAACTCCAATTTCAGAAGGAGAAGGGATTCTTATGTTTTTTTTTAATGTGCCAAGTACTAGGTTATTTAGACCTAGTACTTGGCACATTGAGGTTACAAAAATGTTTCTCTGCGTGAGCAGTTCTCCACCAACAAGTCACCCTCTTAATCCCCCAGTGGTTGATATGAAACTAACAAAGGATTTGGGGCTATATGACTGCTTTCCTGGATCTCCCCTCGAACCTTTCTTGAAGATTGGCGTAACATTTGCCACCTTCCAGTCTTCCGGAATCCTTCCCCGTTTAATCGACAGATTGGCTATTAGTTGAAGCAGTTCAGCTATAGTCCCTTTCAGTTCCTTGATTACCCTCGGACGGATGCCTTCTGGTCCCGGGGGTTCATCGTTTTTAAGCCTATCAATCTGCCTGCATACATCTTCTAGACTGACCGTCAGCCCAGTCAATTTCCCGTCTTCATTTCCCACGTATAGCCTGTCAGCTTCCAGTATGTTGTGTATATCCTCTTCGGTAAATATAGACGCAAAAAATGCGTTCAGTTTGTCGGCGATGGTTTTGTCATCCTTTAGAATTCCCTTTATTCCATGGTAATCCAACGGCCCCACCGCTTCCTTCGCAGGACGTTTCCCCTTGATATATCAAAAGAATGGTTTGAAGTTTTTCGCCTCCTTGGCTTTTTTTTGTCCCCTCTTAACGTCTTATGGCACCTGCTTTGATGTTGTTTGTGCTTTTTCCAGTTTTCGTCCGTTTTTGACCTTTTCCATTCCTGAAACGAAATCTTCTTGTCTCTGATCACTTCCTTCACCGTTACAGTGAGCCACTCCAGTTCCTTGTTCTTTTTCCTCTTTAATCCCTTGTTGATACGCTATATATATAGATTTTGCGCCTCCGTGACCGTGTCCTTAAAAAGGGACTATGCTTGCTCTAGGGTTTTTACAGTGCTTATCCTCTTCTTAATCTTTTTCGCCACCATGAGTCTCATCCCTTCGTAATTCCCTTTTCTGAAGTTCAGTGCAGCTGTGTCCAGGTTGAAGCGGATCATATTGTGATCACTGCTTCCCAGCGTCCCTTCTAATTCTACACCTTGCACCGGTCTTCATAGTCCATTTAGAATTAAGTCCAGATTCGCATTTCCTCTCGTATTTTCATTGACAAGTTTTTCCAGGAAGCAATCGTCTACAGTATCCAGGAATATGGTCTCCCTGCCACAGTCGGAGGTGCCTAGGTTCCAGTCTCTCCCCATATAATTGAAGTCACCCACGATAACTGCGTTGCCTCCCTTGCAGTTGCGTTTAATCTCGTCCGTCATTTCTCCATCAATTTCTTCAGACTATCCTGGGGGTCGGTAGTAGATGCCGATCTTCATTTCCATTCCATTTGTTCCCAGAATTTTGACCCATAGAGACTCTAACTTATTTTTTGCTTCCGACATGTTCTCTCCAGTAGACTCAATTCCCTCTTTGATGTATAGGGCAAAACCCCCACCTTTTTTACCACTCTATCTCTGCAGTATAGCTTGTTTCCCAGTAGCACAGTATCCCAGTAGCTTGTATCCCAGTAGCACAGTGTCCCAGACGTTTTCCTCGTTCCACCATGTTTCCGTGATGCCAATGATGTCAAGGTTATCTTTTTGTGCCATAGCTTCCAATTCCCCCATCTTATTCCTTAGGCTCCTTCCATTCGTGTACATACACCTGAGTTTGCGGCCTTTTACTTTCTTGAATTTTCTTCCCTCTTGTGTCCCTGTCAATCCGTCAGGATTTCTGTCTTGCCTATGATCCGGTGAGTCTTCCCCGCTATTTTCCTGTACAGTATCCTCTGGGAATACCAGTTCCCGAACCATCGACTCTCGGTTGACTGTCGGCTTTCCCCCTCTTCCTAGTTTAAAAACTTCTCAATTTCTCTCTTGATGTTGCTTGCAAGTAGCCTCATTCCGTCTCCGCTGAGGTGGAGTCCATCTTTCCTGAATTGCTTGCTCTACCCCCAGAATGTCATCCAGTTGTGCATGAAGTGGAATCCTTATTCCTCATACTAGCGCCTCATCCACGCGTTGACTGCTTGCAACTCCATCTGCCTCTTCTCATCGGCCCTGGGATATACTCTATGAAACATTTGCAAGCTTGAAGGTTATTGAATCTATGTCCTCTGGTTTACAGCTCAGTGCTCCAACCATTAGACTGGATGGTTCTAGGCTGCGACAAAGAACTTCATGTCTCTTATTCTACCCCAATCATAATTTAGATGTTTTAGTTTGTAAAATGGCTGTTTATGATGAAAGTTGCCACACATGGATGTCCGTTTCTCATTTATTTTAGAATAATCTGTATGTCGCAGATGCAGTTCTCAAAATCTTTGAGAAATGGATGGCCATATATGACACAATGATTTGTGTATCCATATTTTAAGTTAGACATCCTTTCTAAAATGCCCCTTCCATGTCTCGCACATGCAGAATACAACTACCCACAATGGACTTATAACCCAGATGGCTCTATGTTCTACAGATGTTTCCCTAGATCAGTGGTTCCCAACCCTCTCCTGGAGGACCGCCAGTCAGATTTTCAGGATAGCCCTAATGAATATTCATGGGACAGATTTGCATGCCTGTCATCTCCATTATATGCAAATTTCTCTCATGCATATTCATTAGGGCTATCCCAAAAACCTAACTGGCTGGTGGTCCTCCAGGACAGGGTTGGGAACCACTGCCCTAGATAATTAATAAAGACCCTAATATAATTTTCTGTATTTGGAAAGGGAAAAAGGTAAAATTGTCATTAAAAAAGTGAAGTCTATGTAATAAATACATGTTAGCATTTTTTGGTCTTTCACAGTACAATATACTGTATCTTGTTGCTTTGGTGCACAAGACACTGGTTAGTGGCCAGCAGGCATTAGATATTAAAGGACAGAACAGCTGGTTAAATCTCTCTGTCCAAAATGCAAACTCCGTGCCAAGTGCAGTCCCTGCCTGATGAGGTCAAGCATAGCATTGTGGTTAGACCTAGCAGATGGGGAATGGAATGCAGCGGAGCAGGCCATAGAATGAGCCACTAATCATGTGTTGTTTTTACCACTGAAAGGGAATTCAAATTTCTACAGTGAGGACTTATCAAGTAGGAACAGATGACGCTTTCTCTGGCCCACAGTTTTATTTCTCTGAATGTGGTAACTATTCTTTTCAGAATGTAAAACCTTGTTTTGGTTTAGGAGACTCACAATGGACAAGCTGCAGAGAAGATTTACTCAGTTGAAAGCTTTAATAAAAAGGTGTTCCCCTGAGTGAGATGCAAATTAAAATTGTCATAGTTTATATATGTTCATTCTGGGTAAACAAAGCAGCCTTAGTACATTTTTGTAAGTATCTAAAATGAGCAGCAATAGTGAAAATACATTTTATACGCACCAAGGGGTCCTTTTACTAAGGCATGCTAACCGATTTAGCACATGCTAATCAATTTAGTGCATGTTAATCGATTTAGTGTGCACTGATTAGCGTGTGCTAAATGCTAAGTCACCCAGAAAAACCTGGGAGACAAAGAGACTAGATTGCCTAAGGGGAGGACCTTGTTCTGCTCACCCACCTTGGACCCAGACTCACCCAAAGGCCATGCCCCCTGCCCAAAATTATAAACCCCTCTCCCTGCCTAGCATACCCTTTAAATAGCAGGTTGTTGCTGACAGCAAGCAAGAACTGATACATGATGCTAACACCAGCCCCCACAGCTTCCCTCTGATATTCTTTTGACAATGCATAAACAGGAAGTTACCAAACAAGAAGAAAACCCAGCTGCTCCACAGTAATATGGTGCAGCCAAAAACAAAAAGGAAACTGCAGAAGTGATGTTTGTGATGCAGGGGCTTGAGTCAATACAAAAATGCAGATATAGAATCGAGTCAGCAGAATCCGCATTAACTGTGGGAGGTACAGATCCAACACGGGCCTGGTTCAACTAAAACGTCTTCCTCAGGGGTCCTAAGGTATGCAGGTAGAAATAAGAATGTAAATGTGGAAACTAGCAAAAATTGCAAGAGAGTCTGGTAACTTTGATTCATTGATGTTTGGAGAACTCCATGCAAAGAAAAAATAAATGCCCTAAGCATTACATCAGATGGAATGCTATGGGGGAAGGTGTGAGCTGGTTTGGTGCTGCTTGCTATTGGCAATGACCTACTTTATAAAAGGTAGACATGGGGGAAATGGTTATGGGAGTTTTCAGTTGGTGGGGCTTCGGGATCCCAATCAGCCACACCATAGGTGTGCTGCTGCTACTACAGTAGGTGGGCCTGAGTCCAAAGTGGGTGGGCATGGACCCACCAAGGTCCACCCATAACATTGCCTCTAGTGTAAACATGCAGTAATTCCTGTGTTAAACAGCCAATTTATCTACAAGCTGTAGAGTAGAATGTTTGCCAAATCTTTCCACAGTTTAAGGTACATGGTTTCTTGAAATTTTCCTTTTTTGTTCTTAAGACTGATACTTGTATCCCCTACCTATGTGTTAAAATTTTTTCTGTGCATGTATTGATAGAGGAGGGAACACGTTTATAACAAAAATAGAATATAGTCAAATTAAGTCCCTCAATGACCCAAATATGTGTCATTGAACACATTTCTAATTTTCTTTCTGTCTTCTCTGTAGTTATGTGTTGGAACATATGATGAACAAGAAGAATTAAACATTTTGCCCTTTTGCCCTTTTACCAAACTGTAGTAAAAAGAGGTCTAAATGAGCCCTTATGTGGGGCATTCCTGTGTGTTAAGGCTATATTTACTTCAGGGGGAAATTGCTGATTTTCCTATACAAATGGCCAAATGCCAGTTTTCATATTAGCGTGAAGTCATTATCACATTATCACCATTCGTTAGGTAGGCAGTGCGGACTCATGCAATAATCATTTAACATTTAGCCCTTGGTAATGTAGCTGTCCTAACCAATTCGAACAGAAAAACTAATTGCATAAAAAAGACCGTGTGAATATCTTTGAATACTTTTTGCTCTTGGAAAGTTTTAAAATGAAAGTGCGCATACCTCCTAATTCTGTAATCTTGCATGCACGCAAAGTTGAACATACATGTTATGGAATAGTGCTATTAAGGATGTAACTTAGTTTAACAACCAATAATAAACTGGAACTGGTGCTAATTGCCATTAACTTGCCACTTACAAGTTTTAACTGCCCTTAGTCAGTGTTATATAACTTGAGCACACAAAATCCATAGCATGCAACTGCAGGGGGATGTGTGAACCTGGGAGTGTTAGTCAGGGGCATGACTAACACTTATGCACACATACAGTGGCGTACCTAGGGTATGTGGCACCCGGGGCCCATCATTTTTTGACACCCACCCCCCCCCATCTATATGAAAAATATGATTTTTAGTAACAATCCACATATCGCATAACAAGAGTGTACCTAGGAAAAGGCAGCATCTTAAACACTGCAGTGAGCACTAGAACACCAACACATACATTGTAAAACTAAACAAGCCAGATCCCGCACAGTCAATTGATCCTGTAGTCAATGCCAACTGAAAACTATGTTCTTTTCATACACACAGAACAGAGATACACCCTCGCCCAATATGGAATAATCACAAACTAAAAATAGAAATATGTAGACAAAAGTTAAACTGAACCGCCAAGAAACCAGACCCTGGATACAATGCAATACCACAAAAACAGTAACACATGTCCTCTAATACAGTGCAAAATATAAAGACAGTAGATGTAAATTTGAAAAAACTGATACATAACAATCACCACTTTACAAATTAACAAATAAAAATAAAACAAATAATGAGAAATAAAAAAATACCATTTTATTGGACTAATCCCCATAAGCTCGGTCCCCATCCCTGCAAACCACCTGATTCCATCCACACAAGCCTTGAATTGTTTATATTAAAGTATAAAAAGAAACAATATTCTGTACAATTGTCAATTTATAAATCAGCGTCTTCTCCCCACTCTCTTCCCCATTTCCCTTCAGCATCCTCAGCTCACTCTCTCTCCACTTTCCTTCAGCGCATGCACATAAAAACAAGCAAGTAATTTTATATCATTTTCATTCTATTCATTCATAGAAATTAAAGTCTAAATAATGTCAGTCACATAACAAAACATGATTTTACAAAAATAATTCCCTGCACAGTCAAGCCTGCAAGGATTACTAGATGTCTTTCAGCAGCTCCCCTCCCTCCCTCCCCCTTATCTTTGTGGCCAAGTCAAAATGATCTACCAACAATAAAATTTTATAAACACAAAGCACGCTGTACGCAGAGAAAATGTTAATTATCATTTATATTCCGCGGGTTTTCAAAGAGGTCAAGGCAGATGACTTTATGCAATGTCACCTCAGTAACAACTATACAAAAATAGACAAATATTCCCCCTCCCTTTTTACTAAACTGCGATAGCGGTTTTTAGTGCAGGGAGCTGCGCTGAATGCCCCATGCTGTTCTCGATGCTCATATGCTCCCTGCGCTAAAAAATGCTATTGTGGTTTAGTAAAAGGGGGCTATAGTGCAAAATATAGACAGCAGATATAAATTCTCAAAACGGACACATTTTGATCACTAAGTTGAAAATAAAATCATTTTTCCTACCTTTTTGTCTAGTGATTTCATGAGTCTCTGGTCCTTCTTCTGGTCCTTCTTCTTTCTTCTCCTGGCCCCCCTCTTTCTTTCTCTCTCCCCTTGGCTCCCCTCTTTATTTCTGCCTTTCTTTCTCTCTCCCCCTGGCCCCCTCTTTATTTCTGCCTTTCTTTCTCTCTCCCCTGGCCCCCCTCTTTATTTCTGCCTTTCCTTCTCTCTCCCCCTGGCCCTCCTCTTTCTTTCTGCCTTTCTATTTCTCCCCCTTGACCCCCTCTTTATTTCTGCCTTTCTTTCTCTCTCCCCCTGGTCCCCCTCTTTCTTTCTGCCTTTCTTTCTCTCTCCCCTGACACCCTCTCTATTTGTGCCTTTCTTTCTCTCTCCCCCTAGCCCCCCTCTTTATTTCTGTCTTTCTTTCTCTCTCCCCCTGGCCTCCCTCTTTATTTTTGCCTTTCTTTCTCTCTCCCCCTAGCCCCCACAAAGCCATGGTGCCAATTTCTCCACTTCCACGATTCTTTCCCTACCCTCATCCCCAAGCCAGCAGCCAATTTCTCCCTGCTCCTTCCCCCATGTCCTGATGTCCTGAACTTCATCGGGCAGCAGCAGCATTCACAATTCACTGCTGTTACCCGCTTCAGGCCTTCCTCTCTGTCAGGTCCTGTCTTCATGAAAACAGGAAGTAGGCAGGACCCGGCAGAGAGGAAGGCCTGAAGCCAGCAACAGCAATGAATTGTAAAAGCTGCTGCTGCCCAAAGAAGGTAATGGTGCACCGAGGCAGACCGCTTCTCCCCCCTCCCAGCCGAACCCCCGCTGACCCTCCAATCTCCCCCAGTGAATCTTTCCGACCCTGCCATTGAGTGCAGCAAACCTCCTTCCAGTAGCGTTGGCTGCTTCTCGGCTTTCTCCTCCCTCTGCCGCGTCACTGATTATATCATCAATAATGCGGCAGAGGGAGGAGAAAGCAGAGAAGCAGCCGACGCTACTGGATGGAGGTTTCCTGCTTTCGCTGAGAGGGTCGGAAAGGTTCACTTGTGGGGCAGGGAGACATAGGAGGGTCAGCGGGGGTTCGGCTGGGAGGGGGGTAAGCGGTCTGCCTCAGTGCTCCAAGGCCTGGCGCCATTACCTTTTTCAGTAATGGCGCCGATGCTGCTTTCGCTGGGAGAGTGGGAGCGCGATAGGGACCGGGCCAGCTGTGCATCCCCCCTAAGGCTGCACCCGGGGCAGACCTCCCCCCGACCCCCCCTTGGTACGCTACTGCACACAGACTATAAAAAACTATCAGTTATGCACTTAACTTGCAGCACTTAGGCCCCAGCATTTACACCAGCCATAGAGCTAGCATAACTGCTCACGCCTAAACTCAGGTGTACAACTTTCAACATATTTTTCACACTCTATATAAGACCAATTGTAAACATGAAATAGGGTTTTTTTCAGACCCCTGACAAAGGCTTTACGCTGAAACACAGGCCGTGTTGGGACACATATATTAAACTTGTCCTTGTCCCTTTTCCTTAGGCTGTTTGTGGTGTTATGTCTGTATTGCTTTCTTTTTTTTTTTTTTTGCACTTATTTCACCCCTTTCTTTTTTGTCTGTGAACATTAAATGTTGATCATCTTTTTCTTGTTGTGGTTTCAGGTTCACCCATCATCTACTCTACTTGACATAAAACACAGGTTTCATAAAGCTTGTAAGTATTTAGCACCCCTTGAATTTGCTTATTTGATGTCATTGTACTTGAAAGAACCCCCCCCCCCCCATTAATCTTCTCTTTCATTTTTTCTGAAAGTTTAGCTTATGTTAAAAAAACAACATTTCAAATGTAGGAGACATTCTGGTGGCAATGCTCAAACAACTAGTGGGAGAGTGGTGGTGCAGTGGTTAAAGCTACAGCCTCAGCACCTTGAGGTTGTACGTTCAAACCCACGCTGCTCCTTGTGACCCTGGGCAAGTCACTTAATCCCCCCATTGTCCCAGGTCCGTTAGATAGATTGTGAGCCTGCCAAGACAGACAGGGAAAAATGCTTCAGTACCTGAATAAATTTATGTAAACCACTCTGAACTCCCCTGAGAGAACAGTATAGAAAATTAAATAAATAAATAAACTTTGTTTTGTTTTAAATTATGTTAGCCAAATTTTCCGTGACACCTATTCAAGGTTTAGTGTGCCCCGGCTCAAAAACGTTTGCGAGACACTGGTTTATAAGGGTACATATGAAATCATTTGTGAAACATATTGGTTGTACTAGCAGCGATGGGTCTAGAATCTGAGAAATGATTGCCTGAAGATGTTAATCTGCATGCTGATAATGCAGCTGGTCCTTGCACAAGTCATTTTGTGAAAAGCATGATAGTTGGACTTTAAGCAGCTAGTGAAAGCCATATATCTCCCTTCCCTTCCCCTCCCCCGCCCCACCCTATATATCAGGCTGCTATCTATATGTAATTTTCTTGTTGGAAGTCTTAAGGGGAAGTCTGATGACCATTGATTTGATCATTCCCAATTCTGTGCTCAAAACATTATGGGATTTGGTAGCACTGGCAGGGTGTTATCATCAACAGCTGCGATGATATAGAAGCTCTACAGGTATGCCCTAGAAATTTAATAGCTTTTTCTTGTTTCATAAAAGCACTTTCCCATTCTGTCAGGGGACCAAAGAGTAATAAGATGGTATTTGGAGCTTTAGTTAAAATTGTACCAGTAGAAGCTATTATAGTAAAGGATGGTGGGAATCCAGTTCCATGGTTCAGTGATTCTCTTAGAGAACAGAAAAAGAAAGAAATTCACAGTTTAGAAAAGAGCTGTGTAAAAACTCCTCTATGGGCAACATTTTGTATAAAAGAGCTGCATTGATGTAAGATCAGACAATGAGATTAGTTAAAAACAGCAACAAAAACCTCATTTGGAGAGGCTTTTATTAGCAGGCAATTTATTTTAGACATATTAAAATGACCAGAATATTCCTCACACTGGCCTTCAGTAAAGAAACCCTAGTACACAAGGAGCTTTATATAAGGAAGATGTTAGGGATAAGGTATGATGGCTTGACCCCTATTTGACAGCTTGATCCACAGTGGTAGTACCACAAAATGACCACTAGAGAAGCAATTTTGAACCTGGGCACTGACAGGATAAGAGCATCCAGGAGAATCACTCATGTTCCGCACTAGACATGAAAAAGACCCACAGCTGTGAGGGGAGGGGAATAAAGTAGTGATGCTGATTTTAGGAAGACTCCAGGGAGTAGGTTCTTTTCTGATACCTCCACTGTCCACAGTGAGTGCATCAGCAAATGCACAGATGCACTCACATGCCCTATTTACAGGAGGGAGTAAAGTTTGACTCAATGAGTGGCACCCAAAGTTAGGCACTGGCATGATCTACGGCAAGCATCCTTTATAGCACAGCACATATTTTGCACCTAAATTTGGGTGCGAGTACGGTACTTACATCTAGCAGAGGCTGATCTGTTAAAACTAGCAGTTAGGTATTCTATAACAATGCAGCTAAATTCTGGGACTGCCCCTCAATGATATATGTACCTCCCATGACCATGGCCCCTTTTTTAAGTTCAAAACTATTTATTGACTTTTGCATAATACAAAAACACAAATAAAGCATAATAAGCAGAGTTATTACAAGAATAACATAGGTAATCATTCTGGAAAGATTCTAGGCAAAAGAAAGTGCATTAAAGTAAGAAAGAAATTAAAGTAAACACCAGAATCTAACGTAAAATAACTCAAAAGATGACCGTACAGCTGATAAATCTATACAAAGGGCACTAAGCAAATTCCATAAAACATCATGTGTAGAACAAAGGAAAAGTTACACATCACTATCAGTCAAAGGAGAGCAGAAAGTAGACAATGGCTTCCAAATGGAACGGGGTTTTGAGAGAGAACCCACTCTGTCAGCGGCAGCTAGTTCATATTTAGCCATTATGCTAATCATGTTATGTTCCACCATGCTGAGTATGCTGAACCAGAGTCTCATTTGCTTAAAGCGATGTTATCAATTGCCATCAAACTGATATTAACACATTGGACTATGGCCCCTTTTGAGTTGCACATCATGAAATTCAGGCATGCATGTTATACCGTGTTTCCCCGAAAATAAGACCTACTTCCAAAATTGGGTAGGTCCTAATATAAGCCCTATCCCCAAAAATATGCCCTAGTCAGATTGACCCCTGAATGCCCCCGACACTCCCTGATTCACTGGCGGCAGCATACCCTCCCCCATGTGCAGTACCTTTCCTCCTCTCTCACCCATGCCCTTGCGCAGCACATTTCTATCCCTCCTTCCCATCACGCGCAGCAGAACCTTGCCGACCCTTCCACCGTGAGGCCAACATACCTCCGTTTCAAACAGCAGTGGTGGCAGCACTGAACAGGCTGCTTCGCGACCTTCCCCGCTGGGGCCTTCCCTCTGCCACATCACTGGCATAAATAGGGTGTGGCTAAATGTTGGAATGTCTAGTGATGCATAGCAACACTTTGATGCCACTAAGCATGATTCTATAGTATGCGTATAACTTTTATATAACTGCGCTTAGAGCTGCACTAGTCAGTGCTGATATTTTAGGTGGCATATTACAGAGTCTGGACTAATCTGCCTAGATTAAGCAGATTACAAAATAATATTCATAATTAAAAGTAACACAATATGCATAAAATTCAACAAACAAAGCAGACATAAAAGCATTAAATAGACAAGCAATAATATTGTTTAGATCAAGTGGAATCATAATTGGAACAAACAAATAAGATATACTGTTTTTCATTGTTTGTCATACTGCAAAGCCAGAAAAATAGAACATTTATTAAATTGTACAACCATGTCAGCATGAGCTAAGTTTTACATCTCATTCCATAGAATGAGATCTATTTATTAATAATGCATGCCAATACCATACCAGTCTACTTTAGTAAATATAGCCTAGAGAGCGAGAGAGTGGAGGTGTGGCCTAGTGGTTAGAGATGCGGCCTCAACCCCCTGAGGTTTTGAGCTAGATTCCATTCCGCTCTGGGTAAGCCGCTTAGCACTCCATTGCCCCATGCACCACAGTTAGATAGAGAAAATACTTAAGAATACCTGATTACTATTCAATGAATTGTAAACTGCTTTGGATGAATCTTCTTCATGAAAAGGTGGTTAATAAAAAGATCAAAATGTGTTCCTTTCTAACTCCAACAGGTCCTGAGTGGTATCCTTCTCGTGTTGGCCTTCGACAAGAACGCAGTACCTGTAAGTAACATAACAAAATAAAATATAACATCAAACTTTATTTATGAATCGCAGATACTTCAAAAGATAAAACCAGCACAATAACTGTTGAATTTGCAATCAATTTAAACCATACAATAACCATTTTATGAATTTACTAAAAAATAAGTTTTCATTAATCTTCTAAAATGCATGTAAGAGAATGATATTGAAATTAACGGTCATATTACATAGACTTCCATTTGGCCACTTGGAAGGAAAGTAGATTGGTTATATATCTTTTATACTTGCATTTCTTTACTGACAGAAAAGTAAAATAAGTAATATTTCGTAAAGATCATTTTGGTAAAGAAAAATGAAAGATGAGCAAAATAAAACATGATCTTGTAACAAGCATATCCCAATTTGAATAATATCCTGGCCTGTATTGGGAGTCAATGCAATTTTTGGTAAAAAAAAAAAAATGGAAAGATGATCAGATTTCTTCAGATTAGAAATGATAAGTAGTAGCAGTAAATATCAGATGCACTATGGAATTTTGGATAATTTGTAACTGAAATTACACTCAAACTGGAGGAGATCAATGTTCAAACATATTTGTGAGGTCAGCTGTAGAACTAAACCCCATAATTCTGTATATGGTGCCTTAAGATATGTGCTCAAATCAGTGCTGATAATTGGCAATTAACAACTCATAATTGATCAAATTTGGCACTAATTAAAAGTTACAACATGAGAAGGACACCACCCAGGACCTGTTGGAGTTAGAAAGGAACACATACAACCAATATTCACTATAGAAATACAGTGCTGCCCCGCAAATTTGTGGTCGTCAGTTCAGGGTCCCGGTTATTCGCGGTATTTTCTGACTGCGAATGGCCGGGCAGGAGAGGGCAGCTGGAGAGGCAGGAGAGGGCAGCTGGAGCACCGGCGAGTGAAGGAAATCACTTGCTGTATGCTCCGACCGCCTCTTCCTGTACTAAAGCCGGGCCTTACCAATCAGGAGCTGCGTGTCCCCTGCCTAAAAACCGTATTCACAGTTTTTCAAAATTTGCAGGAGTTCCTGGAACGGAACCCCCACAAATTTCATGGGAGTACTGTAATGAAAATATGTACTTGACATATGAGTGACTGTGCTCTTTCCTTTTTTAGGTTTAGATGGGCTCTATTTGCACGATTCCATTCTTATACAAAACCTTGCTGTCTCATCCATAATTACTCTATATTTCACAGACCTGGGCCAACAAGTCAGTTGGACTACAGTAAGTAGATATTGTTAAAATTCTAATCCAATAAAACTGCATAAGATTGGCTAATTTTGTTTTATCCTTGATAGCTGTAGAGATCCAAGTCATTGTTTTCATAAATTAACAAAATGATACTCTTCTTCCATTTATAAGATTAAGGAGAGATGATATCAAGGCACAGTATAAATCAAAACTTTTACTGCCCCTTATAACAGTCCTCTTGTTTGTACAGTTTCTTTCTATAAACTCAAATCATTCACTACCATTAGCAGAAAACATGTGACACAATGCACCAATTTTAATCCAAAATACTGGTAAATTTAACAATAAAATTAATAATAATAATGTGAGATGTGTCCTCACATAAGCCATGGACCAACCACCTGAAAGATGGAAGCTCTATGCTTATAATTTAAATTATCCCCAGAGCTAGTTTTGCTCTGTGACACACCTACCCCCTGTTTTACTAAGGTGCACTATGTGTTTTAGCACGCGTTTAATGTGTGCTAAATATTAGCGCACACTAACCGATAATGCGTCCACAGACTAACATGCACGCGTTAGCATTTAGCGCGTGGTTAGCATGTGCTAAAATGCTTAGCGCGCCTTTGAAAAAGGAGCCCTTAGTGTGCAATAAATTCAAGCGTGCCCAAATCAGGAATAAATTAAATATGTGCACTGTACCACTCTGTTTCCTGCAATGGTGAGTTTAAAAAGAGAGTTAAATCGAGCACTTATCTTTGACGCTCATCTGCTATTATATCTCTGCTTGCTTTCATAAGTCAGGAAGCCGTTCCAAATTTCAGGCCCATTCAGGGCAGGATTAAAGGGTAGGCACGTGCCTTGGGCCCGAAGAGTTCAGAGGGGCCCAGAATGCTGCCTGCTCTGATGACGTCAGTGTACCTGCCTCTGTGTCCGGCTTCAGGCGTCCAAGTATTGCCTCCTCCTGCCTTCTTCATTATTCAGCGCAGCTGAACTCGCGGTCTTCAAAAGGCTGTGGGCATTGGTTCCTACACGCTGCCCGCAGCTGATCCATAAGCCATTCCTCTGATGCTGAGATTTTGCATTAGATGGAAGGCTTCTGGGTCAGCTATGGGCAGCGTAAGGGAACCGTTGCCCATGGCCTTTTGAAGACTGCAAATTTGGCTGTACTGAATAATGAAGAAGGAAAGAGAAGGTGCTACATGGACTTCTGGAGCTGGGGGGACATAGGAGGGCGGAGGCAGGGAGGGGACAGGACCATGGAGGGGCAGGTCTAGGGGGCCCAGTGTACTTGGGTGCCTGGGGCCCACTGAAGAATTAATCCTGCCCTGGGTCCATTAGAGCTAAAAATCTTCTTTTACTCGTTGTGAATTAACAAAGTCCTGCGGTTCAACAAAGCTCAGTTTCGAGGCAATAGGCCTGTTCTTCAGGAACCTTGCAGATTACCAATTACTGTTGTAAAGGAAGTGATTGGTGGAGGTGGGTAGGAAAGCAATCGAGAGAGAGGATGGCTTGATCAGGGGGATGGGCTTGATAGGGGGACGGTACAGATCCTGCAGGCTCTAGCCCAGAAGCATTGGCCCCGTCTGGTTTGGTAAGATAACAAAGCAAAAATTTGGCGAAAACTTCAAGTCCCCTTTCAAGACTGACATGGCACTTAATCAAAGAATTAATAAAAGGACAAATAACCTAAATATGTCCTGCCACATACATCATCTAGTCATGTACCAGTAAAGAACAGCACTTTAAATTAGTGATCTTGGCAGTGTCATGCATTCAGGACCATCTGTTCTTTTGTTTTGTTTGTTTTTGTAAAGTTTGCAGCACTGCTCTCTTTCTCTTGTCCCCCCCACCCCCAATAGGTGCAACATTTTTCTTTCTTTCTCCCTTCCCCCAAACCTCTCTATAGAGCCAGCATCTCTCCTTCCTTTAACGCCACACATCCTCAGCCATGATCCTTCAAACCTGGTTTTGCCGGGAACAGCAATCACAATTAAATATGCTGTCTGCAGCCAGACATAGAGCCCTCCTTCTGCTACATCCTATACCCATCTGATGTAATTTCATGTTTTGCATTAGTGGCACACTGTAGAGGAAAGACTCTGGGGCCAGCTGCAGGCAGCATGGGTTAATCACTCATGATGCTGCCAGAAAACCAGGTTTGAAGGATTATGGATGGGCAGGAAGAAAGATGGAGAAACAAGGACCCATGGAGAGGGGCAGAAAGGAAGAAAGAGGGACAAATGCTGGCTCTGTTGTTGGAGAAGGAAAATGCTGGAGTTAAGGGGGTAAGAAAGGAAGGAATTACACACAATATTCTAAATGAGGTCTCACCAGAGTCTTATACAGTGGCATCAATGCCTCCTTTCTCCTTTTGGCCATACTTCGTCCTATGTACCATAGCATTCTTCTAGCTTTCATCATCACCTTTTCAACCTCTTTGGACACCTTAAGATTATTACATACAATCACACCCAAATCTCGTTCTTCTGTCTTGCACATAAGTTCTTCACCCCCTAAACTGTACCATTCCTTTGGGGTTTTGCAGCCCAAATTCATGACCTTGCATTTCTTAGCATTAAATTTTAGCTGCCAAATTTCAGACCATTCTTCAAGCTTCACCAGGTCTTTGTTCATGTTATTCACACCATCCAGGGTGTCTACTCTAGTACAGATTTTGGTATTATCCGCAAAGATGCAAATATTACCTGACAGCCCTTCAACAATAACGCTTATAAAAATGTTAAAAAGAACAGAACCTTGAGGCACACCACTGGTAACATCCCTTTCCTCAGAGCACTCTCCACTGACCAGTACTCTCTATCATCTTTCAGTCAACCAGTTCCTGGGGCCCGTCACTTTGGGGCCCGTTCCGAGGGCACTCAGTTTATTTATTAGATGTCTGTGTGGTATGCTGTCAAAGACTTTGCTAAAATCTAAATACACCTCATCTAGCACATTCCCTCCATCCAATTCTCTGGTCAACCAGTCAAAGAAATTGATCAGATTTGTCTGACAAGACCTATCTCTAGTGAATCAATGCTGCCTACAGTCCTGTAATCCACTGGATTCCAGAAACTTCACCATTCTCTGTTTTAAAAGTGTTTCCATTAATTTGCTTGCCACAGAAGTCAGACTTACTGGCCTATAATTCCCTACTTCTTCCTTACTTTAACTTTTGTTTAAAGCACAGGTGTCAAAGTCGGTCCTCGAGGGCCAGAATCCAGTCAGGTTTTCTGGATTTCCCCAATGAATCTGCATGAGATCTATTTGCATGCACTGCTTTCAATGCATATTCATTGGGGAAATCCAGAAAACCCGACTGGATTCCGGCCCTCGAGGAGGGACTTTGATACCCCTGGTTTAAAGGGACAATAACCACCCTTCTCCGGTCCTCCAGTACCACTCCCAACTCTAGAGAATCACTGAAAAGCCTCCAGAACTTTCCTAAGTTCCCTCAGATGTACACCATCTGGCCCCATTACTTTTGGGACCTTTAATTTAGCTAATTCCTCCTGAGCACAACCCTCTGAAAATCGAGCAGGGTCTACCACTCTTCCATCCCTATTTGCATTTGTCTTCTGCAGTCACACTCCCAGCACTTCAGCTGTGAAAGCAGAACAGAAACATTTGTTAAGCAATTCAGCCTTTTCTTTGTGACATTAGGTGAGTTTTTTTTTACTTTTTGCCTTTTTTCATATGGCCCATGATATGTGAAAGACTCGAACCTGAACTCATGGCTCACTGTTGAGTGTTATCCTTTGGATTTTGAGGCCACTTTACGCAACTTTGTGGGTTCTCTGGTGGTTTATCAGGTACAAAACTCTTTGTTCAGACACTTTATTAATTACTGAATTACTGAGGCTCAGGGGTGATATGATAGAGACCTTCAAGATCATGAGGGGCATAGAGAGGGTGGATAGGGACAGATTCTTCAGACTGAAGGGGACAACAAGTACGAGGGGGCATTCGGAGAAACTGAAGGGAGATAGGTTCAAAAAAATGCAAGGAAGTTTTTTTTCACCCAAAGGGTCGTGGACTCTTGGAATGCGCTACCGGAGGAAGTGATCAGGCAGAGTACGGTACAGGGATTCAAACAGAGACTGGATGGATTCCTGAGGTATAAAGGGATCGTGGGATACTGAGAAAGCTAACCAGAAAATAAATGTAGAAACCCAACCAGGTCGTGCATGTGCAAGACCGGAGGGCTAGGACTTTGATAGGAAGATAGGACTCAATTAGGAAACCAAGGAGGCAAGGGGGCCCCTTCTGGTGATTTAGACAGGTCGTGAACTGTTTGGGCCGCCGCGGGAGCGGACTGCTGGGCAGGATGGACCTATGGTCTGACCCGGCGGAGGCACTGCTTATGTTCTTATGTTCTTATGATACTGAAGATACAGCCCATCATTACAATATATTTTTCCATCCTCCTATGTACCTAAAGCCTTCTTGATTACAGAATGACACAAGGACAATTTTTTTCCCCATCCCCGCAGGAACTCAATTTCCCCGTCCCATCCCCGCAAGTTTTTGTTGCTGTCGCTGTCCTTGACCCTGCCCCATTCTTGTAACCTTAACCACACAAGTCTCAAACACTTATGATTTTAAAGTGTTTGAGGCTTGTGCAGATGTGGACAGAGTTTGCAAGAATGGGGCAGGGACAGGGAATAAACTCGCCAGGACAGGATGGGAAAATGAGTTCCCTTGGGGACGGGGAAAAATTTGTCCCCATGTCACTCTCTATTTATGATGACACCAGGCTCTGAGTCACCTATCTCCTCTTCTTTTTCATGTGTAGGCAGTACTTCTGAAAAAGCTACAGTCTATACAAAAGGTTTTAACCCCTTCCCCAGTTCCTGAAAAGCTTTCTGCGCCACAAGTGGGGCATTGCTGGCTAGGTCATTTGTTCCCATGTGGATAACATCATCTTTAGAATTCTTAGATTCTACCCTAATTATAGACATTATTTGTTTGGTATTCCTGGTAGCAGAGGATCCTAAGAGACACTTCACTATTTTAGGCTCTTTGACTTGTGTTCCAAGTATGCCTCTTATGATGGAATCTCCTAACAGCAACAATTTTCTTGATTCAGCTTTATTTTTTTTCCCCTTTGGGAGTGTTTTTCTTCTTTAGTTACTGGTTCCTGTTCCATCTCAATTCTTTTTTTCTTTTAGTATTGCAATGCTCTAATAGAGCACAATAATTCTGTAGATGCAACAGTGGTGAGGGTGGATGTTTTTGTGTCACATGTCACAGTCTGCCTGACCCTACTCTGATCTATTTATTCCTGCATTGTTTTATTCTTTGAGGCACTGGTGGTAAATTGGTATGATTCTGTGGAGTGATGAAAGCAGTTTTAATTGCCTCCAACATTCTATTCTACTGATCCCAGTGTTAACAATTGTTACCATTTCCTCTGGTAAAAGTTCCAGAGCTTCCCTTTAACTATTCTCTGAGTGAAAAAATATTTTCTCCTATTGGTTTTTTCCTGTAACTTAATCCCTGTAAAATATAGATGAAAGCATACCCCCAGAAATCCTTATTTGTATGCGCTTAAATACTAATGTTAGCATGTAAGCATTTATGTCTCTTCAGACTGATTTAGTTTGCAGGTCTTATTTTTAGCATACACTCAATGGCTCTAACATGCACCCTAGGCTTCCGTGCATAGGTCCCATAGTGCTCTTTAACCAGCAGATGTGGTTGATAATGATTTAGGACTTAATTCACTCACTATTCTTTTCTACTTCCCCAGCTCAAATATCCCCCAAGTATCCAAGTTTTGAAAAATAGCAACAGTCAAAAGGAGATATATGGAAGATACGCAATGTGGTTAAAAATAATTCAACATAGCTCCAGAAAGATATTTGTCTTGCAAAATTAAATGCAGTGACTTTTAAATAGGATGCAAGTTTTATGTCAAAATTTATGTTGATACATCCTTCAATAAAATATGAATGCCAAAAGTTTTATTTGTCCTGTACGGTTATATAAATCTTTGGGAGATATACAAATTCAAGACTGGCTGAAAGTGTTCTGTGTTATCTATAGATTTTAATTTACTGCTTGCATTGTATTTTAAATACTTTCAGTTGTGTAGCTGTATATGTAAATGACTACCTACTGCTAGAATAACAAGTACTGCATAACTACTATTCACTTGTACAACCAGAGCTAAAATGGAAGACTTACCCTCTCTTTTACAAAGGTGTGCCAAGCTTTTTAGTATGCGCTAAATATTAGTGCGTGCTAAACACATGCTAAATGCTAACGTGTGCATGTTATCCTATGGATGCGTTAGCGGTTAGCGCATGCAATGATTTAGCGTGTGCTAAATCCACGCTAAAACGCTTAGCGCACCTTTGTAAAAGGGGGCCTTAGCCTCTCATTGCTATAAAGAGACATACATGGAAAGTAATTTTATAAATATCATTTACTGATCAAAGGCTGTTTTACACAAATAGACTTTTCAGAAAATGAGGTCATGCCTTGGAGCAAACCAACATGCACTTGCACAGCAGGCATGCTCAGGGTCAGAGTTTGGGGGAAGGTATGGGGCTCATAATCAAAACTTAAACATGTCTAAAAACCTGCCCTAGTCAGCACTTGGATGACTAGGTCTACAGCGAAGGAACCTACTCTCAAGCTTGGTCCAATCCCTGTGGAGTGCCACAGGACTCCCCACTCTCCCCCTCACTTTTTCAATATCTACATGGCTTCACTGGGAAATATGTTATCCGATTTAAAACTGAAATCATACCTATTGTCACAGGGTAGGCCCTGCGACTGAGCAGGGTAGTGAAAGGACGCCTAGGCAAGGGAAAATACTCGCCCAAAGAGATAAAACACTACCCACACCAACACCTCAGCCCAGAACCTCAGCCAGGCAGGGAAGGATCAGCGAAGAGCAAAGAAGTATCTATTTGTTTTTGCCGGAGTTAGAGAAGGGAGAACAATGGGTGAAGGGAACTAAAGGTACTCGGGATAGTGTTCCTAGGGGGAGGATGCACCACACATCACCTGACCTTCATACCAGGAACATTCCAGTCCTCCAGTTAGGCAGGAACAAGCTACACCTGTTGCTCATTATCCTGAGGCTTATAGGGACCAGCAGCAGTGCTCAGAGAGGAGGCTGCCACTGAACCAACCCACGCTGTACCAGAGGGGAAGGCCTGGAGACAGGAGGCCCTTTCCAAGAGCCTGGAGCAATGTGCCTCAGCCTAACACCCAGGTCAGATCTAATTGTTTAGAAGCTGAAATGTTAGAGAAGTGCATGAGAGAAGCTTCAGACAGGGAAAACTTGGTAGACCAGGAAGAAGCCATGGACTATAAAGAAGGAAGTGATGATTCTGACCAGTCGGCTATGGAAACCAATGGGGTTTAAAGAAGTTAGGCTGAGTTTGGGTTTTGCTAGTTAATGGGCTGACTGTCTTTGTAACCTTCAAGCCAGAAGAGAGGTTACTGAAAGCCTTAGTGGTTTGAGAGGGTTCCTGGCATTCTTTTGAGGAAGATCCCCAGAGTTCTAAGCCGAGGCAATTAGCCCTACCCAGCCTTGGTTATAGTGGGAGACCTTTTCCCTTTTGAATTTTGGCTTAGACTGGATTGTGGGCCCTATTTGGGAGGGACCACAGCCAACAGTCATTGTGGGAGGAGATCCCTTCTGCCCTGTCCAGTCTAAAGCGGCCAGAAGTGATTTCCGGCAGAGACTGTATCCAACTAAGAGAGAGTATTTTGAAAGTAGTTGAGGTCTATGGACTATTATTGCCTTGATGTAATGAAGAGCCAATTTGGACTATTGAGAAACACAAATTTATTTTTCTTTTGGAACTGTGAAGGCAAATTGTAGATTTTGAAAGCTGAAGTTCCTAATGGAATAAAGAATTTTGTTTTGGAAGCAGAACTGAGTGTTTTTCATTTGATCCACCAACTCCAATCAGCACTGATAATCCGCTCGGTCAGCACCATGTGCCTTGGGCTCTTTCGGTCACTCCCGCTTGGGCGCGGCCTGGCCTAGGTGATACATGGTGACAATATACACGGATGATATAAGAACATAAGAACATAAGAGATGCCGCTGCTGGCTCAGACCAGTGATCCATCAAGCCCAACAGTCCGCTCACGCAATGACCCTTTTGGTCAAAGACCAGTGCCCTAACTGAGACTAACCCTACCCTACCAGTGTACATCCTTGTTCAGTAGGAACTTGTCTAACTTTGCCTTGAATCCCTGGAGGGTGTTTTCTCCTATGACAGCATCCAGGAGAGCGTTCCAGTTTTCCACCACTCTCTGAGTGAAGAAGAACTTCCTTATGTTTGTACGGAATCTATCCCCTTTCAATTTTAAAGAGTGCCCTCTTGTTCTCTCTACCTTAGAGAGGGTGAACAACCTGTCCTTATCTACTAAGTCTATCCCCTTCATTATCTTGAATGTTTCGATCATGCCCCCTCCCAATCTCCTCTGTCTGCATACCATAATCTCATTGACCCAAGAGACAGAACAATTCATCTCATCAGTCCTTACCAAGGTAGAACATTGGACTATGCACTCCAAACTAAAACTGAATCCTGATAAAACCAAGATTTTCTTGGAAAGTCCCAATAACAAGATCATGAACACCTTCTTACGACTAAATGGATCAGACTACCCAATTAATCCCACAACCAAAATCCTTGGTGTCACCCTGGACAGAAGCCTGACATTTGAAGAGCACACTAATGCTCAAGTCAAAAAATGCTTTCTCACTCTATGTAAACTTCATACCATTAAACAATACTTCAATTTATTTTCCTTTCGACTTCTAGTTCAATCCCTGATCTTAAGTACCTTAGACTACTGCAATATTATATACTTGGGATCTCTCAAGAAAACCATCAAACGACTGAGAGTCATACAAAATGCTGCAGTCCGTCTCATTTATGGCCTCAAGAAATCAGACCATGTAAGCCCATATTATAAAAAAAACTACACTGGTTGCCTGTGGAAGCAAGGGTCATTTTTAAGTTTGCTTGCCTTTGCTTCAAAACCATGACAGGTTCATCCCCCAACCTATCTGTCTCACTTATTTGAATTCCCAAGCACAACTAATACACGCAGTACCTACTTGTTCGCTTTTCCATCACTAAAGGGCTGCACCTACAAGAGATACCTCAATAGAATGCTATCATTCCAAGCAGTGAGGAGTAGTGGCTCGTGGCCAGTAGGGGGTGATGTGTATGGGACGATAATGGAATGGACATCGGACATGATAGTGCAGTATTTTGTAGAGTTTTTCTACAAAAGGGCCTGGTTTTTCATATGATTCTGGGTAACTCTAGTTAGATACAAGCATATGTGTTAGTTAAGGCCACGCCCAAATAGAAGCGTATGAAAAACTGGTGAATAAAAATCTGAATATGGACAGAGTCAAAGCCAGAAAAACACACTACAGATTAATATAAGGGAAAGTATAATAATATTCTTTTTATGTACTTTGCTATTGGGCTAGATCATGGAGGAAATCGGGATGTGCATGGACTCCATTTTGTGCTTTGGACTCCATTTTGTGTTCAGTTTTTTCCCTGTCTTTGTTTAGTTTTCCCGCTTCTCAGCATCGTGGTGTTAATTGATATCAGATATGCCTTAGGCTGGGTAGGAAAAGTATATTGGATTACGTATCCTAAACTGAGATATAACATTTATGAAATATGAATGGCCGAGATATGAATGAAAATTATGAATGCTTGGGCCCAAGCAAGTGTTGAATGTGTGGTATGAATGGATTTGTAGTACTTAAAATGAAATGGTTAAGTTAGAATCAGAGATCTGATTCTGATTCTGTAACAGTCTTTAGCAGGGAGAGGGGGAAAATAGCCCCTCCTTCTCACCCTCCTTCTCCTTTATTGTAATGACAAGCAGGCTGACTAATTTTCAGCACTGTTTGTAGATAACATGAAACAGCTGACAGGCAAGCTGAGAACATTTCAGCACCTTTTTAATAAATGATGATCTTAATATACCTTTGTGAAAAGGATAATGAATATTCCGAAATGAATGTAAACCAACAAATGTAATTTCTGAAACTTTTTTCTTTGTCTAACTTTAAGTTCAATAAGTTTTATTTAAATTTCCATAAAAGTACAAATAAGGAACAACAATGAAGGAAATACAGAAATGCAATGGGAAGCATAATCCAACAAATGACAAGCACAGCAAGAATCAGAAGTATCAAAAGACACAAAGTATAATCAATACCCTGTCGTATGATGAATAACCCAATTATATACAAATAAACACCATTACTGCTCAAGATAAGGAGAAAGTGAGATATCCAACAATAACCGCCAGGTCCGATCAAAAGAATGAAGAGTCTTGTTCTTATAGGCAGCTGCTCTTTCATATTTTGCTGTGGCACAAATAACATTCCACCACATAGAAAAATTTACTGACAACAGATTTTTCCAGTTTTGTAACACCAGTTTTATGGCCAAATGTAGTAACAAGATAAAGAGTTTAGTGTCTCTCTCAGGTAAGTCAAAGTCCAAAGTGTGCATACCAAGGAGTATAATAGCATATAGAAAGCCAGAAAGTATTGATCAGGGGACAGTAAAAAAGTTGGTGCAAAAATGAACCCTTTTCTTTCATACATGACCAGCAGAGGCCTGTTTCAGCAGATTTAAAGTGTGACAATTTGTGAGGAGTCCAGATGGCCCTGTGTAGTACGAAATATATGGATTGTTTCAGTGAAGAGGAACAGGAAGAACGTGTGGCGGTGGCCCACACACACTTCCAGGAATCCTGGAGCGGTGATATCTGTAGATCAAACTCCCATGTGTGTTCAGTACCGACAGGCCGAGAATGTATTTCTGGTTGGAGCCATTTGTACCACATAGAAGCACAGCCTTTGACAGCATGGAATTTGGCGAAAAGTGGGAGGAGGCTAGGAGATTCAGTGGTAAGTGAGTTGGTGCGTTTGAAGGTGGATATACAATGAACCAATTGAATCAACGAAAGTGCTGGTTAGATGCAAGATGATAGCGTTGTTGCAGTTGCAAAAAAGACATCCATGAAGTATCGTCGCGAATATCCTGAACAGTCCAGATACCAGCTCTCTGCCATTCCGTCCAGCAGATGACTGCACCATCAATACGGAAAGCAGTATTATTCCAAAGGGGGGATTGCGTAGTAGAGGTCCAGGTGGGAGACAGGTACTTTTCCACAGTGGCAATGGCTGATTTTGCACTACATAAGACAGAGTTCTTAGCAGTTTTGGTTAAGTGCTGAAAAGGTAGCAGATGAAGGAAATTGGTGTTATAGCACAGAATCTCCCAGGTGAGCCATAGAGGTGAGTAGTCTAAAGAGGCAGGCATGAACCAATAAGAAGTTTGTTGCATGATGAAAGCAACATGGTAAGAGTGAAAGTCTGGAAAGTTGACGCCTCCACAGTCCCTGTTAGCTTTTAATTTTGACAAAGCAATTCTCGGTGGTTTGAAATTCCATAGATATGTTGCAAGAGTCCTTTCAATGGAGTTGTATAACGTGGCAGGAAAGAAGATAGGTATCATGTTCAGAAAGTAGATGACCTTGGGAACAATCACCATCTTTATAGTGCTCAATCTGCCCCACCACGAGAGCCTTAAGGGCGACCATCTCTGTAGAAAAGTCCTTAACCATGACTGACAATCTTGTGGAGTTGAGTGACATAGTTTCATCCACTGTTGGTGCAATAAATATTCCCAGATACTTTAACGCCGTGTCAGACCAGGAAAATTGAAACCGCTGAAGATCATACTTGACTTCTGGATGATTCAGAGGCATAATTTCAGATTTTGAGGGATTAAGTTTGTATCCAGAGACTAAAGCATATGCCGTGATGGTATCCAGCAGGTGAGATAAAGAGTCAGGAGTGGTATATAGCAGTATGTCGTCTGCATAAGCTGAATATTTGACAAGGGTCTGATCTAGCGCAACTCCCCTGATGTTAGCAGTCTGTTTAATGCGAAGAAGAAGCGGTTCCAGCGTGACATTAAAGAGCAGTGGCGACAGGGGGCATCCCTGTCGAGTCCCTCGGCTAGGATGGAAGGAGGATGACAATTGATTGTTAATAAGGATTTTAGTTGAAGGTGAAGTATAGAGGACTCTAATCATATCAATGGCAGGTTCAGAGAAACCAAAAGACCTCAGGGTACAGAGCAGAAAAGGCCATTCTACCCTATCGAAGGCCTTCTCGGCATCTAGTCCAATAGCGAGGTAAGGCTCATCTGATGATTCCACATGTCGGAGAACATTGAATAGTAGTCTTGTGTTGTCGTGAGAGAGACGTCCATTCATAAAACCTGTCTGTTCATAAGATATTAATTGAGGAAGGATCTTTTGTAATCTGCCTGCTAAGACCTTTGCATACAACTTAGCGTCCACGTTTATCATGGAGAGAGGACGATAGCTTTGAACTTGTTGTTTATCCTTCCCTGCTTTAGACAAGACTACAATTACAGCTTCGGTAAAGGAGCCATGGACATCTTGTGTTTGAATCAGATAGGTAAAGAAATCTCGTAGTAGTGGAATAAAAAGATTCTGAAATTTAGCGTAGAATTCTACAGGGAACCCATCGGGGCCTGGAGTCTTCCTCTTTGCCATATTTGTCAGAGCCTCTGCGATATCAGTATCAGTTATGGTGGAGCAGAAGAACACATTATCTCTATCAGATAAAGAGGGACACTGTATTCCTTCAAGAAAATCGCTAATGATTGTGGATGAAGGCGATTGAGATGTATAAAGGTCTTGATAATAGTCATGAAATCTAGTTAAGATGTCCAACTTTGATGTGAGTACAACACCCGTTTCCGACTTTATAGAAGTGATGAAGGTCCGATCAGATTGTGATTTTAAGTAATTAGCCAGCAGGTGACCCGAGTTGTCATGTTCTGCATAATATGTCGAGTCTTTCATAAATAGAGTCTTCCCAGCCGAGGCAGCTAACATAGCATTGTATTGAAGGTGTAAATCCCCCAATTGATTAAGAGTAGACATATTGGATGAGTCAGTCAGATATAGGGCTTCAAGAGCGGCTATCCGAGTTTCCAGGCTGGAACGGAGCAACAAGCCAGCTTTATTCTTTTTCGCTTTGTAGGAGATGATTTGCCCATGGAGGTAAGCTTTAAGGGCGTCCCAGACAGTGATCCAGTTAGTGTCACATACAGGATTCAAATCCAGGAATTCCTCTATGAGAGGGGAGAGGAAGTCTATAAATTCAGAGTCATCTAGGAGAGTGGTATCAAATCTCCAACATGGTCTAGGAGACGACAGGTCCAATGATTTCAGTTCAATGCTCACCAAGGCATGGTCCGACACTAGGATGGAGTGGATGTCAGTGGCAGAGACACTGGGAAGCAGCGAGGCTGAAGTGAGAAAAAAGTCGATCCTTGAAAAAGAGGAGTGGGGAGGGGGAAAAAAAGAAAATGCACGAGTGGAGGGATGAGAAAGCCTCCATGGGTCACAGAGGTTTAGATGTTGGATGATGTCTAGCAGTGCTCTCCATGCTCTAGACGGTTTGTGAGGAGCAGAAGATTGACGGTCTAGAGTAGGGTCCAGGGCAATGTTGAAATCCCCCCCCAAGGAGAAAAGGAGTTGCTCCCAGTTCAGTGATGGTATTCGCCAAATCCTGAAAAAATTCAGGACAGTCCTTGTTGGGGGCATAGATGTTGAAAATGGCTAAGGCTGAGAGGCGGTGGGACAGTACAACCTTCGACCAACGACCTTCGGTGTCACAGGCCTGGTCAGTGACCGTGAGATCAGGGTGTTTCTTTATGAGAGTAATGGTACCATTTTTCCTGTCTTGAGCAGGGGAGAAAAAGGGAGGGAGAGCCCAACTGCAAAGGAATTTAGAAGCTTCCGTAGCACCAAGGTGCGTTTCTTGTAGAAGAGCCACGTCAGGACGCAGCTGGGCTAAGTACTGTATTATTTTTGTTTTCTTTAAAGGGTTATTCAAACCTTTTACATTAAGTGATACACATTTGATAGACATAAGGACAATAGAAAGTTACCATAAGAAATATACTGTGCATTGGCATAACAACAAAAAATAGCATTTCAATATTAGTTAAACTCCACAAGCCGGCAAAAAAACATTCGGCCAGAGGAGTGAACCAATGGGTCAGTGAGTTAGGGAAAAAACAACAGGCTAAACAAGCCACAACAGAACCCTGCAATGTGTGACATAGGGAAAATCCATGGTGATACACAACAACATGTAATGGAGGCAATAAACAACAGCGAGAAATGAAGGAGAAGAAAAAGGGAGTAATAAAAGAGGGGTATCCAGGGATGAAGAGAAAGAAGAGGAAAAGAGTATAGAAAGAAGGGACCACAACAGTAAGATTGGTAAATAAAGGAAAAGGACAACATTGAGCTGAGAAATGAGATGTGATAGTACGCGGAGGCACAGTGTGAAAGAATGAGATACCCGAGCAGAGTAGAAATTGAGCACAGAGATGAGTAAAATGAGGGAGACTATGAAGAAAGAAAAAAGGAAAAGGAAGCATATAACAGCATGAGATGAAATACAAAGTGAAATGTCCCCTTACTGCAATGGAGGTGAGGCAGTAGAAAGAAATATAGCAAGGGAGAGTGACATGAAAGAAGGTAGTAAGGCGAAGGAGCAGAGTCATACAGTAATCATTCTTTCAGGCCAATATGAAATAAAGAAAGGTTCATGAGAGGAGGCAGAAAGGGGATCAAGCGTGTTACAAGACAGTAGAGAGAAGTAATGCACAGTCAGAACAGGTCAAGATAACAGAGAGTCCATCAGGTTGCATCAATCGTGCTGGGAGAAACAGTTTCCAGGTAGTCTCCAAGTAAGTTAGGATCGGTGAAGTCCTTAGTGCGATTATTAATGGTGACCCTCATCCGGGCAGGATAATACATCCCAAAACGAGCATTAGTGGGCCTTAAGTTTGGGTCTGTACTCGAGGAGCTGCTTCCTCAAGCGCGCTGAGTTTTTGCTCAAGTCCGGGACAAACATTAAACTTTTACCCTCAAATTTCAAGGGTGCTTTTAGCTTGGCCTTTTGCATTATTTCGATGGTCTGAGGAAAACGCAGCAAGCTCACGATGATAGGTCTCGGGTAGTTCTCCCGCGGCACATGCTGCGAGCTGACGCGGTGAGCCGCTTCGATCTCAAATGGCTGTGCAAAGTTTATATCAAGCAAGGTGGGAATGTTATCTTGTAGAAATTTAATAAGATTTTGCCCTTCCCGACCCTCCGATAAGCCCAGGATACGGAAATTCCGCTTATGAGCCCTGTTGTTAGCCTCATCCAGGTCTTTTTCAAGCTGCACCACGCGCTTAAAATGGCGCTGCAGATCCTTAACATTTTCATCCGTGGCACGCTGTTTCACCTCGAGGGACTCCACGCGAGTGCGAAAGTGTAAAATATCAGTTTTCATGGTTGAGACATCCTGCTTGATGTCATCTATGCCAGCATTAATTTCGGCAAGCATGTCCTTTAAAGCGCGCATTTCTTCCAAAACAGTGGACAGCGGCGCGTCCTCGGGCTTAGAGGCCTGCGATTTAGCGGGGGAGGGAGGGTCAATTTTCGTGCGCTTACCGCCCTTTGTAGCCGACATATTCCGCAGGGAGTACAGCCCGATTGTTCTTATCACCCAAAAGAGTAACGATACGAGGATTTATATGCAGAATTTGTGTAATCGCGGATTTTGGAGCAGGGTTCTGCTGGAGCTCAAATTCAGGCTGCCATTCTCGCCGGTGCTCACTAGCGCCCCCCTCTTTGTCTAACTTTAAACACCACCTTTGTTGATTTTTATTGGCTGTCAAACTGATGATGTCACACTGGGCCAAAGGTATATAATGAGAGTGTTTCAAAGTATTGAACTGAGTTCGTTATCAGAAGGCCACTATAACGACCTCCCACTAATGCAACTATTAACACAAGCAATTATGCTTTATTCTTTTGAGTCTCATAATGAAAAAATATAAACAATAACCAAATAAAATACATAATTATAATTATATTTGCATTGGTGTAATTTGCATGTTTTTGTTATTTTTCATACCTTGAGTGAAAACTAGCAGCTTAATTGACAGCTGCAGCTTTGTGAGTGCGCGGGCGTCCAATTCCCATGCTCAGCAGGCAAATGGAACAAATGTTTAACCAACTTCATCTCAAACGCACTTTCGTACAAAACGTTTAGGAACTCAATAAAAACTTATCTCTTTGACAAATTTCTCTGACCCTACTTCAACCTGATGTACTCCCAAAACACTTTCAGATAAACCTGATTAAATTTAACATGCCAATGTAATTTTGAAAGTTCTCTGTAATGTTGCTGTTTGTATACAGCCTCTTCCCTTGTAAACAGCTTAGAACTGTTTCTGGTATGGTGGTATATAAAAATAAAGTTATTATTATTATTATTATTATTAAAAGGCAGGTCATCTAAGTGCCGATAATCAAACCAATTTTCTGGACATACCGCGGGATTTTTGTATGCCTCTGAATGCTGCTGTGTGCCCAGAACTAAAAGGGACATATCTGGAGGAGTGGTTAGGATGAGATGGGGGCCTGAAGTGTGGAAAAGCATCTGCTGGGAAGGAGAAACGCTGATCCTGGGGGGGGGAGGGGGAGATGCATGGAAACCCAGACTACAGTGCGGGCCGCCCATAAGGTCCTTGCGGGCCTTGCAATGAAGACCACTGGGCTAGGGGATCACAGACAGCTTTGGAAAATTCTACCCTATATAATTTAGAACAGACAATTTGTATAACAGTTTATAATGGGCTACTAAATGGCATGATCAAGCCACAGTTGCACAGCTTTTTTTCTAAGTTCTGCAACACAAGTACACACAATGAAAAGGGATTTGTATACAAATAGTATACAGTACCACTTTATAAAGGGCATGTCTCTAATGAAGTGCTCATGAACCTACTTTGTAAATTCATCAGGGTGCTGGTATTTAAACTGCAAATTCTCTGACCTTTGTATAATCAAGTCCATTGTGTATTGTTTGCTTTCATTATTTTAGTTTAATTCTGTTATGTTTACAGAGGGGGGGGAAAGAATGCCTAGAATGATATGATAATAAACCAGTGAACTTGTTTTAAAATATATTTTGCCCTCTATTATGCTATGTATGAGGAAAATGAAACTTTCAATTTGATTTTGACAGGCTTTTGGTGTCATAGGAATCAAATGATCTGTGATTTACAAACAGAAACAGCCAACAGAGCTGAAGAAATACAGACCTGAACATTTAAATCCCCTTTAATTAAAGTGTGCTAAATTTTGCAGTTCGCATATGTCAATGCTAAAATCATCCTGTGATCACTGCAAAGCTCTTAATATCTTCCTATATACCTAACACCGAGAATACACATTAAGGGCTCCTTTTACTAAGGTGAGCTATGCTTTTTAGTGCACGCTAAATATTAGCGTATGCTAACCACACGCTGAATGCTAATGTGTGCATGTTAGTCTATGGACGTGTTAACGGTTAGCGTGTGCATAGATTTAGCGCACACTAAACATGCGCTAAAATGCATAGTGCACCTTAGTAAAACGGGGGGGGGGGGGGTAAGGGTCTCTTTTACAAAGCCGCACTAGCGAGTGCTGCGCAGTAAATGCGCCAAAGCCCTTTAAATCCCTATGGGTTTCGGTGCATTTGCCATGCCAGCCTGGGCTAATTTGTTTGCTAAAAGAGGCCCTAAGAAGGTAATTCTCATTAGATCACCTAAAGTTAGACGCTGCAAATGGTATGCTTCGAGTGCAGATTACGCATGCAACTGCCATTCTATAATAATCCCCAAATTCTATAATAATTCCCATTCTATAATAATCCCCAAATTCTAAAATATTGACACAGATCAGAATGGCATTTAGTATGATTTTATAAAAGTCACTTGTCATATATAATAAAATCATGCTTAGCGCCTGTATGAATGATTTACATATAGGCACCCATATAAGCCAATGAAAACCAGACCTAATTACTTATGCCTAAGCTGTGTGTGGATCAGGCATATTTTTTTCAGTTCAAACTTTTTATTGGCATTTAAGTAGAAACATAGAAACATAGAAAGATGACGGCAGAAAAGGGCTACAGCCCATCAAGTCTGCCCACTCTACTGACCCACCTCATTAAGTCTGAGCGCTAATGACCCAGTTCCTTAACTCGACCCTCGTAGGGATCCCACGTGAATGTCCTTAAAGTCCTTAAAGTAAATTATTCTTAAAGTCGAGCACGCTGGTGGCCTTGATCACCTGCACCGGAAGTTTGTTCCAGTGATCTACCACCCTTTCTGTGAGTAAATACTTCCTGGTGTCGTACAATAAACAAAGAACACAACCAACAAGGTAAGTTCAAGCAGATCAATAGTAATGCAATAACAAATTATTATCTATCAGGATAGCCAAGTACAGCCAGTGCATTACTGAAACTCAAAAAAATATATACAAAGAGAAAAAAGATGAGAATCATACCGTAAGCAAAAATAATAATAAATAATAAATGACCGTTTAGCTACAAAAACCAGAGACATCAATCAGAATTCTTATCACAGTGGTTCAGAAATAGGGCAATATCATAGATACATCATAAAATTATATATTAGCACAGAAATCAGTTAGGAGTTGCCAGATGGACTGGGTTTTTGAAAGTATACCTTTCTTAGAGTTCGTATTTAGCTGTCAGACAGACCATATTCCACCAAGCTGTGTGTGACAGAGCAGATGAGTTTTTCCAATGGGTCAGTCTTAATTTTATGGCAATGAAGAAACCTGGGGGAAACATACTGCTAAGTTGGAATCAGGCATATTTTATAATCCAATCCAGTCCAATCCTTAGTCTTATATATCTAGATCCTTTGTGTTCATCCCATGCTTCTTTAAAATTGTGACTGAGTTCAAAGAAGCGTGGGATGAACTCAAAGGATCTAGAATCAGAAAATAAGGATAAATATTGAACTAAGGCCAGTACTGGGCAGACTTGCATGGTCTGTGTCTGTATATGGCCGTTTGGTGGAGGATGGGCTGGGGAGGGCTTCAATGGCTCGGAGAGTGTAGATGGGCTGGAGTAAGTCTTAAAGAGATTTCGGCAGTTGGAACCCAAGCACAGTACTGGGTAAAGCTAAGAAGAAAAAATTTAAAAATTTAAATTGAATCAGGTTGGGCAGACTGGATGGACCATTCGGGTCTTTATCTGCCGCATCTACTATGTTACTATGTTACTATGTCATTCCCAAAATGGACTCGAACTGGTTAACAAAGTTAGCTCAGAAGAACATAGGAAAACAGTAATTGGACAGGAAGTTCATCTATTACAATCCCTTATTGGTCAGCTAAAAATTTCTTAAACAGATACGTCTTCGAAGTTTTTCTAAAACACGACAAAGAAGAGAGAAGTCTAATATCTGAAGGGAGGTCATTCCAGATTTTTACCAAGACAATGCCATGGAGTGTGAAAGCCTACCTAAAGTTTGAATACCTCTAATAGAAGGGAATACTAATTTAAATTTATGTATTCCTCTAGTAGAAAGAGATTGTTGAGAATTAAAAGAAAGGGTAAGTAATGGGGAAAAGATCCCATATAAACTTTTAAATACAACATTAGCACACTTGAACTGAACCCTCCGGCATACTGAGAGCCAATGCAATGCCCTCAGTAATGGAGTAACATGATCGTTATCTACTCTTACCAAAAATCAATTTGGCAGCTGTGTTCTGGATAAGCTGCAATCTCTTAAAGTTACACTTGCTTAAACTGTAAAGAGAATTTGCATAGTCTAAGTGAGCTAATATAATAGCCTGGATCAATACGGCAAAATGATGCTGATTGAAAAAAACTACAAACCCTTCTTAACATCTGAAAACTAAAGAAGCATTTCTTAGATACATTATTAATTTGATTAGTCAAAGAAAGAGTAGAATCCAAAACAAACCTACGTTTTCGGAATGCTCATAATCTGCCTATGCTCCTCCCCTCCTTTTGAGACTAGTCATTACAAATTTATGCACACCACTTTATAGAATGCACTTAGAAAGCTTTGCTTGTTAAACAGTTAAAGCTGCATGCACAAAACTGGGTCACACAACTCGGGACACACAATACAGAATCTGGACTTCATAACGTAGGTCCACATTTACATGCCTAACTTTTGGCATGAACATTTACGTCATCCATAACAGCATAAAGCTTGTGTCTAGCTGTAAGCAGGTAGGTACATATTCGTAAATGCAAGTATCCTATAATCTGTGCATGTAACTGTCCAGCAAGCCTCCAACCCACTTATAACCCCTACCAGGTCCATAGCCCCCATGGAACTACATGCTCTAGAATCTGAACACGCAATTAAGAGCAGTTATGTGTGCTAGGTTAGATGCCATCAACCATGTTTGAGTCTTAGCAACTTGATGATGGTATTAAGTTTTTATGGCAGAATACAGAAGTATATCGCCTTTCTTCTGTGCTCCTCACTCCTGGGAATCCATCTGCGTGGCTCTGAATCCTCTGCCTCCAAACCTGCCCATCCGCTGCTGCCCAAATGGATGGTACATTGTTAAGCTGCTCAAAAAAATTGGCAAAAATATGAGGGGAGGAGGACACCTCTGCTCATATGTAAAAGAAAAAGGAAAGAATATAGAAGATAAAGAAAATAAATAAAAAAATAGTAAAAAAAAATAAGAAATAACAGTGAAAATGAAAAATAAAACAATGTATGAATGAAAAACAAGAAATTAAACTATTTGTTTAGAGACTTCAGTATCGGGGAACTGTGCTAGGATGAAAAGCTTTATAACAGTATCTCCCGGGCGGAGCAATTCGTGGTAGCTATTGAAGCTCAAATAGTTTTTTGAGTTTCTTTTTAATGCGGCAAGTTTTTTGGTTTTCCTTCATAACATTGTTAAGCTGACATCTCCGCTGAAATCTGTCCACCTTGGTTGGCCTTGCCAGTAGTGAAACTACCGACAGCATAGTTTCCAGTTTCACAGATGCATGCAAGCCCCAGTGGCATGACAAGCACATGTACCATGATTGGACAGTTATATGGGTATCAGCCTTTAATATCCCCCTCATTATCAAGTCATTAGTTTCATCAGCGAAAACAACCACAGCCTCATACAACCTAATACTTATGAGCTTCTTAAAATGATTCATGGCCTCCTTTGCACCATTAATCTATGCCAGTGGTTCCCAAACCTGTCCTGGGGGACCCCCAGCCAGTCAGGTTTTCAAGATATCCCTAATGAATATGCATGAGAGAGATTTGCATACCTGTCACTTCCATTATATGCAAATCTCTCTCATGCATATTCCTCAGGGATATCTTGAAAACCTGACTGGCTGGGGGTCCCCCAGGACAGGTTTGGGAACCACTGATCTATGCTATGATCTCTAACAGTATTACATATGACTTAGTACATATTCCTTGAAACTAGCCTACAGCTACCCAAAAATCAAAAGCAATCATCAACCAATGACAGACTGCTCAAACTACTGTCCAATCTCCAATTTATGCACATATCAAAGAAAAACACATTTTTAATTACCTGACTTAAAAAAACAACAACAACAAAAAAAAAACAATGCCTTTTACCCCAGTCAAACTGGCTTTCGCCAAAATCACTCTACAGAAACATCTCTCCTCGGACTCACAACTCATACTTTACTGCATTTTTCACCACAAATAAATATTACTGATCTCTCTAGATTTTATAGCCACATTCAACACCATTGACATAGCATACTACCATTTCATTTGGCATCACTGACATTGCATTCATATGGTTCAAATCATATCAATGTCAAACAAGAGACAGGGAGATTGGGAAGACTCCTCAGTGACATTGAATTTATGCTACCACACAGTATATTAGATGTGTTGTTTTGTGATTTGTCTGGACAGTACTCAGTGTATTGCTGTCCCCCGAGCAAGGCATTCCAGTTTGCCGAACCTAGGATCCTTGTTGAGACCTGCAATCACAGTTTTATTCAATCAACGCTGTCTGTGGCTGATTAAGGACATCTCTCTTGCCTTTGTTTTGTTCAAATCGTACCTAAACAATTGTCACCATATTCCCAAGCAACAAGATCAATTCACTGCCCCTTTCATCTTGACATGTGAGGTACCCCAAGGATCCATTTTTGCTCCATCCTCTTCAATATTTTTATGGCATCCCTACTCACGCTTGCACAATCCATCAGATTCACAACCTACATTTACGCAGATGACATCCAACTTTTCTACCCTATTGACTTTCAGACCCTCAAGAAATTCACCACATCAATCGACAACTAAACCTGATCTCAACATGGCTCCACACAAACCATCTGTCACTCAACCCTTAAAAGTCCAAAACCATGCTCTTCTCTACCAGTGATAATCAGAAACTTCATTCCGCATTGCTACTCTCCTACACACCAATCTCCCTCTCCCTCTAATAATTCTGGGTATTATGTTTGACCAAAAACTATCTTTTCAACCACAAATCTCATCAACCATACAACGCTGTTTTTACAAACTATGTCTAATATGCTCTACATCCCATCTCATACTTCCTTCTACTGTTAATATTCTAGTTCACCCGCTAGTAATTAGCACACTGGACTATTGCAGCTCCCTATATTATGGCATCAGTATCAAAGACCTTCAATGCCTACAACTTCTTCAAAATGCATCCATAAAATTAAATCACTGGCAAACATACATTTGATCACGTTACCCCACTTCTCAAATCTACTCATTGGTTGTCCATCAGACATCACTTGACATATAAGATCTTGCTTTTGGTCTTTAAAACACGCACAGTTCAATTTCCCTCTTGATAACTTACCTATCACACATCCTTCACTCCCTCCAGCAAAATCTCCTCACAGTCCTTCCTGTCACTTATACATCCACCTGAGATAGTATCTTTTTAAGTTATTGCCCCAATGCTCTGGAATGCTCTCCCAAATCACATAAGACTTGAACTTAACCTCGTACACTTCAAAACTCTTCTGAAAACCTTCCTAGTTTCTGACGCCTTCAACTGACTCCTCCTTCCAGGTCCTCATCACCTCTTCTGTGCGGGGCACCTCTTCTGTGTTCCTACTTTTCCTACTCATTCCTACCTTCTCTAATACTGAAATATGTAGTTCCCACTCCTTTCACTTTTCTTTCTCTTCTTCAGTTGTAAAATGCATTGATGTTTCCTACCTATATCAAAAGTATAATAAACTTGTATATCAAAGGTATAATAAACTTGAAATCTGCCAATTAACACCAATTAATGCCAATTAGAACCAATTGGTTAAGGCCAACTAGCAACTCCTCTTATTCTATAACTAGCATGCACAATTTTACAGAATTAGGGGGATACTGCCTTTATAAAAATGTATAAAACATATATGCTAAAGTGAATTCACAACCAATGGCCTCTTTTACAAAGCCACACTAGTGGCTGTGCTGCACTAACGGTCTTGAAGCCCTGAAGCCCGCTAGCACGTCTTTGTAAAAGAGGCCACAAGTACCACATTCGTGAACTACCTTCCAAGGAGCATAATTCCAGATTTTTGACAATTTAGGGGCTCATTTTCAAAGCACTAAAGACATACAAAGTACCAATAATCTGAAAAATTCTGCTATTATCTTCAAAACACCAGAGACCAATAACTTGTATTTGTGAGTGTCGTGAAGTCTTTTCCAAAAGCAAATCAATCTCTTTCTCTCATTCTGATTTCCTTATTCTGATTCTCTGGAGCGATTTTCTATTAGCACCACAAAGAGAGGATGGATCCCTCCTTTCAGACTGACCTTCATGAACAAGGCTGAGCAAATTTCACTGGCGGTGAATATAGAAATATGTCATTCATTCCTACCTTACTGCTATATCTATTCAGAAAATTGCCTCTGCTTGTTTTTTTGTGTTATTTCCCTTGCTTTTCAAATCATGGGTCTTTTCTATTCCAAGGTAATTCAAGGACAGTGATAAACTGGGCTTCTTGTTTCAATGTATACCATACCATATCATATTGTTTCTTATACCCTGCAAATATCAACTGGGAATCATTGCGGCTTTCATAAGATTAATATGGTTAGCAACATAGACATTATGAATCATAGCAAGAATATAATGAAAACAGATGCATTTTTAGCACCTTCCTGAACTAAAGATAGGAGCAGGTCGGAAGGCAGTTCCACATTTTGCGGCTTTAAGTTATGCAGTGAATGACTTTAAATACTTTTCTCCATTATAGGTTTTCCTGACAGAATACTCTGGTCCACTGATAATCTACTTGCTTTTCTATGCTCGTCTAGCAAGTATTTATGACACAGAAGAAAGCAACGAAAACATCCGCCATCCGGTGGTGCAGTAAGTAATCAACTCTATATTTTATTTGACAAGTATGAAATGAATTATTCTCAAAACTGATGATGCTTTTAAAATGTGAGGAAAAAAAAAGAATGAGTGATCCCTCGACCAACTTTAGCATTTTAATCCTCACCATCAACTGTCCTAGGGAACTGTAAAACAAACATGTATACAAAATAAATTCTAGAAGGAATGCATTATACAGTGTTCCCCTGGTCATTCGCGGTCGGAGATTCGCGGTCCCAGTCATTCGTGGTATTTTCCGACCGCGACCACTGACCAGAAGAGGAAACCTGGAGAGGCAGGAGAGAGCAGCCGGAGCACCGGAAAATGAAGGAAATCACTCGCTGTATGCTCCAACCGCTTCTTCCTGCATTAAAGTCGGGCCTTACCAATCAGGAGCTGCGTGTCAAAGTAGCTCCTGATTGGTAAGGCCCGACTTTAATGCAGGAAGAGGTGGTCGGAGTATACAGCGAGTGATTTCCTTCACTCGCCGGTGCTCCGGCTGCTCTCTCCTGCCTCTCCCGCTGCCCTCTTCAGTCTCCCCCACGAAAAACCGTATTCGCAGTTTCTCAAGATTCATGGGGGTTCCTGGAATGGAACCCCCATGAATTTCATGGGAGTACTGTACTTATCAAGTGATATGTTTTTGTTTCTCATAGTTACAGATAAAAATGGAAAATACACAGTAACAGTAAATGATGGAAGAAACACCCTCATGGTCCATCCAGTCTGTCCCAGCCTACCACTCCATGTAGACCCACGTTTAAATGCTGGTTGTGAAGTCATTACCATGCTAACCATATGTAGGCAGCCAAACATGATGGGGATGATAAGTTGAATACTGTCAGCAGTATACCACATATGGAGAAATTAGGTTCTTACCTGCTAATTTACTTTCTTTTAGCTTCTCCAGACCAGTAGAGGTTAACTTTACGAATGGGTATATATCTAATCATGACCAGCAGGTGGAGACTGAAAACAAAACTTTGGGACAGTATATCCTAGCCCCTCCTCTCTATTTCCCTCAGTCTGCCGAATAGCCAAGCAGAACCAAGAACTGGAAAACAACAGAGAGAAAAAACAATACTCCGAAAGGAGTAACAAATAACATACCCAAAATGCTGTTGGAAAATGCAGAGGAGAAATTCCCTAAGGAAGAATGTCCCCACAGCTCGCCAGCTAAGCCAGCCGAGCCACAGCCGCTGTTCTTCAATTCTCCCCGGCCCTAGAAAAATACTAGAACCCGCAGCAAAAACCAAAAACTGCCCGCGCAACAGCCCCAACAACAACAACAACAGACAGGGTGGGGACCTCTACTGGTCTGGAGAAGCTAAAAGAAAGTAAATTAGCAGGTAAGAACCTAATTTCTCCTTCTTTAGCACTCTCCAGACCAGTAGAGGTTAACTTTACGAATGGGACGTACCAAAGCAGTCCCTCTCACGGGCGGGACCCCCGAAGGGCCGATACCAGAACACGCTCACCGAACACCGCGTCCCGACGCGCCTGAACATCTACCCGATAATGTCTAACAAATGAATGCAAGGAGGACCAAACCGCAGCCTTACAAATATCCACCGGAGGCACGAGCGACGACTCAGCCCAAGAAGCCGCCTGACCCCGAGTGGAATGAGCCTTGAGAAACACCGGAACAGGCTGCTGTTTCAGAAGATAAGCGGAAGCAATCGTCTCCTTGATCCAGCGCGCAATAGTAGCCTTAGAAGCGCCAGCTCCCCGACGAGGACCCGCCAGGAGGACAAAGAGATGATCGGACTTCCGGAATTCCTGGGTCCGCTGCACATAAGAGCGAAGGACCCGACCGACATCCAACTTGCGCAGCTGCCGTTGCTCAGAAGAGCCCTCCCGACCACCCAAGACCGGGAGAACCACCGATTGATTGACATGAAAAGGAGAAACAACCTTCGGCAGAAAGGAAGGAACAGGCCGCAAGACGACCCGCTCCCTAGAAAACTCCAAGAAGGGAGCCCTACAAGAGAAAGCCTGCAGCTCCGAAACACGCCTAGCAGAAGTAATGGCCACCAAAAAGACCGCCTTCAAAGTAAGGTCCTTCAAAGAACAGTCGTCCAAGGGCTCGAAAGGCGGATGCACCAAAACAGAGAGAACCAGATTAAGATCCCAAGAGGGAACCGAGGGCCGTAGGGGAGGCCTAAGCAACTTGGCCGCCCGCAAAAACCGAATCACATCAGGAAGAGCCGATAAACGCTGACCTGACACCAACCCTCGAAAAGCCGACAGGGCCGCAAGATGAACCCGGAGAGAAGACCAAGCCAGGCCTCTATCCAGGCCATCCTGCAAGAACTCCAGAATGTTAGGCAGAGAAGCGCGAAAAGAGGTCACTCCCCGCGCCCGACACCATTCCTCAAAGAGACGCCAAACCCGCACATAAGCCCGAGAGGTAGAAAGCCTCCGGGACCCCAACAGTGTAGAGATCACCTTGTCAGAATATCCCTTCTTGCTAAGGCGACCCCTTTCAAGAGCCACGCCGTAAGACAGAAGGGAGACGGGTCAAACATGGGAATGGGACCCTGCATCAGGAGGTCGTCCGAGAGAGGCAGAGGAAGAGGATCCGCTACCAGGTGCCTCACCAGATCCGCATACCACGGACGGCGAGGCCAATCCGGCGCCACCAGCACCACCAAACCCGGATGATGAACAATGCGAAGAAGCACTCTGCCCACCAGCGGCCAAGGAGGGAACACATACAACAGCCCCTCCGTTGGCCACTGCTGGACCAGAGCATCCAGACCCTCGGCCAGACCGTCCCTGCGACGACTGAAGAAGCGGGGCACTTTGGCGTTGCCACCCGTGGCCATCAGGTCCATCAGGGGCTGCCCCCAAGCCTGCACTATCAACTGAAACGCCTCGGCGCCGAGACACCACTCTCCTGGATCTAGGAAGTGACGACTGAGGAAGTCTGCCTGAACATTTTCTACTCCGGCTATATGAGAGGCCGAGAGGTCCAGCAGATGGGATTCCGCCCAAACCATGAGCAGAGCCGCCTCCTGCGCCACCTGAGTGCTCTTGGTGCCCCCCTGACGATTGACATAAGCCACCGCCGTGGCATTGTCCGACAGCACTCCGACCGACTTGCCCAGCAACAGGGAGTGGAAAGCCAACAGCGCCAGATGGACCGCTCTGGTCTCCAACACGTTGATCGACCAGGCGGCCTCCTCCGCGGACCAGGTGCCCTGAGCTGAGTGACCCAAACACTGAGCCCCCCAACCCAGGAGACTCGCATCCGTCAAGAGCACCGTCCACTGCGGGAGATCCAGACCCACCCCCTGAACTAGCTGAGGGGTCTGGAGCCACCAACGCAGACTGCAGCGCGCCAAGCCTCGCAGGGGAACCGGAACATCCATCCCGTGCCTCTGGGGAGACCACCTCCGGAGCAGAGCATACTGGAGAGGACGCATGTGGGCCCGCGCCCACCTCACCACGTCCAGGGACGCCGCCATCGACCCCAAGACCTGAAGGAAATCTCGCGCCCGAGGACACCGGGACGCCAAAAGCAGGCGAATCTGAGATTGCAATTTGCTCACCCGGCCCTCTGGAAGGAAGACCTTCCCCAAGGAGGTGTCGAACAGCACCCCTAGGTACTCCAGACGCTGAGCCGGGACCAACCGACTCTTGGAAAGGTTGACCACCCAGCCCAGCGACCGGAGAAACTCCACCACCCGAGCAGTAACCCGGGAGCTTTCCTGCAACGACTTTGCCCGAATTAACCAGTCGTCCACGTAGGGGTGTACTAGGATGCCCTCCGACCGCAAGGCCGCCGCGACGACCACCATCACCTTGGTGAACGTCCGAGGAGCCGTGGCCAGCCCAAAGGGAAGCGCACAGAACTGAAAGTGCCGACCCAAGATCGCAAAGCGCAGGAAACGCTGATGAGAGGCCCGAATGGGAACATGCAAGTAGGCCTCTGTCAGATCGAGAGAAGTGAGAAACTCCCCCGGCTGAACCGCCAGAATGACCGACCGCAGAGTTTCCATACGGAAAGAGGGAATCTTGAGAGCCCTGTTGACCCCTTTCAAATCGAGGATGGGCCGAAAGGTCCCCTCCTTCTTGGGCACCACAAAGTAAATGGAGTACCTGCCCGTGCCCCACTCCAGAGGGGGCACCGGAACAACTGCCCTGAGATCTAGCAAGCGCTGAAGGGTCTGGCGAAAAGCCTGCGTCTTCCCCGGAGTCTGACATGGAGAAGCGAGGAAAAAATCCGGCAGAGAGCGGGCGAACTCCAGGGCATAACCGTCCCGCACCACCTCCAGGACCCACTGATCGGACGTGATCTCGGCCCATTTGGGGAAAAATTCGCGCAGCCGGGCCCCCACCGGAACCAAAGGGGGCGCCGGCAAGGCGTCATTGTGCAGGACGGGAAGCGGGGGAACCGGCGGAGGGATTCCCTGCCCCCCGACGGGCCCCCCGAAAGGGCTGCATGCGCTGGAAGAACCGACCCCGGGAAAATCCCGGAGACTGGAAAGAAGCAGCCCCACGCCCAGGGCGATACTTGCGAAAGTCCCGCAAACGCCCCCGGGCCGCACCCCCCCGAGACGCCGGGCGGGCACGGTCCTCCGGCAGACGGGGAACTTTCGAGTCCGACAGAGTCTGAATCAACTTATCCAAGTCCTCTCCAAACAAAAACGACCCCGAAAGGGAAATTTAGTAAGCTTAGCTTTGGACGCAGCATCCGCTGCCCAAGCGCGCAGCCACAACACACGCCTTGCGGCCACGCCAAAAGCCATAGACTTAGCCGAGATCCGCACCAAGTCATATAGAGCATCTGAGAGGAATGAGGCCGCCATCTCAATCTTCGCTACCTCCTGATCCACCAGAGACCAGTCGTCAGACTCTCGATCCAAGACCCGCTCCGCCCACCGAAACACGGCGCGAGCGACCAGTCCCCCACAAATAGCCGCCTGGACCCCAAAGGCAGAGACCTGAAAATTTTGCTTAAGGATGCTCTCCAATTTGCGCTCCTCAGGGTCCCGCAAGGCAGAACCGCCCTCAACAGGCACGGTATGCCGCTTGGAAATTGCCGAGACCACCGCATCCACGACAGGCGAAGCTAACGTAGCCCGATCCCCTTCAGGAATGGGATACAGGCGAGCCATGCTGCGCGCCAGCCGAAACGGCGTCTCCGGCGTTTTCCACTGCTCCAGAATAATATCCCGAATATCCTGATGCATAGGAAAAGAGCGGGAAACGGAACGGATCCCCCGTAACAGGGGGTCCCCCAAACGCGGAGTCTCCGGCGGCGCGTCCTCAAAACGCAAAACCGAAGAAACCTGCTGAATAAGGTCAGGCAGCTCATCTTTCTGAAAAAGGCGCACCACGGACGCCTCGTCACTGGAGAACGGGAAATCCGACAACCCGCCGCCAGCTTCCGTCCCCTCCAGAGAGTCCTGGAACTCCTCAGAAGGGTCCAGGTCCTCCTCCAGACCGACCCGTTCCTCCGACCACAAATTCTCATCCCACGACACCCGCGGACGCTTGGACAAGGGAGGCGGCGGAGGGGACGTCACGCCAGACGAAAGAGGCAAAGCCGCAGGGAGCGCGGAGGAAAACCCACCCCCCGAAACCCCCTGGGCGCAACCGGGACCCCCAGCCGCCTGAAAATAGGCTCTGCATAAAGAAAAGAAAAATTCAGGAGAAAAACCCCCCGAGGGTCCCAAGGGACTCCCTGCCACAGCAGGGGACCCAGCAGAACCTTGCCCCTGCATAGTCAAAACAGGGGGAAGGTCACCTGAGGTGGAAGACAAAATGGAGGGGCCAGACAGAGAAGATGGCGGTTTTCCCGCCAAAAAAGCTCCCTCCATAGCCTGAAGCGGCTGAGAGACCTGAATAGTCTCAGCCGCTAAAGCAGGCAAGCCGGCATCAGCTGTTAAAAAATCAGCTGAGAGGGAATCCTCTAAAACCCGACCGTCGGCGGTTTGGGGAATCCCTCCGTGGGCGGACGGAGAAGACCGGGCTTCCCCACCGTTCCCTGCCGACTCGCGAGGCACCATCGGCGGGGAGCTCTGGGCGCCTGCAGCCGCTGCCGACGGAGCTCCTCCACCGCACCGGCCTGAACACCGCTTGCACAGGCCGGCCGCGAGTGCCTCGCGTCTGGAGCACAATGAGCACTTTTTCCCTTTAGAAGTGCTCATTGCTCCATACGCGACCTAGCTGCAAAAAAGTGCCGGTTAGTTGAAAAAATACAGTAAAATACAGTTTTCTTAAAGGGATACAACCCTCCAGACCAGCACTACCTCAGGATTTTTTTTTTTTTTTTTTTTTACAGAACAGACTCCACAGGCTCTCGAAGCAATATGCCTTGCTTGATTTAGGGGGCAAGGCTTACTGCTGAGGCTCCTCTAAAAAAATATGGGGAGGTGGAGGAAGTGGGGGGAGGGACCCCGCTCGTGACCCGCCGGGTTTGACACCCCCGAGGTCGGACGAACCCCCAAACAGAGTCCGCCCAAGCTCCGTCCGGCTAAAAACAGGGACAATAAACCCCCTAAACAAATTCCAACAGCCCTACCAAGGGAGATGGGTACAGATCACTCAACACCTGCTGGAGACTGAAAGAAGACAGACTGAGGGAAATAGAGAGGAGGGGCTAGGATATACTGTCCCAAAGTTTTGTTTTCAGTCTCCACCTGCTGGTCATGATTAGATATATACCCATTCGTAAAGTTAACCTCTACTGGTCTGGAGAGTGCTAAAGAACAGTGAAAATGCCTTCCCCTCCCTCCTAAGATGCACAGTCCTCCCACTCACAGTATGTGCTGATAAAATAATCCCCCACTATCAAATGAACATAACAAAATGAATGATATCTGATTGATGTAATGATGGAAAAAAAAAAAAGACCTCAAATACCCCGTGTCAAAAATAAACCACCTCCTTTACTAAGGCGTAGCGCGGATTTTAGCACCGGTAGCGGCGGTAACTGCTCCGACGCTCATAGGAATTCTATATGCGTCGGAGCAATTACTGCCACTGCCAGTGCTAAAACCCATGTTACGCCTTAGTAAAGGAGGGGGAAAGTTTTGCAGACACTCATTTGGGGCAAAAGGTACTATCACTGGTCAAAAAATCAAATTATCAACAGATAAGTGTGAAAAAAATAAATTCAAATTTAGTGCTCTAATTATTTATAAATATTTTTTTCAATGCACAACTATTTTTAATTTTTTAGCATATGATTCTCTTATTCCCTTTGTAGCGACTGAATTAATCACCACAGCGCTAATAGACAGATGAGTGAAAAATGCTGACTGGCAACCTTTTTTTTTTTTTTTTAATTCTTTATTCATTTTCAAAAATACATTAAGTGTTAAATATATTCATTCATATTAACAATAAATACATCACTTACAAACAATCATTGATATATTTCATAAATTTTTATCCCTTCCCCTTTCCCATCCCTCCCTCCCAACCTTAACGTGAAGCACAATAAGCAGATTGATGATTAGCTATTAGAATAACGATAGCCACTTGATGGTGAAGTCCACACAGCACAATTTAGACAAAATTGAAATGCACTTATCTTTTTCCAACGGTGGTCTAACCGTTTCACACCAGCATTTATATTTGTATCTTGCATAAATGTAGAACACTTGATTAAAAAAAAAAAAAGCATTGGCATATGTTTAACTGCACTATGTGGGACTTGGGCAGAACCTAGATCAATGTGCATATGCTCCATTTCAGAAAGGAATATCTTTAATTTATCAATGTTCAGCCTTACAATTGCTCTCAGGCACATATAGGCTTTTAAAAAATGCTCATTTTGATCAGTCTATACAGAAAGAATTAAGGTGTATCTGCTCTTTAATCCTCCAGTGTCCGCTCCCCCTCAAAATTGAAAGTACAGAAGAATTGCGGGCTCTCTACTTAGGAATATTTAATACATGCAAATTTTGGGATAAGTAGAAGGGGGGATGATATATGTATTTGTCATAGAATATAATTCTGATTGAATTTAAGTGCTGTAATATTGGGACTCATACATTAGCCATTCCAAAATACATTTACATCTCAATAATAAATTATGACATCGTTCAGTTGGGCAAATATTGGCCGCAGCTTTATTTCATATTATATTTCCAAACATTAATTTTCAAAACTTTTATAAACATAAGCACATTTAACTATTTAGGATTTACCTCCAAGAGCTGCTCAGTATTGACACTAGCTCCCTTATCCCAAACTTTCCCTTAACTCCTGGTGACTTATGGTGTCATCAAGCCACCTCAACTTGTGGCGGTGTCTCTCACAAGGACATATTTATAATTCACCATCATAGGTCTTCCAATTCAATTTTGCCTCTAATAAAGGCTCTGCCCTTAGGCCCCCCTACCTACTAGCTGCGACCAACCCCCCCCCCAAATCCTGCCCATCATTCACCCCTCATCTCATTACATCCTGAAGTGGTGGGAGGGAGGGAAACTCAAAATCCCTATACTCTCCTCTCCTGCTCTGCTAACCCATGATTCTTTACTTTTTTTTTTAACCCGCCAATTTCTTACATTCTTTCCCTCTGTAAAGTTCCACCCCTTTTTCTTTCTTACCCAATCCCAAACTCTTACCACCCTCCAATCAAATCATTCCCTTGTTACTATCCCCTCACTCTTTTTCACCTTTTCCCCCTCCCTCCTATTCCAACTCTTTTGCTAATCAAATTGCAGACTTTGATGTCACCAATGTTAGTGGCCACTCAGCTTCACTGTATGGCCTTTTTAAAGTGTAAATGATTGTATAATATGTTGCACTTATTTTTGGCTTTAAAATGAACAAAGATTTATCCCCCAAAAAAGAGGAATGTAGGATTCTAAAATGGCAGAGATACGCATCTAAGTGCAAACACTTCCATGTGAAAGTGTCATCACTTACCCCCCTCTTCTATTAAACTGCGCTAGCAGTTTTTAGCGCAGAGATCCACGCTGAATGGCCCGCGCTGCTCCTGATGTTCATAGGAACTCTATGAGTATCAGGAGCAGTGCGGGCCATTCAAAGCAGCTCTCCGCACTAAAAATTGCTAGCGCAGTTTAATAGATGAGGCCCTTAGCCTATGTTATTTGCTAAGCTCCCCATGCTGTTTCCATGTTGTCAGTTTTAAAATGGACACCCCTGTCATGAGCACTCATAACATATACTTGCATTTCTGTATGTACTTTAGTAAAGGCTCCTTTGGCAGATCCTTATCTAAAATATTACAGTTACAGTTAGTTTATTTGATATACCGCATTTCTTAACAATTGTAGTCCAGTATATTTCTGCATCTCGATGGCCACGAATTTGGACTTGGAGGTTGAAATGTACAGCGTCAGCATCTATGAGACAAACATGTTTTTTTCTGTTACATAGATCTTTTATGACCCCTGGTAGGTTGCACAAGTTAGATAGTACCATATCTAATAGATGCTGGCACTGTCATTTAGACATCGGGACACTGGATCATCTGTTGTTCTATTGTCCTTTGATGCTTAGCTTTTGGAGGTCAATATGGGGTAGAATTAATAACATTTTGGAATCATCAATTCCTCTAACATATGAGGCTGTCATTTGTGGTACAATATTACATGTTAAGCCCTCTACAGATCAATATAGAGGCCATCTTTTCCTTATAATGACTGGGATAGCCATCCAGATGATCACCTAAAATTGGAAGAACTGTGATCATTTAAATTTATTGTTCTGGTGGGCAAGTCTTTGATCCAGTTATAAATTTGAAAGGATGAACGCTGATAGTTCGGGACATAGAAATATGTTTAATTTTTTTTTTGTTTTATAAACTTTATTGAATTTAAAATAATGGCAGCGCATTACAGAAATTATAACATGAAAAACTTGCATAAAATGCACCTTAATAGACAAAATATAATGATACAACCATTTCCCCCCTATCATTCAACTATTAATACCTTAAATCCTATTTTTATTACAAAAATATACTACTCTACTTAAACCTTCAAAATTTCCCTCCCTCCCCTCCCCCCACCCTGGATGTGTAAGGAAATTTAAAAAAAACACCCAAAATTACAATATCCTTATTATTTATGAACAAATGCAGTCAATGGGCTCCATATTTTATTAAATATATTATTTGATATGGGGCCTATTGACATCTTATGTTACATCTTTGTAATTGATTATTGATGTGAATTAGTTTTTGTTTATTTAGGTACATATCCAGGGAAGGGTTGGGGGGATTATTTCTGTCTCAGGTTGGTCCTAGGGTACTTACATTTGGGGGTGGGTGATTAGATGAGAAGTTATGTTTTGTGTTTATTGAATAATCATGGGGTGGGTGGGTGGAAAATGTTTGATTAAAAACATGTGAAAGTTGAATGTATTATTACATGTTACATTTATTGTATTGTATTATTGAGGTTTTAAAAAATCAATAAAGAATTTTAAAAAAAACCCAACAAAAACCAATTGTTGTCAAATCAAGGCAGTTAACAAAGTTAAAACAATGGATACAAGATTTAAAAAAAAAAAAAGACAGGGGTAAGACCGATACTGTAAACAAACTGGGACAAAAGCATATTCGGGGAAGCGATGAGTTACAATATGTATAAGGGAAAGGGGAAATTGATAAAATAATAATACTACCAGAACCATACATATTACAACCTGGATATACAGCACAAGAACAACAAAACAAGGATCCAACATAGAAAACAGTATAAGTAAAGGACTTTGTCTTACATATGCAAAATGCTCAGCATGACCATGTTCATGTTTTAAAAATTCTTCAAGAGGGATACAGGAAAATCAGAGTTCATGTAAAAAACCTAGATTTCAGTAAGTAAACAGGAGGTTAAATCTGTCAGTAAGAACAAGCATTCTCAAAAGAGACTCTTTAGGGCTGCACAAAATAGCTAACTTTGCCGCCATCCAAACTGCTTCAAGCATCAAAGTTGTAGCTCTCGTAATGCTGTCTACAGTGTGTTGGATCCTCCTCTTTGGCGGTGGTCTTCTGATGTGGATGCCTAATTCTTTGTTTTACTTGACCTAATATTTCAATTCTGATGTCTATGCTGTATCTAAAACAGCATTCATATGTTGTGAAATGGGGTATTTGACGGAACAGGGGTATTCAACAGTTTTTTAGGATGGCTTAAGACACGTGTCAAACACAAGGCTGAATCTGGCCCACCTGGCCTTTTTATGTGGCCCGCGGCAACGTTCCCAATCTTCCCCTTCTGGGCCCAGCATGTCCTCTCCTCCATGCTGGTCTGATGCCAACACCGCCATGCCAGAAGGTCCGCCGGCCTCGGCAGCGACTCAGCAGTGCTGTTCGTGATCCCCCTCCTGTTCTCCATCCGCCGCGGTCTACCCGGGCGGAAACAGGAAGTTGCGCATCATTGGAGACAGACAGTGGCAGGCAAAAATCAGGAGGAGGAGCCACGCACAACACTTCCGAATTGCCGAGGCTGGCAGATTCCCTGGCCCGGCAGCAACATTGGGAAAGGCACGACAGGCTGTGAAGAGAGCGAGATGAAGGGGAGAGGTTGGACCTGGGGTAGTGAGGAGAAAGAGGGAGAACCATTAGGAAAAGAAAGGGAGAAATTGTGGACCTGGGGGGAGGGAGGCAGGCAAGCAGTCAGGGGGAGAAGAGGGATGGGGACAGTTTGGAAGAGAAAGGGAGAGAAGTTGAATCTGGAGATGAAGGGGATGGAGAAATGTTAGGCCTGGGGGTGGAAAGGAGAGAGAGAGAGATGCAGCATCTCTTTTTTTTTTTTCCTTCCATCTCATTATTCAGCATCAAGGGGGGAGGGAAGAAGAACAACAGTAAAGAGAGGGAGCAAAATGTTGGATCGAGAGGAGGAGAGATAGAAGGAAATAGGAGGCTTGGAAAGGAGTGAGATGGGAAATGGGAAAGCTACAGAATAAGAGAAGATGGAAAATTGATAGGTAGCTGAAAATTTAAAAAGGAGAAGGATGAGAAAGGGCAAGATTTGAGTGGACAGAGGCAGAAAAGAAAAAAGAAGAAAAGTTGAAAGGGAAAAATCAATATGTTGGAGACAGGGACTGGAGAAAGAGAGAAGAAGAGAAAAAAAATGGACAGCAGACACTGGAAAGAGAATTAGAAGATAGAGAAAATCAGAAAGAGAAACTGGGACCAAACGCAAAATGACCAGACAACAAAAGGTAGAAAAAATAATTTTATTTTCAATTTTGTGATTACAATATGTCAGATTTGAAATATGTATCCTGCCAGAGCTGGTATTAGACAGCAAGCGTGAGCTAGGACCTAAAAGAGAGGAAAAGTCTTTTTTATTTATTTTGTAGCTGGCGTGGGGTTGGAGAGGTTGCATCCCTATACTTCTACTGACTAACCCCCTCCTTTGCTGGCGTGCCGCATGGGTTTTGGCACCGGCAATTGATCCGACACTCACAGAAGTCCTGTGAGCATCAGAGCCGCCACTGGCGCTTGGGCCCACACTGCGCGACAACAAAGGAGGGGGCAAGTATCTTAATAAAAATCTGACCCACGACTTAGCCTTTCGGCCCCTTATGTGATTTGAGTTTGACACCCCTGGCTTAAGACAATGGTCTCCAACCTCTTTCATGTAAAAGACCACAGTACGAATATAAGAAAGCTCCGAGGGCCACCAAAAGATTTCAAACTTATGCATACTACTAAGTTTTCAAGCTGCTTTGACCTTGCTTGTTCAGACTGGGTTTTAAACATTACAAATTAATGCTAATATTGATTCTACAACAAGGATATATTTCACCAAAGAAACTCACTTTATTTTTGATTGCCAACAATAGAAAATTCCAAAAATGAGACACCTAACACTTGAGAGATTTTTCTGCAGTTTTGCATTGAATACCACTGAATTAAAAGGAAAGACCTTAGATATTAATGAACATGTTCTACTTGGCCATGAAACAGCCCAATTCTGTTATTGGCGTGAAGGAGTAGCCTAGTGGTTAATGCAGTGGCCTGTAAACCTAGAGAACTGGGTTCAATTCCCACTGCAGTTTCTTGTGACTATGGGAAAGTCACTTAATCCTCCATTTCTCTTAAATTGTGTTTTAATAAGAAACTTGAACTGTGATCATTGCACTATACCTAGAGCTCCTTTTACTAAGCTGTGGTAGTGTTAGCGTGCGCTGAAGATTTGCACGCGCTGCCCCCTGCGCTATGTGGAAAAACTAACGCCAGCTCAATGGAGGCATTAGCGTCTAGCACGCACGCTAAAACCGCTAGTGCAGCTTAGTAAAAGGAGCCCTTAGTGAAGATTGACAACATATAACTTCCTCCAACTTTTGATGTTATTTTTAGTGGATTAAGCTATTACATGATTGCACTGTAATTGAAAGTATTTTGTAATTGTACTGTCTTTGAACTATGGTGAATGTTTCAATTGTTAACCGCTTAGTCATAAGCAGTCTAGAAATTTTGGAAATAAATAAATGGAAATAAATAAATTGTCCAAAATACACAATAATGTACCTATATATAAGATGGGGCTTGTCTTTCAAATAGAAAAGGGAGCAGATGGATATTTTTCTCACCAATCCCTTCCAATTCACCATTTTCAAACCCATTTTCTAGTCAGATTTCTGTGGTGGTTGATTGCAGTGCATCTGAATCTGAAGAGGACATGTTGGAGGCATGGTTTAGGTGGTAGATGGACAGATTTATGATTTGGATGTTTTTCTGCAACAATCAACTATTAAAAAAAAAAAAAAGAAAAGCCCAGGGCACAATTTGGATGTTTGAGGCTAGACCTCTTATCAATAAATAAGTGCAAAAAAGGTGCCTAAACTGACCAGATAAGTACCACTGTAGCGATGAAGGCATGACCCCCCCCCAACTACCTCCCCCCCAGTGGTCACTGACCCTCTCCCACCCCCCAAAGATGTGAGTGAAAACAGTACATACTAGCCTGTTTGATAGCTTCAGATGTCATGGCCATTCCAAGTAGAGCAGCATGCAAATGTCTGGAGTAGCCTAGTGGGTGGTGTAGTAAACCATAGAGATGATGATGACTCAGGCTCATATCCCATTCTAACTAATACACTTATGGTTGACTATGTGAGGCTTCCAAAATCCACCCATATTGTGTTGTACCAGCAGGCAAAAGGGCTATTGGTGTGGTGTATAGTTGGGTCCAGTAGGTTGTAAGTAGGTTTTGGAGGGTTCACTGTAAGGGGCTTATAGTGAGATGTGTACTTGAACCATTTTTTTTTGTGAAGTTCACTGCAGTGCTCCTACGGGTGCCCCACTGTTCTATTAGGATGTCTGTGTGTCTCCTCTACTAGAAATGCTGTTCCCTCCAATATTCCAAATGGCTAATTTTGTGTGTTTTTCTTATGGATGCATTTTTTTAAGTAGTTCAAAAAGACACATTGAAAACAAGCATATCAAAGAAATGGCCATTTTTGAAACAAAATAAGACTTTTTCTGTTTTGAAGATAGTTATGTTAGGTACTGGATTTTTGTGCATATTCTAGATTTGGACATCATATAAAAAATGCCCCTCTATGTAAATCACTTTGATTGTAACCACAGAAAGGTAGTATATCAAGCCCCATTCCCTTTCCTCTCCCTATGTTATCTATTCCTCAGAGTCTTGAAATTAAGTATACGCTCCCCCCTCCATATTTTGATTATTTGCAATTTTTATCTCCCTCCTGTACCTTACTACAACTTACTTTTAAAGCCTCCACAACTTATTAAGGCCGATTCTGACCCACCCACCAACCCTCCCATCTCCTGGACCTCTCCAAAGCTGACTTTTTTTAAAGTCTGGTGGTCTAGTTTTGAAGCGGGCAGGAACAATCTTCCTATGCTCCTACCCTGTGCAGAGCCACAAAAAAAAAATGGCTGTCATTAGTTCCCACTGTAGTCTTGCGAAACCACGAGAACTCAAGGCAGCCATTTTTGTTCATGGCTCTGCAAGGGGCAGAAGCGTAGAAAGACCGCTCCTGCCCTGCTTCACCGCTAGACCACCAGGCTTTAAAAAGTAAATTGGGGAGAGGTCCAGGAGGCAGGAGAGAGGTGGGGTTGGGTCAGAGTCATTCCTAAAGTTATTCACAAATGTTTCTTATTTACAGGCCGGTTTTATCCTAACTCCTGCGAAAATAGAGGGGAGAGTATATGTATTCTTGCCCATGACTAGCATATATCTAGAAGGGTTCTTGCTAGAACCATGCAGTTCTCATAATAATTTTTGGGAACAATTTTAATCACTTATTTTCTTTCTTTTCTTTTCTTTCATTTAACTTTACACTACTGTATGTTTTATTGCTCTATTACATGGCATGAGAAAAAAAGGTGACATAGTAACTTAGTAACATAGTAGATGACGGCAGATAAAGACCCGAATGGTCCATCCAGTCTGCCCAACCTGATTCAATTCAATTCATGACCTTTAGCTCTTTACAAATCACTAGTTATGTTTTGTGATATGAAGTTTATTTTTACAGATTAGTGTCACATTCTCTAGAACAGTGTTTTTCAACCTTTTTTGGGCAAAGGCACACTTGTTTCATGAAAAAAATCACGAGGCACACCACCATTAGAAAATGTTAAAAAATTTAACTCTCTGCCTATATTGACTATATATAAAGTAATTCTCTTGAATAGGAATCAAATAAACACAAAGAAAGTATTTTATAATTACTTTATTATGAAATAAAAATTATAAAAATTATAAAATACTTTATTCAGTGCGAAACCTGGGCCTGTTTGGCTGAACACAAAGCTGATATTCTGGCTGGAATCGAAGAAAGACACACACGTAGCTCTTCGTCAACAGCTCTCAGTCTCTCTCTGTATTTGCTTTTTATAGCATACAAAAATAGACAAATATACCCTCCATCCTTTTTATTAAACCACAATAGCAGTTTTTAGCGCAGGGAGCTGCGCTGAATGTCCAGCGCTGCTCTTGACGCTCATAGGCTCCCTGCGCTAAAAACCACTATTGCGGTTTAGTAAAAGGTGACCATATTGTAAAATATAGACAGCAGATATAAATTCAGAACTGTGCATAGTAAGTGAAGGGAAGTTTTCATCTCTGGGAATTTACCCAGTTAACTATTAAGTTATTTGGGCAAATTCCTTTGAAAACTGTGGTAATACTGCCTCCACTTTGCTAAATTTAAAATAAAATCATTTTTCCTACCTTGTCTGGTGATTTCTGGTTGCACTTTCTTCTTCTGACTGTGCATCCAATCTTTCTTCCCTTCTATCAGCCTGTATGCTTTCTCTCCTCCACACCTCATTCCCTCCCCCAACTTTTTCTTCCTCTCTCCCTGACCTTTCTTTCTTTTTTTCTGTTTCTCTTCTTTCCTTCTGTTTCCCTGCCTGCCCCCTTTCTTTCTTTCTCCCTGCCATTCCCCAAGCCACTGCCACTGCCGCTGCCATCGGGGAACAGGACCCACCAATGGATAACAGGCCCCAAAGCCGACGCCGACGCATGCTCTCCCTGACGTCAATTCTGCAATCGGAGAGGAAGTTCCGCCCAGCCAGGCAGCGATTGGCTGGCCCGAACTTCCTCTCCGACTGCAGAATTGACGTCGGGGAGAAGAAGACTTATCGGCTCGATAGATTAGATCGCCAAGACAAAGTGAGTCCTGGGTGATCGACTCACTTTGCCTTGGCGAGCTACTGGCGCCCCTGCCTCGGGCCCCCTGTCAGCTCCGGGCCCGGCGGCCCTGCGGCACACCAGGCAACATCTCGCGGCACACTAGTGTGCTGCGGAACAGCGGTTGAAAAACACTGCTCTAGAACACAACGTGATACTCATCTTTCTAATATCACATCCTCAGGCCATACATTCTACAAAACACGAGATTTAGAAGGGTAATGTGGTGAATAACAACATTATATTGGTGCTTGTATATTCTTACTCATTACATATACTCATGCCTTCTAAAAAATACCTTAATTTCACATTTTCAATGCTATCTATACACTTGCATGCACGGTATATAGTATTGTACAAATTTACTGATACTTTTTCAGTTACCCCAATTTTTCATGAGAGGGCTGGGCATTGTTTTGAAAAAAAAAAAAAATGAATAATAGAGTGAAACCTCCAGAATGTGGCAGCAAGACAAACATTTTCAGTAACAAGATATAAGAAAGCTTCACCTCTATATCTCAACGACAGTGGCTCCCCATAGAAGCAAGATGCATCTTTAAACTTTACTCACTGATATTACTGATCTTTCAGGGTGAATCCCCCGACTACTTAGCAAACTTAGAATTACCATTACATAGAAACTACAACCTGAGATTCCCTAACCCCAAGGGCATTAACTATTATACAATACTTTCAATAACCAGCAGCAAAATGGTGAAATTATCTCTCAACTATAAACCTCCCCCTCTATCAAACACTTCCACAAAGACTTGAAAACCTACTTATTCACGGATTACCTAACATAAGCAAAAGGACAACTATAACAACCCCGATCTCACACATAGTTATGGCACATTCCCTACATAAAAGTTTAACCCCTACGTATACGCCAAAAGTAATAATGTAATTTCTGGGTATGACCAGTTTTTTATACTTGTAAATCACATAGAACTCCTCATGGGGAAATTAGTGATGCACAAATACTCATGCCAATGTAACGTAATATAAAGATCCTTAAAGTATTTTCAAAATCAGAACAGATAGGTACTAACAATATAAATCTCCCGATATTGACAAAAGTTATTCTAGGACAAGGAGAAATTGAAGAACTAGACAAAAAAAAAAACCTGAAAATAGTAACACAAGAATGAGCAATGAAAAAAAAAAAGCCCCCACCCAGATCTACAGTACATTGAAGAGAAAATAAATAATGTGATAAAAAGGCAAAACATGTTGTGACAATATCAGAAATGAAGTTCCCGATTGAAATGCACAATTTATGTCTTTCATTTGCATACAACAATGAATCACAGTCAAAATGTAGAATCAAAAGGATGAAAGAGTACAAAAGCAGTCATAAAGGACAGAAACATGAATAAGTGGTTATGCATAGTGTAAGAGACTGGATTGTCCAAAATAAGTACAATTGAGAGAAAAAAAATTTCTTAATAACTAAGGGGCTCATAATCAAAACAAAAAAAGTCTAAATAGTGGCCTAAATGGGTACTTAGACAAACAAAAAGCCTGGTCGTCCAAGTACCCATAATCAAACCTGGTTTTAGACGTATCTAAAACCAGCTTAGGCCTTTTCCCTGCCTCTAAACGCATAGGGGGAAAGAGGCATTTTTAGAGGAGGGGAAAGGCGGGAGGTGGGCCGACCTAGACATAGGTGTACAGCAGGTATAACCAAAAGTTTAGGCAGGCTGACTAGTCAGCACTTATACGTTTTGACTTAGACCAAATCAAAACAGGTATAAGTGCCAAAAAAGTAGCCGCTGAGCTGATCGCGTTGCCGCGATGAGCTCAGCGGCCCTGGAAACCTGCCTACCACCACCATCAACAATCGCAGCAGGAGAGATGGCTCATCTATCCTGCCACAATAGCAATACCACCAAGTGCCACCAAACGTAGCATTTGGGATCGCTATCACGGCAGGAGAGATGAGCCATTTCTCCTGCCGTGATCCACCCCTCCTCCCGATCGGATCGGGCAGGAGGGAGCCCTAGCCCTCCTGCTCCAGTGACTACCCACCCACCCAACACAATTGGGGCAGGAGGGAGCTTAAGCCCTCCTGCCCCGGCAACTACCCAGCCACCGACTCGATCCGGGAAGAAGGGACCCCAAGTCCTCCTGCCCTAGCAACCCCCCCAATCCAATCCAGGCAGGAGGGAACCCAAGCTCTCCTGCCCCAGCGACCCCCCTAACTCAATCCGGGCAGGAGGGAGCCCAAATCCTCCTGCCCCAGCGAGTACCCACCCAGCCAACATGATTGGGGCAGGAAGGAGCCCAAGCCCTCCTGCCCCAGCAACTACCCACCAGCCAACTCGATACGGGAAGGAAGGAACCCAAGCCCTCCTGCCCCAGCGACCCCCCTGACTCGATCCAGGCAGGAGGGAGCCCAAGTCCTCCTGCCCCAGTGACTACCCACCCATCTGACACAATTGGGGCAGGAGGGAGCCCAAGCCCTCCTGCCTGCAACTACCCACCAGCTGACTTGATCTGGGAAGGAAGAAACCCAAGTCCTCCTGCCCCAGCGACCCCCCCCCCCTCTGATTCAATCTGGGTGGGAGGGAGCCTAAGCCCTCCTGTCCCGGCAAGTTCCCACTCGCTGACTCAATCCAGGCAGAAGGGAGCCCAAGTCCTCCTGCCCCGGTGACTGCCCACCCGCCTGACACAATTAGGGCAGGAGGGAGCCCAAGCCCTCCTGCCCCAGTGACAACCCCACCCCCCCACCTGACTCGATCCAATTGCAGCAATTTCAACTATCAACCTGAGCCATCCAATCCGAGGTTTCATTCAGGTCATTCGGAGCCATGGTTTGAAGCTCAAACATCCATCTAAGTTCTCTAAGATTCAGCGTGCATTCAGTAATACCTCCCTCCCACCCTACATTGATGACATCTAAAACTCTCCATATCAGGTCTGAAAGTTTATGACCACATAACTTCCAATGCTGAACAAGAGGGGACACTTCATTTTGAGTATGGACTCTAGATTTATGTTCTGTTAACCTAGTTTTGATTGCACAAATCGTGCGAACTATATATAATTTTGGACAGTGGCACTGAATAAGGTAAATGACATGATGAGAATTACAATTAGTTTGATGCCTGACATGATTTACTTTGCCAGTACTTGGATGATTCCATATCTCCCCTGGCTGCATGGTAGATGTAAACCTTGAATATGGGGTATTACCTCCCTTAAGATACTATGGCTTATACTTTCCCCAATGCTTCTTCTTCGTCTATATGAACATATCAGCTTTTCACTTATTGTGGTAATAGCAAGTTTTACAATGTGCCAATGTTTCAGCACAATCTGAGTAATTTTGTAGGTGTGAATGGAGTATTGCTGAACAAATGCTACTGTTTCCATGTTAGTACTTTCATGTGAATCATACTGGAGCAACAGTTCTCTCTGAGCATACTTAGCTCGCTTGTACACTTTCTGTACAGCATCACGTGGATATCCTTGATGGTAAAACCGCTTTTTCATATCCTTAATCTGAATCCGAAACGCCTCCACAGAATGGCATAGTCATCTCAAGCGGAAAAATTGGGACATATGTTTTGGACTTGTCCTCGCATTGCCCAGTTTTGGACCAGTTTAAGTAGCTTTATATCTTTTCTGTAGAGTCGGAGATAGACACCAAAGCCGTTTGGGTTTTATTCGATAGCTATTCCTAAACCTATAGGCATGTCAGTGTTTGTGGCAAGATCGATGATGATGGGAAAAAAGGCCATTCTGACTACTTGGCTTTCTGGGGATCATCCAACTTATAGTCAGTGGAGATCTTCTATGATTATACAAGCATCATTGGAACGTAGACAGTTTAGGGACCTTGACTCATCTCAAGGCCGGCGCTTCAGTCTCATTTGAGAAAAATTTTGGTTGGACCTTACCCTACATGCTCGAAGTCATCTTTTGAATGTTTGAATTTGTACTTCTTTAATAGAAATGTATGCGTTACTGTTTATTTTACCTGCAGGGATGGGAGGGAGGGGTCGGGGATGGATTGTTGACAAGTGGGTGTAAAGGAAAAAAGCAGTATTTTATTCTGTAGTGTTATTTGTTTATGCAATAAATATATTTGAATATAAAATTTTACATTACTGATTTATCAGATCCTTGAGATGTTCAGTCTAATTATTGTAAACTATATTGAGCCCTATTTTTTTTAGGAATGATATGGTATATAAGATAAAATATTAGATTATATGAGAATTCTTCAAAAAGTTTTTGCACTTTCATATTTTTGCGGGTGGGAGAAGTAGTAAGAGAGCATGTCATAGAATGTCATCTGGCATGTCAGTCAGGCAACAGGGTAATTATGTGGAAAAGTGATTTCATTTGGTTTTGAGATATTTAATAAATAGTGTTTAAAAAAAATAAAAGTGCAGAAACTTTTTTGAAAATACCTCATATTAGGAGTGCTGTGAAAAATAACTGACACACTAGGGGCTCCTTTTACTAAGGTGTGTTAGGGCCTTAATGCGCGGAATAGCGCACACTAAATTGCCGTGCGCGCTAGACCTTAACGCCAGCATTGAGCTGGTGTAATTCTAGAAGCGTACCGCGCGGTGTAGCATGCGGTAATTTTGTGCGTGTGCTAAAAACGCTAGCGCACCTTAGTAAAAGGAGCCCTAAGAGTGTCTCGAACTGAAGGGAACCACTGCCTTAATTGATTTTAATTAAAGGAAAGGGACTTAAAATACCACATTTTTTTTGAAGTTTTACAACCATATTCAAAATGATTTACATACAGACACTTCAAGCATTTTCACTATCTGTCTTGGTGGGCTCACAATCTATCTAATGTACCTGAGGCAGTGGAGGATTAACTGACTTGCCCAGGGTCACGAGGAGTAGTGCACGGTTTGAACCCACAACCTCAGGGTGCTGAGGCTATAGCTCGAATCACTATGCCACACTGTCCTCACACTAGTTAGCTCAGTCATTTTGGGTACATGACTAAAATTATGCATGCAATTTTGGGCACTTTTTATAGAATTAGGAGGTGAATGTATGCTAAGAACTTAACACAGTGGAGTAAAAGGGCCCCTAAATCAGGTAGTTATAGATGTTGAGTGGTGCTACAAAAGAAACAGCAGGCAATCATTGAAATGCTTTTCATCCTCATCTTTCACTTAATTCCAAATGTCTCCAAGTTCATCTTTTCCTCTTCATCATTAAATAGGGAACATAATTTGCAATTTGTCTTTTAAAAGCTGAACAGTGTAATAATGTGTACCTAAGACCTTGTATGTATCAGAGTGTGTAGAATGCTGTGTGATACATTTCCAGCTATGGTAAGATGAGTAGGAAAATTAATGAGGCTTTTAAAGTATCAGTTTCCCTTCCCATTGCTTTTTCAGCTTGGCCTGTTTCTGCCACTGCTTACACTATGCCAAATGTCTTCTGGAAACGCTCTTTGTGCACAAATTGTCTGGAGGGCACACACCTTTGAAAAATATGCTAAAGGTGAGCTCTCATTTCATTTTTTTTTTTGTTCCATGCAAAGTAAATCCTCATGCTAGAGTTTTGCCTTTGGGTTGAAAATAGTTCAAATAATAAATTACACGAGCACACTATGAAGTCTATGATAGTTTGTTTTTGCCATAGGGCTATCTATGGATACTCAACTATATACATTGTTTTTCTGAAAACTGATTTTTTAAAATATATTTGGTTATTATTTGAGTAAATGGAATCAAATGTAGCAGGACATACATTTTAATCCAGAGGAAGGTTGTGGACTACTTTTTTTGACTCAAAATATAAAAATATAAAGGCTTCAATGAGTTAGAGACCTTAGAAACTTCAAACTGAGAATCACTCTCACTCTTTCTCTCTCTCAGAAACCCGCATAAGCACTCTCTCTCCCAATTCTGTGAGAAAGATATGCACACTGACTGATGTTCACTTTGAGAAATATATACTCTTTCTTTGAGGAACTCACACATCTCTCCCTCACTCTCGCTCTCTCCCCCCTCTCTCTCCTCCTCCCTCTTTCCCTCTCTCTTTTCCTTTCTCCCTTACTTTCTCTCTCTCTCTCCTCCTCCTCTCTCTCCCCACTCTCTCTCCCTACCTCTCTCTCTCTCCCTCTCTCTCTTCCTCATTCCCCCTCTCTCTCCCTCTCTCTCTCTCCCTCTCCCTGTGTGTGTGTGTGTGTGTGTGTGTCTCTCTCTATCCCTCCCTCTCCTGAACAGACTTCACTGGCTTATAACAAATTTGTGCATTTATTTTAAAATAGCATGTTTGTTTTTTAAAAGTATTCACGGTCAAAATGCTGAAGATCTCAGGTGATTACTCACGTCTTCCAGTAATCATTCTTTTTTTTATGTTCAATCATCTTTATTGAAAATTTTGCATTTTATAACAAATAACCAGCAATTGACCATTGATTTAGGAGACAATGTACAATTACTGATGCATAGTGCCAATCATTATAACATGTTGAAAAAGAAGTAGGAAACGTCCTACAACAAACCCAACTAAAGAACTGGACAGACGTATATTATATTTCAGTTAATAAAATGAGAATAGCATTTATGTCACATCTGGAAGTGACAAAGTACATAGATAACAGAGGATGACAAATATCTAACATTACCTGCAATGATATATCTTATTAAGATGTAACGTATTAGTACAGATCAGTCAGACTCACTGGCAACTGTAGGAATACAACTCACATTGGTATATGATAATAGAGGTCCCCACATTTGTTCAAATCTAGTGAGGGACCCATTGCGTTCAGCTGCGATTCTCTCATATTTAGCATGTAGACAAACTGTATTCCACCATTCATTATGAGAAATATGAGTAAAATCTTTCCAGTTTGCAAAAATAATCCTCAGTGCAACAACCAATAATAGCTGGATCAATGGTACATATTCTTGAGGTATAGAAGTATGAGAAGCCATAAGGCTAACAACTAATATAGAATAGGATAGTGGAGCGGAAATATCTAGTACAGATATTATGTGATTCCAAATAGACTTCCAATAGCTTTGTAAGAAGGGACAATCGTAGATCATGTGTTTCAATGTACCTTGTGCTAATTTGCAGGACCAACACTGATCACTGATATGGTCTTTCTGCAATCTAGAAAGCTTAAGAGGTGTCCAGTAGACTCTGTGTATTAAAAAATAAAAGAATTGGTATACCATAGCAGAATTAGTGATTTTATATAGTAATGACCATATGTATTTCCATGAAGTAATATCTAATGTTATATTCATATCCTCTTGCCATTTATTCATTGTAGTAGATGGGCAAAGACTTTTAAGAGATTGAAACGTTTTGTACCAATTTGAAGCCTCTTTTTCATTATAAGCAAATGTTCTACCCAATTATCTTACATTACCGTATTTTCACGTAGATAACGCGCACCCGTGTAAAACGCGCACACGGGTATAGCGCACGGGAAACACAAATTTATGTAAATAAATTTTTATATACCACGCTCACAGGTATACCGCGCATGCCACCCCGACTCTCCTCTGGCTGCCCCGACTCTCCTTTCACCCGCCCCGACTTTCCATTCACTGCCCCGACTCTCCTCTGGCTGCCCTGACTCTCCTCTGGCTGCCCCGACTCTCCTTTCACCCGCCCCAACTTTCCATTCACTGCCCCGACTCTCCTCTGGCTGCCCTGACTCTCCTCTGGCTGCCCCGACTCTCCTTTCACCCGCCCCGACTTTCCATTCACTGCCCCGACTCTCCTCTGGCCACCCCGACTCTACTTTCGGCCACCCCGACTCTCCTCTCCCCCTTGAAGTCCTGTCCCCACCCTGAAAGCCTGATGCCCCCCCCCCGATGCCCGATTCATCATCCGGAAGGACCGCTCGCACCCCCACCACTCGCACTCCCACCCCGATGGACCGCTCGCACTCCCACCCGAAGAACCGCTCGCACCCCCACAGCCTCCCCCCCTCCCCCATGGAGAAGCTGTCTACCTTGTTTCCGGATGCCAGTGAGCCCAGCTGCTTCCTCTGCCGGCGGTCCTGCCCCTTCTCTGAGCCCTGCGCTACGCTGCTTCCTCTTCTGGTGGTCCCGCCCTTTCTCTGACATCAGAGAAAGGGCGGGACCGCAGGAAGAGGAAGCAGCGCAGCAGGGCTCAGAGAAGAGGCAGGACCGCCGGCAGAGGAAGCAGCTGGGCTCACTGGCATCCGGAAACAAGGTAGACAGCTTCTCCATGGGGGAGGGGGGGAGGCTGTGGGGGTGCGAGTGGTTCTTCGGGTGGGAGTGGGAGCGGTCCATCGGGGTGGGAGTGCGAGCGGTGGGTGTGCGAGCGGTCCTGGTCCTTCTGGATGATGAATCGGGCGTCGGGCGGGGTGGGAACTATGTAAAAAAAATTTTATATAGCGCGCTCACGCGTATAACGCGCAAGGTTATGCACGGTTTATAAAATCGTGTATAACGCGCGCGTTATATGCGTGAAAATACGGTAATCATAATCAAGAAGAGGAAAAAAGACTGGATCTAGATTTCCCTTCTGTGAAGAACATTAGGTTGAAATCGATGTGGGAACAAACTTTTTTCAAAATATTAGAGTACTAACATTTTGAATGATACTCCCTCTCAAATTCATACCCCCTTTTACTAAGCCACGGTAGAGGTTTTATCTCGGCCCGGAGAGCTAAATGCTCCAACACTCATAGGAATTCTATGAGAGTTGGAGCAGCGTCGGAGCATGTAGCGCTCCATGCCATGGTAGAAACCTCTATTGCGGCTTAGTGAAAGCGGGGAATCAATTATTTAACATCCTACTTGAAGGGATATTATAAGAAGTTTCTGAAGATTTGGGAGCCATTGACAAAATTTTGCAACGAGTGATTGCTGATTATGCCCTTTGGTCATACACGTCCAGGGCGGGTTGAAATGTATTTTTCAATTCTCAATTAGAGTGTAGTTCTTAGATATAATTAGGGGAGGTGATAATATTTTTGTCATAGATTATAATTGTAATTGTATTTAAGTGCTTTTATAGAATTATTAGTGTTTAAACTCATTACATTAATGGGTGCTAGAGTACATGTCTGTCTGTCTGTTTTTTTTTTTATTTGTCTCTCTCTCCTTGGATGCTGTCTGTCATTCTTTCTGTCTGTCTCTCCCTGGCCCCCTGTCTGTCTATCTTTATTTCTAACTCTATCCTCTGCCCTCAATCCTGCATGTGCCCTTTTTTCTTTCTCTTCCCCACTTCCTTCCAACGTCTGCTCCCCCTGTCCCTCAGACTTCCATTCAGCAGCGTCCCTCCTCTCTCCCACACTTCCATTCAGTGTCTGTCTCCCTCTCTCTACACCTTCTATCTACTGTTCACCCTCTGTCTTGCCCCTTCCATTCACTGCCCTCTCTTCTCTTTCCATCCAATGTCTGCCCTATCTCTCTCTCTGTTCCATATGGCATCTCCTCCTTCCTTTTCCCCTTCCTTTTCCCCTTGTCTGGCATACATTCCTCCTTCCCTCCATGCCCTGCCATCTCTTCTTCCCTCCAAGCCATTCTCTCCCCCTCTGCTCCCTTTCCTCCTTGAACTTCATCGGGCAGCAGCAGCATTCACAATTCATTGCTGTTGCCAGCTTTAGGTCTTCCTCTCTATTGGGTCGGGTCTTCATGAAACAGAAAGTAGGCAGAACCCGCCAGAGAAGAAGGCCTGAAGCAGGCAACAGCAGCGAATTGTAAACACTGCTGCTGCCTGAAGAAGGCAGGCCTTGAAGCACCCGAGGCAGACCGCTTCTCTCCCCTCCCAGCCCAACCCCCGTTGACTTGTTTCTGGCCGGCTCCTTTACCCTTTCTGATCCCCGCCTGCATTGCACGACACCCTCCTTCACCACCACCGACATGCCTGCATGCGCTGAAAACCTTAAGACGTCAGAAGCAGTTTGACCCTGAGCACAGCGGTGGCCACTGCGGCCGGCAATCGGTGTGGTGAGGACGCGGCTCAGGAGACTGTGAAGGTGTTGGCGGGTGGTGGTGCTCCACGAAGCCCTTCTCCCGACAGCCGCCAGCACCAATCGGGGCGGCGAGGACGCGGGCAGGGAGAGAGCTTGTCTGCACTTCCTCCAGCGGTTGGTGAGTGAGGGCGGGAGAAGGGGAGTGGCTAGAGTGATCCCTGTTGCTGCATTCTAAAATGGAACGTGGCCACGGATCAGAAATCACAGCGGCAGGGATCACGTAGTTTTAAAAGCACATGCGTGGGTAAGGTTTTATTATATAGGATATGATTGTATTTTTATTTTGCACTTACTTATGGCTTTAAAATGAATAAAGAAATTTTTTTAAAAAAACATCTTACTTGAATTTTAGAAAAGTTCTAATGGGACTAATGATTAATTTTTTTAAAAAACTTTTTTAAATTAAAATGGTTTATAATTCCCTGACTGTAAAAGACTTTATTTTGATCTGCTTTGTTTCCAAAAGAGATAAAAGCAGACTCATAACAAATGGCCTAGAAACATACAACCTTAAATATTAAGCTAGGCAATTCTATAACTACTGTAGACACCTCTTTTTAGATGCCCCAATATCAGGCAGTGAGAGGCTATTCTACAATAGAAGTAAGGCAGTAGTCTCCAATGTGTGGCCCCAGAGTCACATGCAGCCTCCAAAGTCCTCTGTTATGGCCATCAAACAGCTGGCTAAAATGTTCCTCATGTCCTGCAGATTCATTAAGTTCAATCTTATCTGCTTGGATAGTGCAATAAGGGTTCATTTTCAAAAAAACGTCCAAAATGTGGCATAAAGGGGAAGATGGATGTTTTCTCGCCAAACCCTTCCAATTCTCTGTTTTCAAAAGCCATGTTTGAGATGGTGGTTTCTGCAGTGCATCTAAATCTCAAGGTGGTGTGTTCGAGGTGTGGTTTGGGTAGAACTAGGACTGGATTATGATTTGGATGTTTTTCTGCAATTAGAAAATGTCCAGGGCACAATTTGGATGCTGGAGGCTGGAGATGAAACAACACGAGACACAACACTAACATTTCCTATGTTATTTCAAAAGAATATGCATCCTTAGTTTATACAAATATATATTAAATGTGCTATAACCCCTTTTTTTATTTTTTTTTTGCATGCTTGCCCTTCATTTTTGTTCAAATATCTACATGCTTACATTTAGTGCCTGATTCTCTTAAGGACATCAAGAAGCAGCTGCCTAAGAAGCAGCTACTGATCGCATGTCAATCATGCACCGGCATCCTTTAGAGAATTGTGTCTATTTTTCCTTACAGATGCTTTAAATGTAGGCCATTTTGTTTAACAGATCACTTCTGGTTTTTGGGGGTTAATTCTTTACTTTATCAATCTTGCAAGTAGCCGTGAAATAACTTAAACAATTATTTTTTTTCCCAAATATAAATGTCTCCAGATAATTTCTGAACAAAAATTTTGATATTTAACAAATTACTTGGCTTTACTTAGCTTAGGAAGAGGTGCCAATGTAAAGCTAAGTAATTTATTACATATCAAAAATTTTGTTCAGAAATCATCTGGAAACATTTATATTTGGAAAAAAAATAAGTTGAAATAAAGAAGAATTATGTTTGAAAATGAAATTGTAATGACACAGCATAAGGATCAATGAGAAGTCCAGCCAGTGGAAGTTACATTACTCTGCTGGTATTCTGAAGATCCTGCTATAGTCAACTATACTTTAATATGTACTTTGGTATTGTTTAAGTTATTAAATGGTTAAATGTAGGCCAGCATTTTACAGGCCTATATTTAAGGCATCTGTCTCACACCTATGGAGATGCATAGGGACACTTACGGATGTCTAAGGCCACTTCTGTTGGAAATCATGCCCACACCAGCTTTGAGCATCGATAGGTATGCCTAGACACCTACGTAGGTGTGAGTCAGATGCCTGTATTGTAGGCGTCCTTCGCAGCATGGAATTTTTTTTTTTAAATGTGCATACGAATTAGCTGGTAAGACAGCTTGGGGATCACTGCCTACAATCGGGACACCATTTGTAGAATCTGCAAGTTCTAAAATGCCTGTGAGATAGACACCCATTTGCTGGAAAAGACCAGTATGAACATCCATTGTTCAAACAAAAATATCCAACTTATGAATGGAAAAAACAATGAACATGGATGTTTGTGCTGCAGCAAAAGAACATCCATCTTATAAAATGGCCTCCTAGATATCTATGCAAAACACAAGAGGTAGCCAAATGGTTAGAACAATGGGCTAAGAAACAGGGGACCAGGATCAAATCTTACTACAGCTGTTTGTGATTTTTTTTTTTTTTAAATGGTGAGCCTTCCAGGAATAGAATAATACCTACTATACCTGAATGTATACCACATTAATATCAATCAGGATTGCAGGTGTCCTATATATACAGGCACATAGGTATTTCTGTTAAAGTTAAAGTGGTATTTGAATCTGGATCCTCAAAATTGCACATTGTTTTGTTAAGAATGTCCATAGTACCTGAAGTTGTCATAGAGCCTGGTATCCCTTACCAGTTTCACATTTAGGGGACAGCGGGATAGCAACCACTGGGGGATTACAGAGATGTTGTACCTTTCTGTAACCTGGATAAGTACCAGATCTAAAGATTTCAATCTGTATACTTTGGAGGAAAGGTGGGAGAGGGGAGAAATGATAGACATGTTTAAATACCTACGTGATGTAAATGCTCATGAGTCTAGTCTCTTTCATTTGAAAGGAAGCTTTGGAATGAGAGGGCATAGCATAAAGTTAAGAGGTAATAGGCTCATGAATAATCTAAGGAAATACATTTTTACAGAAAGGGTGGTAAATGTGTGGAACAGTCTCCCAGAAGAGGTGGTGGAGACAGAGACTGTCTGAATTCAAGAAAGCGTGGGATAGGCACATGAGATATCTTAGAGAGAGGAAGAGATAATTGTTATTGCGGATGGACTGACTGGATGGACCATTTGGCTTTTATCTGCCATCATGTTTCTATATTTCTATGTTTCTATGGAAATACAGGGATTCATCTTTTTTAGAGACAGACATTCCTTCCCCTTCCATCAGAGCTGGGTGTCCATATCTTGGAACTTCCGTAGTCCTGCTCAAAACACACTTGGAACAGTCCCACCTTGGATGTACTGCAGTGTTAGATGTTCATATCCTGCCAGTATAAAATCTGAATTTGGACATCCATGCAATATACAGTAGTCATCTAAATGCCATCTTAAGGTGTGATCACTTATACTAGCCCTAAATTTAATGTAAATGTTGCACCTAGAAATTAGCCAAAAGATGAAAAAAATATAGAATACTATAATAAATACACATATTTGAGCTCTTTGCCTATGAACTACTCAAATATTCTGCCTATGAGCATGCCCACAAGCAAATAATACACTAGACAATGACTTGGGAACTAAGTGAGTCCCCATCCCCATCCTCACCCTGTCGCTGCAAGCTTTGACCACCATCACTACAGAAATAGTTCCATCATTGCAGAGATGGGGTAGGTATAGCCCCCCCCTTTTTTTTTTTTTTACAAAACCATAGTACATCAGCTACAGTGGTAATAACTCCAATGCTCATAGAATTCTTATGAGCGTCGGAGCAGTTACCACCACAGTTGGCACTAAAAAACGTGATACGGTTTTATAAAAGAGGGGTGGGGTTAGTTTGTAGGGTCAAAACATTATCCCCGTGTCATTAAGAGAGGATTCATCATGCGGTATTAATATGTGTTACTTGGCTCTTAACATGACTTAAAGGGCCCTATTGCTGACTGAGTAAAAATACAATGGCAATAATTAAGTTGTAATGAGAAGCAAAATATGCAAATTCATATTATGCATCTTATGGCTATGCAAATATTCTAATGCAACTTGCTGCATATTAGGGTCCAAAATCATGTTAAAATATCCTCCATTTTGTGCTGGGATTATTTTACCATTTGGAAGCATCAAACTGCAAAATTGTGGCTGATGCTTCTGGTCCCCCCTAGGTTTCTGGCTCCTCCCATCTTAACCCCAGGTCACAAGGTATGCCTACCGCACAATAACAAGTCTCTCTCTACTGCATCCCAAATAGCTACTTGACTGCTGCTAGGGGCACCTGGGCATTGCTCCTAGCCAAACACTCCTCCGGACCACTGTGACCATCATTTTTTATTTTTTTTAGAATTGCCACTGCTGGGTCAGACCAGTGGTCTATCGTGCCCAGCAGTCTTCTCACGCGGCAATCCCCAAGTCAAAGACCAGTGCTCTAAATGAGTCCAGCCTCACCTGCGTACGTTCCAGTTTAGCAGGATCTTGTCCAACTTTGTCTTGAATCCCTGGACTCCGGAAGAGCATTCCAGTTTTCTACCACTCTCTGGGTGAAGAAGAACTTCCCTACGTTTGTACAGACTCTATCCCCTTTCAACTTTAGAGAGTGCTCTCTCGTTCTCCCTACCTTGGAGAGGGTGAACAATCTGTCTTTGTCTTCTAAGTCTATTCCCTTCAGTATTTTGAATGTTTTGATCATGTCCCCTCTCAGTCTCCTCTTTCAAGGGAGAAGAGGCCCAGTTTTGCCAATCTCTCACTGTACGTCAACTCCTCCAGCCCCTCCTCCAGTCACTCTTCTCTGGACCCTTTCAAGTAGTACTATGTCCTTCTTCATGTATGGCAACCAGTGCTGGAAGCAGTACTCCAGGTGAGGGTGCACCATGGCCCAGTTCAGCGGCATGATAATCTTCTCCGATCTATTCGTGATCCCCTTCTTTATCATTTCTAGCATTCTGTTCGCCCTTTTCGCCACCGCCGCACATTGTGCGGACGGCTTCATTGACTTGTCGATCAGAATTCCCAAGTCTCTTTCCTGGGAGGTCTCTCCAAGTACCACCCCGGACATCCTGTATTCGTCCATGAGATTTTTTTTACCGACATGCATCACTTTACACTTATCCACATTGAACCTCATTTGTCATGTCGATGCCCATTTCTCGAGCTTGATTATGTCGCATTGCAGATCTTCGCAATCCCCCTGTGTCTTCACTACTCTGAATAACTTCATATCATCCGCAGATTTAATCACCTTACTCGTCGTACCAATGTCCAGATTGGTAGCCATTTTGGGTGCATGGGGGAGCTTGTTACTGTGGGGGTGGGAGGACTTTGTTGTGGGGGGGGTTAAGAGGGGGGCTTGATATATGGAGGGATCCTGTACTGGCAGCCCAAGAGCATTAAGCCACGGCTTTGAGCCTGGTGCTCCCAGGTACAGAATAACACTGCTTGCAAGGTGCTGAATCCCATGGGGCATCAAGGTGCTGTTAAGGGTAATATTTTACCACACCCATGATGAATTCCCCCTAGACACCTTGTTTAGAACATTTCTTTTTTCAGTTTTCTATATCATTTTCCCAGGAGAGCTCAGAACAGTTTACATGAATTTATTCAAGCATTTTTCTCTGTCTGAACTGGCAGGTTCACAATCTATTTAATGTGCCTGGGGCAATGTGGGGATTAAGTGACTTGCCCAGGGTCAAAAGGAGCAGCATGAGTTTAAACTCACAACCTCAAGGTGCTGAGGCTGTAGTTTTAACCACTGCACCACACTCTCCTCACCATTTCTGTGGGTTCCTGCTGCCTAAATCTATATGACACATTATAGAATTATCCTCTCAGTATGTTCATTGTGGGAATTGTCATCTAGATTACATGCTGAAACATTTCAGACTTTCAGACAATGAACACCATACACATGGCTGTTCTTTATTCTCTTTTCCATCCTTAAAAGACTACTTCTTATCATGACAGAAGTTGCCATACATCTTATTTTGAAAAATTTGAAAAATTGGGACAGGTTAAACTATAGTTTATGGTGGGAATCTTTGGGCCAAACTTATAAATTTTAACGTATGAGTGCAATACAATTGGGACATTATAAGAAATTCAAGGAGGTTTGCGACCCATTGACAAAATTTTGTAAAGATTGATTATTAATTTTAGCCCTTTGATTATACACATCCAGGATGGGTGGGTAGGGGGGATATGCTTTTAATTTATTATTTGATTGTAATTTTGTTTGTTTTGATCATTTGTATTACTCTTGATTGTCTTTATGCTGTATGAAAGGGTGAGTGTGCGGGAAGGGATATGTATTTATTATATCATTTGATGGTATTAAGTGCTGTTTATTTTGTACATGGTTTGTTAATCTTTTCCACTTGATGTTGGTTTTTAAAATGAATAAAGATATGGAAAAAGAAAAATTATGTATATATAAAAGATTCCTTTAAAGAACTTTGGGCTCCTTTTACTAAGCTGTGAAAGTGGTTTTAGCGTGTGCTCTGCGTGCACAGAATTTCCACGCACACAAGATGCTAACGCCAGCATTGAGCTGGCATTAGTTCTAGCCGCTTAGTAAAAGAAGCCCTATATCTTTCAAAGATGGTAAATGGAGTAAAACTTTAAGTGGTTTGATTGCGGCTTCTTACTCTTACCAAGATTTTAGGAAAAATGTTAAAACTTATCTTTTGATAAATTTGTCTGATGTTATTAATCATTTTAATTTTATGCTACTGTTGTATTATGGCTGTGTTGTTCTGCTCTTTTATTATTGTAAACCACATAGAACTGAGAGGTACTGCGGTATAAAAATAAAATTTTATTATTATTATTATATTAAGCTGCATTATTCAGGCAGTTTCAGCAACCTGCATTGTCACTAGTCATATTTGTCACTAATTTTTCTTGAAATGCATATTAATGGATCAGTTGATTATAAAATTATTTTCTTTTCTTTTTTACCATTCTTTTTCTCATTAAAATTATTGTTATTTTTTGTAGGGCTGTACGTTCTACTGGGGATTTACTTCCTGGATAGCTTATTATATCAATCATCCTCGCTATACACCTCCATGTATGTATAACAAATAATTAGTATTCTTATCATGGTAAGCATCACTGATTTATGCATTAGGACAATTATAAAACAGAGTTATATTACCATGCATTATCTTATAGGTTTGAGTAATTTTTACTAAATCTATATATGAAACAAGTTTTAAAGCAGCTTTAAATAATTACGGCGAGGACTGGAGACTGTTCTTTTAAAAATATATGAAATAACTTACCAGGTTGGTACGTAGTAGAATAGTCCGAAAATAAAAATTGAAACTAGGGATGTTATTTAGGGTTCCTTTTACAAAGGTGCGTTAGGGCCTTAACGCACGGAATAGCGCACGCTACAATGTCGCGCACGCTAGCCGCTACTGCCTCCTCTTGAGCAGGCGATAGTTTTTTGGGTAGCGCTCGCTATAGCGCGCGCTAATCCGGTGCGTGCACTAAAAACGCTAGCGAACCTTTGTAAAAGGATCCCTTAGTATATTCATAGCTAAAACTATATGCTGTTCTCATAAAATAACATAAAAACCAAATTAATATCTGCAAAAAAGTATAATTTTTCTGAAAAGCACTAATTTGCTTGTGTTTGGGGCTGCATTTACATGTGTAGTGAGACGCCTGAGAACTATTGATATGGTTAATTCCACCAACCTTATAATTATAAGCAAATAAATTGTTATCATTATATTTGAGGTATGTAAAATGTCGTCATTTGAGGCAAAAAGCTACAAATCTGCTGCTTAAAGGGATATAGGTGGAGAGCAGAAGGAACTCTCAAAACATATATAAGTAAACTTGTACTGTATATTAAATTTTTAATATTTAAATTTGTGATACGGGGTCCTCAGTGTGAGGTAGTAAGCTCCAAGGAGCAGATTACAAAGAACCCGCTCACCTGCTTAAAGCCAAAGGTGGAGACCCACTGGGTTCCTGCCACACATCATCATAGGCTAATATAGTGACCTAATAGGTGCATTTACGTGATTAAATAAACTACATACAGCAGACCATCAATATTCATGGGGGTTAGGGGCAGAGCCGGCCCGCGAATAGGGAAAATCGCAAATAATTTTTTGGGCCGGCTCTGACCCACTCCCGCCTCCCTCCTGCCTTCCTCCTGCGTCCCCGACCTTACCTGGTGGTCTAGCGGCGACGCGGGGCAGGAGCGATCTTCCTACGCTCCTGCCCTGTGCAGAGCCATGCTGTGAGTTCCTATAGTCATAGAAACATAGAAACATAGAAAGTGACGGCAGATAAGGGCCAAGGCCCATCAAGTCTGCCCACACCAATGACCCTCCCCTACCTCCCTTTGCGAAGAGATCCCACCTTTCAATCCCATTTAGCTTTAAAATCAGGCACACTGCTGGCCTCAATCACCTGCATCAGAAGACCATTCCATCGATCCACCACCCTCTCGGTGAAGAAGTATTTCCTGGTGTCGCCATGCAATGTCCCTCCCCTGATTTTCCATGGATGCCCTCGTGTTGACGTGGGTTCCTTGAAGAAGAAGATATCCTCCCCCACCTCGATACAGCGCGTGAGGTACTTGAATGTCTCGATCATGTCCCCCCTCTCCCTGCGTTCCTCTAGGGAGTAGAGCTGCAATTTATTCAGCCATTCCTCATACGGGAGATCCCTGAGCCCCGTGACCATCCGTGTGGCCATTCGCTGGACCGATTCAAGTCTCAGCACATCTTTGCGGTAATGTGGTCTCCAGAATTGTACACAGTATTCCAGATGGGGTCTCACCATGGACCTATATAATGGCATTATGACTTCGGGCTTACGGCTAACGAAACTCCTTCGTATGCAACCCATGATTTGTCTGGCTTTAGATGAAGCTTTCTCCACCTGAGTTGTAGTCTTCATGTCCTCACTGATGATTACCCCTAAGTCTCGTTCCGCTACAGTTCTTTCTAGGATCTCACCATTAAGAGTGTAAGTCTTACATGGATTTTTGTTGCCAAGGTGCATTTTTTGGCATTGAAGTTTAGTTGCCAGGTCCTGGACCAATTCTCCAGTAGGAGGAGGTCATGTGCCATACTATCGGTCTTGGATTTGTTGTCAGGTCCTGTTGTGTTCTTGTCCACTATATTGCATAATTTGGCGTCATCGGCGAATAACGTTAATTTGTAGTCTCACAAATTGTAGTCTCACAAGACTACAACGGAAACTCCCATTGTAGTCTCGCGAGACCACGGAAACTCACAGCGCGGCTCTGCACAGGGCAGGAGCGTAGGAAGATCTCTCCTGCCCCGCGTTGCCGCTAGACCACCAGGTAAGGTCAGGGGGATGTCTGGGGCAGCGTTTCTCAATTAAAAATCAAGGCTAAAAAATAAATCACGAATAACCAAATTCACGATTGGGGAAACCGTGACTCGGGAGGGGGGGGGGGCTGTACCACAAAAACAATGGAACAGAGTTCCTCTGCCCCTCACCTGCGAGCCAAGACAACAAGCGACTAAGTAAATGAAATCAACAAGCAATGGTGTTTACTTAACTGAAAGTGAAGGAACCGCTGCCCAATAATCAGTTAATTGTGTCTTCTACTGTTAGTATAGGCACTGCATTCCTCAGGCTGTAGCATAAGTAGATAAAGTTCATACATGTGTCTGCAGATGTCTGACCAAGCCCGGTTTCAAGGCTGAGAAGCCTCTTCCTCAGGGACTGGTAACTACAGCTTCAGCAAAGCCACAAACGCCGAGGTCCGAAAGCTGGTTTTTTTTGTGATATCATTTGAGGCAAAGCATGAAACATAGAAACAGAAAAAGCGGCAGAAAAGGGCTATAGCCCACCAAGTCTGCCCATTCCAAGTATCCCCCCCCCCTGGATTTACTCCCTTAAAGATCCCACATGAGTATCCCATTTATTCTTAAAATCCGTCACGCTGCTGGCCTTTATCACCTGGAGTGGGAGTTTGTTCCAATGATCCACCACTCTTTCGGTGAAGAAGTACTTCCTGGAGTCGCCATGAAACTTCCCTCCCCTGATTTTCAGCAGATGCCCTCTGGTGGTCGAGGGTCCCATGAGCCAGAAGATATCATCTTCTGACTCGATGCGTCCCGTGATGTACTTGTACGTTTCAATCATATCTCCCCGTTCTCTTCTTTCCTCAAGTGAGTACAGCCGCAATTTCTTTAGTCTTTCTTCATATGTGAGATCCTTGAGCCCCATGACCATCCTGGTGGCCGTTCGCTGAACCGACTCGATCCTCAGCACGTCCTTTCGGTAGTGTGGTCTCCAAAACTGAACACAGTACTCTAAGTGAGGCCTCACCATGGCTCTGTACAACGGCATCACAACTTCAGGTCTCCTGCTGACGAAACCTCTGCGGATACACCCCATCATTTGTCTTGCCCTGGAGGAAGCCTTCTCCACCTGATTGGCAACCTTCATGTCCTCGCTAATGATAGCCGCTAGATCGCGTTCCGCCGTGGTCCTAACCAAGGTCTCACCATTTAGTACATAAGTTCTACGCGGGTTTCTCTTGCCCAGGTGCATTATCTTGCATTTTTTAGCATTGAAGCCTAGCTGTCAAGTGTTTGACCATTGTTCCAGTAGCAGTAGGTCGTGTGTCATATTATCTGGTAATAAGCATCTGCCTACTATGTTGCAAAGTTTGGCGTCGTCGGCGAACAGTGATACCCTTCCTCTAAGTCCTTGCGTCATATCTCTTATGAATAAGTTGAATAGAATCGGGCCCAGGACCGATCCCTGCGGCACTCCACTGATCACGTCCGATGCTTTGGATGGGGTACCGTTTACCACCACCTTCTGAAGTCTGCCGCTCAGCCAATCCCCAACCCATGTAGTTAGAGTGTCTCCTAATCCTATCGATTTCAGCTTGTTCAGTAATCTTCGATGAGGGACGCTATCAAATGCTTTGCTGAAGTCCAAATATACCACGTCCAGTGACTCTCCGGCGTCCAGTTGTCTAGTAACCCAGTCAAAAAAGCTAATCAGATTAGATTGGCAGGATCTACCCCGGGTGAACCCGTGTTGGTGTGGATCATGCAGTTTTTCTTCGTCTAGGATTGTGTCAATATTCTGTTTGATCAGTGTTTCCATGAGTTTACACACTATAGACGTGAGACTCACTGGTCTGTAGTTTGCTGTCTCTGTCCTGCAGCCCTTTTTGTGGAGTGGGATTACGTTGGCGGTTTTCTAGTCCAAGGGGACCCTTCCTGTGCTTAGGGAAAGATTGAAAAGAACAGATAATGGTTCTGCCAGGACTTCCCTTAACTCCCTGAGCATTCTGGGGTGTAGGTTATCCGGTCCCATGGCTTTGTTTACTTTGAGTCTTGATAGTTCGTTGTAGACACTACTGGGTGTAAATTTGAAATCTAGAAACGGGTCTTTCCGGCTATCTCCAGTCTGCAGCTGTGGACCAGCTCCCGGCGCTTCGCAGGTGAACACTGAAGTATTGGTTTAGTAATTTTGCCTTCTCAGAGTTTGATTCTGCAAAGTTGCCGTCCAATTGCTCCAGGCGTACTATCCCATCTTTGTTTTTTTTCCTGTCACTAATATAGCTGAAGAAGGATTTATCCCCTTTCTTAATTTTCTGTGCTAGTTCTTCCTCCATTCGGAGTTTGGCCTCTATGACTGCTGTTTTTGACAGCTTTAGATCTGTCTAGATAGTCCTCTTTTGCCCCCTCTCTGCCTAAATGTTTGTAGGCAATAAATGCGTCTTTTTTTCTGTTTAACTAGGTCTGAAATTTCTTTACTGAACCATTGGGGGTCTTTTGTTTCTCCTGCGTTTACTTACTGTCTTTATGTATCGGTCTGTTGCTTCGTGTAGTATGGACTTCAGAGACGACTACATATCCTCCACATTGTCAGTTTTTGCTTGTTTATGTAGCTCTTGATGGACGAAATCTCCCATGCGGTTGAAGTCTGTGCCTCTAAAGTTGAGGACCCTTGTTGTTGTGTTTGTTTTTGGGAAACCTTTCATGATGGATAGATAGGATACATGGAGGTCAGAGCAAAAGAGAATCTAAAGGGGAACTTCCCTTGATGTACAACATCTTCCATGACTTCAAATGCATACCTAGGATGGAAATATCCACATCTGTACACCCTGCTGGTAAGAGATCTATCTGTGAATTATCTGTTCACCCTCTATCAAAACATTTGATAATCTTTTAGCTGGTAGCGCAACACAATTTATTCAGGTACTCAAACATTTTTTTCCCTGTCTGTCCCGGTGGGCTCACAATCTATCTAATGTACCTGGGGTGATTAACTGATTTGTCCAGGGTCATAAGGAACAGCATGGATTTGAACCCACATCCTCAGGCTGCTGAGGCTGTAGCTTTAACCACAGCACCACAGTTTCCCCCTATGTCTGCTATTCAAAAGGATAGGATGCTATTTATGAAGGATCCTAACAACGATGACCTGGAAGTTAGCTGGATATGGCTCTGTATAGGAAAATAACAGGCAGCTAATAAAATACAGTACTAGAAAAATTAAACTGCACTGGCAGAAGTGAGCAGGCTGAAACTGAAATAAGAGTTTTCTGAAATGCTTCTATTTTCGCTTCCAGCATCTCATCAAAGACAAGTGAGAGAGCCGGCTTAAACATCAAGGCTGTCAAGTGCCTCCTTTCCTATACTGAGGCAAGGGGATTATGTGAGAGTGTTCTCTGTTGTGTTTCTTCCCTCTCATTTAACATGAGAAATCTGAGCTCGTGGATGTCGGCATACATCCTTCACCTCATTACTGAAACATGTCTGAAACCTAGCTACAGTTTTACACTGCTCACTTACAGATTAGCCTACTTCTCTTCAGCACCCACAGTTATAGCTACAGGATGGATCTGAGGGAGGCATGCTTCTGCAGAGAAGGGTAAATCCCTTGCAGCTAAAAAGAGGTTTAAAATACAGTGCAAATGGCTGGACTATTCAAAAGGGAGGAGCTCTCGTTTGCAACAAAATGTCATTCACTGACAATAGGGTACAGTAGGATATGTGTGAAGATTGTATACTCTTTCCCAAGGGTACATGCATGTATGGATTATTGGGAGATAAGAATCCCCCTTCTGTATATTTATTTATTTTATTTTAAAAACGTATGTTGTGTACCTGCTGGCATTTTTCTATGCTGTTCATTGCATGAAACCTCATTTGTAAAAGCAAAAAACGTTGGCTTCCTTTTATAAAGCCACAAAGCTAAGTATTGTGTGTCACTTGCTCCAACTCCCATTCAACTCCTATGGACGTCAGAGCATTTACTGCACTGGTCTACTCCGCTGGCTTTAGCAAAAAAGGGGGTTTGCTCTTTCGGTACGAGTCCCAGTGGGAACTTTTGATTTAGAAATTTTGGCTATGAGGTCTTCCACTATATCAGGGGTCTCAAAGTCCCTCCTTGAGGGCCGCAATCCAGTCGGGTTTTCAAGATTTCCCCAATGAATATGCATGAGATCTATGTGCATGCACTGCTTTCAATGCATATTCATTGGGGAAATCCTGAAAACACGACTGGATTGAAGCCCTCAAGGAGGGGCTTTGAGATCCCTGCACTATATCATATGCAAACATATTTATATCGGTATACCTGTGTAATATTATATGTCTCATTATTTTATTTCTAGCATTTGAAAACAGACAAGTTATTCTGTCTTTCTTCACTTTTCTGGTATGTATAAAAAAAATACCTGCTATTTTATTAATAAAATTATGAGGTTTAATTGAGTATTTATTATTTTTACTTGTGTTCATTTTGTTGAGTCAGTTTAAACTTGATTTCAAATTATGTCATCTTGCTTCATATGTTTACTTTAATACTGAAATTTATTAAGGTTGGGCTATTATGTATAATACAATGTTTGCTAATAATGGTGTGTGCTCTTCTTAAAGGGCACCCACTATCTCTCTAATTCTATAAACTTGTACATCCATATTTATGCCAAGCACTCAAATTTGCACATGCTGTTTATAGACTAAGGCCAGATGTGTGTGTAACTTAATTTATAACTTTTGATTGAAAAATTGGTTTAAATTATCCTTTGTCATTATTCTAGAAGTTTCACATGCAAATTCTAACGTGCACAACTTCTGGGAGGAGAGGGGGGGGCAGGTCAGGCATGTGTACCATTGTTACCATAACCATAGTTTCTTTCTCATAATAATTGAGAATCAACTCCACTTAACTTTAAAGTAATAATGCTCAATCAACTAGCAGGGTGGGTATATCATAGTTAATCTGTTACTCAGATCATAGAATCTCTTATAACATAACGTTATTCAGATCCCCATCCTGGGATCACAGGTTCTAATCATGTATACACCACCATTCCTCCTATCAGAAACTCAACTTATCTGTGTCAAAAGTGCTAATATAAATTACTTAATTTCTTATTGTGTTCTTGGTTCTTATTGTGTTCTTGGTTATGGTATGTTTGTCCCTAATACTATGTTGAGTGATAAGTTATCATGCTTACAATTAGGTGTGAAAATGTGGACTTATGCTAGTTTTCTATAATAGCAGTTCTGCATAGAATTCACACTTGGCACTTAAATTTCGCTTCTCTTTTTTGAATCTACTCCATAATGTGGTGCCCTTTCCCTGCATGTATCACACAGGCGCACTAGTTTTTATATCAAAACCTTATGAGGAGAGCGACATGACTGATTAAGGGGATGGAAAATCTTTCATACGCTGAGAGATTGGAGAACCTGGGTCTCTTTTCCCTGGAGAAGAGGAGACTTAGAGGGGATATGATAGAGACTTACAAGATTATGAAAGGCATAGAGAGAGTAGAGAGGGACAGATTCTTCAAACTTTCAGAAAATAAAAAAACAAGAGGGCATTCGGAAAAGTTGAAAGGGGACAGATTCAAAACGAATGTTAGGAAGTTCTTCTTTACCCAACGTGTGGTCGACACCTGGAACGCGCTTCCAGAGGACGTTATAGGGCAGGGAACAGTATCGGGGTTTAAGAAAGGATTGGACAATTTCCTGCTGGAAAAGGGGATAGAAGGGTATAGATAGAGGTTTACTACACAGGTCCTGGACCTGTTGGGCCGCCGCGTGAGCGGACTGCTGGGCGCGATGGACCTCAGGTCTGACCCAGCAGAGGCATTGCTTATGTTCTTATGTTCTTATGTTCTTGCATGTGCAAAATCATACCATGCAAATTACCCTTTGAAAACTAATAGGGAAATCAGATCATCAAGTCTGCAGATGACACAAAGCTATGCCAGGCAATCAGATCGCAGAAGGATAGTGAGGAACTCCAGAGTGACTTGTGTCAGTTAGAGAAATGGGTGGAGAAATGGCAGATGAGGTTTAATATGGAAAAGTGCAAAGTAATGCATTTAGGCAGAAAGAACATGGAACACGAGTATAGAATGTCAGGTGCAACTCTGAGTAAGAACGAACAAGAAAAGGACCTGAGTGTACTGATAGAAAGTAGAGAATGACACGGTGGCGGTTTACCCACGGCTACCGCGTTTAGCCGCGGGTAACCCGCCGAAACGGGGAAAGAAAAATAGCAGTTGCTGCGGGGACGGGGACAAGGCCATTCACCGCCCCGTGGAGCGGTGAATGGTCTTGTCTCCGCAGTGAGGCATCAAGGATCGCGCGGTCCCCGCAGCTCCTGCCCGCTCGATGGATCTTAGCCAGCTCCCTCTCTTCACCTCACCTTAGTTTGCAGGATTTTCTTTTCGGTGACATGCATGCTTTCAAAAAGCCGTGCTCACGGGGCTGCTCAGTGTTCAATCTGACGCAACCGGAAACAGGAAGTTGCAGCAGAGCAGAAGATTGAACAGTGAGCAGCCAGCGACGGGCAAGTTCTGGCCCGGGAGGCCGACGGGTTCAGCTCAAGCACCCCGAGGAAAATGGCCTCGTCGGTGTGAGAGTGACGGGCGCCCCTCCCCCATGGATCCGCCGCCCCCTCCCCAGAAGAATGCCTACGCCCGGCTCGTGCAGCAGCACCACAGCCCCCACTTCAGGTTCTTCTTGAACCACATCGCCGACATAACGCACCTGCACGAGGGCGCCCCGAAGGAGGAGCCAGACGCGGCCCCCAGCAAAGGCCCTGCGCCGGTCAAAAGGAGAGGAGAGGACGAGTCGAGGAAAGCCGGGCTGCTCATCGTCGTTGACGCTTCTGGCAGCAGAGTCGTGTTCAGTTGTGCAAACGAAGAGGAAGGTGGCAAAGTCCAACCGAGAAGAAAGAGGGCAGGTTGGCCAAGGAGCAGCCTCGCTCCGCTTCCTTGCTCTCTAGTCCAATTCAAGGTGAGGCTTTTGGCCCCTTCCTTCTGCGCTGGTAAGACTAGGCATGATATATCAGTGCTAGGAAGTAGAGAGTGGGGGGAAATGATGGGTTTTCAATGGGTGAAAACTCCGGAAGGAGCTCAAGAAGCTCCTTTGAGCTTGGGCTGGTGAAGGAAATGCTGGCACAGGAAGTAGAGGGTTCCTTTTGCTTTCTTGGGCTCATTTGCAAGTAAATTTCCTTAGACAATGACATCCTAAGCCTTCCTTCACAACCCCAGGTGCTTTCTCCCTATCTGCTCCTCATCAACTAGCCCTGGTCTTAGCTGTGGATGATATCTCCTTCAATTTATTTATCCCACTAATATCAAAGAAGGTTCAAGGTGAGGAAGGTAGATAGGCCACGTGAGAGGAGCTGAAGGGTGGTAGAAAGGAACACATGGTAAAGGGGTGGTGGTGGAAAGGAATAGAACAAACATTGAAGGAGGGTGAAGGGAAATGTGGAAGACAGAGTGAGGAGAAGATGCTGGAAGGGAAGAAGACAGATACCAGACTATGGGGGAGCGGAGGGAAGAAGATGGGTGCTAGACCAATTGAGGGGGGGAGGTGAAGGGAGAGGCACAGTAATAGCAAATGAAAGACGCAGAGAGAAGACACACAGTGGATGGAAGGAGAAAGCAGAAACCAGACAACAAAGGTAGAAAAAAAAAATTCTATTTATTTATTTTTTGCTTTAGGATAAAGTAGTATATTAGTTGTGTTGATAAAAATTTATAAACAAAGCCCTGCCAGCTGAACAACTCTTTCTCTAGTTCAGCAGCCAGAACTTTGATTTATAAGAAAGGAATAAGCTAAATATTACAGTACTAAAGCTTATATGGATGCTGCGGGGACGGTGACGGAGCGGTGAATGGGATGGCAGTGGCGGTGACGGAGCGGTGAAAGGGATGGTGGTGACGGTGACGGGGCGGTGAAAGGAATGGTGGTGACGGGGCGGTGCAAAGGATGGTGGGCCGGGGACGGGGACAGATTTTTTCCCCTTGTCATTCTCTAATAGATAGGACCCTGAAACTGTTGGCACAATGCACAGCAGCGGCAAAGAAAACAAATAGAATGTTAGGCATGATAAAGAAAGGAATCACAACTAGATCAGAGAAAGTTATAATGCCACTTTATAAAGCAATGGTGAGACCACACTTGGAATACTGTGTCCAACATTGGTCTCCCAACCTAAAGAAGGATATAAAACTGCTAGAGAGGGTGCAGAGGCGAGCAACGAAGCTAGTAAAAGGTATGGAGAAACTGGAATACGAGGAACGACTTAAGAGACTGGGATTGTTCTCCCTTGAGAAAAGGAGACTGCGAGGGGATAAGATCGAGACCTTCAAAATACTGAAAAGAATCGACAAAATAGAGCAGGGAAAAAAATTATTTACAATGTCCAATGTGACACAAACAGGAGGACATGAACTGAAGATAAGGGGGAATAAGTCCAGGAGAAATATCAGGAAGTTCTGCTTCACGCAACGAGTGGTGGACACCTGGAATGCTCTCCCAGAGGAGGTTTTTGCGGAATCCACCGTTCTAGGATTTAAAAGCATACTATATGCACATCTCCTATGAATTTGTGAAATGTGTACTGTTTATTCCTAACAATTCAGGTCAACCTGTTCTATGAGGCTAGCCTGCCACACTAGGACACTCTATCACATGCACAAATACAGGATGTCCGGGGTGGTACTTGGAGAGACCTCCCAGGAAAGAGGCTTGGGAGTTCTGATCGACAAGTCGATGAAGCCATCTGCACAACACGCTGCGGCGGCAAAAAGAGCAAACAGAATGCTAGGAATGATAAAGAAGGGGATCACGAACAGATCGGAGAAGATTATCAAGCCATTGTACCATGCCATGGTGCATCCTCACCTGGAGTACTGCTTCCAGCACTGGTCGCCGTACATGAAGAAAGACACGGTACTACTCGAAAGGGTCCAGAGAAGAGCGATTAAAATGGTTAAGGGGCTGGAGGAGTTGCCGTCTAGCGAGAGATTAGAGAAACTGGGCCTCTTCTCCCTTGAAAAGAGGAAACGGAGAGGGGACATGATCGAAACATTCAAAATACTGAAGGGAATAGACTTAGTAGATAAAGACAGACTGTTCACACTCTCCAAGGTAGGGAGAATGAGAGGGCACTCTCTAAAGTTGAAAGGGGATAGATTCTATACAAACATAAGGAAGTTCTTCTTCACACAGAGTGGTGGAGAGCTGGTACACTCTTCCGGAGTCTGTTGTAGGGGAAAACACCCTCCAGGGTTTCAAGACTAAGCTGGACAAGATCCTGCTAAACTGGGATGTACACAGGTGAAGCTGGACTCATTTTAGAGCACTGGTCTTTGACCCGGGGGCTGCCGCGTGAGCGGACTGCTGGGCATGATGGACCACTGGTCTGGCCCAGCAGCGACAATTCTTATGTTCTTATATGGTGTTTCTGTCTGGTTTTTTAGCTTCTGCTGCAGAGAAGGGATCTCTAGAAGCTGGGGACCTCAATAAGGAAGGTTTTCTTTTTTTGTGGAACAGCCTAAGGAGAGAAGCTCCAGCTGAAGTTTAGTGATGGAATTTTAACATGTATTTAGAACTGGAAAGGCAGGCTTGTATTTGCTTTATTTGAGTACTACATTACCACAAGGCAGAGAGAAAAAGTGCTTCAGCTAATGATAGGCTTAATTAAGCCACTTCAAACTAGAGAATGACACGGGGAAAAAATATGTCCCCGTCACTGCACCGTCCCTGGCCCACCATCCTCTGCACCGCCCCGTCACCGCCATTCCCTTCACCGCCCCATCACCATCATCACCATCCCTTTCACCGCCCCATCACCGCCACTGCCATCCCATTCACCCCCTGTCACTGTCCCCGCAGCATCCATATAAGCCTCAGTACTGCGAAACACCATGAAGACAGAAGAGAATCCTGCCACCACTACTACTACTACTGCACTGAGAATCTGTTTCAGTGCCTCTACCCTGTAGTAAAAACAGAACATAAAATAAATCAATCGACTTGTCCTCCCTTGCAATGACGTGTCCCCCATGTTCACCTATAGCTCGAATCAAGTCAATTGTGCACACTAAAAATGCAGGTGGATCTGGAACGTGAGCGCAGGCAGGCAGTGATACAAAAACAGCAGACACCCGACCGATTGCAGTGTTCCGCCATCTCCCTCCCTCCATCTCACCTTAGATGTAGAGTATGCCGGCTTTCTTTTTCACCCAGCCGCACGTGCGGGTGCTCATTTGTTCAATATTCTCCTCTGATGCAACCAGAAACAGGAAGTTGTAAGAGAGGAGAAGATTGATCAACTTGAGTGCGGCTTTTCGAATGCGTGCGGCTGGGCGAAAAAGAAAGCCGACTTACTCTACATCAGTGTTTTTCAACCTTTTTACACCCGTGTACCAGCAGAAATAAAATAATTATTTTGTGGACCGGCAAACTACTAGGACTAAAATTTTAAAACCCTGTTTCCGCCCCATCTCCACAAGCTCGGTCACCTCAGTAACTATAGAAAAATAGACAAATATAGTGCAAAATATAGACAGCAGATATAACTTCTCAAAACTGACACGTTTTGATCACTAAATTGAAAATAAATTGGAAGCTAAGAGTAAGCTGAAGGGAAAAGATTGCTCATCACTGTTTGTCTGAGCTAAGCCACAGTGATATTGTTGTATGAAGTGTGAGGCAAATCAATAAAGTGAATCCTTTGTTGATGCTGAAAGTGTTTGTGAAATGTGTACTGTTTGTTCCTGACAATTCAGACCAGTCTGCTCCATGCTAACCTGCCACACTAGGACACTCTGCCACAGATATATTTAAGCAAAATAAGGCTGTTGCTACAGTTGCTGAATACTTTGGTGCTCTGCAGTGCCCCAGACACTCAATAAATTAAATCACCATGATGGAGAAAAAAGCCTCAGAACATGATAGCAGCTTCAGTAATACTACTTCATACTGCTTCACTTTTATCATAGACATTAAAAAAAAAAAACAAAAAAAAAATCCTTGATCTGTACATACCATATAGTGTATACTTGAATATGAACCGAGATTTATGGGCCAAACAAATGGCCCAAAAAATGGGGGTCTCGGTTTATATTCGAGTCTACACTTGAGTACTTCTCTAACTACTGTAGTTTTTTTAAAAATATCAAAATTTAAACCTGGATGGTTGTGGGGAATAGAGTCACGGGTCAGGGGCAGGCCCAACATTCAGATAGGCCAGCTGATTCCTCCCGGTGATGGCTGCGGTGGTCCTTCATACTGTTTGCCGGCCGCTGGGAGGAAGGGAGAGTGAGGAATCAGCAGCACATCCTGAATGCGAGCAGCCCTGCCTTTGGTCCCGCTAAACTATCTGGCAATTATGAAACCAAGTCCAGGGAGGGCCTTCTCTTTTGCCAAATCGCTATAGGCCCTGTCGGTTTTGATCCCATCCCCCTCTGAAGTTACTTCCTCATTTTGAGGGGCAGGATAGGGCAAGTCACTTTAACTTCTCAATACATTAAAATGGGCACTGCCTTTTGGAATCTTCAGAAGAAAATAAACAACAATGAAACTGAAGTTATTCAATTTGCTAATAAAGTGGGAAAATTGGAAGAGACTGCAACTAGTATGAAAATACTGAAAAGTGATTTGGTGAAAGATAATCGTGGTTAAAGTAAAAAGTGAAGACTCTAGAAAATGGTGATCCCTGTAAAACCCAACCAAAAGTTACTGCACCCACCTGTACACCACAACAATAGCCCTTATGTCAGCAGGTGTCATCTTAATGTAGGTACAGTAATTTTTAGAGGACTCACCATACAATATAAGCAAGTTATAGGGACATCTGTACCTGGGTCCTTTAATGTGAAATTTACTGCAGTAACCATTAGTGCCCCTCTGCTCTCTGGGCTCAGAATGATGTCTGTGTGATCATCTGGAGCTGTAGGAAGGGGTGCTGAAAAATCCTCAGCCCAACTTAGAAGATAATGGCTTGGGTATGGTTCAATCAATGATCTGAAACAATGCCAAAAACATAGAATTTCATTTCTGCAAATTGGCACTTAAGGAAATAAGATAAGTTTCAAATTTATTAGGTTTTTATATACTACCTATCAAGATTATCTAAGCGGTTTTACAATCAGGTACTCAAGCATTTTCCCTATCTGTCCCAGTGGGCTCACAGTCTATCTAATGTACCTGGAGCTATGGAGGACTGAGTGACTTGCCCAGGGTCACTTTGTAGCTACAGTGGCAAAATAATACTCATAAGTTAGGAAGTTGGTTGCTTGAGCTGAGAAATTTTCAGCACCCATTCATAATAAAGGCTAGAATGTACTGTTGGGGTTTTTTTTCTCCTTCACATCTTTGGGTGGTGGAAGAAATTGGTAACCGTTGGGTGAATAAGGGGGGGGGGGGGTCATGCCTTAATCCCTCCTGTGGTCATCTAGTCAGTTTGGGCACCTTTTTAGCATTTACTTGAGAGAGTCCAAAGGAGAGCAACAAAACTGGTAAGAGGGCTGGAACACTGCCCATACATCGAGAGGTTGGATAGGCTGGGGCTCTTCTCTCTGGAAAAAAGGAGGCTCAGGGGAGATATGATAGAGACCTTCAAGATCATGAGGGATATAGAGAGGGTGGATAGGGACAGATTCTTCAGGCTGAAGGGGACAACAGGTACGAGGGGGCATTCGGAGAAACTGAAGGGAGATAGGTTCAAAACAAATGCAAGGAAGTTTTTTTTCACCCAAAGGGTCGTGGACACCTGGAATGCGCTACCGGAGGAAGTGATCAGGCAGAGTACGGTACAGGGATTCAAACAGGGATTGGACGGATTCCTGAGGGATAAAGGGATCGTGGGATACTGAGAGAGGTGCTGGGATGTAACACAGGTATAGAAAGCTAACCAGGTAATAAGTATAGAAACCCAACCAGGTCGTGCATGTGCAAGACCGCAGGGTTAGGACTTCGATGGGAAGATAGGACTCAATGGGAAACCAAGGTGGCAAGGGGGCCCCTTCTGGTGATTCAGACAGGTCGTGACCTGTTTGGGCCGCCGCGGGAGCGGACTGCTGGGCAGGATGGACCTATGGTCTGACCCGGCGGAGGCACTGCTTATGTTCTTATGTTCTTATTTAGATGCTTTTAAAACAGGTCTAGCTCCAAACATCTAAAAAGAGCCCAGGACGTTTTATTAAAGGTTTGATTATGCCTGACGAGTTTCCAAGTCCTAAGCCTTCCCTAAGCCCACCCAAAACACACCTCTAACATATCCCCTTAAGATTTGTATGCACTGGAGACAAAACAACCAGAAAGACATCTAGAAAGTCTGTTGTGAGAATGCCCGCGGTCATTTTGACTAGTAAGATATTCCAAGTGTTGTCTTTTGGGCGTCTATCTTTTTTGAAAATGAGTCCCTTACCCCCCCCCCTCTTTTACGAAACTGCGATAACAGTTTCTAGCGCGGGGAGCCGTCCTGAATGGCTCGCATTGCTCCCGATGCTCATAGGAACTCAATGAGCGTCGGGAGCAGCACGGGCCATTCAGCACGGCTCCCCATGCTAGAAACTGCTATCGTAGTTTCGTAAAAGAGGGGAGTAAGGGACTCCCCGTGCTAGTGCATCTGAATGTAGCTCACTTTGATCTACTAATGAAAAAGGTGTGAACTAATTTCAAATAAATAAATCCTTCACTGCTTTGGGATGTAAGTTCAAGAATAGGACTAGCCAAAAATTTCCAGCCTGTAACTTGGCATCTGAGCACAATATGAGGTAGACTCAAGGACAATGGTGTTCAAAAAACATAAGTCAAAATAAATGTACTCGTATATTTTAATACTAAAGTGAAATTCATTGAAAACATATTACAAAATTTTCTTAAGTAAAAACATTTATTGCCTTATATATTACTTTAAAGTACCACACCTACAATGAATACAATTATTGTTTATAGTGTATTAATATTCTTTCTATATCACCTTTCTAATATAGTATAAGTCAAAGTGGTTTACAGTCTAAATCAAGGAAATCAGAAAAGAGTGCCAATAATTTAATAGGAAAGATTCAAGCACACCAAAGGATAACACAAATGTTGAATAGTAAAAAAAGCTTCTCAATGTGTCCATTAAAAACACCTCCCAATATCACATGGACCCCACATTAACTGCAATAAATCTTCTTGAATAAATGTACTTTTAGTATTAACATTTTTATCTCAACAACTTTATTGCTCTGCAATTCAATCCACTTTGCTTTTAATAAAACTACCTTTTTGAAAATAACTGTTACCTGAGTGCTCTAGTGACTCATTTAATGCAGCATAGCTAAAAAGGTGTTCAACAACGGTATATGTCTGATACAAAAGGAAAAAAAGGTTCCTTCAAATTAGGTGAGGCTGCCACATCACTGATGTCTTGTGTCTTGATCAAGGAAATCTGTCTAAAACGCGATGTTTGGATAGCAAAGAGTAGTTTGTTACCATTAATGTCATTATCATCTGCATTAGAAGTAGTGCTGTCTAATTCACCACTTGCATCTTCATCTTTATCTTTGTTATCATTGTCATCCTGTCCAATTACAAAGAAAGCTTTCATAAAGTTGGAATTATTGACTGTCCTAACAATTTTTCAACTGATGGCAAACTGTTTGAATACATGTGACAATTCAGACGTTCAAATACTTAAAGGGTATTAACGTAGAACAAAATCTTTTCCAGAGAAAGGAAAATGGTAAAACCAGAGGACATAATTTGAGGTTGAGGGGTGGTAGATTCAGGGGCAATGTTAGGAAATTCTACTTTACGGAGAGGGTGGTGGATGCCTGGAATGTGCTCCCGAGAGAGGTGGTGGAGAGTAAAACTGTGACTGAGTTCAAAGAAGCGTGGGATGAACACAGAAGATTTAGAATCAGAAAATAATATTAAAGATTGAACTAGGCCAGTTACTGGGCAGACTTGTACGGTCTGTGTCTGTGTATGGCCGTTTGGAGGAGGATGGGCAGGGGAGGGCTTCAATGGCTGGGAGGGTGTAGATGGGCTGGAGTAAGTCTTAACAGAGATTTCGGCAGTTGGAACCCAAGCACAGTACCGGGTAAAGCTTTGGATTCTCGCCCAGAAATAGCTAAGAAGAAAAAATAATAATAATAATTTAAATTGAATCAGGTTGGGCAGACTGGATGGACCATTCGGGTCTTTATCTGCCGTCATCTACTATGTTACTATGTATAATGACACAATAATGCCAAATGTGTGGGAACCCTTCAGTCTTAAGGCCAGTCATGCAGACTTCTTCACTAAAGGCGCAGGCCCAGATTCTCTAAATTGCACTGTTGTCGGCGGCTGCCTTAAAAGCAGCCACCAATCAAATGAAACAGCGGATATTTGGTGACCCCAATTATATTGCCATATAAATCATTCAATAAATTGTATAAATAATTACTTAATGGAGGAAAAAGACCTCAGTGAAAGGGACAGACTGCACTGTTCATTGCTAGGTGGTGTCACTGACCCATATCAAATTTCAGTCATTGGTAAAAAAACAAACAACAACAAAAAAACCCCACCTCTCCAATGTCCTTAGTAATAATACTGTATGCCACAGAGACAAGCACAGCACTCATCTTTAAATCCCAATTCAGTGTCCCCCATTTCACTAATGGCTTCTTCAGGGGGATGAAAAGGCTGTAGGTCTTTCTCTGTTCAACAAGGTGGCAATTTTTTCTGAAAAATGAAAAACCAAAATGAAAACAATTAAAAACAAGATGAGGAGTCAAATTTTAAATTTCACTATAGTATATGATTCCAGAAAAACACTGTGGAACCAGTCTCTGGACTTCCAGAGGTTAAAATGATAATGTTTATTGATACAAAATTAAAATGCAATACATAATATGATAAAAGCTTCAATAAATAAAGTCTCTTGCTGTAAACAGATATCCTGACATGAGACATGATGAGCAGTACTTGTTGGCGTGCTCCACTTGAACTTAAAACCCACAGCTGAGCGCCAAGGAGCCAATCAAAAAGGAACAAGTGTGACATCACCTGGATAAATTGCTGAATGAAATAACCTAAAATATACAATTACATACAATTTATTGAATGATTTCTATGACAAGATAATTGGGGTCACAAAGTTTCCACTATTGTTTTGTATAGGTACATATTTGTTATGGATTCTTCCCCATTATTTGTGACTTATAGTTGATATAATCATACAACAGCGACATTTAGAGAATTGCACCTTCGGGAAAGGTTTGTGCCAGAAATGTAGGCCAGGCGGGAGAGGCAAACTGTTTTGGTGTTATCATCTTGGTGGACTTTGTATGTGCCCTGGACTGCAGCGCTTCTTTGTTATTCTGAAGCTGGAGAGTCGGGAGTCATTTCCTACCGGGCACCCGCGGAGACAGACGCACTGACGTCACGCGGGTCCTTCCTCTGGGGTTAAAAGGACGCTGCGACTGCAGGAGACCGGAGAGGCAAACTGTTTTGGTGTTATCATCTTGGTGGACTTTGTATGTGCCCTGGACTGCAGCGCTTCTTTGTTATTCTGAAGCTGGAGAGTCGGGAGTCGTTTCCTACCGGGCACCCGCGGAGACAGACGCACTGACGTCACGCGGGTCCTTCCTCTGGGGTTAAAAGGACGCCGCGACTGCAGGAGACCGGAGAGGCAAACTGTTTTGGTGTTATCATCTTGGTGGACTTTGTATGTGCCCTGGACTGCAGCGCTTCTTTGTTATTCTGAAGCTGGAGAGTCGGGAGTCGTTTCCTACCGGGCACCCGCGGAGACAGATGCACTGACGTCACGCGGGTCCTTCCTCCGGGGTTAAAAGGACGCCGCGACTGCGGCGCCCAGCCGCAGGGTGCAGCCGCAGGGCGTGGCCAAAGGGGCATGCCCTAAGGGGCACGTTTGCCCCTTGGGAGCCCCTTGGAGACACTGGGAGGAACGGGAGGAACTGTATGTATTAAACTTTTATTATTATGGGGAAAAGGAAAGGTAAAGCAAAGGTGTCCACACCGATATTATTAGGTCCCATAGATCGGCACTTTATTCCATCCAGTGCCTTAGGTCACAGCCAAGGAGCGGATTCGCTATCAGGGGCATCTCTTAGCCCCCCAGGTAAAACTCCTCCCCCTCCACCGAATAATCCTGATGTCTTGGAGCCCAAGATTGGCTCCAGTAGTCAGTCGGAAGAACTCCCTGGGCAGGTGGGATCACCTTCATTGGTTTATGGGGTGATGCCCAAAGCCTTATCTTTTCAAGATGGGGCTTTGTTTGCCAGAGAGCCTCCGACTGAACCTCAGGAAGTTACTTTAAAAGATTTTTGGCAAATTAACACTCGTATGGAGGGGTTATTAAAATCTGTGGCAACACAAAATGTAAAATTTTCGCAAGAGGTGATTGAAAAGTTTGCAAATGTTGATTCAAATTTAAAAATTAAGGAAAAATTGATTAGAACAACTGAGTCTTAAGTGGTTACATTACAAGCAGTTTCTTCAACAGCAGTTAAGGATTTTCATATCACTCATATGAAATTTGAGAAAATGGAGAACTTACATAGAGCAAAAAATCTACGTCTAGTTAATTTCCCCAAAACTCATTTATTATCTCCAGAAATATTGGTTAAGAAATACTTTAAGGAAGTTTTGGGGATGACGGACGTAGAAAATTTGCCTTTGACAAATTTGTATTATACTCCACAGAGGAAAAAAGTTCCCACAGAATCAGGTATAGATCAGTTGGAACAAATTGATTTTGATTTAACTGGTTTTTTAGAAGACTCACAGGATATTATTCAAACTAGATCTACACTCCTTATAACTTGTACAAGAGAGATAGATAAATCCTTGATAATGAAAGCTTATTTTCAAAATAAGCAGACTAAATTCTGTGGAGATAATGTACTGATTTTTCCAGATGTGGCCCAAGCAACGCAATTGAGAAGAAAATCCTTTTTGGCTATGAAACCTAGGGTGTTGGCTTTAGGAGCCACATTTTATTTAAAATTTCCCTGTAAATGCTTGATTACATTTAAGGAGAATGATTATGTTTATTGGGACTCAACTCAGTTAGAACAATTTTTGCAACATCAAGAATCTATTAGTATTTCTTCTGCTACCACATAATTAATTATTTGGAGTTTGAATTTCTAAACACTAATATGTTTGGTCTATATGATCATGTTTATTTGACTTTTGTTATGATATATAGTATTTGCTCTCCCACAGTTATGAGGACTAGAGGAATTTTGTGATAGCCTTTTGGTTGTAATAATGTCTTAATTTTATTTATGTATTATCCTTACTTTATTATTATGTATATGTAATAATGTTATAAACTTGAATAAATTAAAAAGAAAAAAAAAGAAATGTAGGCCAGGCTTTTCAAGGCCTACATTTCTGGTGCCTACCTTTGATGTGAATCATGTTTACAGAGGCACTTTACAGTGCCTAATGCCACTTCCAGCATTAGGCATGCCTACAGTGGCATTAGGCATTATAAAGTGCTTCTGTAGACATGATTCCGGTGCTGTTTTTTTAGGTGCCAGGAAGCGCCTTGAAAATTCTTTTAAAAGCACTTTTAAGTATCATTTTCCTCTTAGGTGCCAGTAGGGTATCTACCGGCGCCTTTGTTAAGGTGCTGTTTATAGAATATGGGCCTCAATGGACAGTCATCCCAATGTAAAACATTCCATGGGACGACCATCAATCTGTTGTGATAGAGACATATCACCAACATTTGCTACCAGCTTCAGCTTCATCTCCACTTCAAAGTGACCCATCTTATCACTGTTCTGTTTGGGTGGAGACCAGTAACCAGTTCAACAAACACAGGCAACCCTACTGTTCTTAAAGGCTATATTACTGCAAAATTTAAGAGTTTTGTAGTAGCAGAATACTTGCTGTTTCATTTAGTTTCCTGAAGAATCATCAATTATATCGCGCTTCCGCTTTTACTGCAAGCGTCAAACTTATTATTTCGGCAAAAGTAACAAATGTTATCCTTTATTTCTTTACAAGAAATACTTAGGCACAGTATCTAGTTACATTTACTTACGCTGGCTTTTACAAAGCTGTGGTAGAGATTTCTACCGTGGGCTGGCAAGATAAATGCTCTGACGCTCATAGAATTCCTATGAGCATTGGAGCATTTACCCCGCCGGCGCATGACAGAAACCTCTATTGTGGCTTTGTAAAAGGAGCCCTTGGTTATTATATAACATGACTGAATTCAAATGTAACAAGAGAAAGTAATGCTGGGCAAAGAATGGATATTTACAGAAAATACAGGTTGTGCATGAGACTGTAGCAATCTCCAGTGTACATACAAGAACACAAAAGCACAGCCCAGGAGATTTGAGATTTGACTAGACGTCAATTTATTTTTTCTGTAACTGCTCCTCAAACTTGGAACGATCTTCCCATTTACCTGCGGAATGAGCAGGATTTAGGAAAATGTAAAAGCAATTTGAAAACATTTATTTTTAATGATGCTTTTAATATTTAATTAAATAGTTCTTAATTTGGTGATGTTATTTTACTGTGTTATGCTATGTGTTAATTGATTCCCCTAATGTATTTTTCCTTTGTTTTACTTTTCTTTATCAATTGTATTTCTAACCCTTATCTTACCCTATGTCATAAGTATAAAATATTATGTATTAGTTTTTACCCAATGTTATTATTTAAAGTTTGTTTTGTATTGTATTGTCCTTATTAGACTATATTTAACATGTTCATCGCTTAGAAATGGATTAAGCGATTAATCAAGAAAAATAATAAACTTGAAACTTGAAACTTGAGATGAAAACCAATGGAATTGGATGAGAACACTTTACTCAATATCGCAATGTGACTCAACATGAGTCGGGTTTCTGCCAAAGGCCTGCAACAGGAACCTAAAGCTTGCGAACATTCAAGGATGTTCCAAGTTATTTGGGTTCTAATTATGAACCGATATTAAGGGGCTCCTTTTCCGAAGGTGCGCTAGGGCCTCAACACGCGGAATATTGCACGTTAAATTGCCGCGCGCTAGCCGCTACTGCCCCCCTTTGGAGCAGGAAGTAGATTTTCAGCTGGCGCGCTAAAACCTCTGGCGCACCTTCGTAAAAGGAGCCCTAAATCTCAAAGGCGATGCAAAAGGCGTAGTGATAGCTGATGTCACTTTTTGTGCCAAGTCCCACTGCGATACTGGATAAAGTGTTCCCATTCAATTCCAATGGTTTTCGTCTCCTGCACTGTGTTTTTGAGTGCATTCAGGAAGCCATAAATTCAGAGTCATATGAAGAAGTTTTTTGCTATAACACACATTTAGAGAGGTATTTATATTCATGGCTGATGCTTTACAGGTAATTTAATGAATACATCAGAACTTGAGGCAGAAATGAGTAAGTGTGTGTCATACCATTAGGATGATGAAGCATAGCCTGCAGTCATTGAGACTATAATGGTCTGTAGCTCTAGGTTAATCTGTGTAGTCATGGAAACAGAACATTTCTTTCTAGCGCTGACAGCATAACATCCTCAATGTATACTTTAAGAAAAGCATGTAACATATTGGGAATACTGAGACTCAGAAGCTTATTTTAAACTAATCCTATTATTTCCCTTTACCGCCAATATTATTTATTTATTTATTTATTTATTCAATTTTTTTAGCCCGTCCTCCCAAAAGAGCCCAGAACGGGTTACAATGAATATATTGGTGCATTAAAATTATAAGTAAAATTATACTGTCCAGCTACTATTTTCTGTGGATATGAGGACTATTTTTCCTGTAATCTGCCAAATTAAAATGGAAAACATACTAATATTCTCTACCACCCCAAGAAGTTACATAAAAGCACATTTAAAATAAATGGGACCACATACTTGTTTTCATTCAATGTTTAGCTAAGTTCTGTAACTCATTCCAGGAACAAGCAGTAAAATTGGTTAATGTACCTTGGTTTAAAAAAGGTTGGGCAAATTTGTTGAGGAAAAGTCCATCAACTTTTATTAAGGTAGACCTGAGGAAATCAACAGCTTATACATGGGGTTAGGTAGCATGGAATCTTGCTACTTTTTGGGACTCATCTAGGTACTTGTGACTTGGATTGATCTTTGTGGAAAACAGGAAACAGGGCTAGATAGACCATTGGTATGATTCAATAGGGCAACTCGTGATTTTATGTTCTAACATTTTGTAAATTGCTCTATTTAACCAGTCATTACCCTATAGCAAGTCCAAAAGGTTGTGTGAAGTTATAAAACAGAAGAAACCTGTTGAGACCAGAATGTACTGCTTGAGAATGAAACCACTGCTACTACTATTTAATATTTCCATACCACTACCAGATGCACACAGCACAGTACATTAAACACGCAAGCGATAGCCCCTGCTTGAAAGAGCTTACAATCTAATTATGACAGGACACACCGGACAAATGCAATACGCCTGAAAAGAAGCAACAAATCATATCATCAACAATGACATGGTGACAGAATTTGTTATCGTCCCCTCGGATAACCGCAGAAAACTATCCTGTGCCTTCATTAAAAAAAAAAAAAAAATTAGCCGCTGTGTATGTTTCATTTAATTTGTGGTTGATAGTTTGCAATCTTTGCAATCAGTGTGCATGATTAGCAAAGGCCTGCATTGGGGATGGTGGGGGGTGGGGAGGGACAACTGCCTTGGGCCCCATTGCTCCAGAAGGCCCGCATGGGCTAGGATGTGTTGCCCTTCTCCCCACCCCATTCTGAAGCCTCCTCACATTTTAAAATGCAAAGGGGTTGCTGGCATGGCAATGATTCTCTAGCAGTGCTTGCAGATTCCGCCGCATTGTTCCCCTGCCACAGTCTAACCACCCCCACCCCCTCCCATGCAACTTCTTGTTTCTACTTGGGTGGACCGCAGCAGGGGAACAGTGGCAAGCAAGCCGCAAGCAGTGCTAGAGAATTGATTCTGCACCGGTGACCCCTTTGCATTTTAAAAGGTGAATGGGGATTCGGAACAGAGTAGGGAGAAGGTAAGGCCATCCCAGCCCGCAGGAGCCCCATGGAGCTGTGGTATCCAGGACAGTGCCCTGTTTGCTCCACCCCCTAATGCCGGTCTGCCTCTTTGCTAATCAAACAAGCTATTTGCAAAAATTGCACACTATCATCCATAAATGAAATAAAATACACACACATAAAATGTTGTTTGTTGTCAATATACATCAATGTGGGATCTAAGTCTTTGTTTTTTTTTTTTTACTATATTGTTGCAAATTACAGCCTGACAGCGAAGAACATTTGCTGAAAAATGCCTGCTTTTATATTTTTTTCTTCTAATTTCCTGCTGCACTGCTGGCTTCATACTATGAAATTTCTAGGTAGTTTCTCTATAGAAAGGAGCTGATTTAAATTTGTACATTTGTGAAATTAAATGCCTTTGAGGTGCTCATTTGTCTTAGGGCTTCTTCCATCCTTTCTTGGCATATTCACCAATTAGTTTAAGTAGTTTTGAGTTTAAGTTTATTAAAATCTTGAAATGCCACCTATTGGGATTCCAGCTAAGCAGTTTACAATAATTAGTTGCTAAATTAAAGCTGCTCCCTACCTCAATGAATTCTATTCACCTTACTGTATATCTACTTATTCTGTAATGGCCTCACTCTCTTAATGAAAATCACATTGTTTTTCATTATGTACTCTGTCTGTATCCTCTAGTTTGTAAGATGCAAGAAACAGTGACGGACATATAAACTTTTTAAATCAGGCATGAATCTTTGACTATGGGGCTCATAATCGAAAGAGAAAAACATCCAAAAACCGGCCTAAGTCGGCACTTGGATGAACATTTCTCAAAAACGTCCAAGTGACAGTCATAAAAACGGGTTTTGGACATATTTCTAAACGACCTAGGCCTTCATAGTGCCGCTGAACAATCAAAGCTAAACGGGGAGTTTTGGGAGGCGTGTTGAGGGCGGGAGTTGGGCTGGACGTGGGCCGGCTTAGACTTAGTCGTACAGCATGTATAACCGAAAGTTTTACAACAGAGCCTAGACGGAACATGGACGGAACATGGTCTAAGTCACAAAAACCCACCTAAAGTCACCAGATAAGCACTGCAAACATTACATTACATTAGTGATTTCTATTCCGCCTGTGCCTTGCGGTTCTAGGCGGATTACAGATTAGAAGAGATCTGGACATTACCGAGAGAATTACGTAACAATGATTACCGAGAGAATTACATAACAGTGATTCATGTACTTTACATGATATGGTAGAGAGTTACAAATTATAAGATATCTGGATTTTTCCGAAAGAATTACATAGCAAAGAATCAAGTGTTTACAGGATACAGTGGAGAATATCAGTGCATACGGGTTACAGAAGAAAAATTACCTAACAATGAAGGAAGAAGTTTGATGGATACTGAAGGTAGATGCTATTTAGGAATCAGAATATTTTTGGTGGGTATGGTTCTAGGAGATGACTAAACACATAAAACAGACCCCCAAACACTACCCCAGTGATCACCAACTCCCCCACCCCATAAAAATTTTAATCATAACTTTAAAATTCAGCCTCCAGACCATCATCACCTTGCCGCCTGGCATAGGAAAGCCTAGTCGTCCAGCACAGAGGCGGCTTAAGCCATCTTGGGGGTGGGTTAGGAACTCATGGAGAGGAGGACCCATGCTCATAAGCCCCTGTAATCACTGCATTGATACTTAAACATGTGTACTCCCCTATACACCCCAAAACCCTTTTTTACTGGCATATAAGTGGTTCCTGCAGCCATAAGAGCTATTGGGGTGGTAGATAAGTGGGTCTAGAGGATTCTGGAGGTGGTTTGGGGGGCTCACCATAACCTATAAGGGAGCTGTAGGGAGGAGAATACATGGCACCCTTTTTGTGAAGTTCACAGCAGTGCCCTGTAAGGTACCCCACTATTTAGGTGGCATGTCTGGGTGTGCAGTCCATCACTTTGCAGACCCCTCCCACGTCCAACAGGGCTTGTTCTAGGCGTTTTGGACTTGGACGGAAAGTTAGACGAAAATGTAGTATAAAGATAGACGATTTAGTGGCTTGGACGATCAGATCGTCAGGACGTATAATTAGACGATTTTCAAAACGAAAAAAAAAGTTGGACGTATCTTTTGAAAATGTGTCTTAAGCTGTTTTTTACTTTGGACGACTTTTGAGATGGACGTAAACGGATTTAGATGTCCCTTTCGATTATGCCCCTCCACGGGCATAAAAGGGTTTTTATAAAATTATCTTCAAAGTTACATATACAAAAGTATGCATAATGCAAAACAGCCTGCAATTTTGCGATACATGTACTGTATAGGCAAAAAAACAACACATACACATACTTAGGGCTCCTTTTATGAAGCTGCGTTAGCAGTTTAATGCGCATAATAGCACGTGCTATTCCAGCCACGATAGACGCTAATGCCAGCATTGAGCTGGCGTTAGTTCTAGCCGTGTAGCGCGGGTTTAGCGCGCGCCTTAAAGCTGCGTGCACTAAAACCATTAAAGTGACTTCGTAAAAGGAGCCCTTAGTGTTATTCTATAAACCACATCTAAAATTAGCAAGTTGTTAGCATAAATTCAAATTAGTGGCAATTATTGCATGTTAAGTGGCAATTATTGGCACTTATTAGCTTGTTAACCAATTAAGTTGCATGCACAAATCGGCAATGCACACAGATTTGCATGCTCAAATTTAGTCACCATATGTAAAATCCAGGGGATTCTGGGGTGGAGTTTCAAAATCCGCGCATTCTTAAAAAAATGTTTAAAAAACCCAAAAACATGTATATTCATTAAAAAAAATATCCACCAACGTCAGTGACCATGCATAAGCCAATTCACTATAGAATTATTTTCCTCAATATTAGCAGATAAGTATATATCACTTGAAGAGCCATCTAGGTAGGTGATCTTTAGCATTTGAAGCCTCGCTTTGATGAAGCATCATTCTTTCTTAGAGTGTTCACATCTTCACTGTTATGAGAATGAAAGAACTTAATTCAAAGTTTAACTGACTAAACACTTTGAGGCCAACAACTACAAATGTAGAATATAAAGTAAAATAAAGTAAATCAAAAGCAAAGAAAAACCAACTTAATTCAAAATGTTTATCTACATCTTCTTATCAAAAGGACAACATGCATTAAAAAACACATCACTCCTTTTTTTATTTTTAGGACATTCTATTTGCTTGTTGACTGATGTACACCTATAATTTCAATGGGTCCTCATAAAAAACTGTGTTATTGCAGTGAGTAATCTTCATCATGGAAGGGAAAAATAAACCATATAATGCCCCCATCTGTTTTAGCTGGGGATGAAGTGCCAAAAATTGCTTCATTTTCATAGCCATGGCCTTTGCATAGTCTGGAAAAAAAAACAGCTTAGCCTCCTGCCACTTTAGGTTTCTCTGCTCCTTGGTTGCCTTTAAATTTCCATCACTTGTGTATGTCTAAACAACTTGATAATTATGGGCCTGGGGCTAGTAGCAGTATTATTTTTCCTTGAAGGTATTCTGTGAGCCCTTTCAATTTCCAGAGGTGGAGAAAACTTTATTGATAACACCTTAGGAATTAAGTCATTCAAAAAGCCTGCCATATCTTGACCCTGGATATTTTCAGTAACTCCTAGAAGCCAGAGGGGTCAAATTTGTCATCTCTTCCTGGAGTGAGGCTAACTTTAAAGAATTATCCTGAAGCTGTTGAGAATTATCCTTTAGCATCACCTGCAGGTTTTTCATACCTTCCATCAGCTGTTCAAGGATATCCATGGAGTCAGATGGTAAAGACACTTTATAGATGGAGCCACTGGGGTTGGTTTTGATCTTTTACTTTTCCCCTTAGTAATAAATGCAGAATCCAGAGTTAGTTGTTTTCCTGAGGACATTAGAAATCAAATTTGTCAAATTGAAGGGAATTAGAGAAGGATAAATATTCAGTGTGAATGACCAAGGGAGAAGCTGTGCATTCACACGGGCATCCTCATCGCCTCCAAGTTCCAGATCCCAGATATAAGTCTTATATAGTGAAAAAAATCTATTTACACAACTGCTTTTTTGTGCAAATGGTCCTCGTTAAAATTGTATCTCTCTAATTCCATGTAATGAGATTTGATATTGTTTATCGAATGTTGGCTTAGGCATCTCGCTAAGAATCCGTACCTGTGTGTTTTCTCCTTCCACTCCTCCTCCCTTTCTTCTCTTATATTTGATTGCATAATTTCCTATTGAGATGTTAATGTATCCATTGTTGTTTGTGATTTGCAAAACTTTAAATAAACTAAGACAGAAAAAAAAATATATATCTTAAAACATTGGAAGGATGTATCGATGGTAGAATATATAACCTGGTGGAATACTGTGTGTATAACTGCTAAATTTGAGCTTGTTGCTGCTGAACGATTAAGGCCCTCTTTTACTAAGGTGCGCTAAGTGATTAGCATGCGCTAATTGATTTAGTGCTAAACGCTAACACATGCATGTTAGTCTAAGGATGCGTTAGCATTTAGTGCGCGCTAATTCAATTAGCGCGTGCTAATCGGTTAGTGCACCTTAGTAAAAGAGGGGGTAAATGCATTAAATAAATTCAATAAAATATGGGAGCCTTTGGATTATTACTCTTATGCGCCTGTTAAAATATGAGGATTTGTTTTGTTTTGTGAGGTGTGCATCCACACGGTCTTTATTGTTGTATTTATGATAGCATTAATGAGTACTGTTATTTGACGTTTGTTTTGTAATGTTTCTTTATTATTTTTTTATATACGAGGGCTGTTCAAAAAGTACCAGACCTTTATTCATAAAAAAATACTTGTATTCAGATACAACAATCTTATACTAATCTCCTTCAAAGTAGTCCCCTTGGGCTGCTGCACACTTCCTCTAAGGGTTCTGCTCACAACTGGTCCGTTGCATTCTGCATGATGTCTTCTCAACTGAACTCTGGTCCCTTTTAGGGGCATTTTCAGCTTGGGAAAAAGCCAGAAGTCACATGGAGCCATGTCGGGAGAGTAGGGAGCTTGAGGAATCACAGGTGTGCTGTATTTGACCAGGAAACTCCGTATCAAATGTGACGAATGGGCAGGTGCATTATCATGATGGAGCTGCCAATTGCCCACTGCCCACATGTCCGGCCGTTTACGTCTCACAGCGTTACGAAGGTGACGCAGAACCTCTTGGTAGTATGCCTTGGTTATTCAACAATCCTGCATCACCAGGGTCCTCATTTGGTCAATGACGATCTCATTTCTGGATGTTGAGGGCCTACCAGAGAGCTTCACTCTCCACTGATGTGCAGCCATCTCTGAAGCACTTCTTTATCTGTGTGGTGCCCATTGCTTCGTCCCCGAAGGCCTGTTGAATCTTGTGGATTGTTTCCACTTGGGAATCGCCAAGCTTTACACAAAATTCAATGCAGTAGTGTTGTTCAACTTTTTCTGTCATTTTGTCAAAAATGAAAATTGGATGGCGCTCACTTACACTTCCTCACTCGTCGGCGGTCTGCCGACGACTGACAGTTTCTGTAGGCAGGAAAAAAGTCCAGCATGCGCATTAGGGTTGCACCAAACCACGCCTCCCTAGCTTTATTTGTTTACACAAAAAAAATTAATGTCTGATACTTTTTGAACAGCCCTCGCATATATTGGATCCAAGTTTTATTGCAGTGTATTGTATTATATACAAATTTTAATAAAAATTATTTAACTAAAAAAAAAACCCAGGTACCCCTTTAACCTCAAAATCTAGATTATCCTCCTTGTAATTATGTGTATCAAAATTGTAAAGTGCACCTTTACAGGATGGCACAGTGCTATGTTTTCCATTCTTTCATTTGTAGACCTAAGTGTGGTGTACATGGGGTATTTGTTAGTGCTAAAGTGTCTGTATGTGGAGTGTTGCTGAGGGAAGGTAAGTATTCATATTTGTGTGGGAATGACCAGGAAAGGTTATGGGTATTAGAGAATGACTCAGGGAAAAATGTGTCCCCCATCTCTGCCCCATCCCCGTGAGCTCGGTCTCTGTCCCAGCTCCATCCCCACGAGCTCGGTCCCCGACTCCACCCCATCCCCGCAAGCTCAGTCCCTGTCTCCACCCCATCCCCACAAGCTCAGTCCATGCTCCATCCCTGCAAACCATCTGATCCCATCTGCACAAGCCTCGAATAGTTATGATTTTATATTGAACTTATTTTATTAAAAGTATAAAAAGAAACAATATTCTGTACAATTGTCATTTTATAAACACAAATAATACACAGCAAAGATCAGCAAAACCCCTGTCTCCCCTCCCCTTCACAAATATCCCCTCCACTATCGAGAAAACTGAATAACACAAATTGTTATCATGTTTCAAGTTTTATTAAAATTTGATGGATCGCTTAATCTTAATGCAAAGTCTAAAAAGTCATAATATATCATTTAATGCAGGGATACAGTGTCAATAACAGACCAATTACTCAAAGATTGGGAACGATATTTCTGTAAGATTGTTCGACCTACCGCCTCAGCTAGCTTGTCACAATCTCTCTACTTTCTCGCATACCATGTTTATTGGACACCTCACAAAATGTTTCGAGCTGGCCTTAGGGATTCTAACCTTTGTTGGCATTGCTCTGCAGAATTGGGCGATCTTCACCATATTATTTACACCTGCCCCATTCTCGCTTCATTCTGGACTAAATTCTGGGGAGTTATTCGGCGTATATTACCTATCACATCTGAATTCACTTTTGACATCCTCCTCTTTAGGGCTCTGGCGGTGATAGACCCGCTCACCGCTAGTCAACAATCTCTCCTTAACATATTGATCGCCCTTACGATCCAAATGATCCTCCACAACTGGAAATCTGCAGATACTCTTAATATTGTGTTTTGGTGGAATACTGTTCTCATGATTCATTTATACGAGATCAAAGCGGCAGAATTCTCTAATAGATCCTTGGCTGTATCTCGCATTTGGGAACCTATACAACACTTTTCTCTATAACCGCTGACACTCCTGACGATTTTATCATGATCTCCTGTGCTTTGCAATTGATCTATAATTGTTTTTTGTGACTGTGGATGCCCGCCCCTCTCCATCTCTTCCTTCCTGATTATCTCCTTTTCCTCTATACTTCTTGTTTATCTATTCCATTATACCGTATTTCTTTCTTCCTTCTCTCCAGGATTATGTTACAACTGGCATTGGGGTTTCTTTGTACCTTGCTATTGTAGGATGATATATGATGCTTCTCTATGTTATAGTACTAATGATAATTATTTCATCACCTCTTCATTGATTATTATTGGACCTCAATGCATTCCATACTGATTATGTTTGTGTTTTGTTTTGTCTTTGAAATCAATAAACATATTTGAAATTGAAACAGACCAATTACTAGACATAAACAGACCCAAAAAGGGAAGTGGGGAGGAGGGGGGAGAAATACAATATATGATAGTAAATAAGACAAGTAAGGAGTAAAACAATAGGGAAGGAAACATCATCAACAAAAGATCTAGCAGAAATTAAGAATGATAAGATTCTAAAAAAAAAAAAAAAAATGCTACACAGAAAAATCATGCTAACAGATTATCGCAGTCACACATGACAGGAATAGTGTTAGGGGAGTGCAATTATGGCAGCTGCCCCCTGGCCAGAGAGAGCTCTAAGTCTGTTGGAAGCTACAGAGGCATGGTCTGGGCTTTGCAGGCCCCAGTTATGTCTAACACCAGCTCCAGCAGGATACATATTTTAAATCAAATATATTCTAATCACAAAATAGAAAATAAAATTATTTTTTTCTACTTTTTGTTGTCTCATCATTTTATTCTTCAAATCATGTTGGTCTCAGGATCTGGGTCTGTTTTCTTATGTCTTCTCTTAACTAACTTGCCAGGGTTTCCTGACCATTTCACATTTCTTCTTTCTCCATGCTCACTGTCCATCCTCTATTTCTGTGTATGTATTGTTCTCCATGTTCAGCAACTCCCTTCTCTATGTCTCCTATATATCACTTTCTAGTATTTCCCCTGTGCCCATCTCCTTGCCTTCATTTCACCATTCTATGATCCCCTCCTCCTGTGTACAGTATCACTCCTATATATCTCCATGCCCCCTGTCCAGCATCTTCCTTCTGCGTTCTTATCTTTCCCCATATTTAGCCATCTTTTCTCTGTCTCCATATACCCTTTCATGTCTAGCATTATCCCTCTGTGTCCATATACCATCCTAATGAAGCATTCCCCTTTTTAACTCTCTCTGTTCCTATGCTCCCATCCATATCCACCATCTCCCCTGTCTTTGTATATCTCCCTGTGTCCAGCTTCTCCCCTCTCTTTCCTCCCTCCTTCTACTAAGTTCAGTATTTCACTCACTCTTCCCTCATCCCCCTGGTTCATCCCTGCAGATCCTGCACCTCTCCCCCTTCCCTCTAGCCCCCTTCCCATGAGTCCAACACCTCTATCCCCTACCTTCAGTGCCCAAGTGTGGATCTGGCACCTCCCCTTTCCCTCCAGCTCCACTCCATTCACTGCATTGGTTCAGCACCCGTTTCCCTTCCCCCAGTCCCCAGACCAGATCCAGCAAGTGTCTCCCTTCCCGTCAGTTCCATCCAGTTCAGCATCCTAAACCAATGCCCTCCCCCCTTCAAAGGTACAGCAGCAACCCCTTGCAAGTACAACAGCTTCCCTCCTTCCCTATCATGGGTTCAACAGCCCCATGGGTCCCTATCATGAGTCCAACAGCCCCCTTACATCCCCCTTCCCTTGCTCCTGATTGTGGGTGGCAATAAATACCAAACCAAAACAACAAACCTGTGACTCTCCTGGGTTGGACCCTTCACACCTCTTGGGGTGGGCCTACTAGCTTTTTAGAAGCTTCCTGAATGAAGGGCTGCTCTGGAACCTTTTTGCCACCGAGTTTCTCCTTCCAATGTAACTTCTGGTGTCACCAGAGGAATTGTTAACCTTTCTGAATTTGACAGAGGGTTATCTCCACATTCCTATCTTAATGTAACATAGGAAATACTTGAGATTCCATGCCCTGGAGAGACACTTCTAGTTTGTTTCTTTACTCTTCAGGCTAAGCACAGCACTATGTACTGTCACCAAGGTAATGGTGATGGTGGTGGAAGCAGCACATCTCCACAAGGTGGAGATCCAGGTGCACCTATACTTGGATGAGCAGGAGGGAGAGCAGACAGTGAAGCAAGTCATGGAATTCATGCAAGACCTAGGTTGGATAGTCAACTTCAAGAAGGGTCATATGAAACTGACCTAATACCTGGAATATTTAGGAGTCTGCTTCAACATGGTGCAAGACCATATTTTTCTTCGGAGAAGAGGAGAGGGGCAGGCGAGGAGAGGGACAGGAGAGGAGCAGAGAAAAGAGGTTTCTTTTCTTTTTTCTTTTTTTTTCAGCGGGCCAGCGCGAGGGGAGAGCCGACAGGCCAGCAGAGAGCCAGGGGCAGGCGAGAGGTAGCTCCGCCCACCCCCACCGCGTCAGCGGCTTCAGCCCAGACTCCCCCTTAAGAGGGGGCGATCCGCGGCAAGGGGCTCACTGCTTCGGAGAAGAGGAGAGGGGCAGGCGAGGAGAGGGACAGGGGAGGAGCAGAGAAAAGAGGTTTCTTTTCTTTTTTCTTTTTTTTTCAGCGGGCCAGCGCGAGGGGAGAGCCGACAGGCCAGCAGAGAGCCAGGGGCAGGCGAGAGGTAGCTCCGCCCACCCCCACCGCGTCAGCGGCCTCAGCCCAGACTCCCCCTTAAGAGGGGGCGATCCGCGGCAAGGGGCTCACTGCTTCGGAGAAGAGGAGAGGGGCAGGCGAGGAGAGGGACAGGAGAGGAGCAGAGAAAAGAGGTTTCTTTTCTTTTTTCTTTTTTTTTCAGCGGGCCAGCGCGAGGGGAGAGCCGACAGGCCAGCAGAGAGCCAGGGGCAGGCGAGAGGTAGCTCCGCCCACCCCCACCGCGTCAGCGGCTTCAGCCCAGACTCCCCCTTAAGAGGGGGCGATCCGCGGCAAGGGGCTCACTGCTTCGGAGAAGAGGAGAGGGGCAGGCGAGGAGAGGGACAGGAGAGGAGCAGAGAAAAGAGGTTTCTTTTCTTTTTTCTTTTTTTTTCAGCGGGCCAGCGCGAGGGGAGAGCCGACAGGCCAGCAGAGAGCCAGGGGCAGGCGAGAGGTAGCTCCGCCCACCCCCACCGCGTCAGCGGCTTCAGCCCAGACTCCCCCTTAAGAGGGGGCGATCCGCGGCAAGGGGCTCACTGCTTCGGAGAAGAGGAGAGGGGCAGGCGAGGAGAGGGACAGGAGAGGAGCAGAGAAAAGAGGTTTCTTTTCTTTTTTCTTTTTTTTTCAGCGGGCCAGCGCGAGGGGAGAGCCGACAGGCCAGCAGAGAGCCAGGGGCAGGCGAGAGGTAGCTCCGCCCACCCCCACCGCGTCAGCGGCTTCAGCCCAGACTCCCCCTTAAGAGGGGGCGAGCCAATGGCGCGCGGCCGTTCGGCGCGCGGCGAAGGCGAGCGGCAAAGGCGCTCGCCTTAGCGAGAGCGCCTTTGCGAAGGAGCCTTAAGAAGGAGCCCAGGCAGCCCAGCAGCAATATCTAATATACCACAGGTACTTCCCCCCTCTTCTCACTTCTCATTTCTCTTTCTCTTTCTACTATTTCAGCTAGCTGCGCGCCGGGCACAATCCTTTCACACCTCGGGACATAGGAAAGAGAAAGGAGCAATGGAGGATGTGGGAACCCAGCAGAGCTACCCAGTATACTGCATCGGGTGCCATATGTATGACTACCTCCCCTCCGGGAGGCAGGCATACATATGCGGTCGATGCCAGGAACTGGACAGCCTGAAACAGGAGGTCGGGAGACTGCAGGTTAGAGTCCAGGAGCTGGAGGGACTCTGCACCATGGAGGAGCAATGCTGGGAAACTGAAGACACCACCAGAGGGAGCCACATCGCGGAACAAGTTAGGGAGCTCGAGAAGTTCATTGAGGAGGCCTGCAGGAGGATGGAGGCACGAGACCACCAACACACCAGGAGAGAACCGACAGTTGGACGACAGGAACTACCAGATACCATGGGAATAGGACCTTGCGGAGGACCTGGGCAGACAGAGGAGGAGGAGACCCATCAGAGCCAGGAGAATGGACTAGCGGACTGCGCAGAGGACACAGACCTGAGACCAGGGGCGGAGACACAGCTGAACCCAGACGACGGACGAATGGACGGCACATATGACACAGATCTGAGACCAGAGAGACAGTTAAAGAAGGGGAAATCAGCAATCGTGGTTGGAGACTCAATCCTGAGAGGAGTAGATAGTCACATAGCCGGAGGGAGAGAGGACCGACTGGTAACATGTCTCCCGGGGGCAAGAACAAAAGACGTCATCAACAATATCGAGAGGATCCTGGAGGGAGCCGAGACGGAGGAGACAGCAATAGTGATCCACATAGGAACAAACGACATCAGCAGGAGAAACTTCAACAGGACTACACTAACTGACCAGTTCAGGATCCTGGGGAGGAAACTGAGACTAAGGACAAGGAGGATAGCCTTCTCAGAGATCCTGCCAGTACCGAGAGCGGACACAAGGAGACAGAGCGAACTACAAGCAATTAACGCTTGGCTGAGGAGATGGTGCGATGAGGAGGGTTTCCACTTTGTTAGGAACTGGACTACTTTCCTGGGGAAGAACAAGCTCTACAGAAGAGATGGACTACACCTTAGCACAGCTGGGACGAGGATGCTGGCACGCAACGTCCAGAACGTCATAGACTTGGCTTTAAACTGAAGAGAAGGGGAAAGCCGATAGTCGAACTGACCTCGACACATCGGACATCAGTACCTGACAAGGATACTGACCTGGGACATTGGGAAGGAAAGCTTGGGACTGAGTGTGTATGTTTTGAAAAAGGACCTAAGGACGCATTGCAGGGACCGAGGGCACAAATGGAACTCGTAAGAGACACCAACATGGAACAACAGGAGCCAGAGGAGCAAGGACCTTGTGAAATAGAGACCAGAACTGAGAGAAAATTACGACAACAAGTGGTGCAGGGGAAACAGGCTGAGGATGTCACAGACACACAGCAGCAGGAGGAGGATGAAGCTCGGGGGCTGGCAAACCATGAGGAGGACTGCAGGAATACCAAAACACGAGGAGAACAAAAAGAGAGGGCAAAAAACTGGGTCTTAAACTGCCTGTACACAAATGCTAGGAGCCTGAGGGCCAAAATGGGAGAACTAGAAATCACTGCTAGCAAAAAGGACCTAGACATAATTGGAGTCACAGAAACTTGGTGGACTGAGGAAAATCAATGGGATGTGGCCATACCAGGGTACAAACTATACAGGAGAGACAGGGCACATAAAAAGGGTGGAAGAATAGCGCTGTACGTAAAAGACTCCATACCCTCAACCAGGATGGAAACAACAGTACAGGCGGATGGCTTGGAATCACTATGGGTTAAGCTACAGGGAGGAACTGGGGCAGACATTAAAATGGGTCTGTACTACCGCCCACCAGGACAACCTGAAGAAATCGACCAGGACCTGGAGGCAGAACTGAGGCAGGTATGCAGAAGCGGAAAGGTGATGGTGATGGGGGACTTCAACTATCCAGGGATAGACTGGAGTATTGGGCATTCAAACTGCGCAAGGGAGACCAAATTCCTAGAGGTCATGAGGGACTGCTTCATGGAGCAACTGGTCACGGAACCAACACGGGGCGATGCCACTCTTGACCTAATCTTCAACGGACTAGAGGGGCCAGCAAAGGAGGTGACAGTATTAGCCCCGCTAGGTAACAGTGATCACAACACGATCCAGTGCAGGCTAGAAATTGGATCATCAAAAGGGAAAAGAACCACAACGACGGCACTCAATTTCAAAAAAGGAAATTATGATGCCATGAGGGAAATGGTGGGAAAAAAACTCAAAGGTAACATAGGGAAGATGGATTCCGTAGAGGAAGCCTGGACCTTACTCAAGGGAACTGTGCACGAAGCGCAAAACCTGTGCATCCCCAAGTTCAGGAAAGGGTGCAAAAAAAATAGAACAAAAAACCCAGTGTGGATAACAAATGCAGTGAAGAAGGCGATAAGCGACAAGAAAGCATCGTTCAGAAAATGGAAAAAAGACAAAACAGAGGAGAACCAAAAAGTGCACAAAGAACACCAGAAGGAGTGTCACCGAGCGGTTAGAAAAGCAAAAAGAGAATATGAAGAGAGACTAGCAGAGGAAGCAACAAACTTCAAGTCGTTCTTCAGATACGTCAAGGGGAAGCAACCGGCAAGAGAAGAAGTGGGACCATTGGATGATGGAGACAGGAAGGGAGTGGTAAAGGAAGAGAAAGAAATAGCTGACAGGTTAAATGAGTTCTTCACGTCAGTTTTCACGAGGGAAGATATAACCAACATCCCAGAACCTGAAGAGAGCGTAAAAGGAGACCAAGATGTAAAACTGGTCAATTTAGAGGTAAGCCAAGAAGATGTACTCAAGCAGATAGACAGACTAAAGAGTGACAAATCTCCAGGTCCGGACGGCATTCACCCAAGGGTACTCAAGGAACTAAAAAACGAAATAGCGGAGCCACTTCGACAAATATACAGCCTATCCTTAAAAACCGGAGAGATCCCGAAGGACTGGAAAATAGCAAATGTCACGCCCATCTTCAAGAAGGGCTCAAGGGGAGACCCAGGAAACTACAGGCCAGTGAGCCTGACCTCAGTCCCAGGAAAGATGATGGAGGCACTGATTAAGGACAGCATCTGTGAACACATCGAAAACAATGAGCAGCTAAAACCGAGTCAGCATGGCTTCTGCAAGGGTAGGTCATGCCTCACAAACTTATTGCACTTCTTCGAGGGGGTAAACAGCCAGGTGGATAAAGGGGAATCTATAGACATCATTTACCTTGACTTCCAAAAAGCCTTCGACAAGGTACCACACGAAAGGCTGCTTAAGAAGATATGGAACCACGGGGTACAAGGGGAGATCCACCGATGGATCAAAAACTGGCTGGCGAACAGGGAACAGAGGGTTGGCGTAAAGGGCCATTACTCAGACTGGAAAGGGGTTACGAGCGGAGTTCCGCAGGGGTCGGTGCTGGGACCGCTCCTGTTCAATATCTACATAAACGACCTAGAGGCGGGAACCAAGTGTGAGGTTATTAAATTTGCAGATGACACCAAACTATACAGCAGGGCTCAAACCAGGGGAGACTGCGAAAATCTCCAAAAGGATCTAACGCAGCTGGAAAAGTGGGCCGAAAAATGGCAAATGAGCTTCAACATAGGGAAATGCAAGGTCATGCACGTGGGGAAAAAGAACCCGATGTTCACATACAGAATGGGGGGGACACCGCTAGGGGTCAGTAACCTGGAGAGAGACCTGGGAGTGATGGTAGACGCGACACTGAAGGCATCAGCGCAGTGCGCTACAGCCTCAAAGAAAGCTAACAGAATGTTGGGTATCATTAAGAAGGGTATTACGACCAGGACGAAGGAAGTCATCATGCCGCTGTATCGTGCAATGGTGCGGCCGCATCTGGAGTACTGTGTCCAGTACTGGTCGCCGTACCTCAAGAAGGACATGGCAGTACTTGAGGGAGTACAGAGAAGAGCAACTAAACTAATAAAGGGAATGGAAAATCTCCCATATACCGACAGGTTGAAGCAGTTGGGACTTTTCTCACTGGAAAAGCGGAGACTTAGAGGAGACATGATAGAAACCTTCAAGATCCTGAAGGGCATAGAAAAAGTAGACAGGGACAGATTTTTCAAATTAAGGACCACCACAAGTACAAGGGGGCACTCGGAGAAATTGAAAGGGGACAGGTTTAGAACAAACGCTAGGAAGTTCTTTTTCACTCAGAGGGTGGTGGATACATGGAACGTGCTTCCAGAGGCTGTTGTAGACAAAAAAACATTAAATGGTTTCAAAGAAAGTTTGGATAGATTCCTAGAAGAAAAAGGGATTGAAGGGTATAGATAGGTATAGACCACTACTCAGGGGATGGGCCTGATGGGCCGCCGCGGGAGCGGACCGCTGGGCAGGATGGACCTATGGTCTGCCTCAGCGGAGGCAACTTCTTATGTTCTTATGTTCTTATGTTCAATGAAAACAGAAGCTTATGAAGCAGATTACAGTCTTCTTAGCGACGTTTAATCCCATGATTTAGCATTACCTCCAAGTGCTGGAGTTGATGTCAGCAGCCATAGAAGTAGTCCCATGGGCAAGGGCAAATATGCATCCCCTCCAGGATTCTCTACTGTCCAACTGGTCCCCACAAATGGACTCTCGTTACTGGATGCTTCTCTGGATGTCAGAAGCATGTTGCAACATGTGTTTGTGGTTCTAAATGGGCCCATTGTCCAAGGTTTGCCTCTTCACATTCCCTCATGGTTGATGTTGATGACTGATGCCAGCCTCTTTGGCTGGTGAGCCCATTGTGATGGTCATCTAGTTCAGGGCACTGGATGTCCTCACAGAGAACATGGTCCATAAATTGCTTGGAGCTATGACCCATTCATCTGGCATTGCAGACATTGCAGAAATCCGATGAAGGCAAGGCAGTCAGTTTTCTCAAACAATGCCACCATGGTGTCAACTGACAAGGGGGCACCTGGAATGCTCAGTTGTGTCTGGAGGCCCAGTTGTTGTTTTGGTGGGCAGAAGCCCTTCAGGCACTTTCCACTGCCCATGTAGTGAGAGTGGAGAATGTTCAGGCTGATTATCTCAGCCAACAGACTTTAGACCTGGGAGAATGGTCATTGTCCAGAAAGGTATTTGCCCTCATTGTTTGATATTGGGATCTCCTGAAGTTGGACTTGATGGTTTCTACCCAGAACACAAAGGTAGCTTGCTTCTACAGCTACATATGTGAGCCAGGAAGCACCAGTATGGATGCATTAGTCAAATCATGGGTGAAAAATGAGCTTCTCTACATGTTCCCTCTATGGCCAATGATAGGCCAGGTGATCCACAGAATTGTGAACCACCCAGGGCTGGTGATTCTAGTGACTCTTGTCACCCCTAGGTGCCTAACTGGCGTAGTTAGCGTGTTTGGGCTGACAGTCTTCTCCCCAGTATGCCCCCAGTAGCTTGAGGGTCCCCTTCAGAACTTTCACCCAAACTAGGTAACTGCCTAACAGTGCAATTACAGGTAGGTAAAGTGATTTTCATTCAACAAACAGACACCAAGTCAGAATGGCTTCCAAAAGAAAATAAAAATTTATTAAGGCCACCGGCCTGATAAGCTTCAAGTCCTGTGTTATGTTCATTTGGTTGTTCTTCTTCACACAACACAGATAATGCTCATGAAAGACATCCAGAAAATAGTTCAGCTTTTATCAACTGGTAATAGTCCTTGCCAAGGAAAAGCACCTTGAAAAATTCAGACTCTAGTTCACTGCACAGGAGCAGTTCAACATGAAGTAGCAAAGTCCAAAATAAATACTTCACCAAAACCAATGTATTCTTGGATTTACTTGCTAGCAGATGTTAATTGCTGTGCTGGTTTAATCCTGGTTTTGGATAAGGCAGTTTATACCAGCTTTGTTCATGAACATATTCAACAGCAGTGTTCTGATGACATACAGTTTTAAACAGTTCTTTTGAGGCAGAGAAACAAATATGCTTTACCCGCATGTAGTAGGGAATGGTTCACACAGCTTGCAGCTTCTGCTCTGCTCTCAGTAGCCATAGCAACCTCATAGAGACAACCCAGCTGCACGCAGCACATTAATTAATACAAACTGTGAGAAAGAGAAGCTGACTCCAGCCTATGATAATTCCACACTCTTCTCTCTTTTCTCCCAGGAATATTGTGCTTTCACAAACATGAAACCAAAAATCATATATTAGCAGACAGGTAAGTTAGGTGAAAATCAAGATTCACTGATCTAGCTGATCTGCATGGCCTCAGCAGGTTCATGGAACTCTAGTAAGCATTCACCAACCTCCATATCCTCAGGCAATGAAAAAAAAAACACTATTCCTGGGCTAAGAGGAGATTCCTCCTCTTCTTGCATAACCCAGTCAGAGGGGGGTAATCTCTGAAAGGTAACTAGCACTGCTTTTTGGCTGGGCTTCTAGTTTGTGCTCAGACCCTCTTTCTCTGCCCTTCTCACAGCTTCCTTCTCTGGTTCCAGCTTCCCTGTTTCTGTGCCTCTCATCACTATGCCTTCTGTGTTTCTGCCTCTGACTCTGTCTCGCTTCCTGTAATCTGACCTGGCCTTTTAGGAGCTCAAGCCCAGGCCTCCCTAAGCCAGGGTGGGAAAGCAGACTCAGGCATTTCCCTGGCAGGCTTCCTTCCCTTGCTTCTAACAGTACTTTGCCTTAAAGGGGCAGGCTCCTACCAGGTCCATGCTATCCCAGGGCCAGTCAGTATTACCTGGAAACCCAGCACTCACTTGGTCTGCCCTCTTATAACAGTGCTTGGGCAAAACCCTATCTTTCCTTGGGGCAAACCCTGACCTGGCACTAGATTTGTCATCAAGCAATCTGTGGTATGCAGATCTAGTGCATCTACAAAGAGACACATAGGTCAAACTCCCAATTCATGCAGATCTTCTCACCTAGGATCCAGTAATCTAGAATGCTTTAGGCTTATGGTGTGGCTGTTGAGTTTGTAGCCCTAAGGCATAGAGGATACTCAGAAGTAGTTATCACTACCCTGCTTAGAGCTAAGAAGCCCAAGACAGTCACAGCCTATGCAAAGGCCTGGAAGACTTTTCCGCTTTGGTGTGATAAAGACAATGTGGAGTCCTTTCACGCTCTGATTTTGTTAGTCCTGGCCTTTATATAGGGTGGACTAGAGAGGGGTCTAGTAGTAGGATCCTTCAAAGTGCAAGTGGCTGGTCTTTTATGCTTTAGAGCTTGAGACAAGAAAGGCTCTTTGGATTCTCACCCAGATGTGACCAAATTTCTAAAGAATACATTCAGTGTATGCCTGCCTGTAAGACAAGCTTTCTCTTTGTGGAACCTTAACATCATTTTAAGGAGCCTTAGGAATGCTCTGTATGAGTTTCTGTAGTAGGCATTGCTGCTGGACCTCACTTTGAAGACCATGTTCCTAGTGGTGATTATCTCAGCGAGAAGTGTCTTGGAATTGCAAGCGCTCTCATACAGAAGCGGGAGTCTCACTGTGCACTGGCCCTTCCTTCTTCCCAAAGGTTGTTTCAGCCTTCCACATTAACAAGGACATTTGTATACCCATGTTCCAGCCTATGGGTTTGAAGAAGCACAATAATCTACTGCAGGTGCTAAATGTTAGGAGAGTTTTGCTCCACTGCTTGAAAAAGACCAATGTCTTTTGTCTACCTTTTTGTTCTCTGACTAGTCAGGCTAGAAATAGCAAACCGGCTTCTAAGGCATCTATCTCTAGATGGATTCATGTGGATTTTCATACATTGACTGTGGGAAACAGCCACCAATATCACTAAGGGTCCACTCTACCAGAGGAGTGGTTTCTTCCTTGACAGAAATTCGGGCAGTACCACCTGACGAGATATGTAGGGTGGCTACATGGTGTACTCTCCATATCTTTCTGAAGTTCTACAGAGTGGACGTAGCAGCTCGTGAGGATGCCGCCATTGGGTCCTCTGTTTTGTAGACAACCTTATCTGTATGTTACCTATTGTCTAGAATCCTTTGCCCTTTGTATTTGTAGAAGGGCAAAGCATTCTGGACATCCCACCTTGTCAACTACTTCATCTGCTTTCTGCCTTAGACAGAGTCCGGAGATGAAGAATTTTCCAGTCAGTTAGATAAGCATGTAAAAAAAGAAATAAACAATGATATCAAGAGCTCCAAAGCTATTAGTGCAGATTGCATACTAAGAGGTGGATTGTTAGTTTCACTTAGTGTCGTATGGTTTGAGTTAATGTTCAATTTTGGTTTTGTTATAGAGCAGAGCAGAACTGTATTGTTGGGGAGGTTTCGCCATTCCCCTCCTGTTTTCTTTAATTATACTGGTGATCAACTGCTTTGGTACAGACTGAGCAGTATAACCTACTGGGGAAGGAAGCAGAGTTGAAAGCTGTAAAACATCTTCTATAAGCAATTTGTAACCAGGAATACAAAACCTACTGTCTGAAATCCTTTGCCCTTCTACAACAAAGAAAATTATTGAGGTAAGAACCTATTTTTCCCATAGCTTTATAAATGCCCTGCTTCATTCAAGTTCCCTTCTCTTCACCTGATATCAGGATTTGGCTTCCACTGCTATTTGATGGAGAAAAAGAAAATTGAAAATTCAGGGGTCAATATTCAAAGCTATGGCGTTGCATAAAGATAAGTGGCTCATTTATCTGCTTATGTACAGTATATCTTTTGAATAGGTGATCTTAAACATATAAGTTATCTGTTAAAATGTCAGGGCTGCTCTTTGTGTAGACCACTTAATGGATACATTTATCTGGATAGCAGTTGAATACAAGTGTTATCATTATTTGAATGAATTTAAACCCTGACCCTGGAATATCTTGGACCCTTCTGGCCACCTATCAGCTTCTAATTTTAAAAAAATGTATCTGTTCACTGATGGGAAACTTTCGAGTAAAAAAATATAACCATATATGTATATCAATCCATCTTTGTTAAAGCAGATAGGAACCAGTGAGGCTATTCTGGAAAAAGGGAGGCTGTTTGAATTTAGTCTTCCACTAAATGGGAATACATTTATTCAGTAAAGGGAACTAAGTGACCCATTTTCTAAATTGCATTAAGCACTGTTGATGTCTGGAGACACTTTAATGAGTTTTATAGTAGTTTGCCTGTTTTTGCATGTTAAAATATATGTTACTAAATTTTTCAGAATGTTTCCGTAGGGGGTGTGGCATCGGCAGAGAGTGGGCACTGAAGGGTCTTACTGGATAACCTAGGGTTAATGTGGGAGTGGATTACTGCTTCTTTAATAGAAGGCAGTAAGTGATATTATGTGCTAATGGAAACATTAAAGCACAACCTGCAATAAAGTGTACAGGGAACATCCATTCTTGATGCAACATTAATATGGGTGCTTATCAAACTTTAAAATACTGTGTAACAATGGGTTAAGACAAAACCTTAAAACACTGTAGTAACATGGCCCTTTAAGAAGAGAAATGTATGGTGGATTTACGAGTAGGGGAGAAGAATGGAGGTGGAATTAAGCATAATGATAGCAGATATACAGTATGTATGTAATTAACATATTAGTTTTTTTCTTCATATATTATTGAAAGTTCTAAAAGTTCCCAGATATGACAGTAGACATTCAGAAAAAAGCTAGTATGCACCAAAAGGGATATATCTCCAGGGATGGATTTTCCCCAATGATATTAGGAATCCAATATCACAGCTCTATCAACTTTTTGTTTTATCAAGTATGCAATTTGGCTAAGACATAGAAGATAGGAATATTCAGACATTCATATAAAAATAGGAGCTCATTTCCATGAAAATCTAATTGTGCCTCTTAGGCAATATATGAAGTCATATAAGTTTCACATTTGTAGGACAGCAATGCCATTTTTTCTCTATTTTCAGATATGTGAAGCAGGAAATCATTTCATCAATGTTTCCTTAGTGCATCAAAGCAGTCCAGGTTTGTTCTTTGCTTACCTCCTTGATATATCCCCCATGTAATATGAATCTTTGAAACATCTTCTATGTATAATAAACCAATAAACGCCAGATAATTTTGATATGATGGGCACTGTGTCATTAGAAGGAGTTCCAGAGTACATAAAGACTCTCAAAAAACTGAATGCAAAGGAATACTCAAAGTTGTGGTACCTGGGAATCCTGAACTGACTTGAGGTGAGCTCATATGGAGACAAACAGTTTGAAAGTTGTAATAAGAAAGCAATTTAAATAGTTGTACAATCCAAGTTGTACAATCCAACTGTACTGTTTCCTTTTTTTTCTGGGGAATATAATAACAATTATTTATTGGAAAAGTATCTGCGTTGGGTAATCCCAGTATTTCCTTAAAATATTTTCTTAGTAATATTTCTGGTAATAACAAATGGGACACTGGGAAATTAACCAAGCGAAGATTCTTTCCCCGATGCATATTTTCTAACATTACCATTTTTAAATGCAGTGACGTAGAATCTTTTACAGTAGATAGTGAAACAGATTGCAATGTGTTAGTTTGAGTTTCAATCACACCTAATCTATTTTCTAAACAATTTAAATTGGCATCCACATTCTCAAACTTTTGAACCACAGACTGTGAGTAATCAGATGTTTGTTTCATTGATTGTCTGAGAAATCCCTCAACTCTAGTAATACCTAACCATAAATCCTTTAAAGTAATATCCTGTTTTTCCACAGCTAGTGGTTGTTCATCCACAACGCTAGTAAACTCTAGCGGTTTAGGTATATCAGTGAAGATCAATTTACTTATTGAAGTGGATGATACCACAGGACCTGTGGAAGTAGTGGGAGTTATATTCCCACTTGCTCCGGATATTGGATGAAGGGGGGGTGTCCTTTGTAAAGGACTCATCGATGCTCCGGATATAGGAGAATTCATATCTAATACATTTTGTGCTGGAGAGTCTAGGGAAAAAGTCAAGTGTCTATCCATAGGACCTAAGGCAACAGGTGTCAAACTTTTAGATTTGACTTTCCTTTTCCCCATTATCATTTAACTTATACGACCTGGTATGCTGCTCGATAGTTCCAAGGTGCTCCCCGGTTCGGCCGCGTGGCTGTGGCTGCCTCCACGGCAGCAGAAGGCAATTTAAAGAGAAAAACCACGGCACTGAAGACGGACCCAGTGACGTCAGGGGTCCGTCCTCGGGGTTGCCTGTCTGAATGTTCCCCCACGCTGCTGCTGCAGAGGGTTAAATGGGGCAGCAAACTCGTTCCTCCGGCGTCCTCAGGTAAAGCAATGAGACTCCCAACTCAAGTTTATTTAAGCTTAATATACCGCTTTAATTAGCAAAGCGGTGTACATTGTACAAAATTTATAATAAAAGAAAAAATTTTAAATATAAGTAACATAGGGAAAAGACAACATAAAATACAAGTAACTGGTAATACATGCTACAAAAGGGAAATGAGTAGGATATATTTCATAAAAATAAGATGAGGAGGAATGGGAAAAGCAAAAGGGAGATTATCTAAGGTCCTGCTGATGTAATCTGAGCGGGATCCTTTTTGGAACATAGAAGACAACATATGCTGCATTAATTTGGAGGAGAGGAACTTTCCTATAGCTACACAATCAAGATTTATGTTGGGTATTAAATATACTGTAGATGCCAGACAAACAAACACTCCCAGATTATCCAAGGTCCCACTGCTGACAACATAAGGTCTAGTGCCTATAAGGTCTACCAAGGCCTAGTGTTTATACTTCTCAGAATCAAGATATTTAACTACTTGCTTGAGGTGCTTAAAGAACTTGCTGTCATACAAACTCTGGCCCAACGATCATTGCATTTCACCACCAACCCAAAAAGCTTTGGACATTTCCTGGAGGAAATTACCATAATCTGATTAGGTTTAAGTGAAATAGAAGTTTTTAAATAAATAAGATAGACATAGGATAATCCATTACTTGTCTCCTGGATCGATAGCACAGAATCATGACAGGCCTACATTTCATATAATCACAGAATCATTAAACTGTGGTTGCCAATGGTACCATCGTAGCCTTTATCATCCCAGACCGCCAAAACATGATGTTCATGAAACAAAAATTTTTTTATATCTAAAGATGGTAAAAGAGAACTTATCTTTAGTTGCAAGGTGATCAGCTGATAACCCAATTCATATACAGCAGAAGAAATTCTGGTGCAAAGTGCCCAACTTGAGTCGGGGGACCATCTCAGTAAACGGCTTTATTTAGCACTTTAAGTGCCAATCACTTTGCACCAGTATTTCTTCTGCTGTGGCTGCCTTATGAATTGGGTTATCAGCTGACCGCCTTGGAACTCAAGATAAGTTATTTTTTACCATCTTGAGATATAAACATTTTTTTGTTTCAAGATCATGTTTTGGCGGTCTGGGACGGTAAAGGTTATGATGGTCCCATTGGCAACCACGGTTTAATGATTTCACTGAATAGTTTGGTTGAAGGGTCTGAGCGCTTTACTCTTATTTATATTAAATACTGTTCGATTTTATGATTATTTTGTTGATACTTGATAATTTTAACATAGAAGTAGTTATTAAATCCCTCGAGTGATATCTACATTTCAAATAGACGTGGCCACTAAGCTGATGGTGGTAAAGAAATCTCCCTGCCGCGATCTGCTGAGTGGTCGCGGCAGGGAACCAACAAATCCCTCCCTGCAAGTCGGCCAGCAGGAGAGACATCCACTCCCTCCTGCCACCACCCAGAACCCCCCGACATTGTCTGTTGCAGGAGGGCGGCTCACTCCTTCCTGTTGCCACCCCTGATCCCCCCGACACTGTCCGCAGCAGGAGGATTGCACTCCCCAAACACATATACATCCAATTGGCAGGAGAAATGCCTACTCCTTTCTGCTGCTGACCCCATCAATCCCCTGAACCTCTGATACTCCTCAACACCCACCAACCCTCCCAATACCCATAACACCCCCAACACCTATCCTACACTCTGCAACACCTAGATTACATTCCCCAACACCCACTCGAAATTCCACAATACTCCCTAACACCCCCCAACACTCCCTCACACCTCCCCAAACCCCTCCCCATACCTTTAGTAGATGGCCAGCAAGATGTCCACTCCCTCCTGTCAGCAGGCCCACCATTTCAAAATGGTGGGCCTTCCCCTTCCTGATTCATTCTTGGATACACTGGCCTAAGGATCTTATTGTCCCAGATGCCTAAGGCTCCTCCCATGAGTATCTGGCCAATCAGAGTCTTAGGCCATTCCCACTGCATTCCAGGATGCATTGGGAAGGAGGCCTAAGACTCCAGTTGACCCAGGTGCCTAAGGCCCCTCCAGGAGACTTAGGCCCCTCCCTGGTGCATTCTGGGATGCACCGGGAAGGGGAAGGCCCACCATTTTGGAAGAGGCAGGCTTGCTGTCAGAAGAGAGTGGGCATCCCTCTTGCCAGGCATCTCCTAAAGGCACAGGGTTTCGGGAGGTATCAGGAGGATTTTGGGGTATGAGGAAGTGTTGGAGATGTTGAGGTGTGTTGGGGAGTGTAGGGTGGCTGTTAGAAGTATCAGGGGTTCAGGGGATCGACAGGGCTAGTGCCAAAAGGGAGTGAACATCCCTCCTACCATGGACAGTGTGGTGGTGGGGGTTCCCTGCCATTGCCGCTCAGCTGATCGTGGTAGGGAGATTCCCTTGCTGTGATCAGCTGATGGCAAGGGATCAGGCATGATTTTCTAACCGGCGCCTGTGAAATTGGTGCCTGTTAGAGAATTAGGGTGGTTAGGCAGGTTTGGCCAGACGAGATTCTGTATAGGACGTCAGTGTATGATTTTCAGCAGGCGCTTAGGCAGCTGCTGTACACAATGTCTTATACATAATTTCCCCCTTGGAGTCTTGTTTTCAAGAGCAATTATTTCTTCAGGGAACGACAGATTAAACTGTTAAATTATCCCATAAAGAAATGGAAAAGTTTCACAATGTGGATCGAAGGTTTCAAAAGATAGAAGAGGTCTGTGCTACCTTTCCTATAGTTCTCAAGTTTCAGCACTACAATTGGTAGAGCTGCTTGATCTAGAGACAGTCTAGGACTCCATAGGCTGTAAATGCCTTATATCATATGCAAATGATAGATATGTGTTTCTAGACCCAGTCCAGTTGGAAGACTCTCAAGGATAAACCAATAAGGGAACTTATTAATTTATTTTTACAAGTCTGGTAGGATGTCTAGTTGACAATTAATAGTATGCCACATGTTATATATTTGGCTTAGTTATTTGCTTTCTAGCGGTGGCACTAGCTGGCTAAATTATATGGACTAGATCATTGATATCATTTTCTTTGTATCTTATGAACATTTTATGCTGATTATGAAATGGATATTCCTTTATGTTTGTTATTTTAAATTGTAACAAATGTATAAATAAAGAAAATAAAAAAAGGACTCCATAGGCAATTGGAGTCCATGCAAAATGCAATCAAAACATGCAGTATTAGACTGCTGAATTTTCCTAAACCCATTTTCATACTATTGTATATAAACTATCTTCAGGATATTTTGCATATGTCTGATTATGACAATTAAGTAAATTTAAAGTATTTCCTCAAAAACTTATCTTCCGTGCTGATTCTGGATGCTTTATTTTTGCTTGTTCTGCTCATGGTTGTATGTTCCTTTGCAATTGTTAATAAAGATAATTGAAAAAAAAAAAAAGAAGGATTGAAACCAGCACTTTTGAATTTGAAATAGTTTCTTAAACCTTCTGAGATTATAATAACCTCAAGGGCAATACTAGTGTCTATTTTTGTGACTGCACTGAATAAAAATGCAGTTCTTAAAGTTCTTTTGTACTGAAAAAGTAATTATATTTCTGGATGTTTCAAGGACCACCCAAATAAAAAGAAAGCAGTGCTTGAAATTTAAATCTACAGTTTTGGTAGTACTTTCTTTTTGTATTTTCCTTGTAGATGTTATATCTCATATCAAGGGACAAACTATAGGTATATCAATTAGAGGCTTTCTCAATAAATAAATAAGGGTATAGACTTTCTCCATTATCTGTTTTTTTTTCTTAGATAAGGGATAGATGTAGGGGAGATGAAAGAGAATTCCTGGCTTTCATATTGCAGTATTTATTTTATTTAAAATTATTTATAACCCGCCTATCCACAAATCTAGGCAAGGAACAAAAAATACATACACAATAAAACCCAACACAAATCAGCATTACAAACAGAATATAAAAATAAAAATTCAAAATTCTCAAAACTGTATGCTGTATGGCTCATATTCTATTAACGGCGCCCTTCCGGCACCAAGTGTACTAGTGTAAAATGCCATTTTAAAACATTTAAAACCAATTTAAAACAAAAAATACAGGTGCCTACTAGCACCATAATAAGTGGGGCCTGCATCGTGCCTATGGAGGCACTTTACAACACCAGAAGTGGCATTAAGCATCATAAAATGCCTCCGTAGGTGCAGTTCACGTGAAAAGTAGGCACTGGAAACATAGGCCTTAAAATTCCTAACCTACATTTCCAGGGCCCACCTTTTCCGAAGCCACAATTCTCTAAACGACGCCTTCACATGATTGGCATACGATCGACAGCCGTTTTTAAGGTGACCACCAATAACAGCATGTTAATATGTGTTAATACCTAAATGTTAATATGTGTTAATACCTAAATCTTAAATCTGACCTTAAAATATATGGATAGCCAATGATATATCTATAATAATAAAATGCTAGCTGCGCATGCGCACTCTCGCCGCGTGTTCCCTGAGATCTGATCTGTCGCGCTGTGCCCGCAGCGAGAGTGCACATGCGCGTACTACGTCACCAGCCGATGATCGCCTCCACAAGCCGGGACTGGGGCACAAAGAGCGCCTCCTGCCCACCCACCCCCCCGGAACGAACCGAAAAACGGAGCCGGCCCGGCCTCCGCGAAAGACCAGAGGAGTCCAGCAACTTTCTGACCCGGCTCTTGCGATGACCCCGCCGCCTGGGACCCGAGTCCTTTGCCGCCCCCCCTTCCCTTCCCGCAGACCTGACTACGAACCTGGCGATTCCAGCAGCGTGTGCAGAAGTCTTCACACGCTGCTTCGGGCCCTTCTACTGCCCTGATTTGCTCTGCCGCGTCTCTGATGATGTCATCAGGGACGTGCCAGAGTAAATCAGGGCAGTAGAAGGACCCGAAGCAGCGTGTGAAGACTTCTGCACACACAGCTGGAATCGCCAGGTTCATAGTCGGGACCGCGGGAAGGGAAAGGGGGGTAGAGGAAACGCTACTGCTGCTGTACAGGGAAGTGTTGTGGGGGAGGGAAATGGAGGGGGAGAGAATGCTGCTTTGGCTGCTTTTGAAGATTTCAGAGGAAAAAGATGTGGTTTTGGCAGGCTCTGCTGCCTAATTTTAAATAGTGCTTTTTTTGTGGGAGACACGTAAGGGATCTCCAGTGTTCCAGATGTATTACATCAGGCCAGTGCCATTTATAGTATTCAGTATAAATCTCAGCTGAAGAAATGAGAAAATGCAGCCTTTTATCAATGAGGTATGCTTCAGGAAGACTGCCCATTTGTCATGAGCTAATTATGATGAGCAGTTTTTGAATAATTTTTCATTGACACTAAGGGCTCAATTTTCAAAGGGTCTAGCCACCTAGGAATTAGCTCAGCCTTCTGAAAATTGACTGGGGCTGAGTGTCACTAGGTGGATAAATTTAGCAGCTCAATGTTATTCTCTTTACCAATAAAAAAGATTTCACAATAAAAGACAGACAGACAGACATATATTCTAGCACCTGTTAATGTAACGGGCTAAAATACTAGTGTAATATAAAGAAGTAACATGTTCTTTTGCACTCCTCCTAACAGACAAATTGCAGAGTTTTGAAGAGGTGCTATTTTCATAAATTTGTCTGTGTAAATCCAGACAAAATTGAGAGTCTAATTCAACTGAGTCATAAATAAAGCATGCAACACAATTAAAAATGAATTATGGTCCACAAACCTATGAACTTCCCTTATCTTTCAAAGCATCATACACCTTCAGCTAAGTATAACACTCACCTAGTCTATAAAGGATAATTGGGCATCAATCAATCAATTCCCCATTATACCTCTACAAAGCTACTTAGAAAAATGTATATTTTCACATCATAATCAAATTGTTATTTCAAATGTTATACCTTAAATTTTTTTCAATTTCTTAAAGAAAGTAAATCAATCCACCCCTACCCCCACTAAAAAAAAAGGTAGAAACAATACGGGGCTCATTTACAAAACAGAAAAAAAATGTCTAAAAATTGGCATAAAGGGACAAATGGATGTTTTTGCCACTAAAATATCCAAATCACTATTTTTGAAACTCAATTTGTAGATGGATTGCTAGGCTGTTCATCTGAAGGGGGATATTTTTGGGGGAGGGACATGTTTTAGGTGGGACTAAGGAGGGCTTATGATGTTGATGCTTTTCTGCATCAATGGAACATTGTAGAAAATGTCCAGAGCAAAAATTGGATGCTCAAGGCTAGACATGTTTCAATAGCAAATAAGTACCAAAAACATGCCCAAACTGACCAGATGACTGTTGGAGGGATTAAGGCGTGATCCCTACCTTACTCCACCAGTGGTCCCTGACGCTCTTCCACCTCCAAAGATGTGAAAGAAACAGTGCAAATCAGCCTGTATGATAGCTTCAGATGTTATGGCAAGTCCTATCAGAGCAGCAAACAGGTTCCTGGAGTAGCCTAGTGCTTGGTGCAGTGGACTAGAGAGATGGGGGACCCAGGCCCATATCCTATTCTAACTAGTACACTTGTGGTGGAACATGTGAGACCTCTAACACCCACCCAAAACCTAATGTACCTATATAGGTGACACCTGTAGGCACACAATTTATTGTTGTGGTGTATAGTAGATTTTAAGTGGGTTTTGGAGGGTTCACCATACGATATAAGGGGGTTATAGTGACATGGGTACCTTTGCCTTTTTGTGTGAAGTTTACTGCAATGCCCCCTAGGGTGCCTCACTGCTCTGCTGGCTAGTCTACTAAGAATGCTGACCCCCTACTCTATCCCAATGTATTGTTCGTGTGCATTTTTCTTTCGGATTTTTTTTAATGGTTCAAAAAAATCAATGTACTAAGTGAAAAACAAATATGAAATGGCCATTTTTGAAAGAAAAAAATATACATTTTCCTGTTTTGAATACGGTATTTTTTTGAAGTGTTCTGCAAAATGTCCAAAATTGTATTTATTTATATATTTATTTAAAAGATTTCTCAACCACCACTCCACATTAATATAGAACATCATGGAAAACAGAACTACAATATGAAAGCAAGGAATTCTCTTTCATCTCCCCTAAGGGTCCCTTTTACAAATTTACGGTAGTGATATTCCAATGCGAATGCATTGAAGTCCATAGGAACTGAATGGGTTTTGGTGCCTTTGCCACTGGATAATTGCTACCATGACTTAGAAACATAGAAATATGACAGCAGATAAAGGCCAAATGGCCCATCCGGTGTAACCATTATCTCTTTCTCTCTCTGAGAGATCCCAAGTGCCTGTCTCTTGAATTGAGACACAGTCTCTGTTTCCACCACCTCTTCCAAGAGACTGTTCCACGCATCTACCACCCTTTCTGTAAAATGTATTTCTTCAGATTACTCCAGAGCCTATCACCTCTTAACTTCATCCTATGCCCTCTCATTGCAGAGTTTCCTTTCAAAGAAAGAGATTCGACTCACACACATTTATATTATATAGGTATTTAAATGTTTCTATCATATCTCCCCTTTCCCGCCTTTCCTCCAAAGGAGTCTTTTATCTATCACTTATCTAAGAAAAACAAATAGATAATGGAGAAAGTCTATACCACTATATATTTATTGAAAAAGTCTCCAAATTTAGACTTGCTATACTTATAATTTACCCCTTGATATGAGATATAACATCTACAAGGAAAATGTAAAAAATATTTTATTTTTATATTGTAGATATTATGGGCTCCTTTTATCAAGCCGCGCTAGCAGTTTAATGCGTGAAATAGCGCACGTTAAACCGCCAGCCGCACTAGCCGCTACCGCCTCCTCTTGAGCAGGCGGTAGTTTTTAGCCAGCACGGGGGTTAGCGCGTGATGATAAGTTGCGCGTGTTAACCCCGTTAGCATGGCTTGATAAAAGGAGCCCTATATCTCATATCAAGGGGCGAATTATCAGACCAAAACTGTAGATTTAAATTGCAAGCACTGCCTTCTTTTTATTTGGGTGATCCTTGAAGCATCCAGAAATATAATTACTTTTTCACCACTGAAAAACAAGTTTTAGGAAAATGAACTTTAAGAACTGTAATTGTATTCAAATCAGTTACAAAAGTGACGACTAGTATTACTCTTGAGGTTATAATCTCAGAAGATTGTTGAAGAACTCTAGGCTAAAATCTACTAAGAAAGGAGCATTCTTTTATTTAGCTCAACTTTGTGGAATGCTCTTCCACAAACTTTCCGAGAAATGGAATCATTACCTCATTTTAAACTTCTCCTTGCATCTTGTTTATTTTTTACACTTTTCAGGTTACTCTCCCAGACGAGTTGATTTATGCTGGCTTTAGCGCAATTGACTGTGAGCGCGATTGTCATTGTGCTGAGTTGTCTGCGCGATTTTGTCCGCACGTGATTGTCTTGCGCGCTTTTGACCTGTCACCTTTACAAAGCCGTGGTAGAGATTTTTACTGTGGTCTGGTGAGGTAAATGCTCTGACACCTATAGAATTCCTATGAGCATCACAGCATTTACCTCGCCAGCCCACAGTAGAAACCTCTACCACAGGTTGGTAAAAGGAGCCCTTAAATTTTTTATTAGTCATTTTTAACTTTTATATTTCAACTTTTTTTTTTTTTGAAACATAAAAACAGAGAAATATGATGACAGATAAAGACGAAATGGCCCATCCAGTCTGCCCATGTTAGTTATCAGTTTTACACTGGGATTGAATGGTCTGGTGTGATTGTGCTATTCTTTCTAATTTTATCAAGCTGCATAAGGTTGTTTATTATTATTATTATTGTAACTCAGGCAATTTCCAGTGACTCAGGAAATAGCCAAAGCTGCATAAAAAAAATTTATTTCACTCAAAAATTTTAAATAAAACAGATTTAATATGCAGTTGAAATTAACAATATCTTAGGCCTCCTTTTACTAAGCTGTGTTAGGGCATTAACGCGCGTAATAGCACGCGCTACAATGCCATGCACGCTAGACGCTAACATAAGAATTGAGCTAGCATTAGTTCTAGCCACGTAGCGCGGGGTTAGCGCGCGCTAATCTGCTGCATGCGCTAAAAACGCTAGCACACCTTAGTAAAAGGAGCCCTTAGTTACCACAATTGTAGCTCAGGAAAAGTTTTCTCTGTCTAATTAAAGTTCCCAGCCTTTTTGAGAGGATTCTTCCAACACAGATGACTGCAGGCAAGCAGGAGTTTATTTTTCTTTACTTCTTTCTTTCTTGCGTAGGCTAGCGTTTGATTGGTGTTCTTGTTGATCCCTACTACTCTATCTATTAACCAATAAAGGAAAACCCTAACTAGTCCCCAAAATTCCACTTCAAACTAGCTGTATAAAAAAAATCAATAATTGAGATAGCCCTAAACCATACCCACCCTCACTATTGAACCAAGGTTTAATAAAAAATCAATAAATATCCAAATATCAATAAGCATCCAATATTGAATCAATATCCAATTTCCAATATCTAATAAATATCCAATTTATCCTTAAAAACCAATTTCACAGAGACAACATAAAACAGACACCTCTCTCTGCCAACAAACCAACTCAACAGCCCACCTTGGCAGTTTTAGAACTCCCCTTAAACCAGCCAAATATCGAATAAAATAAAAGCCAATAAACCATACCTGAAGATGTCTTCATAACTTTCAGAAACTTTAACTTTCTTCAGCCATGACAACCTCCACGAGCTCCTGAGCATGAACCTGCTCAGGATCTGTTGCCATGGTTTCCCCGATGCTTTCCCTCGAGCCAGTGCCATAATTACAGGCAAGTGCCAGATTTAAAAATAAAAAAATAACCCACTTAAACCATGCTCCAAATTCTTCAGAAGAGGCCCTCCAGAGCCTCTCCATGGTCCCTCCAGTTCTCTGCCGCTTCTTTGGTGCTTTTAGAACCTTAAAAATCCTCTTTGAGCAGTTTATACCCAAACCGGGACTGGAGAGCAACTGCGCATGCGCGGCCACTCATTGATGACATCACTGTGCATACACAATGACATCACCAATGCACGCCGCCACCGCGAGCCTTTTCCAGATGCCGTGATCAGTGCCGGCTAACTCCTGCGGCTCTCTGGCAGCTGTGTTTTCAAGCAGGACTGCTCTCTGCTCACTCCGGCGCTACCGGGCCAATGAGTCTTCAGACAGGCTGACTCCCATGCCTGTCAGCCCTGCCAGACAGCGTCTTTACCCCACGGCAATGAGCATAGCCCTGAAAACAACTTCGGACCTGACCCAATCCTGCCCAGTCAATGGGGCCAAAACGCCACGGACCCAGGTATTATAATTTTAACTTTTATTTAAACCTTGGTTACATTATTATTGCAGACCATTGCGGTAAAAGTTCCAATGTTCATAGAATTCCTGTGCGTATCGGAGCTTTTACTGCAGCGGTCTGCGATTAAAAACATTTTATGAGCTTGATAAAAGGGGGCCTAATAGAGTTATTTTTCTTTGTTTACATTAAATTTTAACTATTGTAAACTGCTGCTGTCTCTGTTGTGGATAAGTGGCATATCAAATTTAAAATAAACTATTTTAATATAATTAATTTCAAAGAGATGTGGGTGCTATTAAGTCATATATTCCTTTTAGTATTACCGAGAAGTTGATATCTGTACATCATGTTAGGAAATTTAGCTTTACATATTTACTAGTAAAAACAACTCATTATATACTTTTTTCTTCAGGAAATAGAATCTGTTTTCCATATCCAACTTATAATCCATTCACGTGGTTGTCTATACTAGTATCTTGTCCGAACTATACTTATGAGGTAAGACATTTCAGACCCCACTTGAGAGAATTTCTCTGCAACATTCTTCTATTTTTATTGATTGCAATTTATGTATTTATTTTGTTATTTTTCATCTTATTCTTATGTTTTTTTTTATATTAGAGTACCATTTGATTGTATCCTGTACTTTCTTTGGGGGGTTTTCTTCTATGTCTTTTACAAAAGCATTGTTTTCCTCCCAGGCACTTAGTTTGGATTATGAGACCAATTGGGACAGAGAGGTTTGTTTTGATGTGCCTATTATTTTAACTTTCTTAAGTGTCTTGATTTGACAAAAATTGTGGTATATCAAATAAACTAAGGGGGGAAGTCATCAACGGGCACTAATGATTACCCACTAAACACTAAGGGGCTCATAATCAAAAAAAGAAACACATTCAAAAGTGGCCTAAATCACTACTTGGACGATCAAAAAGACAGATCGTCCAAGTACCAATAATCAAAACTGGATTTAGATGTATCTAAAACCAGCTGAGGCCTTTACCCAGACTCTGAACGCCTAGAGCGAAAAGAGACATTTTTAGAGGAGGGGAAAGGGGCCGACTTAGACTTAGTCGTACTGCAAGTATAACAAAAAGTCTAGGGAGATGGCCCAGTCAGAACTTATATGTTTTGACTTAGACCAAGTCAAAACAGGTATAAGTTCCAAATAGGGGCCGCTGAGAAGATCACAGCTGCCACGATCAGTTCAGCAGCCTCGGCAACCTGCCCATCCCCCACTGCAACAATCACAGCAGGAGAGATGCCTAATCTCTCCTGCCATGATTGCGATCCCCCTCTGAACTGCCACGAGCCGGCATGAGAGATGCCCAATCTCTCCTGCTGGACCCCCTGACAACCCCCGACAAACCCATCCCATTTGCCTAAGGCCCCACCCATAGGAGAGGCATCAGGCAACTGGACCAATTCTGGTTGGCCCAGTTTCCTAAGGCCCCCTCCTATGGCTGGGGCTTAGGCACATGGGCCAATCAGGCCATAGGCCCTTCCTTAGTGCATCCCACAGTGCACTGGGAAGGGGCAGGCCTTCCATTCTGAAGATGGCGGGTCTGCCAGATTGATGGAATGGAGACCTGTCCAGCTGGCCAACTAAAAGGTTAGTGTGTGGGGTTCCGTGGTAGTGGGGGGCATTCAGGGGGGTTCGTAGGGGGTGGGGTTGGGCCATCTTCAGCCTCCTGCCGGTATTGTTGGAGGGTTTGGAGGTTCGCCTTCCAGAAGGAAGGCTTGGGATCACTCCTGCCAGTATTGTTGAGGGGGGTTTCAGGGGTTCACCTTCCGGAAGGAGGGCCTGGGCTCCCTCCTGCCGGTATTTGGGTTTGTTGGTAAGGGGGAAATGCCGGCAGGAGAGATTAGGCATCTCTCCTGCCGGTTCACGGTAGGTAGGGTGTGGGGGAAATTGCGATCACGGCAGGAGAGATTAGGCATCTCTCCTGCCACGATCATTGCGGTGGGGGGGGGGGGGCAGTTACAGGATTCTGAAACCGGCGTTGTTTTTTGACAGACACCGGTTACAGAATCCTGCTTTTAAGGTCTGGATTTGGGCATTTGGGACTTGGGCAATTTTTTGGTAGGGAATGTGATATAGGGATAGACACAGTGGCAGTCTGGACCAGTAGATTGCTGAATGTGCAGGTAGGTCATTCTCAAAAAAACTCTCAATTTGAATGGGTTTGGTTTTGTTTGAGAATGTACATTTCCCTGCTGCCAACTTCAGCATCTACCGACTGAAGTCAAAAGGGGACTCAGATGTTTTTTTTTATTAGGCCCCTCTAAGATGCCATTATATTTCTATGGGTGTTTTAGCATTTAGTGCATGCTAATCAATAGCGCACCCTAAGATGGTTAGCACACATTAAATCACTTAGCGCACATTGATGAATTCCCCTTCTAATGAGCTTATTTTTTAAACATAATGACATCTCAACATTCCCTTATAGATACCCATGTGCTTGAAAGGTTGAAAAGCAGAAAAGGGACAGCCAACAATACAATATATCTAAATAGCAAGGTTGGGGGGGGGTGTTGTGGGCTTATTTTGGGCAGGATTAGAGAGGATCCATAATCAGGATGTCCAACAGCAATAATGAAAGGGAAGAAACATGCAAGTCTTAAAAGAGCATCCTAAGTTAGACCTGTTCCATTCACATCTAGGGTACAAAAAGTGCTCTGATTGAGCAGTTGACAACTGGAGGGATTAAAGCATGACACCCCCTTAATCCCCCAGTGGTTGCTGTCCCTCGTCCTCTTCCCTGAAAGTGAAATTGGAAGGGCATACTGGGATCCATGACAGCTTCCAGTATGACGATTTATTTGTATGACGATTTTGGATTACTGTGTTTCAGTGTATGTGTATTTTTATGCTTTTATATATGTTACTTTGGAAACCACTGAGACTTTTGGCGGTATAAATGTTTTAAAAATAAATAAATAATGAACATTCTTAATCAAATACAACGCAAGTATGAGTAGTCTAGTGCGAGTGAAATAGACTGTGAATTAAGGGACTGAGGTTCTAATCCCACATTAACTCTTTTTTTTATTGTGCAGCCTCCAAGAACAGAAAAATACGTGCCTATACCTAAATATATAAGTAACTTGCAAGCCTTAAAGCTATTGAAGTGGTGTACATTCAGACTGAGTAAATAGTTTTTCTTATCCTGGAAAACTCACAATTACAAAATAAGAGTTAAAGTGGGATTTGAACATGTCTTTTGAATCATAGTCCACTGTTCTAACTACTAGGCTGCCCCTCCGCTCTGCATGGAGATCTGTGTGGCCTTACAGATGTCCATGTCCCTTGTTTACTCCCGATTGTGGACATTCCAGTTTTTAAAATAGCTGCTGGTGCAGGACGTCTCCAGCAAACAGATACCCATCTCACATATTTTTGAACAAGAAATCTCAATATGGGGTCTTATTATTAAGGCGTACTAACTGATTTAGCAGAGTTACAGCAGTAAAGAAAGGGAGCGTGGGCGCGATAAACAGAGTTTTATCAAAAGTACAAGCAGCAATAAAGGAAGGGAAGGAAGGTAAAGGAAAGATAGGAGAGAGATCATGTAGGGGGAGGGGGGAGCAGAGGGAGCCGGGGGAGAGTGGGAAAGGGGGTAGTTGCAGGTGGAAAGGGGTTAAAGGGCCTATTCTCGGAAAAGGTGCGTTTTGAGTAGTTTTCTGAAGCTAAGGTAGATGGGGGGCCTCGAGTACCATTTGGGCTAGCCATTAGCGCTAACATATAATGCACATTAACTCACTTAGCATGGTACAAATCCAGTGCTAGCTGCTTAATGCTATAGGGGCGAAGCAGATCAGTGGCCACTGGTGACAGCTAGCTTGTGGGTCATGATCACACACCAGCTGTCATGACTACCCATGGATCTACTGCAAATACTACTACCTGAAGAGGAGGTGGCACGTGCAGCAAAGCTATTAGCAGTGTGTCAGCACGGATCTTAATTAATGGATGTGAACCGCCTAGAACTTTTAGGGTGTGGCGGTATACAAGAATAAATTATTATTATTATTATTATTATTATTAATGTTTATCACACAGTAAAACCTATGCTAATTGCTTAATGCTGCTTAGTAAGCATACATCATAGTTCTTTATTAGAGTTGTTTAACATTTTATCTAAATTAGCAGTAGAACTTTTGAAGTAATTCCTTCCCACTACTAAGAATCAATCTCTCTGTCTTCCTCTCTCTATAGCAGTGGTTCTTGACCCTGTTCTGGGGGACTCCCAGCCAGTCGAGTGTTCAGGATATCCCTAATGAATACACATGAGAGCGATTTTCATATAATGGATGAGACAGAAATGCAAATATGTCTAATGCATATTCATTAGGGATATCCTGAAAACCTGACTGGCTGGAGGTCCTCCAGATCAGGTTTGAAAACCAATACTTCATAGCATTAGGCCTTATGATGATTAGATGGAAAACTGCATGTCAGTTATTTGCATCTGAGTCTAGCCTCTGTCATTACAACTGCTTGATGATTTTTACATAATTCAGGACAAAAGATCATTTCATGGGAGATAACGTCACACTCTAATCAGCTGACTCATTACAGGAGAGTATGCTACAAAGTCAATTTGATAATTTCCAGCTTTCTGTCATGGATGCAAGATATATGCAGTTTTGCTACAACTTGAAATGGGTTGAAAACACCAGCTTCCTTAGTTTATGAATATCAAAATGTCAGGTATTCTCCCTACACATAGCCTGAACCTCTCTTATTAACTTTGATGTTATGCACTGCATATATGCCTAGAGGCAAAGGCTCAACTACATCAGTGATTGACTTAATTAGTAAGTACTAACTTCCTCACAGTGTGATCCGTGAATACAGATTATTATAATTGCTAGCTAAACCTATGAAGTGAAGGGTATTTGGTCATTTCTGAACAAAAAGTAGCAGTAGTCTATATAACTCTTCTCTCAAATACACTTTTGAATACCAAACTATAGGCTCCTTTCACAAAGTCGCGGTAGAGATTTCCATTGTGGGCCAGCAAGGTAAATGCTCCGATGTTCACAGGAATTCTATGAACATTGGAGCATTTACCTTGCCCGTCCATGGTAGAAACCAGCGCGTATGTGTGTGTATATAATTTTTTTAATTTAAATATAAATATATATATATATATATATATATATATTTAAATTTAAAAAATGAATTGAACTGATAAATCAATATGATCCACCATATATTTTCTCTGTGCACTGAAAATGTGGTAGCCGTTTCAACGGAAGATGATGGATCTAATAGATTGGGCTTTAAAGCAGTAGATGCATCATTTATTATTGAGAACTCATCTCTGTTTGGAACCCAGTGTTAATATGCGAAACAACAAGGCAAGCGGTCCACTTTAGAATCCAACATGGAATAGAGGACAATAAGCAGACCATATGGAGATAAAAGCAAAACTTAATCAAGATGCTCCCAGGAACAGTGCCAGATGTGTTTCACCTGAAAGGGCTGCCTCGGGGGCATGTAACAAGCTAGAATTAAAAACATCTTCCACCAATGATAAAAACAAGCTGATGTCCAAAAGCAGCTTATTCCAACTCTAAAACAAGAGTCCTGGGGCCCATTTATCAGTCACAACGGACCCAGATTTGTCACTCACAACAGACCCAGGACTCTTGTTTTAGTGTAGGAATAATATGCTTTTGGATACCAGCTAGTTTTTATCGCTAGTGGAAGCTATTTGACTCCAGCTTGTTACTTGCCCCTGAGGCAGCCTTTCAGGCTAAATGTATCGGGCACTGTTGCTGAGAGCATCCTGATTAATTTGTGCTTTTATCTCCACATGGTCTGCTTATTGTCTTCAGGAACCAAGTGTTAACCATCATATTAGGCACTGTTTTGAAAACTGAAGCTCAGAGCTTTCAGGTAATAGCAAACCCGAGAAGAGAAATTTCCATTTATTGAGGACTGGGTCCAAGATTCAATGACATCTGGGTAGGAACGGCCAGCCACTGATCAGTGACATCATCCAAATAATGCTGTTGAAAATCATTACTGGCTCTTGAAATAACTAGATCATTTGCAGGTGGACAAGGGATAGAGCCACAGTAGAGTTAGAACTTATTCAGGTAACTCTGATTTCACTGTTCTGAAACTAAAATTCTTCTGAAATACAGTAAGGTGCTGATTCTATAAACGGGCGGCTCGATTGTAGGAGGCAGTAGGTTTCCTGCTGCTATCTGGCAGCCAATCGGGATGCACGTTTTTAGAAAAAAGCTCCACGAGGCAGGATGCCTACACTGTAGGCATTTGTCACGGGTCTAGGTAAACGTGTAAGAACAGTTAATCTCACCCAAGGCTGGGTGTGTGTGTGGTTTCACCCAGAAGTGGCCTTGGGTGAGTTTAAGTGGCTCTAGGTGTTTCCCAACAGATGCCTGAAACATAGGCCTGCAAAATGCTGGCCTACATTTCAGACCTTTAAAACTAGATACAGACGGCTGAGCTGATTATGGCAAGGGAATCAGTTGAACCAGTAGGACTCCCCGAAACTACGGCTTTGGAGAATCCTGCTGGCTCAGACGATCAAGGGGGAAATAACCCTGTCGCAATCAGCTGAGCCAGCTGTGGCAAAAGACCCCAGACAGCACCCCAGAAATTGGCAGGAGGGATACCCACTCCCTCCTGCCACATGCCCATTGCATCCAAGGATGCACGGAAAGGAGGCCTCAGGTCCTATGGGTTCAGATGCCTAAGGTCCCTCCTATTGGAGGGGCCTTATGCATCTGAGTTACTCAGGGCCTTAGGATCCTCCCCAGTGTATCCCAAGATGCACTGGAAAGAGACGGGCCTGCTGGCTGGCTGGCCTTTCTTTGACAAAGGTACAAGGGTTTCAGGATGGGCTTAGGGGTACAAGGTCTGGAGTTTTGGAGTGCAGGGTCTAGAAGTTTTGGGAGTACTGGAGTGAGTGTCTGTAGGTTTGGAGGGCAGGGGGTCTTAAAGTTCAGGGGTTATTGATGGTTGGGGGTTGTCATGGGTTCCAGGGGGTTGTTGGTAGGATAGAGTGGGCATCTCTCCTGCCAGTCTTCAACAGGGGGTCAGGAGTTCTGGGGGAGTGTCGGGGTTCTTGGGGGGTTGGCAGGAGGGAGTGGGCATCCCTCCTGCTAGTCTTCAATGGGGCGGGGTTGGGGGATTGAAGGGGCTGATGGCAGGAGGGAGTGGACATCTCTCCTGCCATTCTCAGATTTTGGAGGGGGTGTTGGCTGTTTGGAGGGTCAGTGGCAGGAGGAAGTAGTCATCCCTCCTGCCTATTTTAGGATTACTTGAGGTCCCCATCATAGCCGTCTCAGCTGATCGTGGCAGGGGTATTCCCCCCCCATCAGCTGAACCAGCAGGACTCCCCTATTCTGATTGGCCCAGGCGCCTTAGGCCCCACCAGTAGGAGGGGCTTTGGTACGGCTGGGCCAATCCGGCCCCATTCTTCTGTGGGCTGCCTGCCGGACGGACGGGTTTGGCACCCGTCTGTCCGGCCAATGAAAATAAGGTACAGGGAAGGGATGCCCTAACGCGATGCCATCACTCCTCTACTGGAACTGCCGCGGGTCACGGCAGTTTGGGTAGAGGAGTGATGGCATTGCGGTAGGGGAGATGAGGCATCTCTCCTGCCGCGATGGTTAAGTTACCGGGCCGCTGAACTGATGGCGCCAGCGGCCATCAGCTCAGTGGCCCCTTTTTCGGCACTTAGACCTGGTTTTCTTTCATCTAAGTCAAACAGGTCTAAGTGCCGACTAAACTGTTTTGGTTATAGGTGTTGTACGCCTAGGTGTAGGTCGGCCCACTTCCCGCCCACCTCCCGTCCTGTGCGTTTAGAGGCAGGGGAAAAGTCTAAGCTGTTTTTAGATACGTCTAAAAACCAGCTTTGGTTATGGGTACTTGGACGATCAGGCTTTTTGATCATCCAAGTAGCCACTTAGGACACTTTTTAGACTTTTTTTTTTTTTTAATTATTATTACCCCCATTGGCTTTTAGCGCATGCTAAAAAACTTAGCACACCTTTGTAAAAAAAAGGGTGATGTCACATATTCAGCGCTGGTATCCATCTAATCATACAAAGATAGGACTGCTTTTGTGTACTCCTATCTGCCCAGTTAGGTATGTGGGCACCAGTGCCATGCCCACATATCTCCCAGACGATACCTAAATTGTGCCAGGGTGGTTAGAGCCAATAGTCAACAGCTCTACCCAGTTTAGTGACACTGAATATTGTCAGATGTCTAGCTGAGTGGGATTTCACTGACAGGAGCCTCAGGAACCACTTAAAACCTTTTGAATATCAGACCCATAAATTTTTTCTACTAATAATATGATATGCCTTTGTTTCCTTTCTTTCATTACAGGTTGGTTCGTGGATTAGTTTTACAGTTATGACACAAACAGTCCCAGGTAAGCTTGAAAAAAAAAAGATGCAAATAGTTTCTTCTAACATATATATTTTTCTCCTACATTATTTCTATCCTCCTATTGTATATGCTATAAATCTGTGTATGACCACACTAAGGGCTCCTTTTATGAAGGTGCGCTAGGGTCTTAACGCACGGAATAGCGCGTGCTAAATTGCCACGTGCGTTAGCCGCTACTGCCTCCTTTTGAGCAGGCGGTAGATTTCCAGCTATAGCACGCGCTAATCCGGTGCGTGCGCTAAAACCGCTAGCGCACCTTCGTAAAAGGAGCCCTAAGAGGGTAAAAATATAAAATTTAGTGTATTTGGAAATACCACGGGCCAATGGCTGAGCACATGGATTTTACTGTGAAGTTAACTAAAAAAATATACTACAATTTAGTAAGCAATGAGCATACAAATTCCTGCTGTGTTAGAAAGAGTGTGCAGTCTGAAAACGCAGTCCATCCTGTGGCAAGAATCCATAGCTCATTGCAAAAATGCCTTACTTCCTGTCAGTTTATGAGTGCTGATTGGCTCATGTGCTGACATAAAAGAGAAGCATTAAAAAGCAGGTTGCTAGGTTTGCACCCCTCAACAACACCACAGGAAAAACAACAACATGTTAGTTTAACAGTTCTTCCTCCCTCCACTTCCCATTCGAATCCCAACATAAATACAGAATCCCTGGTAATCTAGTGACCACCTGACATGATCCCCTTCTCCCCAACTTGAAAGAATTCCCTGATGGTCAAACAACCTCTCCCCCTCCCTCCAAATTAAAAATAATCCCTTGTAGTATAGTGCCCCCTCCATCCCCCATCTCGACTCTCCTCCCTTGACAAATAAAATCCTTTGTAATCTAATGCCCCCTCCCTCTCCATGACCTGACTTAGCTGCCCCTGATTTTAAAAAGCCCTGATAGTCTAGTGGCCCCCTCCCTCCTTCTGATCCAACATCCTGTCTTGACTTTAAAAAATCCTTGATAGTCTAGTATACCTCATCACCCTTCTCAAAAAGTTGAAAGGCAAAATCAATGGCTGCTTGCTTCTGCCTTCAACAGCGTCATCATTCAAAATGGTAGCTTCTGACCCCCTAGTATTCATTGCAACACACCTTTAAGAATCAGTCTATTAACTTTATAAAAACTGCTTTGTTTGGTAGGCAACCCCTGATGATGCATTGGGATGCCACACTAAGGGTGAGTCTCAAGGTTTTGCCTTATTTGGAAGACTGATCCCCAGTATCACATTAAATGATGGTAGTGCCAGAGGGGACCACTATACTACCAAGGATTTATTTTCTTAAGTCAGAAGGAGAGGGATACTAAACTGCCATTCACTTCTGCCCATGCCAGCTCTGGGTTCAAAATAGTAGCCGTGACCACTAGCAATAGAGTCTAATCATTACTGCTAGGGGTCAAGCTGCCATATATGAATCTTGATCCCTAATGGTAGTACTACATAACAACACTAACACTAGAAATCACAGCTGCCATTTTAAACCCAGAACTGGCATGTGTAGGAGTAACTGGCATGTGACAGGCTGGGTCAGAAACTGGTTGAGTGGAAGACGACAGAGGGTAGTGGACAATGGAGATTGCTCTGAGGAAAGGGATGTTACCAGTGGTGTGCCTCAAGGTTCTGTTCTTGGTCCTGTTCTTTTTAACATTTTTATAAGTGATACTGCTGAAGGACTATCAGGTAAGATTTGCCTCTTTGAGAATGATACCAAAATCTTCAATAGAGTAGACATACTGGATGGTATAAATAACATGAAAAAAGATCTAGTGAAGCTTGAAGAATGGTCTGAAATTTGGCAAATAAAATTTAATGATAAGAAATGCAAGGTCATGCATTTGGGCTGCAAAAACCCGAAGGAATGCTACAGTATAGGGACCTAATTTAGAATATTGCGTACAATTCTGGAGACCGCACTTTCAAAAAGATATAAAAGGAAGAGACGATCCAGATGAAGGCTACTAAAATGGTGCATAATCTTCATCATAAGGCGTATGGGGACAGACTTAAATATCTCAATCTGTATACTTTGGCGGAAAGGTGGGAGAGGGGAGATATGATAGACACATTTAAATACCTATGTGGTGTAAATGTGCATGAGTCGAGTCTCATTTGAAAGGAAGCTCTGGAATGAGAGGGCATAGGATGAAGTTAAGAGGTGATAGGCTCAGGAGTAATCTAAGGAAATACTTTTTTACAGAAAGGATGATAGATGTGTGGAACAGTTTCCTGGAAGAGGTAGTGGAGACAGAGACTGTGTCTGAATTCAAGAAAGCCTGGGATAGGCACGTGAGATATCTTAGAGAGAGGAAGAGATAATGGTTACTGCTGACGGGCAGACTGGATGGGCCATTTGGACTTTATCAAGTTTCAAGTTTATTAATTCTTTTGATTAATCGCTTAATCATAGTTCTAAGCGATGAACAATTTAAAATACATTCAAAGGGGAACAATACAATAGGTTAAAATTTAACTCATCAAATTCATAACATAAGGTAAAAAAGGGATAATGAAATACAATTTTAATATAGGAAAGTAGAACAAAAAAAGGAAAGGTACATAAGGGAACAAAAAATAAAAGCATATTAATAGAATAAAATCAATGACCTGGGTATTAATAAATTAAATATCAAAGGCATCTTTAAAAAGAAAAGTTTTTAAATTACTTTTGAATTTTCCTAGGTCCTGCTCCCTTCGTAAATAAATTGGAAGAGCATTCCAGGTCTGTGGTGCGGTCACTGAAAAATAAATTGGCGTCTTGTATTTATAATCTTAAGTGAAGGGATAGTTAATAAGTTTTGTTCATTTGATCTTAAAGTTCTGACAGGATTATATGGTATTAGGCACTTATATATGAATGCTGGTGTTTTATTGAGAAGGGATTTGAAGGTAAGCAGACAGAGTTTATATGTTATCCTGTGGATAACTGGAAGCCAATGTGCATCTTTTAAAAGGGGTGTAACATGATCAAACTTTCGAGAATTGGTAATAAGTTTGATGGAAACATTCTGAATTATCTGCCCTCATGTTTCTATGTAACTGAGAATATTGAGCTTTGGCCTAGCAGCTCAATGTTCTTGGCATAGAAAAATAAGGTCAAGCTAGTTTGATACAATTTCTAGATTTTATACCATTCTTTTATGCCAAATGGCATTCACTGTTTTTGACCCATCAGATTTTCAAATTAAACTACATAAAAAAAAGACTGACAATTGTTATCTGCTTTATAGTACTATATAAGCATTACCCACCACTGGAGACATGAATTTGGGGAAAACATAGGTATATTGCATCAGTGCTTAGGTGAAACATTTTGATTAAGCACTTCAGCATATTTTATATGATCTTTCAGTGTAACAAAAATAAACTGAAATTTGATTATTTTCCCTACAAAAAAACAACAACAAAGAACCTCAGTTGTATCCGGAAAAGTTACTTCTATAATTTAAACTACTCTGTCAATAACAGCTTAGAATTAGCTTCTGGATCAGTTAGGATTGGAGAATTTGAAAGGAGAAAATTAAATATCACAATTAAATGCAATAACTGAGCCCACATGTAACAGTTAAATAAAAACAAATGACATATGGCTTAATTCTATATATGGTACTAAAAATTTCACTTGCAAATTTAGGTGTGTGCCCAATTTCCATGTGCAATTTAATTGAATAAGAAGCCAGTTAGTGTCAATAATTGGGCATTAATAATCAATTCTCAGCACTAATTGCTGTTCACACTGGCTAATAAAATTAATTAATTTAATAGCAATTATTTAATAATAATTTATATAAGTGGTTGATGAGGAGTTTTTTTTATGCCAATGATGGAAGTTTGAACTAAGTTGGCCTAGAAGGCTAGAAATCTCGGATTGCTGTGGACCTAAACATGGAGGCTTTTCCTATTCCATTATAGATTAAATGGCAGAATGAAATCCTTATAGTGGGTTTTGGTTTGATAATTGTAGATATATGCTAATGTTATCATTAGTGCATAGCCACATTTAAACATTACCATAAGTACACTTACTACCTTCTATAACTTTACCCCTCTATCCTTCACGTTTCGTGTATGTCTCAAAACTGTTAGTTTTAAGTTATTTTGCTTACTTATATAAACCTGTTTTATGATGTTGTAAATCGCTTAGTAACTTGAATAAGCGATTCATCAAATACAAATAAAAACTTGAAACTTGAAACTTCTATGTTGTAGCCTGTAAGGGTTCCTGCCTTACAAATGCACTATTATTATTAGTAGTAGTTATTTATATACTGCCTATCAATGGAGATTGTCTAAACAGTGCTCAAGCATTTGTCCTTGTCTGTCCCAGTGGGCTCATAATCTATCTAAAGTACCTGGGTCAATGGAGGCCTGGATGACTTGCCTAGGGTCACAGGGAGCAGTGCGGGGTTTTTAGCTCACAGCTTCAGGGTGCTAAGGCTGTAGCTTTAACCACAGGGTCATTCCTCCCTAGCCAGTTAGCACATGTAGATGTGTTAACTGGTTAGTGCAGGAATTCACAACATGCCCCCCTTCAAAAAAATTAAGAAAATCTCTTTGTACAAAGTTAGTATACACTCAGACCAAAACAACTGTGTGATGCTGTAGCGCGTCCCATGGTAGTCCATGTTTTGCTGCATTAGATATACTTTAGCATCTAATACAACTTAGTATAATAGCCCCTGCACTTTTTAAATTTGTATCTGACCAATATAGGTAGCCAGTGCTCACTATGAAGAAGTGGGATGATGTGACTGAATTTTTATTTTGCATGGATGATCATTTTAAATACTGTAGGTGTCATATAGTATCTCTTTGAACTGAAGATTTCAGAATAACATGTTGCAATAATCTAAACGTGTCAGGGCCAGAGCTAGAGTTAGAATTCATAATGTCCTCTATTTAAATGTACCATAAATAGGGCAAGTCAACTTAAATTTAAAGGATTTTTGAATAATAAAAGGCATGTGTGATGTGGACATGAATTCTGATTCAAAGGTAACACCTAATACCTTGAGGGTTCCTTGTTACTAGAAAATATCATAGATTTTGATATGTCTGGATTAAGCCGTGGTTTGTAATCCCTTGCTTAAGTAGATGAGAAGCCATAAATGTAATTAACAAATATATATATATGTTTATTTTCTTTCCAGTTGGAATATTTACACTCCTAATGGCCATCCAGATGTCACTTTGGGCCAAAAAGAAACACACACTGTACCTGAAGACATGCAATACTAATATGCAAAGCAAATCAGCTTTAATTCCATTTATTTTGTAAAATCATTGATGCTATGAAAATATTACCTTCCAGACAGTTATGTGAAGTGCAATTCTATAAATTGGTGCCTAAAGATAGGTGTTGATGGTGCAGGTAAGAAACAGAATAATAATACATACACATGTGATTGGCATCACTATACTGTATGGTAATTATGTGCATAAGAGCTCTAATATAAATGCTCGGTGCTTATCCCTGAATTCTACATATGCTACCAGATGTTGCCCATATATCTTGAGTAACTGGTTCAGTTATTGGTTAATTGGTACAATTATTTGTGTTAACAATTCCGTAGTTGACACCAGTTGGGCGTGCCTTACAGATCTCTGGTGGATCTCAAAATGGGGCGTGGACAAAGAAGGGGCAGCGGCAGGTCAGGGGCCTTTCTAAACATTCAGCATGATTTTACAGAATTAGGCCTGTCTGCACCTATTTTCGGTCGCAGGAGATACTCCTGGTTTTATGAGGCATAAGTCCAGTGCTCAAAGTTAGGCGCAACCTGCGTGCTAATTTGGTATTCTCTAAAGGTCATTCGACTTTTATAGAATAGTGCTTAGCGTGCATCATTTATGGTGCTAATCTTTTAGTAAAAAACAAAAGGAACTGACCCCAAAATATCCACAAAGAATAAAATCCAGAGAAAACCAAAAAAAACTCTGTGGAGTGACGATGTTCCTAAATGGACTTTATTTGAAAGTGTCAAAGTTCCAAAGGTACACTGAAATCATCCACATAAAATAATTCTATCCATATAAAAGTAAACCATCCACATAAGAGCCTTAAAGGACCTAGTCCGCTAGAGATACAGGACTCAACACGGTCGGCGTTTCGACAAAAAGTCTTCTTCAGGGGGTCCCTGGGAGTCCTATAAAGGTGAGTACGTGGGAAACAATTGTGTGGTGAGCCGGAAGTGAGACACTGCTTGCATATATGAAATCTGACCCTTAGTGTATAAATATGAGGAGGGCACACACATAGTCCAAGAATAGGTGAATCATGGGCTGTGCCAAGATTTCATTATACAACTGGCTCTAAGAACACAGCATTGGAGCACTTAAATCTTAGCGCCAACTTATAGAATTGCCACCAAAGTGTTTAGGTGCAATTCTAACTATATAATTATGAATTTAATATTTAATGAAAATAAATATTATTTGATCTCAGAAGACATGTTCATTAAAATTTCTAGTGTTACAATGTAAACATTACCAAAGAGCCTTATTGATTTCCATTGTATTCATTACTGAAATAGGGATATATGGATCATGTTTTAAAATTGCAATTGTTTTTATTCGCAAATATATCCGTCTTGACATAAAGCCTCTTCTATAGAAGAGGCTATAGAAGAGGCTTAAAGTTTCTTAGGATCTAGAAGCCAGCCCAAAAATCTAGGAGGTAAACTTGTAATGACTAGAATTTGTATTTGTCCAATGACTTTTATTTATTTATTTAAAGATGTATTACTCACTACTATTCTGACTGACTCACACTGTAAAAACATACATAAAATATAAATAAATACACAAAACACACTGTTCACTCATACTTTTGTTTGATGTTTCTCTGTTCCTTTTCATTACTGTCCCAAATCATTGAAATAATATCATTCAAAATTGTTTCTATCAAATTAACTCTGTTCTTGAAAGAAATTTAAGTAATGAACAAGATTATAGTGCAAGGGCATACTGAAAAGTTCTCAGCCCAACCAAGAAGAGAATGATATGATCTGAAACAGTGTCAAAAACATAGAATTTTGTTTCTGCAAATTGGTACTTAACAAAATAACTCCCTCTTTTATAAAGTCACGCAAACGTTTTTAGTGCCGGCCCTGGCGGTAACAAATCATACGCTCATAGGACTTCTATGAGCGTTGGAGCTGTTACCGCGGTGGCCGGTGATAAAAATACTAGCACAGTTTTGTAAAGGAAGGGGTACGAAAATACTCTTTTCAGCTACAGTGGTAAAATAACATTTAGGAAGCTGCTTGGTTAGGCTGAGAACTTTTCAGCCCCCCTTCGTATATGCTGGAATGGTTCAGTTGATGACATACTCATTGTGCTATGATATCAGGATTACATACAGAATTGTTATTAATAAGCGGCTGAACACACACACTCTCTCTCTCTCTTTCTCGCTTTAAGACAAATGAGCTTGATAATCTGCTTTGAATTTTTAGCATGTTTGCCAAGATATCATCAGCTAATCTCATTTATCCACAATGGCTGGCTTTAAGGAATATGTGTATTAAAACTTCATTTGTATATTGTGCCTTCAGTACTTGGATACAAATAAATACAATTTTTTATTATTTTATGGTTCACAGATGAGAGATTGCCTTAACATCCCTTAAATCTGTACTGCCTAAGGTACTATTTTTATTATGCTTAAAAGACACTCAGGCCTCTATTTTAGAAACATTCCCATATTTATATAGCACATGTTTTGCATATAAATTTCATACACATGTAAAACACTATTTCAGAAAGCCACTATTTGTGCATGAAGTTGCCGAGGTGCAGACCCCAGTAGAGAATCACCTAGTGATCCCTTGCTTTCAGCTGATTGCAGCAAAGGAATCTCCTTGCCCTGATCAACTGAATGGCTGCAACAGGGACACCTCCTTCCCCCACGATGTCAACCAGACAGGAGAAATGCCCACTCCCTCCTGCCCCTGTACCCCCTCATTTGAAGTGGTCAAGCAGAAAGGATGCCCACTCTCTCCTGCTCCCAAACCCCGTCCCTTTTGAATCGGCCATGCAGGATGGATGCCCACTCCTTCCTGTCCCTGAACTCCCCACCCCAGAAGCCCCCTGGCAGGAGGGATGCCTACTTACACTGCATCCCAGAATGCACTGGGAAGGAGACCTAAGGCTCTAGTTGGCCCAGGTACCTAAGGCTCCCCTCCTTGTTTTTAATTTTTTTAGAAAATGTGCCTCCTGATTGGCTGGTTAGACAATCGGGACATTTACGCTCTGTGGAGTTTTTTTCAGAGACCAATGATGGACTAGCTCCATTTGCATTCCACAAGTGTGCTGAGGTGTATGAGCATAATTGTTTCTGAGGTCTCTTTTTTTTCTCCACAGTTCATATGGATGTGTTGCAGTAACCTTATCATAGGTATCTTTACTATATTTTTTCTTTTGTAATTTTTGTAAAAGGGGCCCAAATTGACCTTTCAAGACATATGCAGTTAGCAATGCTCTTTGTAAACAAAGTTAAAGCATTGCAATTTTATTTCCCCTTTTTTAAAATCTCTACAGGATGCTTCCATTGATGCCTCAAAGGACCCCGGTAGTCCAATTTCTTATTCCTCTGGGCAACTGACTTGGGCTTCTTTTCAATATCAAACTCTCACTGCCCTTCAGAAAACAATAGTCTCATTAAGGATCACCTTTTCAGGATGTGACCCATTTCCCTTTCCATTGCTGAAAGCTCCACAGTTAAATTTATTTTCCACTCTGTTAGTGATTATAAATTTGAGTCTATCCGTTGGGAAATTTCCTATGCCCTGGAAATTGGTTATAGTCGACCCCATCTTGAAGAAAAAAAACATTAGACCCATCACTCACAACACAGTACTGTCCTATTTCCAACTTGTTCTTTATGTCCAAATTTGAGAGAAAGTAGTGTATTTACAATTGGTATCATTTTCTGATTAAAAAAAACAACAACTTTGGCACTGCAACCACAACAGTCCAGTTTTAGACCTTAGTACAGCACTGAAACTTTGATGACAGCTTTCTTAAGTAAAGTTCATTTTCATTCAAAAAAACACAGTACAGTGGTACCTCGGTTTACGAGTGCACCAGTTTGCGAGTGTTTTGCAAGACGAGCAAAACATTCGCAAAATCAGCGCCTCGGAAACCGAGCGCGCCTCGATTTGCGAGCGCCCCCCCCCCCCCCGCTAACCGGCACCCTCCCCCCCACGATCCGTCACCCCCCCACCGCGACCTGAGGTCCCCCAACCCACCCGAACCCTCTTCTTACTTCAGTGTAGCCTCCTCACCAGCATCGGCACCAGCATGTCCTGCCGGTATCCGAAGATCTGCTTCCTGTGCTGGGCCTTGAGCATGTGCGCATGCTCAAGGCCTGAGAGTTCACGTTCTCTATCAAAGCGAGTTTCCATTATTTCCTATGGGGAAACTCGCTTTGATAAACGAGCATTTTGGATTACGAGCATGCTCCTGGAACAGATTATGCTCGTAATCCAAGGTACCACTTGTGTCAGCAATTTCTCTTAAGTGCAGTGTTCTACTTGTTATATCACTCTACTTCTAGAGTGATTAAGATCTACAGATTTAGTCCTCTTTGGGCTCCATTTTATCACAGTTATTGTTTAACCCTCTTATTGTTTAATCTCAATAAATAAAAACTCCACCCCCCCCTCCGACAATCTGCCACTCCTGTACCTTTAAATTGAAGGACAGCAGGAGGGATGCCCACTTTCTCCTGCCACTGGCATCCCTCACTCCCCTGACAACCCCTCAACAGCCCCCACATCCCCTATACCTTGAAGTTAAAGGATGGCTGGAGGGATGCCTACTCTCTTTAGCTGGCAGACCCAACTCTTCAAAATGGTGGGCCTTCCCCTTCCCGGTTCATCCTGGAATGCACTAGGAGGGGCCTAAGGCCCCAATTGGCTTTGGCACCTAAGGCCCCTCTCCTGCCCAGTGAATCATGGACTAGGGAGGGGCCATAAGCACCTGAGCCAATCAGGGCCATAGGCCCTTCTTAGTGCATCACAGGATGCACCAGTAAATCTACCCCTTATTTTTACTATGACTTTATTGTGCTGTTTGCATGGATTTTGATTTTTCCTTTCTTTCTTTACATTTTTGTTTTTACTCTATAAACCGCTTGGTTCTATTTGCACAGCTTTAGCAGTGTAATAATCCAAAATAAAGACCTAAATTAAATGAATAACAGCAGCTGCATGAAGCACATAATTTTGGCACTTACACAACATCCAACCTGTCGCACAACTTCATACCCAATAAATCACAGAACTTCTTCCTCTTGACAGAACTTGACCTTAGCTTTATTATTAATCAATGAAACAACAGAAGACACTAACAGCAATACAACAACCTTTTCTAGATTGACCTTAAATTAACTCACTAAACTTCTTTCCAAGGCTAGTCAGGGATGACCTAGCCCCTACTCCCAATGACTAAAGCAAGACTTGTGGTGTCGCAAAGCCCTCACCTCTGAACAAGGCGATATCGCACATTGTTTATTGTTTGTTCAGATTTTTTATTAAACGCTTTATCGATACTACAAAGCGTTGTACAGAGTTTAATATAACATTAAAACAAAATAAACAGTTAAGACATATCTATATAAAAATTTTTCAGTATTGACAACAAATTACTTACAGGGTAATTATGGGCCTGAAGGCTCCAAAACACAATTAGGAAAGGAGGGGAGAAATACAATTGATATAGAAAATGTGAGAAACATTCAAGGAAAACACGAAAGGGACTGGGAAGTTAAATGAAATAATAAAAGCTGGTATATCTCAGAATTTAAGAAATTCAATTAAAGGCATCTTTAAAAAGAAAGCATTTTAATTTACTTTTAAAATTTTTTAAATTTTCTTCCATTTTTAAATCTAAAGGAAGAGTATTCCAGATCGTTGGGGCTGTTACAGAGAAAATGGATGTGCGACGAGTGCCAATTATTTTTAAAGATGGAATATTGAGATTGTTTTGAGATACAGATCTTAATGTTCTCGGTGGATCATGAGGAATCAACAGTCTGTCTATGAATGCTGGTGTATTGGACTGTAAAGTTTTAAATGTTAATAGGGCAATTTTATAAGTTATCCTATATGAGACAGGCAGCCAGTGAGCATTTTGAAGTAAAGGGGTAATGTGATCAAAATGAGCTTTTTCCATTCCAAACTCCCAAACCCCTTTTCTTTTGAGTCTGCATTCACCCCAACCCAATAGACTGCCTGGATTATTGACCTACCCCTTATCTGTGATCCCATACCCCAAAAACTTTGTCCACAAGACTAGGGTTACCATATGGCTCCAGAAAAAGGAGAATGGATTAAGACATTCCATTGCTTTCAATGGAAATAAAACCCGGATGTCTCAATCCGTCCTCCTTTTCATGGAGCCATATGGTAACCCTACACAAGACCCCAAGTTTACTCATCAACTTCCAGCCCAAGAACACCAACCTCCCCCAAATCTTCCCCCCCCTCCCCCTGTGCAGGTCCTTAGGGAATGCTGTTCCTCAACCCATTTTTTTCACACTCGTTCCCACCCTAACCCAAGAAAACCTTAACCTGCCAAACTTTCAGTGTGCTGAACCACTGCTCATCCCTTTTCAAACTTTCGCCAATCCTGTTCCTCCCCACCAATTTGCTCTCAATCCTAATCCAATAACACTTACCCTTTTTTTCCTCAAACAAATTCCCCCCACTCACATTCCCCATAGGATCATTGGATACAGCTCTGCCAAAGTTATATGTGTACTACCAATTGTCAGTGGTCTCCCCTTCTACCTTTTCTCAGTGCCAGTGACTCTGTGGGGGTCTTTTACTAAAATTCAGTATGATTTTGCACTTAGGAGGAAAACCCAATGGTTAATGCAGCAGCCTGAAAACCGGGGGAACTGTGTTTGAGTCTCATTGCATCTCCTTATGACTCTAGGCAAGTCACACAACTCTCCATTGACCCAGGTACAAAATAAGTACCTGCATATAATATTTAAACTGCTTTGATTGTAACCACAGAAAAGCAGTAGATCAGGTCCTAACCCCTTTCCCTTTCCTGGAGGCAAAAATTAACATGCAGTAAATACAAAACCAAAGCAGTAAATGGAGGAAGAATGCCATACATTTACTGTGCAGGGCAGAGGCGTACTCCAGAGGCACCATGTTACATGTATTACCAGATAACACTACAGATAATGTGGTGTTGCCCTAAGGAAAAAAAAAGTGATGATGTGTGCAGTGATGGCACTCTTCCACACACATTTCCACACCTGATACCCTCTGCTGCTCCCCCCGTCATCTGATCTCTCCTTACCCAACACATCCTTAATCCAAGCCAAGCCACCCAATTACATTCCTAAGCTCCTCCAAACCCCCATTGCCATACCCCTCTAATCCCCCTTACCCTCCCTCCTGATCAGAAACACCAATAGGCCCTTCCTGTTACCCAAAGTCCCATCCACATGTAACCATAAGAATCCTCCCCATTCCCCCAGTCCCCATATCACCCCCAGGGCTTCCAAGGAGGTGCATGTAGGTGGGATAATGGGTCAGGGCAGGAGTGGTCTCCCTCTGATCCCACCCATCTGCCTTCAATGCTCAAAATGGCCACCATGACTCCTACTGATAGTTTCACAGTACTACCGCTAGTAGTCAACCATCCATATAAGGTGCTGCTGGTCAAGAAGGATGGTTAGGGGAATCTTAGGGGTATGGCAACAGAAGCTGGACTGAGGAATTTAATTGAGAGCTTAAGAGGTTGAGGACTTAGACTGGGGATGTGACAACATAGGTATCAGGATCTGTGTGTGTGTATGTGTTGGGAGGGAAGGGGGTTCTGATCAGAGGGCTCAGAGCTCTATTTGAAAAGGGCTTTTCTAACACCAACAGATATATGATAGTGTGATTGTATGTGGCACTTCCTCCTAAGGTGGTGCTAAGTGTAGCTGTGCCATCGGCAGTTATGACAGCAAGCATGTGGTACCAATCTGCATGCTAGGTGTTACAAATGGCCATGCCTCTGATCCACCTCTATAATGACCACTCAGTGCATTAAGCAGCTAATGCAGATTTATGTTGTGCTTTTTTTTTAACATGCATTCATACCATGAATCCAAATACCATGTTAGCTGCTTATTGCTGTTTAGTAAAATGACATATATATATATATATATATATATATAACATATTTAAATATATACAGCACCTACACTAAATTTATTGCTAAATCCTACTTTCTCTGCAGGTAATTGTTCAAATGGAAACAATGTGTGAACATTCAGCCCTATGCATATGTCCTCTTTTTCTTCTCTCTACCACTAGAATCACATCCAAAATCTTATGGAATTGAACAATAATCATAATTTTATCCCAGCTAGGTCAGAAAATATAAAAGGTCCTTACTTCTGACGGCAAAAGGCATTTCAATTTATGGAAAGGGCTTTGAATGTTGTTGTACAAGTTTAGACTCAAGTCTCAATTCATCCAGTTTGAAGTGAGGAATAAGACCATTTTATTAAACTTTTTGTTCAACTTGCATTCTTCATTTTTTTTCTCCATGCTACATGAACAACAACCTCAAGTGCTGGAATATGCATGTCTGTGTATAGGGTAGGTAAAGATAGTACAAATTTATTAGAATGAATGTGAGTAGAACATATCACAAGATGAGAAAAAGATGCTTGCCAAGAAAGTAGAGATTGTTGAGTTTGTTTCTCAACAATCAAATGCTATTACAATCACAATGCTGTATGTATAGTTGGGGATAGTAGAGAAATTTATGATGCTTTATTTTAGGGAGAGAATGAAAGAAAGAAAAAGCCAACCCCTAACACATTTTTCAAAGAAACAGTTTATACAAGTGTTCTGAACAGTTGAAATGGAATTTCAAAGAAAACCATATCCTATCTCCTATATTAACCTATAATTAACATGAGTTGCTATGTTGAGAATTGTAAATAAAGATGAGAATAAAGACTGTGAGTGAATCCTCTGTTTTCTACACATCCCTCTGTCTTTTTTGGCTGTTTTGCATTGAAGAATCACATTAATAAAATAGTATTTCATATTTGCAATTATCCATTTTACTTTTTCATTCCTCAGTATTTAAACACTTTTAGAGCTAGATTTACAATTTACATTGGAGTGTGCTAATAGCCTCTATACTGAACAAAAATAGGGCAAAAAGACTCTCTAAACTACCAAGAGTTTGAGTGATTAAAAGAGTATCCAGAATGTAATGAAATAATCACTCATGAATATTCACAATAATATGGTTTCAATTATGTACAACTATTAATGAATTGGGTGATGGTGCGTCCGCATCTGGAGTACTGCGTCCAATATTGGTCGCCATACCTTAAGAAGGATATGGCGATACTCGAGAGGGTTCAGAGGAGAGTGACACGTTTGATAAAAGGTATGGAAAACCTTTCATACACTGAGAGATTGGAGAAACTGGGGCTCTTTTCCCTGGAGAAGAGGAGAATTAGAGGGGATATGATAGAGACTTACAAGATCATGAAGGGCATAGAGAAAGTGGAGAGGGACAGATTCTTCAAACTTTCAAAAACTATATGAACGAAAGGGCATTCGGAAAACTTGAAAGGGGACAGATTCAAAATCAATGCTAAGAAGTTTTTCTTCACCCTGGACACCTGGAATGCGCTTCCAGAGGGCGTGATAGGACAGAGTACGGTATTGGGGTTCAAGAAGGGATTGGACAATTTTCTGAAGGAAAAGGGGATAGAGGGGTATAGCTAGAGGATTACTACACAGGTCCTGGACCTGTTGGGCCACCGCGTGAGCGGACTGCTGGGCACCATGGACCTCTGGTCTGACCCAGCAGAGGCACTTCTTATGTTCTTATGTTCTTTTGCTCATAGAAATGGAGGTGATAACAGGGGAGAGCCCCAACACTACCACCTCACCGCCCAATCATCGCATATTCAAAAACTTGTTGTAAAATATGCAACTGTTTAAGATATTTGCGTTTGTGCTCTAAGGCTACACTTTTCACTCTTAGAAACTTGATATTATAACTCAAAACAGCAAACTTATCTTATAGCTTGCAAGTTCCGAATTGACACGTTTCTTTTCTGCCTCAGGGAACCAACGGAGTGTTTGAAAAATTTCTAAAACTGTGGGCGAGATAGGCTCAAAGATTTAAACGCTTCTAGCATGTACAAACTTCCTCCTATTGTGATGCAACCGGAAGTTGCATCAGAGGAGAAGCTTCCGCCCACACACATGCAACTGCAGGCACAGGCAGGCTTCGCCGGTTTCAGTAAGTTTATTTTCTAAAGCGCTGCAAAGGTAAGGGGGAGGGAGACATATTTGGCCGTAGGGAGGGGGGCTGCGCGCGATCGTTGACCGTGCACCTTACCTCCCTTAACTGCGGGGACAGGCCATGCACCGCTCCACGGGATGGTGGATGGACTTGTCCCTGTGCCCGCAGTGAGCATTTCCGCCCCCCCTCCCACCATTTTGACGGGTTACCCATGGCTACCCGCAGTTAACTTCCACCGTGTCATTCTCTAATGGGGAGTCCTCATTAGAATAGCTCCAGCCAATGGAAGTGATTCCTGAGGGGGCAAGTAATCCCCAGAATGGGGTTGGAGAGGAAGTAGCCAGGTTGGGAACTACAGAAACTGTAAATGCCTTTCTTTCAATTTAAAAGTGAACTGGCTACTGTTTGTGTACTGTGAAGACTTGCTGTGGCTCTTACCTAGAGTGGGGGATGGGATAGAAGCACTGATATCCCTGCAGTACGGGCTGAGGGGAAATGTTCCAGCTGTGTGATTACTGCTATCTCCATTTGCTCTAACCCACATGTGTCAAACACAAGGCCTGCAGGCTGAATCCAGCCTGCCTGGCTGTTTTATGCGGCTCGCAGTTCAGGGCCAGTGTCAGGGGGAAATAAACAGGGCTTCAAGATGTCGTCTTGGTTTCTGGCCCCAGTGACGCACCCCATTACCGGCCAGTAATTTACACCACTGGTGTGATTGGCAGCGCATCAGATATGAATTTAACTGCCAGCCCCAGCGACACACCCCAGTGCCGGCCCTACAGTAATTTAACAGTGCCGGTCAGTAATTTACACTGCCTTGTGATTGTTAACTTGCGTGTGCCAGCAGCGCACCAGAAATGGATTTAACTGTACCGGCCCCAGCCAGGACGAGTTGCTGGGGTTGGCACAGTTAAATTCATTTCTGGTGCGCTGCCAGCATGCATAAGTTGACAACCACACGGCAGTGTAAATTACTGCTGAAGAGAGAAGGAAGCCAGACCACAAGAGGAAAATTGAGGCACGAAAGGGGGGGGGGGGGAAGGCGCAGCACTGATTATAACCATAGGCTTGCCCTCTTGATTTCCACTTCCCCTCCTGACTTCCTCCTCTAGCTCCACCTCCCAACTGGTCTGGCCCAGCAGTTCAATGTGTGCAGGGGTGGGGGAGCATGAATAACTCTCCTGCCTCTAGTAATATTCAGCACAGCCGCAGTGGTGAGGGAGGAAGATGACGAAGGTAGGGGGAATTATTTTATTTTCAATTTAATGTTTGAATTGTGTCAATTTTGAGAATTTTAATCTGCTATCTTTTGCACTGCACAGGAAGAAATATATTTGTTTATTTTTCTCTGGGGTTGTACTGCATGCAGAGTCTTGAATCTTAGGGTTTCTTTTTTATATATTAGTACTTTTAGTTTTTGGCCCTGTATTTGCATAGGGGTTATCTGTGTTCTGGTAGGAATGAATGTTGAGAAGCAAACAGTGTGCTTTGTGGTAGTTTAATTTTGTGGTTAACCATTATGGGCTCCTTTTAAGAAGGTACACTAGCATTTTTAGCGCACGCTACAATGCCGTGCGCACTAACCCCACGCTACATGGAAAATACTAGCGCCAGCTCTATGGAGGTGTTAGCATCTAGCATGCACGGCGTTGTAGTGCATGCTAAGCGTGCGCTAAAACCGCTAGCGTACCTTTGTAAAAGGAGCCCTATGTGTTAATAAGAGTATATTGTGTGTGTGTATATATATGAAAAATGAATGGAAAAAAATTGTGTTATAATTAGTACTATTATGGGGGCGGGGTCTGGGGTGGAGATTGGGCGGGGTCTTGCCTGCAACTTAGCCTGTGTTTTGGATTTCGGCCCTGTAGTGTGAATAGGTTTGACACCCCTGCTCTAACCTGAATCCTTATCTGATAAAGCCATTAAGGACTAGTGCTGTGCACAAAACCTAAGAAGGAGTAAGGCAGTGAAGCTTTTGTTTTTGTTTGTTTTGAATGATAAGCACTAACCCTGTCCCGGTAAGAGACCCGGGAGAGAGATTTGTAAACCCTGCTTTGAGTAGAGAGAAGGGAAAGACCTCTACTAAAATGTTTCAATTTGCCCTAGAGACAAGGGTTTGTTTTTTTTTCACAAACTGTTTGAGTTTCAAAGTGATTATTTTGTCCTGTGTGAAGCTGAAGATGATTATTTTGAATTGTAAATAATTGCGGGCACTCCCCACAGCACTGTTTGTGGTCAAGTTCTGGGTTTTTTTCTTGCGACAAGAGAAATAAAGAAATTGCTGACTATTATTTGGAGGCTCATAGGAATGAATAATCATGTGTCCATCCAGCTGTCCAGAAGTGTGCGCAACGGCTGACGGCACACCCTAGACCAGGGGTCTCAAACTCAAACCCTTTGCAGAGCCGCATTTTGGATTTGTAGATACTTGGAGGGCCTCAGAAAAAATAATGTCTTATTAAAGAAATGGCAATTTTGCATGGGGTAAAACTCTTTATAGTTTATAAATCTTTCCTTTTGGCCAAGTCTTAATAATAATATTGTAATTTATAGCTAAAGAGACATATGATCAAGAAACTGTTTTATTTTACTTTTGTGATTATGATAAACATACCGAGGGCCTCAAAATAGTACCTGGCGGGCCGCATGTGGCCCCCGGGCCGCATGTTTGAGACCACTGCCCTAGACTCTGTCCATATGTATACCTACCTTCAAACTACATGCCATTGGATTTAGGCACCATTTTATAGACTAGCTCATAGCCAGAATACTGGCATTTGTGTGCATATGATCATGTATGTGTATTCTTGCCTGAGTCTTCTAAAATTGTATTTCTTTTATGATTCCCCCCTGATGCAGACAACTATTTTTATGTTTATGCTTATTTAAGTCATGATATATCATTATTATTGATTCACAGGTCAAAGCAGTTTACACACTAACAAATACAATCTCAATAAAATGAAAGGAACGCTATTAAGTTTAGGAAAAGAATCACTCATAGAAGTGAGAGAGACAAACAGCCACACCTAACATACACCACCCGCCACTGCGTACAGGACCGATACATTAGTTAATAGATGACTTTAGTAGATCTTTTTTTATCTGTCTATCCATCTATCTATCCAGATTTGTATTCTGTACAATCCTGTTCTTGATGGATTACAAAATTCTTTGTTCCCATAATTGCTCTTGATTTTGTATTTTAAACATTTTGATGAATGATTTTTAAATGCTTTTTTAAAAAAATAAATGTATATTTTGATCTAATCATTAATGACACCTTTTGCTAGATATCTTCAGTGAAGCATCAGCAAACTCTTAAAATTGATTTTAACAACAGGGGGCAATATTCAAAAAGGGTTTAACCAGGAAGAAGAGGTGCCTGTCTGGTTAAACTCCACTGAGTGAGTGAGCCACTGATATCTAGCAGCAATTACCCCCTCCCCCTTTTACAAAAACATAGCACAGTTTTTAGCCCTAGCCGCGGTGGTAACAGCTCCGACGTTCATAGGAATTCTATGAGTGTCGGAGCTGTTCCCGCCATGGCTGGTACTAAAAACCGCCCTATGCTTTTGTAAAAGGGGGGTTAACTAGGTAGCGTCACTGAATATCCCTGACTACTGGCCATCCCCTAACTGCTTAGGTTAGGGGCACTCTGGGGACAGAGTTAGGATGAAGCGGCAGCTTAGCCAATTAACGCTGATATTCAGTTCACCAACCAACTGACTCCTTTCACTAAACAGTGGTAGAGGTTTCTACTGTGGGCCAGCAAGGTTAATGCTCCGACGCTCATAGGAATTCTATGAGGGTCAAAGCATACACCTCACTGGCCCGCAGTAGAAACCTCTACCACGGCTTTGTAAAAGCCAGAGTAAATGAACATATAAAATTAGGATAGCAAAAACACTGGCCTAACTTTGGGGTCCTTTTACTAAAGCGCGCTAACTGATTTAGCGCATGCTAATGATTAGCATGCGCTAAATGCTAATGCGTCCATAGAATATAATGGGCGCATAAGCATTTAGCGCACACTAATTGTTAGTGCATGCTAAACCGGCTAGCGCACCGTAGCAAAAGAGGGGAGTTTATGCACAGAGTTAACTGGGCAACAGTCTAAATATTGGCTGGGGCTTGGTTAACTTTTCAGTCAGCACACATATCCCAATATTCAGTGGCAGGAGCCACGCAGAGCCTGGCACTGAATGTCTGGGGGATAAGTGAGCCCACGGCTGGAAGCAGCTTGTTAGGTGTTTACTGCTGCAGGCTGAGTATTACCTCCATTACATTTAAGGAAATTATGATGCTTACGCTGCTGCCGTTGGGGGGGGGGGAACCCCCCTACTTACAAAGGAAACTGTAATTTTTCACTAAAACATAGGGGGAAATTACACTTTCCTCTCTAATGGGGGCATTCCCCCTCCCCAAACCCAACAGTAGCGCCAACACTTCTAAGTAAAATTGGGGGGTTCCTTCCTTTCCCCCCCTTCGAGCGCTTTGAAGTTACCTTTTAATCCGGCGCGCTGACATCCTGCGCGTATTTGTCTTAGCGGCTTTGTCATCAGCAACGCAGCAGAGGAACACCCGGAAGATAGAAGGCTGCGAAGCAGCCTGCCTAGATTGCTGCTGACGCTGCCAGTTTGTTATAAGGTATTTATTTCGGTCTCGCGGTTCAGATGGGAGGGAGAGATGAGTCGGGGGAGGGGGAAGCACTGCTGCTCTCGGCGACTAGGGCTTATTTTCGGGGGTAGGGTTTATATTAAGACCTACCCCGAAAATCATGCTAGGTCTTATTTTTGGGCTAGGTCTTATTTTCGGGGAAAAATGGTAGTAGCCCGTATTGATAACTGTGCCCCTATGTTTCTAAAATGGGTAAGATAAACATTTATATTCAAGCACATAAATGAGTATGTTGCTGTTCCATAACAGAAATGGTGCCCACCTTGAAGAAAGCCATAACCTTATGGCTGAAACGTCTGTTCTACCTACCCAGATGTGGCAAGACCCAGGCAACTGTAACAATCATGATGCCAGCCTAAGAGAACAATATTTTAGATGTTTTATTTATGCATTTATTTTTCTGTATAGTTCTCCCAGGTAAATTCAGAATGGTTTACATGAATTTATTCAGGTATTCAAGCATTTTTCCCTGTCTGTCCAGGCGGGCTCACAATCTATTTAATATATGTAATGTAATTTATTTCTTATATACCGCTACATCCGTTAGGTTCTAAGCGGTTTACAGAAAATATACATTAAGATTAGAAATAAGAAAGGTACTTGAAAAATTCCCTTACTGTCCCGAAGGCTCACAATCTAACTAAAGTACCTGGAGGGTAATAGAGAAGTGAAAAGTAGAGTTAGAGGAAAAATAAAAATAAAATAAACATTTTAACAAGACAGCATTGATCTAAATACTTTGGAAGGTAGAAGAGAGGAGAGAAAGGAATAGAAGCAGAAGGGGGAGCCGTTGAACAGTAGAATTCTGGAGAAATTTAAATGATAGAAATAGAACAAAACAAAGACAAAAGGCAAAACAATAGATAAGATTAAAGATAAATCATAAGCTGGAAAGAAAAATAAAATAAAACTTTGTCTTCAATCCACGGTTTCAGCGTCAGTGATGAAGTGGAGCAAGTAAGTTTAGGAGATATATATATCTGAAACAATGGGGGACCGAGTAACTTGCCCAGGTTCACAAGGAGCAGCATGGGTTTGATGCAGATGTTCATCCTACATATCAACAGCACATAAATGCCCATTTCTCCAAGTAGTTTAGAACAGGCTGTACATCAGATCCTATTCTTTTTTTTTTTTTTTAACTTTATTTGGTTTTTAATGCCAACAAAAAGTGCAATATAATTTTTATACAGATCCTGTTCTGAAATACTTGTGGAATGAGATGGTTCAACCAGGACATTTAAATTCCGGTTTGAACATCCTTTCTAAAATGGTGCTCCACATAAAAAGTAAGTGCTGTATATTTTGAGTTTCCATTTACCCCTGTCGCAAGTTAAACACATTCAACTTTCCTTTGGCCATTTAACGCAACCAAACGGGGCACTAACTGTACTGTTTGCTGGAAATAATTGCTGAGATGTACACTTTTAAACGTTGCTCGTAGGAGACATCTCGTTTGCCAATGGAGGTACATCTGATTCTACTTCAACTGGATTTTCATAGACATGCTCCACAGTATCCTCTTCACTCTGATACTTAGCAAAATTGACAAACACCTGCCAAAAAAATTAAATCATTATAATTAGTTTCAAATTTGATATACTGCCTAATTAACACATTCTCTTAACACTAATCATCATAATCAATTTAATCTTTAGTATCTTAGGGCCCCTTTTATAAAGCTATAAACTAAGCCATGGTAGAGGTTTCTACCGTGGCCCTGGGTGCTAAATGCTCTGATGCTCACAGGAATTCTATGAACATTGCAGCAGTTTCGGAGCATTTAGTGCCCTGGCCCACAGTAGAAACCTCTACCACAGTTTGGTAAAAGGGAGGGAGGTTATCCAGCTAAGTTTATAGAGGCCGAAAATAGACCAGATATCATACTCTATGGGGCTCATAATCAAAACGGAAATACGTCAAAAAACCGGCCTAAATCAGCACTTGGACGATCAGTAAGACAAGTCATCGAAATGCCGATAATTGAACTGGGTTTTGGACGTATCTCAAAATGATTTTGGCTTCTTCAGTGCTGCTGTACACCCAGAGCTAAAAGGGGTGTTTTAAGAGGAGTGGTGAGGGTGGAATTTGGGCGGGACGTGGGCCGACCTAGACTTAGTTGTACTGCAAGTATAATCAAAAGTTTAACCAGGCTGCCTAGACGGAACTTATACGTAGCAATTTAGGCGATGAAAACCAGGTCTAAGTTCCCAGAAGGTTTCCAAAGTGACCAGATAACCACTGTAGAGATGTGGTACAGACCCTCACACACTCCCCCAGTGACCACCGCCATAAAAATCGTAATAATAGCTTACCTGTCTCCAGAACATCAGCACCTGGCATAGGAAAGCCTAGTACAGCAGCACAGAGGTGTCTTAAGTAGTCTGGAACTATTGGGGTTGTAAACAGGTGGATTTAGTAGGTTTTTGGGGGCGTTTTGGGGGATTTACCATGACCTATAAGGGAGTTGTGGTATGATGTTTATTGGCACCCTTTTTGTGAAGTTCGTAGCAGTGCCCAGTAAGGTGCCCCACTACTGTGTTGCCATGTCTAGGTGTCCAGTCCATCACTTTGTTGGCCCCTCCCACATCCAAAAGGTCTTGTTCTAGGCGTTTTTGACTTGGACAAATTTTTGGATGAGAATGGGGTATAATGATAGACGACTTAGAGGTCTGACTGGTCAAAGTGCTGGACGTATAATTATACGATTTTCAAAAAAATATATTTTGGATGTATTTTTTGGGCATGGACTTTAGACACTGCCAACTTTGAGCGACTAGCAACTAAGGCCCAAAAAGGACTTAGACGTTTCTTTTGATTATGCCCCTCTGCGTTTACTAGGCTGTCCTAATAAATGAACTCAGTGCACCTAATTTGAGTCTTTCCTGTTTGCTAAGCCCTTTTTTTAGGATGGCCATAAAATAGCATTTTATTAATTGCTGAATTTCTGGCTATGTGCTAATGTCAGTATTAGGGGTCTTTTTACTACAGCGCAGTAGCTGTTTTAGCGTGCACTAAATTCTAATGTGTCTATAGGGTATAATGGACGTGCTAGCGTTTAGCGCACATTAAAACAGCTAGCGTGCCTTAGCAAAAGGACCCCTTATTGAGTGACAATTAAAAAATTAATGTGGGAGCACTTTCTGTCTCCTATATAGGAGATGGATAGGTTTTCCCATTAGATATTCATTATTCAGTTAGCACGTGCTGAATAGCACATCCATGCCTATTTTTTGCCCCTTTCAAAAAACATTTTCAAAATATTACTGCATGTTTAGCAGGCTCAGATGGAAAGCTTCAGCACTTCCTGCATTAGGCCATTTTTTGCTGCATTTGGAGCATGTTAGCACCTAATGCATTTTAGTAAAAGTTCCCTGATTTATGATAGAATTATATCAAATATATTACTTACTGATAAGAGAACTATTGATTGAAACAAATTGCAAGTTACTTCTCATTTTGTCATGGTCGTATATTTTTATCTCCACATCCACAAACGGCAGTCAAACGTTACAGCAGTAGTTCCCAAACCAGACCTAGGAGAAATCCCAATCAGTCAGGTTTTCAGAATATCGACAATGAATATTTGTGCAGAGATATTTGCATGCATCTCCTCCACTGCATGCAATTCTCTCTCATGAATATATATTGTAGATATTTCAAAAAGCCAGCTGATTGGAGATTGCCCCAGGACAGGATTAGGAACACCTAGAGATATATTTCAAAAAAGTATCTTGCTAAAAAGTTTCAATTTTAAAGTCTAGTTATTTATAAGAACATACATAGTTTATTTAAATTTTGATTAAACGCTTCTCCAGAGGTACGAAGCATTGTACATAGTAATTTAAAATAGATAGGAGATGAACATATTAAATAATTAAACATTAAACAACAAAACAGACATACTTATGACGTGAAAACATTAGGAGAAAAAGGAAGAACTACAATTTTTTACAAAAGAATACATAAAAGGAAAATACAATAGTCATAGGGTTCCTTTTACAAAGGTGCGCTAGCATTTTTAGCGCATGCACCGGATTAACTACCGCCTGCTCAAGAGGAGGTGGTAGCAGCCAGCGCGTGGCATTTTAGCGTGCACTATTCTACGCGTTAAGACCCTAACGCACCTTTGTAAAAGGAGCCAATCAATATCACAAGTAGTAGCAGGTCATTTAAGTCAGTGGTTCTCAAACCTGTCCTGGGGGACTCCGGGTTTTCAGGATATGCCTGACCAGATTTGCATGCCTCCCACCTCCATTATTTGCAAATCTCTCTTAGGTATATCTATTAGGGACATTTTGAAAATCTGACTGTCTGGGGGTCCCCCAGGATAGGTTTGAGAACCAGTGATCTAGGTCAAAAAAGATATTCAAAACTGAAACGTTCAAAATTTGCACATCACAAGCCATGTGATGTCATCATGTGATAATAATAATAATAATAATTTTATTTTTGTATACCGCCATACCCTGAAGAGTTCTAGGCGGTTCACATCAATTAAAATAGAGTTACAAGTGGTTCACATCGATTAAACAGAATAACAGCGGTTCAAGACCAACTTGATCAGAGTTGCCAGGGGGGAGGGGGAGGAGGTGAGGGGGGAGGTTTATTTAGTTAGGAAGGGGCATTAAGGATCCTGGTCTTGGAAGAGGTGGGTTTTGAGCATTTTTCTGAAGCCGAGGTAGTTGGGGGCCTTGAGGGTCATTTGGGTTAGCCATGGGTTTAGCTTGGCAGCTTGGAAGGCGAAGGTTTTGTCAAGGAATTTTTTAGAGTGGCATAGTTTTAGGGAGGGGTAGGCGAAGAGTTGAATTCTGCGGGTGTTCTTGATGATGTGATTCAGGAGGAAGTGAGGGATGATGTAGCTTGGGGATAAACCAAACACTGTTTTATAGACTTCAAAATGCATCCCACAAGACCCACTCCACAGATGTCAGGCAAACTTAAGTCCCCAATCTCTACAGGTCTTGTATATAGTCCAGGCTTTTACTATTCAGAAGAAACACAAACTTCACCTCTATCTTCTGCAGTGCTGGAACCTGCTTAGCTTGAGCAGAGTCCTTAAACCAAATTCCTGACTGCAGCGGCAGCCATCTTGGACAAGAGAGAAAAAAAAACTTCCAGCAGGGCAACAGAGAAATAAACCTCATAAGGTCCAATACTTGGGAAAGTGTGAAAATAAAACTTCCCCCTTCCAGAGCACACCATCAGCTCTAATTAAATTAACTCAATCCAGAGTCCTGGCTTCAGCCAGCAAAAAAATAAAAACAAATTTCTTTTTTTTTCCCCCAAAACCACAAGCAAGCTTAACTTACTTCCATGGCTTCCACCATAGGTTGTTCAGGCATGATTCCCACATCCATGGCTTCAGACCCATTCTTTCCTGCCAGCTCACTGTCCTCCTCAGGACATACCATATCAATGTCTTCTGGCAGTTGGGGCTGCAGCAGCTCCTCCTACATGGGAGCTTCCCCATGCTGCTTCTCTGACTGAGTCTCCTAGGCATCTAAATCTTGCAGAGCTACGCCCAGCCCTGAGCGGGGGTTGGTCTCTCCTCAGCTTTGACTGCCTCCCAACTTGTTCAGCCAGCAACTTCAAAATGGATGCCCTTAAAGGGACAAAGTCCTGTTTTCCCTGGCTGTGCTTGTAAAGTAGTGCAGATAGTGTTCTTTGCCTAGTGTTTGGTCTGGGCTCAGCGGAGTCACAATACTCGGGATTCTGCCCAGCAGAGACACATTGATCTACCTTAACCAGCTTAATGGGGTTATTTCTGTGTCCTTTAACTGGCACAAGGCTGGCACTGGAGTCAGACTTGCGACAACATCCAATTAGTGGTCATACATAGATATTCAATGCCAGGAGCCACATAAGCCCCAGCATAGAATATTGGGGTTTAGTTCAGCCTGTGGCTGGAAACACTTTATCAGCTGAATATCAACCCCCATGTTTATAATTAGGACCACCTTTTATTTGCCCTTTTTGAGGCAGCTTGACACCCCCCCCCCCCCACATACACACAGTAGTACCACAAGACTACCACTAGGAGTTTCCGATACCATTTTGAAAATGACATTGGCTGGGGCAGGAGAAACTGGGGATCACTCTTGCCCTAAATCCCTTAGATCACAGGGATTATATATAAGGTGACCATATGTCCCATTTTGAACGGGATTGTCGTGTTTTGAGATCCCCTGTCCCGTTGTCCCCATGCACAGCTTCAGGATGCCAAAATGTCCCGTTTTCAGGAACAGCGACCCAAAGCTGTGCGTGGTGACAATGGGACAGGCGGTAACTTCCCCTCCCTCCAGCGCCAAAGCTGAAGCCAGCCCCACCCGGACTGTCCTCCGCTGCTGCTGCCTACTGCCACTTCAAACACCCCCCCAGTCCGCTGCCACTGCTGACCGCTGCCAGCCCCAACTAAAGAGAAGGAAGGTCCAGGCACATCAATTCTGACGTCAGAGAGGAAGTTCCGGGCCAGTCAATCGCTGCCTGACTGGCTTGGAACTTCCTCTCCAAAGTCAGAATTGACATCAGGGAGAAGGCTTCTGGGCCAGCGCCTGGACCTTCCTTTCTTGCGGTGCCCGTCCTTCCTGGTGCCGAGGCCGCGAATAGGCTGGAGATATGCGTGGCAAATGTGCTGCCCGCCAAAGGCAGTGGCGAGAGATTGTGAAAAGGAGCCCCTACTAAGCAGTTTTGTAATATCCTGGAAATACTGCTTATCAGTTACACTGTGTAAGCCTTTGAGAGGTAAGGACGAGCCCCCTAGCACTTCCTCTTGCCCTCCTCCCAGATCAGGCACAGCCCTTTTGTGCCTTCCTCCCGGCTTATGGGCAGTCTCGTGGCTGCCTCTCTTTTCTCCTTCCTCTGTTGCATGCACAACCCTCCACTGTCTACACAAGCTGCTTACGCCGTAAGAAGGAGGAGCTGCAGTGCAGCAGCACAAGAGTATTTTGCGATCCATTCTTTATGCTTTGGCGAGTCGAGTTTTAAACAACGTCCTCCTGAAAGTAATAAAATAAAAATAGCCTGTCTTGGTCTAAGTTGGAGAAATGTTGCCACTTGCTTCTCTTCTCCTGATAAAAATTTCCTGAGTAACATGGCCTTTCTAAGGGGCCCTTTTACCAAGCTGCTTGACATGGCCGTTAATACAACCCCCCCCCAAAAAAAAAAAAACCCAAAACCAATAACCAGACAAAGATGGCCTTAGCATGTGGGAAAAACACGCACATGGATGCATTAAGGCCACTTTTTGCCGCCCCTGACTAGAGTTACCATATGGCTCCAGAATAGGGTTACCAGATTTCTTCATGAAAAAAAACAAGGACATGTGGCCCTTCCTCAGTCCACCTCCAACCGCACCCCAACACAAGCCATGTGATGTCATCGTGTCACATTCACGCCTCTTCAGAGGCCTTCCAAACTTAAAGTGACCAGATCCCCAGTCCCGTTGTCCCCCCACACACAGCTTCAAGATGCCAAAATGTCCCATATTCAGAGACGGCGTCCTGAAGCTGTGTGTGGGAACAACAGGACAGGCAATCGCGGGAGAATGGGCTCTCTCCCTGCTTCCCCGACCGCTGCCGCAACTCAACCGCAGGAAAGGCATGTCTAGGCGCCGGCCCAGAAGCCTTCTCCCCGACGTCAATTCTGATGTCAGAGACGAAGTTCCAGGCCCAGAACTTCCTCTCTGACGACAGAATTGACGTTGGGGAGAAGGCTTCTGCGCCAGCACCTGGACATGCCTCTGTGTCATACTTTTAAAATGGAACGCATGGTGGCCATGCAACAGGGACATTATAAGAAGTTTATGGATATTTGGGAGCCATTGACAAAATTCTGTAAGCGTGATTGTTGATTTTCCCCTTTGATAATACATGTCCAGGGTGGGTGGGAAGATATTTTAAATTTTGAGTATAAATTTTTGGATAAGTAGAAGAGGGGAAGATATATGTATTTGTTATGGAATATAATTCTGATTGAATTTAAGTGCTGTTAAAGTATAAGATGACTGTATAATATGTTGCACTTATTTTTGGCTTAAAATGAATAAAGATTTTTTAAAAAAGATATTGTGTATACATGAAAAATGAATGGCGGGATTGAGGGTGGGGTTAGGGCAGGATTGGGGACGGGGTGAAAATTAGTAGATGTCCCCTTTTGAGGAAAATAATAAATGGTCATGTTATGTATATAGGTAGGCTTGGAAAGAGGGGGTATGGAAGGGTGGGGGTCATTGGCAGGGAGTGGAGCTCTTTGGAGTTTTGTGACTAGGATTCTATTTGAAAGAATGTGCTATGGGGGGATGTGCTATGTGCGGATGATACAAGAGGAGTTAAGCTGCAATTCTGAACTAACACAGTTAGTGACTGTTACAGTGAATTCAGGTGCTGTAAAAGCCCAATGTTTGCTGTACCTTAATAACTACTCCCTTCAGTGATAGAAATAAATTTCATATTAGGTATTCTTCTATTATTTGGTCCCAGCACACTGTATGTTTGTTTTTGAAAAGAATTTTTTGTAAGAATTTTTTTATAAAACCACATTAGCATAATGATTGCATACTTTTAAAATGAATTCATATGTGCTGGCCCAGATACATTTAATTGCATTTTGAATAATCAAAAATATGTAAATAATTAACAACAAAGGAAAGTGCAGGTTCTTAGATGCCACCTTTGTTATGATTAACTCCTTAATCTACTTGTAGTAATTATTTTTTATTTCTCCTTGTCCCCCCACATTTTACTAGGAAAACAACACAGAAAAGTCTTTATTCCATAGTCTACAGAAATCATAATTTGATTTGTGTTACCGCTTGTAGTACATAAAAGGCCTCCTTGAAAACACTGTCCACAATGTTTCTTGGCATGTTCAATGAGTTAATTGTCCTGGAAATAATCTCACTCAGCCCAGAACATATCCAGTGCCTCCCCCTCTCCCCCAGCCCCTGCTCGGCAGGTTGTTTCATCCCTCAGCTGTATAAAATACATCACTTGCTCATTCATGGGTTGAAGTGTGCTGTGGACTGTTCTGAATCTTATTATCTTCAACTTAATGTTTCATTATCTCGAGCAATACAAGGATATTAGAATTTGATTGCTGGTTCTCTTTGGAGATTATATCATTTGCGTTGCTATCCCCCCTCTGCATTTTAAATTGTATTTTTATACAACTAGTTACATTTATATTTCATTTAAATCTGATCTTTCAATCTATCGGGGTGATAAGTGTGGTAGGAGAATTCGATTTGCTAATTAGATTTTCTTTAAATAGCACAGCTAACTCCTCCTTTCCTTCACCCATTTAGTACTCTAATAGTAAGAAAAATAATAGAAACCTCTAATTTTTTATCTTTTCAGAAGCAAATGGGCAATCCATTTAGACACCCTGAGGGCAGGTGGTAGGAACATATTCTCTAACAGAAGCTAGGCGCCCAAGAGCAGTTACAGAATGTTAGTGTATTGGTTTGCTTAAGATTTAAATGCCACACCATATATGTGTATATAACTTGAATAATACACTTCAATCCCCTAAAGCTCTCTTTGGACCTCTTTTACTAAGGTGCGCTAACTGATTAGCGCACGTTAATCAATTTAGCGTGTGCTAAATGCTAACATGTACATGTTAGTCTATGGACGCGTTAGCGATTAGCGCATGCTCAGTTAGCATACCTTAGTAAAAGAGGGGGGTTATTACCATAGAACCTCAGCAACACCACTCTAGCCTCAAACAATTCATTGCCTTAAGCTTTACGTGTCCTTTTGTCATAGGTTTTTTTACTTAACTTTGTGGTCGCATAGATAGGGATTAATACTGAGCCAACATGTTTCGCCACAAACTTTTTCAAGGCATAATCCCTAATCTGTCATCCATCATCCTGTTAGATCACTTTTCCAACATGAAGATCTAACACGTAAAGCTTAAGGCAATGAATTGCTTGAACTTAGAGTGGTGTCGCTGAGATTCTAAGGTAATTAAGAGTGCTTTAGGGGACTGAAGTGTGTTATTCAAGTTATATCCAAATACATGGAGGAGTGGAGGAACGTAAATCCAAAAAAATACAGAGTAATAACTCCACTTGTTAGAGCATGGCACTATAGCATTTTTTTTAACAGGAAAGAAAAAGCCTCGGTACTAGTGAACCAATTACTTCAGGCTCTACTTAACTGACATCATAGGCATAAACAACTTTCCTGTAGTAATGCAAGGGAGAACGCTCTGGTAAGTATTACATGAAAAACATGTGGCCAGAGCATTCTCCCTTGCGTTACTACAGGAAAGTTGTTTATGCCTATGATGTCAGTTAAGTAGAGCCCGAAGTATTTGGCTCACTAGTACTGAGGCTTTTTCTTTCCTGTTAAAAAAACACTATAGTGACAGTGCTCTAACAAGTGGAGGTGTTATTCTGTATTTTTTTGATTTATTCAAGTTATATGCACACATATGGTGTTAGAAAGAACCCCAAGCTACGAAAGAGTGCTGGACATATTACAAATAAGATTTAAATGCCTGCATGTACACCAGCCATAGCCAGCCCTAGACTAAATGTGGCAAGAATGTGTGTAACCTACAGTATTATTCTTTGATCCTAACAAACTGGGTTTGATACCCACTCCTTGAGAGGACTTAAAGGGTTTCATAATCAAGGAGTGGTAGATGCTCAGAAAAGTCTTGAGGTTAAGAAAAAAGCACCTTCTGACCATGGGCACTAGCCTGATGATTTTATTTATTTATTTATCTTTTATTGGTGATATTTTTGTATGAGAGTATTATAGACTGCTATTTTATTTGGTATATTTTATAAGTTTGATATGGTTAAGATGTAATTTCTTTATACGCTATAATAAAACCCTAAGTGCATATGCTCACTTCAAACTTCTTGATCCCTGCGTCCATGATCCATACATCCATGCCAGTAGAATGAGCCTGTGGCGTTTTCTGTGCAGCGGTTTTCTGGCTCCTACTGCGCATGCAGAGGCATGCAGTTTGAAATAGCGACCACCACGGCAGTGACTCCCCCTCCTGCCCTCACTCCACTTCCCCCTCCTGCCCAAACTCTGTCTAAGAGGACCACGGACACAAGAAGGCGGAGAACACGGTGGAAACTCCCCCCTCCCGCCCTCACTCAGTCTAAAAGGACCACGGACACAAGAACGGAGAGAAGGTAAGGGAAAAGGGGTACTTCCACAAATGTCCAGGCCTCAGCACGAGGCCGGACTGCAACGGAAGCAGCCGCGGTTTGGGAGCAGGTAATGATGGACAGGGGGAGCAGGGAAGGGGTGCTGCTGGACAGTGGGGATGTAAAAGGTAGGGAGAAGGGCTGCTTCTAGATAGGGGGAGCAGGGAAGGGGTGCGGCTGAATAAGGGGGAAGTAAAAGGAAGGGAGAAGGGCTGCTGCTGGACAGGGGGAGCAGCAAAGGGGTGCTGCTGGACAGGGGGGAGGTAAAAGGAAGGTAGAAGGGCTACTGCTGGACAGGGGGAGCAGGGAAGGGGTACTGCTGGACACGGAGGAGGTAAAAAGAAGGGCTACTGCTGAACAGGGGGAGTAGGCAAGGGGTGGTGGTGGATAGCCAAGGAGAGAGAAAGGCAGAAAGAAAGAAAAGACAGACACACACATCTATTCTAGCACCCGTTAATGTAACGGGCTTAAAGACTAGTTGTACATATTTTTTATTCTACATACATAACATATATATTCTACATACATAACATTATATAACATCAGTTACCAAATAAATTTCATGAACAACAATACAAAATAAAGTGCTCAGTGAACCATCAACCGGCTCTTAGCCAGAATATCACAGAACCCTACATATGAAAGGTTTAAATCTTATATTCATCATATTCTGTTGACTTTTATTCTTCTTTATGTTCTCAAAGTCCGTTTTAAAGATTCAATTAGTTCTAATCACTCTTATTGCATAGTTCAGGTTCCTGTTCGGCACAGCCGTGCCCAGTGTGAAGTAAAGTGTCTTAGGGCTCCTTTTACTAAGCTGTGGTAGCATTTTTAGCATGCACGGAAAAACTAATGCCAGCTCAATGGAGGCGTTAGCATCTAGCGTGCGCCGAGCGCGTGCTAAAACCTCTAGCGCAGCTTAGTAAAAGGAGCCCTAAGTGTTCGTGAATAGTATCAGTTAAAATCTGTCTTCTAAAGATGCCTCCAACTCAAGCTAAGTTTCAACACAATCGTCATCAAGGAGGTTTTAAGAGTTACTGCTAAACAAGATTTTTCATACGTCTCATCAGTTGAGATCTCCAGCTGGGTGAAACAACTTGGTGAAAAGATCCTGCCTGGGCTGGCTACAAGCAGTCTGTTTACAGTGCTGCCTCTGCTGATCGGCTGCCACTGCTGCTTCAAGAGAGCCACAGATAAGTGAAGGGGGTCCATCAGAGGCCAGACCCATGCGGAGGGAGGGCAGACCCCAGGGGGGCAGGGGGGAAGTGGACCAGAAGTGTGTGTGGAGGGAGGAAGGGACATGGATACTGAACCTGCAGGGTGAAAGGCAGGAGAGGGGAGATAGATTGATGGATGCTGGACCCATAAGTGAGTGTGGGGAGAGAGAAGGAGAGATAGAAAGTGCCTAAGACCAGAAAGGAGGGTGGATAAGAAGGAAAAGATCCTGGACCTACAAGTGGGGGTAGGGGGATGCTAGAGAGAGGAATAGAGAGTGACTCAGACCAGAAAGGTGAGGTGGGAAGGGAGACAAACTATTTTTTAATAGTAACTCTCAAGCAACCAGAAGCTATATTTATCCGACATCTACCAATCCCCATGGGTGTTGGATAACTGAGAATTGACTGTATTTACACAAAACTGGAAACCTGTGAAAACCCTTTCAAACATTACAACACCAATTGATTCCACATTTAAAACATACACACACTACCCTTCTCTATTGAGAATATTGGCCATGGTGAATGGTACCATGGTAAGGCCAAGGGATATCTGGTGGCATAATCTACTATAACAAGAAGCCTTTAGTAGTTCAATCCAATGTTCTCACTAGATCTACAGCTACTCTCTCTAGGGGATTCTGCATAATGGGTAAAGAAATCAGTGGGCAATTTTCAGGAATTCATTGGGGAAACTTCTGATACTCTGGTCAGGAATGACAATAATTCTGCAAGCCAGAAAAATCAGGCAGCGAGCTGATCCAAAGTCCCTGCCTCAGCAAAGTGACCAGTCAAAGTGTGAGAATGGGCCATGATTAGTAGGAATCTTCTAAACACAGTGGGAATCATTACTTTTTTTTTCTTTTTCTTGTACCCCATCTCTAGTTACCCGAAATAAAAGATTATTGCTTACTTCAAACCTGGGGTATATCAGATCACGCTTGGGTGTGGTTGCAGTGGACGCCCCCGGGGCAGCCCTCGCAGTCCCGTCAGTGGAGATATCCTCTTTGGCTGGGCCAGGACCCCAAGTTCTATGATTCGTTGGTGGCGTGTTGGAAGGATTATCGCTTTCATAATGATCAACACCGGGAGGACCCTGTTCTTTTTTGGGAAACTGCTAAGGCGGTTCTTCGTGGGCATATTATTAATTATGTTTCGCAAGCCAAAAAGAATCGGGATCGGGAAATTCTTCATTTGTCCCGGCTGCTGGGGACTCTTCGTCGAGCGTATGGCCGTCAGCCCACTGATGTCAACCGGCAGGCCTTGTTGGACGTGCAGGTCGTGTTGAATGAGAAACTTCACCAGCGGGCAGCTAAGAGTCTGGCCTATTACAAATATCGTCTTTATGCTTATGGTAACAAATGCGGTCGCCTCTTAGCTCGTTTGATTTCTCACAGGGAGAGCAGACAGACAATAGTAGCCCTTACATCTTCGGATTCCAGGCCTATTACGGCTGCTGCGGACATTTGTCAGGCTTTTCGGGACTATTATGCTCAGCTATATGCAGAGCCTTCGGTGCAGGGTCTCCCGGGGGAGCTGTATTTGGATTCTTTGGATTTACCTGGTTTGGACCCGGCCCATTTGGAAACGCTGAATGCCCCATTGTCGGAAGGGAAGGTGGATTCAGTTATTCGTCATAGCCCGACTTTGAAGGCGCCGGGCCCTGACGGTTTTCGGGTGGAATTTTATAAGTTGTTGCGGGAAGAAATTGTCGCGCCGCTTACAGCTATGTTCAATGTCATGGTGGATGCGGAGGCTATGCCGGCTTACCTTAACTTGGCTCAAATTATAGTTCTGCCTAAGCCGGGGCGTGACCCCGCTAGGGTGGAATCTTATCACCCTATTTCCCTGCTCAATTGCGAGGTGAAGATCTTGGCTAAGGTTCTGGCCAATCGGTTGGCTTGTGTTCTTCCTGAGCTTCTTCATGAGGCTCAGGTTGGGTTTGTGTGGGGCCGTTCGGTCGAGAAGAATTTGAGACGCATTCTTGCCTCTTTGGAATTTTGTGCACGCCGCCAACTGCCGTCGCTTATGGTCAGCTTTGACGCAGAAAAAGCCTTTGACCGGGTGCGTTGGGATTTTTTATTTGCCACCTTGGCCAAGTATGGGTTTGCGGGCCGTTTTGTTTCGGCGTTGAGGGCCTTGTATGCTTCTCCAACAGCGGCCCTTATGGTGAACGGTTGCAGCTCTTCGTTGTTTGATATCTCCCGCGGAACGAGACAGGGTTGTCCTTTGTCCCCACTTTTGTTTATTCTCACTTTGGATCCCCTGCTGCGTGCGATCCATTTGACTCCTGAGGTGCAGGGGGTTTCTTTTGGTTCCCTTTGTTTTAAGGTGGCGGCTTTTGCGGGCGATCTTTTTGTTCATCTTACGGACCCGCAGCGCTCGTTGCCGGCGTTATTGGAAACGATTCAGGAGTATGGGGACTTTGCGGGTCTTCGTCTGAACTTGGGGAAGTCGGAGGCTTTGTCCACATCGCCTATCTTGCGGAATAACTGGGGGGCTTCATTTCCGCTGCGTTGGGCGACGGATTCCTTTTGTTATCTAGGGATTCGGCTCCCGGCTTCTCTTGGTCGTCTTTATTCTTTGAATGTCGGGGCGCTTTTGGATCGCACGTCGCAGCAGTTAGATCGTTGGAAAGATTTCCCCCTTTCTTTGTTGGGGCGCGTGGCGGTGATTCGCATGGTCATTTTTCCCCAGTGGCTCTACGTACTCAGGATCCTCCCACTGCGTCTTCTCAAGAAAGACTTGAGGAGCCTGCGACGGGTTTTGGCTCGGTTTTGTTGGTGTGGGAGGAAACCTCGTTTGCGTTATGATCTACTGGTGGGGGGGTGGCAGCAGGGAGGTCTTGGTATTCCGAATTTTGGTTTATATAATTTAGCATGTCTTTTGCGGCATCTTAAGGATTGGTTGTTTGGAGATTCTCAATATACCCCCACCTCGCTTGAGACTATTCTGTACGCCCCGTATTCTCTCCTTGCCTTGCTTCACATGCCAGGGGGACCTTGCCACGGGAGGTTCGGGGCTCAATTCTTTTGGCTTCCATGCGTGGGGCATGGGAGGGTCTGGTTAGGCGCCTGGGGGGGGGACCCGCGGGTGTCTGCTCTGTTGCCCCTGATGGGCAATCCGGATTTTGTACCTGGCTCGGACAATTCGAGTTTCCGTCGTTGGAAAACGTTGGGATTTTGTTTGGTAGAACATCTGCTGACCGTCGATGGAGATCTGCGTACTTTAGCGGATTTGAGGAAGAGGTTGGGGCGATGCTGGGGAGACACTTTTGCTTACTGTCAAGTTAAACATTATATTCTCACGCTTCCCCGGACTGCCCTTCAGCACCCGTTGGGGGCTCGTATTAGGGATCTGTATGCCCGGGTTGAGCCTTTTCAGACTTCGGTGTCCGCTTTATATCAGGCTTTGCTTTCTTTTGAGGCTCCTAGGAACTGTCTGGGGGTTCGGGATAGTTGGGCCTCGGAGCTCCATCTAGACCTTGGTACTTGGGAGGTTTCCCGGAATCTGGCGGGCTTGCCGCGTTTAATTTGAGGAGCCATGTTGCAGGAATGTTATGCTTGTATTTTGTATAGAGGGTATATCACCCAAGCTCAACTATTCAAATTTGGGGGTGTTGCTTCTCCCCTGTTTCTCAAATGTGGTCGGGATCCAAACACGTTTGCGCATGCTTTGTGGAATTGTTGGTGTACGCAGGCTTTTTGGGCTGAGGTTATCTCTTATTTGAGCTCGCTTTTGGAGTCGTCGGTAGAGGGCAAGGTTGAGCAGGTGGTACTGGATTTACCGGGAGCTTTTCGTTCCTTGCTTCCGGGGGCTCGATGGCTGTGTCGTAAGGTGTGTCTCCTGGCCCGTCGTTGTATTATGCAGCAGTGGACCTCCTCGAATCCTCCGTATTTTTGGCATTTGAGAGCTCTTCTTCATGAGTTGGTTCTTCAGGAAGCTCGGGAGGTGGGGGGTTCCCTTAAGCGTCGGCGGAGCTTTCTGTTGATTTGGAATCCTTATGTCAATTCTTTGTCTCCTAGGGGACGTGGCCTGCTTCTGAACACCTTGACTTGAAGTGGCTTTCTCCTGGCTGGTTCTGGATCTCGACATCTCTCTGCTCTGGGGTCTAGGGTTTGGGAGGGGGGGTTGTGGAGGGGTTCTGTTTAGAGGAAGGGGGATGCCTAGTTGGTTTTGTTGTCCTAGGGTCATCAGAGTCCAGACCCTGGGGGGGGGAATTTGGTTTGTGCTTTTTTATGTCGGGCGTTCCACTTCCGTAGGGGGGGCGGGGGGGGGGTGCTGGTGAGGGTGGGTTGGGGGGAGGCGGGATTTTGAGATGGTGGGGTATTTTTCTGGGCTGGTATTTTTGACATGCTTCTGTATGATTGTCTGGGTTTATGCAGCCACTGTATCTTTTTCTCAGTGCTGGCATTTGTTGTTGCTGTATTCACTGCTGCGTGCCTTCTCTTTTTTCATGTCAATAAAAAATTGTTACAATCTAAGCCATGGTAGATGTTGCTACCATGACCTGCAGCGCTAAATACTCCAATACTGCTCCAACACTCCTAGGAATTCTATGAGTATCAGAGCAGCGTTGGAGCTTTTAGCGCTCTGGGCCACAGTAGAAACCTCTACCGCACTTACCCCCTCTTTTACTAAGGTGTGCTATGCTTTTTAGCACATGCTAAACACTAACGCGTGCATGTTATCCTATGGACACGTTAGCGGTTAGCACATGTGTTGATTTAGCATGTGCTAAATGAACGCTAAAACGCTTGGCACTGTGAAAAGAGGGCCTTAGTAAACGGGGGGTGAGGGCAATTTAGAAAATATGGCCATATAGAACATAAGAAGTTGCCTCCACTGGGTCAGACCAGAGGTCCATCAGTCCAGCAGTCCGCTCCTGCGGCAGCCCATCAGGTCCATGACCTGTAAGGTGATCCTTTGTCTAAAACCCTTCAATCCCCTTTATCCTTCTATCCTTTCATAATCCTATCTCTACCTCTATCTGTATCCCTCAATCCCCGTATCCTTCAGGAATTTATCCAATCCTTCTTTGAAACCCCATAATGTATTCTGTCCTATCACAACCTCCGGAAGCGCATTCCAGGTGCCCAGGATAAATTCTGTTATAGACCATGTTCTTAAAGGCACAGTAATGCTGTTGATTTAGTAAGTGTCAATCTTACCTGATCAAGAGTTGTCTGGAAAACGGAATAATCTTCAATATTCAGCTGTTCTTTGTTGTCGGTGAAGGCACTGAAAATATTTGACAAGCACGTGTGGCCAGATGGTAGCCGATACTGCAGAGTATTATGATGTTTTTCTTTAAGAACACTGCCAGGGAAGGTGTTTTCAACAAATTCTTCAACTGATGTCAATTGTGGAGTTGAACCAGCAACTCTCAGTATCACTGTGTACCCGTCTCCAAATCTAGAAACAAACATAATTGATTTGTATATACACATCTTTATGTCACTATATACACAAGCATAAACACATATATAAACATTAAATACATAGATAGATAGATGGCAATGTTATTGTAGAGAAATTTGTTGTAGAGGGTAGTAAATGAACATCTATAATGAATGAAAGCATAAGGACAAAATATACTAACTGCAATTTAGCATATGTTGTATGTACTGTACAGTATGATCCAAGGCCCCTGCAGAAAGGTGTATATAGGGAGAACCACAAGACCTGTGAAAGTCCATTCAAATGAGCATACATCCAAAATTAACCATGAATATTTAACTATTCCTTTGGTATCCCATTGGATAAAATGTAACCATCACATTTCTAATATCCTATGTATAATTTTAGACAAGATGGAAGTTGGGTGGATGAATGTACATTTTGGAGAGACTATTGAACTATAAAGACAAATGGATTAGTCACAAGGGGCTTAAATGAAGAATTGTATTGGCTTCCTTAGTAACAGCTTAAATACAAGGAGACTGATGTCATGTTATCTTGAGCTACTGAGCTACACGTTTGAGTAAGTTGAAGAAATATGGACTGTTGATAGGAATTTTCTTTGAAGAAGTATTTATCTCATGAATATATTTAGTCTATAGAAATTAGAATTATAAATTAGACATGATGAATTGAGTGAGTGTACTTGAAGATACATATTCATGAGCTGCACACATTCTAATGATCCACAAAAAATTAGATCCTATTTTGCAGTCTGATTATTCATATAAATCAGAAAGGATGATAGATGTATGGAAAAGCCTCTTACTGGAGGAGTAGGAGGAGCACAAAAGATTTCTGAATGAGAAGTGAATGAGGAGCTGATGGTATTGATGAAAAGACTGATTAGGCCTTATTGCTTTTACCTATCATGATTTGTATTGTCATTGATAGAAAGAAACCAAAACAATGGTTTCTTTAACAATGCTCTTCAATATCAAAAAGCCTTTTTGTAAAACACATTGTGTTATATTACTACAGAGCTTAAACAAAACAGGGTTAGTTAATTCTGATTTGCTATCTCGATGGCAGTAACGACATGAGATCTACAAAATTATTGAAAGCTGATACAAAAGTAAAGAAGATTAAACAGGGAAAAGAGATTGCATATTTAATTAAATATTAAAAAAAGAAACATAAGCAGCTACCATATTTAGAGACTGATTTACTAAAGCAAGATTTACTCAAATTAACATTTTACTCATCTAAGGTATGTGCTAGTAGGGGAGGGGAATGGAGAGTAATTAATATAGGCTATGGTAAGATATTGTATTTTACCATAGCAAAATTTATCATGCAAGTCATTAGCCAGTGACAAGGGTACACATTCATTACTGTACATTTGATTCAGTAGTGCATCTTAAAACATTTAGGGGCTGATTCTGTATAGGATATCGGTTGCAGCGGCCACCTAAGCGGTAGTTGATAATCACACACCGGCGTCCTATACAGAATCTCATCTGTCCCCTAACCCCGCCTAACCTGCCTGATTCTGTAACTGGCACCCATTTCACAGGTGCTGGTTAGAGAATTGCATTGCCGCTGAGCTGATCGTGGCAAGGGAATCCCCCTGCCGTGATCAGTTCAGTGGCTTTGGCAGGGAAATCTCGCCCCCACAAACATCTCCTACAGGAGGGATGCCCAAATCCCTCTTGCTGGCACCTCCCCTGAACACGTGACCCCTCCCCCAAACATCTGACTCCACAAACCCCAAAGCCAACCTGGACCCCGGACCTTTTTCAGCAAGGTCGGCCAGAAGGATGCCTACTTCCTTCAGCAGGCAGCCCGCCTCTTCAGAATGGCGGGCCTTCCCCTTCCCAGTGCATCCTTGGATGTACTGGGAGGGGTCTAAGGCCACGATTGGCCAAGGCACCTAAGGCCCCTTCCATAGACACCTGGACCAACCAGGGAGAACCACAAGACCTGTGAAAATCCATTCAAATGAGCATACATCCAAGATTAACCATCAATATTGAACTGTTCCTTTGGTATCTCATTGGATACAATGTAACCATCACATTTCTAATATCCTATGTATAATTTTAGACAAGATGGAAGTTGGGTGGATGAATGTACATTTTGGAGAGACAATTGAACTATAAACACAAATGGATTTTTGTACTACAAGCATTAGTCACAAGGGGCTTAAATGAAGAATTGTATTGGCTTCCTTAGTGACAGCTTAAATACAGGGAGACTGATGTGATGTTATCTTGAGCTACTGAGCTACACGTTTGAGTAAGTTGAAGAAATATGGACTGTTGATAGGAATTTTCAGGGGAGGCGCCGGCACGAGGAACTGGTCATCCCTCCTGCTGGACACTGTTTTGGATACAGCAGGAGATGGTGGCAGGAGGGATTTGGCATCCCTCCTGTCACAGATAATGTCAGGGAGGTTCAGGGGTAGTGGTGGGAGGAAGTGGGCGCCCCTCCTGCTGCAGACAGTGTCAGGGGGGTTCGGGGTGATGGAAGGAGGGAGTGGGCATCCCTCCTGCTGACTAACTTGTGGTGTGGTTCAGGGGTTCCCTGCCTTGGCCTTTCAACTGACCATGGCAGGGAGATTTCCTTGCTGCAATCAGTTTAACAGATGCGTATATTTGAAATGTAGGCCAGCATTTCAATGGCCTACATTTCAGGCAGCTATCACGGCTCTAGGGAGATGCCTAGGGACACGCCTAGGGCCACAAACTTGTCCAAGACCACTTCCAGGTGAAACCACGCCTACCCCCAGCCTTGAGCTGAGGCGCCTCCTTGCACCTTTGGCAAATGCCTACAATGTAGGCAGCCTGCTTCAGGTTTTTATTTTTAGAAAACATGCGTCCCGATTGACAGGTTAGACAGTGGTAGGACGTCTACCGTTGCCTTCAATTGGGACTCCGTTTATAGAATTTAAACTAAACTAAACCTTAAGTTTGTATACCATATCATCTCCATAAAGATACAGCTCGACACGGTTTACAGGTAATTCAATAAATGAGGGAAGGACATAATAAGAAATTAGAGGTTATGAAGAGGGTAACTAGCTTTACATTTTAAATAGATAGCTTTACATTTTGGAGAAAAGCCAGGTTTACAGATGCTTTCGGAATAATTGGAATGAGCCTAGGTTCCACAGCGGGGCAGGGAGGTTATTTCAAAGCTCAGTGAATTTGAAGAAAAGGGATTTCCCTAATTTCCCTGCATACATGACACCTTTTAATGAGGGGAAAGATAGTTTGAGGATGTGGGCGGATCTGATAATGTCAGGTCTTGAAGAATTCCAGGATTAGGGGAGGAAGAATGCCATGTAGGATCTTGAAAATTAGGCAGGTACATTTAAAGTGAATCCTAGAAATCACCGGAAGCCAGTGAAGTTTTGACAGATGCGGGGAAACATGATCTAATTTGCTTTTTGCGTAGATCAACCTAGCCACAGTGTTCTGGATCCGCTGAAGTATTTGAAGATTTTTCTTGTTTGGACTTAGATAGATGGAAAGAATGACTGATTGTACAAGAACAGCAAAATGTTGTTGGTGGAAGCAGGATCTCACTTTCCTCAACATGTGAAGACTAAAAAAAACATTTTTTTACCAGAGAGTTGAGAATTTGCCCCTTTTAGTGCACACTAAAGTCATTCAGGGCATGCTAATCTTAGCTTAATTTATCATTTAGTGCATTTTAAATTTAGTATACACTATAAAGTCATTTAATGAAACCATTTGAATTTTCTTGCCTGTGCACATCCCTAACCAGTAATTCCTCGGTACCACAAGTAATTAACTTGCAGAGCAGATTTCATTGTGTTCCCAAGAGGGAAACATCTTCTATTCCTGGTCATAGCAATGAAAAAATAGCTGTCTTCAGTTGGATCTACTTTCTTTTAAAAAGGACTGGTAGTGAAATCAATTAATCCCTTACCCCTAACAAATATTATTATACTCTTCTGCCCTCTGACAGTCCAGATTGCTAAAATTTAAATAATTGATTAAATTGAAATTGACGGATATAAGATATGTGCTTGCTTATTAGTTAATATATTTGATCATTGATTTTTTTTTTTATTAACATTTGCCCCACTTTTACTAAACCACGATAGCAGTTATTAGCGCAGGGAGCTGTGCTGAATGCTCAGCGCTGCTCCCAACGCTAATAGTGAAAGGGAGGAGACTGTAGGGATGATTCCTGCCTCACACCTAAGGTTAGGCCTCACTCATGTCAAGCAAGCCTGAACCATCTTTCCTGCCTGAACCATCTCTGCCTGATGCATTCTGGATGTGTTTACAAGAACTGTGTGTTTCAGTCAAGGACAAGGAACCCACCCTAACTTGTCCAGCTTCTGTATGAAACCTGTAGGAGTTATGAACTATGTTATGGTCTATGTTTAGTGCTTATCAACTATGATGCCTTTCAAGGCCTCTGCACAAGAAAAGAAAATTCTTGCTATTCTGCTTTGATTGGTCCTGGAGGCTCATCTGACATGACCTAAGGAGAAAGGTGTTTGCAAGGATTTAGATTATGTTTGGATGTGAGGGAGCTCGGATCTAAACTAAGGTTTCTCTTTACACTACACCATAACAATAAGAACTGATAAAAGTTGCCTCTTATGAGAGTGAAGACACAGAACTGTCTTTTAACAGATCTGGTTTCTATTGCAAAAGGAACTCTAGCTAATATATATTACAGCTGCTCCAGTGACAAACGGACTTGTCTGACCATAAGAAGTTCTTTCATCTTCTAAGCTGAGGACAATGAAGAATTCCATCTCCCGGATCTGCTGAGGCATAATCTAAATGGTGAGAAAAGAAATTATCTCTTCTTTTAGCTGGGCTACATAGAATTGCATTGGTTATGGATAGGAATGTTAGGTCCCTTTGGTGATAAGCTATAATAGATTCCTGCTATTATCAGGACTTAGTATTGTAAGGAATTACTTTGTATGTAAGAATTAGTCATATTTACTAAATTACTTAGTGATTGCTGTGTAATAATTGTGTGCTGAAATATATGTATGTATTCCGATATATTGTGAACAATAATTAGTTATTATTTACTGCTGGCTTGTGAATATTTCATATAGCTTGGGTTTCTCTGTATTCGTATGTTGACATAAATCCAAATCCGTGACTGCATCCGTGGGATATCCTAGATACAAGATGTGCATATGACTTGTTTATGTGGCACTAATTAGTTATACCCATAAATCTGCCTACAAGATAGCCATGATGATGTTTTTCAGTAATAACATGTTTTGGTCCTGCTTCATTGTCATGATGTTTTTGGAGTTAATCTATAATAATAAAACCCTATGCACGCATGCGCACTCCCACTTGCATGTTCCTTGATCAGTAGGGCCCTGGCAGGTAGGAGTGCGCATGCGTGCCTAGAGTTCTGTTTACCTCTAAGCCAGTTCGCCGCACCCGAATCTCCGTTGACCCTCCTACCCAACCCTCCTACCGCAAGACGACCACAAACCTCCCGCCTCCAGCAGCACTACAAACACGCTGCCTCGCGGCCCTCCATTGCCCCGATTTCCTCTGCCTTGTCCCTGATGACATCATCAGAGATGCGGCAGAGGAAATCAGGGCAGCAGAAGGCCGCGAAGCAGTGTGCCAGATGCTGCCAGAGCCAGGAGGCCCATCGGTCAACTCGCAATGGGAGGGTCAGTGGGGTTGGCTGCATGGCTGCGGTAGTGGCGGGGGGGGGGGGGAAATGGAAACATGCTTCTCAAAGATTATACTGCAAATGGGGATGGGTGGGAGGCAGGCTGGCTTCGGAGGGTGGGGAGGGAAAAAGTAGGCACTAAGGACACAGGCCAAAGACACTGGAGGTACTAAGGACATGGGAAGGAGACACTGGGAGCAATAAGGACACAGAATGGAGACAATGGGGCACTAAGGACACTGGCTAGGCACCTGGGCCAATCAGGCCTTAGGATTAGTGGGGATGGGCGGACCTGCTATGCCTAAGGCCTGATTGGTCCAGGCTTCTAGAGCCTGGGCCAATCAGGCCTTAGATTTAGCGGGGATGGGCCAGGAAGGGGCGTGCCCGTCTCATTTCCATGAGGCGGGCCCGTCGGCTGGACGGCAGCAAGACCCGTCCAGCCGACCAACATGTAAAGGTTAGTTGGGGAGGGAGGTTAGTTTTGGGGGTGGGGGGGTCGTCGGGCTTTCCAGCAGGAGGACTGGGCATCCTCCTGCCCTCGATTACCAGTTTGGGGGGGAGGGGGGTTCCAGGGGGGTTCCGGCAGAAGGACTGGGCATCCTCCTGTCGGCGATGGGACAGGCGGCCGCAACTGCGGCCGCGATACTTATTGCAGCAGGGAGATCCCTTGCTGCCATAAGTATAGCGGCCGCGTCTAATTTAACCCGATTCTCTAACCGGCGTCTGTACCATGGACGCCGGTTACAGAATCGGGGTTTAGTGTAGGAACGATTCTGTATAGGACACCTCTCCTGGGCGTCCTATACAGAATCAGGGCCAAATTGTTTGTCAGTGCTTTTTTATAGGATCTGCTTTGTCCTGTTTGAGGAATCACTGTGCATTTAAATTATAGATGATTTGCTCCTTTCTTGTGCTGTTTTAGCTATTGTGTACGTGGATATTTTGTAAACCACCTAGGAATTAGATGGTATATAAACATTTAAAATAAATAAATGTTATGTTATTTGAATCTCCTTTTTGGAAGAAGTGTTCTGCCTGTTATTAGCCATTATGGTATGAAATCTGGCTGCCTGACCAATTGGTTTTTGCAATCTGTCAGGTCTTGGTGAAGTAATATCAGCTATGTGAGCCAAAAAATTAGTAACTCCAGATGGTCCAGGCTTCTTCCAGTTTGGGGGTCTTTTTTTAACATGTTTTCCAACTCTTTGTTGTTACTTCAGGCCATTCCATAACTTTGATAATTGCCTTTTTCAAATTCTCCCATATTTAAAGTAGCCAACTGCTTCTCATTTGTACTCTACAGGGTGCTTGTCTAAATTTCACCAGTGTGTTTTCGTTTCAGCTTCAGCTGGGGGTATTTCACTCTACTAATGCTCTTCCTTAGTTCTCTGTAAATATGTTTTCTTCATATTTCTGCAGCTTTTGTGCTTCAGCTACTGCTTTAAATTTTTTATTGGAGCATATACATTTAAGCTCTTCCTCTGTTAATTTAACATGTTTCAGCTTGATGGTTTGGTTCTTTCTCTCTCTCTCTCTTTCTCTCTTTATATTAATCCTTTTAGAGAACAATCAGGACACCTCTGCACATAAGGATTTTTATCTTTTCTTCAATGCATTTCTCTAAAAGGATTGTTATTATCTTTTTCTGTTTCTTCTTCCTCTGACTCTGTATCCCTGTTGGTAGAATTCTCTTTGTAATAATTTTTACTGCTTGGTATTATATTCAGTCAATTTTTGTGATATCAACAAATGAATAAGGCCCTTAGGACCAGATTATGCAAATGGTGACATTATCAGTAGCCGCCTACAAAATGGCTACCAATCACATGTCAATCATACAATGGCACCATTTGGAGAATCATGGCTACATAAAAATTACATGCCAGAAATGTAGGCCAGGGCCAAGGCCTACATATCTGGTGCCTACCTTCCACGAGAATCACACCTAGAGAGGAACAAAGGCCACTTTTGTTGCTAACCATGCCTATAGCGGCCATAAGCGCCCTTAGATACTTCTTTAGTCAAGACAAATGCACCCTTTTTGTAGGCACCTAAGGGCACCTCCATTTTTTTAAACAATGTTTTAATTGGTTTTTAATTGGCACAGTCAATTGCTGTGCCAAATAAACTGATTAAAATTATTAAGTTAGGCGGCACTAGGGCACCTGTCACTGCTGAACAGTGCCATTTTGAGAATTGGTTCCTTACTGTTTAAAATGTCTGTCTTATTTACATTATGCTTTAGGTGCTAAGTTCCAACTTGGATAATCCTTTCCAGCATATTAATATATTTCTATTTAGGTTAGGATCTCACCTCCGAGTCTTTTTTTCCTGCCTTTCATCTTCCTCTTCATCTGACATCTTAGCTTGTCCTTCATTTATCTAATTCACTTGATGTTCTGGACCTCTTTTCCCCATTGCTAACTCAGCCTTCCATCTAGTATTCCATTCTGAACTTCCCCCTTCTCTCTCTGCTCTGATCCTTTCTGGATCCCTTTCTATGTCTGCATCAGCCCTTCTATTTGTACTTTTTTATTTTATTCCTTCTTTCTTTCTATATCTAAGCCTTTCTTCTGGCACTTATTTATTTATTTATTTTTTAATTCTTTATTGAGTTTTTAAAACCAAGAAGTGCAAGCAATATATATACATATATAAATAAGCATAATAAACACTTATAAATCATCAGTAACAATACAGAGAAAATAAAACCCCTCCCCCATCCAATATTTTCAAGCAAGGAATAAAACCAAACAAAAGGGATATCCTCTCCCATGGATGTGTGTGTGCTATAACAACGGAAAATATATATAAATGACAACTATAACGAAGCCACAAAAGACGTCAATGGACTCCAAACTAATTAAATATCTTATTATGCCCCAACATGTCAGCACTCATCTTCTCATACCTATAACATAAGCATAAATTTGCCCACCAAAAAGTAAAACTAAGGCAATCCCAATTTTTCCAATTGCGAGTAATCATTTGCATGGATATTCCGATCATAATAAGGAAAAGCCGACATTTATATTGGTCCAATGGGGGTTTAATATGCAAAATCATCCCACATATGACTACATCATATGTCAAAGGAATCAATGACTCCAATATAATATTAATCTGTCTCCATAATGACCTCCAAAAGTTGAGTATTAAAGGACAATAGAACAACAAATGATCCAGTGTCCCTATGTCTAGATGACAGTGGCAGCATCTATTAGATTTAGAACTATTTAATTTCTGCAAACGACAGGGGTCCAGAAACTTCTAAGTAACAAAAAAAACCATGTCTGTCTCACAGATGCTGACACTGTACATCTCATCCTCCAAGTCCAAATCCGTGGCCATTGAGAAGTAGAAATCTGCTGCTTAATCTCAATGCTCCAAATGTCTCTCAGACTAGTTTTTGGTTTTTTGTTCAAATATTCTAATATTAATTTATACCACTTGGTGGCCTCATGCCCTAGGAAATCTATCTGGAAGCATAGGCCCGGCAAACTATACTGATCCTTTAAATTTCGCCAATCAGGGAACCCCTTCTGAATGGCCTGCTTCAACTTCAACCATTTATAAACTTGAGACTTTGCTATGCCAAATGATTGTGCAGTTGTGAAAAATCAAACATTCTCCCATTTGATATCACATCATCTAAAGTACGTATACCTGCCTACATCCAATGCTTCCAGATGATCTTAAACTCGCCAATTTGAATCTTGGAGTTCAACCATATAGATTGACACGTGGATTGTTGTATTGGTATACATGTTAGGTTGTCAATGAATTTTAATGTTTTCCATGTATCACAAAGAATTCTATTGTCCTTATAAATCCTTGGCATCTTGATACTCAAAATATGACATAATCGCAATGGGGACATGAGTTGCCATTCTAAATAAAGCCAATATGTTTAAATGATTTTCTGATTTCTGATCTTTTCTGGGGTGGTTTGGAGGGGAGGAGGGTATTTTGGGGGTTTTGATAAACTATTTCTGAATGTTTATAAGTGCTTAATTCTTATGGTTATGACATGTATGTTGTAATGCACTTTTTGTAAGATCTAAAAATTTAATAAAGAATTAAAATAAATTAAATAAATAAATCCAATACGGAAGATGCTCCAAGACTTCAGGAAGGATCCAATACATACCCTGATGCAGAATAAATGTTTGATGGCATCTATAAAAATTTGGAAAATTTACCCCACCCGCCACAATTAGTTTTTGTAAAGACACTAAAGCAATTCTAGCAGTTTTATACATCCAAATAAATTTAGTAAGGATACCATTTAATTTTTTATAGAAGGACTCTTGAAAATAAACTGGTAGCATACTCATTTGGTAGCAAACTACAGGCAAAATCATCATCTTGACAGTTTGGACTCTCCCCTACCAAGAAAGATGTAGTGGGTTCCAATGCTCACACATTTCTTTGACTTTCAGCAATAAGGATTTTTCATTTGCTGCCATTGTGTCTTCCAATGTTTTCTGGATCATGATACCTAAATAACATATCCATCACCTACAAAGCTGCCATCCTAGAAGCGAAAAAGACCTACTACTCTCGCCTCCTACAACTAGCCCCTTCTAGATCCAAACAACTGTTCACCCTCACAAACCAACTCTTCACCAGCGCCCAAAGAAAAAGTCACAACAACCAAACAGAACTTGATAGCGAGACTCTCTCGGACTTCTTCCAGTCCAAAGTACAAACCATCCGAGATAATCTTGACACCAACACCAAACCCATTCCTATTCAGCCCCAACCGATTCCAAATACCCCATCCTCCCAATTACCCCAACCTCCAATACCCCGTACTCCAATTTCATATGGCCACTCATGCCGAGGTTCTCGAAACCCTGAGAGAACTCAAACCCTCCAACACCATCCTCGATCCCTGCCCATCCAGCCTCCTGCTGTCCACAGAAGACGCCATGGCAGAATCCGTCCTCCCCATCATTAACACCTCTCTAACCACTGGGACAGTTCCCCTCAGCTGAAAGTCAGCTATTATCAAGCCCACTCTCAAAAAACCCACCCTTGATCCTAATGAACCCGGCAACTATCGCCCAGTCTCCAACCTCCCATTTGTCTCCAAACTCCTTGAACAAATTGTGCTCCACCGACTTCACCCTTTCATTGAAGAACAAGCTGCTCTATCCCCTGCCCAGTCCGGCTTCCGAAAAGGCCACAGCACAGAGACAGTACTCCTTGATATCATTGATGACAGCTGGGCAATACTCGACAAAGGCAGTGATGCCCTACTAGTCCTACTTGACCTCAGCGCTGCCTTTGACACAGTCGACCACCACCTCCTCACATCCAGACTCTATGACCTCAGAATCAAGGACACAGTCCTCCAATGGATCACCTCCTTCCTCCATCAAAGGACCCAAACTGTCCTACTAGGGACACACAAATCTCACCCCAAGCCTATCAAATATGGTGTTCCTCAAGGCGCCCTTCTATCCCCCCTCCTATTCAACCTCTACATCAGGCCTGTCATTGATATAGCACAGAAATATAGCATTAAAATCCACTCTTATGCAGATGACATCCAGCTGCTCCTCCCACTAGGCGAGAACCGGTCGTCCCAAATTGATAACCTACAACACTGCCTATCTGACATGAAAACTTGGATGTCAAACAACAAACTTCAACTTAACGCCTCTAAAACCGAACTCTTCTGAATCAGGAAAAAAAGCACCAAATACACACGTCCTACACTAGCATGGGACTCCACTCTACTAACAGCAACAGATCAGGTACGCAGCCTAGGAGTAACCTTAGAAGGACACCTATCCCTATCTGCCCACATATCCCAAGTAATCTCCACTTCCTTCTACTACCTCCGCCAACTGAAAAGGATTAAACCCTACATCTCCACACCTGACCTCGCCCAACTCCTCTACGCATATGTCCTCTCCAGAATGGATTACTGTAGCTCCCCATTTAATGGACTAACCAAAAATAATCTCAAACGCCTCCAACGGGTCCAAAATGCAGCTATCCGCCTCCTATACAACCTCAACTATCATGATCCCGTCTATCCAGCACTCCGCGCTGAACACTGGCTCCCAGTTAGCCAGCGCTGTGCTTTCAAGGCCCTAGCAATAGCCCACAAGAGAATTTATACCACCACCCCCTCCTACATAAAATCCAAGCTTCCCATCTACACCCCCACTCGCACCCTCCGCTCAAAATCGGAAATATGCCTATGCATTCCCCCTGGAAGGTCCCTCCTCTCAGAAACTGCCCGCAAACGATCCTACAGCCACTTCATTCCACATCTCTGGAACCAACTCTCCCCTCAACTCAGACAACAGAACTCATTATTGACATTCCGTAAAATGGTAAAGACCCTCCTCTTCAACTAAAGGTCACCCTCAGTCTACACCCCCCCTTAAACCCCACCTCTCTCTTCCCTCCCCTGTCTAACTTCTCCCTAAATTTCAGTATAGTCCTCTCTTAGTCTGTACTCGGATAAATTGTATCTAAACTCAAATAACTTGTACTAACTAAACTACTCATACTAAACTAAACGACATACTAAACTAAACTACTTATACTTAAACTCTACTCTTAATTTGCTGTATACTCCCTGTATTTAACTACTGCACAGTCCTGTATGTCCAAACATTTAATCTATTGTACATCTTATTTGTCTAATTACTCTCCATTGTGTATGTTTATTTGTAGACCGTTCTGAGCTACTGGGAGGATGGGATAAAAATCTAAATAAATAAATAAATAAATACTTTATATCCTCTTCCTTTCAATGGAAAGGGAATGGATCAAATAATCCTATTGCACAATGTATGTTTAACGGAAGAACCTCCAATTTACTCCAATTTATTTTGTATCCAGAAAATTTACCAAACCTATTAATTCCAGCAAATGTGGAACGGTGGATTCGGGACTCTTCAAATGAAGCAAGATATCATCTGTATAAGCAGAGATCTTATATTCCCGACCTGCATAAGGAATCCCCTGTAACTCCTTTGCCTGCTGTATAGCTAACAACAAGGGTTCCAGAACAATGTCAAAAAGCAAAGGAGACAAGGAACACCTTTGTTTAACTCCCCTCTTCAGACAAAAACATTCAGAAAATGTATTATTAATATATAGCCTGGCTGAGGGGGAACTGTACAAGGTTTGAATCATTTGAATAAATCCAGATCCTATACTGAACCATTCCATTGCTTGATACATGAAAGTCTATTCTACATGATCAAAGGCCTTCCCTGCATCCAAAGAGACAGAGAAGGCCAGATCTTCCATTGTTTTTGTTAAATTTAGCATATGAAATGCCAATCTGGTGTTATTGGAAGAATGTCTTTGAGCAACAAACTCGATTTGGTGCATACCAATCATATAAAGGAGAGCCTTGGCTAATCTCAAAGCCAACAACTTAGCCAGGAGTTTACCATCAACACTGATTAAAGAAATAGGCCTGTAGTTTGACACCAAAAGGGGATCTTTATTTGGTTTTGGCAAAACAATGGTTAAAGACTCTGCCATAGTACCTGAAATACAACCTTTAGTTAGTTGTGATTGATATAATTTTAGATGAGGTAAAAGAATAATTTGAAATGATTTGAAAAACTCAACCGTAAAACCATCACCACCCGGAATGGATCCAGCTCTGAGGGACTTCAATGCGGTCTGGAGTTCCTTAAGTGATATAGGCGCATCAAGATTTCCTTTCATATACTCAAGAATTTTTGGCCCATGAATTAATTTTAAAAATTCTAAACCCTCAATTTCTTTATTTGAATAAAGCTCAGAAGAATATAAAGCATTGCAATAATCCAAAAATTGGTTTAAAATACTTCCAATTTGAGAATGGATTTTACCTTTCTCACTTTTAATAGCCACAATATTCACTTTTCTTTCTTTGGCTTTGAGATAATTTGCAAATAATCTTTCCACTTTATTTGAGTTTCCGTAATACAGAGCTTGTTGAGAAAAGAAATCTTTCCCAGCCAATTGTGAGGAAATCTTATTATATTTATATTTAGCTTTCAAAAGAGCCTGCAAAGTGATTTGATTCCAATTTAAGGCCAATTTTGACTCCAAAGTCAGAATAGTTTTTTCCAAATTAAGAAATTCCATTTTTAACAACTTTTAAACATGTGCCGAATATGAAATTATGTGCCCTCTCGTTGTAGCTTTGTAAGCGTCCCAAATAGCTTCTAGAGAGATTTCCTCCGAGTTACTGAGCTGAAAATACTCAAGCATTTTATTTTGAATTTCCTCGAGAAAGATTGAATCTGCAAGCAATGTATTATTAAATCTCCAAACAGGTCTATTAGTATCTTTTTCAGTAAACTGGAACTCTATCCAAATTCCAGCATGATCCGTCAAAAGGATCGGGTCCATACTGGCTTTTACAACCTGTTGAATTAACTGATCTGACACAAAAATGTAATCAATACGTGAAAATGATTTATGAACATGTGAGCAAAAAGAAAATTCACAAGCATTAAAATGAAAAATCCGCCATATATCCTTCAATAGACAGGCTTGTACAAGATTATCTAAGCCCAATGATTTCATCTGCCTACTAGGCTGCTTATCTAATAATGGATCCATGACAGCATTAAAGTCTCCGGAAACGATTAGATTAGATGTAGCCAATGACAATATTGTTAGTTGGAGTTTTTTTTTTTTTTTAAGTCGGCCTGATTAGAATTAGGAGCATAAATATTAAAAATCGTCTATTGGCATATTGGTAAGTTATCCTTCAGCGGGCCCTCCTGACTGTTTCAGGCCCTAGGCATGTACCTACTGAGATATTCATTAATCCTGCCCTGCCAGCATTGAGTTGGCGTTAGTTCTAGCCACGTAGTGTGGGTTTAGCATGCGCTAAAATGCTGTATGCGCTAAAAACGCTAACGCAGCTTAGTAAAAGGAGCCCTAAATGTGATACTGTCTAGATAAAAGTGTGATATGGATTAATGACAGTGTCAGAATTTTGGCTACAGAATAATACCTATTTATAGAATAGCACCTAAGTGTTTCCACATGGATCTGCAGCGGGGGAGGGTCATGGGCATTTCCATAATATGTGTGCAGTGTTATAGAATGGTGCAGGAATCTGCACCCAACTTGCATACTGGGATTTATATCTGGTTTCATTTGGAATAACTCCTCATGCCCAAAGTTGGGTGAGGATTCCAGTGTTACGTTCTATTCTATAAAGGGCACTGAACCTGGAATACCCATTATAGAATGCTTTCAGTACAGATTTTTTTGGGGTGCACCACATTTTAAGTAACTAATAGCAAGTTTGTTACTGATGAATTGCAAAACGAGTAATCTGGGAAAAATCTTTAACAAATAGCAAGCCTCAAAATCAAACAACAAGTTTCAAATTGAACCATTATTAGACTCAGAAGCCTCACTCATATCACTGGCTTAATTTTAATATTTATTTAAAAATTTATATACTGTATATTAACTATATGGTTTACAAAAATTACGATCATAACAGGTTAAACACCACATACAGACACAATTGCAAACAGCTCTCATAAAAAAAAGAAAAGAACACAGGAATGTACTAACATACAATTGAGTTTTCAGCACAGTATCCTAAAATTCCAGGCAACGTATTCCAAAGCTTGGCACCTGCCCCAGACAGCATCGCTACACCAATCCTAACATGAGAGATTGACATCTTGCCCTCTAAACTCAATTTCATACTATTTTCTGATCCCAAACACCTTCTAGGCTGATAAATTTTAAAAAACCCGTAAGACATCCGGAGAAACATAATACAAAATCTGATGTATAGTCGGGAAAAAAACAGAACAGTAAAAAAACTTCACAGTATTGTGAGAGAAAAAAGACTGTTATACAAAAAAACAACTTCCTAATTCCAAATCGGAACCCCCTTAAGCAAAACACCAGCAGTGTAATCCCCTCAGTCACTTATCTTAACATCGTGAATGTCCGTGGAGTTCATAACACATCACATCCAGATAACTTTTTTCAAACCATCTTGTAAATCCCAATCCAGCCAGAGAGGATAAACGATCCTAACAATCCTGACAAAGGCCCCTTGTTTTGGGGCTTCCCACTGCTTTGGGAGAAAAAACATTTTACCTTAACTGCCTTGACCAAATTTTATGTGCCATTTCCTGAATCCACTCCTATATGACTCATATTTTCTTTACTTACGGTTGAAACATGCCATTTTTTTCTTCCTTCAGAACTGTCTTGCAGGAGTTGGTAAAAACTTGGTATATAGTTAGTTAAGCAGTGGAAACTAAATATATTGTCACCATTATGCATTATAAATTACAGAATAATGAAGTGAAAAGAAAGAAAGTGAGCTTGGGTGCTATGTACCTTATGTTGAAACTATTTATTATAATTAGATATTTCATAATGATCTGTATAATGTCAGTAGGTTACCGTGGATAAATGGAAGCAATTTACAGGGTCAGTAGATTTAGTATACTGAGCTACCAACTAAAGCAAGAAAATGAATTAATTCTGTACTGAAAAAAATGATTACTAGAGGACACAGAATAGACATGGAATACAAAATTTTGCTGTGGAATGGTGGGGGGTTCTGAAATATCTAACAATTTTGAATGTCAAAACTTAGAAATTACTATGAACATAGGTAACTGGTATAAACTAAACTAAACCTTAAGTTTATATACCGCATCCTCTCCATAAAGATAGAGCTCGGCACGGTTTACAGGTACTTTAATAAATGAAGGAAAAACATAATAAGAATTAGTGGTTATAAAGAGGGTAGTGAGCTAAGCCTCCCCAACTGCAATCACAAACTCATTTAACCCCCCCCCCCTCCTTTTACAAAACTGCAAAAGTGGTTTTTAGCATAGGCAGTCACACTGAATGTTCTGCGCTGCTCCCGACACTCATAGAGTTCCAATGAGCATTGGAAGCAGTGCCGAGCATTCAGCACGCCGGTCTGTGCTAAAAACCTCTTCCATGGTTTTGTAAAGGGTGGGGGGTTACTTTGGGGGCAGTCCAACAGGGCTTCAGAGGACCTTCTCTTTCTGGAATGGTTTTTCTTGTTCCTCCCTCCACCACCCTATCCCAGCTACTCTACTGCTCCTTTGAACACTGTCAGGATGATGGAAGGGTGTCACAGAACAACCCAAATGCTACTAACAACACTTCAGTATCCTCCATCCTTCACAATCTTGATTCAGTAAAAAAATCACAGCATCGAGATGGTAGTCGCAGTACTAGTAACATACGGCAAACAACTACTAAGCAATGGTCACAGTACAGTCATGATCCAATTTGACCTGAGCAGCACATTTGACCCAGTAGACTTCAATCAAATGTCCAAGATCTGCATTGATTTTGGATTTAGTGGTCCAATTCTCTCCTGGTTCCAAAGCTTCCTACCACTCAGCACTGTGCTGTATGTAAGGATGATGAATTTTCTGGCATCTGACACCTTCCCAATGGGGGTCCACCAAAGATCTCCACTTTCACCATCAGCATTCAACCTTCTAATGCAATCCTTGGGAGCCAACCTAAATCTGGCACGAATAAAACATTTCACCTATGCAGATGACATAATGATAATGCTACCTGTAATGACTGCATTAGCCAACACTCTCACCAATATTAAAAAATATGTCCACATCATAGAAAGCTGGACCTCAACCCACTGTCTCAAAGGATATCAAGCCCTAATAAAACTTGGAAACTTAGGGAAGGCCGAGGCCCCAGAACAGACTATTGTAATCTCTGCAGTGCTGCTACTGGCAGAATAAAGGTAAGTGCAGGGATTATTAGTCCATGGGAAGGGAGTGAATGGCACTGAACAGCATGGGGGAGAGTTGCAGGGCCTACAGGATAGAGAGAGAGAGGGGTGCTGGTGCATTAGTGCTGCTCTTCTGTAACCATTTAGAGGGGGGTTAAAGAGAGGAAGAGGTGCTGAATGAAGAGAGGGTAGGAGGCTGCACTGGGAAAAGGAGGAGAGATACAAGACCATGAAGGGTTGGGAGGAAGTCATACTGGCAACACAGTAGGGGGTGCAGGAGGAAGGGAAAGGGGAAGGTGAGCACCAGGAAGACAGTAAAAAAGATATTGGGCATGGAGGGAGTATAGAGACAAGAACACAAAGGGGCAATGCAGGCTGAACAGAGGATAGGTTCGCACAGAGGGAAGGGGGTAGGGACACGAGGCAATGCTAATCATCAGGTGAAGAATAGGGATGCAGGGGCAATGCTAATCACAGGGGTGAGGGAGAGAGATATTTGGCAATGCTGATCATGTGGTGAGAAATAGGTATGCAGGAGCAATGATAATCATGGGGAGGGGGTAAGGGCATGGAGCAATGCTGATCACAGGGGGTGAATTAGGGACATGGGGGAAACTTAGGATAGGACAAAGTAGGAATACAAGGGAGATGCTGAAAATAGGCGGGACAGGGACACAGAGGGCAGATGTTGAACATAGAGAACGGGATAGTGAGAGAGACACAGAAGGGAAATATGAACAGGATGGATAGGGACTCAGAGAAACAATGAACAGTGGACATGGATAGAGAATAAATGTCAAATGGACAGGAGATCCTGCAAAGACAGGAAAATAAACAGAAAAAAGCTGACATGAGATAATAGGGCAAAAGTGGATTGAAAAAATAAAATGTTCAAATGACAAAATAAAATGTTCAAATGATGAAGGTAGAAAAAAAATTATTTTATTGGAATATCTTGGCTTTTGGAAATGTGCATCTCTAATATTTTGCATTTAAGTGTCTGTTTCTCAGTTGGTGATGTATGCAGAGTCTGACCTTGAAATTTCCAGTTTATTTTATTTTAATTTTTTTGCCTTCATATCTTTTATGATGGCCAGCTTTTCACATTTCTGCTTCCTCAGGGTGTAACGATTCCAATCGACTATCATTTGGACTATCGTTCGGAATCGTTACACCCTGAGGCTGTAGAAATGTGAAACGCCGGCCATTGTTGGTGTACCAGTCAACTTTATGAAATAAATGGATTATTTCATCTATCTTTATTGTTTAAACTTTATTTTGCTCTGCACAGGGCCATTTTTGCAATTCTACGGGTGTTTTTTAATGCCAATGAGGTTTAGCCTGAATTCCTTAATTCCATCTATGGATGGTGGGAGGGTTTGTTGTCTGAGGCTTTTTCCTCCCCGGGTATTATAGTTCTGGCCTGTGTGTAAGCACTGTCTTTTTACCTTGCACTGTCCTGCAGAAGAGAGAAGACATCAGGCTGGCAATAGAAGGGTAGTATCTGTGAATTGCTGCTGCCACTTTACCACTTCTGAAATAATTAAAAGTAGACTCGGAGTGGAAATACCAGCCCAGGAAGGAAAGAATGGAAGAGTTATCGAGGAAGGAAAGCGACAGAGATAACTGATGAGCAGGAAGGCGGCTGGCAGCAAGATGCCGCTCCCAGAAAAGTGCCTCGTTTGACGTCATTATAGGGCCACCCCTGTATTCTGGTCTTATATAAGGTTTGTGTAGAAATCTTGTTGCAGTCTTGTTTTGCTTTTGCTTTGTTTGTTTTTTTCACTAGGTAGCACATTGGTGTTTTAGAGCCTGCCACAAGATTTACAGAACTGCCTTTTCATGTATACGGTTGTTGCTCTTTCAGTCCTGGGAGTTAGTGCTGTTATTGGTATAGTAAGATTTTGACTGTATTTTTGCACAAATTTTGGGTATATAGTAGTGTTTTTCAGGCATGATCTGATGGCTGAGGGCAAGTGAGATGCATAAGAGTAGAGGAGCAGACTGACTGCAGGTGTAGCCCTCATCTACAAACATGTTTTTCAATCTTCTTTAATTCAGTTACCTAAGATATGTATACTGAAGTTTGCACTGCTTAATTTTTTTGCCACTTTATTCTTTGGCTCGGTATATATTTAATATCTACATTTTTAGAAAGGTGTTATTAGCAACTACTTTGCTGAACTTTCTGCATGTTGTCAGATAATTATGGACTCAGGCTCTGTCTACTTTAGCCTCCTAAATTAGCTGAGTCATTGTCCGCCTATGACTATGAATAGCTTTAAGAAAGGATATTTTATAGATGTCTAGTGGAGAAAACCTCAGCTGAATATTCAAATCTATTAGAGGCTAAAAAGGAGCAGATGCATTCTTGGAATCAACCAATTACGTGCATTGCCATGCCAAACCTAGTTTGCTGAGTGTATGACAATTCATTGATTTCCATGTTGTGATTTCTGTATTGTGAAAGTAATAGGAATGTGCAACTGGTTTGGGTTTGTTAAGAATCCTTAAATTTTTTATGGTATGTGAAATAAATTTAACGTTAATTAGCCCATGAATTAATATGCACACATGATTAGGGTAGGGAAATAAAGGGTCTCTTCTATCAATCTGCGCTAGCAGTTTTTAGCGCAGAGAGCCACGCTGAATGGCCCGCGCTGCTCACAACGCTCATAGGAACTCTATGAGCGTCGGGAGCAGCACAGGCCATTCAGCACGGCTCACCGCGCTACAAACTGCTAGCGCAGATTGATAGAAGAGACCCAAAAGCATATAAACTAACTAAAAATATTACAATATCAACAATACTGAAAAAAAGTAAAGAACAGGGCAAAAGGAGATGATTACAATAATTGAGAGAAAAAAGGGAAAAGGCAAAAACATAAGAAGGAGGGGAATAAAATAATCAGTTCAAGGTAATATTCTTCAAGGTTTAAGGTTCAAGGTTTATTAATATTTGATGTATCGCTGAATCTGTTTACAAAGCGATGTACACAAGTAAAAAAAGAGATAAAATTATAGAGATACAAATTAAAATTCATTAACATCCAATTTAAGACAAGACAGACTTGAAATGGGGAGGAAAGAAGGGCAAAGATTACATCTGTTATATCTAGAAAAACAAATACGGGAAAAAAACATAAGGAAACGGGGGTAGGTAAAAAATTAAAAACTAAAATTTTTTTTAATATTGAGTATTAAAAGCATCTTTAAAAAGAAATCTAAGAAAATTGCTATGTACTAAAGGCCTTTGATAAATAGTATAGGGCTCATAATCAAAACAAAAAAAGTCTAAAAAACTATTCCCAATTCATAAATCTACAAAACAGTCTTTATGGGTAAACTCCAAGACCCAAATTGGCGGAGAGAGACTAGTCTGGAAGCACTGGATAATAGCAGGAATACGAATATTGGATGACGTTATTTATAATGGTACTATGCTTGAATTTTCACAGTTGCAACATAAATTTGGTCTTAAAAATTCAGAAAATTTTAGATGGTTGCAACTGAAGCATGCCATTCAGGCGGGGTTCCCTGATTGGAAAAACCTTAACAAACATTATAGTTTGGAGTTTCTGTGTTTTCAGACAGACTTCTTGGGTCACCAGGCCGCCCAGTGGTACAAAGTGTTAAGTGGATTTAATAAAAAGAAATTAAAAACTGGTTTAAGAGATATTTAGAGTATTGAGATTAAGCATGAAATTACTGCATCTCAATGGCCACGAATTTGGTCTTGGAGGATGAAATGTACGGTGTCAGCATCTATGAGACAAACTTGGCTTTTTCTGTTACATAGAGCGTTGTGGACCCCTGTTAGGTTACAAAAATTAGATAGTTCTTTGTCTAATAGATGTTGGCATTGTCATCTGGAAGCAGGAACTTTATATCATTTACTGTTTCATTGCCCATTTATTATGAATTTTTGGAAATCAATTTGGGACCAAATTAATAATTTATTAGATAACCCAGTGGCATTATCCTATGATACTGTGATATTTGGTATGGAAATGAGAGCAAAGAGTCAGATTTCTGCGAATAATAATAAATTACTACTTATAATGACCGGTGTTGCCATTCAGCAAATTACATATAATTGGAAGGATTGGAGGAGATTAAATTATAACTTCTGGTGGAACTCTTTATGCCATATTTATAAAATGGAAAGATTTATTGCATTGCAACGGGGATACTTTAAGAAGTTTCAGGATGTGTGGAAACCATTAACAAAGTATTGTAAAGATTAATTTGAAATTGTTTCCCTTATACTTATCGATTTAAGGGGTAGGGAGGGGGGAATTTTATTATTACATGTTTTATATGATAATGGAATATAAGGGTGGGTGGGTTGGGAAAAGGGAAGGGATATGTTTTTATGTAATATATCAATGATTGTTTGTAAGTGATGTAGTTAATGTTAATCTGAATGAATATATTTAACACTTAATGTAATTTTGAAAATGAATAAAGAATATTAAAAAAAAAAAGTCTAAAAAGTGGCCTAAATGGGTACTTGTACGATCAAAAAACCTGATCGCCCAAGTACCCATTAATTGGTTTTGGACATATCTAAAACCAGCCTAGGTCTTTCCCCTGTCTCTAAACGCATAGAGTGAAAAGAGGTGTTTTTAGAGGAGGGGAAAGGGTGGGAGGTGGGCCGACCTAGACATAGACATACAGGAGGTATAACCAAAAGTTTAGGCAGGTTGCCTAGTCGGCACTTATACATTTTGACTTAGACCAAGTCAAAACAGGTATAAGTGCCGAAAAAGGGCCGCTGAGCTGATCGCAGCAGCTCAGTGGCCCCAGCAACCTGCCTACCACCTACTGCAATGATTATGGCAGGAGTGATGGCTCATCTCTCATGCTACGATCCACCCCTCCCCCCTGATAGGATCGGGCAGGAGGGAGACCAACCCCTCCTGCCATGCCGAAACTCCACCCGCCCGATACAATCGTGATAGGAGGGAGCCCAAGCACTCCTGCCCCAGTGAAACCCCCTACCCCCCACCCCCACTAAGATACGGGCAGGGGGATCCCAGGCCCTCCTGCCATTGGTGCACCCCCCGATTGCTCCCCCAAACCCCAGATCAGCCTCCCACCCAACGACCCCCCGACCCCCCCATACCTGACAACAGTTGGCCAGATGGACAGGTCCCAAGCCTGTCCATCTGGCAGGTCCACCATCCATCGAATGGCGGGCCTTAGGGCCTGATTGGCCCAGGTGCCTCAAATCCCACCCACAAGTGGGGCCTGAGGCACCTGGGCCAACCAGAATCGGCCCAGTAGTCTTAGGCCCCTCCTGTGGGTGGGGCCTTAGGCACAGGCTGGGTCCATCCGGCCAACTGTTTTGAAGTACAGGGTGGGTGTTGTGGGGTGGTGTTGAAGGGTCGGCAGGGGGTGATCGTGGGGGAGGGTGCGCTGAGTGCAGGAGGGCCTGGGATCCCTCCTGCCCATATCTTAGTGGGGATGGGGGTAGGGAGTTTCGCTGGGGCAAGAGGGCTTGTTCTCTTTCCTGTCCCGATCGTGTCAGGCGGGTGGGGTTTTGGCGGGGCAGGAGTGCTTCGGCTCCCTCCTGCCCGATCCAATCGGGGGGGGGTGGGGGTGTGGATCACGGCATTAGAGATGGCTCATCTCTCCTGCCACAATAGGGATCCCAAGTGCCTTGTTTGGCGGCACTTGGTGGTATTGCTATTGCGGCAGGGATGATGAGCCATCTTTCCTGCCACGATAGTTGCTGGGGGGAAGGGGGTGTGAATTCTGTAACCGGTGTTATTTTTGACAGACACTGGTTACAGAATCCAGCTTTTAAGCAAAGAACTGGCTCATCCTTTGCCTAAAAGGCCTGACTTTGGAAGTTTGGGACTTAGGCTTTTTTGGAGTTTATTATATGTCTTAAGTGTAGATGTAGTGGTGGTCTGGGCGTTTAAACAGCTGAATGTAGAGGCAGGCCATTATTTTTTTTAAAAACCCTCCTTTTGGACATTTTTTTTGAGAATGGACAGTTTCCCTGCTTCTACTTTCAACGTTTAGGGCCATAGGCCAAAAGGAGACTTAGACCTTTTTTTTTATTATGCTCCTCCATGCTTTTAGTTGAGCTTTAAATATAAGAAGGTATAAGGGAAGGGAATTCCAAAGAGTGAGGGCCATAACTGAAAAAGAAGAGTTTTTATGAATATCCAAAAAATAACTGCCTGAAATGAAGGAACAGTCAATAAAGATTGAGATGAGGAGTGAAATGTTCTCTGGAGAGAACATTGAACTAAGTAAATAGAAATGAAGGAAGACCACTGGAAAGAATCTGAAAAGTAAGTATGTTGTATTTAAATGGAATCCGATAAGAAACAGGAAGGGTGTGTTCAGCCTTTAAGAGAGGAATAACATGATCAAATTTTGAACAGTGATAGAGTAATCTAATTGCAGTATTTTGAATTAACTGTAGCAGATGAAGTTGATAGTATGGTAAAACCAGTTAAAATAGAGCTGCAGTAATCTAGCTTTGAAAGAACTAAAGAATGAATAAGAATGAGGATGGAATAAGGCTGAGGAAATGAATGAATAGATTGAATTCGATGAAGAGCAAATTGTTTGGTGCACAGTAGAGAATGACACGGTGAAAAAATTGGTCCACGTCACCGCCCCGTCCCCGTCTCACCATCCCCGTCACCGCCCCGTCCCCGTCTCACCATCCCCGTCACCGCCCCGTCCCCGTCTCACCATCCTCTTCACCGCCCCGTCACCGCCACTGCCACCCCATTCACCGCCCCGTCACCGCCACTGCAATCCCATTCACTTTTCTTTATTTACGTATAAAGGAAACATTCTTTAAAACTTTAAAACTTAGTTAAATATTTGTTAATAACTATACAAAAACAAAACACGCAGAGAAAAAATTAATTAATATAAATTCCCTGACTTCCCTGCACTGTCCCCCCTTGAAGGTCTGTCCCCATCCTGAAAGCCTGATGCCCCCCCCCCCGACGTCCGATACATCCCTCCCCCCGAAGGACCGCCGACTCCCCAACAATATCGGGCCAGGAGGGAGCCCAAATCCTCCTGGCCACGGCGACCCCCTAACCCCACCCCGCACTACATTACGGGCAGGAGGGATCCCAGGCCCTCCTGCCCTCGACGCAAACCCCCCTCCCCCCAACGACCGCCCCCCCCAGCCGACCCGCGACCCCCCTGGCGACCCCCACGACCCCCCCACCCCCCTTCCCCGTACCTTTGGTAGTTGGCCGGACAGACGGGAGCCAAAACCGCCTGTCCGGCAGGCAGCCAACGAAGGAATGAGGCCGGATTGGCCCATCCATCCTAAAGCTCCGCCTACTGGTGGGGCCTAAGGCGCGTGGGCCAATCAGAATAGGCCCTGGAGCCTTAGGTCCCACCTGGGGGCGCGGCCTGAGGCACATGGTCGGGTTGGGCCCATGTGCCTCAGGCCGCGCCCCCAGGTGGAACCTAAGGCTCCAGGGCCTATTCTGATTGGCCCACGCGCCTTAGGCCCCACCAGTAGGCGGAGCTTTAGGATGGATGGGCCAATCCGGCCTCATTCCTTCGTTGGCTGCCTGCCGGACAGGCGGGTTTGGCTCCCGTCTGTCCGGCCAACTACCAAAGGTACGGGGAAGGGGGGTGGGGGGGTCGTGGGGGTCGCCAGGGGGATCGCGGGTCGGCTGGGGGGGCGGTCGGAGGTTCTTGGGGGGGGGGCGGTCGTTGGGGGGGAGGGGGGTTTGCGTCGAGGGCAGGAGGGCCTGGGATCCCTCCTGCCCGTAATGTAGTGCGGGGGGGGGTTAGGGGGTCGCCGTGGCCAGGAGGGTTTGGGCTCCCTTCTGGCCCGATATTGTCGGGAAGTCGGCGGTCCTTCGGGGTGGGGGGGCGAGGGGTCCTGCCGGGGGGGGGGGGATGTATCGGACGTCGGGGAGTCGGCCGGGCAAGAGGGCTTGGGCTCCCTCTTGCTCCGATCGCGGGTGCGGGTGGGAGCGCGTGCGAGCGGTCGTTCGGGGTGGGGGTGCGAGCGGTCCTGCTGGGGGGGTGAATCGGGCGTCGGGCGGTAAATAGCGGTTCCTAGAAGGGGGTACATTGGCCCGCGGGGACAAACCTGTTCACCGTTTCCGCGGTCGGTGAATGGCCTTGTCCCCGTCACCGCAGCGACTGCTAGTTTTCTTCCCCGTTTTCGGCGGTGACCCGCGGCTTAAATGCGGTGGCCGCGGGTAAACCGTCACCGTGTCATTCTCTAGTGCACAGTGATGCAGCTGCACAGTTCCACCCTGGCACCATTGGTTGACGTGACCCACTTGTGTGCATAACCCAATACTGCTTGTCAACAGGCAATAAAACAAAATCATTCCTTATAGAGGTTGAATTCCAAGACATCTGAACAATAACCGCTATTTAAAGTGGTCCTTAATTAGAATGGTTGTATTGGAAATGCATACACAATACATTGCTGAGAATGTTCAGATTTTGACAAACTGGATAGAAAATCATTTGATATACTTTAAATAATGTTTGGGGAAAAAAGCACACGTAGTAATTCTACATGCAAAAATACATGAAAGAAGAGGATAGAGTACCTGTTTTTCAAATGTTGGATGCTTCCAAGACATTTGAACTGGCCATTCACCATGATTGCCATTCTGGTGCATAACGCTTCACATTCTTCCATGCTGTAAGAAATAAAAATTGTGAAGTATTAGTACATTGAAGTTGCCACTAGTCACACATTTGGGTTACCCAATCATTACTTGGCGCTGATGAGACTTTTCCCAGAATACATATTGCAAATGCAATATGTATTTCTTGGCACATGCAATAGTTCCTGTGCTCCCATGTCCATGCAACATATCTCAGTTCAATGTAAAAGCTGAAAGTCTAGCTTTAGAAAGAGATGCAAGAAGGGATGTGTGACTGATAATTGTCCTGTCCAGATTAATACCAGTTACATGCAATGATGATTGTGATGGATTCTTTGGCCTGATATTCACAGGATTTATGCTCCTAACTTTGAGAATTATGTTCCTAAAATGGATTATAACATAACATATAGGGGGGTCTTGTACTAAGGTGTGCTAGCCAATTTAGCGCACGCTAAAAATTAATGCACACTAAGGCCTTGATTCTCCAAAGTGCGTCCCGATTTTAGGCAGCTGTAGGTGTCCTACAGCTGTCTAATCAGCCAATTGGGATGCACGTTTTTTTAAAAAAATGCTCCCCAGGCAGGCCGCCTATATTGAAGGCACCTCCGGGAGCCTAGGAAGGCCCGCAAGACACCTAAGCTCGCCTAAGGGCCTTAGGCGAACCTAGGCAGCCCTACGTGTCTCCCTAGTAGAGGAAGAGATGCTTAAAATGTAGGCCAGCAAAATGCTGGTCTACATTGTAAGTAGACGCAGCCGCTTTACTTATGGCAGCAAGGGATCTCCCTGCTGCAATATGTATAGCGGCCGTGGTCGCGGCCGCCTGTCCCATCGCCGACAGGAGGATGCCCAATCCTCCTGCCGGAACCCCCCTGGATCCCCTCCCCCCAAACTGGTAATCGCCGACAGGAGGATGCCCAATCCTCCTGCCGGAAAGCCCGACGACCCCCCCCCCCCAAATCTAATCTCCCTCCCCCAACTAACCTTTACATGTTGGTCGGCTGGACGGGTCTTGCTGCCATCTAGCCGACGGGCCCGCCTTGTGGAAATGAGACGGGCCCGCCCCTTCCCGGTCCATCCCCGCTAAATCTAAGGCCTGATTGGCCCAGGCTCTAGAAGCCTGGACCAATCAGGCCTTAGGCATAGCGGGTCCGCCCATCCTCATTAATCCTAAGACCTGATTGGCCCAGGCTAGGCATTTGCTGCCATAAGTATAGTGGCCGCGTCTAATTTAACCCGATTCTCTAACCGGCATCTGTACCATGGACGCCGGTTACAGAATCGGGGTTTAGTGTAGGACCGATTCTGTATAGGACACGTCTCCTGGGCGTCCTATACAGAATCAGGGCCTAAATGGTTACGCGCCCATTATATTCTATGGAGGCATTAGCATTTAGCGCACACTAAATCGGCTAGCGCGTCTTAATAAAAGACACCTATAAGCTTTTATTTATATACCACAATACACCATTAAGTTTGATGCAGTTTATATGGTTATCCAAAGGCTGGGCATGACCAGAATATGTTATAAATTGGGGACATTTAAAAATGTAGGGCTGATTTCCCAATTTTATACTCAAAATTTCACTAAACTCAAAAATTTAGAGAGATTCCTGCCTGGTTAAATGCCACTGAACTGGTCATTTAACAATACCCCCCTCCCCTTTTACTAAGACATGGTCGAGGTTTCTACTGGAGTGCTAAATGCTCCAACGCTGCTCTGACACTCATAGGAATTCTATGAGCGTCAGAGCATTTAGTGCTCTGGGCCGCGGTAGAAACTTCTACTGTGGCTTAGCAAAAAGGTAGGAGGGCAATATTCAGAGGCCTTTAACAAGGTAGTGCTGCTAAATATCAGCTCTAACTGGTCATTTGCTAACCAGCTAAAACCGACATAGGCATGATTTAAACACACAGAGCAATATCAAATCACAATAAAAGGATAACATAAAAATATAAAGATAAAACAAATAAAATGATCTGACAGGAACAGTCCCCATACTGGCCACATACAATTGAATACATACTAATAAAATTATGTGCCTGAAAATACAAAAATTCTTAGCAAGGTCCTCGCTTAGATATTACTAGTCTTGCTTGATAATAGTAATAATTGTTCTGTGCAAAGCCTTGGACAAATAAGTACACTTTCAGCTGTTTCTTAAAATTAGCTGTCTCAGCTATGTTCCTTAAATCATTAAGAATATGATTTCATTCTTGTAGCTTGGCTAAGGAAAAGGACCTTGCAAGATTGGGAACCTGGGCAGTGGCGTAGTTTGAGGGATGGGGGGGTGGAATGCCCCGGACGGAGGCCATGGTGCCTCTCCTCCCCTATAGCATACCTCTTTATATGTACACTGGCGTGAGCAGTATCTTCCACCCGCTGCTTGCAGAGACTTTCTTCTCCCTTCTGACATCACTTCCTGTTCACGGGACCTGAACATGACATCAGAAGGGAGTCAAGGCCATCACAAGTAGCTGCTCACGGTGGCAAACATTTCAAGAGGTACATGAGGGGCATGAGCTCAAGTGGCGAGAGATGGTGCTCAAGGGGTAGGGAAGAGCAAGGGGTACACAGTAGGACAATGTTGGGCATCACTGCCCCAGGTACCTACCTTCCTAGCTACACCACTGGAAATCAAAATGGAAGATGACCTTTAATGTGAGCAAGTGCAAAGTGATGCATGTGGAAAAGAGGAACCAAAACTATAACTACATGATGTATGGTTGTACATTAGGAGTCACTGCCCAGGAAAAGGATCTAATGCTAGCCAGTACATTGAATGCTCTGTACTGCTCCGATGTTCCTATGAGCGTTGGAGCAGTGCAGAGCATTCAGAGCCCTTGTCACTTGCAGTGTTCCCGCTAAGCTGCGCTGGGGTGCGCTGGCGCACAAAATATTACCTCGCAGCGCACATGTTTCTCGTCACAGCGCACACAGTGTAGAGCACAGTTCTTCAACCGCCGGTCCGCAAACAAAATCTTGCCGGTCCGCGAAGGATTCGGTCCCCGCCGCAACGAAAGGCCGGCGTCAGCTGACTTGCAACTTCCTGTTGCAGTCGCTGTGCCGGGACTCCTGCCTTCGCCGGGACTCCTGCCTTCCACCGCGTTTGCCTCCTGCCTTGTCTCCGCACCTCCAGACCAGCAGCGGCAGCTGTGTATGCTTTTAACTTCGGCACAGAGCTGCCCCTAATCAATAGTTTAGCGCGGTTTCATAAGGCAGCCTCGGGGCCTTTGCTAGGCCGGCCCACATCGCATCATCGAAGCGGGCCGGCTATCAAAGGCCCCGAGGCTGCCTCATGAAACCGCGCTAAACTATTGATTAGGGGCAGCTCTGTGCCGAAGTTAAAAGCATACAGAGCTGCCGCTGCTGGTCTGAACTCTTGGGCCGCTGAAGGAGGGCAAAAAGCAGCTGTCCTGGAGGTTTCCCTTCCTCTCGCCTTTACAGGTTCCTTTTTTCCACCTTTTTTTTTTTTCCTTCAAACGGCAACGGGCCCCAGCATCGACATCAATCAAGTAAGTTCCACTGTCAATCAAGCGGTTCTGCTCGGCCAAAGCTTCCCCTGTGACATGAGCCACCCTCAGGGGAAAGAAAGTGACCCACAAAGGTGAGGGGAAGGGGGGCAGATGATGGAAGTTGGGGGGGGGGAGAGAGAGAGAGAGAGAGAAGGGGCAGATGATGGAATGGAGGAGATGAGAGAGAGAGAGAAGGGGACAGATGATGGAAGTGAGAAGAAGGGAGAGAGAGCAGAAGGCAGATGGATGTCAGTTGAGAAGGGAGAGCAGATGCTGAATGGAAGTGGGGAAAGAACACATACTGGATGGAAGGAGGAGATAAATAAAGGGGGAAGAAAATAGTAAGATAATGGAGGGGTGAGGGAAAGGGGTGACAAGCTGTGTGTAGACACAGTGAAAAGAGGGAAACGGGACTAAATAGTAAGAAAGAATTTAATTTAGATGGAGGCAGAAAATAGAGAAGGAAGACCAGAGAAGAAAAGGGAAGAGAGAGCAGAGAATGATCAGATCTGAGTGGAGGAAATGAGAAGAGAGATATGCTAAAAACCACAGGGGGGAGGGAAGGATAGAGATGCCAGACCATGAGGGGAACAGAAGGAAGATGATGGATGCTAGACCAAATTGGGGGGTGGGGGGGGGGCAGGAGGAGAGATGGCAGGGAAAGACAGACAGTGAATGGAAGGGGCAGATGCTGGACTGAAGAGACAGAGAAGGTTATCATGCTGCTGTACCGGGCCATGGTACGCCCTCACCTGGAGTACTGCGTCCAGCACTGGTACTTTAAGAAGGACACGGTACTACTCGAAAGGATCCAGAGAAGAGCAACTAAAATGGTTAAGGGGCTGGAGGAGTTGCCGTACAGCGAAAGATTAGAGAAACTGGGCCTCTTCTCCCTTGAGCAGAGGAGATTGAGAGGGGACATGATAGAAACATTCAAGGTACTGAAGGGAATAGACTTAGTAGCTAAGACAGGGAGAACGAGAGGGCACTCTCTAAAGTTGAAAGGGGATAGATTCCATACAAACGTAAGGAAGTTCTGTGGTAGAAAGCAACATATTTATTTGGCTCATAACTTGCTGGCGCCCGATATTTTTAGCTCACAGTGAAAAAAGTTTGCTCACAACACCCGCCCGCTTAGAGGGAACACTGCTTGTCAGTGCTAAAATCCTCTTGTAAAAAGGTGGGTTTATTTTTATTAATACTTAAAGATAACAGAAGATGCCAATAGTTTTCAGGAATTCATTGTAAAGGCAGAAGCACACCAACCTGTGTGATGTCAAAACAACTGATCTCCCTTCCTTAATAATGCTAAGAATGCAGTCCCACAGGAAGCGCCGAGCCTTTGGATCCATGCCAGTTGTTGGTTCATCCTACCAGAGTTACACACAAGAATGTGTCAGTGAAAAATACTGGTGTGACATTTTGCAATTTTGGTTTTGAAAAAGCAGATTTTTAAATTACTCTACACCACTCTAGCAAATTCTTTAACAATGTGTCCTTGGCACTAGTGCCTTCCCATGTCCTTAGTACCCCTTCCTATGTCCTTAATGGCCCCAGTGCCTCCTTCCCATGTCCTTATTGCCCCCAGTGCCTCCGTCCTATGTCCTTAGTGCCCCCAGTGTCTCCTTCCTGTATCCTTAGTGCCCCCAGTGTCTTCTTCCCATGTCCTTAGTGCCCCTAGTGCCTTCAGTGCCTCCTATGTCCTTAGTGCCCTCAGTGCTCCATCCTATGTCCTTAGTGTCCCCAGTGCCTCCTTCCTATGTCCCCCTCACTGCCTTCCAAACTTTGTCTCACCCCCACCCTCCAAATCCAGCCTGCCTGCCTCCCTCCCATCCCCCTTTGCAGTATAACCCTTGAGAAGCATGTTTCCATCTAACCCCCTGCCACTACCGCCGCCGTGCAGCCGACCCCACTGACCCTCCCATTGCGAGTCGACCGACGGGCCTCCCGGCTCTGGGCACGCTACTTTGCGGCCTTCTGCTGTCCTAATTTCCTCTGCCACGTCCCTGATGATGTCATTAGGGATGCGGCAGAGGAAATCGGGGCAGTGGAGGGCTGCAAGGCAGCGTGTTTGGAGTGATGTAGATGCTGCGGGAGGTTTCTGGTCATCTCGCGGTGGGACGGTCGGGTTGGAGGGTCAACGGGGGTTCGGGTGCGGTGGAAGGGTGGGCGACAACGACGAACTGCGTTACGGGAAAACAGAACCCTAGGCGCGCATGCACACTCCTACCTGCCACGGACATACGGATCACGGAACACGCAAGTAGAAGTGCGCATGGGCGCTTAGCGTTTTATTATAGTAGATGTTCTTATCAATTTCTAGTCCAAAGATTCTGGATTGTAGTTCTACTGAAAATTCTCTGTCATCTACTGTAACCCTTGGAGTATAGCATGTATCAGTTGAGGGTCCTAACCAAAGGAATTTAGTTTTGTTTAATTTGAGGTGGTAGGCTAAGGTCCAGTTTTTAATGTGGATACATTTTTCGACAGTGATGAGAGTGTTGGCTAATGCATCCATTACAGGTAGCATGATCATTATGCTGTCTGCATAGGTGAAATGTTTTATTTGTGTGAGATCTAGATTGGCTGCCAAGGATTACATTAGAAGGTTGAACACTGATGGTAAAAGTGGGGATTCTTTGGAGGCCCCGCTGGGAGGCCTGAAAATTCACCATACATACATACAGCATAGAAGTGCTGAGTGCTTAGGAAGTCTTGAAACCAGGAGAGGACTGGGCCACTAAATCCAAAATCACTGAAGATCTTGGACATTTCATCGAAATCTGCTAGGTCAAATGCACTGCTCAGGTTGAATTGGATTATGATTGTACTGTAATTTGAATAGTTATGCAGTGTATATAATTAGAGGAGCTCCCAAGTCCTTTGTAGGCTTATTAAAGCAGTTGATAAATGCTCAGATCAAGGATGGTTACTTTTCTTCAGATTCTGGGAAGATTATTTTGACATCTGTAATGAAAAATTCCTCTATAGAGGCCCATGAAATCACCAGTTACAGACCAATTGCATCTATACCACTGCTTCTCAGTAACTAAACCCTCCAGAAGTTTGGTAAGCAGTGGTATAGATGTAATTGGTCTGTAACAGGTGTGATTGATTATCTGTAACGCGTTCCATACCCAAGATGTGTTCCTCAGGGGACACTAAAAACATAAATATATGTTTTTAATAATGTTTATAATAGTGTCCCCTGAGAAAGGCATCTCTGATGCCTAGGATCATCTAGGATCCCTGATAGTACAACATTCTTGAATAAAGACTCCACCATTGGTTGAAAAGACGTCTCCCTTGCCTTTTGTTGGACTGTCTGTATCTCAAGGCGAGGTGTTCTTCTTTTGCCTGTCTGCATTAAGGAGCAAAAATCCAGCCAAGTGTGGTGAGAGGTTTGCAAGCCACTTATCAAGGCATGCATGACTCCCAGCATTGAATATCTGTGTGTATCCAGTGACCAGGAAATGAATCGGACACTGGCTATTATTCATACTGGTGTCTGGTTAACGCAGACATAAAGTTAAGATAACTATTTTTCTGACCTAGCTTTAGCTCCCTTTTAGCTCTGATGCTCATAGGAATTCTATGAGTGTTGGAGCTTTTACCATCACAGCCGGTGGTAAAAAAGCCTAACACAGTTTAATAAAAGGGAAGGGGGTATGTGATTACTTAGCTGGTTAATTGGCTAAATGCTGCTAACCAGCTAATTTGATGCTTTACTCACATTTCACTTCCAGCCTGCCTCTAACCTAGTACGTTAGAGAATGGCTGCTAAAGCAGGGATATTCAGCAGCACTAACCAGTTAAGTATTACTGAATGTAGTTCTACGTCTAATAATAATAATTTTTATAGCACTACTAGACATGTACAGCTCTTTACACTAAACACATAAGACAGTCCCTGCTCCACAGATCTTACACTCTAGTCAAAACAGAGAAATAAGACAAGTAATGGAGTACAGAATTGCTTATGGTGGCTCCAGTACTGGCTAGCTCAGAGGAGTTTAATCTGGCAGGACCCTTTTTAATATCTACCCCTGTATGTTCGGCTAGTATTAAAAGCCATATGCTAAGCTTTCTGAATATGGTTCTAATGCAAGCTTTCTGTATCAGCCCTTAATTCAGCATCAGTGCATCTCTGCAAGAGGGCGCTGAAAAGTTCTCAGCCCAACTAACCAACTTCCTAAATTCTGAGTGTTATTTTGCCATTGTAGCTGAAAAGAGTGTCATCTTTTTCATAAAGGGGAAAATTCTATGACCAGCACCTAAATTTAGGCATCGGTAGGTGCCCTGCCGATGCCTAAGTAATTGAAAAATGCAGTTTAAATAAAAGGCGGCTGAAATGGCTGCTGGAATCATGGCTAGGTAGCCGCTTCAGGCCACGGAACGCCAAAGTAGGCATGGCCAATGCGGAAGTGTCGTTAGGCCGGCTAAAGCAGCTACCCAGCCGTGAATCACGCCAAAATAGGCGGCTGAAATGTAGGCCTGGAAAACCATGGACACACTAGAGAAATACAGGCAGGCAGGGGGCCAGTGAGACAGAGACAGAAAGAAAGACAGACAGATAAGGGGCCAGAGAGAGACACACTGGGAGGCACTATGGACATAGGAAGGGGCACTAAAGACACAGGAAGGGGCACTGAGGGCACTAAGGACATAGGAGGCACTGAGGGCACTAAGGACATAGGAAGGTGGAACTGGGGGCACTAAGAACATAAGGAGGCACTGAGGGCACTAAGGACATAGGATGGGACACTATGGACATAGGAAGGAGCCACGGAGAGACAGACAGGCATGGCGCAACAGAGAAATATAGGCAGGCAGGGGACCAGTGAGACAGAGACAGAAAGAAAGACAGACAGATAGGGGGCCAGAGAGAGACACAGAGAGAAAGAATGACAGACAGACAGCATCCAAGGGTGACAAAGAAAAAAAAAAACAGACATCTACTCTAGCACCCGTTAATGTAACGAGCTTAAACACTAGTAATAAAATAAGAGTTGCCACTGCTGGGTCAGACCAGTGGTCCATTGTGCCCAGCAGTCCGCTCACACTGCGGCCCTTAGGTCAAAGACCAGTGCTCTAAATGAGTCCAGCTTCACCTGAGTACCGGAACTTGTTCAACTTTTTCTTGAATCCCTGAGGGTGTTTTCCTCTATAAAAGACTCCAGAAGAGTGTTCCAGTTTTCTACCACTCTCTAGGTCAAGAAGAACTTCCTTAAGTTTGTACGGAATCTATGCCCTTTCAACTTTAGAGAGTGCCCTCTCATTCTTCCTACCTTGGAGAGGGTGAACAACCTGTCTTTATCTACTAAGTCTATTCCCTTCAGTATTTTGAATGTTTCGATCATGTCACCTCTCAGTTTCCTCTTTTCAAGGGAGAAGAGGCCTAGTTTCTCTAATCTCTCACTGTACGGCAACTCCGCCAGCCCCTCAACCATTTTAGTTGCTCTTCTCTAGACCCTTTCGAGTAGTACCGTGTCCTTCATATATGGCGACCAGTGCTGGATGCAGTACTCCAAATGAGGGCGCACAATGGCATGATAACCTTCTCCGATCTGTTCGTGATCCCCTTACCATTCCTAGCATTCTGTTTGCCTTTTTCGCCGCCGCCACACATTGCATGGACAGCTTCATCGACTTGTCGATCAGAACTCCCAAGTCTCTTTCCTGGAAGGTCTCTCCAAGTACCGTCCCGGACATCCTGTATTCGGGCATGAGATTTCTGTTACCGACATGCATCACTTTACACTTATCCACATTGAACCTCATTTGCCATGTTGATGCCCATTTCTCGAGCTTGATTATATCACTTTGCAGATCTTCGCAATCCCTCTGTGTCTTAACTACTCTGAATAAATTCATATCGTCCACAAATTTAATCACCTCACTCGAAGTACCAATGTCCAGATTATTTATAAAGATGTTGAAGAGCACGGGTCCAAGCACTGAGCCCTGCAGCACCCCACTGGTGCGAATATTGTCCATTTACCCCCCCCCCCACTCTCTGTTCCTATGCTCCAGCCAGTTTTTAATCCATGTGAGTATTTTACCCTCGATTCTATGGCTTGCAATTTTCCGAAATAGTCGTTTTTTGTGGAACCTTGTCGAACGCCTTCTGAAAATCCAGATATACAATGTCGATTGGGTCGCCCTTGTCTATCTGCATGTTTACTCCCTCGAAGAAGTGCAGCAAGTTTGTCAAACAAGATTTGCCTTTGCTGAAATCGTGCTGGCTGGTCCTCATCAGACCGTGTCCATCAAGGTGATCAATGATGCGGTCCTTTATTAGTGCCTCTATCATCTTTCCCAGTACCGAGGTCAGACTAACCGGTCTATAGTTTCACGGAACTCCACTCGAACCTTTTTTGAAGATTGGCATAACATTCGCCACCTTCCAGTCTTCTGGAATCTTTCCCGATTTGATCGACAAATTGGCTATTAGTTGAAGCAGTTCAGCTATAGTCCTTTCAGTTCCTTGATGACCCTCGGATGGATGTCATCCGGTCCCGGGGATTTATCGCTCTTAAGCTTATCAATCTCCCTGCATACCTCTTCTAGACTGATCGTCAGACCTGTCAGCTTCCAGTCTTCGTTTCCAGCATATAGCCTGATGGGTTCCGGTATGCTGTGTATATCCTCTTCGGTAAATACAGATTCAAAAAATGTGTTCACTTTGTCAGCAATTGCTTTGTCCTCCTTTAGCACTCCCTTTATTCCATGGTTATCCAATGGCCCCACCGCTTCCTTCGTGGGTCATTTCCCCTTAATATATCGAAAGAACGGTTTGAAGTTTTTTGCCTCTTTGGCTATTTTTTCCTCATAGTCTCTTTTGCCCTCTTTTACCACCTTATGGCATCCGCATTGATGTTGTTTGTGCTTATTCCAGTTTTTGTCCGTTTTTGACCTTTTCCATTCCTTAAACAAAGTTTTCTTGTCTCTGATCGCTTCCTTCACCTCTACAATGAGCCACGCCGGTTCTTTGTTCTTTTTCCTCTTGGATCCCTTGTTGATAAGTGTTATATTTAGATTTTACACCTCAATGACTGTGTCCTTAAAAAGGGACCAAGCTTGCTCTAGCATTTTTACAGTGCTTATCCTCTTCTTATCTATCCATGAAGCGCCATGTACAATCAATAATAAAACAATATTTCTTTGTGATGGGAAAGCTAAGATCCATCAGAAAATACTTCAAAACAGAGGCTTTCAAAGGCTGTGTTGACTAGACTACTGTAATGGAACACTATGGGGCTCATAATAAAAAAAAAAAACAGTTTAAAAAGTGGCCTAAATGGGTACTTGGACAATCAAAAAGCATGATCGTCCAAGTACCCATAACCAAAGTTGGTTTTAGACGTATCTAAAACCAGCTTAGGCCTTTCCCCTGCCTCTAAAAGCATAGAGTGAAGAGGTGTTTTTAGAGGATTGCAAAGGGCGGAAGGTGGGCCGACCTACACCTAGGCGTACAGAAGGTATAACCAAACCTTTTGATAGGTTGCCTAGTCAGCACTTATACGTTTTGACTTAGACCAAGTCAAAACAGGTATAAGTGCAAAAAAAGGGCCCGCTGAGCTGATGGCAGCTGGCGCGATCAGCTCAGCAGACCGGCAACCTACCACCCCCCACCGCAACCATCACAGCAAGAGAGATGGCGGGGGGGGGTTTCGTAGCTCGCCAGGGCAGTTGGTCTTGGGCTCCTTCTTGCCCCAATCATTGGGAGGAGGGTCACGGCTCACCAGGGCAAGAGGACTTGGGCTCCCTCTTGCCCCGATCTTGTCGGGGGTGGGGAGGTGTGATATATCATGACAGGAGAGATTGGCTATTTCCCCTGCCTCGATGCGATCACCCCTCTACCTGAACTTCTGCAACCCGCAGCAAGAGAAATGCCCAATCTCTCCTGCCTCGGTTTGTGGCAGTTTGGGTAGAGGGATGATCGCATCACATCAGGGGAGATAGCCAATCTCCCAATGATCAGGGCAAGAAGGAGCTGCGACCCCTCCCCATCGATTACGATTGGGCCAGGAGGCAGCCCAAGCCCTCCTGGCCAGTTGAACCCCATACTCCCTACCCCCACTAAGATACGGAAAGTAGGGATCCCAGATTCTCTGGCCCTCGACGCACTCCCTCCCATGATCGCCCCCCTGAACCCCCGATCGCCCCCCCCCCCCCGGTGACCTATGAGACCCCCCACTGACCCCTTGACTCTCTCACCCCCGTACCTGTAGAAGTTGGATGGACAGACGGGTGCCAAGCCCGTCCGTCCGGCAGGCCATCCATCCCTTTAATGGCTGGCCTTAGGGCCTGATTGGCCCAGGAGGCTGAAACCCCACCCACAGGTGGGGCCTGAGGCGCCTGGGCCAACCAGAATTGGCCCAGTAGGCTTAGGCCCCTCCTGTGGGCAGGGCATTAGGCACATGGGCCAAACACACCCACAGGAGGGGCCTAAGGCTACTGGGCTGATTCCGGTTGACCCAGGCACCTCAGGCAGGAAAATTGGGCTCACTCTTGCCCCAATCGTTGGGGGGGGGGGTCACGGCTCATTGGGGCAGGAGGGCTTGGGCTCCCTCCTGCCCAGATGTTGTTTGGGGGGATTCTGTAGCCGGTGTTGTTTTTGACAGACACCAGTTACAGAATTCAGCTTTTTAGGCGAAGGACTGGCTCCTCCTTTGCCTAAAAGCCCTTGTTTTGGGTGTTTGAGACTTAGGCTTTTTTTAGGTTGATGATATTTTGTAAGTTTAGATGTAGTGGTGGTCTAGGCATTTAAACAGATGAACGTAGAGGCAGGCCATTATTTTTAAAAAATCTCCTTTTGGACTTTTTTTTGATAATGGACATTTTCCCTACTTCTACTTTCAACGTTTAGGGCCTTAGGCCAAAAGGGGGACTTAGACTTTTTTTTTATTATGCCCCTCCACATCCTTGCTCTAAAATGTTGCTATCGCATCTACACCTAGTTCAAAATACAACAGTAAGACTCCTATATGGACTATGGAAATCAGAACACCTAAAGCCCTTCTATATGAAACTACATTGTGTGACAGGGAAGCCCCTGTCCCAATGAAAAGAACCTTTAAACCTCCCCAGCATGCATCAAGGGGCTCTGGAAAACCTGGCCTGGAGCAGGCACAGCTGACCCAGCCAAGAGGAAAGGTGCAGAGGCAGGGTTTTGCACAACCTAACAGCCAGGGGGGAAGGGCACTGCAAACTAATTATCTCCCCTATCGATCCTTTCCTCAGAGTGAGAAACCTAAAACCAACCCAGGAGGGGGTGGGGTCAGCACTCGTGGTGTCCGGGACAAGCTGCCTCAAATAGAAGGGAGGCAGAGCAAGCAGGGGAGCTCAGCTGGCTCCAATCAAGGGAGGCCAGCAAGCAGCCGAGACTGCAGCTTCCAAAGTTTGCCTGTTCCCCGACCCAGGACGCTATACAGAGGTCAGCCCAGCAGGAGGGAGATTGTAAGCCCTGGGAGATTTATTGCCTTGCCCAACAAACCCTGGGAGGTTTGCCTTGGAGAGGAAATGATAGCAGAGAGCTGACAAGCAGGCAAGGAGGGGGATGGGAGGAACAGCCCAAGCTAGGGACTTGGAGATACAGCCTGGACTCCCTGACTAGTGAGGGGGAAATGATTAGTGTTCCCGAGGATAATGAATGGGAGGAGGACATGGCTACCGGGGGAGAATGAGATATGAGGGCTGGTGGAGAATCCCCAAGCTAAGGCAGGCTGTGCACAAGGCAGAGGCAGCTCTACCTAAATTAAGGGTAATTTAAGGGAAGTCTGTTTGCCAGGCTTTCCAGTGAACTCCCACAGACTACAGAGGGAAAGTTCTGAGATTTGGTTACTTCTGGGAGGGAGACAATTGGGGGAGAAACGTGTGCTAGCAGCAGGAGTGACTGACTGTGTGAGCGAAGGAACACTGGCTGGGAATTGCCAGCCTGCCCAGGAGGAAGGCGTGGGTCCAAGAAAACTGAGCACACCTTTGAATGTATGTTCTGAATATGTTTTTTTTTTCTGCTGATAAAAACTGTGAGGGGGTGCCCAGTATAAAGCTCAGGGCAGGTAGCCCACACTGGAGCGAGAGTGATTGCTTTAATGGACTAATGGAATATTGATTTGTTGGACCAATTTTTGTTTACCTTATTCCTGGAGGTGTTAATAAACTGGAGAACCATCTTTTTTTCTGAAAATCCTTTTCCTGGTTTTTCTTTCTGCCAGCCATACAAAAGGCGCTACATAAATCTGCCTGTGGTCCGCGGCGGGCTTCCCATCTACTCGGGAACTGGCCCGGCCACAATTGGCTGCCCATAATTACAAGGATCACTGCTTTTAAGATCCTAACAGGCAATGCCCCCAACTACTTAACAGTTAGCCATCCTACTCCAGGGTGTTTCCAACAGATATTTCACAAGACCCAAATTTCTAGCATGCAATAATATAATGTCTGTAGCGTGATATTATATGTTACCACACTTCGTACCCAGAGTGGTCTCTCTTTGTGCTGTATGCCACACTCTGTACACCAAATGGTCTCTCATTCCCCTCCCCCTTTTCCTTTCTCTTCCTTTCTTTCAAGGTTAAATAAGTAATTTGTTATAGTAATTACATCCTTAGTAGACTATGTGCTTCTATTCCCAATTATTATATGTAGTGTTGGAGGTAAATCATTTAAGTGCGTGAAATGATGGACTTAAAGTAAAAATGATTTCCAACTGGGATTCTGAAAAGTTTGGAGTACAGCCCTGCCCCCAGCCATCTTGTCCAGGTGCTGTGCGAGAAGGCACCTATTGCAGGGGCATGGCTGAGTATGCCAGAAAAAGGACTGCGCCAGTTTGCCTTCAGACAGTGTTAAGTAAAAGGACAAAAGACATGGCTAGACAGCTGCAGCTAAGATGAATATACAAAAGCATGGCTTGGAGAAAATCTCATCATGACCTCACCGAGATAAAGACTGCCCTGCTCTGTGATGCACTGCTATATGATTAGATGTGAGATAGAGACTGCCCCTAAGTTTTGATGCATCCTGGAAATTCTCCCTACATCTATAAAGCATAGATACCATGTGGGGTTCGCACTCTTTCCATCTTCCTTTGGACCAGTGCTAGACCTCTGAAAACATGTGCTTCTAAACATGTGCTGAGCCCTATCCTGCGGCCTTTTAAGGACTTTTCAACCAGTAGTGTGAGTAATTTTAAACCTTTAATCTTAGAGAAATTTTACTTTTAATTAGAGTGCAATTGTTGGATATGTATAAAGGGGGATGATATATGAATTTGTCATAAATATAATTTGATAGAAGTTAAGTGTTGTTAAAGTGTAAAATGTCTGTAAAATATGTTGCACTTATTTTTGGCTTTAAAATGAATAAAGATATTTAAAAAAAATCTTAGAGAAATTTTGTCAGTGTATGTCTATTAATTCTTTGCTTAAAGGTCATATCTGTAAACTGCATCTACCGGCTTGGTTGTAATTTTATACCTACTCTAAAAAGAAAATAAACTTTAAATTTGCTTATAAATGTTCTGAGTCTTGGTCCTTAAAAAAAAAAATATATATATATATATATATTTAATTATTGTTACCAAGCTGAGTTTTAATCAAGCGAGCTAACTTCCCCCAAAATTATAAATTTTATTGGTGGAGATTAATAATTTTTATAACATGTCTGCCAGACAAATTAACTAATTCATCTAATATCAAATGTCTGGAACCAACTACCACTTACACTTTGATCTTCTGACCACTATCTCAGATTCAGAAAACTTTTAAAGCATTTCTATACCAAGAAAGGAAGTCAATCATGAAATAACTGAAATGGCAATTGCAAAAGCCTATTTCTAAACTGGCTAATAGAACTCCTGGAATATAATGATAAGCCGATGACCTACTTGAACATATAACTATGTATTTGTAACTATGACCTAACTGTATTAATAACTGAACTAGCAACTCTATTGAATATCTGTGTCAAACTGTCCATTGTAACTTCCTGGGTAACTGACCTAACCTCTTTTAATATATTCCGACCTTGAACTGTACAGGTAAAGGCAGAATAGAAAACCTGATTAACATAACATAACAGATGAACTGTACTTATTAAGCAGAGCTCTTAATGTGATGGAATCAACCAATTCAAAATCAGTCCACGATCTGTCTCCAGGGTTGCTAAGCCTTTCAAAGTGCCTAAGCTGCTAACAGTCCGCAATTTGAATATCCAAATTTGAATTTAGTTGAGATATAATAACATTAATTTTATTTTTAAAAAAATTGACAAGATCAACCTAGATTCATGAATATTATCGAAATGTAAATTAGTATCTTCAATCAATAGAACAAGGCATACAAATTGCTGTCATGTTAAAAAGTGTACACTATCAGGGAAAAAAACCACACCATGACAGCAGCTGTTTGTTGCTGAAGGGCAAAAAAAAGGTCTCCCTTGCTGTCAATATGTGAGCAGTGATTAGCTCATGAACTAACAGGAAGTAAATAATTTAAAAATAAGCCTGCTGCCTCAAGTTGACTCTACCCCACCCTCCAAAATACCTTCATGTCTACTGAAATCCTCCAAAATGTATGGTCAGGTGCTGGAAGCAAAAGTGAGTGGACATCATTTCTGCCTCTTGTGAATCATATTTAAGAGTGGGTTCTTTGGGAGGGGGCAGGAGATTGGGAGATTCAGATTCCTCTAGACTATGAAGGAATTTGGTTGTTGAGGGGATGGGAGAGGGTCAGCCTTTGAGATAGTCCACTATACTACTACAGGAGGAGTCTTAAGCAACCTGGGCCAATCAGAGCCTCAGGCCCCTCCCTAGTGCATCCCAGGGAGAAGGCCTGCCATTTTGAAGAAGTGGCCCAGCTAGCCGGAGGGAGTAGGCATCCTTCTGGCCAACCATATAACCAAGGTAAGGAGGAGAGAGCAGGGGTCGTTGGAGGCATTGGGGTGTGTTGTGTAGTGGCAGGAGAGCATGGGCATCTCTCCCATTGTAGGGGGGATGGTGTTGTGTGGCAGCGGGAGAGCGTCTCTCCCATCACCAAGGTGTGTTAGGGGGGTGTTTTTTGGCAGCAGGAGAAATTGAGCATCTCTCCCGCTGCTGGGGGTGTTGTGGGTATGTGTTAGTTGACGGCAGGAGTAGTGGGCATCTCTCTCACTGTCCAATGGAGGGTTACTTTTCCTTGTGGCTCAATTTTTTTGTTTTTGTTTTTCTGGGGTTTTTTTTGCATTTATTCAGCGCATGTGCCCATCATGCGCTGAATAAATGCAAAAAAACCCCAGAAAAACAAAAACAAAAAAATGCCCATCGCTATCACCAGTGATAAGCACATGCAAACTTAGCAAATTTTTGTTACTCTACACCAACCTCATTTGCATGAGCGTTTTTTTGGAGAATAACTTGGTTTTTAAAATCAGTACTATAATGGCTACGGCAGCGGCTGTCGGTTTTTAACGTGGATTTTTGAGAATCTAGTCCTCAGTATTTTGCCACTGTTTGTTTCAAGTAAACATTTTGATAATTTTTATTTTATTTTTAAAATTTCTATACCGTTTAAAACTAAGCAGTTCACATGATTTACATAAATAAAATTGTAAAAAACATAATTAAGCAAACAAACAAATGAATAGCATGTTCTGTTTAAACAGACAAAATGCACTACCAGGAAAACTATAGGTGGACATCCAATCAGAGCTATGGCTGTTGAAAGTTTTCTCTTGTTTCCTCCACTGTATGTTCCTGCTGACTTTGTAGCATATTTGATCAGTCCCAGTTTCTTAATACCCCACTCAGCTACCTGAAAACAATAGAAACAACATTAATGAGAAGAAAAATCAGTGTAGAATACATTATGAAAAGCATTGCTGCAGAAGTCATATCTCGAGCCAAGGTAATTTTGATAGTGTATTTAATGCATTTTTGGTGGATGCAGTGGTATCCTACCAGAAAATAAATGCCAAAGTATGAATGAATAAGAATGAGTATGAATGGGCACAGCCACCAACCCTCAAGCCTTGCATTGAAGAATGCCGGTGTAGAAGGACTGAGGTTGAGATAAACTTGAAACTTGGGCCCTCTTTCACAATGGTGTGCTAAGTGTTTTAGCGTGCATTTAGCGCATGCTAAATCAATGCATGCGCTTACCGCTAATGTGTCCATAGGATAACATGCATGTGTTAGCATAACATACCTTTGTAAAAGAGGGGGTCGATGTCATTCTTTAGTGTCTATTATGATTTTATATACCGCCTATCAAGGTTATCTAAGTGGTTTTACAATCAGGTACTCAAGCATTTTCCCTATCTGCCCTGGTGGGCTCACAATCTATCTATGGGATAGCCTCCCATGACCACCCGTGGGGACAGAGATGGTGACAAACTCTGTCACCGTATCACTCTCTTTTGTCATAAGGCATATGGGGACAGACTTAAAGATCTAAATATGTATACTTTGGGAAAAATGCAAGATATGATTGAGATGTTTAAATATCAATGTGCATAAATGCACATGAGACAAGGACAAGTAACATGGACACCTGGACTATAAGTCCTATACAAATAATGTGTTGGAAAGGTAGGATAAGTTTTGAGGCTGTTGTATTAAATTGCACTTCTATAAGGGCTTATGTGTATTAATGGTAGTGTTTGCACACTCTAGTTTACATCTGGCAGAAATCACAACTACATTGAAGGCATGGGCCCTGACACCTGCTCAGACACAGCCACCCAAACTTCTCCCCTAAGCATGTTTGCTTGGGACCTGGGTTGGCCACTGCTGGAAACAGGATACTGGGCTTGATGGACCTTCGCTCTGTCCCAGTTTGGCAATTCTTATGTTCTTACTCTATGTGCCCAGGTGCACCACACCAGAATTTTAGACATAAACCAGCATTTTATGCATAAAGAGGTTTAAAATATTGCTCTTTGGGAACAATTCTATAAATGGATGCCTTCTTTAACCCCCCCCCTCCCTGTCCCCCCAATGCCACATAGTAAGAGACTATTCTATAACAGCATCTGGGCACCCAGATTCCATTATAGATACTAGAGTAACCTAATATCAGTGTGCCTTACATTTATGTGCCTGCAGTTATACCAGCCATAGACCTGGTGGATTCATGAGCATCTGAATGCAACAAGCGCAGATGTAATTTGCAATATTCTATTAAGTTATATAAGTGGCAGCCCTACCCAATCTCCACCCAAGCTCTTCTCAAGTGAGCATAAAGAAAGACAATTCCATCATAAATTAAGAACATAAGAACATAAGCAGTGCCTCCGCCGGGTCAGACCATAGGTCCATCCTGCCCAGCAGTCCGCTCCCGCGGCGGCCCAAACAGGTCACGACCTGTCCAAATCACCAGAAGGGGCCCCCATGCCACCCTGGTTTCCCATTGAGTCCTATCTTCCCATCAAAGTCCTAGCCCTCCGGTCTTGCACATGCACGACCTGGTCGGGTTTCTATACTTATTTTCTGGTTAGCTTTCTCAGTATCCCACGATCCCTTTATCCCTCAGGAATCCGTCCAGTCTCTGTTTGAATCCTTGTACCGTACTCTGTCCAATCACGTCCTCCGGTAGCGCATTCCAAGTGTCCACGACCCTTTGGGTGAAAAAAAACTTCCTTGCATTCGTTTTGAACCTATCTCCCTTCAGTTTCTCCGAATGCCCCCTCGTACCTGTTGTCCCCTTCAGCCTGAAGAATCTGTCCCTATCCACCCTCTCTATGCCCCTCATGATCTTGAAGGTCTCTATCATATCACCCCTGAGCCTCCTTTTTTCCAGAGAGAAGAGCCCCAGCCTATCCAACCTCTCGGCATATGGGCAGTGTTCCAGCCCTCTTACCAGTTTCGTTGCTCTCCTTTGGACTCTCTCGAGTACCGCCATGTCCTTCTTGAGGTACGGCGACCAATATTGAACGCAATATTCCAGATGCGGACGCACCATCGCTCGATACAGTGGCATGATGACTTCCCTCGTCCTGGTTGTTATGCCCCTTTTTATGATGCCCAGCATCCTGTTGGCTTTTTTGAGGCCGCTGCGCACTGTGCAGATGGCTTCAGTGATGCATCCACCAGCACTCCCAAGTCTCTCTCAAGACTGCTTTCTCCCAACAATGCCCCCCCCAATTTGTAGTTGAACAACGGGTTCTTTTTCCCTATATGCATGACCTTGCATTTTTCCACGTTAAAGCGCATTTGCCATTTGTTCGCCCAGACTTCCAGCTTGTCTAGGTCCCTTTGCAGGTCCTCACACTCCTCCCTGGAGCTAACTCTGCCGCACAGTTTGGTATCGTCTGCAAATTTTATAACCTCGCACTTTGCCTCCTTTTCCAGGTCATTGATAAATATGTTGAAGAGTAACGGCCCCAGCACCGATCCCTGCGGCACACCGCTCGTGACTCCCCGCCAGTCAGAATATTGGCCCTTTACTCCGACCCTCTGCAGTCTACCCGACAACCAGTGCTCTATCCATCGGTGCACATCCCCTCCCACCCCGTGGTTCCACAGCTTCCTAAGCAGCCTTTCATGTGGCACCTTGTCGAAAGCCTTTTGAAAATCGAGGTAAATGATGTCGACGGGTTCCCCATTGTCCACCCGACTGCTTATTCCCTCAAAGAAGTACAGAAGGTTCGTTAAGCATGACCTTCCCTTACAGAATCCGTGCTGGCTTGTTCTCAGTAGGCCATTTCTCTCAATGTGCTCGCAAATGCCGTCCTTTATCATAGCTTCCACCATCTTCCCTATAATTGAAGTCAGGCTCACCGGCCTGTAGTTCCCGGGGTCACCCCTCGATCCCTTTTTGACATTCGCCAATTTCCAGTCCTCTGGTACCTCTCCAGTTTTCAAGGATAGGTTACAAACATGCTGTATTGTGCCCGCTATTTCTTGTCTTAGCTCCTTCAGAACCCTCGGGTGGATCCCGTCCGGACCCGGTGATTTGCCGCATTTTAACCTGTCTATCTGTTTGAGGACATCCTCCTTACTTACCTCTATGTGCTCCAATTTTTCAGCCTGTTCCCCACTCATGAGCTCCTCTGAGTCCGGTATATTAGATGTGTCTTCTCTCGTGAAAACCGACGAGAAGAACGTGTTCAGCCTCTCAGCTACCTCTTTATCCTCTTTAATCACTCCCCTCCTATCCCCATCGTCCAACGGCCCCACCTCCTCTCTCGCTGGTCGTTTCCCCTTTACGTAACTGAAGAATGCCTTGAAGTTTTTCGCCTCCCTGGCCAGCCCCTCTTCGTATTTCCCTTTTGCTTTTCTAACCTCTCGGTGGCATTCTTTTTGGCATTTCCTGTGCGCCTGGTGATTTTCCTCCGTTGGATCCTTTTTCCATCTCCGGAAGGATACTTTTTTGTCGTTTATTGCCCTCTTTACTTCTGCTGAGATCCAAATCGGGTCCTTTGACCGCTTGTTTTTGCAGCCTTTCCTGAAACTGGGGACGTACATTTTTTGTGCTTCCTGCAGGGTGTCCCTGAATAGGGTCCAGGCGCTTTCCACAGTCTCCATCCTAAAGATGTTTCTGAGCTTCCTCCCCACCATTTCCCTCATAGCAACATAGTTCCCCTTCTTGAAGTTGAGAGCAGTTGTTGCGGTCCTCCTTACTATTGGTGTCCCCCTTTCTAAAGTGAATCTAATCGCATTGTGGTCACTGTTGCCTAGTGGTCCTCCCACTTCTACCCCTCTTGCAGGCCCTCCTAATCCGTTCAGGATGAGGTCAAGAGTAGCACTCCCCCGCGTCGGTTCCCTGATCAGTTGCTCCATAAAGCAGTCCCTCACAGCTTCTACAAATCCTGTTTCCCTAGTGCAGTTGGAGTGACCCGTACTCCAGTCTATCCCCGGGTAGTTGAAGTCCCCCATCACTGTTACACTTCCAGTCCTGCACTCCTGTCTCAGTTCAGCTTCCAAGTCGTGTCCGACTCCTTCCGGCGCACCAGGTGGGCGATAATACAGCCCCAGTTTTATGTCTGCACCCTTGTTTCCCGGCAGTTTGACCCATAGCGATTCCAGCCCCTCTGCCTTCGTTGCCATATCCATCCCGACCGAGTAGATAGAGTCTTTTATATATAGTGCTATGCCTCCCCCCTTCTTGTGGGTCCTGTCTCTCCTGTAGAGCTTGTACCCCGGCAGCGCCACATCCCATTGATTCTGCTCTGTCCACCATGTTTCTGTAATTCCAATTATATCTAGGTCTTCCCCCTTGGCCACGACCTCTAGTTCACCCATCTTGGCCATGAGGCTTCTTGCATTTGCGTATAAGCACCGCAGGTCCCGTTGTTTTTTCTCCACCTCTGCATTCACCTGGGCCGCCTCTCCTGTTCCCTGTACTTCTGCTTTGCCCTCAGCCTTTACCCTCGTAGCTTTCAGCTTCCCCACATTTCCGCCACCCCACTTCCCCGCTTTTCCTCTGGGTTTTCTTGCCCCCTCCTGGGCCCCTGCCTCTGTTCGATCCCCCTCGCCTTGTGTAGCCCCTATGATACCCTCAGCTTTCGCCCTCGCGCCACCCAGTCCCCCTGTGTCTCCATGCCCTTTAGTCTCTTCCCAGCAAGCTCCCTTTACCTGTTGTTTCCCTCGCTGTCTGATCATAAGGTCCACTGGTCTCTCTACTTCCTCCGTGCAGTCAGCCCGTTCAGCATCTGTTCTGGATACTGTTGTCCGAAGCGTCAACATCAGATCAGCTGTCGGCTTTCCCCCTCTCCTCAGTTTAAAGCCCTCTCGATCTCCTTCTTCACATTGGCAGCCAGTAGTCTAGTTCCCTCTGTGCTCAGGTGCAGGCCGTCCCGCCGGTAGAGCTTACTCTTTCCCCAGAAGGACGTCCAGTTCCTCACAAAGTGGAAGCCCTCCTCCTGGCACCATCTCCTCAACCATGCATTCACAGCCTGGATGTCTGCCTGCCTCTTTGCATCTGCTCTCGGTACAGGCAGGATCTCTGAGAACGCTATCCTCCGGGTACTCCGCTTCAGTTTTCGTCCCAGGACCCTGAACTGGTCAGTCAGCGTGGCCATGCTGAAGTTCCTCCGGCTCACATCATTTGTTCCGACGTGGATTATCACCACAGTCTCCTCTGCCTCTGCTCCGTCCAGGATCCTCTCGATCCTATCAGTGACGTCTCGTGTCTTGGCCCCTGGGAGACAAGTCACTAGCCGGTCCTCCCTTCCTCCAGCTACGTGACTATCTACCTCTCTCAAGATCGAGTCTCCCACCACAATAGCAGACTTCCCTTTCCTCAGCAACCTCCTCTGTCTCAGGTCCGTGTCCTCGGTGTAGTGTGGTGTCTCACCCTCGGGGTCTCGGTGAGTCACGGTCTCCTCCTCTTGCGTGGTTCCTTCGCTAGGTCCTTCCTCGGTGTCGCCTTGTGGATCCTGGGTCTCGTCTGCCAACATCCGTCCGTGCAGCTGCTGGTCCTGTCCTCCCGCCTTCCTATAGGCCTCCTCGATGAATCTCTCGAGATCCCTCACCTGGTCCACAATGAGGCCTGCTCCGTCTGTGTCCTTGGTTGACCAGCTCGTCTCCTCTGTGTCTCGCAGTCCCTCCAGTCCCTCCAGTTCCTGGACCTTGACCCTCAATCTGCCGACCTCCATCCTCAGGCTTTCCAGTTCCTGACACCGACCGCATATGTATGCCCGCCTCCCGGAGGGGAGGTAGTCATACATATGACACTCGACGCAGTAAACTGGGTAGCTCTGCTGGGTTCCTGTAGCCTCCATATCCTTCTCTTTGCTCCTGCGGTCCCTCGGTGGTTGAGAGTGGCTTTCGGTGTGCAGCTAGTTGAAAGAGTAGAGAGAGAGAGAAGAGTGAGAAGCTGAAAGGGTAGAGAGAGAGAGAGAGAAAAATGAGAAGCCGAAAGGGTAGAGAAGAAGAAAGTGGAGAGAAGAAAAATTTATTTATTTATTTTTTTTTTTTAAATTTAGGTTAAAGTTAGGTTTGCTGCTGGGCTGCCTGGGCTCCTTCTTAAGGCTCCTTCGCAAAGGCGTGTGTGACTGTTGGGCTGACTGGATGTACTTTGCTTCCCTTTATATTATCCCTATTCCTATTGTATTTATTCTTTTTAATTTCTGTAAACTGTGCCGAGCTCTGTTTTCATAGAGAAGATGCGGTATATAAGCCTAAGGTTTAGTTTTAGTTTATTTATCAAAATTTACTAAGTTACCTGTGAAAATAGTGCCATGTTGAAGCAGGAATCCAGTTATAGAATGGCCATTTAAATATGCATTAATTAACATGAGTGTTTATACACAAAACCCAATGCTAGGAAGATAATAAGATGCAAAATTTTGCTTAGAAAAATATCATGTTTACAAATTTGCAAAATCAAGCAGACACATTAATACAAAAACATCTAGGGTCTGTAGCTAAGATTTTGCAATAGCATCTGCCTTATTAATGCAGATCTCGTGTATTTCATTAACACAAGTCTCTTATGCAAGCTAAACAAAATGCATTAAATAAAAATGATCATATACTGTACTTTAGTATATTAGTGTCATAGAGCACAGTTTCAGAAAATTGACAAAAATGTGAAACATTAGCTCATTTGAACCCGTGGAAAGCATCGAGAAGAGCTTGAGAACCAAATTTTCCCAGAGATATCTAAAGATGCCAGTAGATACAGCACTTTAAACTGAAAGCGTGATGTAGAACTCAAGATTTATATTTGAAAATTATCTTGGAGAGAGTTTGGATAACACTCTGGCGTTATAATACTACACATAACATTTAGGGATTCCTTTACGAAGGTGCGCTAGCGATTTTAGCGCACGCACCTGATTATCGCGTGCAATAGCACGCGCTAGCTGAAAAACTACCGCCTGCTCAAGAGGAAGTGGTAGCAACTAGCGTGCGTGGCATTTTAGCGTGCGCTATTCCACGCGTTAAAGCCCTAGCGCGCCTTCGTAAAAGGAGCCCTTAGTTTTATTGGAATAAATGATCTGTGAATTTTGGGATGTTGAAGAACATCTGTGTGAGGCAGACTTATATGAATGCCCCTCTTTTTCATTGTTTAATTCAATATGATGAGAAGTACAGTAGACCCTCAATATTTGCAGGGGTTAGGGGCAGAGCTAGCCCGCAAATAGGGAAAATTGCAAATAATTTCCTGGGCCGGCTCTGACCCACCCCTGCCTCCCTTCTGTGTCCAGGGCAGCGTTTCTTAATTTAAAAAAACAAGGGGCAAAAAAAAAAAATAATAATCGCAAATAACCAAATTCGAGAGTGGAGAAATTGTGAATCGGGAGTGGGAACTGTACTTTCTTATACAGTATACTCATATTTCTTCATGCCTTGATTCATTGATATCAGTTTTAAAATTTGTAAATTATAAACTTTTAAAATAAATCTTTAGATTTTTCTTAAAGAGATTATAAGACAGTAATTTTTTGATAATTTGGAAGGGGCTGCCGGGTCTGAATTGCCTTATATGAGAAAGAGCTCTCCAATACCCTCATGTATTGAAACCCTAAGGGAGAGGATAAATCAATGTGAGTTGTTGTTCTAGAACATCTATGATTAACAGGAAATGAAAGCAAACTGTGTACATGATAGAGGCTATGGCTCTCAAATATATATTTTTTTAAAATAAAACAAGCAACTTATAAGCTATGGGGCTCATAATAAAACCAGAAATATGTCTAAAAACCTGCCAAATTGGCACATGAATGATCAAAAAGACAGGTAGTCCAAGTGTCGATATACAAAACGGGTTTTTAGATGTATCCAAAGACTTTGTAGGCCTCTGAATCCTGTTGTGCGCCCAGAGCTGAAAGTAGCATTTTTGAAGGAGTGGTTAGGGAGGGATGTGGGCTGACCTATACTTAGTCATATTGCAGGGATAATGAAAAGTTTTACGAGGCAGCCTGAACGGAACTTATACGTTGTGACTTAGACGATCTAAAAAACCAGTCTAAGTGCCCAGAAAGTATCCAAAGTCACCAGATAACCACTGCAGACACAAAATACAGACCCCCACACACTCCCCCATTGATCACTGCCTCCCCCCTCCACTGCCATAAAAATCAGAATAAAAGCGTACATACCTGCTTCCAGAACTTCAGCACCTGTCATAGGACAGCCTAGTAGTTCTGTACAGAGGTGGCTTAAGTAGCCTGGGGGTTGGGCTAGTGGGCCACAGAGAAGAAGACCCAGGCCCATAAGCCACTCTAACCACTGCATTCATGGTGAAAAATGTGAGTCCACCAAAACCCTACTGTACTGCCATATAGGTGGCACCTGCAGCCATAAGAGCTATTGGGGTTGTAGACAGGTGGGTATAGTAGGTTTTAGGGGTCCTTTGGGGGGCTCACCATGACCTGCAAGGGAGTTGTGGTGAGATGTTTATGTGGCACCCTTTTTGTGAAGTTCATAAAAGTGCCCTGTAAGGTGCCACACTACTCTGTTGCCATATCTAGGTGGCCAGTCCATCACTTTGTTGGCCCTTCCCACATCCAAAAGGTCTTGTTCTATGCGTTTGGGACTTGGACGATTTTGGGATGAAAATGTAATATACAGATAGACATACCAGCGGTCTGGACGATCAAACAGCTGGACATAGAAGTAGATTATTTTTTAAAAAAATTTTGGGACGTATTTTTCCAGAAAGAATTTTGGATACTGCCAACTTTTAGCAGCAAATGCCCTAGGCCCAAAACATACTTAGACTTGTCTTTTGATTATGATCCTCCACACAGGTTTATAAAGAACCAGTTTTATCAATGATGGAGTTGCTCTATCAAATTTCTTCAATTCAAAATTTTACTTGGTTGCGTTATTCTGGAGAATTTCAAGCTTACAGAGTAATTTGTCTGTGAGAGATCTATATAAGTTGTTGCAATAGTGTAGAAATGATAGAACTAAAACCTGAACTAATATAATAAAATTTTTTCAGAAAAACACTGTTGATGTACAGTTTGGGGGATGGGTTCATAATTCCTTATGTTGCTACTTAGGGAGAGGGATAAGGTACAGAAGTAGTTCTGATGAATCATTTATTGATGTATGGAGCTGATTTACTATGCCTCTGTTAGCTGAACACTGGGCTGTGGACCATGATCTGGGGGAACCAGAGGGATGCTTCAACATGGATATGGGTTTAGCTGGACTGATTGGAACTGGTCTAAATTCCAGGGCCCTAGGTACCCAAAGCTGATTTACAGTGTCCCTATCAACTGAGCCACTGGGCTAAGGCAAATGCCCATGACTTAAATCTAGTTATGATTTTTTCCATTTTTCCTTAGTATTTTATAAAGACCTATAGGCACCTATGGAGCCTGTTTACAAAAATGTGGTATGCAGTTATTACCTGAATTAGTATGCAAATGATTAGCTGGATTATTCCCTTGATTTTTTTATTTTCACATCCAGGGTGGGTGGGTGGGAGGGTGGAGGGATAGCAGATTTTGATCAATATGTTCAATATGATTTTTATTACTTGTCTGAAGTAATGCATTTTGTTTTTTGTTTTTGTATTGGGGTGGGGGGGGAATGTCTTGAAGTATTTTGATGATTGATTCAAGTGCAATTTTGAAGTTATTTAATATGTCTATGTATATTTTAATGCATTATTTTTGAATTTAAAAAAAAAAATCAATAAATATTTTTTTATGCAAATGCTATTACCACATAACTTCTGAATGACCTGAAAGGGATGGGAAGGTTATGAGCATAGCCAATGTTGGTTTTAAGTGGGTTATGAGCATAAACAATGCTGATTTTAATGATACACTTTTCAGACATGAGCAATTAGAAAATTACACTTACTGCCCAGGAACAAAAATCATGTTTCATAGTGTATTCAGCCATTTCAAATATTTGACCCACTTCAGCATCTCCAATAACCCTTTCCTCTCAATTTGCATCTCTACCCTGATAGCTTACAATTAGTGGTCAGAACTACTATTTTGAGCTAGGGTGGCAAGGACATGGGACAATCTTGGAACTGTTTCTCCCTATACTATCTGATTAGGGATAACCCCGGTACATGTTGGGAACACTAGAAATGTGAAACTGTTTTCCCAAGCCCTTTGCTTTTCTCCCATAGGCTTATGGAGGACAACTTTAAAGGAATTTATACAGATATATAAGTATATTCAGTGTATTTTCAACAGTTTAGACAGATTGAGCCCACCAGTAAAGCTAGGGAAAATGCTTGAGTACCTGATTGTAAATTGCTTACATAACCTTGATAGGTGGTATATAAATACATTAAAGAATAAAAAAAATAAAAATACATTTTAAAAAGTGGTCAATAAATCCCAATAAATAAAAAATAAAATATAACTGGATAACTGGACAAAATGACTTAAAGGAGGAGTGTGTGGCGCAGTGGTTGGATATACAGCCTCAGCACCCTGGGGTTGTGGGTTCATACCCCGCGCTGCTCCTTGTGACCCTGGGCAAGTCACTTAATCCTCCATAGCCCCAGGTATGTTAGATAGATTGTGAGCCCACTGGGACAGATAGGGAAAATGCTTGAGTACCTGATTGTAAAAACCGCTTAGATAACCTTGATAGGCGGTATATAAAAAAATCCTAATAATAAATAAAGTGTCTTCTTCAGGTGTGGCTAAAAGTACCATGAGTTCCATAGTATACTCTTTCAGTGACTTTAAAAAGAGGCATTCCATAGAGGCATTAACTGTAGATGTGAGGAGCAAAATTGCATATATATGATTTTTTTTTAATGTGCATGTGCTAATTTGACCTGAAACAAACAAATAGCAGATGCAAAGTAGGCAGACATTTTAGGACATATATTTAGAGCTGATAATTTTCGTGTCATTGCAATTACATAGCCTGTTATGCTAACATGTGTCCTGATACTCCTTGGCACCATCTTTAAGAGGTTTCAGAAAAAGAAAAAAAAAAAAGAAGAAAATAGTGTTCTTCCCTCCTGAAAGACCCCCCACTCCTTGCTGTAGGCCACGTCCTGAAAGATTCACACATACCATTATAGATCTTCCACAAAGACCTTCAACTCTCTATAACCCTCTACCGGCCCCTCACCAAAAACACCACCGCTTTTAGACACCCCAGGGCCTAATTCTATAAATGTTTGGTGGTCTAGGGTATTCCATATGAGGCAGATTGACTCTTCATGGTAGTACTGTGAGGCTACTGCTAGGGACTGCTGATACAACTTTGAACCTGGCACTGGAAGGTAGGAACAATTTGGGATTGTTCTTGCCTTTGATTAGGGTTACCAGATTTTCCCAAAGGAAAATCCAAACACATGGTCGTGCCCTGTAACCAGACAGACATTGTGCCTGACCTGGTTCCAGCTAAAGTTCCTGCTAAGACACAAAAGAAAACCCGGAAGGGAATGGACAAGGATTGTGCTAGGGATGATTTTCAGGTTAACCACCAGGGGGAGCCTGAAATATCCAAAGATCTCCTGGAAGAGCCATATCTAGGTCACCACAGGAGGAGCCCAAGAGCCACAGGCAGGTCTGCTGACTCAGGTAGAATAGGGCGTGCCCCTGCAGTACAAAAACCAGCAGCTGAGCACAAGCAGGGAGGCAGGCTAGGGAGAAGATTCAGACCTCTCTTCCCTGAGAGTCTCCTCGGGCCAAGCAGGGACGATACAGCCTCACCCATGGAGATACAGGAGGCTGGTGAAATGCTGGAGGAAGTTCTTTCTGATGCTGATCTTCCAATGGAACTGGACAATCTGCCTGAGGAAGTGAGTCCTTGTGAGGAAGCCATGGAGGTTGGTCTTTCCATCAGCTGCAGATCCTAATTGGCAGAAACAGTGAGTGTGGTTTCTGCTCCCTGTGATTGAAAGTGACTGTGTGCTGGAACTGAACTTTTTGGGATTTTTTGCTTTACTTTTCTTTTGCTTTTGTGAAGCTGATAGTGTCTAATTTGGGAGAGGTTTGCTGTTACTTGGGAGGGCAATTTTGTAGGCTATATAGTAGCTAATTGAAAGCAAACCTGTGACACTCTCCTTTGCCTGGCAGTTTAGTGTAGGGCTGCCAGAGGCTTCACTAGAGGAGCACTGTGGATAATGAATCCAGTGCCTTGAACTCTATTTGGTACTACACAGTATAACCTGTTTGGGAGCAGGTTGCATTAAGCTCTGAGGTGAGTCTAACCTCAGGGAAAGAAAACAGTTGGAGCTTCATTCTTTGGAACTGATTGTGGCATTTGCTTTTGTATTTGAACTGTTTTTGTTGCTCTCATTTTTGATTTTGGACTGCTGGAAGATTTATGGTTTACTTACCTGTGTGTTTGGATTCCTGATTTTCCTGATTTTTATTTGGAAGGAATAAAACTGGAGCATTCTGATTTAGAACCTTTTTGAGAAGATTGTGGTTTTTGATTTCCTATTGATGTCAGTCCAAGCCTGCAGGGTGACTCCATTCCGGGTCACACGCTAGTGCTATTGTTTGTTGTAACCACTGAGGGGTGCTGTTGAGTCCCGAGTAGACCACAGTCCCAGTTACAGCCCCCAGGTCCACCCAGTTCCACCCCTATCCTAATCCCCTTAACCTGTTCGTGCATCAGGACGGCATCCACACATGCATGGATGCGACGCCATAGCGTTGCATCCGCGTGTTTGTGGATGCTGTCCCGCATTGGAAGCTTTTCAAAACCCGGACAAAGTGCCGGGTTTTGAAAAGCCATCTGGACCCCCTCAAAAGGAGGACATGTCTGGGAAAATCCGGATGTCTGGTAACCCTACCCTTGATCCCCTAGACCACAGTTCTTCAACCGCCGGTCCGCAAAAAAATCTTGCCGGTCCGCGAAGGATTCAGGACCCTGCCGCAGCAAAATGTACCGGCGTCAGCTGACGTGCAACTTCCTGTTGCCGTCGCTATGCCGGCACTCCTGCCTGCCATCACCGACTTCTGCCGCGTTTGTCTCCACACCCCCAGAAAAGCAGCAGCAGGTCTGTGTGCTTTTAACTTCGGCACACAGCTGCCCCTAGGCAGTATTTTAGCGCGGTTTCATGAGGCAGCCTCGGGGCCTTTGGTAGGCCGGCCCACATCGCATCATCGAAGCGGGCCGGCCTACCAAAGGCCCCGAGGCTGCCTCATGAAACCGCGCTAAAATACTGCCTAGGGGCAGCTGTGTGCCGAAGTTAAAAGCACACAGAGCTACTGCTAGCCTACATAGAGGGAACATTTTCTGGAGAGGGAAGGGAGAAGGGGTACTCCTGGACAAGGTAGGGGAAGAGGCTACTGCTGACAGGGGAGAAGGGAAAGGGAAGGGATGAGAATTACTGTTGGATAAGGGGAGGAGGAAAGGGAGAAGGGGTACTCCTGGACAAGGGAGGGGAAGGGGAAGGGAAGAGAGTTACTGTTGGATAAGGGGAGGAAGAAAGGGAGAAGGTACTGCTGGACAGGGGAGGAGGAACATTGGAAGGAAACAGCTGGCAGGGAGATTAGAGGAGGGGAAGGAGTCAGGATGGAATGGAGAGATCAGATGAGGGAAAGGGGAGAGACAGAGGAATGACAAGGTAGAGAGAGATTGATGCTGGGAAGGGGGGGTCAGATGAAAAATAAGGAAAGAGGGACAAAGATGCTAGATCTGGTGTAGGAGAGAGGGGCATAGAAAGAACGCAGATACCATGTGGGAGGGGGAGGGGTAGAGGGCAGACAGTGGATGGAAGAGGCAGATGCTGGATTGAAGAGACAGAGGGCAGACACTGGATGGAAGAGAGTGAAAAGAAGATGAAAGCAGAAACCAGAGATGACAAAAGGTAGAAAAAAATAATTTTATTTCTATCTTGTGATTAGAATATATCAGATTTAAAATATGTATCCTGCTAGAGCTGATGTTAGACATAATTGGGGAGTGCAAAGCCCAGGCAGTGCGTCTTTAGCTTCCAGCTGGCTTAGGGCTCTCTCTGACCAGGAGGCAGTTGCCCTAGTTGCACTCCCCCTAACACCATTCCTGCCATGTGTGACTGCGGTATTCTGTTAGCATGATATTTGTGTAGTATTATGTAATAATTTGGCTTATTCAGTTTTCTTGATAGTAGAGGGGATATATGTGAAGGGGAGGGGAGACGGGGGTTTTGTTGATCCTTGCCCTGTATTATTTATATTTATAAAATGACAATTGTACAGAATATTGTTTCTTTTTATACTTTAATAAAGTATGTTCAATATAAAATCATAACTATTTGAGGCTTGTGCGGATGGGATCAGATGGTTAACGGGACCGAGCTTGCGGGGACAGGGCGGCAATGGGTTTTTTAAAAATTTCAGTCTTATTAGTTTGCCGGTCCACGAAATAATTACCGTATTTTCACACATATAACGCGTGCGTTATACACGATTTTACAAACCGTGCATAACCTTGCGCGTTATACAAAATTTTTTTTACATAGTTCCCCCCCGACGTCCGATTCACCCCCCCCCCCCCCGCAGGACCGCTCGCACACCCACCCCGAAGGACCGCTCGCACGCACCCGCACACATGCACGCACCCGCACCCCCACCCCGAAGGACCGATGGGGCAAGAGGGAGCTCAAGCCCTCTTGCCCCCCCCCGACTCCCCGACACGATCGGGGCAAAAGAGAACCCAAGCCCTCTTGCCCGCCGACTCCCCAACTATATCGGGCCAGGAGGGAGCCCAAGCCCTCCTGGCTCTGGCGACCCCCCTCCCCCGCTAGTTGTTCGGGCCAGGAGGGAGCCCAAGTCCTCCTGGCCCTGGCGACCCCCCCTCCCCCGCTAGTTGTTCAGGCCAGGAGGGAGCCCAAACCCTCCTGGCCACTGCGACCCCCTACCCCCACCCCGCACTACATTATGGGCAGGAGGGATCCCAGGCCCTCCTGCCCTCGAAGCAAACCCCCCTCCCCCCAACGACCGCCCCCCCCAAGAACCTCTGACTGCCCCCCAGCCGACCCGTGACCCCCCTGGCTGCCCCCCACGACCCCCCCACCCCCCTTCCCCGTACCTTTGTGTTGTTGGCCGGACAGACAGGAGCCAAACCCGCCTGTCCGGCAGGCAGCCAACGACGGAATGAGGCTGGATTGGCCCATCCGTCCCAAAGCTCCGCCTACTGGTGGGGCCTAAGGCGCCTGGGCCAATTAGAATAGGCCCGGGAGCCTTAGGTCCCTCCTGGGGGCGGGGCCTTGGGCATATGGTCGGGTTGGGCCCATGTGCCTCAGGCCCCGCCCCCAGGAGGGACCTAAGGCTCCCGGGCCTATTCTGATTGGCCCAGGCGCCTTAGGCCCCACCAGTAGGCGGAGCTTTGGGACGGATGGGCCAATCCGGCCTCATTCCGTCGTTGGCTGCCTGCCGGACAGGCGGGTTTGGCTCCTGTCTGTCCGGCCAACAACACAAAGGTACGGGGAAGGGGGGTGGGGGTGTCGTGGGGGTCGGCCAGGGGGGGTCGCGGGTCGGCTGGGGGGGCGGTCGGAGGTTCTTGGGGGGGGCGGTCGTTGGGGGGAGGGGGGTTTGCTTCGAGGGCAGGAGGGCCTGGGATCCCTCCTGCCCGTAATGTAGTGCGGGGTGGGGGTAGGGGGTCGCCGTGGCCAGGAGGGTTTGGGCTCCCTCCTGGCCCGAACAACTAGCAGGGGGGGGGTCGCCAGAGCCAGGAGGGCTTGGGCTCCCTCCTGGCCCGATATTGTCGGGGAGTTGGGGAGTCGGCGGGGCAAGAGGGCTTGGGCTCCTTCTTGCCCCGATCGGGGGTGCCGCGGTTGGCTGGGGCAAGAAGGCTTAAGCTCCCTCTTGCCCCGATCGTGTCGGGGAGTCGGGTACGTGCGAGCGGTCCTTCAGGGTGGGGGTGCGAGTGGTCCTTCGGGGTGGGGGTGCGAGCGGTCCTGCGGGGAGGGGGGTGAATCGGACATCGGGGGGGGCATCAGGCTTTCAGAGTGGGGACAGGACTTCAAGGGGGAGAGGAGAGTCGGGGCAGGCGAAAGGAGAGTCGGGGTGGCCAGAGGAGAGTCGGGGCGGGCGAAAGGAGAGTCGGGCAGCATGCGCGGTATACGGGTGTGCGCGGTATACAAATTTTTTTTTTACATATATTTGGGTTTCCCGCGCGCTATACCCGTGTGCGCGTTTTACACGGGTGCGCGTTATCTACGTGAAAATACGGTATTTTATTTCTGCCGGTCCATAGGTGTAAAAAGGTTGAAGAATACTGCCCTAGACCACAAAGGATTCATAGAAGTAGGCCTAGGGGGTGGGACTGGGAAAAACATGGACCTCACATACCTCACCCACATGTCCTTACAAATCAGCTTCCTTCAGCTTTGGTTTCAGGTTTCAATTTCACTCGGACGGAGTTTAAAGCACTCCCCCTCACTCCTGTAAAGGCCACATATTTGATTTAACAGACTTCAACTGTTTACCCCTCCAAATCTGGTTACTTCAGTTTCAAACCCATAATGTGAAGCTCTGACGCCAACCTCTAGGCTACATTTTGGTTGTGTTCTAACCCAGTTCCCCTTTGTAATATAACTACTTCAGATTTAATAAATATTTCAAACAGAAGCAGATACTTAAACATTTGATGGAGATCCAAATGGCTTTTCAAAACCCGGCACTTTGTCCGGGTTTTGAAAAGCTTCTGACGTCGGGCTATGGGTAGGTGAGGGTCTTTGATGTTTTCTGAGGGCTACATTGAGGTAGGTGTCTTTGGGGAAAACTTATGGAGATATGATTCTTTGTGTAAGCTTTGGGGGACCTCAGAAGGTAGAGTTCTTTTGGGTGTCACTTGTGAAAGGTGTGGGTGGCTTAGTGGTGGGGAAACACAATTCTTTTTTTGAAGCTTCAGCTATTTTAAGAAGAGCTCCCTGGGAGCATCAGATCACTCAGCACCACCATGTTTTTTGGGAGCTGAATAATACAAATTGTGAGGTCGATTCTCAGTTGCATTATTCATTTACCACAGAAGTCACTAACCTCCCCAATTCTGTATACTGCAGCAAAAGTTGTGCATGGAACCCTATGCACATTGCCAATTTGCATATACAATTTAATTGTTTAACAAGCCAATCTGTGCTGATAATTGCCAATTAACAAGCAATTATTGGCGCTAACTATAATTTATGCATGCAAATTTCTAAGCGTAATCTATAAAGTGGTGCACGCAAATTCTAGTGAGTGGATCGCAAAAGGGGACATGGCCAAAGGAAGAACATGGGAGGCTCATGGGTGTTCCTAAAAGTTAGGTGCATATCTTAGGCACAGTTTTTTGTCGGCAGAAATGCCTGCACCTAAATGTTACTCATGCAGATGGGTGTTTCTATAAACTGTGCCTAACTCTGGAGGTGGTTTATGGAATTGCACCAAGTGCTGACCTTTTCAGCATCAATTTTGTTTAGGTGAGATAAATAGAATTTACTTATCAGTTACCCTAGGTTGGTGACTATAATGGTAAACATAACAGCGGTAATATGTCAACTTAGTAACTTTCCTCCTAAAATTCTTCATTCAAATTTTGGGTGATTTGAGTCCTAAGATACTGATATATTAATCCATCTCTCACAGATACAAAATTGAATAAACTATTACCTTCTTTACATCATTCTCAGGAACGCCACGGAGGCGGGCATAGAACTCTAAATGTTCACGTCCATTTAAGAGATCATCTAGCGCGTCAAACTGAGGGCAGTAACCCATGTTCTGATGCACCTCTCTCATTTGGGTTAAGATGCTGTAAAATCAAAGATCTGATCACTTTCACAGTTTTAGTTATCAGCTGTAGGGGTATATCATCTGCAACATCCATATTTTACAGCTTAACATAATGTAATAAATGGTAGCAGAAAAAGTCAAAAGTGATCCATCCAGTCAATCCAGTAAAATGCTTAAGGTTATAATATGAATAAAGAATCGGCTAAACAGTCCTCATCCCTTGAGGGAAAAGCAAAGGCTCAAAACTAGAATAATGGACATCAGTATGAGCCTTTATGGATGGACGATAGGCTCGGGCAGTACCTCATGGATGTCTAGCACCAGATATAATGAGGATAGCCCCATACATCATATAGCCCATGTAAATATTAACACTCAATAATATGAAAAACTCAACAAAACTTCATAAAGAGTTCATATGAACTCATATGAACTCTTAATGAAGTTTTGTTGAGTTTTTCATATTATAAGCAATATAAGCAAGGCTATGAACTTCATATTTATGAATTGTATTTTTATTGATTGATTGTTTCATACATTTTCTATTTTTACATAAATTTTTTCTATGGATGTTATCACGTTTACAGCTTGAGAGAAATTTGGACTAACGACTATTGATTTTTCAATTTTTATAACACGGAATTTTATAGTACTATACTTGAATTTTTTCTAAGCACTAAGCACTTGCACTTTAGTTCTTACGCATTTTGTGGTTTTTGGGAGTTTATTGACGCCTGTTTAAGATTTATAGTTTTTCTACAATACAATGTATTCACTTATTATTTGTTCAGATTTTTTCATTATTTTTTATTTAATCCTCCCCCTTGATGGCAAAGTCAACAAGGCATTGATTATTCATTATTTTCACTTATTGAGTGTTAATATTTACATGGACTATATGATGTATAGGGCTATCCTCATTATATCTGGTGCTAGACATCCATGAGGTACTGCCCGAGCTTATAGTCTCTCATTCATCCATAAAGGCTCATACTGATGTTCATTATTCTAGTTTTGAGCCTTTGCTTTTCCCTCAAGGACTGTTTAGCCGATTCTTTATTCATATTGTTTTGGACTCTATTGGCTATTTTAGTCTTTTGGGTTTTGCTTTTTGAGCTGTTTAAGGTTATAATAGTCACTTCATATTGGTAAGCCCTCCCTCCCTTTGCTTAGGGTTTTAATTGATTATACAGTAGAGAAGTTTTGATTCCAAGTTCATACAACGGGAATAAAATGACACATTTCACAAGTTCACTACCATTTATTGCAAATTTATTAGAATATTGTAATGAAAGACCAGAAAGACTTAGGCCCTGTTTTACTAAGAAACAGAGTATGACGGCAGAAAAGGGCCGACGGCCCAACAAGTCTGCCCCCTCAAGAACCCTCCCTCCTTCGAGGATCCATCTTTTAAATAGAGTAAATAAGGTGCGCTAACCGATTAGCGCGTGATAATCTAATTCGCGTGCGCTAAACACTAATGCGTGCATGTTAGTCTATGGACGCGTTAGCGTTTAACGCAAGCAAATTCAATTAGTGTGCGCTAATTGGTTAACGTACCTTAGTAAAACAGGGGGTTAGGGATCCTTGTACTAAGGCGTGTGGGCCGTTTTAGCACATGCTAAATGCTAACGCATCCATTATAGTCTATGGATGCATTAGCGTTTACCACATGCTAAAATGGCTAGCGCGCCTTAGTAAAAGGCCCCCTTAGCTTGCTACCAAAAATGTTTGGAAGTTGTTATTTCTGTCGAAGAGGAGTCAAAGTGCTGACTGAAATAGTGTCCACACTGTTGCAGTTGCTTTGTTTACTTTTATTATTTTAAATCTGTTAAAAATCAGCAAATAAGTAGTAATTATGCACTAAAATGTGCAGAAAGACGTGTTTACCTTTGTACAGTATAAAGGTTGCATCAGCTTCTGTTCACTCAGGGATTCACCGAAGCATGCATTAGATGAAGGGTGCATAAACCATTTCTCACAATTATTACTCAGTCCAAATTGATTCTAACTGGTGAGCACAAAAATATGCTACAGGCTTGATGCTGTAATTTTTCAATAAGCACAAGCAAATAATTGATCCTGATAACTCCACAGAGGAGGAATCCGAAAGGAACAAAAACGTCCTTGGAGAGTTGATGTTCAAGATGTAGGCTTTATTAGAAGTTCAACTTAATAATCCACATAAAAATTTAAGAACCAATGTACTGGGAACATGGACCCAAAACGGTCCGTGTTTTGACAATACTCTCTTCTTCAGGGGATCCAACAGGACCTAACGTGAAAACTTGTGGATTAAAAATAAGTTCAGAAAAACTCTGCACTGAAGAGAGGTTCTCAGTATTGGGTCCATATTCTCTCATCTTTCTTCCAAAGTATACAGGTCTATGAGTCTGACTCTATGGCTCGGATTCTATATAGGGTGCCTGGTCTCAGAAGCCGCCTGAGCAGCTTTTGAGAATTTCACAGGGTTGGCCTATACAGAATTGCCCTAAGCCACCTAACCATCATGACTCTCTGATGCCCATGTTACAGGCGCCAGTTAGAGAATAATGTTGCTGCTGAGCTGATAGTGGCAAGGGAATCTCCCTGCCACAATCAGTTTAGCAGCCACGGCAACCTTCCCCCCTCTGCAAAGACTACCGGCAGGAGGGATGTCCAGTTCCTCCTGTCGGGACCCCTCCCTCCTGCTGGGACCACCCCAACACACCTCTCCCCCGCAAAGATCGCTAGCAGGAAGGATGCCCAATCCCTCCTGCTGGAACTACCCATCCCAAAGATTGTCAGCAGGAGGGATGGCCAGTCCCTCCTGCCAGAACTCCCCACCCCAAAAGGTAGCCTACCCCTACCCCCCCCCAAGTCCATCTGGATTCTGCTTGGAAGGACTTTAGTAACCTTCAAAGTATATAGAAACATTAACTTTGAGGTTCGGTCCCCACCCACTTTAAAATTCAGAAGGATGTTTTATCACGTGGTAGGTAATTCTGCAAAAGGTGTCAATTTTTAGGTGTCAAGAAGGTGCCAATTAGAAATCTAAAGAAATATAGGTGCCTATTTTATACTATTTATACTATTTAGGTGCCTATTTATACTATTTTATGTGCCTATTTATACTATTCTAGTGTATCTAGAATAGTATAAATATTTTAGGCATGACCACTTTATAAATACAGTACTTGCTCCTATATTGCTAAAAAAAAAAAAAAAAAAAGCATGCATATAGAATTTTAGAAATTTAGAAATAGAATGGATGACACTAGTTTAGGCTCCTCCCACCGAACTGATGTAATCAGTGAGGTAGTTAATGAGTCACCTGATTTAAATAGAACTAAAAAATGCCGCGGCCATCTTTACATAGAAGAACACACGTCGGGATGCTGTGGAGCAAAACAAAAGGGGTAATTTTATTTCTAAAACTAGAACTGCTAAGATATTGAGGAATTAGTTTAAAGTTTTAGAACAATGAAACTATAGTATTTTAAGTGCATAATTTTGCATTTTGCCCGTTCCCCACCAAAATATATGCCCACCTTCAAACCAGGGCCGCCATCAGAAATTTCTGGGCCCCTTACTGAGCAATCCTATTGGGCCCCCCACGCACCCCTTCTCCCTCCCCCCCCTTCTTCCATGGGCCGAATACACACATACTTTTCTGCTAATGCTCCACCTAAGCCAGTCCCTTAAAATCTTCTCACATCCATTGGGTAATTTGGCATAGAGGAGATATTCATAAAAAGAATGTCCGTCAAGATCTTTACTCATAGACTGTGCCATTTGCTTTAAATCATCTTCCATCATTAATCCAAATTGCACAATTCTTTCTCTGTCTTTGTCCTGAATGGCATCTGGCCACATTGCTGGATCCTTCCAGTCAACAAATTTATGAGCAGGCGCGGAGAACGCATTTTTAAACAAATGTAGTTTATCCTTGTACTCCTTATGTAATTTTAATCATCTATGGATATGTTTTGTATGTTTATTGTTCAAATGGTTTTATTTATTTCCCCAAATTTATTTTTGTTATACGCATTGAAAATATTTGATATTGCGTTTAAATCAAAATCTCAATAAACTTGAAACGAGTGCCCGTGAGATTGTGTGAGGGTTAAATACTCAAAACTTAGAAGAATAACAATTTACTTAAAGTTTTTGCTATGCCAGCTTTCTGGTATCTTTACATACAGTGGCGTACGTGGCATATGTAACACCCGGGGCCCATCATTTTTTGGCACCCCCCCCATCTGTAAGAAAAACATGATTTTTAGTAACAAACCACACGTCACACATGAGTACCTAGGAAAAGGCAGCATCTTACATATTGCAGTGAGCAGTACATCAATACACCCATTGTAAAACTAAACAAGCCAGACCAGCACAGATCAATCCTACACCGTCAATCCTAACAGAAAACCATGTCTTTCGAACACACAGAACACAGAAAACACCTTCGCCTAGTATGGAATATGTCATCACAAACTAACCCCTCACTCTTTTACAAAACTGTAGTGTGGATTTTAGCCACAGTGGTAACAGCCCTGACGCTCATAGAATTCTGAGCATCAGAGCTGCTACCACCACGGCTGGCGCTAAAAAACGCTCCACAGTTTTGTAAAAGGGGGGATAAAATAGAAATACACAGTTTCAACGCTCTAGCTCAGAGGTGCCCAAACATTTTGAGCTTGTGAGCTACTTTAAAATGACCAAGTCAAAATGATCTACCAACAATAAAATTAAAAAACACAAAGCACACTATACGCTGAGAAAATGTTAATTATCATTCCTATTCTGGGTTTTTTTCAAAGAGGTCAAGGCAGATGACTATGCATTGTCACCTCAGTAACAACCATACAAAAATAGACAAATATACCCTCCATCCTTTTTATTAAACCACAATAGCAGTTTTTAGCGCAGGGAGCTGCGCTGAATGCCCAGCGCTGCTCTTAACGCTCATAGGCTCCCTGCGCTAAAAAACACTATTGCGGTTTAGTAAAAGGGGACCATATTGTAAAATATAGACAGCAGATATAAATTCAGAACTGTGCATAGTAAGTGAAGGGAAGTTTTCATCTCTGGGAATTTACCCAGTTAACTATTAAGTTATTTGGGCAAATTCCTTTGAAAACTGTGGTAATACTGCCTCCACTTTGCTAAATTTAAAATAAAATCATTTTTCCTACCTTTGGTGATTTCATGCACTTTCTTCTTCTGACTGTGCATCCAATCTTTCTTCCCTTCTTTCAGCCTGTATGCTTCCTCTCCTGCACACCTCATTCCCTCCCCCAACTTTTTCTTCCTCTCTTCATGCCCCCTTTCTTTTTTTCTGTTTCTCTTCTTTCCTTCTGTCTCCCTGCCTGCCCCCTTTCTTTCTTTCTCCCTGCCGTTCCCCAAGCCACTGCCACTGCCATCGGGGAACAGGACCTACCAATGGATAACAGGCCCCAAAGCCAACGCCGACGCATGCTCTCCCTGCTTCGGGCCGATCAGTCTTCCTCTCCCCGACGTCAATTCTGCCATTGGAGAGGAAGTTCCGCCCAGCCAGGCAGCGATTGGCTGGCCCGAACTTCCTCTCCGACTGCAGAATTGACGTCGGGGAGAGGAAGACTGATCGGCCCGATAGATTAGATCGCCAAGACAAAGTGAGTCCTGGGTGATCAACACTGCCTAGGACCCTGGGGGAGCCCGGGCCCCCTGTCAGCTCTGGGCCCCTGAATGCAGGACTGGTAGTACTGCCCTGAAGGCGGCCCTGCTTCAAACTATGCACTGTCATATGCACTGTCATTTTATAGAACAGCTTATAGATGGAATATGGCTGGTATGTATGCATAAGTACATTAACAATAATTGTTTATGTATACATAAATATGTACCAGCATTCTGGTCATTTACATGCTTCTTGGCACCTTCATTTTGGTTTCTTCCATACAGAATTACCTCCTAGCTGATTAATATGGAAAATAAAGTATACAAAAAGTTCATGTGCTGTGTCAGCCTTTAACATGGGGATGTGCTGTTAGCCTGTGGCAATTATTTAAAAATTTTATTTAAAAATATCTTTAAATAATCTATCATCGGAGATTCCAAAAAGCATGTCAATAAAATATCAATCAAAATAAAATTTGATCTAGCATTTCATTGATTTAGGGCCCCTTTTCCAAAGCCATGGTAGCAATGCTGCTGTGGTAAATGTACCCACCAAAGCCCATTCAATTCCTATTGGCTTTAGTGCATTTACTACAGCAGCACCACTACCACACCTTTGTAAAAGGGGCCCTTAATACTGGGATCACTATGGCCCTCTTTTACAAAGGCGCGCTAAGCTTTTAGCGCGGATTTAGCACGCACTAAATCAATGCGTGAGCTAACCACTAATGCGTCCACAGGATAACATGCACGTGTTAGCGTTTAGCGCGCTAAAAAGCTTAGCGCACCTTAGTAAAAGAGGGGTTTATGTTTATCAAAGCTTCATACCTGAATCCATTTATGAATGCATCTCCACCAGTAACAGAAATGTCTCCTGTCAGCATTTGGAAGGTTGTTGTTTTGCCAGCTCCATTTATTCCCAACAGACCAAAACACTAAGAAAAGAAAGACTTTAAAATTATGTGTGTGTATGAATTTAAAATCCAAATGTGGACATTTTGCAGAAGATGTACAAAAATCCAGTACCAAACATGCCCATTTTCAAAACTATAAAACGTCTTTCTTGTTTTTCTTAAAAAAATGGCCATTTTTTTCAGATGTGCATCTATCTTTTTGAACCATTTTCGGGGGGGGGGGGGGGGAAATATGTCCAAAACAAAAACACACAAAACAAGCCATTTGGGATCTAGGAGTGGTTAGCATTTTTTGTAGACTGGGCACACAGACAACCCAGCAGAGCAGTGGGACACCTTAGGAAGTACTGCAGTGAACTTCACATAAATAGGACCAGGTATACAGTACATCTCACCATAACCCCCTTATACTGTATGGTGATCCCTCCAAAACCCACTTAAAATCTACTAGATCCAAGTGTATGCCATCCCAGTAGTCCTTATGTCTGCAGGTTTCACCTATATGTAGATACATGGGATATGGGTGGATTTTGGAAGGCTCACAGATTCCATCATAAGTGTAGTAGTTAAGAGTGAAATATTGACTACACCACCCACTCGGCTACTCAAGAGACTTGCTTGCTGCTCTACTAGGACTGGTTATAACATCTGGAGCTATCATACAGTTGGATATGCACTGTTTTATTCATATCTTTGGGTTCTGAGATGGGGTCAGCGACCACGGAGGGAGTGTGGTGAGGTCATGTTTATATTCCTCCAGTGATCATCTTATCACTTTGGGCACATATTCATTATTAAATCAGATCTAGCCCCAAAAGTCCAAAATGTGCCCTGGACGTATTCTTAAATGTTCGATTATGGCATAAAAATGACCAAGAACACAAATAAGAAATTGACCCTTGAAGCTCCACAGAAAATGCAAATCCAGCAAAAACAAAAAAACTGTGGAGATGGTGATGTTCAAGATGCAGGCTTTATTAAAAGTGCAAATTAATAATCCACATGAAATTTATACCTAAGACCCAAAGCGTTGGGAACTATGGACTGAGTCATAACTGCGCAGGTGAGGAATTTGCTTTTGAGAATTCCTCACCTGCGCAGAGTTATGACTCAATTTGTTCTTAGTTATTAATCCATGAGCTTTTATATCTGGATCTTTAGGGACCCCTGAGGAAGACAGCATTGTCGAAACACAGACCGTGTTGGATCCGTAGTTCCCAATGCTTTGGGTCCTAGGTATATATTTCATGTGGATTATTAATTTGTACTTTTAATAAAGCCTGCATCTTGAACTTCACCTTCTCCACAGAGTTTTTGATAAAAATATCTAAGTCATAGGTCTGCCCTAGTCCCGCCCATACCACACTTCTAACATGCCCCCTTGAGATTTAAATAAACTATTGAGTAACAGCATTGAAATCTATCTAGAAAATAGGTTTCAAAAAGAGCAAATTGGAAATATTTGGTGAGGAAAACTTCATTTTTGCCTCTTTATGCCACTTTATGGATTTTTTTCTCTTTTGAAAATGTATATGATAGCATATTCATACTTTATCTTGAATTGTCCTTACCATTATCAGGGCACAGGCCATATAAATCTGTGCCAAGATGATAAAGGGAATGGAACACCTCGTATGAGGAAAGACTAAAATGGTTAAGGATCTTCAGCTTGGAAAAGAGATGGCTGAGGGGAGAGGTGATTGAAGTCTACAAAATCCTGAGTGGAGTAGAGCGGGTGCAAGTGGATCAAATTTTCATTCCATCAAAAATTACAAAGATTAGGGGACACTCAATGAAGTTACAGAAAAATACTTTTAAAACCAATAAGAGGAAAGTTTTTCATTCAAAGAATAGTTAAGCTCTGGAAATTATTGCCAGAGAATGTGGTAACAGTAGTTAAAATAGATGAGTTTAAAAAAGGTTTGGACAATTTCCTAGAGGAAAAGTACATAATTTGCTTTTCAGACAAATAATGGGGAAGCCACTGCTTGCCCTGGGATCGGTAGCATGGAATGTTGCGAGGTTGAGACCACTTGAGCTGCAGGCACTTCCCTGGCTACCCTTGCCTGACATCGGAGGGACTTTTCCAGGCACTACATCTGCCGCCTACCCTGTGCGCGCCCCTTAAGAGCAACTTTGGAGCATTGAGCATTGTGCTCTGCTCCATATTTTGTTTTGATGGGGAAAAGAAGAGGAGGTGTAAAAGGAAAAATTGGACCGAATGAGATCAAAGTGCCAATGGACAAACATCTGACTCCAGCTGGTGTATTACTGCCAGTAAGTCCTCCTAACCTCCTAGAAACTTCCCTACCATTAAGGGGCAACCCTTGAATGGAAGAAAATAACTTTCTAATTTAAATCTTAGTGACATTTCTCAAGAATCTCAGAGAGTTCAATTAGTGGGGGGATGTAGTTCAGTCTTCTCAGACCATAGAAGACCACAACCTACTTCACCCCTCATAATCTGGGTTCAGAATCAACCAAAGCACAGAGACACTTGTAGAAAATCTCCTAGACACAGCCCGACAGCACCTAAGCAAAGGCAGAAAGATGTTGATAATTCAACTTGCTCTCTCCGCTGCATTTGACCTGGTAGACCACACCATACTACTACAAATACTAGAAGCCATAGGGATCTCAGACAGGGTATACACCTGGTTCCAAGGATTCTTTAAATCAAGATCATACAGAGTAAAGACAAACGATCTTAAATCAGACTCTTGGTCTAACCCCTCTGACATTCCCCAAGGGTTTCTACTATCTACAACACTCTTCAACCTCTTTATAGCCTTCCTTGGGTCCAGTCTAGATAATGTAGACGTAACATCATTCAGCTACGCAGACAACATCACCATTCTCCTCCCCTTTGACTCACCAGCCCCCACCTCAATAGAAAAACTGAAAAAAACACTAGAAGCAGTGAAAAAATGGATGATAGACCACAAATTAAAGCTGAACTCAGATAAAACAAAATTTCTACTGCTTGAAAAGGACAAACCCCCATTCATAACAGAATTATAAATAAATGCCACCAAATACCCAATACAGTCCGCCCTAAAACTCCTCAGAGTGATGATAGATAGATGCTGCACTATGCAAGTTCAAATCAACAAGACCATCCAGAAAGCCTTTATAGTCATGCGCAACTTGCGAAAAGTAAGAAAATTCTTCAATAAAGAGCAATAGGCCAAACCCTAGTCCTAGGACTTTGGACTACTGCAACATCCTCTATCTGCCCTGCCCCGCAAACATGATAAAACAATTACAGACAGTACAAAACACAGCCCTCAGACTGATCTATTCACTAGGAAAATATGACCACATCACTACTGCATACCTAGACTCACACTGGCTACCTATACAAGCGCGAATACTATTCAAATTCTACTGTCTATTATTCAAAGTAATGAATGGCACTGCCCCCACATATCTAAACAATCGCCTAAACTGGAACAAATCAATCAGACAAAGGAAAACTCAGATCCCATTTACCCACCCCCCAATCAAAGGTACACAGCGCAAGAAGATGTATGACAACCTACTAGCAACGCAAGCAGCAAAACTTGATCACCCCATCTCCAACATGCTGACAACAACGACCGACTTCAAATCATTTCGAAAGGAAATTAAAACCCTTTTATTCAAAAAATTTATCAAGAAATCATAACACATCTCCATGTCTATCCCCACTCTTGTAAATTTCCCATCAAAGTCTCAACCATGTAAACAGCACCCTAATTTGTAATTTTCCTGAAAATGTCCAGTTATCTTCTTTTGTAATCCGCTTAGAACTGCAAGGTACTGATGGAATAGAATTCACTAATGTAATGTAATGTATTCTGATGTGATTATACTTGCAAACCTAAGTCACAATCCTCACATGGAAAACAGACCTTGTGAACACAGTTTTTGATTACAAAAATAGTATTATGAAATGGTGTGATTATGTAATATTTTCTAATTCAATACCCATGAAAAGCCTGAAGGGTTTTACAAAAGGATCCATTCTTACCTCAGCTTGTGGAACACCCACAGAAATTCTGTTAACAGCAGGTTTCTTCTTCTTTTTATAAACCTATTACAATAAAGCACAATGCATAGCTAAAAGGTATGAAATGAATTGTACAGTATAATTGATAGAGCATTCTGTATAATCAAAGATAACAAAATGGCATATGTGAGCTCTAAAATGACTCATCAACCATCAGAAGAAGATTAAGAGGCCCTTCACCTGAATTCCATATATGGAGCTTAGATTTGGGCATCCAAATGTAGGCATGTTGAGATGCATGCACAAATTAATTGGCTAACAAGCCATCAATATTCCATCTGTTACCAAATTTAGATATTTAGGGATCATTAACCCTTAATGATCACATTTTAGAAGTGATTCAAAAAGGCTTTTACATATTGAGACTTCTGTGCTCAGTAAAACATTATTTTGATGATAAAACCTTACACCCATTAATCGAAGTTCTATTCATTTTTAAATCGGACTAGGCACTGATAATTGAAAACACCATTAAAAACAAATTTAACAAAACATTAAAAATTAATTAGCCAGTAGGCGCCTAACTCAGTAGGTGCCTACACCGAAGTACCTAATGGTAAGTAGGTATAGTTAAGGTCAGATTTGGGGTGGATTTTGAGCATGGTTTGACTTAGGTGTCCTTATTTAGGTCAAGAAAACCCTGGCATAAATGGCAAGGAGTCTAAGGTTTTAATGCCTACTGGCACTTAAGACCACTTAGGTGCCACTAGATACAATTCTATAAACAGTGTCTAGCAGATGATTGACAACCACGCTCAGTGGTACTTAAGAGCTAGGTGCTATTTTTAGAATCAAAATATCATATATTAATTTATATTAATATACCATATATTAATCATTCAAGGAGCTCAGGACCCAAGCTGGAGAGTATGGCATAGTCAATGTCAAGTGTGGAGTGCCTTCATGAAAGCCCAAAATGCAAGCAAAAGGATCTTCAATGGAATATGAAATTAAATTAGTAACCAATGATAATTATTTTCTGCGGGCATGACATGATCTGTTTTATGTAAGTGAAAAAATAGCCAAAAACACATCCAGATAAATAATATTGCAATAGTCCAGTCTTGTCATAAGTGGTGCTATAATTAATGAATGAAAGGCATCAGTGCTTAAAAAAGACCATACTGTGTACAGTTGACATAAGAAATAACAACCAGTTTTACATATTAAAGGCACTTGTGAGGGAAAAACATGGACATCCAAATCTCAATTTTATAAAGCCAGATTATGGATGTTTAAAAACTGCAATGGCAAGGGCATATGATTTGGGTGGGAATAGGGAAGTAACACTTATGGATATCAAATTCTTAATTTCAATAGGAGAAAACAAGTCTATGTCCAAAAAGATGAGTGTTAGTTAAACCCAATACTAGCCACATCAGGATCACAAAAAGATGCTTTGAGTAAACACTTCTCCATTGAAGGTATTAAGGCATGTCACATCCATATGGTTGCTCTTCCCCACCCTCCCTCCAAATGTAAAACTAGCAATGAATACAAGGCTTTATGCCAGTTTCAGGAATTATAGATTTCATGGTACTAATTTTTTTTAAATTCACTTCTTAATATACTTCAATGCAGATTCAGTGCAATGGGCTGAGAACCAAGGGACCCAGATTTAAATTCTACTTCAGCTCTTGACTTCTGTTTACTTAGGGGAAGAGAAAAAATAACTACTGTACCTGAACATGTAAGAAACTTATAGATCTGAAGACCATGAAGTGGTATACATTCAGGTACAGCAGGGTGTCCCTGGAGAGCTCTCAATTTAAAAAAAGTTTACAAACAGCAGAAGTAGGACTTAAGGGTGAATCCCCTTCTCACTGCTCTAACCATTAGGTTATCCATTTGCTCCTCATGGATATCTAGGTGGCACAAAGACATTCATGCCCCTTGTTTTCCCCTGGTTTGTAAAATGGATATTCATGCTGGCCTTTACCAGCAACTGGGCATTCATTTCTTTTTTTAAAATTAATCATTATTTAATTACATATTTCAAATGAAATAATGTAAATGAAATACATAGCCCACACCAATGAGAAGAGGCAACAAGAAATTATTTAACAATTAATAGCTTAGAAATATGGACCCTATCTCCTTTTCACACCGGAACCTCCTTTTATATTTAACATGTCCCCTAAATCCCCTAACCTACTACAGAAACTTTTTTTCAATCAACAATCTCTCAAGCTGAGAAGGGTCAAAGTAAATATATCTATTAGACTGTAAAGTTATTACACATTTGCAAGGAAATTGAAGAAAAAAATATTGCCTCCAAAGGACATAACTCTATCCTTCAATTTCAAAAATTCTTTGTGACGTAGTTGTGTGGACCTAGCCAAATCTGGAAAAATCCAGATGGGTTGACCACAAAACGGAGAATTTTTAATCCAGGAATATTTTTACAAAACATGTATTTTCTCCTGTTATGTTGATAAGGTTGCAAAGAGGGTTTCTCTAGTAATTTCCTCCTGAGAGGATTTAAGGAAATCTGTTAAATTAATTGATTTGTTCACACCTTCCTTTGCATTGCCTTCAACAGTCTCGGCTTTTATCACAGAAATATACCTACAATCAGAAATACTTACCCCCTCTTCTACGAAACTGTGCTAGCAGTTTCTAGCATGGGGAGCCGCGCTGAATGGCCTGCGCTGCTCCCGACGTTCACAGAGCGAGCCATTCAGCGTGGCTCTCTGCGCTAGAAACTGCTAGCGCAGTTTCATAGCAGAGAGGGTTAATTCTTCAACTTTATTCAAAAGCAATACCTCCTTCAAATATTTGCATAACAAAATCTCAGGTGGCAGTCGATAAATACGAAAATTCAATGTTTTAGCTCTCATTCGATTTTCAAGACATTCTAATTGCCTATGTTTAATCAGACTGTCTTTAACAAAAGCTGAGGAAACCGATTGATAGGCAAATTTGAATTGGGCATCCATTTCTCATGTACAGTATTTTAGAATAGGCTGTTCTAACAAGCATGAGAAATGGACATCCACTCGTAACATCCAGAGATGGGCATCCATATTATGAGTTGGATATCCTTTGTAAAATGCTGCTCCACATTTCTTTTCATAACAAAAATGTTGCACATACTGTACAAAATGATACTATAGATTGCATCCAAGTGTGCTACGAGTCCTCCATGCCGAGGCCTGAGATGAGTTATATTTACTTTTTTCCATTTTCCCAAAGCTAGGAATTGTTGCATTCTTATTGCAAAACAGTTTATCATTTCTTTGAATTTGTTCAATTGACATGTAACTGTGATGTCATTAGAAGTCATTTCTAGTAAGAGAAATGAACATGTTCTTGAATGTTCATGAATTGAATTAAAATTCCTTCATCAATCTGTTTTGAAGACCAAAGTCTCAGCAGGCGACTGTCATTTCTCAAATCTAAAACAGTCCATTCTGTTCCATATGAGTTATTATGAATGTGCCCACTGGATTAGATGTGTGCAATGGTTTTGTTTCATTCTGTTTATTTGTGTGTTTTTTTATATATACTCTGTTTTGATTTCTATCAGTACATGTACTGGTAGTATATGAAAGCAAAATCTGTGCTTTAAATTTTTTTTACCCCATTTTTACCTTCCACCCTATTCCCAAGATCCTTTCTCTGGGTATCTAACCCCATCAAAGATTTAAAAGAGGGCAAAAATGATTTCTATTTGCTTAGGCTTCACTGTTGCCATAATCCAAAATGCTGTGAGCTCACCCACAGCAAATTCAATTGTGGAGTAAAGGAATTTTTGTCAAATTTTTACTTTTAAGATATATAATAACTGAACAAAAAAGTCACTACTCTGAACTGTCACTGTACACAAAAACTTAATCAAAACGAAACGCAGACATCGGCTCCTCTTACATGTAAGGTCATGCACCTTGGCAGCAGAAATCCGTGCAGAACTTACACACTAAATGGCGAGGCTTTAGCCAAGACTGTAGCGGAACAGGATTTAGGAGTGATAATCAGTGAAGACATGAAAATTGCCAATCAGGTAGAGAAGGCTTCATCCAAGGCTAGACAAATGATGGGTTGCATCCGCAGAAGCTTTGTTAGCCGGAAGCCCGAATTCATCATGCCGTTGTACAGATCCATGGTGAGACCTCACCTGGAATATTGTGTTCAATTCTGGAGGCCACATTACCAAAAAGATGTGCTGAGAGTTGAGTCCGTTCAAAGAATGGCCACCAGGATGGTCTCGGGGCTTAGGGATCTCCCGTATGAGGAAAGGCTGAATAAATTGCAGCTGTACTCGCTTGAGGAACGTAGAGAGAGAGGAGACATGATTGAGACATTTAAATATATCACAGGCCGTATCGAGGTGGAAGATGATATCTTCTTTCTTAAAGGACCATCGGCCACAAGAGGGCATCTGCTGAAAATCAGAGGAGGTAAATTTCATGGCGACACCAGGAAGTATTTCTTCACCGAAAGGGTGGTTGATCATTGGAACGAACTGCAGGTGATTCAAGCAACCAGCGTGCCAGATTTTAAAAGTAAATGGGATACACATGTGGGATCTCTAGAAGGGTAAAGTCGAGGGGGTGGGTGATTAGAGTGGGCAAACTTGATGGGCTATGGCCCTTTTCTGCCATCATTTTTCTATGTTTCTATGTTTCTATGTTTCTATGTCAGGTGGGAAATTCAGTAAAAAACTCAGACATTTAGTCTGAGAAAAACCTGAACACTACCTGACTGTAGAGTAGGGTATAATCACCAGTGTACAGCCACCTGGGGGCGGGGCCTGAGGCACATGGGCCCAACCCGACCATGTGCCCAAGGCCAAGCCCCCAGGAGGGACCTAAGGCTCCCGGGCCTATTCTGATTGGCCCAGGCGCCTTAGGCCCCACCAGTAGGCGGAGCTTTGGGATGGATGGGCCAATCCGGCCTCATTCCGTGTTGGCTGCCTGCCGGACAGGCGGGTTTGGCTCCCGTCTGTCCGGCCAACTGCAGAAAGGTACGGGGAAGGGGTGTGGGAGTGTCGTGGGGTTCGGCCAGGGGGGTCACGGGTCGGCTGGGGGGGGCGGTCGGAGGTTCTTGGGGGGGGCGGTCGTTGGGGGGAGGGGGGTTTGTGTCGAGGGCAGGAGGGCCTGGGATCCCTCCTGCCCGTAATGTAGTGCGGGGTGGGGGTAGGGGGTCGCAGTGGCCCGGAGGGTTTGGGCTCCCTCTTGGCCCGAACAACTAGCGGGGGGGGGGGGGGGGGTCGCCAGGGCCAGAAGGACTTGGGCTCCCTCCTGGCCCGATATTGTCGGGGAGTCGGCAGGGCAAGAGGGCTTGGGCTCCCTTTTGCCCCGATCGTGTTGGGGAGTCGGGGGGGCAAGAGGGCTTGAGCTCCCTCTTGCCCCGATCGTGTCGGGGGTGCTGCGGTTGGCTGGGGCAAGAGGGCTTGAGCTCCCTCTTGCCCCGATCGTGTCTCGTGTCGGGGAGTCGGGACCGCCAAGAGGAAGCAGCAGGAAACCGGTAGGAGCTTGTACATGATGGGGGGGTTGGGAGGCTGTGGGGGTGCGAGCGGTCCTTCAGGGTGGGGGTGCGGGTGCGAGTGCGTGCGAGTGGTCCTTCGGGGTGGGGGTGCGAGCGGTCCTGCGGGGTGGTGTATCGGAGGTCGGGGGGGGGGCATCAGGCTTTCAGGGTGGGGACAGGACTTCAAGGGGGAGAGGAGAGTCGGGGTGGCCAGAGGAGAGTCGGGGCGGGCGAAAGGAGAGTCGGGCAGCATGCGCGGTATACGGGTGTGCGCGGTATATAAAAATTTCTGTACATAAATTTGTGTTTTTCGCGTGCTATACCCATGTGCGCGTTATACACGGGTGCACGTTATCTACGTGAAAATACGGTACTTAGCTGGGAGAAAAAATAGTAGTGGGTACTCCTATTCAGTTCAGGAACTGTCTCAACTCCAGTTGCACACACTCTGGTCTCTCAACGGCTGGCAGCACACAGCAGGTCCAAAAACAGAAAAAGAAAACTAGCCGTGCTTCTACACAGTCTTACAAAGAGTTCTCCCAGGAGCCAACTTCAGTTGTAACACACACTTGATCCCAAAGGCACACAGTTCTTCAGCAACATCCAAAGGCAGCCCAGCACAATATTCACAAACTTCCCAGAGAGTACTCACAGCCAATGGAAAATAAAGAAACCAAAACAAAACAAACCCCTCTTCAACAAGAGTCTTGTTTCACATTCAAATTGTTTCCTCAGGAAAAAGGGCTTCAAAAGCACATAGCACATTCTTTTCCTTAACCACGGCATCAACTCAGAGACAGCAGACAGATTTAAACTCCTTCCTGGCCCTGCCCTTGATGTCAAAGGGTTCACGCACACTCCCTTTGCTGGCTAATAGCAGGCATCCAAAGCAGCCAGTAATCAGAAAAAGACTTGCCATTCAATAGCTGCATTTAGTTCTTCCGGTTCCATGGACTGCAGTTTAAAAATCCAAAACTGCTCACATTGCCTCAATTTTCTTTTCAGATCCCCTCCTCACTTACCCAAGTGTACTTCTTCCAAAATTAAACATTTTAAAATCTCAAAACAATGTCCAACTGATAGACAATGTTGCACCATAGGTGCCTCAATCTTTTTAGTATTAATGCAGGACCGATGTTCAATAAGGCGGGTTTTAAATGCTCTTGAAGTTTGCCCCACATATAATCTGTTACAAGGGCATTTTATCACATAAACTACCCCTGTAGATTCACATAAGGTTTTATGTCTCAGCTGTAACTCCACTCCGGCTTTTTCCCACTGGAAAATCTCACATTCTTCATTCTCCTCATACAGTGATTACATTTTTTATGACCCATCTACTCATTTAATCTGGCTGACCAAACATCAGATTTACTTACAATGTCCGCTAGATTAGAATTACAAGCAAAAGATATTTGACATTGAATTTGAGATAGCACAGGATGAACTTCAAACAAAGCCAGATGTTTTTTCACAGCTAAAGCTAACAGATTGGATGAGCTGTTGAACTTCAGAGTGCATTGGACCTTATTGTCCATCACAGGCTTAGATCTTTCTTGCAACAAAAGTTCATGGTTATTGCATAAAGCCCGTTTAAACGCATTATGGACTGTCACTGTAGGATAACCTCTGTCTTCCAATTTTTGTTTCAAATTCCCTGCAGCCTGTTTGAATCACATATCAGCCGATAGTGGATAAATTGTGAAAAAGGATTACTAGTCTTGACTTGTTTAGGGTGTATTCTGTCAAATGCCAGTAAAGTATTCTGATCTGTAGGTTTAACAAACTCAGAAGTAGAGAAACCACCATCCACAAGTTATACTTTGATATCCAAAAAAGTAATACTGTGTTTATCAGAGGTACAGTCAAATTGGATAGTCGGATGAAAAGCATTTCATTCTCTTACAAACTTGTAGAAGGTTTGCTTGTCACTTGTCCAAATGACAAATATATTGTCAATATATCTCACCTAGCAGTGCACATGTTGAAAACTGCTGCTGGTATACACGTATTTAGCTTCAAATGCAACCATAAAAATATTAGCTAAAGACGGGGCAAACGAGGCCCCCATAGCCACCCCTCTTAGTTGAAGAAACAGCTTATCATCAAACACAAAGTACCGTATTTTCGCGGATATAACGCGCGCGTTATACGCGTTATTACGTACCGCGCATACCCTTCGCGCGTTATATGCCTGAGCGCGGTATACAATTTTTTTTTTACATATTTCACACCCCGCCCGACGCCCGATTCATCATCCGGAAGGACGCTCGCACCCCCACCGCTCGCACCCCCACCCCGAAGGACCGCTGACTCCCCGACAATATCGGGCCAGGAGGGAGCCCAAACCCTCCTGGCCACGGCGACCCTCTACCCCCACCTCGCACTACATTACGGGTAGGAGGGATCCTAGGCCCTCCTGCCCTCGACGCAAACCCCCCTCCCCCCAACGACCGCCCCCCCCAAGAACCTCCGACCACCCCCCCAGCCGACCCGCGATCCCCCTAGCGACCCCCACGACCCCCCCACCCCCCTTCCCCGTACCTTTGGTAGTTGGCCGGACAGACGGGAGCCAAACCCGCCTGTCCGGCAGGCAGCCATCGAAGGAATGAGGCCGGATTGGCCCATCCATCCTAAAGCTCCGCCTACTGGTAGGGCCTAAGGCGCATGGGCCAATCAGAATAGGCCCTGGAGCCTTAGGTCCCACCTGGGGGCGCGGCCTGAGGCACATGGGCCCAACCCGACCATGTGCCTCAGGCCACGCCCCCAGGTGGGACCTAAGGCTCCAGGGCCTATTCTGATTGACCCACGCGCCTTAGGCCCCACCAGTAGGCGGAGCTTTAGGATGGATGGGCCAATCCGGCCTCATTCCTTCGTTGGCTGCCTGCCGGACAGGTGGGTTTGGCTCCCGTCTGTCCGGCCAACTACCAAAGGTACGGGGAAGGGGGGTGGGGGGGTCGTGGGGGTCGCCAGGGGGATCGCGGGTCGGCTGGGGGGGCGGTCGGAGGTTAAGAACATAAGAACATAAGCAGTGCCTCTGCTGGGTCAGACCAGAGGTCCATCGTGCCCAGCAGTCCGCTCTCGCGGCGGCCCAACAGGTCCAGTACCTGTGCAGTAATCCTCTATCTATACCCCTCTATCCCCTTTTCCAGTAGGTAATTGTCTAATCCTTTCTTAAACCCCATTACTGTACTCTGCCCTATCACGTCCTTGGTTCTTGGGGGGGGGGCGGTCGTTGGGGGGGGAGGGGGGTTTGCGTCGAGGGCAGGAGGGCCTGGGATCCCTCCTGCCCGTAATGTAGTGTCGGGACAGCGCACGGAGAGGCGGGGCAGTGCACGGAAAGTCAGGGCAGGTGAACGGAGAGTCGGGACAGCGCACGGAGAGGCGGGGCAGTGCACCGAAAGTCAGGGCGGGTGAACGGTGAGTCGGGGCAACCAGAGGAGAGTCGGGGAGGGCGAAAGGAGAGTCGGGGTGGCCAGAGGAGAGTCGGGCAGCATGCGCGGTATACCCATGAGCGCTGTATACAAAAGTTTCCGTACATACAAGTGTGGTTTCTGCGCGCTATACCCGTGTGCGCGTTTTACACGGGTGCGCGTTATATCCGCAAAAATACGGTAGTTGTTATATAAAGCCAGAGCAGTAAGCTGCATTAAAAATTCAGTGGGTACTGTCATAGGACGGGGACGAGAATCCAAAGCAGCCTCCATAGTGTTTTGAGCTTCATCTAAGGGAATAGCAGTGTACAGAGATTGCACATTAAAAGTTACCAAAGTACATTCTCCAAATTGTCCTCAAGCTGATTAAGTATCCCTAAAAAAATGGGTAGTATCTTTGATGTAAGATTTGGGATAATCCCTATTGTTGCCATGCATTGAGAGAAGAGAGACAGTTGGAGATTTCTACTATCCCCTTTTTTCAAACAGGATAAGACTGGGGTATAATATGAGATAGTAGATGAGGAAAGGGCTATGGGAGCTTTTGTTCATTTTTGTTTTGGAGTTTCCTTTTGCAGTCAGTGTGGGTTCTGATTTCTTTAAAATCAATTTAAACCATTCTCTTTTTTCATTTTGTTCTACAAATGAACGGAACCAAGATAGAAAAAAATAGCAACATTTAATGAAAGCGTATCTTTACAATCTCTGAGTTTGCTTTTGCTCCTGCTGACTAATGATAGCAATATATATTTGCACCTGTTATCGATCGTTTCAGGATAGGCACGTAAGAGATGGGTGATGTAGGTTTTGTGCTGCTGCCAGCTGAGCTCTGATAGACATACACAGCTCATCTTGCTTACCAATCATGAAGGCACCATTGTTGTAGTCTTACTTGTGCATTTTCCCCCTAATTCTATAAACATGTGTGCACAATTTTATACTTTATTTCTATTTTATATCCCGTCCTACCCAGGAGCTCAGAACGGGTCACAGTAGTACATTCACAGTCACAAAGTTACATGCACAAGTAATAGAATACTGTCAATTATACACAATTCAATAATTACTATAGCTGCTAGTTGGCATTAACCAATTATTGACTATAATCGGTATTAATTGGGCTAATTGGCACCACTAATTAGCATTCCTAATTTTATAACCATCATACAAAATTCAAAGCAGTTCTCGGGACACACCTAAGCAGTCACATTTTCAGGATGTCCACATTGAATATGCATGAATTAAATGTGCCCTACCACTAATATATGCAAATATTTTTCATCTGTAACACTATGGGCGCCTTTTACTAAGCTGCGCTAGACGCTAACGCCAGCATTGAGCTGGTGTTAGTTCTTGGCACGTAGCACAGGGTTAGCGCACATGGCAATGCAGCGTGTGGTAAAAATGCTAGTGCACCTTAGTAAAAGAAGCCCGATGTAACAAACTTTTATTTTATTTTTTGTTCCTGGGTAATGTTGTTTCTTAATTGCCTATGCCACAAAAGTATATAAAATGGCTATCATCTCCCTCAAACTTTGCTTCTGTGACCATGACATTAATATTTTGAAATTTACCTTTTATGCAGAACATTCCAAAAAGGAAAAAACACCAAAAAAAAAAAAACCCACTGCCAAAAAACTCTGGAAGGTAAGACAATTTTGAGTCTCACTAGGATGGTGGAATTTTCTGCAATAACATTTCTTAGAATGTTTAATTTAAAAAAATATTAAAATTTTCAATGTTATTTGAAAATATATCATATAAAAATATGTTGCGAAAATCTCTTACACATTAGCCATAGGTAAAATAAATATATTGTTTTAATTACCACAATTTCATTTTGTTCTTCTACACCATGGTACAGTGGGGAGAAGAGAGCCATGAAGCTTGCTATTCCAAGAATTTGGCAGGATCCCACTGACCACTCAAGCAACTACCGTATTTTCACGCATATAATGCGCATACGTGTATAAAACGCATACGCGGATAGCGCGCGGGAACAAAGCATTGCTGTAAAAAAAAAATCTATATAGCACGCACATGCGTATACCGTGCATGCTGCTATAACCTCCTCCCGCCACCCCCGCTTACTCCCTCTTCTGGCCTGCGAACCGGCATCCTCCCCCCCCCCCCGCTCGCATCACCCCCCCTCTCCCGCGATCCTACATCCCCCCCAGCACTGCAAAGACATCGCTTACCCGATTGGGCACCGGCACCAGCACCAATGCACAGGACGTGCCAGTGCCAGTGCCCGAAGATCCTCCCTCGCCTGGGCTGGGCGGTGCGAGGGAGATCCTCCCTCTTCCCTGTTATGTGCTGGTCTGGGCTTTAAGCATTTGTGCATGCTCAAAGCCTTCTGGTCTCGCTCTCTCCGAGATTCTGAATCTGAGAATCTCGGAGAGAGCGAGACCAGAAGGCTTTGAGCACGCATGCTCAATATTAGATTATTGTAACCTGGGTTGTTTGGGTTGTACTAAGTGTCAGTTGAAAAGGCAACAGACTGTATAAAATATGGCAAACCACTTGATTTTTAGCTTGACTAAATCTGATAGATATAGGTAGATTTCCTATGAAGAAGCTAGATATTTTTTGTGAACATTTTTGATGGAAAAACACCATTCAGATCAATTGCATGAAGATTAATATGAGTTGGTACCATAATAAAAATTTCCTGCATAGCTGGTTCTCTGCTGCATGGTAATGCATAGCTCAGTACATCAGTCAATTCATCTAAAGAACAGGGAATAAAAATGACTTAATTCAATCATTCTGAACTGCATATTAATAATAATACTACCTTGGTCAGTTCACATATTCTCAGAAGATCAGATTGTCCACCTCCATTCAAGATTCGGGCACGCTCTAGAGACACGTCCTTGTCCTCTTTCATTATAGGCAGCACATTGAGTTTGATGGTCCTGCAAAAATGTACAACTAAAAATGTCTTCTATAAAGCTAATATTTAGATGGTATGAATAAATGAGTCGCTAATCCAAAGCATTTATATGGCCAGCATAAGGTGTAATGGTATTAGGCATATTGTTTTTATTGTATTTTGTTTTGTTTTGATTTTTAATTTCAGGCCACCATACTACTACTACCACTATTACTTATCTCTATAGCGCTTCTAGACGTACACAGCACTGTACATTAATATATAAAAGATAGTACATGCCCAATAGAGCTTAAAATCTAATTAAAACAGACATACAGGACAAATAGGAGTTAGAAAATTTCTCACAGCGGGAATGATAAAACAGACATAGGTACTTTAGTAGTTGTTGTTAGGAGTAGTTGTTAGGAGTTAAAAGTAGCCTGCCTCGAAAAAATGGTCTTTTAGCCAAGATTTGAATACTGCCAGAGATGGAGTTTGACATACTGATTTAGGCAGTCTGTTCCAGGCATATGGTACAGCAAGATAAAAGCAACAGAGTCTGGAGTTGGCAGTAGAGGAAAAGGGTACAGATAAGAGAAACTTACCCCATGAATGGAGTTCCAGGGGAAGAGTATAAAGAGAGATAAGAGAAAAGATATACCAAGGAACTGCAGAATGAATGCACTTGTCAGTTAATAAGAGGAGTTTGAACTGACTTGAGGAGAGAGGTAATGTGAGCATAGCTACACTGGCAAAATATAAGTCATGCAGCAGAAGTTTGAACAGATTGAAGGGGAGAGAGATGGTTTAGTGGAAGACCTATGAGACGCAAGTTGCAGTAATCTAGACGAGAGGTGATAAGAATGTGGATAAGTGTTTTGGTATTGTGCTCAGAAAGGAAAGGTCAGATTTTGGCAATATTACAGAGAAAGCTGTCTGTTGAATTTGTACAGAAAAAGAAAGAGAAGAGTCAAATATGACTCAGATGTTGCAAGGATGAGAGTGTTATCCATAGAAAGAGAATGGAGAAAGAGGAGAGGAGGATTTAGGTGGAAAGATAAAAAGCTCAATCTTGGCCACGTTCAGTTGTAAATGATGGTGAGACATCCAGGCAGCAATGTTGGACAGGCAGGCTGAGACTTGGGCCTGGATTCCTGTAGAAATTTCTGGCATAGATAAGTAGATCTGCAAGTCGTTAGCACAGAGGTAATACTGAAAACCATGGGAAGAGAACAAACACTAAGGGAATGAGTACAGATGAGAAAAAAGAAGAATTCCCAAGACAGAACTTTGAGATACACCAACTGGTAGTGAGATAGCACTGGAGGAGGATCCACAACTGTAAAGTGTGATGGTAGAGCTAAGAAGAAAATCAAGAAAGAACAGAGCCCTGAAATCCAAGTGACAGCGTGTCAAGGTCAACAATGTCAAAAGCAGCAGATCGATCGAGAAGGATGAGGATAGAATAGAGGCCTTTGGATCTGGCCAGGAACAGGTCAGTAGAGACTTTAGCAAGGGCAGTTTCTGTAGAATTCAGAGGGTAAAAGCCTGATTGGAAGTGAATCAAGAATAGCTTTGAGAGTGCTTTTGACTCCTAACTCTTCTCACCTTGGGTTCTGCATCCCCCTACCCTCTATGTCATGTCTGCCTGTCCAAGTTAGATTGTAAGCGCTTCTGAGAAGGGACCATCTATAAATGTGAAAATGTACAGTGCTGTGTATACCTTTCAGCGCTATATACGTGATAAGTAGTAGTAGTAACAGCTTGAGATGAAAGAAAGTCAAGACAATGGCAGTGAGCAGCACGTTCAAGTAGCTTGGATAAAAAAAAGGAGGAGGGAGATAAGATAACTGGAAGGGCAGGTAGGGTCCTGTGAGGATATTTTTTGAGGAGTGGTGTAACTATGGCATATTTGAAGATATCAGGAACAGTTTCATTGGAAAGGGAAAGAATGAAGATATGACAGATAGAAGGGATGACAGTAGAAGAGATAATGCTGAGTGGTTGGGTGGGAATCAGATCAGAGGAACAAGTAGTAATTTTAGAGGAGGAAAGAAAATGTGCAGTTTTCTCTTTGATTATAACCATTTCTTCCACATGCTCACTCAGTGCACCTCAAAGAGGCTACAACAGCATCAAGCCTTTACTAGGTGCCTTAAAGCAAAATAATTATGACTGAAAGATCAGAGTCATCAAAATGATGGCATTCTTAATGGGTCTCCAAGGTGGTTTTACCAAGTTTCCTGCTATCTCTGGATGTTGAACACTTTGGAGCGTGTGTTTTTTTGGAGGGGCATTTTCAATATGATGTCTATATCCAGTCCACCATATGCATAAACTTTGGTTAGGCAGGTCAAGGAGTGGCCTAGTGGTTGGAGCTACCGTCTCAGCACCCTGAGGTTGCAGGTTCAATCCCACCACCACTCCTTGTGACCCAGCAAAAGTCACCTAACTCTCCATTGCCATAGTTAGATTGTGAGCCCATTGGGGCAAATAGGGAAAATACTTAGAGTACCTAGTTACTATCCAATGTAAACTGCTTTGTAACCCTTAGGATATATAAGCAGTGTATAAATAAAAATAAAATATATCTGTTTAGTAAAATGAGAGGCTGGGGACATTCTAGGGTAAGACATAAATGTATCCATTGTACAGAGACATTCATCCTTTGTCTACATAAATACATTCATTTAAGTAAACTGTATAAATATCAGACCTGATTTTAAATCAGGGGTTTCCAAACTTTTCCTGGGGGAACCCCAGACAATCAAGTTGTCAGGATATCCACAGTGAATATGCATTTGCACAACAAGGAGGAAATTTATGCAAATAGATCTCAGGGAAACGATGATGGATTTCAAAAAAGCATGGGATAAAAATAGAGGATCTCTAATTAGAAAACAAAGGATGTAAATTAAAGAACTAAGGGCTAGATTCACTAATCTGCTCGATCGTACCTGATCCGTGGCCGATCTGTGGCAGGCCGACAAATTCACTAGAGGCCAGCATGCAAATGGGGGCGATCGGAGGAACGCACCCCCCACCGACTACAAGAATCGCTAGTGAGCGATCCTGAACTATGCGCAGACCATCTTTGTCTGTAGATGGTCTGTGAGCTGCTTTTTTTCTGTTTTTTCACTTTTCTATATACTTCGCAAGACTGTGGTTTTAACCCACTTTAAACCCACAGATTAAAACCACGGGTTCACACTGCGGGGAAGGGCAGGCGAGTCGGGGCTGAGCAGGGCAGGAGAGTTGGGGCTGAGCAGAGCTGGAGAGTCAGGGCAGAAAGCATAGCAGCAGAGAGCAGGGCAGTTGGAAAGGACATGAACAATTGGTCCCCACCAGTCACTTCTTTTTGGATCGGCCAGCCCAATCGGTATTTCTGGAAAAGTTTTGTGAATCGCGTCCTTCCTACTTTGCATGCTGTTTACCTTCATTTGCATGCGCGGATCGGAATCGGGTCGGGGTGACAAAGGGGTTGCAAACTGATTGGTACACGATCGGTTTGCTTAGTGAATCTAGCCCCAAGGCTGGGATTGAACAGACTTTCATGGTCTGTGTCCCATATATGGTGATTTGGTGTAGGATGGGCTGGGGTGGGCATCAATGTGAATTCCACTAATTTGAAACATGAGGATGTTACTGGCTTGACTTTACGATAGATATTCTACAAACAATGGGATGGTTGGATAGGCTGGAGTGAGCTTGGACGGCAAATTCAGCATTTGGAATCTAGGACAATACCAGACTGTACAGTCTATGGCCCAGAAATATCAAAGAAGAGACAAGTTAATTTAATCATGTATTTTTTAAGGGTATAACTTATGGGCAGACTGGATTCCAGTCTTTATCTGCCGCCATTTACTATGTTACCTGGATGACTGAGTTTACCCCAAGATAGGTTTAGGAATCACTGCTTTAAATGGATAATCAGCTTAAATATCCAGTAAATATCAGATATAAAATAAGTAGATAAATTGTCTGTTTAACTTTATGTCTAATCTAATCTAAACCTTAAGTTTATATACCGCATCATCTCCATGAGTATGGAGCTCGACACGGTTTACAAGAACTTAAAATAGTGAGTAGAGAAGAAGAAAAAGGATTACATGAACTTATGTGTAGAAGGGGGGAGAGAAAGGGGGGAAGGATAGAGTTACAATTTGCTGAACAGCCAGGTTTGCAGAATAACTGAAGGGAGCTCAGGTTCCGCAACGGGGTGGTGAGGTCGTTCCAAAGACCTGTGATTTTGAAGAGAAGGGATTTTCCCAGTTTGCCTGCATAGTGGATGCCGCGTGGAGAGGGGAAGGCTAGTTTATGCCTTTGGGCAGTTCTGGAGGAGTCGGGACTGGAGGAGTTGAAAGACAGTGGGATAAGAGGAGGGAGGATTCCGTGAATGATCTTGAAATCCAGGCAGGAACATTTGAAATGGATTCTGGAGATTATTGGGAGCCAGTGAAGTTTGGCTAGGAGTGGGGAGGCATGGTCAGATTTGCGTTTAGAGAAGATCAGTTTGGCTGCAGTATTCTGGATTAGCTGGTGTCTTAGAATACTTTTTTTTTATAGATTTAAGTAGATGGTGTTGCAGTAATCTAGTTTGGAGAGGATGATGGATTGGACAAGGATGGCAAAGTGTTGTTGGCTGAAGTAGGATCTAGCTTTCCTCAGCATGTGAAGGCTGAAAAAGCATGATTTTGCCAAGGAGTTGAGGTGGTCATTGAGGGAGATAGAGGAATCGATAGTGATACCAAGGACCTTGCATGAGAATTTGAGCTGTAGTGTATCGCCTGTGGGTAGTGCGAAAAGTGTGTTCGAATTTTGGGCCGAGCCAGAGTAGTTTTGTTTTTGATTCGTTTAGTTTCATCTGTACCGAGAGGGACCAGGCACGGAGTCTCATTATGCAAGCTATAATGTTTTCGTGGAGGTTGGTGAGGTTCTGGTCAGTCTCAAGGAGGACAAGGATGTCATCTACATAAGTGTAGATTGTTTCCAGGGGGGATAGTTGAAAGAGTTTCAGGGAGGACATGTAGATGTTAAAGAGAATAGGGGAAAGGAGTGATCCTTGAGGGACACCGCAAGATGGAATCCAATGAGTGGTCATGGTGCCATTTGTGTTGACGGTGTAGGAACGGGAGCGTAAGAAGTTTGAGAACCACATTAGGACGGTGGAGTCGATTCCAATCTCGTAAAGTTGGTAAAGTAGTATGTCGTGGTGGACGACATCAAAAGCAGCAGAAAGATCGAATTGTAATAGGACAGCAAATTTGTTACATGAGTGTAGTTGTTGTACCTTTGAAATTAGGGAAACTAGGAGGGATTCAGTGCTAAAGCAAGGTCTGAAGCCATGTTGGTAGGGGTGAAGAATGGAGAATCTCTCGAGATAGGAGGAGAGCTGGGTAGCAACTATGGTTTCTAGAAGTTTGGTAAGTAGAGGGATATTTGCTATGGGACGGTAGTTTGATGGTAGGGAGGGGTCGAGATCGGCTTTTTTCAGAATAGGTGACAAGGCAATGTGGCCCATTTTTGTGGAGAACAAACCTGATAGTAGAGCAGAGTTAATGAGTCTCGTAAGGGAGGAGATGGCCTGTGCAGGAATGTTTTCATAAAGGTGGGATGGGAAAGGATCTAAGATGCATTTGCAGGATTTCAGTCTGAGACAGAGTTTAGAGATCTGGGGTTCAGATATGGGTTCAAATGTCGTCCAGGATCTATCCGCTGGGATAGGGTTTGAGTCATTGGGAGGAAGAGAACTGTAAGAGACTGCTGAGGGGAAAGAGCTCCTTATGGTGGAAATCTTTTCATTGAAAAATTTGGCTAAGTCGTTTGCAGAAGGAGGGGAGAGGGGGAGGTGGAGTCGGTTTTTGAGGTAAAGTTTCGCCAGATGTAGAACAGAGTACTATTTTGATTTTTTGATCTGGTGATTTTATCTCCATAGAAATTCTTTCTTGCTTTTTTTAGTATTGTGTTATAGCACTTGATGTTGTCTCGCCAGGATTGTTTGTCTGAGGGGGATTTCGATTTTTTCCATTTCCGTTCCAGGGCTCGACAATTCTGTTTTAGTTCCCTGTGGTATGGAAGGTACCAGGGGGCTTGTTAAATATTACCACCCCCTTCCCCTAAAGAATTTAGTTCAAACCTGTTTTTAATTTATTTATTATTTTTCCTTCCAATCAATTAGCCTTTGTATTGGAAAAGTATAGACATTAAAGTCAGCATACTTATTTATATATAATATTTGGCAAATCTGGTATAATCCTGTGATATTTCTTATGTAGTTTTTTCATGTGGTTGAACGTATATTTCAGCAAACACAATAGATTTGTTATGTGAGTCAGTAAATCCTAGTACAATATACCCTCATAACTAGAAAATCTCATGTAATTTTTGCATATTCATTTTTAGGGATGTGCATTCATTTGAAATGGCATTTCTCATGTTCTTTCACTCCTCTACCCCCAAAAAAACTAACAACACAGAAAGCCTCAAAATATAAATTATTCTTGAACCCATTTAAGTCAGATGAATTGTAAATTTGGGGCCAAAATTTTAAGAGGGATCCCCTTTTGTGGGGAGTATATGTGTGTGTGTGTGTGTGTATAGGGTTATACAAAACTCATTTTCTGCAATTCAACAAATCTATTTACTTAAATCATCATTAGATAAGAAAGTATTTAAGATATTACTGAATGCACAGACTTTCCTGTATCCCAAGTCAATCATGCATTATGTCAAATGCAAATCCATAACTGATATCTAAATTTGCAGCCAATTGAGACAAAGTTATCTGTCAGTCTTCTCTAAGCAAGACATAAATATATCCATTGTACAGAGACATTCATCCTTTGTCTTTTATTTATTTATTTTATTTTTTGGGGGGCGGGTTGTGGCCCAGAATGCCAGTATTCCCTGAAAATACTGGAGCCTGTCGAGCTTGGAAGGTGATCTTCTGTCGGTTTGAGCGTGTCGGTTTCGTGCAGAGACTATTGTTTTAATCCATAAGTTCATTTTTAGGACCAGTAGGGAAGATGGCCCCTCACTCCCCTGCAAACCCACCAAATGCCCCCCCACTAATCCAACCTCCCCACTACCATGGAACTCCCCATACTAACCTTTTAGTTGGCCCAGTTACCTAAGGCCCCTCCTATGGGCAGGCCTTAGGCACCTGGGCCAATCAAGCCCTAGGCCCCTCCCCGGTGCATCCCACAATGCAGTGGGAAGGGGCAGGCCTGCCATTCTGAGGATGGCGGGCCTGCCGGCTGGCATGACCAGAGACCCAGCCGGCTGTCCACCTAAAAGGTTAGTGTGGGGTTTACAAGGTAGTGCAGGTGTAGGGTTAGTTGGGGGGGGGAAGTTCTGGGGAGTTCGGGGGGGCCATCTTCAGCAGGAGGGCTAGGGATCCCTCCAGCCGGTATTTGCAGGGGTGGGTGGGTTCAGGGGTTCGCCTTCCGGCAGGAAGGCTTCTGATCCCTCCTGTCGGTATTGTCAGGGGGGGGGTTTGGTGGTTCGCCTTCCAGCAGGAGGGCTTGGCATCTCTCCTACCAGTATTCACGGGGTGGGGAGGAATTCTGGGGTGCGACTTTGGCTGGAGGGCCTGGGTTCCCTCCTGCCAGTATTTGGGTTTTTTCAGGGGGGGTCCGGCAGGAGAGGCATCTCTCCTGCCAGTTTGCGACAGTTCGGGGGGGATCGCAATCGCGGCTTGAGAGATTAGGCATCTCTCCTGCCATGATCGTTGCAGTGGGGGTGGGCAGGTTTCAGGGGCTGCTGAGCTGATCGCAGCAGCTGCGATGAGCTCAGTGGCCCCTATTCGGAACTTATACCTGTTTTGATTTGGTCTAAGTCAAAACATATAAGTTCCGACCAGGCCATCTCCCTAGACTTTTGGTTATACTTGCAGTACAACTAAGTCTAGGTTGGCCCACCTCCTGCTCTTTACCCTCCTCTAAAAATGCATCTTTTCACTCTCGGAGTTCAGAGGCAGGGCAAAAGCTTAAGCTGGTTTTAGATACGTCTAAAAGCAACTTTGATTATCAGTACTTGGACGATCTGTCTTTTTGATCGTCCAAGTACCAATTTGGGAAACTTTTGAATATTTTTTTAAAAAATTATTATTATGAGCCCTTTAGGGTTCTTCAGCTTGGGAAAAAAGACGGCTGAGGGGAGATATGATTGATGTCTACAAAATCCTGAGTGGTGTTGAATGGGTACAAGTGGATCTATTCTATACTCCATCAGAAATTACAAAGACTGGGAGACACTGGATGAAGTTACAGGGAAATACCTTTAAAATCAACAGGAGGCAATATTTTTCACTCAGAGAATAGTTAAGCCCTAGAACGCGTTGCCAGAAGTTGTGATAAGAGCAGTTAACATAGCTGGTTTCAGGAAAGGTTTAGACAATTTTCTGGAGGAAAACTCCATAGTCTGTTATTGAGACAGACATGGGGGAAGTCACAGCTTGCCCTGGATCAGTAGCATGGAATGTTGCTACTATTTAGGTTTTTCCCAGGTACTAGTGAGGAAAGGCTACTGGTCTATATGGACCATTGGTCTGACCCTACTGGGCTATATGGACCATTGGTCTGACCCAGTTAGACTATTCTTATGTTCTAATATCTTGGATGTTTATAGGCCTATAAAGCCCCAAGGTTTACCGAGATCAGGCCTTTTTATAGTTGGGTTGTTTGGAATACAGTCTAAAATATCTGTTACATTCTATCAAAGGCTAAATAATAAGTCATCAAGAAATTTGAAAAGAACTCTGGTCTGAAACCATTTGCGGTAAATGAATAAGATTTGTCCAATATTCTCAAAAAACTGAAACTGATGATACAGTTGCTCAGATAAGACAGAAGATCAACTATGTCACCAATCTGACAACTTAATGTAAAACTTTTCCTTTATTATGTTTATTTTCTGGGGGCTAAAACAGCAATCATTACAGGCTGGGTGACAGCAGGAATAATTAATACCAGAAAACACATACCACACTTTATGTACCTGAAGTTTTTAAACAGCAGAATATGAAAAATAATAAAGTTGTGAAAAAATTGCATAGTCCCATTGACCCTATAACACCCAAAACTTTCAAAACTTAAAGATACCCCAATTAAACCCTCCAAACTTTTATAGCCTTTATCTCTGTTATTTGTAACCACCCTTTGGTACCAGTTCATTCAGAAGGTCATAAATAGAGTAATATAATAATAAGTTAATTTCAATTTCAACAAGCATTTTCCCATATTGTAGCATCCAGGGCATGAAAAGAAGGTTTACTGGTAAGTCTTGTTAATGTGAATTCCTACCATGATCTGATGAAGAACTTGTATTGCAGAAGAAGGGTAAAGATGAAGAACACGATGCCTTCTATAAACATAGCACAGATATTTTTCCCTACTAGGTCCCAGTTAAAGGGGTTTTCAAAGCGATCTTCACCTTGGAAAAATAGAAATATACAAGACGTTTTAATTTATATTGTACAAGCAAGAATGCAAGAAAAAAATTGTGTAGACAGCTCTATTACTTCACAATAAAGTCCCAGTCAATTCTTTTCATGCGGCTGACTCCTTGCCAGATCCAAATACTGTGGCAACTAATGTCATCTCAGGTCTCTTCTAAATATATCCCAAATTCATATACTTTAGGAATATCCTGAAAGATTATCTCCTACCTTAGCAGTCTTCTTTCTACACAACTGAAGAGACATTAATCACATAGGTAGTAACAATATATCTAGTCACATTCTGTGGGGAGTGAGCACGTATGGGAAAATTCTATACGAAGTGCCTAAAGCTAGGTGCCTAAATAAATCACTAATTAGTTGGGAGATAGGCACCTATCTTCTTAGGCGTGATACTACAAAAGATAGGCGCCTAACAGCAAAGTAGACATGTTTAGGAGTGGAGAACGACTTAGGCGCCACTAAGCACAATTCTCTAAAGGACTTAGGTGCCTATAATATAGACCTTTAAAACCATGGCCTACATTATAGGCATCTAAGTTTTAATTAGGTGCGATTCTGTAATGCCTTACAGCCACCTACCTTAACTGGTTTAATTAATTAATTTTTTTAATATATATCTTTATTCATTTTTAAATCAAAATCAGTGCATACAGATATTCATACAATTTACATGAAAACACTATCAACTTTCAATAATATTTACGAAAAACATTTTCACCCCCTCCCCCCAATCTCAATGTAATAAGTAAACAATACAGTATTTTATCCATATATAAAATTTTAAAAAAAACCAATCCTAATATGCAAACCCCCCCCCCCCACGGAATATGCAACTTATAACCAGAAATAAGGGAATAATGAACTATTCAAGTAGAATCAATGAAATTAGTCAATGGGCCCATGTCAAATTGAGCCACAATTTTTTGTAATCATTTGGATGGCTACCCCAGTCATTATGCCCAATAACCTGTTTTTATACCTGTCCACTGGAGATTTAGGAAATAACAGCATCCCACATAACACCACTTCATATGATAACGGAACCACAGTTTCTAGAATCAGATTAATATGTTCTCAAAGAGATCTCCAGAAGTTAAGTATCGAAGGACAATAGAATAATAAATGATCCAGTGTTCCTATATCCAGATGACAGTGCCAGCATCTATTAGATTTTGAACTATCTAATTTATTTAAATGAACAGGGGTCCAAAAACTTCTATGCAACAAAAAAAAACACAAGTTTGTCTCTTACATGCTGACACTGTACACCTCATCCTCCAAGACCAAATCCGTGGCCACTGAGATGCAGAAATCTGCTGCTCAATTTCAATGCTCCAAATATCTCTCAAACTTGTTTTTGGTTTCTTATTCATATAACCAGATATTAATTTATACCACTGGGCGGCCTGATGCCCTAGGAAATCTGTCTGGAAGCATAGGACCGGAAGCTATACTGATTTTTTTAGATTTTGCCAACCAGGGAACCCCTTCTGAATGGCTTGCTTCAACTGAACCATTTATAAATTTGAGATTTTAAAATACAGAATGATTGTTGCAACCATGAAAAATTTAACTGGTTTAATTGATAATAAATAGTATGTGGTAACTGACCTTGTCATTTAAAATCAATTAAAAATAATTTTTTTTTTAAAAAAGGTAGGTGCCTGCAGGCGCCTACAAGAATGGCATCCAAGTCCCATCTATAGAGGTGCCTACCAGCATCTATGTCAAAAGTAGGCATGGTTTGCACCAAAAGCGGAAGTAGGCACCTCTTTATATGTGTTGTAAATGAAGATAATGCATATAAATTCACAAACTAAAGAGTAGAAAATCACTTGGACAAGATGATATGCACCCAAAGTACAGACATGTTTTTCTGAAAAGTTATAGAAATTACTCTCATGGTATATTATAGGGTAGATTCAAGAAAGTACATCACAATTTAGGTGCTAGGTTGATGTACTACAAGCATGAATTGAATGAATTGTTAGCTGGATGGATGGCTCTTGTCTGCGTCCGGCCGGCAGGCCTGCCTCCACTGTAATGGCGGGCCTGCCCCTTCCTGGTGCATCTTGGGATGTACTGGGGAGGGGCTTAAGGTCTGATTGGCCCAGGCATTTAAGGTCCCTCCTGTAGGAGAGGCCTTAGGCACCTGGGCCAACCGGAATCTTAGGCCCATCTCTCAGTGCATTCTGGATGCACTGGGAGTGGCCTAAGATTCCGATTGTCCAGATCACCTAGGCCCCTCCCTGGTGCCCTTAGGACCCTCCCCAGTACATCCCATGATGAACCAGGAAGGGGCAGGCCCGCCATTGCAGTGGAGGCAGACCTGATGGCCGGACACAGGCAAGAGCCGTCCGGCCGATTCCAGGTTAGAGGGGGTCTTGGGGGTCCTGGGGGTGTCTGGGTGGGGTTAGGGGTGTCCTGTGGGGGGAGGGGTGAACTTTCAGGGGGGAAGGGTACCAGGCATCCCTTCTGCCGTGTGATGTTTGGGGGTGGGGGTGGGTTCCGGCAGCAGGGATTGGGCATCCCACCTGCCGGTAGTCTTTGCAGGGGTGGGGGCATATTGATGCTAAACTTATCACGGCAGGGAAATCCACGATTCTTTAACCCATGTCTGTTAGAGAATTGGGTTCTTAGGCGGGTTTAGGCACGATTCTGTATAGGACACCTGCGTGTGATTCTCAAAAATCACTTAGGCAACTTCTGAGACCACATATTTTATACAGAATCCGGGCCAAAATGTCCAGATTATAAGCCCACCCTAGTCCCACCCACACCACACTTCTAACATACTACCTAGAGATTTAGACAAATTACAGATGAACAGCATATAAATCCATCTAGAAAATAGGTTTTCAAAATACAATTGGAAGGTTTTGGTGAGAAAAGCATTCACATGTAGCTTTAAATCACTTTTTGGATTTTTTTAAAAAATGAGCCCCTAAATAACAAACCTCCTCCTTAACAAAGCTGTGCTAGCGTTTTTATTGCCAGCTGCCATGGTAACAGCACCAGTGCTCATGGAATTCCTATGAGTGTCCAAGCTGTTACCGCCGTGGCTGTCACTACAAACACTAGCACGGCTTTGTAAAAGAGGGGGAAAGACATTTTGGCAACTCCCAAAGTTACTTAAACACAGCTTCTGAATATCAATCTCCATTTTTTTCCCCCTTCATTTATATCTATTTTTGTGTTGTTAACTTGAATATAAGAGGTTCCTAGATCAAACTGTGGCATGCAGCATAAGTTCAGCATTGAATATGATAAGAGAAATCATGTAACAACTTACCAAACCTGGAAAATGCTGTTGCTATGCCTTGGTTTCTTGCCATGTCAATAAGTCCTCTTCCCAAACAAAAGTGTGGAAAAATCAAAAATATTTTCTTCAGGATATTATTTACATTGTTCAAGTTCTATTACATAAGAAATAAAAAAAGAAAGAAACAATAATCATAACAAGATCACAAATTCAGAACATAGAGCCTCTTCTACTAAACCACACTAGCGGTTTTAGCGCAGGGAGCCGCACTGCTCCCGATGCTCATAAGAACTCTATGAGTGTCGGGAGCAGCGCGGACCATTTAGTGCGGCTCCCCAAGCTAAAACTACTAGCGCGGTTTAGAAGAAGAGGGGGATAATGTTATCATATGGCTCCAGAAAACAGAGGACAGATTGAGACATCCAGATTTTACTTCCATTGAAAGCAGTGTGTTTTCCTTACTTTAATAAAGGAATGTTTTAAAAGTTCAAAATAGAACAGATTGCATAGTTTATGGACCTTTCTATTGGAACATGGGGTAAGAGATATTTTGAGTCAATAAGTGAAAGTAAAATAAATAAATGCAAAATAGAAACATAATCAACATAATTACATAACTTATATATAGGAGTATATTGTGTCCCCCCTGTGAGTGGGGCCTCGGAAGGATCCTGGAACATTTCACTTGATTAGCATAGTTATTCATCTGTAGCAGATATTTTTCAAGGACAGCAGGCAGATATTCTCACATATGAAGTGACGTCATCCATGGAACCCAGCATGGACAAGCACCAAAGTGTACTGTCACTTTAAAAACTTTAGTACCGCCTGTATTGCACGTGTGCCTTCCTGCCTGCCATTGGCTTGCGGAACCCTCAGTTCCATCTAAAAGCCAAGAAGCCAGCTATGGGAGGTGGGTGGGTTGTGAGAATATCTGCTTTCTGTCCTTGGAGAACCTGCTACAATTGAATAACTATGTTTTCTCCAAGACAAGCAGGCAGTTTATTCTCACATATGGGACTTCCAAGCTGCCAGGCTCATGCCTCAAGGAAGAGGGTTAAATATAACTGTCATGAAGATGGCTTCTGAAGAGAGAATACATTTTTGAGATTCCAAATGGATTAGAAGAGCTAAGTCAATTTGTCTTATGAAAGCTGTAAAAGAGAGATTTTCAGGTAGGGATCTTTTCCTAGGGAGATGAGGTGAAGGATTCAATGGAATTCCATAAGACTCCTCAGCAGAAATGTCCTCAGATGTGTGGATGGAGAGATCTGAGTTGAAGTCTTTGACGTGATCTCTTCTTGCAGAATGTGATGTAGAGCTCCGAGAAGAAAATCAATAATATGGAGCAGTGGTGCATCGAGAATGCCTCGAGTGAGATGAAGAGTGTTGAGAGGAGGCTTGGGAGGTATGCCTGGATGAGGAGGCATGTTGTGAATGACATCAAGGTGTCGAAGCACAATGTCATGATGAAGATCAACGTCAAGGCAGTGGAGGTTCCAAAGCATACTCTTATTGCTTTATATCAGGCTGGTATGAGGCCGAGGCCTGCTGTGTCAAAAGAAGCAGTGTCAGATTACATTAAGGACACCAACTCCTACTGCAACAATGCTTTTAACTGTTGCTGCAGTGAAGGTGCTAGTACCAATGTGGACAAAGTTAGAATTGGCTCTAACTGAAACTGACATAGATGTTTTAGAGACTTAGGTGCAAGAGGACATCAAGATGGAGATAGCATCTGCAGTGATAGGAAACACATTGGCCATCAACAATTTTTGAGATGTTGAAGATGGTGATGAGGTAGGTCCGTCTTGGAGGTGCCTATGTTTGTCTTTTTCCAGGGATCTTCCCGACACCTGAAGTGCAGAGGAAAAGGATCTAGAGAATCCCTGAGGAGGCACTGGAATTTGCAAATTCAATGCAGGCAACATTGATGGAGGAAGCTGAGACACGGTACTGAATCCCCAAACATTTTAGATGTACAGTAGAACCGAAAAGCTTTTCAAATTGAAGTTGACACACTTTTAGAGCCCTCTTTTCCATGCAGCCACAAAGGGTACAAGAAATATCCTGATGCACAGGACCAAGATACTGCACACACCAGTGCATACCCAAGATGGTCCTATTACACCGAGTACACTTCTTGAACCCACTAGGAATTGGGAACATTGATGGAAATACCACTGACACAAAATAAAGGGTTCAATTGTAAGGGAATAGAACCATAGTGAAGAGTTTATGTGCACAACAGAAGAGCGGGACTTGGCTTGGGTGTGATTGTATGTGATGATCTTAAAGTGGCTGAACAAGTTGAAAAGGTGATGGTGAAAGATAGAAGGAAGCTAGGTTGCATAGGGAGAGGTATGGCTAGTAGGAAAAAGGAGGTATTGATGCCCCTGTATAAGACTTTGGTGAGACCTCATTTAGAATATTGTGTACAATTCTGGAGGCTGCACCTTCAAAAAGATATAAAAAGGATGGTGTTGGTCCAGAGGAAGGCTACTAAAATGGAGTGTGGTCTTCGTGATAAGGCGTATGGGGACAGATTTAAAGATCTCAATCTGTATACTTTGGAGGAAAGGCGGGAGAGGGGAGATTTGATAGAGTCATTTAAATACTTATGTAATGTAAATGCGCATGACTCGAGTCTCTTTAATTTTAAAGGAAACTCTGCAATGGGAGGGCATAGGATGAAGTTAAGAGGTGATAGGCTCCGGAGTAATCTAAGAAATACTTTTTTACATAAAGGGTGGTAGATGCGTGGAAGTGTCTCTCAGAAGAGGTGGTGTAGACAGAGACTGAATTCAAAAGGGCCTGGAATAGGCACATGGGATCTCTCGGAAAAAGAAAGAGATAATGGTTACTGTGGATGGGCAGACTGGATGGGCCATTTGGCCTTTATCTGCCATCATGTTTCTATGTATGGGGGAAGGGAAGGGGGGCACATGCATGGGGGGGGGGGGGCAGAGGAGAGGTTCCAGTGCCCCGGGCACCTCTCACCTTACTTTCATCATGATGAATGCTTTCAAAGAAAAATAGCCAATGTTTAGAAATTCATTGTTTTAATAAAGAATCTTTTTTGAAATCTGTAAATAATATAATTAAGGACTAACCTCATCTTTAAACATCTCCAGTACAAAAGTGGCCACACTTCCATTGATGCCAATGAACATGTTGATACTTGTCAAAACAACATATGCTGTACTGGGAATGCTAAATATAAAAGATGATGGATACATCAGAGGGGTGATCGACCACCTATAGGAAGAAGAAGGGAAAAGGGTTAATTGGGGTGGGGGCATGTTTACAAAGGCCCCTTAAGCAGCCAGTGTAGGTTGTAGTGCACAGTGACTAAGCACTAGCCTGCATTAACGGCCAACACATGATAAAACAGACTGTAGTAAAATTCTGGTGCTGTCTCCTTTGTGCAGGGTGGAGTAGGGACTGGGCAGGGATTGCACATTTGAGTCAGTGCTCAATTAGTGGCATTAAGTGCAAGGAAAGTGGGTTAGTGCAGTGTTTCTCAACTAGGTCCAGGAGTATCCCCTTGCCAGTTAGGTTTTCAAGATATCCACAATGAATATGCATGAAAGACATTTGCATATAATGGAGGCCTTGTATGCAAATCAAGTTTATGCAAATTCAATGTGGATATCCTGAAAACCTGACTGGCAAGGGGGCACTCCAGGACCGAGTTGAGAAACACTGGGTTAGTGTACTTATGTGTATAGAAACTGTAGAAGGAATGCTGGGTACATCCCCAACAATGCCTGCAAAGCCTTTGCACTTAAGGCACCCTGATGTGTGTAACTTATACAAATACAAATGGAGCTCAGGAACTCTCATTGCTTTATTAGTCATACAGTATATAATTACATGTACTTCCAACTTAAATGAGAAAAATTCCAGTTGTGGACTATAAATTTTTCTGAGGCAGAAAGCAGGCACATTGAAACTGACAGGGTGGGCTATACAGACTCCTATGTGTATTAACAGAAAGATTTTCCAGGAAAGAACCTAATCTTCCATTCTGTTACCAAAAACATAGGAATCTGTATTCTAGGTGATGTACCAAAGTAGTGGACGATGCCTAGGGTGGGACAGATGAGCCTGCCCGCAAGACCAAAGACCCAAAAGTGGTGTCCTCCTGAGCTGCTACATCCACTCTGTAGAATCTGGTAAAGGTATGGAAAATAGACCAAGTGGGCTATAATGGGCAAAAATAGGACTGCTGTTTAGGCAGTGCAATTTGTCCGCTAAACTTAGCTAATCAGTGCTGAATATTGCCAGTTATCAAATGATATAGACGGTTAACTTTGAGCCGCTAACCATGAATATTCAGAAGAGATAAATGATTATCTCAAGCTGAATATTAATAGTTAGCCGATTAAACACTATTTAACTGGTCGGTGGCCATTTTTGGCCAGTGAAATAGCTTTGGATATTGGGGTAAAAATGTCTTCCAAGTCTGTTCTCCTCCCATGACAAGCCCCCTAACATAAAAAGCATTTAATTTGCAGTTTGCCATGCGGTAATTTGAAAAATACACATGGTAAAACCATGTGTAAAGTGCTCAATGTGATTTAGTAAAAAGGATCCTAAATGCAGTTTCTCTCTTAAAATGAGAATTTTAATCTATAGCTTGATGGTATTGTGGATATTGCTTCCACCCGGACAGTTTGAAAATTGATGTCATATTTAATTTAAACATTATCGTCTGCCTTTTCACTCCACACACAAGTAGATTGTATAAAATTTATTTCATGAAACACAGTTATGAATAGAAACACAATACATGAACCAGCATACTATTACTAAGATGGTATCAGTAACTTACCCATAAAGTACTAATAAAAGAATAAGCACAGGAAGATTTGATGAAGACACATAGGCTTTTTGCTGGAAGCACAGGAAGAGAATAATAACGATAACACATGGGACAAGATAGTTGCACTGGGGAAGAAAAAAATATATCATGATATACTGTAATCATGCATTGGAAATTAAACAAATGCTAAATGGCCCTTTTACTAAAGTGTGGTAGGCTTTGCAGTTGGCACATTTTGATTTTAGCATTGATCATGCAGTAACTGCAAAGTCATTGCACTTAATGTAGGATGCATGTCTAGCACAAGAGAGATACGTACCACAGGGCACAGCACTGCATTATGTGCAGTTGCAGATAATATGGCAGCAACAGCATTACCTGAAGTACTGGGCCATTTATCAAATAAATAAATAAGGTCTGACACAGCGCTGTTCACCTCCCCCCCACACCCACACTGCATACATTCCTCAATCAGCACTGTCACACTTCCTTCTACTGCACTCAGTCTAAACCCCAGAACCTCCTGATGCCAATAAAAAGACTCTCCTCCAACAAACAAGCCCCCCCAGCAACAAGCAAATCCACCTCCAGAAGAACCACAGCCTCTGTCATCTGACCTTGTCCCCCACGCTAGCCCATCTCCCTCTCTCAGTTTTCTCCCAGATCCCTTGCTAGGGACAATAGGTGCCATTTTGGTTCCCAGCTCTGATCAGGTAGCAGCATGGGAGGATTGCTTCTGTCTGGGACTACTGACTACCATGGATAATTCCTGGGTAATTGCTGGGATTAGATTAGGAGGTTGAGGGCAGTGGGCTAAGGCAGAGTGTGGGGTTCAATGGAAAAGGACATGGTTCCTTTACCTGGGGAATAGGTTTATCTGTTGGGGAGCTCAGTTGTTGAGGGAGGACCATCTTATTGGCATCAGGAGTTATGTGGCATGTGTTTAAGGGCATCAGGAGGTGTGGGGATTATGATCATATATGCAAATATATTTTCTGATGTAGCAGATCACATGCGACAGTTTACTTGTGAAAGCCAAATTACATGAAACACACACACAGAAAATGTTGAACATAAATCCTTTGATTAACAGGCCCATTATTAATTGCATCTGTTAGATTAATATCAGAATGTTTTAGAAAGGGTGTTTTGTAGTATTTATATTTAAATTTCATGTGCTTTTGGCTCAGCATAGCATCAATAGTGATTGAAGGAATATTTTTAAAATAAACGTACCATATCCCATGCAAAGTTAGATAACCAGTAAACTACTGGATTAACACCACTAACAAATTGCAAATGTTTGGCCTTGGAGACTCTCTCCTGTATCAAAAAGAGGACAAAACTGGCTGGGATAAAGGACATGGCAAATATAACACAGATTGATACTACCACATCTGTTGAAGAAAAAGCTCTGTGGAGAGAAAGAGAAAGAGAAAAATAAAAACACTGTACAACATCCCAAAAAAACCTTAAGGGCTCCTTTTACGAAGGCGCGTTAGGGCCTTAACGCGCAAAATAGCACACGCTAAAATGCCCCGCACGCTAGCCGCTACTGCCTCCTCTTGAGCAGGCGGTAGTTTTTCAGCTAGCGCGTGCTATAGCGTGCACTAATCTGGTGCGTGTGCTAAAAACTCTAGCGCACCTTCGTAAAAGGAGCCCTTAGTTAATATTCAGCCAGGAATGGTGAGAGTTATGCTCTCCCCTGACAGAGTTATTCCTGGATGTTCAAAGTTGGGCCTAATATTCAGCTGGCAGTGATCACCACCTGTGTTAAAGCCAAAAATGTATTGAATTTCTAGGTTTTGGGAACTAGCTAACACATAGCTGGTTAAGTACAATATTCAGCATTTAATTGACTATGGGTTACCGTATTTTCACGTATATAACGCGCGCGCTATACGCGTTTTTACCTACCGTGCATACCCCTCGTGCGTTATACGCGTGAGCGCGGTATACAAATTTTTTTTTACATAGTTCCCACCCCGCCCGACGCCCGATTCACCCCCCCCAGCAGGACCGCTCGCACCCCCACCACGAACGATCGCTCGCACGCGCTCCCACCCGCACCCGCATCCACGATCGGAGCAAGAGGGAGCCCAAGCCCTCTTGCCCGGCCGACTCCCCAACTCCCCGACAATATCGGGCCAGGAGGGAGCCCAAACCCTCCTGGCCACGGCGACCCCCTACCCCCACCCCGCACTACATTACGGGCAGGAGGGATCCCAGGCCCTCCTGCCCTCGACGCAAACCCCCTCCCTCCAACGACCGCCCCCCCCCAAGAACCTCCGACCGCCCCCCCAGCCGACCTGCGACCCCCCTGGCTGACCCCCACGACACCCCCACCCCCCTTCCCCGTACCTTTGGTAGTTGGCCGGACAGACGGGAGCCAAACCCGCCTGTCCGGCAGGCAGCCAACGACAGAATGAGGCCGGATTGGCCCATCCGTCCCAAAGCTCCGCCTACTGGTGGGGCCTAAGGCGCGTGGGCCAATCAGAATAGGCCCTGGAGCCTTAGGTCCCCCCTGGGGGCGCGGCCTGAGGCACATGGGCCCAACCCGACCATGTGCCTCAGGCCGCGCCCCCAGGTGGGACCTAAGGCTCCAGGGCCTATTCTGATTGGCCCATGCGCCTTAGGCCCCACCAGTAGGCGGAGCTTTGGGACGGATGGGCCAATCCGGCCTCATTCCGTCGTTGGCTGCCTGCCGGACAGGCGGGTTTGGCTCCTGTCTGTCCGGCCAACTACCAAAGGTACGGGGAAGGGGGGTGGGGGTGTCGTGGGGGTCGGCCAGGGGGGGTCGCGGGTCGGCTGGGGGGGCGGTCGGAGGTTCTTGGGGGGGGCGGTCGTTGGAGGGAGGGGGGTTTGCGTCGAGGGCAGGAGGGCCTGGGATCCCTCCTGCCCGTAATGTAGTGCGGGGTGGGGGTAGGGGGTCGCCGTGGCCAGGAGGGTTTGGGCTCCCTCCTGGCCCGATATTGTCGGGGAGTCGGCGGTCCTTCGGGGTGGGGGTGCGAGTGGTCCTGCCGGGGGGGGATGTATCGGAGAGTCGGGACAGCGCACGGAGAGTCGGGGCAGTGCACGGAAAGTCAGGGCGGGTGAACGGAGAGTCGGGACAGCGCACGGAGAGTCGGGGAGGGCGAAAGGAGAGTCGGGGTGGCCAGAGGAGAGTCGGGGCGGGCGAAAGGACAGTCGGGCTGCATGCGCGGTATACCCGTGAGCGCGGTATACAAAAGTTTTTTGTACATAAAATCGTGGTTTCTGCGCGCTATACCCGTGTGCGCGTTTTACACGGGTGCGCATTATCTGCGTGAAAATACGGTACTGCATAAAGATAGGATTGACTTTTATGCAGTCATATTTATGTGGTTAACCTGGCCAGTTAAGTGCTGAATTTCATTCAGCCAAGATAGCTGGTTTTGAGTTTGGTGCTAATTGGTTATTTTCGGTAGCACTAACTGGTTAAATGACACTGAAAATTTGTGGTTAGCTCCAAAGAGGCACTTTAACTGGCCAGGAGCCATTTCTGGCCAGTTAAATTACTTTGAATATCGACCCCTAAATTTCTAGACAAAGGAACACCCTAGAGCAAGGATCTCAAAGTCCCTCCTTGAGGGCCGCAATCTGGTCGGGTTTTCAGGATTTCCTCAATGAATATGCATTGAAAGCAATGCATGCAAATAGATCTCATGCATATTCATTGGGGAAATCCTGAAAACCCGACCGGATTGCGGCCCTCAAGGAGGGACTTTGAGACCCCTGCCCTAGAGAGTTAATCTATCTTAGCCTTATGTTTGTAAATTCCAACTATATCTAAAAAGCTCCAACACCCACCAGAATAAATCCACATTAAAAAAAAAAAAAAATGAAACAAAGAAACCCACACACATATAGTAAATGCTCCAGCAAACACCTACATATTTAAAGTTGCACCTGGACATTGTTTAGCATTTAGAGTCAACTGTACCATATATAATAATATTCGTAATTCATATGGTGAGATTAGACTCTGCACAGCAGCTTTGTAACGCGTCTGTCAGTAAATTAGCAATGTTCTCACAAAGGTAGATAATAATGCAATGACCTTCACAGGGTGACAAGTTAAATTCATTATGTTATTCAAGTTATAGCAAAGAACAGGGTGAAAATTGGATGCCAAATCATTCATATGCATGAATATACAAAATTCCTCTCAACATTTTGGTCACATAAATTTTTGATGGTACCATATCCTCTTTCAACACATTTGTAGGCATTAGAGAACAGGAAATCTCATCAAACCATGGTGTCTTTGACATATTCTTTACAGAATAATGTTCTTTTGGCTTTCCATAGATTACAATGCCTATCCTTCTCTGGTAGTTTCCCATTGAGGAACAACTCTATGTGACTTTTGAAACCTGACATGTTCAGGCTCTTCCAAGATAGTGTTGCTGGGATAAAAAAAGATTAACATAACATAAAAATAGCCATACTGGGTCAGACCAATGGTCCATCTAGCCCAGTATCCTGTTTCCACAGTGGCCAATCCAAGTCACAAGCACCGTACCTGGCAAAATCACAAATATCAGCAACATTTCATACTACTGATCCCAGGGTAAGCACTGGCTTTCCCCATGTCTGTCTCACACTATAGACTTTTCCTCCATGAACTTATCCAAACCTTTCTTAAACCCCAGCTATGTTAACCACTCTTACCACATCCTCTGGCAATGCATTCCAGAGCTTAACTATTCTCTGAGTGGAAAATATTTCCTCTTATTGGTTTTAAAATACTTTCCCTGTAACTTCATCAACTGTCCCCTAACCTTTGTCATTTTTGATGGAGTAAAAAATTGATTCACTTGTACCCATTCTACACTATTCAGGAGTTTGTAGACTTCGATCATATCTCTTCTCAGGAGTAACTGGAAAAAGGGGGGGGGGGCAGGAAGGTGAAATGCCACAGATGAAGAAAAAAAGAATGGGTCACTATAGCTGCCTATTTCAAAAATTTCCAAATTGAAAAAATATTCTATAAACATCCAAAGTAGTACAATACATATGATATTGACCTATATGCTATTCACCTTTTCCTTGTCTCCTGATCATATTAGCATTCACTATATGATACCTTTAACTGATGAGTATGAAGCTATATTATTATTGAACTTACAAGGACATGTCTGACATTTGTTGCTTTGTGAGATTGAGTGGATGATTGTACGCTGTTATTCCATAATCTTTAACAGTCTTCCAAGCAGGTAGATTTCCCCGTAGAATAGCATTGTTAGCAACATTGATAAATGACACAATGGCATGCCATCCTTGATTATAAAACCACACCTTCAATGAAAACAAAGAAATAAATACATTTAATGATTTTAAGCACATTACAAGGGGATGCTGAAAAGCTTTCAGCCCAGCCAAAAAGAGAATGTTGCGGATATGATTCAATCAATGATCTGAAACAATGTCAAAACACAGAACTTTGTTTCTGCAAATTGGCACTTAACGATATAAGATAACACTCTTTTCGCTACAGTGGCAAAATCACACTCAGAATTTAGGAAGTTGGTTGGGCTGAGAACTTTTCAGCACCCCTCATAAATTTTTTTTTGGGGGGGCAGTGAGAGGTTATTTAAATGGATGTCTTATAGAAGAAATTTCAAATTGTCCTTTGTGCTGCAAAGTGAACATGCTCTTTCTTGGATTGGCAGCCAGTGTAACTGCTTTAGAATTGGTGTTATATGTGCCATTCTGGGTGTACCACTAACTAACCTTGCTGCAGAATTAATATGCAGCTGCAATGCCCTTATCTTCAAGTTTTTATTAAAATTTGATTCTATCGCTTATCAGAGCTTCTAAGCGAGTTACAGAGAGAATATAAAGGGGATTAAAATTAACACCACCAATAAAAATACAAATGATTATAACATGAGCATTTAAAAACAGCATTTAAAACAAATAGCATTACTAACATGAGACAAGTTGAACTTAACTGACATGAAACCCCCATGTACAATGCGTTGCAGTAGTCTACCCTACTCAAAATTAACGCTTATACTAAATGAGAAAAATCATAATTTTGAAGCATTGGTTTTAACCTGTACAATATTTGCAAATGCATATATCCTACTTGAATTGTCTGCAATATTTGTTTTTCCATGGTCATTGCACTGTCCCCCCCCCCCCCCCCAACACATTCATCTCCTTTTAAAATTAACAGTCACTCTCCCATCACAGTCACATTCTCTTTGTCAAAACTATCTCGTGGAGTTTTTATAATCATCGCCTCTGTTTTGTTCACATTCAATTTGAGATCATGATTATCCGTCCATTCCACAATCTTTTCCATATAACCCTGCAAATACTGTTCCACCTTAAGAACATCATCACTGACTGGGAAAAAGAAAAATACAAGGTCTGCATACAACTTGTACTGTACTCCTAACTGCTGAAATACTGTTCCCAATGTAGACATATATATGTTGAATAGTACGTCAGAAAGAGCCGAAGTCTGAGGTATATCTCTCTTGACATCCACAGCCCTGGAACCACCTAGATGGCTGTGTCAATGGAACTTGGAAACTTGGATTTGTATTCAATGGAGGTAGAGAATGTCCATAATCTGATATTCTAGGCCACAATTATCAATCAGTCTTACTTAGGTTACACTTTACCTCTATTTAACCATTCAAGTGTCCACTTTAGATCAACAAATGGTTCCTGGAATAACATTTTGGCCTGGATTCTCTAAACGGCACCAGTAGGTGACAAAATTCAGTAAAAAATGCAGTTGAAATAATGTTTATAAATGAGTTTCAAGGTGCCAACCAGCACCTAAAAAATCGGTACTGGAAGCCCACCTTCATAGGTGCATGGCGTGGCTAATGCCAGAAGTGGTATTAGATGACCTAAAGCAACTACAGAGGTGCAATTCACATCATAGATAGGTATTAAAAATGTAGGCCAGGAAAATCCTGGACTACATTTCTGGCGCCTACCTTTACTGGAGGTTCAATTCTGTATATGGTGCCATCGCATGATTGACACTACTCGTTATATAATCTGGGCCTTTGTGATCCCACTGTACGTATGAATTTACCACTTGTTTTTCCTCATTTGTTGTCTAAGAAAAGCCCTGGACATTTTTTAAAGGTTTGATTATCCTTATAGAGCATGCAAGTCCTAAGCCCACCCAAAACAATCCTCTAACATGCCCCCTTACGATTTAGTGCACCGGAAGCAAAACAACCAGAAAGAAAGTCTGTTTTGAGAATGCCCACTTGGACATTTTGACTAATAAGTCATCCAAGTGCTAGATTAAGCTGTCTTCTGGATGTCTATCTTTTTTTATAATACAAATATTGTACAATCAATAGCATTCTAGAAAAATACATACAGTACTCCCCTGAAATTTGCTGGGGTTTCTTTCCAGGAACCCTCACGAATTTCGAAGAGAATGCAGCTGGAGAGGAAGGACAAGGCAGCTGGAGTGCAGGCGGGTAAAGAAAATCACTCGCAGTCTACTCTGACCGCCTCTTCCTGTAGTAAAGTCGGGCTACACCAATCAGGAGCTGCTTTGAGATGCAGCTCCTGATTGGTGAAGCCCAACTTTACTACAGGAAGAGGCGGTTGAAGCAGACTACAAATGAGCGAGTCCGCGATTCGCAAACCACAAATTCGCGAGGGAACACTGTACACTAAAACCCAAAACATTATGAAGCCAGATTAAATTCAACAGCCAGATTATGCATTAGAAACTTTTTCAAATATTTTGTGTAATACCTTAACATTGTGTTTTGTGCCAAGCCTCTTCATAAGTATTTCAATGTCTTTAAGCATTTGATCAGTTGTATTACCCTAAAAAATGTTAATAAACCATTAGTTGAGCCACTAACATAGTTTAGGTTCCTCCTGCCTTTAAATTAATTATGCATTTATTTACAAATGTCTAAAACCTCAATTTTATTCAAACTTATCCTTGGTAAATTATTTTGTATAATCAACTATGGAAGTTCTCAAACCTGATAATAAAGTAGATGTGTAGGGTCACATTAGGTTGGTCACAGTTAGAAATAGGATACAGGGACCTTAGGTGTGTCCCATTCTTATGTTTTTATGACTTTTAAAGAAAAACAATATATGGAACAGTGTTTTAAATAAGATTATACAACATAAGAACATAAGAATTGCTGCTGCTGGGTCAGACCAGTGGTCCATCATGGCCAGCAGTCTGCTCCCGTGGCGGCCCTTAGGTCAAAGACCAGTGCCCTGAGTCTAGCCTTTCCTGCGTACGTTCTTGTTCAGCAGGAATTTGTCTAACTTTATCTTGAATCCCTGGAGGGTGTTTCCCCCTATAACAGCCTCCAAAAGAGCAATCCAGATTTCTACCACTCTCTGGGTGAAGAAGAACTTCCTTACGTTTGTATGGAATCTATCCCCTTTTAACTTTAGAGAGTGCCCTCTCGTTCTCTCCACCTTGGAGAGGGTAAACAACCTGTCTTTATCTACTAAGTCTATTCCCTTCATTATCTTGAATGTTTCGATCATGTCCCCTCTCAATCTTCTCTTTTCATGGAAGAAGAGGCCCAGTTTCTCTAATCTCTCGCTGTACGGCAACACTTCCAGTCCCTTAACCATTTTAGTCGCTCTTCTCTGGACCCTTTCGAGTAGTACCGTGTCCTTCTTCATGTACGGCGACCAGTGCTGGATGCAGTTCTCCAGGTGAGGGCACACAATGGCATGGTACAGCAGCATGATAACCTTCTCCAATCTGTTTGTGATCCCCTTCTTTATCATTTCTAGCATTCTGTTCGCCCTTTTTTTACCACCGCTGCGCATTGCACAGACGGCTTCATTGACTTGTCGACCAGTACTCCCAAGTCTCTTTCCTGAAGGGTCTCTCCGAGTACTGCACTGGACATCCTGAATTTGTGCGTAAGATTTTTGTTACCGACATGCATCACCTTACACTTATCCACGTTAAACCTCATTTGTCATGTCACGGCCCATTTCCCGAGCGTGTTTATGTCACGTTGCAGGTCTTTGCAAACCTTCTGAGTCTTCACTACTCTGAATAACTTTGTATCATCCGAATAACTTCGTATCATATGCAAATTACCTCACTCGTCATACCAATCTCCAAGTCGCTTATAAATATGTTAAAGAGCATGGGTCCAAGCACTGAACCCTGCAGCGCTCCACACGTGACGCTTTTCCATTCGGAGTATTGTCCATTTACCCACCCCCACTCCCCTCTCTGTTTCCTATCCGCCAACCAGTTTTTAATCCACATGAGTATTTCACCCTCGATTCCATGGCTCACAATTTTTCGAAGTAGTCGTTCATGCGGGACCTTGTTAAGAACATAAGCATCGCCTCTACTGAGTCAGACCACAGGTCCATCATGGCCAGCAGTCCGCTCCCGCGGCGGCCCCCCAGGTCAAATGACTTGTAAGTCATCTATTACTCTAAAGCATTCCGTATTGCATAGTAGCCCTCTATTTGTACCCCTCAATCCCCTTTTCCTTCAGGAACCTGTCCAGTCCCATTTTGAATCCCACAATCCCACTTTGTTCTACCACTTCCTCTGGAAGTGCATTCCAGGTGAACGCATTCTGAAAATCCAGATTTACAGTGTCGACTGGGTCACCCTTGTCTATCTGCCTGTTTACTCCCTCAAAGAAGTGCAGCAAGTTCGTTAAGCAAGATCTTCCTTTGCTGAAGCCGTGCTGGCTGGTCCTCATCAGATTATGTCCATCAAGGTGATCAATGATGCGGTCCTTTACCAGCACCTCTACTATCTTTATTGGAACTGAGGTCAGACTCACCGGTGTGTAGTTTTCCGAATCTCCCTTCGAACCTTTTTTGAAAATCGGTGTAATATTTGCCACTTTCTAGTCTTCCGAAATCCTTCCTGATTTGATCGACAGCTTGGCTATTAGTTGGAGCAGTTAATAAGAACATAAGAATTGCTGCTGCTGGGTCAGAAGTGGTCCATTGTTCCCAGCAGTCCACCCATGCGGCAGCCCCTAGGTCAAAGACTAATGCTCTAAATGAGCCCAGCCTCATCTGTGTACTTTCCAGTTGAGCAGGAACTTGTCCAACTTTATCTTGAATCTCTGGAGGGTGTTTTCCCCTACGACAGACTCCGGAAGAGCGTTCTAGTTTTCTACCACTCTCTGGGTGAAGAAGAACTTCCTTACGTTCGTACGGAATCTATCCCCTTTCAACTTGGAGAGGGTGAACAACCTATCTTTATCTACTAAGTCTATCCCCTTCAGTATCTTGAATGTTTCGATCATGTCCCCTCTCAATCTCCTCTTTTTGAGGGAGAAGAAGCTCAGTTTCTCTAGTCTCTCGCTATACGGCAACTCCTCCAGCCCCTTAAACATTTTAGTCACTCTTCTCTGGACCCTTTTGAGTAGTACCATAGTACTCCAGGTGAGAGTGCACCATGCATGATAACCTTCTCAGATCTGTTCGTGATCCCCTTCTTTATGATTCCTAGCATTCTGTTCGCCCTTTTCGCCGCCACTGCACATTGCGTGGACGGCTTCATCGACTTGTTCAGCTATAACCCCTTTCAGTTCCTTGATTACCCTCATATGGATGCCATCCGGTTCATGGGATTTATAGTTTTTAAGCCTTTCAATCTGCCTACATACCTCTTCTAGACTGACCGTCAACCCTGTCAGTTTCCCGTCTTTGTATCCTGTGTATAGCCTGTTGGCTTATGGTATATTGTGCATAGCCTCTTCAGTAAATACAGATGCAAAAAATATGTTCAGTTTGTCAGTGATGGCTTTGTCGTCCTTTAGCACTCCCTCTAATCTATGGTCATCCAATGGCCCCACTGCTTTCTTCGCGGATCGTTTCCCCTTAATATATCGAAAGAACAGCTTGAAGTTTTTTGCCTCCTTGGCTATTTTTTCCTCGTAGTCTCTTTTGGCTCCTCTTACCGCCTTATGGCATCTGCTTTGATGCTGTTTGTGCTTTTTCCAGTTTTCATCCATTTTTGACCTTATAAAAAGTCTTCTTGTCTCCGATTGCTTCCTTCTCTGCTGCAGTGAGCCACGCCTGTTCCTTGTTCTTTGTCCTCTTGGATCCCTTGTTGATACGCAGTATATATAGATTTTGCACCTTGGTAACTGTGTCCTTAAAAAGGGACCATGTTTGCTCCAGTGTTTTTTCAGTGCCTATCGTCTTCTTAATCTTCTTCCTCACCATGAGTCTCATCCCTTCGTAATTCCCTTTTCGGAAGTTCAGTGCCATAGCCGTCATTCTGGATCTATGTTTTGTCCCTGTGGATCATATTGTGATAACTGCTTCCCAGCATCCCTTCTACTTCTACACCTTGCACCGGTCCTCGTAGTCCATTTAGAATTAAGTCCAGAATTGCATTTTCTCTCGTATTTTCCTTGACAGGTTGTTCCAGGAAGCAAACTACAATTGAGATATCTAGGATTGGACATCTAAAATTTTGCAAGTATGTTAGAAGTTTTCTACAGATGTTTATCTTTTTTTAAATGCAGGGCTGAACATGCATGGGGTGGCCATGTCTGATGGGAAGACACATTTGAAAAATATACACATTTGTTGATTTAACTGGAAAATTGCAACACATAATACACAATCTTAGACATAATTAAATATCATACCCCCTCTTCTACAAAACTGAGCTACGCTGAATGGCCTGCACTACTCCCGACACTTATAGGAACTCAATGAGCGTCGGGAGCCACATGGGCCATTCACCGTGGCTCTCTGTGCTAAAAAATGCTAGTGCGGTTTTGTAGAAGAGGGGGATAGTCTCCACATGTTAAATCACGGAGAAGAAGAAAAAAAACTATGAAGATCAAATTTAGGTATCTCCTGTTTTGGTTATTGGCACTTGGACGACCTGTCTTTTAGGTCGTCCAAGTGCCAACTTTTTTTGTCTACAGAGTAATTGCAAGTGATAGCTCATCTCCCTCTTGATTTTCAGAATATCTGGTCCTTTGCTCTGCCTTCAAACCCTACTGCTCTGAGGCTGAGGCTAGTATTAGTATCACTGGAGAACATTTGGGGTCAGAAGAATCTCCTCTCCTTCCATTACCACCTTAAAGCGAGATTCAAGACTCAAGCCTAAAATTGCTGCTGTTTCCCCTTCCTGACATAGTTCTCTCAGGGAATTCTGTTTGAATCTCCTTGGCAAGCTTACAGCAGTCAGCTGGTGTGTGTGTGTGCATGTATGGGGGTGGGGTATGATCAGGTGGCTCAATTTGATTTCTTCAAAGCTGAGAAGACCTCCTTCTCCTACTCTGCCAGCAAAGTGTCTTCAGCTTGCTCCTGGGACCTGAAAAGGTTGAGTAAACTTTATTATCAACATTTATTATCAACCCTTCTTTCTGTCTTCTATTTTCCATACAGATATGAACTAATGTGCACACAGGTGATTATAACACACACCTTCTAACACTTCTCAGTGCTCAGAGAACCATTTTTAGCTTATGAGACTGCTGGGTGAAGCAAAATTTTAGCCCACTACTGATACGGCTCAATTCTCAATCAATGCACTGGTCCCTGTAGTATCTTTAAGTATAATACTCTCTCACTTTTTTAAAAACTTTTTAAAATACTTTTTGTCTTTTTAAATGCTCAACTTCAAAACAGACAGCTTTTAATGCAGGGGTTCAATGGGTTCTGATGTGTTTCGCCATGTTGATATGGGTTCTCTGAGGCAGCATGGCAAAAAGCGTCAGAACCTGTTGAACCCCTGCATTAAAAGCTAAGTTTGTTTTGAAGTTGAGCATTTAAAAAGACAAAAAGTATTTTAAAAAGTTTTTAAAAAAGCAAAAAAAGTGAAAGAGTATTATACTTTTAAAAAAACCCTAATGCAGCTTGATAAAAGGGGGCCAGATTGATTAAATCAGTGGCTGGACTTGTTTTGACTACTTTTCTATAAAGTTGAAATAAAATCCTTTCCTTCAGATGAAATATACATGTTCCAAACATTATTCATACATTCAAGGCCTTCCTGTCATAACATTTCATTGGAGATGCAGAAGATAACTTTTCTCTAACAGCAAAACAGTTTTACTGGTACACAATAGAGAAGAAGGCAGTGCCATTTGCAAGAAATAAATCCTGCTTTGTTGTAATTCATTCATTCATTTACATAAATTGCTGAGCAAGAGCAGAAGCCAGTAGCTAAAACAAAACTCTCTCTTAAAAGGGTGCATTTCTATTAATGTTCTTTCTTGCCACTGATATAGAGAACCTAAAGGAAGGAATAATCTGTATACTCTCATCTCCATTGTGACATAGGCTATGAAATCCTGTCCCTTCCTCGGGTTAGGTCAGCTCCTCAGACAGAAAGTTTCCTGGAGGAACCTCCAGCACTTCCCCCTCCAGGCCTTCTAGAAGAAAGGTAAGGACAGCTTAGAGAATGACATGGTGACTGTTACCCATAGCTAACCACATGTAGCCGTGGGTAACCCACAGGAACAGGGAGGAAAAAAGACTTGTCTTGGGTACAGGGACAAGGCCATTCACCGCCTCGTGGAGCGGTGAATGGCCTTGTCCCCACAGTAAAGTATCTGCCGTGTTGCCTCCCTTGCCACCCTTCCAAGTCAGCAGCTCTCCTCGCGATCACGCATCTAGCAGTCCCCTCTTGTGATTGCAACATTCGCTTCCTCCCGATCACCAGCAGCAGCAGCAAAAAAAAAAAACAAAAAACCAACAACAACAAACCTTCAACTCTCTTAAACTGTGTCGGCCCCTACATGCAGGGCTACTCCGACCGGAATCTTCTTGCCGTCAAGTCCCTCCTTCTGAAGTTACAAGATGGTTCCAGTTGGAAGTTCAGGTCGGAGGAGCCCTGCCTGGAGGAAGTTTCGAAGAGGCTGGTAGGCCCACCCTGGGAGCTGCAAAGGAGCCAACACAGGCAGAAATAAGGAAGGGAGAGATAGGGGAGAAGATGCTGAAGGGAAGTGGAAAGAGAGGGAGGAGCTGGATGGAAGTGTGTGTGTGTGGGGGGGGGAGAAAGACAGGGGAACAGACCCTGAAGTGAAGTGGGGAAGATAGAGAGAGCAGAGCAGATGCTGGATGGAAGGGGGTGAGAGAGGAGAACAGATGCTGAAGGGAAGTGGGGAGGAGAGAGAGAGTAGCAGATGCTGGATGGAAGGGGTGTGTGAGAGAGAACAGATGCTGAAGGGAAGTGGGGAGGAGAGAGAGGGGAGCAGATGCTAAAAGTGGAGAGAGAGGGAACAGACGCTAGAAGGAAGTGGGGAGGAGAGAGGAGAATAGGTGCGGAAGGGAAGTGGGGAGGAGAGAGAGGGGAGCAGACACTGGATGGGAGAGGAGAGAGAGGGGAACAGACTTTGGAAGTGGAGAGGAGAGAGAGAGCACATACTGGATGGAAGGAGGCAATAAAGAAAAATGGCGCATGCTGGATTGGGGGAAGAGGATAGAGTTAGTGAGATAGTGGAAGGGGTGAGGGAAAGAGGTGGCAAGCTGTATGTAGACACAATGAAAGGGAAATTGAGGACTGGAAAGCAAAAAAGTAGACAAGAGGTAGAAAACAAATTGAGAAGGAAGAGCAGAAAATAAAAGGAAGGGAAAGGAAAGGGAGAGGAGAAGAGAGAGATATACCAGAACATTGAAGGAGGGGGAGATCTGAAGGAAGGTAAGGAGGAGAGATGCTAAAAACAATCTGGGGGAGGGAGTGAGAGTTATAAGGGGACAGAGGTGCCAAACCATGGGGAGAGTGGAGAGCAGAAATAAGGGTGCCGGACCAATGGGGGGGAGAGGGAGAGAGAGATGGAAGGGAGAGGCAGACAGTTTCTGGTAGAGGCATCAAAATAGATCAGATGCCATATAGAACAAGCAGAGAGAAGGCAGACAGTGGATGGAAGGAGAAAATAACGAGAAGATGAGGAAAGCAGAAACCAAAAGGTAGAAAAAAATTATATTTCTCTTCTTTTCTTTATTTTTGCTTTAGGATAAAGTAGTATTGTAGCTATGTTGATAAATGTTTATAAACAAAGCCCTGCCAGCTTCCTCTAGTTTGGCAGCCAGAACTCTGATTTATAAAATTACAATTGTACAGAATATTGTTTCTTTTTATACTTTAATAAAATAAAGTACAGTATAAAACTTTTCAAGACTTGTGTGGATGGGATCAGATAGTTTGCGGGGATGGGGTGGGGACGAGGACTGAGTTCATGGAGATGGAGCGGAGACAGGGACCGATTTTACGGGATGGAGAGGAGGGAAGGAGCCCTAGTGCTTGGCCATTGGCCAAGGACCCTATCTGCAGTGATTGTGCTATATCAGTGGTCCCGCATGCGGCCTGCCACATACTCCCATCATTCCTCCATCCTACTCGCACACGCATACTCCTTCATGAATACCACCCCTATAGTATCTCCTAGCCAATTCTTCAAACCATATCCCCAAAATTATATTCAGAAACCTAAACAAGCAACCTCCATCTGTAACCAGAATATTTCTTCCCTCAACGTTATGTAATAATCTTCTCTAACCTGAATATATTGCTATTCTTACCTGATATGTAAACTTCCTGGAAATGTCCAGATTTAATCTAATTTTGTAATCCGCTTAGAACCGCAAGGCACAGGCGGAATAGAAATCACTAATGTAATGTAATGTAATGTAATGTGAAGACAAATGCTTTCCCCGTGTCATTCTCTAGGACAGCTCAGAAAGGCAAACAGCTTCAGGAGAGGGGGAGGGGAGTAAAGTGTCAAAGCAGGAAGTAGAGGAATTTAAAAGGAAGAGCCAGGATCAGAACCAGGGGTCCCAGAGTGAAGGAAGGACATGGAGGACCAGGAGAGAACTGTAGCTTATTCCCAACTGAGGTAGGAACCCACTGAACTGAAGTTTTTTTGTTACACAGGAATACGTAAAAAGGATGCATTTTAAAACTCTATCTCGGGGGAGGGGGGGGGGGGGGTTGCATGAACTACGCTCCAGGCTGAATGTGAAGGACTATCATCCAGAATGCTGAAATGACTAAACTAAACTGAGAGGGTATTTGGGGAAAGCAGGGGGTTTTTGTGAGGGGAGACCTGTAATGAAAAAAGACCCCCTAATTATTTGTAAATATAAGCTTATTCTCCCACCTCCCAAGACTGCTTGTTAGCATTTGTGTTACTTTTGTTTGGGTAACTGGGCTATGGCTGTTACATCCATATATAAATGTTATAGATAAATCATATCACCGCTACTTATGAGGAAGAGTGGGGTAAGTGCTTTTTGCTGTTGAGGTTAATTTATGAGGGTGGTTTTAGAAGTTTAGTAAAAAAAAAAAAAAAAAAAATCAGGTTAAACAACTCCAAATTTTTCAAACCACCCTCATATACTTAATGCTGTAAGTAACTAAGAGGAAAGTTATCAACATTGGCTATGTTTAAGATGTGTAGTCTTACTGTTAACCCAGTTATTTCTGACAAGGTCTCAGTGCATAAAAGAGATCCTATATTATAATATCATGTTAATGGTAAAACAGCATGTCTTAACAGTATACATATTTCTCAACCTTTCTTAAATTTTATATATTGACTCCAATCACATAATGAAAGCTATTTTACCTTAGAAATGTTGAAGAGATTTTTCAGCTCCTGGAATAAATATGTAATTTCTGTTGAATTTTTCTGAACCTGTGAGTTTACTTCGCCTACTGAAATTCCCCCATACCTTTAATAGAAATCAGACACATGGGGTATTAGCATATGTTATTTGGCACAGGAGCTAGTTGATGTACTATAATTAAAAGAGCCTGTAAATAAATTGTTCAGGATCAAATTCTATAAATGTCATTGAAAAATCTGCTCAGAAAAAAAAGAAGAGCTAAGAACTATTCTCTAAATGGTGCAAAAGTTAAGCACCGTTTATCGAATAGCCCTTAGCATCAGGATCCATAACTAACTTCAGATGCGAGGATTTACACAAATTAAACCCTAGTGTAAATTCTCATACTTAAATTAGGTGTGGCTCCCCTTTATTCTATAACATATAGGGCCAGATTCTATATAGGATGCCTAGTCTCAGAAGCTGCCAAAGTGGCTTTTGAGAATCGCACATGGGCGTCCTATATAGAATCACGTCTGTCCTCATGGACAGACGCCTAAGTCCGCCAAACAGTACGTTTCTCTAACCGGCGTCCATGTTGCAGGCGCCAGTTAGAAAATCGGTTTGCCGCTGAACTGATCGTGGCAAGGAAATTTCCCTGCTGTGATCAGTTTAACGGCTGCGGCAGAGAAACCCGTCTACCCCATATAGACTAATAATAAAATGATTTATTTTCTTGTATACCGCCCCACCAGCAGTTCTAGGCGGTTCACAACAGAAGAACTGAAATTGGCAGTACCTCCTTTTAGAACCCCCGAAGATGTCCCCCCACCCCCAAAAGTCTGCGACAAGAGAAGTGCCCAATTCCTCCTGCCGCCACACACCCAAATATCCACTGGTTAAGGGATGCTGATTGGCCCAGGCGGCTCAAATCCCGCCCACAGGTGGGGCCTGAGATGCCTCGGCCAATAGACCCAGTAGGTTTAGGCCCCTTCTGTTACAGAATCCAGCTTTTAGGCGAAGGACTGGCTCCTCCTTCACCTAAAAGCCCTTGATTTGGGCGTTTGGGACTTAGGCTTTTTGTAGGTTGATTATATGGTGTAAGTTTAGACATAGTGGTAGTCTGGGCGTATAACCAGCTGAACGTAGAGGCAGGCAATTATAAAAAAAACCCTCCTTTTGGATGTTTTTTATTGATAATGCACAAAATAACTAATAGAGGAACAAACAATAATGCTTCAAATACCTTTTAAATTTGAGTCGTGCTCAGAATCCAAGATGGATGAAAAAACTCGATGTGGGGACGAGCCCCTAAAGAGCTTCTTGCAGAATCTATCATTGCACCATTATGAAATAAAAGGTAATTCGAAGTGCTTATTGAAGATACTTATAACTGTCTGTAATCCATATAGTGAAAAATATTGTCCAAGTTCTAAATAGCTTCAAAAGTGAACATTCAAAAAAACTTAGCTTAAAAGTTCAAACAGCGTTAGTCCAGCTAGGTTCTGACGCGTTTCGCCGCCCTGGCTTCCTCAGAGAACCCGCTCAGCTGCTTATGAACTCCAATTCAATACGTGTCCTGATCCGAAGAAATAATTTTTTCCATTTCCTGTGACGTCACAGACCTTTAGGAACAATTTCTTTTGCTTTGACTATTACCCAGTCGTTTATATTGGGATTCAGGATTTTTATTGATAATGGACATTTTCCCTGCTTCTACTTTCAATGTTTAAGGCCTTAGGTCAAAAGGGGACCTAGACTTTTTTTTTATTATGCCCCTCTATGGGTTTCCATTTTGGTTTTTCTTTATTTTAATATTGATTTTATTGTATGTTTTTATGGTTATTGTAGTTGTTGATTACATATTTTATTACATTACATTTGGTGACAAATTTCACTGCATTATATTTGTTGATAAATTTAATTATCAACATAGCTGCATTGTTCAATATTTAATCATTAACCTATGTATTCATGGCATATATGTATTTTAAAGTTTTTTACCTCATGTATATGAATCATTCTTCATTTTTACTTTATTCATAATATTTTATGTATGTATTTTATACGATGCTTTCAATGTTTTTCATATTTCTGTATACTTACTTATAGACTCCTGAGGAAGGCCTGTTGGCCGAAACGTGTATGTCGAGTCATTGAGTCGTTGGATGTATTTTTATGTCATTGGATGAATAAAGATTCCTATATTATCAGATGCATTGGAGGACACTTTCATTAGTGCACATCATTCTGATCTGGACAATTCCACTTAGCCTTTGGTACATTTGAGTTTGTGGTTTTGTTTTTTTCCCCTGTTTTTGCCCTTTTTTTTTTTTTTTTACACAGTAGTTTTATTGTATTCATTCTTTCAGCTTGTTTATTTTATTTACTAGTATTTTAGCCCGTTACATTAACGGGTACTAGAATATATGTCTGTGTGTCTTTATTTTTCTCTCTCTCTCCCTCCCGCTGTCTGTCTCTCTCCCAGGCCCCCTTTGTCTGTCTATATTTCTGTGTCTCTCCCTGCCCCCTCCATTTCCCTGTTCAGAAGCATTTTTCCCCTCCCCCACTTCCCTGTGCAGCAGCCACAGCATTCCCTCCCCCTCCATTTCCCTGTTCAGCAGCATTTTTCCCCTCCCCCCACTTCCCTGTGCAGTAGCCACAGCATTCCCTCCCCCTCCATTTCCCTGTGCAGCAGCAGGATTTCTCCATCCCCCTAATCTTCCCGTGGTCTGGCCAACTCCCTTGCCGGAGTTATTTTCAGTTTAAAGGTGCCGCCGCAGCTCCTCTAACGATCCTCGCCTACATCGGAAGTCTTCTCTGAAGCAGGTGCGGCTCGTGACAGGAGCCGCGGCGGCACCTGTAAACTGAAAAATAACTCCGGCAAGGGAGCCGGCCAACTGGCAGTTCAATTCGGAGCTTCGGTCTGCCCTGCTCCCTGCGTGCCTTGCCGTATTGTATTTTTTAGTTGAAAGATGCGGCGGTGGCTCCTCTCATGATCCCCACCTGCGTCGGTAGTCCAATCGTGAGAAGAGCCACCGCCGCGTCTTTCAACTTAAAAATGCAATACGGCAAGGCGAGAAGGGAGCAGGCCAGATCGAACAACAGGACGAAAAACAACCCTAAACAGAACCCATTCCATGCAATACCTTTAGATTCAGCATCACTCTAGCCCCTACCAGCAGCCAATATCTAATATAATAAAATGGTAGCCGCGCATGCGCACTCCTACCTGCGGGGAAAACGGAACACGCAGGAGGGAGTGCGCATGCACGGCTAGCGTTTTATTATATTAGATTTGTAGTATTTATATACCACTTATAACCTAAGTGGTTTACATTCAGGTACTCAAGCATTTTTCCCTGTCTGTCCTGGTGGGCTCACACACTAATGTACCTGGGACAATGGGGGATTAAGGCCTAGATTCATTAACCTGGCCGAGTCAGTTCGCTCCGTGTCCGATCCGACACAGACCGACCGATTCACAATGGGCCTGTATTCAAATGGGGGCGATCAATCACTCTCCAGCGATCCAGATGCATGTGCAGACCATCTACTTTGCCTGTAGATGGTCTAAGCATGCATTTGATGTCTGTGTTTTTTAATTTTTTTTTAAATTTTACTCACGAGCCTGTGGGTTTAACCTGCGGGTTTAAAGTGGGTTAAAACCACGGGCTCGAGTCAGGGCAGGAGAATTGGAGCAGAAATCAGGGCAGGAGAGTTGGGGCAGAGCTCGGGCAGACAGCAGGGCTGGAAGATCATGGCAGCAGATTCGGAGCAGAGCTCAAAGCAGAGAGTAGGGCAGGAAGATCAGGGCAGAGAGCAGAGCTAGAAGATTGGAGCAGAGAGCAGGGCAGCAATGGAGCAGGAGAGTCGGCAGGGACGTGTGCGACTGGTCCCCAATACTCGCTTCTTCTGTTGATCAGCCAGCCCAGTCGTTGTCCCAGATTTGTTTAGTGAATTGCATTCCTGCCTACTTTGCATACTATTTCCCCTCATTTGCATGCAAGGATCGGAATCGTATTGGCACAGAGGTTAGTGAACCGGGTTGTAGGAAAATTGGGTTGCAAACCGATCGGTACACGATCAGTTTGCTTAGTGAATCTAGACCTCAGTGACTTGCCCAGAGTCACAAGGAGCAGCATAGGATTTGAACCTACAACCACAGGATGCTGAGGTTGTAGCTCTACCCACTGTGCCAGGGTTTGGGATCTAGCAGCATAACTGTTAATTCATGATTATTTGAGGATTTTCTCTTATTTTAAATCTCCCAACCCCAAACATGGCAAATTTGGCCATAGCAGTGATTGTTTTGAGCTGAATGTTATGCAGCAGCATTCCTACAGAAGCTCTGAAGCACCCCAGCCAAGGTTGACTCAGGGATCTGAAATTCTAATTTTAGGAACTAACTGATGACTTTCCATGTAGAAGAGCCATCTGGCCAATAAGCTAGTTCTAATGAGCAAATGTTAATGCATATAAAATATAATACAGTTGGGGGCAATGTGCTAGCTAGATTTTTTGACACAGTTGTACCTGATTTTATAGAACTTCTGATATGTTTTTAGAAGATAATCTGTAAGATTCCTTTCCATCAAATTCTCCAATAAATCTGTAGTATTTTGAAGTCTCTGAAAATCAAATATAAACAGAACCAGCATAAAACACAGAACTCGAATCCAACACCATTTTCTCTAATTTTATTTTCTCTAAACAGTGGTGCCTGTGAAAAGGTAATAATTAAATGTCATCAAAGCCTTACTCCTATTAACAATTAATTAATGGGAAACAGTAGTGCAAGATCATTGGTCTAGGGGTATGATTCTCACTTTGGGTGTGAGATCCTAAGTTCAATTCCCAGATGAGCTTCAAGATAGCAGAAGGGCATGGCTTGGTACTAGTCAGACTTCTGATTCTGAGAGGACATTCCTTTTTTGACAGGAGAGGAGTAGATGACATATCTCTAGATAAGTCTACATTATTTTTGCTCTGAGATTTAATAATTTGGAGGATAAAATCTAAGTTGTAGTTTCTTTCACATAGACAGTTTAGACATTAAAATAGCAAACTTTACTTAGAACAGAATAAAGGTCTTTTATAGTTTTACAGCTTTTAAACTTGAACTTTTTTCTAGAGATAGTCTCTGGCAGGCAGAGCAGTTACTTCATTAACAAAGAATGGCATACTTTAGATCTAGTTGGTACATGTAGGGACCAATAATATTTATTTATTTAAAAAATTTCTTCTCTGCTTAGTGCCTAAGCGGCTTACAATATAAACATACACAATCATGTATACATAGACCTAGTAAATAACAACATTTTCCTACCAAATCCTCTCAACTCATCACTTTTCCACTAAAACTAGAACATAGTTAATAAAACTTAGATAAAACAGATGATCAAATCTAAAACACCGCTACTTAATAAAAAGCTTTCACAAACAAATATGTTTTTATTTGCTTTCTAAAAGACATCTTATCTTTGCATAATCTCAAATATCCTGGTAAAGCATTCTATTTCAGAGGACCCACCACAGAAATGTAGGAGGTAGGTTTTGGAAGCCAAATTTAGGATCTTAGGTAGAAAGTTGAAATCCAGATCCTCTAGCGTAGCATTTTCAGGAATGCTCCCCATTCCATGTGCAAAACACAAGAGACAGGCAGAGTTCTGGAGTTTCAATGCATGGTTGAAATGATGGTGAAGGGATGAGGGCTTTAGATTTGTTAGGAACTGGGCAACTTTCTTGAAAAGGGGGGAGCTTATTCCAAAAGGATGGACTCCACCTTAACCGGGATGGAACCAGGTTGCTGCTGCTAACATTTAAAATGGAAATAGAGTAGTTTATTTAAACTGAGATGGGGTGAGTCGACAATTGCCTAGGAGCAGATGATTTGATGTGGAGTATCTTTTGAAGGATACTATTGACACAGGATTTTTAGGGAGTTTCAAAAGAGAAGCTTTAATAATGGTAAAAGAAAGTCAGGAGTGTTAAAGAGGAAGACAGTATAAGGGACTAAAATTAGCCCTGTCATCTTCTCAGCAGGCTATAGAAACAAGGAAAAAAAACAACTATTTGAAGTGTGTGTATACAAATACTAGAAGTCTAAAAAATAAAATAGGAGAGTTAGAGTATATAACACTGAATGATGAGGTAAATATAATAGGCATCTCAGAGACCTGGTAGAAGGAGGACAATCAGTGGGACACTGTGTTACCTGGATTCAGATTATAGCACAAGGATAGAGTAAATCAAATTAGAGGGGGAGGTTGTGCTATTTGTTAAAGGGGGAATTGAATCAAATAAAATAAAATAAACATTTTGCATGACATAGATAGCAGTGTGGAATCATGTGAATAGAAATTCCATGTGTGAAGGGAAGGAATTTACAGGTAGAGTTATAGTACCATCAAGACAGAATGAATAGACAGATGAAGAAATGTTTTCAGAGATTAAGAAAACTGGCAAATTGGGCAACAGTATAACAATGGGTGATTTCAATTACCAAACAACAAATTTCACACTCAGTACATATACTGAAAAATGTTGAACTTTGAGCCTCTAGTTAATAGTCAGTACCATTCAAAAAATACTCCCTCTGTTTCATACACTCCTGCAGAATCCAACAAAAAACAGAACAGGCTCAAAGTTCATTTTTCAATATATGTACCAAGTGTGAAATTTGTTGTTTGATTAAATGGTGAAACAAAAAACAATGTGGAGAAATGATGTACCTGAGATGGACTTTATTAATATTAAAATAATATTAAAACTTGACAAACCACATAAAAACCTCTAGGACGCAGTCCGTTGAAAAGCTTTGAACCCTGGACCCAACACGGTCCGTGTTTCGATAGAATGTCTTCTTCAGAGGTCCCTATGAAGTCATATGGTAAAGATACGTGGATAAAAATGCCAGTCGGAAATAAACTGATCTGTAAAAGCTGTGGGCAGGAGCCCAGTACATCCAGTGCCCCTCCCCTCTCCTGCCAGTTTTCTCCCTTATCTCCTCACAGAGATATTTTCTTTCAGGAAACTTTTTCTTTAAAACAACAAAATGAACTATTTCTTTTTTTAAGCGTTAAAGTATTCAATTCTCTCAGTTCGAAAAAAAAAACCACAAAAAAAACCATCACCACCACCACCAACAACAGAAAGATCCTGACAAAAATGTCTCTTCAGAAAACTTACTATGACAGCCAGCAAAGTCTTCCCCGGCAGCCTTCTCTTTCCGGAGCACCATGTTTTTTCAACAGGTAGGCGCTAGGACCGGGGAGAGACCTTTTCTTTCAGCACTGTTAAAACATTTTCTTTCAGCACTGTTAAAACCGCGAAGGATAGCGGTTCCCGCGCTGGCGCGGCTCAGCCCACAGGGATGAAAAAAATCAATGCTGCTTGCTCCATCTTCCCAGGGCTTGATTTTGGCACCGCAAGGGGAGGGAAGCCACCTGCCTCCGATGCTGCAAGTACAGAAAAACCCAGCACAATCGGTAGGCCAGCACAGGAAAGCCCCAATGATTGAGCAGTGCTCTACCCCTTCACCGTGGTCTTTGCCCACCATTCTCATGGGGCAAGAAGTGGAGTTACATACTAAATGGGCTTCAGAGAAGACTCCTGTGGGCTCAGTCTCAGCCTCGCTCTCCTCTCCTGGTCACAAACAGAAGACTTCAAAAGCTACAGGTACGTCTTCCAAACAAGGGAAATCTTCCTCAAAAATCAAGCAGGGGATTTTACCACTTTCTCCCCGGGACCCTATCCCTGCAAAGCGCCCATCTCCGATGACCATACAGATGGACCAAATCTCCAACCAGGTGCTTCCAATGTTATTCTCCTGCTCCAGAGGCTGGTACAGGAAAGTTTACCTTTATTACAGCCTCCTCCAATGTTGGAGCCCCAGTAGTGTTCTCCCTGTCCGGCTCATATTTATTCACAGACTCCAGATCTAGTCTGGCAGCCCTGCATCCTGCTCTGCTCATCTCCATCTCAAAGGGCACTTTCGCCACCAGATTGGTCAGTTCCGGAAGACCTTTCTCTGCCAGATCTGGGTCAAACCATTCAGCCAGACCAGTCAGTTTTTCCAACTGAAAAACTCTCCTATCCTAATTTCTTGCAGAAGGTGTTTTCCTTACTCAGACTCAATCAAGAAGCGATCCCTGTGGGGAGTAAGGATTTTTAAGCCATTCTTCACTTCTGTAAAACCCCAGTGAAAGGGCTTATTTCTTTGCCAATACACTAAGTTTTACAAGATCTCCAGTTGTCTAACTGGCAAAAACCTTTATCTGTCTCTACAGCTTCTAAACGTCTTGATTTGAAGTAAAGTCCAGAATGCACCTGTCACCAGCTTCAGCAGCTACCTCATCACTCGATGGTGTTGGAATCAGCTGTTAAGAAGGCTAAGATATCTACATCACCGTTAAGTGCACCTCCGGGCAAAGATCTTCACTTCATGGATTCCATTGATGTAGAATATACCAAGGATCTATGCTTACTTCTAGAATCATTGCGCACCAACTCCAGATTCTTCCTTTCCAACATTCTGTACTTCAAAAGATTGACTCAGCTTCCCCAGATTCTATGCCTGCCCTGCTGGTTGCTCTTCAAGGGTCTACTTGCCATCTGATCAAGATTAACTATGATCCATATGATATGATGTCTCGCACAGCCAGAGTAGCGATAGCGGCTAGGTGCTCAGCTTGGCTCAGAGTATCAGATCTTAGGGAAGATTTACATGACAGGCTAGCTGATGCTCCCTGTTTAGGTGACAGCTTATTTGGAAAAAAAGGTACAAGCGACAGTCTCACAGCTTAAGGAAGACTCCTCGACCAGTAGAGAACTCTCAGCACATTCTTCAGAGCACTCTCATCAATTTCGACGTCCTTCTTCTTCATCTTCTTTTTCTTATAGAAGAGCTTACCATCAACAATATTATCCACATTGCAAATTTACTCCTTACACTCTTCCTCTTCTACAGAGGTTACATTCTGCTCCTTTTCTCCAGAGGCAGCGTCCAAGAGACAAGAAGCAGATAGCTACACCTCAACTCCCTGCGCTTCAACCTAGTCCCAGTTTTTGACCATCTACCGGGGAAGGGGGCCGCTATCCCATTTCCTTCCTGCCTGGCAGGTCATCACAACAGACCAGTGGGTTCTTCACATCATTGCTCAGGGATACTTCTTCAATTTCCTCCCCGGTTCCATTCCTCTACAACCTTTTCCTCCATCCAATATACCCCAATCTCACATTCCACAACTTGTGACAGAAGTTTCTCTTCTTCTCAGCAACAATGCCATCGAGTAGGTGCCCCACATGGTTGTAACTCAAAGCTTCTACTCCAAGTTTTTCCTTATCCCCAAGAAGGCACATGGTTCCCGTCCTATTCTAGATCTTCATCCACTCAATGCCTGCCTCAAGAAGGAAAAATTCAGAATGATCTTGCTTCCTATAATTTTACCTCTACTGAAGCAACACAATTGGCTGGCCGCCTTAGACCTCAAGGATGCATATACTCACATTTCAACTCATCCTTCCCACTGGCATTTCCTATGTTTCATGAATTATCATTTCCAATACAAGATACTACCCTTTGGCCTCGCGTCAGCTCCAAGGGTTTTTACAAAATGTCTAGCGGTGGTGGCAGCGCACCTCAGAAAGCAATATCACATGGTACTTTCATATCTGGATGATTGGCTTCTTGTAGCTCACTCAAGGGACCAGCTATTTCTCATGATTCAGACTACAGTCCAGATAATGCACTTTCTGGGTTTTCTCATCAATTACCAAAAGTCCAACCTCACTCCTACTCGCTCCCTCACATTCATCAGAGCGCTTCTGGATACGGTTGCAGCAAGAGCCTATCTTCCTTAGGAGAGACAGACCATTATTGCTCTGGCAAATCACTTCAGGCGATCCCCATCTCTTCCGGTCCATGCTGTGCTCCATCTCTTGGGTCAAATGGCAGCCTCCATCAGTCTGGCATCACATGCCAGACATCACATGAGACCCTTACAATGGCACCTAAGGTTAAACTGGGATCTGAGGCATCAATCTCTCAACAAGACAATTCCTCTTTCAGCAAAGTTTCAAGATTCCCTACTTTAGTGGATCTCCTCTCCATCCCTACAAGAGGGCTGCCTTTTTCAACCTCCGGTCCCTCTTCTCACCATCACGACAGATGCCTCCAATCAGGGACAGGGAGCACATCTTGACCAATTGCGAACTCAGGGACGATGGTCAATCACTGAATGTTCCCTTCACATCAACCATCTCAAGCTGTGTGCAGTATATTATACGCTACAGGCTTTTCACCATTGGATTTGCAGCAAGCGCAATCTGATTCAGACAGACAATCAAGTCACGATGTTCTATGTGAACAAACAGGGAGGTTCCGGCTCCCTACGTTTCTGCAGAGAAGCTTACCGCCTCTGGAGATGTGCTCTGTCTCTTCAGGTCCATCGACAAGTGGTGTACATCCCAGGTGAGCACAATGTCCTTACAGACTCTCTGAGCAGGAAACTCGATGCTCACAAATGGTCCCTCCAACTGTCAGTTCTGAACCAAGTTTTTCAGCTTTGGGGAACTTCCATACTGGATCTCTTCGCTCCACAACACAACGTCAAATGCAGCAAGTTTTGTTCTCTTTGAACCAACTCTTCAAGCCATGGCAACAGATGCTTTCTCAATTCATTGGGGTCACAACCTCCTCTATGCGTTTCTGCCATTTCCTCTCATATCCAAAGTACTGCAAAAGGTTTCCAGGGATGCAGCTCACATCATACTCATTGTTCCTCGCTGGCCCAGACAAATATGGCACACACTTCTCCTGGACCTTCTAGACGCCCCCCCCCCCCCCCAATATATCTGGGAGACCATCCAGCTCTTCTGTCTGAACAAAATAGAAACATAGAAACATAGAAAATGACAGCAGAAAAGGGCCATAGCCTATCAAGTCTGCCCATACCAATGACCCACCCCCCTGACTTTACTCCCCTAGAGATCCCACTTGAATATCCCATTTTCTCTTAAAATCTGACCCGCTGTTGGCCTCAATCACCTGCTGAGGTAGCTCGTTCCAATGATCAACCACCCTTTCGGTGAAGAAGTACTTCCTGGCATCACCATAAAATTTCCCTCCCCTGACTTTCAGCGAGTGACCTTTGGTGGCCGAGGGCCCTGTAAGACAGAAGATATCATCTTCCACCTCTATACGTCCCGTGATATACTTAAACGTCTCAATCATGTTTCCCCTCTCTCTTCGTTCCTCCAGTGAGTACATCTGCAGTTTTTTTAGCCTTTCTTCATACGTGAGATCCCTGAGCCCCAAGACCATCCTGGTAGCCATTCGCTGAACCGACTCAATTCGCAACACATCCTTCCGGTAGTGTGGTCTCCAGAATTGAACACAATACTCCAGATGAGGTCTTACCATGGATCTGTACAGCAGCATTATGACTTCAGGTCTTCTGCTAACAAAACCCCTACGGATGCAGCCCATCATTTGTCTTGCCTTGGAAGAAGCCTTCTCCACGTGATTGGCAGCCTTCATATCATCACTAATGATCACTCCTAAATCATGTTCCACCGTGGTCCTGGCCAAGGTCTCACCATTTAGTGTGTAAGTTCTGTGTGGATTTTTTTTACCTAGGTGCATCACTTTACATTTTTTAGCATTGAAGCTTAGCTGCCAAGTCGATGACCACTGTTCCAGTAGTCGTAGGTCCTGCGTCATACTTTCAGGCACACTGCTTTTACCTACTATGTTGCATAGTTTGGCATCGTCGGCAAACAGTGATACTTTTCCTCTAAGCCCTTGGGTCATATCTCCTATGAATAAACTGAATAGAATCGGTCCCAAGACGGAGCCCTGTGGCACTCCACTCGTCACGGCTGACGTTTTGGAGGGGGTACCGTTTACCATTACCCTTTGAAGCCTACCGCTTAGCCAATCCCTAACCCATGTAGTAAGTGTATCCCCCAATCCCATCGATTTTAGTTTGTTCAACAGCCTGCGGTGTGGGACGCTATCAAAAACTTTGCTGAAGTCCAAATATATCACATCCAGGGACTCCCCGGCATCCAGTTGTCTAGTGACCCAGTCAAAGAAGCCAATTAGATTAGATTGGCAGGACCTGCCCCTGGTAAATCCGTGTTGGTGGGGATCACGTAGATTTTCCTCGTCTAGAATTTTGTCGAGTTTCTGTTTGATCAGTGTTTCCATGAGTTTGCACACTATGGATGTGAGACTCACCGGTCTGTAATTTGCTGTCTCTGTTCTGCAGCCCTTTTTGTGGAGTGGAATTATGTTAGCCGTTTTCCAATCCAGGGGGACTCTTCCCATGCGCAGGGAAAATTGAAGAGCACGGATAGTGGTTCCGCCAGAACTTCACACAGCTCTCTGAGCACCCTGGGGTGTAGGTTGTTTGGTCCCATGGCTTTGTTTACTTTGAGTCTTGAAAGTTCGCAGTAAACTCGAAATCTTGAAACAGGTCATTTGGCTGTCTCTTGTCTGTAATTGTGGACCAGCTCCCGGCACTTCACAGGTGAATACTGAGCAGAAGTATTCATCTAGTAGTTCTGCCTTGGTAGAATCAGATTCTACGTAGTTTCCGTCTGGTTGCCTAAGGCGTTCTATCCCATCTTTGTTTCTCTTCCTGTCGCTAATATACCTGAAGAAGGATTTATCCCCTTTTTTAATGTTCCGTGCTAGATCTTCTTCTTTTCGGAGCTTGGCCTCTCTGACTGCCTTTTTGACAGCTTTAGATCTGACCAGATAGTCTTCTTTTGCCTCCCTCTTACCAAGATGTTTGTAGGTGATAAATGCTTCTTTTTTCTTTTTAATGAGGTCCGAAATTTCCTTGCTGAACCATTGTGGTCTTTTGTTTCTCTGGCGCTTGCTTACTGTATTTATGTAGCGGTTTGTTGCTTCGTTCAGGGTGGATTTCAGAGTTGACCACATAGTTTCCAGATTGTCAGTTTCTGCTTGGTTATGCAGCTCCCGATGGACAAAATCTCTCATGTGGTCGAAGTCTGCACCTCTAAAGTTGAGGACCCTCGTTGCTGTGTTTGATTTAGAGAAACCTTTCCTGAGGTTGAGCCATACCATGTTATGGTCACTGGAGGCCAGCGTGTCTCCTACTGATACCTCCGAGACACTGTCTCCATTGGTGAGTACCAGGTCCAGTATTGCCTGTTCTCTAGTGGGCTCTAATACCATTTGTTTGAGTCGTGCACCTTTAATGGATGTTAATATTCTTCTGCTACCACACGTAGTCACGGAGAGTGTGTTCCAATCTGCATCTGGCATGTTGAAGTCCCCTAACAGTACTGTGTCCCCGCGCAAAGTGATGTTCTCTTATGTCTTCAATCAATTCTGTGTCTTTGTCTTCCTGTTGTCTTGGAGGTCTGTATACCACACCGAGGTAAAGTCATTTTTCATTCCCTCTGGCCAGGTTCACCCAGAGGGATTCCCCTGTGTTTCTAACCTCTGTGATTCTGGTAGTTTTGATGTTTTCCTTAGTGTATAGTGCTACCCCCCTCCTAACTTGCCCTCTCTGTCCCGACAAAGTAGATTGTAGCCTGGTATAACCATATCCCACCCATGCGAGTCTGTGAACCAGGTCTCGGATATCGCTACCACGTCAAGGTCAGCATTCATTATCTCAGTTTCTAGTTCCAGGATTTTGTTGCCCAAGCTGTGTGCGTTAACATACATAGCTCTCCAAACCTGTGAAGAGATGCCTGTCCGTGTTAGTGTGGCTCCTACTTTTTTGTGTATATTATGGGTACTTACCTTAGGCTCAGAAGTGTGAGTGCTACTTGCTTCCTCAGGGTGGATCCTTGCTGCTCTGGAATGTGAGTATGTACCCTCCCCCAACTTACCTAGTTTAAAGCCTTCTGAAGTAGGCGGGCTAGTCGATGTCCAAATACGTTCTTGCCTCTCTTGGTCAGGTGTAGTCCGTCAGGTCCCTGTAGTCCTTGTAGCGCCTCTCTGTGGTCTAGGAATCCAAAGTTCATCTCCAAGCACCATTCGTGAAGCCACTCGTTGGTCGTATGGATACGCAGTTATTTCATCCCAATCTACACAGTCTCAGTTTGACAGCCTGGAAGCTGAAACCTCAAACTTAACATTTACCTCATCCTGTGCAGACAGTCCTGCTTGCAGCTAGATGGCCATCTACCAGAAAGTCCTATCAATCCATGTGGAAACGCTTTGCTCTCTGGTCACAGCAACATCAGCAGAATCATTTTATTTTTCCTGTTGGCTTCATTTTATCTTATCTCCTACATTTGTCAGATTCTGGACTCAAATCCAAATCAGTCTGATTTCATCTGGCAGCTTTCCATCATATTATAGATGGGAAACCAATTTCACATCATCCGCTGGTTTCTTGTTTTTTCAAAGGTCTAATAACCTTTGACCTCCTCTGCAAGATCTTCCTCCAGCTTGGGGTCTGAATTTGGTTCTGGATGTTTTGATGCATGAACCACTAGGATCTGCTTCACTTTCTTTTCTTACGTGGAAAACTGCTTTTCTAACAGCTTTAACTTCAGCAAGAGTTAGTGAACTTCAAGCACTAGTCACCTATTACCCGCATCTCTAGTTTTTTTCCTAATAAAGTACATTTACGAACTCATCCCAAATTCCTTCCTAAAGTCGTCATGGACTTTCATCTTAACCAAACCATTACTTTACCTTCATTTTTTCATCATAGAAACATAGAATATGACAGCAGAAAAGGGCCATCGGCCCAACAAGTCTGCCCACTCTAAGAACCCTCCCCCCTAAGCACTTCCTCGAAGTGAACCCACATGCTTATCCCATTTTTTCTTAAAATCGAGCACGTTGCTGGCCTCAATTACCTGAAGAGGAAGATTATTCCAACGATCAATCACCCTTTCGGGTAAGAAATACTTCCTAGTGTGTCCATGAAATCTTCCACCCTTGATTTTTAACGGATGCCCTCTTGTTGCCGTAGGTCCTGTAAGGAAAAAGATGTCTTCTTCTACCTCAATATGGCCAGTAATATATTTGAACGTCTCTAACATGTCTCCCCTCTCTCTGCGTTCCTCGAGAGAGTATAGCTGCAACTTACCCAGACGTTCTTCATATGGGAGATCATCTTCTGTATTCCTCTCCAGTGGAGCAGATGTTTCGTACCTTGGACTGCAAAAGAGCATTACTTTTTTATCTTAAAGCAACTGCTCCATTACATCAGTCAAATCAGCTTTTTATTTCCTATAACCCAGCTACCCTAGGAAAACCAGCATTAAAAAGAGTGATCTCCTCTTGGATAGCACATTGCATCAACTTTTGCTACGCAAAGCAGCAGCTTCAATCACCTAGTCAAATTGGAGTTCATAAAGTACGAGCTACAGCTTCTTCATTTGCAATTCTGAGATCCATTCCTCTTCAAGACATTTGCAAAGCTGCAACCTTGTCCTCTGTGCATAAGTTTCCAACGCACTACTACCTGGATCAGAGTTTCGCTCAAGATATACGATTTGGACAATCAATATTACGGAACCTTTTCACATTATAAGGTTTTTTTTTCCTCCACCCAGTTTTTATTATATCAGCTTGGGACTCACCTGCAAGTGTGCCTGCATTTCCCCTGTTTGTCTATGGAGAAAGCATAGTTGCTTACCTGTAATATATGTTCTCCGTAGACAGCAAGTGAATGCAGCCACACTTGCCCGCCCACCATCCCCTCGTCTCCTCTTCTATTGCTAGGAACAAAACTGATAGGAGAGGGAAGGGGCGCTGGGTGTACTGGGCTCCTGCACATGCCCACAAAGTTCTTAAAGTTTTAACTAGCTAAGGGAGAGCTCCAGCACTTAGGCTTAGCCAGCAGAATTCACCTGCAAGTGTGGCTGCATTCCCCTGCTGTCTATGGAGAACACCTATTACAGGTAAGCAACTTTGCTTTCTTGAGACGAGTGCCTTTCAATTGAAAGGAAGCTCTGGAATAAGGAGACATAGGATAAAGATGAAAGGGGATAGACTAAGAAGTAATCTCAGAAAATACTTTTTCATGGAAAGGGTGGTGAATGAGTGGAATGGCATCCTGGTGGAGGCAGTGGAGATGAAAAATATAAAGCTTTACAAAAATACAATGGATCTCTAAGGGAGAGAAAAGGATAATAAATGGCATAGTTAGACAGACCAGATAGGACATATAGGGCTCCTTTTATCTTGGCGCGCTACGGGGGTTAGCGCGTCGGACATTTCATCACACGTTAACCCCTGCGGCAAGCCAAAAAACTAACACCTCATCAATGGAGGCATTAGTGGCTAGCGCGGCAGGCGGTTTAACGTGCAGTATTCCGCGCGTTAAACCCCTACCCCACCTTGATAAAAGGAGCCCATGGTCTTTTTCTGCCTTCATTTTTTATGTTTCTACATTTTCTATGTCTTAATGGAGCCAACATTAATGACCTCACCCCCCTAAAGAATTTATTTCAGAAAATTTAAAGAATTCATTTCAGAAAATTTACATATAAAAATGTTCCAATCATAAACAGCTAGATCCGTATTAACTTAATAGTACTATCAGAATTGGTAGTAGTGGTGAGTATACATATCGAGTGTTTTGATCGCACTGGCTCTATCCATTTAATTTAGTCCTGCCTGCTGTAGATTACTGCAAAATGGATATATTCTAGAGACCTACTTTGTTCAACTCCCCAAATCTCGCCTCTAATTATACAGATGTTATCTTACCATTTACTGATTTAAATGGCCAGATATTATCCCTATAATGGGAAACTGTGCTTTTGCTATGAGCTGGTGAACAAATAATTTTGCTGCATATCAGCCTGAGTAATTTTAGAAAACCACTCTTTATATGTGTATATCTGTGGAATGCGCTGCTTTCAAGGGGGCTTGTTGTAGGTGCATTTTGGGTGAACCAGAAAACCAGGCAGGTAGCTTCTTTTTTTTTTTTAATCTGGCCACGCAAACTGAGTTAAACATGGATAGTCAGTGCCAGCTCTTATTTATTAATAATAATAGTTTATTTTTATATACCGCCATACCCGGGAGTTCTAGGTGGTTCACATAAATCAATCATTATACATACAGTACAAATAGATATTTAAAATTGAAATCATCTAAAATTTTGGCAAAGTTAAAAGCTTACAGTAGGAAGATACAAACAATTTAAAATGGGAAAAAAATTATAAGTAAGTAATAAGATACATTAGGTTGCCAGTCTATTGAATAATTGAGGTTTTATCTGTTTTCTAAAATCAAGATAAGAGGAAGCTTTTAACGCAATTTTGGCAAGCCATGTATTCAGTGTGGCCGCCTGAAAAGAAAAGGTTCTGTCGAGGAATCTTTTGTAATGACAAGATTTTATTGAGGGATATGCAAACAAGTGTATTCTTCGAGAGCTCTTATTAATGTAACTCAGGGTAAAATGAGAGATTAGATAGCCTGGTATCATGCCAAATACTGCTTTGTAGCAGATACATGAGAACTTAAATAAGACTCTGGATTCCAATGGCAGCCAATAAAGCTTTTGATAGAATGGAGTAATATGCTCCCATTTTTTTAAACCAAAAATAAGACGAATAGCCGTATTCTGAACTACTCTCAACTTTTTGAGAATTTTCTTAAAAGCACCCAAATATACGATATTACAGTAGTCCAGAATACTTAAAATTGAACATTGAGTTAATAAGCGAAAAGAGGCTTCATCAAAGTACTTCTTGATGGTGTGGAGCTTCCAAAGCACTGAAATGCTTTTTTAAAATATTAAATCAGAATGTTTTTCCAATGTGAGGTGTTTATCCTAAGTTACTCCCAATATTTTTAAAGATTGTTCAATAATGTAATCCATCCCATTTACATGTATCATTGTTTCTTTGATTTTATCATTGGGAGTTGCTAAAAAAAAAATTGTTTTTTTCTGAATTTAATTTGAGTTTGAAAACAGCCATCCAGAGTTCAATCTGATTTAAAATGGTTGATAATGAATTTGTAAACTCAGATGACAGACAGGTTAGCGGGATGACTATAGTGATATCATCTGCATAAATATAGAATTTAAGCTTTAAGCTCTGTAAAAAATTTCCTAAAGAAACAAGATAGATGTTAAATAGGGTGGGAGACAAAGGGGAACCCTGAGGAACTCTGCAGAAATTAACCCAGCAGAATGTCGTCCTTAAACACCTGATAAGAATATTATCCTTAAACACCTGATAAGATTGTTTGCCCAGAAACCCACAAAACCAGTTCAGGACTTTTCCTGAAATTCCAATGGATTCCAAGCAATCCAGAAGAATGTTATGATCGACCAAATCAAATGCACTACTTAGATCAAGATGCAAGATCATAGCGTTTGAACCTTGACTAAATAGCGAGTGCAGATAGTCAAACAGAGAAGCTATGACTGTTTCGGTGCTGTAACCTGATCGAAAACCTGATTGGTTATCATTCAAGATGTTGTACTTCTCCAAATATGTGGTTAGTTCAACATTTATCACCCCCTCCAATAATTTAGTGGCCAAGGGGATATTAGCAATAGGTCTGAAATTGGATGCAATATTAGATGGTTCTTTAGTATTTTTTCTAACTGGAAATTTTCTTAAGGATAATAATTAACCCAAATCAGCAATTTAGCCTTAAAATTAACTGGGGCTGTTTTCATGACATTCGGAGGGCAGGTGTCCAGTCTACAGTAGGATTTGGCATACTTATTGTATAATTTACTAAAGGTTTGCCAATCAATAGCTGTAAATTTGTTCCAACTCAAATCTGCTCTGGAAACATCAGAATCCAGCAGAATGGGGAAACTCCAATGAAGATCAGTGGGGTTGACTAAGGCTGATCTTAGATTTTATATTTTAGTATTAAAGAAATCAGCCAAACTGTTTGCAGATAGGGTAGATTTTTCTGCAGTATCGGATATCGTACAAATCATTAACTAGTTTAAAAAGACTGCTGCTATTAATTGATACATTGCCAATTTTTTGAGCATAAAAATTTTTTTGTTTCTCCTTTGTCAAATTTTTATAATTTTTTAGTTTAACCTCCAAGCGTCTCTGTGCTCTTGGGCTCCTGATTTTAACCATTGTCTTTCCAATTTTCTCAAGTCCCTCTTTACCATTAGTAGCTCTGTGTCAAACCATCCGTCTAAATTTCTAAGTCTCTTTCTACAGATTTTAATTGGGGCCATCTTATTTAAGATATGAATACTAGAATTAATCCAAGAGTCTATAAATTGGTCAATCTCATCATTTTGTTCTGAAATTATCTCATAATGAGACCAGAATTCCTTGGGATTTATCCTACCTCTACTGGCATGAAATTTTTTATTTCTTATTGTATTGTTCTTAGTTTTCGATTTAGTTGTCTTTGATTGCCAGTCAATTTCAAATTTACAAAGTCTATGGTCAGACCATAAAGAGTCTGCCCAATTTTCTAATTTCCAACAGATTTTAGAGTTAATCAGTTCTTTGGAAGAAAAAGTGATTAGATCTAATTGATGACCTCTTTGATGAGTTTTAACTGGAGAAGGTATATGAAAACCTAATGACGAGATGAAAGTCCAGAATTCTGTGGTTTCTGAGTAGTCTGTTTGTTCAAGATGAATATTAATATCCCCACACAGTAAGTTGTATGGATCTAATAGCGAATTAGTTAGTAAAAATTCAAAGATATCTTACTTCGCTAAGTTCCATTTTTTTGCAGGGACATAGAACAGGATAGTTGTTAACGCATCCGCTAGAGATTTAGATGTTAAAGTAAAGGATATGATTTCTAGATTAGAGGTGGATTTAGAATTTAGAATAGAGCAATTTAAATAGTCTCTAAAGATTATTGCTAAACCCCCTTTCCCAAACTCTTGCTAAAGATACAATTTTAAAACCTGGGGGTAGGCATTCCTGAATAATAATATCATTATCTGATAACAACCATGTTTCTGTATGTAGTACAAAATCAGGGTTAGTTTCTTTCAACCAATCATTGATTAACATAGACTTTTTTCTCATAGATCTTATATTTAAATAGTAACCACATAGATTTTGATAGCTGGAAGGGTCAATTGGGAGATAATGGGAATATGTAAAATTTTTCATTAATCGTTTTTTTATATAAGGCTTGTTTGGTCTAGGTAGCGGTGGTATAACTGATATTGGAAATGGACCAGATTCCATGTAATCATGTAAAATATGGTGCGGAATCATTGGAATTCTGATTTTAGCCACACAAATTTTAGAATAGTGTACTGGAATCGAGGCAGAGTAAAGTAAAGGGGCTGCCCTACTTCTGGAACTAATTAAGTAGAATAAGAATAGCAGTAAAGTTTCAAGTTTCAAGTTTATTAAAATTTTTGATTAATCGCTTAATCTTACTTCAAAGCAATGAACATACATAAAAAGAAACAATTAAAATTACAATATTAAAAAAATAAAACATTAATTTAAACATAACCCTTAAAATAAACTAGACTATATACAAACTTAACAAACTTGGCAAACTTAACTTGCCAATTCCTCATCCAGGCATCAGAATTGAATATTGGTTGGTCCTAGATAACTTCTAGGTCAGCCCTGAGTCTACCTCCAGTCCAGACTGCCCCTCCCCAAGAAATCCAGCACTAAATAAATAGTACTGAGTGGTCTGCTCAGATATTTTGCAGCACTATCTTAGTACCACAGAAAATCCAGGTTTGAGCTGGTCACCAGACTTATCCATCTAAGAGGAACTCTTAACCAGATAAGCCTTGCTGAATACCAACTCACATGTGCATATTTCCAAATTACTTTGGAGACACTGTACACAAATACTTTAATCCAGACACAGTGTTCACACTTGATCTGAGACAGGTGTAAGTGTCAGGTAAGGATTCGTTTTCAGCTGGAATTTGTACCAGTGATTTGAGGATGCAATTTTTCTTTAGGGACAAGCATTCATTAATATGTGTTCAGTTCATTAGCTTGACTAATGAGAATAATCATGCATTCAACAAATTTTGGCATCTATTACTTTTTGAAGGTTCTAAAAAAAAAAAAAAAAATCAGAAATAATATATTTTCCCTTAATAGGCATGCAAGAGATTATCACATTTTCATTAAATCTTAAGAAACTCTTGTCATACCTACCACAAACCTATCAGAAGGTTCAGAATAAAAAGGTATTTCTGTATTGTTTTGTGGGGAAGGAAAATAACAGAATATTGTGGTGAAGGTTGAGAGGTGGGACCCATGGATGAAGTGCATGGAATAGAAGCATCACGTATGGAAAGTCTGAGAGAGTGAGTCAGCAATGGGGGTGCTAATGAACTGAAAGAGGAAAACCAGGCATAAAGTAAAAAATGGAGAAAAGAAGTCTAGAATAAACACATTTTACAAGAGGCTAAGCTAAATGTAGAGTCACTTGTAAAACAGGTTCAGGACTATGCAGATATATCCTTCCATGTACAGCAGGAGCAGCAATGTCAAGAAAACATACCCCCCTCTATTACTAAGGTGTGCTAACTGATTAGCGCACACTAATCAAATTAACGCACTCTAAATGCTAACATGTCCATAGACTAACATGCATGTGTTAGCATTTAGTGCACGCTAATCGGTTAGCACACCTTAGTAAAAGAGGGCCATAATCTCATTGACATTGCTGTGAGAGTGATTGTCCTGAAGAATTTATAAAGTGTTATTGCTGAGATATTCTCCTGGGTAAGCAATGTTGATAGTTCTATAATTTAGCTTATCCCTAAAGTTTATTCTCAAATAGTGCCTGGTGCGCTGTTTAAAAAAGCATATGCTTGAAATCACTGTTCCTGCTTTCCACGTGCTCTAATCTCGCAAATGGCATTCAGTTCCTTCACTCTTTCCCTTCACAACATACTCAATCTCCCACAAACCCTTCAGCACATCAAACCCCCCATCCTGAGCTCCCTGGAGTGACAAATTAAAGTCCCAACCAAAGCCCTTCCAGAAATGTTGTGGCACGACCTGAAGCAAGTTGTTCGCGCAACAAATCACTCAAATGTTACCAAAACGAAACAGTTCTACATGGAAGAATGGGCCAAAATTCCTCAAAATGATTTAAGACCCTAATCAAGGTTAGAGGAAACATTTGGTGGAAGATCTTGTTGCCTAAGGAGGTGCAACCAGGTATAGACTGCAAGATTTACTTATTTTTTTCCCTCATACAAAGGCATTTATTGTTTTGTTGAACAAATAGAACTCTCTCTTGTCTGAGTTATCTATTCATTATTATCTTTTCTCTCATTAAATTCAGATTAGGATTTAATATTTTTAACTATAAATGTTGTTACAATATAGAGTAGCCTCTATGAGGTTCACAAACTTTTTCTTGGCACTTGTAATAAATAAAATTATAGTCTGCTCTGTATAGGCAAAAACCTGAATAAATTTGATCACAATACTTAAAACAAATATTCTGTCATTTCATATATAATGCTAATAGTAGCAATATTAATACAATCCCTGACATTACCTATTCATCTAATATAATAAAACCCTTACACGCAAATGCGCAGTAATGCGTGTGACACGTGTGCGGCGGTAGAGCCTGTGGCGGTTTGTTTTATGTAGCGTAAGAAGAGCCTGTGGCGCCGATTTTCCCCATTGCCGACATCGCTTCCAGGCTAGGGCAGGGAGGAAAGCTTCAACTCGCTACTCCCGCTTACTTCGGGCCTTCCTCGCTGCCGGGTCCTGCTCCTACCTTCACGCAAAAAGAAAGTAGTTGGGAACCGACGGCAACGAAGGACCGAAGCAAGCAGGAGCAGCGAATTGTGAATGCTATGCTGCCAACGGCTGTGGGAGACCCGGGAGGAGAGGGGAGGGGGATGAGAAACACTACTGTGAGACCACCGACGGGGGGGGGGGAATGCTGCCGACGCCTGTGTGAGACCGCTGGGGGGGAATGCTGCAACAACCTTTTGGGGAGTCAGAGGGAAAGAGGAAGAACGAAAACCAGGGAAGGGGGGAAGGGCTAATGCAGGACAGGGGGAGCAGGGAAGGGGTGCTGCTGGACAGGGGGAGGTATAAGGAAGGAAGAAGGGCTACTGTTGGACAAGGAGAGCAGGCAAGAGGTGCTGCTGCACAGGGAAGGATGGGAGGGAAATGCTGCTTCTGCACAGGGAAGTGGGGGAGGGGGAGAAGGAAAGAGGGCCAGGGAGCAAACTTGCTATGCTTTGGGGGGAGGGGTGTGCTGGGGGGCAGGCAGCAAACTTGGTTTGCTCTGAGGGGGAGACAGAAGGGGCCACGGAGAGAGACAGAAAGAAAGGCAGGCAGGCAGGGGGCCACAGAGAGAGACAGAAAGTCAAGAAGGCAGCACATGAGAATGAAAGACAGATGCACACAGAAAGACAGCAGGCAGGGAGAGAGATATAAAACAAGAAAGACAGACAGACAGACAGACAGGGGGCCAAAGAGCCAGCCAGCCAGCCAAGGAGAGAGAGAAAAAGAAAGACAGCAGCCAAGGAGAGAGAAATAAAAAAAGACAGACAGCTCACATGGTAAGTCTTCATTAAATTTTGTGATCTGTTAAGTCTACACATTTATTCTAGCACCCATTAATCTAACAGACTTAAACACTAGTAATAAAATAATTTTAAGATGACATGAATCACGCATATACCTACATATGTGTACCATTGTTAGTGTTCTGTACGTATTACTACATGACATGTAGATAGACTGTGAGCATGCTGGGATAGACAGGGAAAAATGCTTGAGTACCTGAATAAATTCATGTAAACCGTTCTGAGCTCCCCTGGGAGAACAGTATAGAAAATTGAATAAATGAATGAATATCTGATTCTGTATCCCCACAGCAACACATCCAATCCACCACCCGGAAAGCCCCAGCACAACATATTACCCCACCCCACCCTGAATCACTCCTAAATCTGACATCTGCCCTCCTGCCTGCAGCCCAACAACTCACACTGTCTTTGAATCTCCCTTCTCTGCTCTCCCTCAGAACTGTCACTAGTGGCTTTTTTCTTTACACATCCTTCCTTACTTGGGGCTAGTTATTTAGGCAGCACATACTTTCCTTCACCGCGCTTATATTTAAAGTTCCTTTTCACTCATGCACCCTAGTTATCTTACCCATGCGCATGTGTGGAATCTGTTTGCCGCGCTAGCATTTGAAACCCACATGAACTCTTTTGACGTTTGTGGAATAAATAAGAAAGAGTTTTCACTTAGGCCTCCTTTTACAAAGGTGCGCTAGCGTGCGCTAAAATGCCGCTCGCACTAGCCGCTAGCCCTTATTTTTGCAAGACACATTTCATTTTGAGTTTGCAGTCATACTTAGCCACTCCAGTTCTGCTCGGCTGATGCAATGTGAAGGTTAAAGTCAAACCTCACACTTCCGCCTTACTCCCTGCCACAGCATTCATATAGGCCCTGATTCTGCAAAGTGCGTCCCGATTTTAGGCAGCTGTAGGAGTCCTATTTAAAAAAAAAAAATGCTCCCCAGGCAGGCCACCTATATTGAAGGCGCCTCCGGGAGCCTAGGGAGGCCTGCAAGACGCCTAAGCTCGCCTAAAAGCCTTAGGCGAACCTAGGCGGCCCTATGCGTCTCCCTAGTAGAGGAAGAGACTCTTACAATATAGGCCAGCAAAATGGCCTACATTGTAAGTAGACGGGGCAGCTATACTTATCGCGGCAAGGGATCTCCCTGCCGCAATAAGTGTAATGGCCGCCAGCCCGATCGCTGGCAGGAGGGTGCCCAACCCCTCCTGCCGGAACGCCGCCCCCCAAAAACTCCTGATCACCGGCAGGAGGGTGCCCAGCCCCCTCCTGCTGAAACGCCACCCCCCAAAACTCCCGATCGCCAGCAGGAGAGTGCCTAACCCCTCCTGACGGAATGCCGCACGCCCAAAAAAAACTCCCGATCGCCAGCAGGAGAGCACCCAACCCCTCCTGCCAGAAAGCCGCATCCCCTTCGGACCCCCACGCTAACGACCCCCCCCCCGCGCTACCACCCCCTAACCTCCCCCCAACTAACCTCCCCCAACTAACATCTAAAGTGTTTGCCGGCCGGCCGGGTCTTGCTGCCGTCCAGCCGGCAGGCCCGCCTTGTAAAAATGAGGCGGGCCCGCCCCTTTCCGGCCCATCCCCTCTAAGTCTAAAGCCTGATTGACTCAGGCTTTAGCAGCCTGGACCAATCAAGCTGTAGGCATAGTGGGTTCGCCCATCCCCACTAACCCTAAGGCATGATTGGCCCAGGCTCTAGCAGCCTGGACCAATCAGGCCGTAGGCATAGCGGGTTCGCCCATCCCCACTAACCCTAAGGCATGATTGGCCCAGGCTCTAGGCACTTTAGAGGTTAGTTGAGGAGGGAGGTTAGTTGTGGGGAGGTTAGGGGGTACGGAGGGGGTGCAGCTTTCTGGTAGGAGGGGTTGGGCGCCCTCCTGCCATCGATTTGGAGTTTTTGGGTGGCGGCGTTCCGGCAGGAGGTGTTGGGCACCCTTCTGCCGGCGATCAAGAGTTTCAGGGGGAGTGGCGTTCCGGCAGGAGGGGTTGGGCACCCTCCTGCTGGTGATCAGGAGTGTCGGGGGGCAGCCTTCCGGCAGGAGGGGTTCGGTACCCTCCTGCCAGCGATCGGACAGGCGGCTGCTATACTTATCGCGGCAGGGAGATCCCTTGCGTCTACTCTAACCCGATTCTCTAACTGGCGTCTGTAACATGGACGCTGGTTACAGAATCGGGGTTAGTGTAGGTCCAATTCTATATAGGACACCCTTCCCGGGCGTCCTATACAGAATCAGGGCCATACTGCCTATCAAGGTTATCTAAGCGGTTTACAGTCAGGTACTCAAGCATTTTCCTTATCTGTCCCAATGGACTCACAATCTATCTAACGTACCTGGGGCAATGGAGGATTGAGTAACTTGCCCAGGGTCACAAGGAGCAGTGCAGGTGCTTCCATAAAAAAAAACAAAAAAACACCTTATCAATTCTTTTGTTGTATGCTTTCAGATTTTATATATTCAAATGCCACAGTCATCATACGTCTGCATATTAAAACATTTTGGGATCCTTTTATAAAGGTGCGTTAGGGCCTTAACACGCAGAATAGCGCACGCTAAAATGCCCCGCGCGCTAGCCGCTACTGCCTGCTCTTGAGCAGGCGGTAGTTTTTCAGGTAGCGCATGCTATAGCGCGCGCTAATCCGGTGCGTGCGCTAAAAACGCTAGCGCACCTTTGTAAAAGGAGCCCTTTGTTTTCGGCATTTGCTTAAATAGTGAGTTTGTGTTCAAGAGGCAAATATAAACAAGGTAGAGGAACGGGGACGGGTGGTTAGTGGGGAGGTTAATTACCAGTGCGTGATGGACATTTTTCCTTTTCATGTTGTATTGTTTTATCATTCTCCTCGGAGATCAGGTCTCTCATTTAGTCATTCAGCAGCAAGCTCTCAGACAGCCCCACCCCAAATTAGTATTATAAGCTTGGCCTATTTTCACTGTTGCCGACTTCTGAAAACAATGATATAATCAAGAAGTAAAAAGGAAACCCCCCCCCCCACTGTAATAGCAATTGACAAATTACAGTCATCCTAGTAGGCGGCGAATGCTGTAAATATTAGTGCTTTCTACTTTTCTAAACAAGCTGTGCTGACCTCATTCCCTGTGAGCTTCTTTTTTCCTAATTACACTGCTTGTCATGAAGCTGTAGAGCACTGTAAAAGTTCCCTGACAAACACATTGCTTATGTAAAGGTTGTCTGTTTGTTATGTCAGCAGTGGGTAGTCATTTTTAATATCTACACCCCAGCAATCACGTTACCTCTCTGCTAAAGGTTGCAGCCATAAATTTCACAACCATTCCCTGCAGCAACAGTAATTTGGTAACCAAAAAAAAAAAAAAAAGAATATATACTAATGATGTTTCATTAAATTCCATATTTTATTTTTAAACATGATTGCAGGGGAATTGCATGACAAAGAAAGACAAATGCACAATTAGCTTTTCATATTTCCTTTGCAACTGAGTTCCTTGTATGTTATACTAAATGCTGGGCTTAACGCCTGCTCTGTAATGAATGGGCACAGGAGCCTGTGATTCTGTCTTTTACAGAATCTAATTATACCTGGGATTTATAAATCAGATCTGCTATAAGACTCTGGGTAAAAACATTTTAACAATATGATCACAAATCACAATAACATAAAGGAAAACAATTACAACTGTGCACACTGCAAAATTAAAAAGAATGGCTTGACAGTGAATCAATTTGCTAGATATTTTTCAATACCTTTTCTGTAAACAATGTAGTCCTCCTTATCCAACGGTCAGAATAAATGTAGGCATTTATCAGTCTGAGTTATTAAATCTAGGCCTCTTTCGGATTGCAAAACTGAACTTATTATTCTACTGGATTTGGAGTTAATATAAACATTTCCCCTGAGAGATGAGACAAAGCAATATCTGAGGCAATTCTTAAACTAACATTTACAAGACTATATAGAAAGTGAAGTTGCTTATCTGTAACAGTGTTCTCTGTGAAGACTGCAAGATAAATCAGTCACTCAAATGTATGTGTGTGTGTGTGGTGGTGAGGGGGCTTACCACTTCTAAACCAAGTTTGGCCTACCTTCTCCCATCAGGAGACACATTTTATATGATCTATCATTTGGAAGGCCAAAACATGCACCGTTGTATTTTGCCAAAACAAAGAGAAAGCCAACAGTTCTGCAGTGGAGAGCAAACAACCAAGCACAAAGAAAAACTGCAGAGGCGATAGGATTCAGGAACTTTATTGAAAATAAAAGTCTGTTGTTTTCCTCAGTTAGGTTCTCAATGGTAGAAACCGGGATCTGATATGGTCTGTGTTTCAATAAAAACTTCTTCCTCAGGGGTCCAAGATGTAATAAACCTAACGTGACCATTTATTTTTTTTCATCAAAAGGGGACATCTATTAATTGTCAGTCCCACCCCCAATCCCGAGGTATAGGAGAAGTGGTATGTTTCTAGTCTGTATTCAATAAATACCTATTCATTTATTTTTGCATTGGTGGTATTGTATTGGTATTTGTTACAATTTTAAATCATAAACTCTAGTATACAGCTCCTTAATATCCTACTGAAGTTGGAGGATACTGAAGTTGGGATGTACAATTTATTCAACAGTTTAGTATCCCTTAAAATCATATTGATTTTAAGATGCTCAATGATTTGACCATGTCTGTCTTGCCTTCAAGTCTTGCCTACCATTTGCCCAAGCCTACCTCAGTCCCCTCATTATTCCCTATGCCCCTTCTTGTTCACTCTGTTCTACTTCTAATCTTTTCTCTAATTTTCCCTTCCCTCTTTTTGTCTATTGATTTCCCAGGAGACCAGCTTCAGTTACTTAGGTCCATCCTTATGGAGCTCTTTGCCCCCATTGACCCTCTCATCCGACCCTCCCACCACGAGACGACCGACAAACCTCCCAGCTCCAGCAGCCACAGCACTCTAAAGACACTGCTTCGTGGCCTTCTACCGCCCTGATTTCCTCTGTTGCATCACTGATGACATCATCAGTGACGCGGCAGAGGGAATCACGGGCAGTAGAAGGCCATGAAGCAGTGTCTTTAGAGTGCTGTGGCTGTCGACGCTGCTGGAGCTGGGAGGTTTGTCAGTCATCTCACGATGGGAGGATTAACGGGGGTTCGGCTGCGCCGGGGGGGGGGGGGGGGGGGCGATAAACACGACACTGCTGTCGGCAAATCCAGCGAGGGTGGGAAGAAATGGAGGAGTCTTCCGAGGGAGGCTTTTTTTTCATGCAGGGAGGGACAGGAAGAGATCACCTGTCCCATTGTCCCTGCGCACAGATTCGGGACGCTGTTCCTGAAAATGGGACATTTTGGCGTCCCAAAGCTGTGTGTGGGGACAACGGGACAGGGGATCTAAAAACAGGACTGTCCTGTTCAAAACGAGACATATGGTCACCTTAAATAAACCTCAATTATGGAAAACCATTTGGAGTGCAGCTGAATTGGGACAGCTGGTAAGTTCCACTACCACCAGCTATAGCAGGATCCATGTAGCCAGAGATGCAGCGCCACCCTGACCATGCACGGACACAAGAGCAGCAATAAAGACAGACCGCACATTGGCCATCTACTCTACCAAGTCCTGGTTCTCTTGGCCCACAGGAGGAGGAGGAGGGGCTTCCAGTTCTCCGACAGTGGCAGTGCCCCTTTGTCTTGCTCCCTGCAAAGACCTAATTCTCCCATCAATAGTGTGTTGTCCCCTTCCAGCCAGTCTCTCTCTCCCTTTGTCTCATCTACCAACTGCCTTCACTCAATCTACTTTCTCTTTTTCATGAACCACCCCATTCCCCCCCACCTCCCGGCTTTACCCAGTCTGTTTCTCCCTACCTGACTTCAGTTGTAAAACAAATAATGGGCTTCCTGTTTCCCCGGTATGACTCGACTCTGAAAGTCTGAGCTGCATGGTTTCAGAAGTTCAGGTTGGCTTCACAGTTTCAAGTCTCACTGCAGTGAATGTCATACAAAAGGTCTCAGGTAGACATCTTACCATAACCCCCTTATAATGTGTGGTGAGCCCTTCAAAACCTACAGTACTGAACCCAAATGCACACCACAATAGCCCTTATGCCTGCAAGTGGTACCTATATGATGGTCCAGTACGTTTTGGGTGAGTTTTGGTGGGCTCACAAATTCCACCACTAGTAGATAGAGTGGAGTATGGACCTGAGTCTACATCTCTGTGGTTTACTACACTCATCAGGCTACTCCGGGAACTTGCTCACTGCTCTACTAGGACTGCCCAGAATATCTGAAGCTGTCATACAGGCAGGTATATACCGTTCCATTTACATTTTTGGGATTAGGGGACTAGGAGGAGGTCAGTGACCACTGGGGGGAGTGTGTGTGTGTGTGTGTGTGGGAGGATCATGCTTATGTCCCTCCAGTGGTCATCGGTCAGTTAGGGTACCTTTTTGTCACTTATTTGTTATTAAAACAGATATATCCCAAATGTCCAAATTGTGCCCTGGATATATTTTTAAATGTTTGATTATGGCAGAAAAATATCTACGTCTTAAGCCCACCTAAGTCCGAACCACACCATGCCACCAACACTCCCCTTTGAGATGTAGACTAACTGTGGTTGAACAGCATAGACATTCATCTAGAAATTTGGAAAATAGCAAATTTGAAAGGTTTGGCAAGAAAACATCCTTCTGCCTCTTTATGCCACATTTTGGACATTTTTTATTTTTGAAAATGAGCCTCCTAATCTCTTATGTGTATGTGTAAAGTGTTGTTCGCATCTTGTTGTAACTCAGTGACGTACTAAATGCACGGTCTAGAGATGTATGCACATCTTCATGATTAGGCACTGGTGTACTTAATCTCTATCTTTACCTACCAGTTCTGGGGGCACAGACTGCAGAACTCTGCCCTGCACTGGCCTTACTTTCCAACCACCGGAGTTGCCATCAAAGCCCGCTCCAGTCTTGCTCCTGATCTATCTTTGGTATTTATGGGACCCAGACCTTAGAAGTCTGCCTGGCACTGGTCTAAATTCACGGCCTGTCAAAGCTCACTCCAGCTATGAGATTCTTTAAATTTTGCATTAATTAGATTATAGTAAACCCCCGCAAATTTGCGGTTTGTGAATTGCGGACTCGGTAATTTGCAATATTTTCTGGTTACACTAAGCAGGAGCTGCTTTGACACGCTATCTGGCATGTCAAAGCAGCTCCTGATTGGTGTAGCCTGACTTTAGTACCAGGAAGAGGCGGTCGGAAAATACCGTAAATGATTTTCAGCACCCGCCGGCGCCCCAGCTGCCCTCTCCTGCCTTCGTTCAGCCTCTTAAACCTCATTCACGTTTTTTTTTTTAATTCACGGGTGTTCCTGGAATGGAACCCCCATGAATTTCGGGGGAGTACTATACATCCTTTTTTTTCTAAATAGAGATCCTCTGTGTTTATCCCACGTATTCTTGAATTCCATCACTGTTTTGGTTTTCACAGTTTCCCCCAGAAAGGCATTCTAGATAGAGTTGGCAGATTTTCAAATCGGCAAATCTGGCCCCCTAGACCCGCCCCCAGGCCTGCCCATCCCTGCCTTGTAAATGCCCTAATCCCACCCTAGCCACACCCCCTGCTGCCTGCGCTTGTTGGGCAGGGAGGAAGTCCGCGCATCTGCTGATACCATGCAATGAGATCATGCGCATCGTGGCATTCGTGCATGTGCAGATATCTGGTAACCCTAATTCTAGGCATCCATCATACTTTCCGTAAAAAGTAATTTCTGACATTGCTCCTAGTGCTAGTACTAATCCAAATCTAAGCAGTCTCCTTTAGTTCTTAATAATGCACGTGAGATACCGTAGATCATTGCAGGGAACTACTGAAAGGCAAATATCCTGTTTGATGAACACAGTAGTGTATTCTAATTTTCCTGTTGCTCTGTGTATTCCTGTATTATTTAGAATGAGAAAATTAGCATGAAATATGCAGATTAATTAGTCCTGTGGCGTTCTGAACAGCATTAGTGAAGTAAAAACAATATTTTATTTCAATCAAAAAGCACATTTTAGATTAATAAAATTGTTTCAAAAGCAGGGATTTTAACGAACAGTGTTGTGAGAAGTGCGATCAAGATATTCTCTAGTGTGAAAATGTCCTACCTCTTGTCAAACTTGGAATTAATATTTATGTAATACTTATAAATCAGTTTCTTTAGGCTGTTAAGCACCCCACCGGGGCTCATTGGAAGACACAGGAATTTGGTAGATAATGTAATAGCTTATTTTAATGGGGTCCTTGGATATTTTCTCCTAATTGGCCACACTGAATTTATGAAAACATATCTGAAAGGTTAGCTATCCCTAAAGAAAGCTGAAAATATTTTCAATATAACTACCATTGTTCTCATTAAAATTAATTACAATTCTCTTGTATTGTATCCTGTATTTCCAAGCAGGCCAAACAATCCAGAGAAGTTTGACTTTTCTTCTTTGATTAAATACAATTTGTGTAACACATCAAACTGGAATGCTTTATCAAATAATTACAACCCTTGAGGGCTAGAAAGCATAGAATTATTATCATTATTATTATTTTAGTCATAACCAGAAGTAGATCACACTTTCCAATTGTCATTAATGTGGCCTTATCATTTAAAGATTGCAGAAGATTATTAGGTTGTCATCAATTGGACACGTTATGCCAAGAAAGTATGAATTTTTCACAGCCCCTGAGGTGGTCAGCACAAGTGTCTTTTCAAAGTATGTGCATTAAATTCAATATTCCATAGGCATATTTTTATTGAATTGGTATAAACCCTTGAATCTAAACCCAAGAAAATTAAAACACTGGATGTACTGGATATAATCTGGATGCAGATTGAGTATCAGCCTTAGACATCATTGTTCCAGGGCTCACCTTTTTAAAAACAAACAAAAAAAATTAATGATTGCATTATCAAAGAATTGCACTGCATAGCATACAAACCTGTGCCAATGAATTCACTGGCTGGGCTGTGCAGAGTGAATGAGCTACTGTAATTTAATCTGAATTCCCCTTGTTCCTTCTTTTGAACTAATGGAAAATGAATATTTGCTCGCATTAATTTTTTTTTCCCCTGCAAATGTCCTTGACATCTAACCTAATTTTAATAAGGCTTTCTCCTCCCAAGTTTTGCTGTGCAGTAACATAGCTATTGAGTTCCACGAGTGGTTAAATAATTGTGATTAGAATATTCAATTTACAATTCATTCTAGTTTAGAGTCCTTTCAATTCATTGGCAGGAGAAAGGTCTTTCAATGGCACACCTTTCCTGCATCAGAGAACTCAAACAGTCCTACTAGGACCATACAAGTCAGAACCCAAACCTATCAAATACGGTGCTCCCCAAGGTGCCCTGCTGTCCCCTCCCCCCTCCTATTTAACCTCTACATCAGGCCAGTCATCGATATAGCTCAGAAATACAACATTAAAATCCACTTCTATGCTGATGGCATTCAACTACTCCTCCCACTAGGTGCAAACCGGTCAGCCCAAATTGCTAACCTCCAACTTTGTCTTTCCAACATGAAAAACTGGATGACAAACAACAAACTACAGCTGAACGCCGCTAAGACTGAGCTCCTATGGATCAGAATGAAAAACGCCAAATACACCTGCCCAACACTATCATGGGAATCCACCTCCTTAACAGCAGCAGACCAGATACGTAGCCTTGGAGTAACATTGGACAGCCACCTGTCCCTTTCTACCCACATCTCAGAAACTCAAGTGCCTCCATCAAGTCCAAAACACAGCAATCTTACTCCTATACAACTTCAGCTATCATGACTCTATCTCCCCAGCCCTCCGCACAAAACAATGGCTACTGATCAACAAACGCTGCACATTCAAGGCCCTTGTAATAGCGCATAAAAGGTTCCTTGCCACCACCCCAGCCTATATAAACTCCAAGCTACATATGTAAGCCCCTACCCGCCCCCTCCGCTCTAAAACAGAGAGATGACTATGCATCCCTCCAGGAAGATCACTCTTGATGAAAACTGCCCAAAACCACTCCTACAGCCACTTCATCCCACAGCTGGGGAACCAACTCCCCCCTCAAATCAGGTCACAGAAGTCATTGATGACCTTCCGCAGTGCAGTGAAGACCTTTCTCTTCAACTAAAGTCCAACTGCAAATAGTTTCCTCTGATCTCTCTCTTGCTACCAAGCGAGCCCCTGGTCCAATCTGCTGTAATGCTCCTCCAGGAATTCCCTATGACTGTCCGCAAGTTACTGTACTACCCAGCCTTGCCCTTTTGTGACTATATTTTATAGTATCTATATCACCAAATGTACTGTCCAATGTAACTTCTGTGAATGTTAACTTGTAACCCATTCTGAGCTCCCAGGAGGATGGAATAGAAATCAAATCAATATTAAATATGTGGTCTTGGTAGCTGAGAATCTTGGTGGTATGACTTAGCTCCACCCCCTGTGATACTGACAGAAGTCTGACTTTACCACAAAAGTGCACCAACCCTGAAGCATGCCTAAGAGTGTGACCTGTCCTTTAGTTTTCCTCTTTGTGGACAGCATTGGGGTTAATATTGAATAGAGGATTTTATAATTTGAATTTTATAGTAAATTATTTTTATTGCTTTTTTATATTGTTTACAAAGTGCCTTTATGGTTTACAGATATCCTAAACTTCTGTTGGATACTATTTGTAGTTTTAAGTCTACTGGGGATAATTTTGCAAGGAGGTAGGTTTGACTGTCCACTAGTAAGGACAATCCGTTATCTCAACATCTTCCCAAAAACCAAAAGCAAAATATGAAAATTTTAGGAAAGGCTTGCACTTTGTGAAATGTTCTTCCCTCTCTACAAATAGCATTGAGGTTATAAATGGAAATAGACCATTAGGCCCGGATTCTGTATAGGACACCCGTCCCGGGCGTCCTACACAGAATCAGAACAAAACCTGCCCAAAGTAAACCCAATTTTGTAACCGACGTCCATGTTGCAAACACCGGTTAGAGAATCGGGTTTGTTTAGGCGCAGCCGCTATACTTAATCGCGGCAAAGGATCTCCCTGCTGAGATTAGTATAGCGGCCGAAGCCGCAGCTATGTCCGTCAGTCCCCCTCCTCCCCCCTGACGATCATGGCAGGAGGGTGCCCAACCCCTCCTGCCGACAGAACCCGCCCCCCCAAAGATCGCCGGCAGGAGGGTATCTAACCCCTCCTGCCGGACCCCCCCCCAATGAAACCCCCACCCCGGAACCCCCCCTCAGGCTTACCTGCAAGTTTGCCGTACGGGTCCTCGTACCATCTGGCCAGCAGGCCTGCATCTGTCCAAATGAGGTGGGCCTGCCCCTCCCCTGCCCAACCCACAGGATCCTAGGGCCTGATTGGCCCAGGTGCCTAAGGCCCTTCCCAGAGTTGAGGGTTCAATGGGGGGGTTGGCAGGAGGGATTGGGCACTCTCCTGTCAGTGATCTTTGGGGGGCCATTGGGGGATCCAGGGTGTGGATATTGGGGCATTTTGTTGGGGGGGCCGTTGGGGGGGTACAGCAGGAGGGTTTGGGTATCCTCCTGCCAGTGATCTTCGGGGGGGCAGCAAGAGGGGTTAGGCACCCTCCTGCCGTGATCATCAAGGGGGGCTTACCAGCAGGAAGGGTTGAGCACCTTCCTGCTGGCGATCACAGGTTTTGTCGACAGGAGAGGTTTGGCACCCTCCTGCCACGATCTTCGGGGTAAGGTGGGGGGCCTACCGGCAGGAAGGGTTGAGCACCTTCCTGCCGGTGATCGCGGGTTTTGTGGGCAGGAGGGATTGGGTACCCTCCTGCCACGTTCGTCGGGGAGAGGGGTTGGGGGGAGACTGGCAGCCGTAGCCACTATACTAATTGCGATAGGGAGATCCCTTGCCGCGATTAAGTATAGCGGCCACATCTACTTACCATGTAGGCCAGCATTTTGCTAGCCTACATTGTAAGCATCTCCCGCTATGCTAGGGAGACGCGTAGGGCCGCCTAGGTTCACCTAAGGCTACTGCCTAGCCTTTTAGAAAAAGTGCCTCCTGATTGGCTGATTAGACAGCTGTAGGACGCCTATTGCTGCCTATAATTGGGATGCACTTTGCAGAATCATGGCCTTAGTCTACACACACTGTCATATTTGAACAAGGAACTTGAGTAATTACCGTAGACTTATTCCTGTTAGGCACTTCTGTTCCTTTTATAGATTTTATCAACCAGGTACCATGTTATTGTAATGTGAAGTCTGTAATAAATCATTTTTATTAACACTGTAATATAGTAAACATCAGCAGATAAAAACCTGCATGATCCATCCAGATTGCCCAACAAGGTAACTGGAGTTGTATCTGGCACTCTGCACAGGTTCTGCTTTTTCACGACTTAACAGTGGCATACTTAACCTCTACCTATTCAAGTATAGAAATCTGCTCTGCACTGATCATGCTTCCCAAATACAGGAGTAGCTATCAAAGTCAAGTCTAGTCTTGATCCTGAACTGTCTTTGAAATTTACAGGCCGCAGACAGTAGAAGTCTGCACAACATTAAGAAAAATGATAGGGGATTCTAGGGTGGGGTTTGTTCTTTTCACTGAAATGGTTTACAGATATTGAAAGTCCATTTTTACAGGATATTTGCCCTTTATATTATGTTATATGCCAATGCCTAACCTTAATAAAGAAAATATCTAGGCTCTTTTTTATAAGTCCTTTCTCTCAAACTTTATTGTGTCTTTGGGGTCAATAGTCAGTGAATGTTAACTGGCCCAAAATCTCTCCTGGCTGGTTAAATTGCTTGCTCTGGACTATCTACCCATATTCAACGGCACTTAACTGATTAGTGCCACTGAATATGTTCTGTTAGCGTTCTCCTCAAAATTGTCTATGTTGAGGGGCATTCCAGGAATGGACGCAGCACTTGGCCAGTTAAGTACTAATATTCAGTACTTAACTGACCAAGACAACTGTATAAATAAGAACACATAAAAGTCAATCCTATTTTATGTGGTTTACCATAGCCGGTTAAATGCTGAATATCACACTTAATTGACATAGGTTTTGCTAGCTCCATAGACCTGTAAATTAAATGCCAGAACCTGATCATGGTCTGGCATTGAATTTCCAGGCATGATGCTGATGGTGGTCAGCAAAACACTGACTGCTGCCAACTGAATATAAACCCCCCATTATTGGGCTACAACGGATGACATAAATTTCCAGATCTTCTTATCGCCCTATTTTAGTATTAGATCCCATAACATCAGCATTCACATTCTGTCACCTGCATATTTATAACAAAACCAACAACCAATAAACACACTCGCACTAATTTATAGAACAAGTATTTGGCCGCAGCTCTATTAACTATTCACCTCAACTTAACTCGCAATTCAATCCACCTAAAACATCAAATACCCCAAAGCAGCTTCATAATTCCAGAGAATTATTCGGTGATGAAACTAGCTCCTTTTAATTTTGTACTTTTAAAACATCATACAAGCATGACCCTTAGTAACGTCAGGTCAGGCATCCCCTTGTAGTGATGTTGTCTATGAGTGCATCTGAGACCAGTGCCCCATTTTCTACCCTCATGCCACAGCTCTGACCTCTCTGTCCTACCCCAAACCCCTGTTAAAGCCTAAGCACCACTCCAAGAACCACTAAAACCACCATAACTCAAAACAAAATACACGAGAAGAGGGGGGGGGAGATTGCAGGTGCCATCTAACCCTTTCCTTCCCTGTTCCTCAAAGACTAATCCCTCAAACCCACGAAAAGTTTCCACCAATCCCACTGTTTAACTCCACCAATCCAGAATCTGTTACATCTCTACTTTCTATCTCTTCCATATGCACTGTCCTATATAACTTTCATTGCACACATCACCTCCCTTTATCCCTCCACACCCCCAACCCTTTTACCCAAATCTCACCTGCAGGTGCTAAGCACAGCTAATGTTATTAACACACCAGATTAGTCTGGTGTGTCTGGTTTTATGCAATGGAACCCTGTGCAAAAAATATCATGACTTGTGGTATAATAACCCATCTTAATGGCAGCACATTTTGATAGCGTCTCCTAGGGTTACCAGATTTAACTTGCATAAACTCCGGACCCATAGACCTGCCCAGTTCTACTCATCCCCGCCCCATTATGCCCACATCGGACAAAGCACCAGATTTTGAAAAGCCATCCGAACACCCAGACATATCCTCTAAAAAGAGGACATGTTCGGATAAATCCAGACATCTCCACTATAAGGGGCGTGGCGATGATTTATACTCTGTCAAAATTGCTACCAAGGCAGAATTTGTGTTTTAAACGCATTTCCTTTTTCTTTGCCTTTTTTAATTTGGTTTAGAATAAAGTTTATTTGAAGAAAAAAATGCCCTCCATGTAAGCGGAAAGAATTTTAATTCCCGTTGTTTAAAACCATTATGTATGCTTCCGTTAGTGTAATAAGGGGGGTCCTCCCCATGCACCATATTGGTGGGGGCAGCAGCACCCATCCTCCTCTCTGCTCCCTTGCCTCTTCCAATTCCTCCCCTCCACACACGCGCCCCCTTCCCCATACCTCTATTCAAAGTTGTTTGCGGCGGTCAACAACGTGCTCTTCATGACCACGTCAGCTCTCCCACTGACATCACTTCTGGGTGCTGCACATAGGAAATGGCTTCAGAGGGAGAGCCAACAGGGCCACAACGAGCACGTCGTTGACCACTTCAAAAAACTTCAACTAGAGGTATGGGGAAGGGAAGGGGAGTGCACGCAGCTTGCGGGATTGGGATAGGAGCGGGGGCGGAGACAAGGGTAGGAGAGGGGTGCCAATGCCCTGGGTGCCTCTTACCCTCACTACATCACTGTATGCATCAAACCAATTTCCTAGGTATCTTCATTTAGGAGGCATGGGTTTACATATGAAAAATGTTTCACCGATATGAATGTCTACATCTTTGCTTTTTTCTTGAAGTTTCTTCATATTATCCTTTTTATCTGCTTTTACATTTCACTCATTAGATACAACACACCTTTTACAAAGGTGTGTTAGGGCCTTAACGCGCAGAATAGCGTGCGCTAAAATGCCATGCACGCTAGCCGCTACTGCCTCCTTTTAAGCAGGCAGTAATTTTTCAGCTAGCGCGCGCTAATCTTGTGCACACCCTAAAAACGCTAGCGCACCTTAGTAAAATGAGCCCACAGTGTCTTATTGTTTTATTATAATTCCTGTTAACTTTATTTCCTCATGTACATGACTTCTTGTATCATGATCTGGTCATTACATTGGGAAATTTACTGTGTATTTCTATATGACCAGACACCATGCAAAATTTAATTGTAAGGCCTTCTTATCAAGAGGGAAAATAGATAAAGAGCATTTTTGGCAACAAGTTATTCCTGAATTCCAGGTTGAACATAATGAGTCACATTGAGTGAAAGGTTTCATTCTATTGTCTACAATGACACCTAGATCCTTTTCTTGGACACTAACCCCTAAGATGGACCCTAGCATCCGATAACAGAGCTGACCTTATTTTCAAAATATGAAGCACAGTAACATAGAAGTTTTGCAGCCTTCTGTGGCTGGCCTAGAAAATTCCAAAGTAATTGAAAAATCTCAAGGTGTAGTAGAAATATAACCTAAACATGAAGGAGCTTCCAGGCCTCATACTGCATAATTGAATCATATTTTTGATATACTACCATTTTGTGGTAAAACGAAATTGGTTTACATATTACAGTATATATAGTACAGTAACTTTCTTTCCAAGTACATCCAAAAACATCACCACCAGTCCCTCTAAGATTGTAGAAGTCTGTTCCTAGAGGACCTCGTATTAAAACATCTTCTAAAATACAATGAAACTGAAAGAAGCCAAGAGAGAAATACATCTGGTGAAATAATAAGCAGAAGAACAAATGGCTAGAAATGTAAAGAAAAAAGGAGTCAATTTTTTCAAGTATATTAGGAGGAAAGGAGGAAGGCAATGGAATTGTGAGACTGAAAGAAGCTGTGAACTACTGTACTATGTGGATAGTGATGAAGAAGAAGCAACATGCTAAATAAATCTTAAAGAAGGACCACTATTGACTGGCATGAGAATGGACACCGCACCATTCATGGAAGAAAGCGGTGTATGAACAACTTTAATAAATGAAGGTAGACAAAGCCTTGGGACTGGACAGGATCCATCCCAGGTTATTGAGGGAACTCAGGGAGGGTCTGGCCAGGGCCGGAGTTCAGGGAGGCCTGATGCCCGGACATACAGTGGTGCCTCACACAACGAACTTAATTCGTTCCAGGAGCAAGTTTGTTATGCGAAAAGTTCATTATGTGAAACGCGTTTTCCCATAACAATACATGTTAAAAAAAATAATTCGTTCTGCAGCATAAAATATGCTAAGATGACATAAAAAAAGATAAATTTGTCAAAATGGTGAAAATGGTGGTCTTGCTGAGGCCATACTCTTTGACGAGGTCACACTGTTTTACCCCACATTCACTCCTTCTAATTATTTCCCGTTTCATTTCAACAGAAATCACCTTCCTGCTTTTTTTAGAAGCCATGATATATAAAAAATATTGAGTTTATCTTAAAAGGACGACTGTATACAGTGAGAGAGGGCAGTTAAGCGCAGTGACTAACGACTGCCTGCAGTGCCTGCGCGGAAGGATGCAATACATCGGCAGCTCGGGCGACTTCGTTGTGTGAAACGAAGTTCGTTGTGTGAAACGAAGTTCGTTGTGTGAAGTTCGTTGTGTGAAACGAAGTTCGTTGTGTGAATCAAGACATGAAGTTCGTTGTGTGCAGCGTTCGTTGTGTGAGGCGTTCGTTATGCGAGGCACCACTGTATCTTCCTTTTGGAGATGATTCAGGGCATCAGGGCAGATTTTGAATTTTCCCTCAGAAGGCCTCATTTGTCCGGGTTTTAGTGTTGCAGGGGGACAGAAGCAGGAGAGCAAAAATTAAAAATCAGCGCTGCGCTGCACTGTGCTACTCTGGAGGACCCAGCTGTAGCAGTCGTTGAGCAGACGCATGCCAGCTGATCACCTGATGCTGCGCTGGAACCTCCTCTTCGCCCTCCAACTTCATGCACACACAGTGCAGTGCATGCAAGACGGCCAAAGACAGAAGGTCTCTGATATCGGCATTCACTTATGGGAAGGCAGCATTAGGGGAAGGCAAACTGAACTGCTGCCCATTTCTCTCTCCTTTTTCATCTCGAACAAGGCACTAATTTCATGCCTTTTAATCTTGGTAGTTGCTTTTTATTTTATTGGTGTAGCTGTTTCCCCCAGAACGGACAAAACAAGCTGAGGGTTCAGCCTTGCCACCGGGTTCTTCAGAGTGAAAGTAAGGGGTGATAGGCAAGAGAGGTGAGGCAGAGAAAATAAATAAAAGGAATGGGAAAGCAAGGAGAATTAAGTCCAGTTTTATTGCCCACGTCTGTGTAAGGACTGGGTTTGAGCTACCTGTGTTAGTGTAGTTTCACAGTGGTAAGCAGAAAGTGTTTGTTTCCTGTAATTACTGCTACTCCTGCTGTCCAGTATTTTATTGATGGGAGGTGGCATCAACGTAAGTGCATATTTATGTTCTAATGTACAAAACAATACAAATTCTCTTCCTCAGTGGATGGAGAGAGAAGTGGGTTGGGCTGTGGAGGTAAGGGGAAAAGGGAAATTAAGGTAACAGGTTAGGAAGGAAGAATTGGAGAGCAAACTACAAATGGGAGGGTTAACCACTAACATCATGTACCAATTAGATCACCAAAAATCAGTCTTACTTATCTCACTGGATTTATCATCAGCCTTCGATACTATAAATCATCAATTGCTAATCCATGGGCTTTGTGACATAGGGATCTCTGATCAAGTATTAGATTGGTTTAAATCATATTTTAAAGATCGTTCCTCGAAAGTCCAGTTTAATGGTTCTACCTCTAACACTTTTTCTAACAGTTATGGGATCCCTCAAGGTTCCATTCTTTCCCCTATGTTGTTTAATACAGTGGTGCCTCGCATAACGGCCGCCTCGCACAGCGAACGCTGCGCACAACGAACTTCTTGTCTTGATCCGTACAACGGACTTCGTTTCACACAACAAAGTCGCCCGAGCTGCATCCGCGCCTACTGCTGATGCGTTGGGGGGGCGGAGCTACTCTCGCCGCTTCCCCGATGCTAAAAAAAAAGAAAAGAAAAGTGGACGGTTTGCTCGTTAGGGAGCTTCGTTGCGTTTTAGACATAAAAGGCAGCCCTTCCACTCCCCGAGCAGGAAGTGAAGGGAGGAGCCCGGAGCTCGCGCCGCTCAGCTGATCCCACGCTCGCGCTCCGCTCTAGCCGGTGCAGCCCAGGGCCATTGGAAGAGAAGCAGCAGCCGCTGGCCGTCATGGAAGTGCAACTGGCTCCCTTCCGGGCCTGGGCCGACTTCTTCCCGGGCTCCGATCGCTTCGCCAAGCCCGATTTCAAGGACATCAACAAATGGAACAACCGAGTGGTCAGCAACCTGCTCTACTACCAGACCAACTACCTGGCGGTGGCGGCGCTGACGGTCCTGGTGGTGGGGTGAGTCTGATGGGCCCCGCCCTTTCGGACCCTCTCGAGCCACCGTTTGCTTTCTTCCCGGAAGGGTTTGGGGCTAACTTCAGCTTCTGTGTCTGGAGGTTTTCCAGTTCTAGCCCTATTTTACAGGGATGCTTAAATTAAGAACTAGGACTTCCAATAATGATTAAAAAAAATGGACGTTTAACTGCAGTATTGGGTCCCTTCCTTTTACTTTGCTGAACAGCAGAAGGTGGTAGATGCTGGATTTGGCAAGGCCTTAACGCATGGCACTGCCTGCTCACTCCATTAGGAAACATACAGTGAAGATGTGCAAGATTCGATAGACTCTACTTAGTCTGTCTTTAAATTTAAAAAATGTGTGTTTTTAGATGTATCTAAATGAAAATAATAACAAAAAATTTATCTTTTTTATGTCATCTTAGCATATTTTATGCTGCAGAATGAATTATTTTGTTTTACATGTATTGTTATGGGAAAATGCGTTTCACATAACGAACTTTTCGCATAACAAACTTGCTCCTGGAACGAATTAAGTTCGTTGTGTGAGGCACCACTGTATCTTCCTTGCTCCACTTATCACACTAGGGCAATCTATTGGGTTCTCTATCTTTGCTTACGTGGATGATATTCAATTTACTCACATTGTTGATTTGGACAACCCCGCAGATACTTCTTCTATTAATTTGAAATTGGAACAAATCAGCCACTGGCTAAGCACAAATATGTTAGCCCTCAACATCAGCAAAACCAAAGCAATGATTTTCCCAGTCGAGGACAGTCTTTCTTTTTCCTACCCCATATTAATAAAATCAGTTCCTGTTCAGATAGTCACTTCCATTAAACTTCTTGGTGTTACCTTCGATGGAAAATTCTTATTTTATGAACAAATAAGTTCAGTAGTCAAGAAATGTTTTTACCGCCTCCAAATGATTAGATCACTTGCCACCTTATTAGATTAATCCTCATTGAATATTCTTATTCATTCGCTTGTCATTTCATGTTTAGACTACAGCAATGCATTATATAAAGGAATCACTAAGAAAGAATTAAAATGTCTTCAAATTATTCAAAATACTGCCATTAAAATCATTTCAAAAGCTCGAAAATATGATCATGTCACACCACATTTGATCAACACCCATTGGCTTCCTATAGATCAGGGGTAGGGAACTCCGGTCCTCGAGAGCCGTATTCCAGTTGGGTTTTCAGGATTTCCCCAATGAATATGCATGAGATCTATTGGAGCCGTATTCCAGTCAGGTTTTCAGGATTTCTCCAATGAATATGCATGAGATATATTTGCATGTACTGCTTTCAAGGCATATTCATTGAGGAAATCCCGAAAACCCGACTGGAATACGGCTCTCGAGGACCAGAGTTCCCTACCCCTGCTATAGATCATCGAATTTCCTATAAAATAAGCTACCGACACATAAGAGCATAACTTCCGGCCAACCAGATTTCATCAACAGGTTATTAATCCCCCATATCAGTGGTTCCCAAACCTATCCTGGGGAACCCCCAGCCAGTCAGGTTTTCAAGATATCCCTAATGAATATGCATGAGAGAGATTTGCATACCTGTCACTTCCATTATATGCAAATCTCTCTCATGCATATTCATTAGGGATATCTTGAAAATCTGACTGGTTGGGGGTCCCGCAGGACAGGTTTGGAAACCACTGTCCCATACCCTCCATCGTACACTATGTTCATCTAATCAAAATCTGCTATCCATCCCCTCTTTAAGACACATTAACACTATGCGCACTAATATCTTTTCTGTTACAGCCCCTACCACCTGGAACTCAGCATCAAATTATATAAGAGAAATTTCATCACTTGATAAATTTTAAAGTAACTTGAAGGCCTTTCTTTTTAAGACGCAATCGGAGTACAATAGTCCTTCTAAGGATGGTAATGGAAACCTGTTCCTTGCCATCTTTTAGTCATTTTAACCTATTTTACAAGTACCTGACTATTTATTTTTTCGTTCCCCTCCCTTTTGTTTTAATCCTTCTCCCTCTCTTTGTCTTTATTTAAAATGTATTTCTGCCCTTTTCCCTCTTGTATTGGTATGTTAATGTTTGTCAGTGCGTTTTGATTGTTTGTAATATTAATTGTAATTTGTTTTTAACTTGTCCTTTTTATTCTTTGTTCTCATATTATGTAAAACCGCTTTGAATTTTGATAAGGTAGTATATCAAATTTTTAAATAAACCTGAAACCAGAATAAAGAGAATATAGTATAAACAGCTAAGAGGAAAAAGTGAAGAGGTAGAGTTGAAAGTCTGAGATCTTAAGGTGGCCAAACAGGTTGAAAAGGTGACAGCGAAAGCTAGAAGGATGCTAAGGTGCATAGGAAATAGGAAGAGGTATGGCCAGTAGGAAAAAGGAGATATCGATGCCCCTATTTATATATTCTAAATGAGGACTCTGGTGAGACCTCATTTAGAATATTGTATACAATTCTGGAGACCACACCTTCAAAAAGATATAAAAAGGATGAAGTCAGTTGTGGTCTTCATCATAAGGTGCATGGGGACAGAATTAAAGATCTCAGTATGCATACTTTGGAGGAAAGGCAGGAGAGGCGAGATATTATAGAGATGTTTAAATACCTACATGGTATAAATGTGCATGAGTCGAGTCTCTTTCATTTGAAAGGAAGCTCTGGAATGAGAGGGCATAGGATGAAGTTAAGAGGTGATAGGCTCAGGAGTAATTTAAGGAAATATATTGACTGATACTTGTGATCTGGATTGGCCACTATGGAGGCAGATACTGGGCTAGATGGACCATTGGTCTGACCCTGTATGGGTATTCTTATATACAGATCCAGGGGGCCCCACGGTCTGAACTTCTCTTCCCCTTCTCTAAATCTCCCTCGCTTCCCAATCTGTTACTTTTCAGTGGGGCCCTGACACGGCAGCTGTCCCGAAGCTTTCCCTCTGCGGCGATATGCCCTGTTGTAAACGGGAAGTTGCGGAAGTGGGAAAACTTCAGGGTAGCTTATGAGAATGGCTGCCGTGTCAGGGCCCCACTAAAAAGTAACATTTGGAGGGGAGGGGGAGAGAGGAGGAGAAGCAGTTTGCCCCAGGTGCTCCAAGGCCTGGCGTCATTAACTTCTTTGGGCAGCAACAGCGTTTGCAATTCACTGCTGTTGCTGGCTTCGGGCCTTCCTCTCTGCCGGGTCCTGCCTACTTCTTGTTTCCATGAAGGCAGGACCCAACAGAGAAGAAGGCCTGAAGCCAGCAACAGCAGTGAATTGTGAATGCTGCTGCCTGAAGAAGTTCATGATGGCCTTAGTTCTCTAAGGCCTTGGAGAACCCGCTTAGATGATGCACTGCCAACTGGAGACGGGGTGATAGGGGAGAGAATTGCTGTACCCAACTGGAGGGAGAGAGAGAGAGAGAGGGAAAAGGAAGATGAGAAAGGGAAGGGGGGAAAGGAAGGAAAGGAGATGCCAGGGCAAGGAGGGAAGGGAGGGAGGAAGGTATGCTAGGGCATGGAGGGAAGGAAGAAAGTATGCAAGACCAAGGGAAAAGGAAGGAGGAAAGGAGATGCCAGAGCCGGGAGGGGGGGAGGGAAGGGGAGGAGACAGATACCAGACCTGGGAGGAAGAAGGGAGGAGGGAGACAGATACCAGATCGGAGGGGAGGAAAGGAGAAGGATGCTAAAATCTGCTGGGAGGGAGGGAGAGATGGAAGGGAAAAAGACAGATGCCACACCATGGGGGGAGCGGAGAGAAGTAGATGAATGCCACACCAATGGGCAGGGGAGGGAGAGATAGAAGGAGAGGCAGACAGTTTTCTGGAAGAGGCATAGAAAGAGAGCAGATGCCATATGGAAGAGGCAGAGATGGCAGACAGTGGATGGAAGGAAAGCAGAAACCAGACAACAAAGGTAGAAAAAAAATTGTATTTGTTTTACTTATTTATTTTTGTTTTAGGATAAAGTATTATTGTAGCTGTGTTGATAATCGTTTATTAATAGAAAATGGAAATAAGGTGATCCTGTTTATTGGACTAATTTTAATGCAGTTTTTACTAATTCAGAGACCATAACTCTTTTCCTCAGGTCAGGACAGGGATACTGTAACAGCACTATAGTTTACTGACCTGAATAAAGAAGTTTTAACCTCTGAAAGCTAAGTGAGAAATGTATTAGTCCAATAAAATGACGGGCACTAAATTTTCTTCCCACCATGCCCCATGCCTCCTACCCAAATGCAAAATATAAATTGGTGGGCTTCCCAAAGCCCTGCCAGCTGAAGATCTCTTCCTCTAGGAAGGAAAGGGGGATTTGTTCAGAGATGTTTAGAAGTTGCATAGAAGAAAAACTGTACACTGGTAATCTTTATTTGTTTTGAATTTTAAAATAAAATAAAAATAAATAAAGAAGTAAAGAGGAAAATGGGTAAATAAATGGGGTGGGGCAGAGGGTCCAGTGGACTTGTGTGCCTAGGGGCCCTCAACAAATTAATCCTGCCCTGGGTCTGGCCAGTCCTCTTAAAGATTTGTTCAATAAATTCTTGGAGATGGGAGTGGGATTGGATAAGAACAGATATGGTCCCTCTTCATAAAAATGGACACAGAGATGAAGCAGGAAATTATAGGCTGATGAGCCTCAGTTCAGTTATTGGAAAAATAATGGAAACATTGCTGAAGGAAAAAATAGTGAATTTCTTAGAATCTATTGGGTTACAAGATCCAAGGAAGATGGTTTTACTAAAAGTAAATTGTGCCAAACAAATCTGATTGAATTATTTGACTGGACGACCAGAGAACTGGATCGAGGATGTGCACTAGGTGTAATTTACTTAGATTTCAGCATGCCTTTGACACAGTTCTTCATAGGAGGCTCCTGAATAAACTTGACAGGCTGAATTTAAGACCCAAAGTGGTAAACTGGATTAGAAACTGGTTGATGGACAGATGCCAGAGGGTGGTGGTTAATGGAATTTGCTTGGAGGAAGGAAAGGTGAGTAGTAGAGTGCCTCAAGGATTGGTCCTGGGGCTGATTCTGTTCAATATATTTGTGAGTAACATTGCTAAAGGGTTAGGAGGTAAGGTTTGCCTGTCTACAGATGATACCATGTTTTTTAACAGAGTGAACATCCCATAGCGAGTGGAAAACATGAAAAAAGAACAGCAAAAGTTGAAGAATGGTCTAATATCTAGCTACTAAAATTCAATGAAAGAAGTGCAGAAGGATATATTTGGGAAGTAAAAATTTTAGGGAGCCATTATATGCATGGACAGGGAGAGGGACCTTGGGGTATAGTGTCTGAGGATCTGAAGGTAAATAACCAGCATGACAAGGTGATGTCCGTAGACAGAAAGGCACAGGCTATATAGAAAGAGATGTAACCAGCACAAGAAAGGAGGTGTTGATTCAAGTTTCAAGTTTTATTAAAATTTGATAGACGTTTATTAAAATATTTCTAGGCGAAATACAAAAGTAAAAGTTTTACAATGTTAAAGGCAATAGACATAATGCCATACCAAATAGACATACTGGAACATAGAGGGAAGAAGGGGAGGAACTACATTTGTTATAGAACACTGTGTTAAATTTTGGAGACTGTATCTGGTGAATTATTTAAGATGACTTGAAACAATTCAGAGAAAGGCAACAAACCTAATAGGGCACTTGCACCAAAAGCCATACGAGAAGAGACATATACTCTAGAGGAGAGAAGGGACAAAGGAGATATGAATGACATTTTAATATTTGAAAGGTATTAATACAGAATTAAATCCTTTCCAGAGAAAGGAAAATTGTAAAACTAGAGGGCATAAATTGAGTTCGCAGGGTGGTAGACTTAGGAGTAATATGAAGAAATTATTTTTCACAGAGAAGGTGGTTGATGCTTGGAATGCTCTCCTGAGAGAGGTGGGGGGGAGAGGAAAATGGCAATGGAATTCAAAAAAGCATGGGATGAGCATATGGTAGAGGATCTCTTTCTGATGGCTGGCATCCTCCAAGCACTCCACTTTCACCATCAGTGTTCAACCTTCTAATGCAGTCCTTGTGAGTCAACTTAGATCTTACACATATAAAATATTTCACCCATGCAGACGACATAACAATCATGCTACCTGTAATGGCTGCCTTAGCCAACACACTGTCAAAAAATGTGTCCACATCATAGAAAACTGGACCTCAACCCACCGCCTCAAACAAAATAAGAACAAAACCAAATTCCTTTGGCTAGGACCCTCAACTGTCTCATGTCATACTCCAAGGATTACAGTAGAAGACATAGACTTTCCATTTGAACTACACTTTTGAGTCTTAGGAGTAGAAATTGGTAACCACCTATTCATGAAGAGCCATGCACAATCAATAATAAAATAATATTTCCTTGTGATGGGAAAGCTAAGCTCCATTAGAAAATTCTTCAAAAGAGAGGCTTTCTGAATCTTTGTACAATCCCTAATCCTATCCCAGCAATCTAATTTTAAGATTTTCAAAAAAGATCGAAAGACTTATCTATTTCAATAATTTGTTATTAATAATTCCTAAATATTGTAATATTGTTTAATAATTTGTATCTTCATAATTATTTATGTAAACCACTGTGAACTTCATGGAAGTATTGGTAGATAAATAAAGATTGTATTGTATCTCAACTAGACTACTGTAATGTAACTCTAGTTCTTTGTTTTAAAACATTGCTGTCACATAATAATAACAATTTATTTTTATATACCACCTAATCAGCAGTTCATAATGGTTTACATAATTATGAACTAAGCATACAATATAATAATAACATCATACATAATAAAATCTGAGAACTAATACAAGCATTAAAACTAAAGAATAAGGATAACATAATATCAACTAAAATAAGTGCAAATAAAAAGATAAAAAGTACATTATAACTACATGATAATATGAAAATCAGTAATGTATATTAAATTGTTTAAATAAATGGATTTTAAGATCTTTTCGAAATTGATAGTAAGTAAGAAATGGAGAAACAAGAAGATTCAAACATGAATTCATTAATCCTGCTTGGAATGCTAGGGTCCTATCCAAACATTTTTTGTAACGACATGCATTTGTTGAAAGAAAGGCTACCGGATCCAACAGTATACCACATCAACAGCCCTTATACCTGCAGGTGTCACCTATATATAGGTACAGTGGGATTTGGATGTGTTTTGGAAGGCTTACATAGTTCGTCTTAAGTGTAATAATTAGAGTAAACAATAAACTATCTTTGAGAGGTGGGAGAAGGTCAGTAACCACTGGGAGATTGGTGGTTCATGCCTTCATCCCTCATAGTAGACATCTGGTCAGTTTGGGAACTTTTTTGGCATTTACTGCATCCATTGTTAAAACAGGTCTATACCCAAATGTCCAACTTGTACCCTGGACATTTTCTAAAAATGTTCAATTATGCATCTAACTCATGTTTCTATCCTAGTCCTGCCCATACCAGATCTCTAATCTTGAGATTTAGATGCACTGTGGACAAGCACCATAGAAATCTGTCTAGAACATGGGTTTTCTTGAAAATGTGTCCCATAGTAACATAGTACAAGGTGTGTTCAATAATTTATCTACCTGAATAAGGAAGAAAGTAGTAAGTATGTTGAAACAAGTCTGTGCATGTTGTGGCATGTCTCAAGGTTACTCATGTAGAGCTGCAGCTCAGTGCGAGCCTAACATTCGAAAAGACAGTATGACAGAAGAGTCCTTGTGTGAATCAAGTAAGAAAATTCTAGATCTGGAGCACCATTCATAGTAACATAGTAGATGACGGCAGATAAAGATCCGAATGGTCCATCCAGTCTGCCCAACCTGATTCAATTTAAATATTTTATTTTATTTAAATTTTTCTTCTTAGCTATTTCTGGGCAAGAATCCAAAGCTTTACCCGGTACCGTGCTTGGGTTCCAACTGCCAAAATCTCTGTTAAGACTTACTCCAGCCCATCTACACCCTCCCCGCCATTGAAGCCCTCCTCTGCCCATCCTCCACCAAACGGCCATACACAGACACAGACCGTGCAAGTCTGCCCAGTAACTGGCCTAGTTCAATATTTAATATTATTTTCTGATTCTAAATCTTCTGTGTTCATCCCACACTTCTTTGAACTCAGTCACAGTTTTACTCTCCACCACCTCTCTCGGGAGCGCATTCCAGGCATCCACTACCCTCTCCGTAAAGTAGAATTTCCTAACATTGCCCCTGAATCTACCACCCCTCAACCTCAAATTATGTCCTCTGGTTTTACCATTTTCCTTTCTCTGGAAAATATTTTGTTCTACGTTAATACCCTTCAAGTATTTGAACGTCTGAATCATATCTCCCCTGTCTCTCCTTTCCTCTAGGGTATACATATTCAGGGCTTCCAGTCTCTCCTCATACGTCTTCTGGCGCAAGCCTCCTATCATTTTCGTCGCCCTCCTCTGGAATGCATCAAGTCTTCTTATGTCTTTCGCCAGATACGGTCTCCAAAACTGAACACAATACTCCAAGTGGGGCCTCACCAATCAACACCTTCTTCCTTCTACTGACCACGCCTCTCTCTATACAGCCCAGCATCCTTTTGGCAGCAGCCACTGCCTTGTCACACTGTTTTTTCGCCTTTAGATCTTCGGACACTATCACCCCAAGATCCCTCTCCCCGTCCGTGCATATCAGCTTTTCTCCTCCCAGCATATACGATTCCTTCCTATTATTAATCCCCAAATGCATTACTCTGCATTTCTTTGCATTGAATTTTAGTTGCCAGGCATTAGACCATTCCTCTAACTTTTGCAGATCCTTTTTCATATTTTCCACTCCCTCTTCGGTGTCTACTCTGTTACAAATCTTGGTATCATCTGCAAAAAGGCACACTTTTCCTTCTAACCCTTCAGCAATGTCACTCACATACATATTGAACAGGATTGGCCCCAGTGATAACATTTCTCACAATAGAAGGGAAAAAGCCAAAGGAGATCCATAAGTGCATGACAGCAGTTTATGATGAGCCTGCCCCATCATTCAACAAAGTAAAATTTTAGAGCAAGCAGTTTAAGTGAGGTAGAGAATCCATTGAAGATGACCCTCACACTATACGGCCTGTGGAAGCAACTGCCACAGGAATGTGCAAGAAAGTTGAGGATTTAATTTTCTCAGACAGACAAAATAAGGTTTCCTGAATAGCTGAAGAAATGGCCATCTTGGTGGGTACAGTTTGGAAAGTAAAACATGAAAAGTTAGGCATGTCCAAAGTTAGTGCAAGATGGGTTACAAGAATGCTGATGCCATGTCAGAAGGCCATTAAGCTCCAGTGCTGTCGGGAGATCTTGGAGATGCTCCATATAAACCAAGTTAATTTTTTTTTTTTATCGTTTGGTGATTGGAGATGGGACTTTGGTCTATCACAGAGATCCTGAGTTCAAATTGGAGTCAATGCAGTAAAAGTACAAGTCATCCCCCACCCCAAAAAAGTTTAAAACAGAAAAATCTGCAGGCAAAGTCATGGCAACTGCCTTCTGAAGGACTTTTGCTTCTGGAGTTCATGCCACACAAGACAACCACAACTGGGGAGAGTTATGCTTACACAATGATTCCTTTACGGGAGTCAATCAAGGAGAAAACATATGAACGTAAAATCAAACACTATTAAACTTGAAACTTAAAACATAAGAATTGCCGCTGCTGGGTCAGACCAGTGGTCCATCGTGCCCAGCAGTCCACTCCCGCGGCAGCCCTTAGGTCAAAGACCAGTGTCCTAACTGAGTCTAGCCTTAACTGCGTACGTTCTGGTTCAGCAGGAACTTGTCTAACTTTGTCTTGAATCCCTGGAGGGTGTTTTCCCCTATAACAGCCTCAGGAAGAACTTCTAGATTTCTACCACTCTCTGGGTGAAGAAGAACTTCCTTACATTTGTACGGAATCTATCCCCTTTTACTTTAGAGAATGCCCTATTGTTCTCTCTACCTTGGAGAGGGTGAACAACCTGACTTTATCTACTAAGTCTATTCCCTTCATTATCTTGAATGTTTCGATCATGACCCCTCTCAGTCTCCTCTATTAAAGAGAGAAGATGCACATTTTCTCTAATCTCTCACTGTCTGGCAACTCCTTCAGCCCCTTAACCATTTTAGTCGCTCTTCTCTGGACCCTTTTGAGTAGTACTATGTCCTTCTTCATGTACGGCGACCAGTGCTGGATGCAGTATTCCAGGTGGGGGCGCACCATAGCCCAGTACAGTGGCATGATAACCTTCTCCGATCTGTTTGTGATCCCCTTCTTAATCATTCCTAGCATTCTATTCGCCCTTTTCACCGCCACTGTGCATTGCGCGGACGGCTTCATTGACCAGTACTTCCAAGTCTCTTTCCTGGGGGGTCTCCCCGAGTACTGCACTGGATATCCTGTATTCATGTATAACATTTTTGTTACCTACATGCATCACCTTACACTTATCCACGTTAAACCTCATTTTCCATGTTGCGGCCCATTTCTCGAGTGTTTTTATATGTCACATTGCAGGTCTTCACAATCCTTCCGTGTCTTCACTACTCTGAATAAATTTGTATTGTCTGCAAATTTAATCACCTCACTCTTCGTACCAATTTCCAGGTCGTTTATAAATGTCCGAGCACCGATGCCTGTGGCACTCCACTTGTGAGGCTTTTCCAGTCCGAGTATTGTCTATTTACCCCCCACTCTTTGCTTCCTATCCGCCAACCAGTTTTTAATCCACACGAGTATTTCGCCCTCGATTCCATGGCTTGCAATTTTTCGAAGTAGTCGTGCATGTGGGACCCTGTTGAACACCTTCTGAAAATCCAGATATACAATGTCGACCGGGTCACCCTTGTCTATCTGCCTGTTTACTCAAAGCAGGCATGCTGCTTTTTCTCAACAATGGGTTCACATGTCACAACAATCACAAACTGCAGTGTCAGAATGCGAGTTTGAACAGCTGAAGCATCAATCCTACAGTCCTGACATGGCTCCCTCAGATTATTTCCTATTCTGAGTTTTGAAGAAATCTCTCCGTGGACAGCGGTTTCTAATTGATGAAGACAAGCAAGATGTGACGTCCTGGTTTACAGGTTAGACAAAATAATTATTTTCAAAGGGGTTAAAGTCATTGCAGGAAAAGTGGATGAAGTGTATGGAGCTATCGGGGGACTATATTGAAAATTAAAACATTTTTTGAAAACTCTTTTCTTTCCTACTGAGGTAGATAAATGACAGTCCATCCAGTCTGTCCAGCAGTCAAACCCATTATCAATTTATGATTAAACCAACAATGAATGTGATATAAAATACCTGGTTATGGTCCTTTTTTTTTTTTTTTTTTGCATTTCTGAGACATAGACTTTATAAATCAACCTGGTACTGTTCTTGCATTCTAACTACTGGATCTGCCTTTAATGCCCACTCCAGCCTATCCAAATCCATCCTTGTCATTTGGAGGACATAGACCCTAAAGGTTTGTCTGGCACGGTTCATGTTCTGGTTACTGAAGTTGCTGTCAAAGCTCTCTCTCCAGCCCTGGAGTACCCCCTTGCCAGTCAGGTTTTGGGGGACAGTGTGGTACAGTGGTTAAATCAATGCTCAGGATGAGGGTTCAAACCCACACTGCTCCTTGTCACCCTGGGCAAGTCACTTAAGGGCAAATTCTATAAGAAGCGCCCAAAAGTTAGGCACCTATATAGGCACTGTTCAGCGTGATTCAAGTAAAATTGGGTGCTGTTTAGTGAATCACACTGAGCGGCTCCTATTTGGGCACCTATTTTGGGGGCGCCCATTAAATAGGCCAGCTCTAGGAACACTTAAAAGTTAGGCACCTAGCTGAGCGCTTAAGAGCAGTGATTCTGTAAGAAGGCGCCTAACACATAGCCACACCCATGCCTAACATGCATAGCGCCTATTTTTTTGAAGGCCGCCTAAATTTTTAGAGGCGCCTTGTTACAGAATCGCGTTTTCCTTGATAGGCGCCTGTTTCAATCAGTGTTGATTAAAAAGCTTAATTATGCTTGTTATTCAATTTATATAGGTGCCTATCTTGATGGGCACCTCTGAAATAGGTGCCTAACTTTAGGCGCTGGTTACAGAATTTGGGCCTTAATCCCCCCATTGCCCCAAGCACTTTAGATAGATTGCAAGCCGACCAGGACTGACAGGGAAAAATGCTTGAGTACCTGAATAAATTTATATAAACTATTCTGAGCTCCACTGGGAGAACAGTATAGAAAACTGACTATATAAATCTTTGCATATAATGGAGTCAGTGTATGCAAATGAATCTCCACCATTTCCTCTGGAACAATTCTATAGCTGGAAGGTTATTTCAAGCATTCACCAATCTTTGTTACTAAGGGTTTTTTTTTTACTAAGCTGTGTTAGGTGCTGATGTGCACCCAAAACAGCAAAAAAAAAAATCTAATGCAGGATGTGATAAAGCATACTATATTAGCTTCGGTACGTGTGCGCTAAATGCACATTAATTTTTTTTAGGCTTGCATTTCTGAAGTAGGTTAAAACTGTAAGACTGTTTATAGCTATTCTGCATGCTATTTTGGATTCTTTAATATGTAATTTTTCAATTTTTATTTTGCATTTTTTAATCTTCTCAGCAATTTTATGTCTAATGTTTTTAGGGTACATTTTCATTAAAATTTGTATCACATTTAATCACACCATTAAAGGTATGCTATATATTTATTTTTCCCCACGACAGTGGGACAATAAATAAATAGCATACTTTTAAATGCAATTAAAATATTAATTTAAGTACAGCCTTTTTATATATATATATTTTATTGGGTTGGGGGGGGGGCGGTGTTAGGGCTAAAGAGTGGTTATTCCTGAGCAGTCATTTAGTACATCTCTACACCACTGTACACTAACTAGTTAGTAGATGGTTAATTCAGGAGCCCTTACTGCCACGTAAAGAGGTGGCAGTAAGTTCTCATATAATAAATTTTTTAAATGGCTGTGTGATGTCATTACTGAAAACAGAAAAAAAGCCTTTTTGTTGGCCATGGTAAAAATATTAGTATATGTAAAAGTCCTGTGTAAGGGTATGCTAAGGCCAGTTATTACTACTGCTTAGTAAAAGGACTCCTAACAATTTGTGGACATTATTTCTTAGCATATATCTGGTCACCTTCATTTCTCGACCCCTAGTTCTAAAGCTTCCTTTCCTTTTACAAAGATTTGCTTCCTGCAAATTTTTAACACCAATGTGCATAATTTTAGCCATGGAGGCAATTTGTAGACCATGAGTAAATGGTATTTATACAAAGAATACTTTTATTGGTAGTAGGCATCTGTAAATGTGGTTTAATATGGAGTGTTGGTTTGAAATGGATTTATTCTATAAATGATGACAAGTTCATTGCTTGACATAGTAATTAAAAATCAAATTAGTTTTTAATGAAAGATATAAACAATTGCTTCATCTAATAAAAATGGCCACAAGATGGAGACACCACCACACAAAGTTTTTAAACTAATTTTCAGCAGTTAGGTATAAAATATGAATAATACTTCAGAAATAAAGTAAGAAACTAATACAGCACACTTTGCTCAATAGAATTATAGATTATGATCATACCCTAGAGTCTATCTATCCCAACAGATTCTGTACCACCCATCTTATTCCCATTTATATATTTGCACTTAACCCTTTGGCTACACGATAAGCTGTATTGTAGAAAGCATTAGCACTATATCTATGCTATCCAAATATTCTGTGTGCTATATTCTTGATACTGTTTCTGGTAGTCCAATTATTAAGTTTAAATCTGTTGATTTCAAGTTTACCTATTTATTCTTCCTTTCATCAAGTCACACTGCCAAGCAGCGCAAATTAAATACCAAACTGCCCATTCTAATCATATGGGCAGCTTGGCATTTAGCTCACACTGCTTGACAGTGCGACTTCATAAAAGGGGGAGTTATTGCATTTTTATTAAATTTGATCATTTTACTATCATTACTGTTAACAAAATTGCAAGTTTTATTTTAAACTATACCGCGCTGAGTGGATCTTTTTATAAAGGTGGTCAGTAAATCCCACAAAATAAATTAAAGAAACAAAGAAATACAAAGAAAAACAAATATACTTTCCAGTTGCTTTTTGGGGATAATATATTTGGCTACCAAATTCCTCCCCACATCTTTTTTTTTTCAAGCTGCACTGCCGAGTAGCACAAGCTAAATGCTGAGCCACCTATTGAAATAGAATGGGTGGCACGGCATTTAGCTTGGGTTGCTTAGTAGTGTGGCTTGATAAAAGGGGAGGTATTACTAATATAGCTCTGCCCCTTGCATTTGTTTTGTTGGGAAGTAGGGCAGTTGGTACTTTTTTTGTGCTGTCTAAATTCTTATCCAGTTACCAGAACATATTTTTTATCTATTTTTTGTTTGTTTATTAAGTACATTTTATAACAAAATGGCGTTTCCCTCCCCCCCCGGAGGGGGTTAATCGAAAGGGACGTCTAAGTCCGTTTATGTCCATCTCGCAAGATGTCCAAAGTTAAAAAGTGCCTAAGACACATTTTCGAAAGATACGTCCAACTTTTTTTTACTTTCGAAAATCGTCTAATTATACATCCTGCCAATCTGATCGTCCAAACCACTAAATCGTCTATCTTTATACCACATTTCCATCCAACTTTCCGTCCAAGTCCAAAATGCCTAGAACAAGCCCTGTTGGACGTGGGAGGGGTCTGCAAAGTGATGGACTGAACACCCAGACATGCCACCTAAATATACCTTACAGGGCACTGCTGTGAACTTCACAAAAAGGATGCCATGACTTCTCCTCACTACAGCTCCCTTATAGGTGATGGTAAGCCCCCAAACCACCTCCAGAATCCCCTAGACCCACTTATCTACCACCCCGATAGCCCTTATGGCTGCAGGGTTTGGGGGTGTATAGGGGAGTGCACATGTTTCAGCATCAATGCAGTGATTACAGGAGCTTATGGGCATGGGTCCTCCTCTCTATGGGTCCCTAACCCACCCCCAAGATAACTCTGGGCTGGACGACTAGGCTTTCCTATGCCAGGTGATGATGGTCTGAAGGCTGAAATCTAAAGTTGTGAATAAAATTTTTATGAGGGTGGGGGGGTTGGTGATCACTGGAGTAGTGTGTGGGGGTCCGTGTTATGTATTTTCAGTGCTTATCTGGTGAGTTTAGGTGGGTTTTTGTGACTTAGACCATATTTTACATGGTCTAAGTCACAACGTCCAAATTCCGTCGATCGTCGGGTGTATAACTTTCGGTAATACATGCTGTACGACTAAGTAAGTCTAAGCCGGCCCACGTCCCACCCAACTCCCGCCCTCGACACGCCTCCCGAAACGCCCCATTTAACTTTGGACGTTGATTGGCACTATGAAGGCCTAGGTCATTTTTAAATACGTCCAAAACCCGGTTTTATTATCGGCGCTTGGACGTTTTTGAGAAATGTTAATCCTAGTGCCGACTTAGGCCGGTTTTTGGACGTTTTTCTCTTTCGATTATGAGCCCCTTGGGTAATAAGTACTCTTGTTGCTTATGCCACAAAGTATAGAAAATGGCTATCATTCCCCTCAAGCTTTACTTTTGTGACCAGGACATTGATATTTTTTAAATTTACTTTTTGCATAATATTCAAGATTGATTCCAACTTGAGTAAACATAGGGCCCTTTTTATTAAGGTGATAACATCCCAGAGATGCATTTGCTATGTAGGCGGCCAATTTATCAAGATAAAAGAGAAAAAGTACTCCATAGAAGCATCTGCTAAGATGTCTACGAAGCAAGATCAAAACAAACCTTTGGCATCTCACTTCATATGTGAGCAGTGCCCCCCCCCAAAAAAAAACAACAACAACAACAACTCTGGAAGGTAAGACAATTTTGTTTCTCACTAGGATGATGGAATTTTAATGCTATAAAATTTCTTAGAATGTTTAATTTTAAAAAATATTTAAATGTTAAAATGTTCAATGTTATTTGAAATTATATCATATGAAATATGTTGCGAAAATCTCACACACATTAGTCATAGGTGAAATAAATTTGTTTTCATTACCAATTTTATTTTGTTCTACAGGATGATACTGAAGGGGAAAGAAAGCCATGAAGTTTGCTATCCAAAGAATTTGGCGGGAACCTACTGACCTATTGTTACCCCTATTTTATATGACGAAAGTTGTATTTTTACTGTACACCGCTCAGAAGTCTCATTGAGCGGTATAAAAATTTTTAAATAAACTTGAAACCACTCAAGAAACTCCTACATCTTCATGGTGGACCGTTCCAAATATCAAACTATCTGAACACATATCACATATCCGAACATTCTTTCACCCAGTGCCACATTGCCCTGAGCTCCCCATACCCACTCCCCCAGAGAAAGAGAGCAACTGTCTTGAGAAGAGATCAGCAAGTCAGAGAGTGAAGGCGACGTTGTAGATCCAGCTTACAATATCAGTAGTGCAGCTGATGAGAGAAATCCATACTATCAAAGCCAAAAAGACTTCAATGACTTCTGGTCTCACCAAGTCCAATTCCAAGCTTTTGACATCTAGGCTCAAGCACTGGAACTTCTTGGATGAAAGTTTGCAAATCACAGATCAAAGGAAGCATCACCAAGATTCTTCCACCTTCTTCACTCAAGATGGGATCTGCTTCTGTTAAAATGTGACCAGTCTGTTTGAGGTAATTGGAATTGCCTGTAACCTGAAAGAGTAGTATCTCTGCATTAACATCAGGATCATAAAAGCCGTGCTGCTTCATAACAGGAACAACTGCCCGTCTCTTCCATTGGCTCACTCAGTGCACCTTAAAGAGGATTACAACAGCATCAAAACTTTACTAGGTGCCTTGTAGTATACTGAGTATGGCTGGTGGTCATCGGAGACTTCAAACAACATTCCTAATGGGTCTCCAAAGTGGATTTACCAAGTTTTCCTGCTATCTCTGTTTTTGGGACAGCAAGAATACAAAGATGAACTACCAAAGATGGGACTGACTATAGCAGACCAAGTTCTCTGTGGAGAACCCTCAGAAGGTTCTGATGCCACCACTGCACATCAAATTGGGCCTAATGAAACAATTTGTCAGAGCTCTAGATAAAAAGTCAGCAGCCTTCAGATACCTTCAAGACATCTTCTCTAATCTGTCTGAGGCAAAGGTCAAAGGTAGTGTCTTTGTTGGACCACAGATAAATAAGAATGCAAGGAATTTCCCAAGAAGCTAACTAGGAAGGAAAAAGCAGCTTGGAACAGCTTTGTCACAGTAGTTTGGAGCTTCCTGGACAATCACAAGGCTGAAAGCTACATGGAATTGGTTAAGAATCTGGTGAAGAATTACAGTAAAATGGGCTATAGGATGTCTCTCACAGTCCATGTCTTGATGCTCATCTTGAGACATTGAAGGAGAATATGGAAGCATACTCGGAGGAGCAAGGTGAGTGCTTCCACTAGGATATACTGGACTTCTAATGCTACTTATCAAGGACAATATAATGAGAACATGATGGGAGACTAAAGCTGGGGGCTGATTTTTGAATGTGACTTAAAATATAATTACAAACCTCAACAAACTACTCACTTCTAAATCTTCTGTGATCATCTTTGTAATCTTCAATATAAATACATGTTAATTGTGATTCATATGTTGCTTTCTATGGGCTCCTTTTACTAAGGTGCTCATGCTATAGTGCGCACTAGCCGAAAAATTATCACCTGCTTAAAAGGAGGCGGTAGCGGCTAGCAATTTAGCACGCACTATTCCGCACGTTAAGGCCCTAACACACCTTTGTAAAAGGAGCCCTATGTTTTTATAAGAATGAAAAGATGAAAATTTGGTATTTCCACATTTTAAATAGGCAAATTGCAAAATTAGACTCTCCTGGTCACAAAAGCAAAGTTTTTATGGAAATAACACACATTTTCTATACTAGACATGAGTAATTAGGAAATTACACTTAGTGCATAGGAACAAAAATTGTGCTTCTTAGTGTATTCAGCCATTTTAAATATTTGAGCCACTTCAGATGCAAATATTTACAATTTACATGTATAGTTGAAGAATTCATGGAGTTGATATAAGCTAATGCAGTTATTCATTTTTAAGAGAAAAGGCATTTAAATTTAACAAACTGTATTTAGCAATCTACTTATAAAATCTATTATTGTTCATGCCTCACATACCTCTAAAGGGGGAAGTCCTCCAGCTCCAACAGGGCAGTCTGGCAACATAATTGGCCTTTGTGGTGTGCTGCATCGACAGGATGGAGAAGGATTCTGCATGCTCCAGTTGCCATTCAGAAATATATCTGAAAGTGACTCTGACACTGGTGGAGTATACCAATCCATCCAGCTCATGATACAAGGAAGGTTCCTAAGTATATAAAGAAAACACCAAATGAAATAAAGTATGAGAAAATACATGCATTTTATTATTAAAAATTGATTATATTGCAAAAACCATTACCCATACTATTAAGTTTCTCTACACTGGCTGCAGGGGCTTCTGTTCAAATAGAAGTCATATTTTTAGTACATGTGGGAACATAATCCGTAGACTAAATAACAAAAATATCTATTTTATGGAACAATTTTAACACTGACGTTCATTGGTTGAATAGTATCAAATCCATTTCTACTCCTTGCCTTGCTATGCTTGATGTCCTTAAAAGCCCTGTTTCTATAAAATATGCCTAAATTTAGGTTTCTAGATAAGCATGCCTAGCCTATCTGGGGACCTAACTTAATTTTTTTAATTGACTTAATCACCACCTCCTCCTAAACAAAGCTCTCTGAAATAGGAGTGACAGATACCGTTCTAAATTGGTTTAAAGATTTTCTCATAAAAAGAGAATACCTCGTCATGAAAGGTGACACCTGCTCCAACAACTGGAAGGCATTGTGTGGAATACCCCAGGGCTCTATATTACTTAATCTATATATGAGATCACTCGGAGATATTAAATTCAATGATGAAAGCTTACTGTCATATGCAGATGACATCTTTCTCCTCATTCCAAGCACCAACAACCAATCTGATACAGTTCAAAAAATCTCAGACAACATAGAAAAAAATACAAATATGGGCAACAAACAACAAACTAAGGTGACTATTTCCAGATGCATAGGGATTAGAATGGGGGAGGGGGCCACAGGGGTCATGGCCTCCCCAAATATTGCCCATCCTGTAGGTCGGGGGTACACAGGCTGACTGCTGCTCGCCGCCACTGTTCCTTGCCCGCCGCCGCTGCTCACCGCCGTAACTTCAGGAAGGGAAAGGCTAGGTGTGTGCAGCGAATGCATACGGCCCACAAACCTCCCCAACATCAATTCTGATGTCAGAGAGAGAGTCCGGGCCCCCTTCTTGCCAATGTCAGAATTGACATTGTGGACCGGCGCTGCTGCATTCACCTGGCTCTTCCTTCTTGGATTTGCTGCAGCAGCGGGCAGCGAGCAGTGGTGGACCGTTGAGGGGAGGAAGAATCAGCAGTGGGTAGGCCAGGCTTCAGCGTGGCAGGGAGGGAGGCACACTGGCTTCGGCAGCGGACCAGGGGGAAGGAAGAATTGGCGGCGGGTAGGCCAGGCTTCGGCGCAGGAGGGAGACAGGCAGGTTGGCTTCGGTGCAGCAGGGTGGCAGGCAGGCTGGCTTCAGTGGAGGGAGTGAGACAAAGGCTGGAAGGCAGTGAGGGGGACATAGGAAGGAGGGAGGAAGGAAGGAAGGAGAGAGAGAGAGAGAGAGGCAGAGAAAGGGGAGGGGGTTGTAAGCAGAAGGAAAGCATATAGAGAGAAAAGCCTGGACCAAAGGGGAAAGACAGGAGGCAGATGCTGGACTATGGGTAAGGTGACCATACGTCCCGTTTTGAACGAGACTGACCCCTTTTTAGATCCCCTGTCCTGTTGTCCCCACGCACAGCTTTGGGACGTCGAAATGTCCCATTTTCAGGGATAGCATCCCGAAGCTGTCCATGAGGACAACGGGACAGGCGATCTCTTCCCCTCCCTCTAGCGCCGAAGTCGAAGCCTGCCCTCCCCCCGGACCAGCCCCTGCTGCTGCCTAGCGCCTCTTCATCCCCCCCTTCCCCCGTTTTGAAGGCGACATAGAACCGGCACGCTTAGCTGCCCTGTTCTCACTCCCTCTAACACCGGCCCTGCAGCTCTGGACTTCCCTACACCTGCTCCCCCCCCCACCCAGATCGCTATTATTTTAAATGTTATGGCAGCCACGGCACTGTATCTATCAGAGGAGACTACTAACCTCGGCCTGCCCTGGAACTCTTCCTGCAGCAGCTGCCCGCCTATGCGGGAACAGGAAGTTGCTGTTGCATATTAATAGATGTCCCGTTTTGATGACAAAAATAAATGGTCACATTAACTATGGGAGGTGCAGACAGAGGGGGAGAGACCCTGAGGAAGATCGTAACAGAGAGATGGAAGATCATAACAGAGGAGGGAGAGAGAGGGAGACCTGGAACAAAGGTGGTGGTAGGTACAAAGGAGTACTGACACTGGATCTGGGGAGGGTAAGCAAAGGGAAAAGAGAGAGAGACCTGGACCCAAAGGGGATGGGGCTAGATTGTGAAAGAAATGTTGGATAAGAAATAAATAAATAAATATTGGATTCACAGTCAGAATGAAGTGCAACCAGAGACTCATGAAATCACCAAACAACAAAGGTAGGAAAAATGATTTTATTTCAATTTAGTGATTATATCTGCTGTCTATATTTTGCACTATATTTGTCTATTTTTCTGTAGTTGTTACTGAGGTGACATTGCATATTTTAAAGTTATCTGCCTTGACATCTTTGAAACCCCCCCAAATATAAATGATAATTAACATTTTCTCTGCGTACAGTGTGCTGTGTGGGGTTTATTTTTTTAAATTTTGTAGTTACCATTATGTATTAATAAGATTATATTGTGTGTATATGAAAAATTGATAGAACAAATTGAATTACAATTAGTATTATTATTATGGGGGTAGAGTCAGAGGCAGAGTTTGGGCAGGTCTGGGGCAGAGCTTTTGGGCCCCCCCCCCCAAACATAAAAGTGTTCCTCTGCCTATGTCCAGATGAATTAGTAAGGCAATCACATCATAAGAACATAAGAATTACCGCTGCTGAGTAAGACCAGTGGTCCATCGTGCCCAGCAGTCCACTCCCGCAGTAGCCCCTAGGTGAAAGACCAGTGCCCTAACTGAGACCAGCCCTACCTGCGTACGTTCCGGTTTAGCAGGAACTTGTCTAACTTTGTCTTGAATCACTGGAGGGTGTTTTCTCTATAAGAACCTATAAGAGCATTCCAGCCTATAAGAGTTTTCAAGTTTTCCACCACTCTCTAAGTGAAGAACTTCCTTATGCTTGTACGGAATCTATCCCATTTTAACTTTAGAGAGTGCCCTCTCGTTCTCCCTACCTTGGAGAGGGTGAAAAACCTGTCTTTATCTACTTTAGTCTATTCCCTTCAGTATCTTGAATGTTTTGATCATGTCCCCTCTCAGTCTCTTCTTTTAAATGGAGAAGAGGCCCAATTTCTGTAATCTCTAATCTTTCACTGTACGGCAACTCCTCCAGCCCCTTAACCATTTTAGTCGCTCTTCTCTGGACCCTTTCAAGTAGTACCCTAACCTTCTTCATGTACGGCGACCAGTGCTGGATGCAGTATTCCAGGTGAGGGCATACCATGGCCCGGTACAGCGGCATGATAACCTTCTCCGATCTGTTCATGATCCCATTCTTAATCATTCCTAGCATCCTATTCACCCTTTTGTGCCACTGCCACAGATGGCTTTGAAAAAGGTTTCCTTAAATTGAAATATAGAAGGTAGGAACTGGGCAAGATAGTTTAAAAGGTAGAATTCCCTACTCTTTAAAAAAAAGAACACTGCCCCATCCTCAAAAACTTGCCTTTTTACAACTGATCCATACACAAACTATCCCCATATAGAGAATTTGTTCCTGTCTCCATGGATAATTGACTCCCACGGGTGGGACATGGTCATACCGGGTTACAACTTGCTTCGCCAGGACAGAGAGGGTAGGAAGGGAGGGGGTGTAGCATTATATACTAAAGATGACATTAAGGTCACGAGAATCTCAGATGTCCAGTATACTGGGGAATCCCTTTGGATTAATTTGGCCAGAGGAAAGGACAAATGCTTGTATCTTGGCGTAATTTACAGACCCCCAAGACAACAGGATGACCTGGATATGGAAATAATCGAAGATATAGAAAATATCACCTTGCGTGGGGACACAGTATTGCTAGGTGACTTCAACATGCCTGATGTGGATTGGGTTACACTTACCTCTGCTTCCGGCAGCAGCAGGAGGCTATTAAACTCTATGAAAGGAGTAAGCCTCAGGCAACTGGTGTTGGAACCGACAAGGGATCAGGCAATACTGGACCTGATACTTACCAATGGAGAAAGTGTCACAGAGGTCTCGGTGGGCGACACATTGGCCTCCAGTGACCACAACATGGTATGGTTCAATATCAGGAAAGGTTTCACTAAATCTACTACACTAACCAAAGTCCTCAAATTCAAGGACACAAATTTCAAAGAAATGGGAGACTTCGTTCACCAGGCGCTACAAAGCCAAGAAGAAACCGATAACGTGGAAAACATGTGGTCGACTTTGAAAGCAACCATACAAGAAGCAACAAACCGCTATGTAAAATCAGTAAGTAAACGGCGAAGGAACAATAAGCCACAGTGGTTTACTGCGGAGATCTCAGACCTGATCAAGGAGAAGAAAAAAGCATTCATCTCTTACAAACAATCAGGGAAGCAGGACTCTAGAGCAGACTACCTGGCCAAATCAAAAGCCGTCAAAACAGCAGTCAGGGAGGCTAAATTTCTCATGGAGGAGTCTCTAGCAAAGAACATCCAGAAGGGAGATAAATCCTTCTTCAGGTATATCAGTGATAGAAGAAAAAACTCAGGCGGGATTGTACGTCTTAGGAAACCAGTCGGAGACTATGTGGAAAAGGATTCGGAAAAAGTCCAACTATTAAATGAATACTTCTGCTCAGTCTTCACCCGAGAAGCGCCAGGGCTCGGCCCTCAGCTACAGACAAGGGTTGGCTCAGTTGACCCGTTTAGTAACTTTGAGTTTACGCCCAGCAGTGTCTACGGTGAGCTGTCAAAGCTCAAGGTTAACAAAGCAATGGGGCCGGACAACCTGCAACCCAGGGTGCTTAGGGAGCTGAGTGATGTCTTGGCGGAGCCACTGTCCGCGCTCTTCAACCTCTCCCTTAGTACAGGCAGCATCCCGTTGGACTGGAGGACGGCTAACGTCATTCCACTCCACAAGAAAGGCTCAAAGATGGAGACAGCAAACTACAGACCAGTGAGTCTAACATCGATAGTGAGCAAACTAATGGAAACTCTAATCAAACACCAATTAGATAAGATCCTGGATGAGGAGAATCTACGGGATCCCCGACAACATGGATTTACTAAGGGGAGATCCTACCAATCCAACCTGATCAGCTTCTTTGACTGGGTAACGGGGAAGCTGGATATTGGGGAGTCCCTGGACATCGTGTACCTGGACTTTAGCAAAGCATTCGATAGCATACCACACCGCAGGTTACTGAGCAAGATGAGTTCTATAGGATTAGGTAACACATTGACGAAATGGGTTGGGAGCTGGCTTGGAGATAGGCTCCAAAGGGTGGTGGTGAACGGCACCCCCTCCGAAATGACGGAGGTGATTAGTGGAGTACCACAGGGCTCAGTCTTGGGCCCAATCCTATTCAACATCTATATAAGAGACTTGGCAGAAGGGCTTCGAGGTAAAATAACATTATTCGCCGATGATGCCAAACTGAGTAATGTAGTGGGCAAATGCACAACAGACGAAGATTCAATGCCCGACAACATGATGCACGACCTACTCCTACTGGAGCGATGGTCTAGGACATGGCAACTCAACTTCAATGCCAAAAAATGCAAAGTTATGCACCTGGGCAGCCAGAATCCATGCAAGTCTTATACCCTTAATGGCGAGATCCTAGCAAAAATGGTAGCAGAACGAGACTTGGGGGTAATCGTCAGTGAGGACATGAAGTCTGCCAATCAAGTGGAGCAGGCTTCGTCCAAGGCAAGACAAATCATGGGCTGCATACGAAGGGGTTTCGTCAGTCGTAAGGCGGAAGTCATTATGCCATTGTATAGATCCATGGTGAGGCCCCACCTGGAATACTGTGTGCAATTCTGGAGGCCGCATTATCGCAAGGATGTGCTGAGACTGGAGTCGGTGCAAAGAATGGCCACCCGGATGGTCTCGGGACTCAAGGATCTACCATACGAAAAACGGCTTGACAAATTACAGCTATACTCGCTCGAGGAGCGCAGAGAGAGGGGGGACATGATCGAGACGTTCAAGTATCTTACGGGCCGCATCGAGGCGGAGGAAGATATCTTCTTTTTCAAGGGTCCCACGACAACAAGAGGGCATCCGTTGAAAATCAGGGGCGGGAAACTACGAGGTGACACCAGGAAATTCTTTTTCACTGAAAGAGTGGTTGATCGCTGGAATAGTCTTCCACTAGAGGTGATTGAGGCCAGCAGCGTGCCTGATTTTAAGGCCAAATGGGATCGGCACATGGGATCTATTCACAGGGCAAAGGTAGGGGAGGGACATTAAGGTGGGCAGACTAGATGGGCCGTGGGCCCTTATCTGCCGTCTATTTCTATGTTTCTATGTTTCTATGAAACCAGCCTGTGTAATTCTTTAGTATAAATCTCAGCCTCAGTCCTTCTATACCAAAATTCTTCAATGCAAGGCTTGAGAGTCAGTGGCTGATTCTTCCCTCTCTCTATTTAAAAAATGACACCAGGATGGTTTCCTGCGGTTAACTATGGGGATGGGGATGGCTTACCCCCACACCACCTCAAACTGCTCATTCTCCAAAAAATCACCCTTGCAACATCCTCGCCACCATGGAAACTGTCCTATCCCCAAAAACATAACCCCTGCTGTGGTTCCACACCAAAAACTACCCCCTGAAATTGACATACCGTATATATTTGAACATAAGTCAATCCGAGTATAAGACAAGGTACCCTTTCCCCCCCCAAAAAAAAAGGAGGAAAAAAGGTTGACTTGAATATAAGATGGGGGGAGGGTTAATATTCATGTCCCCTGCAAGGATCTGTGCCCTGCCTACCCTCCCTCACTCCCTCCCTTGCCAGGCTCTGCACCCAACCCCCCTCCCTGCCAGGCTCTGTACCCAGCCCCCTCGCTGCCCTGCCCCCTGTCTCCCCTCTCTCCCGATGTCCTACAGGGCCGGGCCTGATGTATGACATGATGGGCTGCAACAGGAGGGATATCTCCTGTGCTATCCGACACTGCCATTTTTTATTTTATTTTTTTACCTCCCTCCTTCCCACGTACCTTTTTGAATCCCTGGTGGTCCAGTGGTGTACTGGGCAGGAGCGAGTTTTCTGCACTCCTAAGCTGTGCTGAGCCCCTCCCTGAATGGTTGCCTCGAGTTCTCGCAGCTTAGTGTACCGGGCATGAGTGAGCTTTCTTTGCTCCTGGCCAGCACTGAGCTGCTCGCTGACTGACTGCCATAAGTTCTTACGAGTCCCATGAGAACTCAAGGCAGCCATTCAGTGAGTGGCACAGTGCCGGAAAGGAGCAAGGAAAGCTCTCTCATGCCCAGTACACTGTTGGGCCATGAGAACTCGAGGCAGCCATTCAGGGAGGGGCTCAACGTGGGGCAGGAGCACAGAAAGCTGGACTACCAGGGATTGAAAAAGGTACACGGGGAGAGGGAGGCAAAACAAATTGGCAGAGTCAGCTAGGACAGGAGAGATCACTCCTGTCTCGGCCAACCCCACCAGGCCATACAACAGGCCCATCAGAGGCCTGCAACAAGTCTGGGAGGGGGCGGGTGGGCAATGACCCACATATAAGCCAAGACCCCCATTTTTAGGCTATTTATTTGGCCCAAAAATCTCAGTTTATATTTTAGTATATACGGTAATACCCTGAATACTGCCCTAATTGCAAAAATGCCCCCTAAACTGCAATACCATCCCTAAACTACTGTAAAATTCTCCACTCCCCAAGAGCACCCCTCTAATGCCTTATAAACTGCCTCACATCCAGAAACATCCTACCCCTAATTGATAATAACGGTTCATAAACTACCACAACCCTAAAAGCGAATCCTCTGGAAATGACTGATCCTCAAAATTAGTTGACCTCAACTACCCATATATACTGTAGTTGAAACTATACCTGCCCCCTCAACTTTGCTGCCTCACAAGTATCCCCCCAATCCTATCTACCTTCCCCACAGACACAACACATGGCAATACACACATACTAAAGCAGGGGTGTCAAACTCAAATCACATAAGGGGCCAAAATCTAAAACACAGGCTGTCATGGGCTGAATTTTTTATTAAGATACTTACCCCCTCCTTTACTAACGCACAGCGTGGGCTCCAGTGCCGGCAATGGCGGCAACTGCTCCAATGCTCACAGAACTTCTATGAGCATCGGATCAATCACCGCCGCCGCAAAATCCCACGCTACGCGCCAGTAAAGCAGGGGGTTAGTTTTAGTAGAAGTATAGGGATCCAACCTCTCCAACCCCACACCTGCTATGTGTTACATACAAAATAAATAAAAAATACTTTTACTCTCTCTTTTAGGTCCTAGTTCACACTTGCTGTCTAACACCAGCTCTGACAGGATACACATTTCAAATCTGACATATTGTAATCACTAACATTAGCATTCACATTCGCGTCACCTGCAACTGAAAGCTAATCACCATCAATCAATAATCACACAACTCAGTTTTATTGGAATAAATATTTGGCCGCAGCTTTATTATCTATCTGAATATTATCTCCACTTACAATACAATCTGTGTCAAAAACCAACAAACCCCCAATGCATATTTCACACACCCCCAGGGAGCTATTCGGTGTCGAAACTAGCTCCCGTTAAGTCTTTAAATTTATAACATTCCCCCAATCATGACCCACGGTGACACAAGGCCATGCTTCCCCTCCCCTCCCCCCAAACATGACCCACGGTGACGCAAGGCCATGCTTCCCCTCGCAGCGGTATCGCATACGAGTGTTACATTTATTTATTTATTAACTGCTCATCTCCCAGAACCAACTGGGCCAAACCCCATTTTCCGCCCCACCCAAAGCTGCGACCACCTCCCCCAACCCCATAAGCTCCACCAAACCCACCCAAGTTGACATATAACATGTATACCCCCACCCCACCCCACAACACTGACACAAAACATAACACCAGCAAAAATGGGAGGGAGGGAGGAATAATCTTTTCCTGAAGAGACTACTCTACTGTTCCCCTTTCCACACAGAATTCACTCCAGCCTGCCACAACATCCAACCAATCACGTGACTGCTCCAACCCATCACCTTAGAAACCTCCCTAATCATTTCTCTTTCTTACAAGCTCTGTCTATTAACCCTTTCTTACCTCCTCTTATAAACTTGTCAATCCTTATTCTACAGACCCTTGACAACGCCTCATATATTCCCCTCTCCCTCTGCCCCCCCTCCCATTTTACCCACACCATCATTCAATAAATATTACTAGTTGGTGACATTAGCTCAGCTAATGTTATATCACACCAGATGAATCTGGTGTTCTTCTAAAATAGAAAATAAAAATATTTTTTCTACCTTTTGTTGTCTGGTCATTTTGCTTTTAGTCCCAGTTTCTCTTTCTGATTTTGTCTATCTTCTAATTCTCTTCCCAGTGTCTGCTGTCCATTTCTTATTAATTACTATGCATATTCCAAATTAACATCTGTTACTATGAGCAGGACCAGATTAAAGTACAGTCAAACCTCGGTTTGCGAGTAATGCGGTTTGCGAGTGTTTTGCAAGACGAGCAAAACATTCTCGCAAACCGAGCGTTGACTCGATTTGTGAGCATCTCTACCCCCCGCCTGACTACCCATGACCTCCACCCCCAAGAACTGGCATCGCTCCTCCCCGCTCACAAACGCACCCCACGCGAACTGGCATCCTCCGCCCGCCCAAACAGAAGCCTTACCCCATCTGCCACCGGCACGCAGCCCACAGGACGTGCTGGTGAACGAAGATCCTTCCTGTTGCCTGGGCCTTGAGCATCTGCGCAAGCTCAAGGCCTTCTGGTTCTCGCTCTCTCTGAAATTCTCAGAGATCTCCGAGAATCTCGGAGAGAGCGAAAGCCAGAAGGCCTTGAGCATGCGCAGATGCTCAAGGCCCAGGCAACAAGAATGATCTTTGTTCACCGGCACCGGCATGTCCTGGGGCTGCGTGCCAGTGGCTTCTGTTTGGGCTGGCAGGGGATGTGGTTCTCATGGGGGTGTGTGATGCAGGTTCTCGGGGGGAGGGGAGAGTACATAAGAACATAAGAAATGCCTCCACCGAATCAGACCACTGGTCCATCCAGTTCGGTGACCCGCACACGCGGAGGCCAATCCAGGTGTTCCCTGTTTACGTCCTAGGTGTTCCCTGATGAAGACCTGAGTAGCACCAGTTGCCTCAGGGGTGGGGGTGGGGGAATGAATCAAGCGGGTTTCCCTTACTTCCTATAGGGAAACTCGCTTTGATGTACAAGAAATTTGGTTTACAAGCATGCTTCTGAAAATAATTATGCTCGTAAACCAAAGTTCCACTGTATGTGCAAAGTTTACTGTATGTCCACATTTTTGGTGGTGGAGGGATGGGATGGGGGCTGTGAGATATGGTAAGGAAGTTAAGATTGTCAGCTGTCTGGCACTTCTCAGAGGTCAACAACATTTTTTATTAATGTCCAGAAGTTGAGTTCATAAACCCCTATCTGCAATTCTTTAGTTCCCCCCCTACACACACACACATCTCCTCCCATATGAGAGAGCCTGCTTCTGTTGTCAGCAGCAGAGACTGTAGATCAGTGGTCTCAAACTCAAACCCTTTGCAGGGCCACATTTTGGATTTGTAGGTACTTGGAGGGCCACAGAAAAAATAGTTAATGGCTTATTAAAGAAATGACAATTTTGCATGAGGTAAAACTCTTTATAGTTTATAAATTTTTCCTTTTGACTAAGTCTTAATAATAATATTATAACTTATAGCTAAAGAGACATATGATCAAGAAATTGTTTCATTTTACTTTTGTGATTATGATAAACATAACGAGGGCCTCAAAATAGTACCTGGCAGGCCGCGAGTTTGAGACCACTGCTGTAGATGGAATCCAACCAAGAGAAGGCAGTAAGAGTGAGGAATAAAAGGCAATGGTGGAGGCAATCTGGAGATAGCTTCTATACTACAAAAGTGAAGTTTTTGCATTTATTGAGAGGTGGAAGATTAATGAACCCCTCAAAACTGCCCTAATACGTTTCTATGGGAAAAGCAGTTAAAACAGTTGCAGTATACATACTGTATACTGATTCACTTTAACATAATGATTAAGGACTTGTGCCTTCTCCTTTCTTTCTCTCATCACAGACACTTAGAAATCACACACATACACACCACCACCACAAAATTTCATATGTATAGACACATACATAAGAACATAATGATTGCCGCTGCTGGGTCAGACCAGTGGTCCATCGTGCCTAGCAGTCTGCTCATGCGGCAGCCCTCATGTCAAAGACCAGTGCCCTATTTGAGTCTAGCCTTACCTGCTAATGTTCTGGTTCAGCAGGAACTTATCTAACCTTTTCTTGAATCCCTGGAGTGTACTTTCCCCTATAACAGCCTCTGAAGGAGTGTTCCAGATTTCTACCACTCTCTGGTTGAAGAAGAACTTCCTTAAGTTTGTACGGAATCTATCCCCTTTTAACTTTAAAGAGTGCCCTCTTGTTTTCTCCATCTTGGAGAGGGTAAACAATCTCTCTTTCTCTACCAAGTCTATTGCCTTCAATATCTTGAATATCTCGATCATGTCCCCTCTCAGTCTCCTCTTTTCAAGGGAGAAGTGGCCCAGTTTCTCTAGCTTCTTATCGTACGTCAACTCCTCCAGTTCCTTATCCATTTTTGTCACTCTTCTCTGGACCCTTTTGAGTAGTACTATGTCCTTTTTCATGTACGGCAACTAGTGTTGGATGCAGTATTCCAGGTGGGGGTACACCATGGCCCAGTACAGTGGCATGATAACCTTCTCTGATCTGTTTGTGATCCCCTTCTTAATCATTCCTAGCATTCTGTTCACCCTTTTTGCAGCCGCTGCGCATTGCGCAGACGGCTTCATTGACTTGTCTACAAGCAATCCCAAGTATCTTTCCTGGAGGCTCTCTCTGAGTACAGCACCGGATATCCTGTATTCATGATTTTTGTTACCGACATGCACCACCTTGCACTTATCCACGTTGAACCTCATTTGCCATTTCATGGCCCATTCCTCGAGTGTGTTTATGTCTCTTTGTAGGTCATCACAATCCTTCTGTGTCCTCACTACTCTGAATAACTTTGTATCGTCCGCAAATTTAATCAACTCACTTGTCGTACCAATTTCCAGGTCATTTATAAATATGTTGAAGAGCACGGGCCCGAGCACCGAACCCTGCAGCACTCCACTCGTGATGCTTTTCCAGTCTGATTATTGTCCATTCACCCCCCCACTCGCTGTTTCCTATCTGCCAACCAGTTTTTAATCTACGTGAGTATATCACCCTTGATTCCATGGCTCTCAATTTTTCAAAGTAGACGTTCATGCAGGACCTTGTCGAACGCCTTCTGAAAATCTATATAAACAATTTCGACCGAGTCACCCTTGCCTATCTGCCTGTTTACTCCATCGAAGAAGTGCAGTAAGTTAATCAAGCAAGATCTTCCTTTGCTAAAGCCATGCTAGCTGGTCCTCAACAGATTGTGTCCATCAAGGTGATCAATGATGCGGTCCTTTATCAGCACCTCTACCATCTTTCCCTGTACCAAAGTCAGACTCACTAGTCTGTAGTTTTCCAGATCTCCTCTCGAACCTTTCTTGAAGATCAGCATAACATTCGCCACTTTCCATTCTTCTGGAATCCTTCCTGATTTGATCAACAGATTGGCTATTAGTTGAAGCAGTTCAGCTATAACCCCTTTCAGTTCCTTGATTACCCTCGGGTAGATGCCTTCTGGTCCCGTGGATTTATCATTTTTAAGCCTATAAATCTGCCTGCATACCTCTTCTAGACTACCCATCTTCATTTCCTGTCTGCTTCTGGTATATTAGATATATCCTCTTCGGTAAATACAGATGCAAAAAATGTGTTTAGTTTGTCGGCGATGGCTTTGTCCTTCTTTAGTACTCCCTTTATCCCATAGTCATCTAACGGCCCCACTACTTCCTTCGTGGGTCGTTTTCCCTTAATCATGTACAAGAACCCATGCCTACACCAATCTCCCACTCTTCCTCCCACACCCATGCATTTACGTGCAGAAGAATTCAAGTTGTTCCCCTTGCATTAAATTATATTAGAATCATTATTTTGTTACTTAATATGCTCTTATGTATTTCTACTTTGTGCCACTTGAACCCTTTAGCATCGTTAGAAAACAAACAACTGGTCTGTTAATACTCTCTCTATTTGTACATTATCAAGCTTTATAAGATGACCTAATCCAGCTGCATGCCAAGCAGGGGTTGCTCCATGCCAACTGTATGCCAAGTTGCAAGTTGCTTTGACAACACACCATTCATCTTATCAAAGTTTTACCTCCATTTGTAAGCAGCTCATAAGAACCAACCCTAGCTTTTGATCATAATATATTTGCAAATACAGTATAAGCGATATGTATGCAAGTGTGATACTATTCATTCCAGCACACTTAAAGATAAACCTTCCACTGTTATAAGACAAAGCAATCACATCCATTTCTCTTTTCAGTTCTCCATTTCCTAGGATTGTATCAGCAGATTGACTTTCTGTGCAACTGTAAAAAATCGTGACCAGACTGCTAATGTATAATGGGCAGGCCTAAAATCCATCTCTGATCAGGAAAAAGTACAAGATATATGCAAGTTTATTCACAAATGATGTGTTACATAAAATATTTATAGACATATTACATTAAATGTGAAATTAATCCTCCACATAATTAACTCTGAAACAGCTGCGATTTACACAGCAGTGAAATGATACATAGGATATTTTATTCCATGAAGGATGATTATCTTTATTACACAACTGTGAAAAAAACCTCATAACTAATGTATAACTAAGCTATTAACATCTCCCTCAGTTGACAAAAATAGCCCTTTTCATAGTCTGCCCAATTTTTTATTTTTTTTTAATGTTAGATTTCTTTGTCATTTGCGACTGATGTCAGCGGCATGTCTTCATAATGGTTTACTTAAAGGGAAAGTGTCAGGTTTTCTAGAATAGGAATTTGAACATTGCTGACATTTGTTGTCAAGCAGGGTTCAGCTGCAGCAACAAAATATACAAATTAAAGCAACAGATTTGGCTTATCCTCCAGGCCCATTAAAGATCCCAGGATGCTTATCATTATAGTGGCACTAATCTCTCTCTAATGGTTGAATTCCAACACAGGATGCAAGACTTGAACTGTCAAATTTCCTTGTACAGATGGTCCTGTTAGTTTCCAAAAATGTATTTGTCCTTACTTAATCTCTGATATCTCATGTGAAGACTTAAACCATTATATACTTGAGCTTTATGAATAACCTAAAATAACTGTCTTGTTATATATTTATTAAGTCATTTAGAATGGCAACTAGTAAAGTAGCATTCTAATTTACTTAGACTCAGCAATGCAGACCTATGATAAATTAATTTTATGTTTGCAAACAAATTATTTATTTGAAGTTTGTCCATGCTTAATAATCAAGAGCATTTTACATAAATCAAAGGTGTTACGGAATGTGGAATAGAGTGGAAGCATGAAATGGCACTCCAGCTTAGTTTACAAACTGTGTTCTGATTGGCTGCAATCCTGTTCTCCTGTTCTCTTAGAACCACAATGATATTTGGTTTTAATTAGTGAATTAAAACTGCTCTTCACAGTGCCTTAGGGTCTTTTGCCAATTTCACTGCCGCTTCATGGGCAGCAAAAGGCAAACCTGTGAAGGTCAGACATCCAGCTTCCAAAGTAAGTGTTACATTTGCAATGCACAGAAGACAAATCCCCTGGAAATGAACAAAAGCTTCCATACTTTGTAACTGTACATTTAAGTTTAATTTACCAGTGATGAAATTTAATAGGATGTAAGAAAGAGGGTTGTCAATAATAATGATAATAGGGCTGAACAATGAATGGAATAATAACACAATTAATGCATTAATCAAGTTTCAAGTTTATTAGGATTTTATATACCGCCTATCAAGGTTATCTAAGCGGTTTTTTACAATCAGGTACTCAAGCATTTTCCCTCTCTGTCCCGGAGGGCTCACAATCTATCTAATGTACCTGGGGCTATGGAGGATTAAGTGATTTGCCCAGGGTCACAAGGAGCAGTGCGGGGTTTGAACCCACAACCCCAGGGTGCTGAGGCTGTAGATCCAACCACTGCGCCACACACAAGAGTTAAAAATGTTAACGTATTAATATGGTCTGGCCAACCTTAGTCCCTAGAATTCTCCTTGGACAGTCATGGTCCACTTTCCTTCCCTATCATTTCTGGTGTGCTTCCTCTAGAAAAGATATCAAGACTTCAGAGGAACTGCTGTCACCCCCCCCCCCTCCCCAAACTTGAGAACTGCCATTGTCACCTTTTGTTGCATACCACGGTCTACTATGCCCCACTCCCTATCCATGGGGGGGGGGGGGTGGAGAGAGGAAAGAAGGAGAGAAAGTGATACCCAACTACGGGGGTGGGAAAGAGGCATGAGAGAAAAAGAAACCCAACTATGAAAGGAGGAAGGGAAGAAGAGAAAGAGATATGCAAGTACAGAGGGAGGGAAGGAGGAGAGAAAAAGATACCCAACCATGGGAGGAGGAAGGGAGGGAGAATGTAGAATCACAGGAAGATTTCTTGGAAGAAAAAGGTGCAGTCGGGGGGGAGGGGGGTTAGAGTGATGTTTGAGAAATCTTGATTCTGGAAATAGGGATGGAATAAACAAGGGAGATGTCAACAGAGGAGGGAAGGAGAGAAATGGTGAGTACAGAGTGGTAGAGAGAGGGAGGGTTGGGAAGAGAGAAGGGAAAAGAGGGTACCCATGGAAAAGAAAGGAAGGGGATGGGAGAGAGATGATAGTGTCCATGAATGGCAGGGAAGAGAAGAGAACTAGTCAGCTTTGAAAAGGAGGAAGAAAAATGGAAGAAAAGATCATGAAAGATGGATATAGGGTAAAAAGTAAAGAGGAGAACAAAAGAAAGAGGGAAGCAGAACCAGAGCTGAAGAAAGAGGGAAGCAGAACCAGAGCTGAGGAACAAGATGATTAGAAAGATAAAATCATCAGATAACCAAGGTAAGTTTAGTAAGGAGGTAATGGGATTTCATATACTGCTTTTCTATGGGAAAATTGAATTAAAATGTGTCAGTTTTGAGAATTTATATCTGCTATGTATATATTGCACAATATAGGAGGAGATGTGGGAGTGAGCTTTTTGCGATTAATCATGATAAATCATGGGATTAAAAACTATAATCAATGTACAGCCCTAAACAATAATAATAATAAAGATCCATAAAAAAAAATAAAACAAGTATGTAGAGATCAATATTCAGCAGGTGGAGGGCAATGAATAGAGATATCTGTATAGGTTTATGCAAATTTTTTTTTACAAATTTATCCTTATACTGTAAGTTAAACAATAGAATATGTTACCCTAAAACTTGTACAGATAAGTATCCATGTAAAGTTAGGATTCCTATTTATGTGATTCCATTATATAGATAAACATCATGATAGTTGTTGAATATCACTTTTCTATGGACAAATTCAGAACCTGCACCCAAAAACTTGAAACTTGAAGATAAATTAATCTATATAGAAATGAAAGAAAACCTCGCACTGCTCCTTGTGACCCTGGGCAAGTCACTTAATCCTCCATAGCCCCAGGTACGTTAGATAGACCGTGAGCCCACCGGGACAGATAGGGAAAATGCTTGAGTACATGATTGTAAAACCGCTTAGATAACCTTGATAGGCGGTATATAAAATCCTGATAAAACTTGAAACTTGAAATAAGGTGATATCATTTTTATTGGACTAATTTAATACATTTTCCCCCCTCCTTTACAAAGCCATTGGCATTGCAATTTTTAATTACATGTAGAATTTGGAATTAAATAGGTTATCTCAGTGTCCTAATTGTACGCTATTCTGCTTATTTAGCAAAGGCAATTTAGGAAATAGTTTTATTTTAGCATCTAAAACTTCTCTTACAGTTGCACTTACGGTGTTAAAGCATACCATTGCATCAGTGTACAACACAGATAAAAGTCCTAGGAAACCTCTATTTAAAGTTTAATTCCCTCACCCACGCACTTGCCCCTGGCTTGATCTTTCATTTATAGGCCTTTCAACCAATTAGGAAGCAAGAAGGTTTAATTAGAGCTTCCCTATCAGCTAGTAACTAGCTCTTAGAAATGCAGTCTACTTAGCTCTATAGAGGCAAACCTTTAAATAGCACTATTAAAAAAAACCAACCAAATACTAGCATAGCCTATAAAATAACAAACATGTTCTTACTCTATTAGTAACTTAATTAACAAATCTCCAATACTAAGATGCAGACAGCAGCAAGATGAGGGCTCTCCAGTCTTTTAGTATCACTTTTTTTAAAAAATTATATTTTATTGCCATTTAGGGGTCCTTTTATCAAGCTGCGGTAGGGGTTTAACGCGCATTAAACCGCCTGCCACGCTAGCCGCTAACACCTGCATTGAGCAGGCATTAGTTGTTTAGCCGGCCGCGGGGGTTAGCGCGTGATAAAATGTCCAACGCGCTAACTAACCCCACTAGCGCGGCTTGATAAAAGGACCCCTCAGTCATAATTCACAAGAGTACTCTCGCTTCAGAAATGCAGAAAGAAACATTTTAAAGAAAAAATATAAACAGGAAAAATATGCATATCTTCCTTAGACGACAATAATAGGAGGGAGGTCCAGGTAAATGGAAGAGAAACTCAGGCTACATAAAATAAAACAGGTATTGGCCTAACAACTTGTCCCATAATTTCAACAGCTGTTCATAATAGCTAAAACAGTTCCAGCCACCAACTTCTTCAAATCTCAAAAGAGCTCTCACCTAAAGTCATTGTTTCAGTTCTCATTGCCAAAAATAATTTCCTTCGTTCCTGTGTCTGTCTGGTCACATCTGGGAACATCCAAACCCTTTTCCCATAGAATAGAACTTGAGAATTATGATAGTATAATGTGAATATAGCATTAAAATCTTGTTCAAAGACAAATGATACTAGTAGAGTAGCTCTGTCAGAAGTTTCAAATAGATCCATAACATTAAGAGATTCTTTTCACTTATATTCATTTGTTCAATGCCTGGGCTGGCTCCTATTTCATTTTTTACAGGTAAATAGTATATTCACTTCACTGGTGAAATATTTTCAAAATTTTGGGGAAAACACACAATGTACGATTATGATTTTCTAACTGCTCAATCTTTCTATTAACATAGTAACTTGGAGGGGCATAATTTTTTTTTTTTAAGTATAAGTCCCTTTTGGGCCCAAGACCCTAAGCTCCCAAAGTAGGCAGCAAGGAAATGTCCATCTATCCAAAATGTTTTTTGGATTTTTTTCAAGAATGTCCTACCTATACGTTCAGACATTTAATCGCCCAGACCATCACTATGTCTATCTTTAAGCCCTATTCCTGAAAAAAAAAGTGCCAAAGGCCCAAAACAAGACCTGCAATGATCACACGGATCTGGTCAATTGGAATTACAGGGATCTGGTCAATCGGAATCTTAGGCCACTCCCAGCGCATCCCAGAATGCTCTGGGAGTCTGGCCTAAGATTTTGGTTGGTTCCTATGGGAGAGACCTCAGGCACCTGGGCTAATCAGGGTCTTAGGTCCTTGTCTGGTGCATCCCATGATGCACCAGGAAGGGGAAGGTATGCCATTTTGGTGAAGGTGTGCCTGCCAGCTAGAAACTGGAAGGTTCCCTCTGGCCAGCCAACTACAAAGGGTACGGGGTTTTGGCTGGGCTGGGGTGGGGGTCAGGCGGCCTACCTTGGCGGGGGATTCAGGGTGTCCAGCAGGACAGACTGGGCATCCCTTCTGCTGGTGATGCTTGTAGGGGGCTTGGGGGTGTCCAGCAGGAGGGATTGGGCATCCCTCATGCTGGGAAAGGTTGCAGGGGATCACAGCAGATTTGGGCAGGAGGGATTGGGCATCCCTCCTGCCAGCAATCATTGCAGGGGGGATGGATTGCCTGGGCCACTGAACTGATCGCGGCAGCCACGATTAGCTCAGCAGCCTGATTCGGACCTTATACCTGTTTTGACTTGGTCTAAGTCAAAACGTATAAGATCCATCCAGATAACCTGTTAAACTTTTCAGTTATGGCTGCCGGATGACTAAGTCTAGGTTGGCCCATATCACGCCCTACCCACGCCTCCAAAAATGCCCCTTTTAGCTCTGGGCACACAGAGGCAGTCAAAAGGCCTAAGCTGTTTTTTTGATACATCTAAAACCCTGTTTGATATCGGTACTTGGACAACCTGTCTTTTTGATCATCCAAGTGCCAATTGAGACGGGTTTTTAGATATATTTTCATTTTGATTATGTACCTCATAGTAACATAATAAATGACAGTCTGCCCATAAGTTATACCTATTAAAAAATACATGATTAAATTAACTTGCCTCTTCTTTGATATTTCTGGGCCATAGACTGTAAAGTCTGGTATTGTTCTAGGTTCCAAATGCTGAAGTTGCCATTCAAGCTCACTCCAGCCTATCCAACCATCCTGTTGTTTGCAGGATATCTACTGTAAAATCTGGCCAGTAACATCCTTCTTCCTTGTTGGGATACTGATGCCATTTGAACCGGTGTCAAAAACTCAGACTGGACTGGCACTAAAGTGTCATTGTCGACACGGGCAAGGAATGGGTCGGCACCAGCATCAGAAAATGCTCACCCAATTCTTCCCCAAGCAAGTTGTGCATTTTTTTGAATTAGGGTAAGCACCAGTAGCGCTGCTTTGCAGACTAGACAGGCACCGAGAGAGTTGGGGTTGACAAGGATACAGTAAAAAAACACACACCCAATTCCTCCCATAGCTTAAGGGAAAGCACCAGTACTGGCAGTTTTTTCTTCGGTACCATCAGTATCACATTCCGGTCCCATAAGGATGAGGTCGGGACTAGATGGTGATGGAACTCCATCAAAAAACAGTATGGTGAAGCTGAGTCCAGGATGCAAAGAAGAAACACTGGTACTGTTGACTGTTCAGCAGTATCGCTGACTCATCCCATATGGATGAAGTCGATGTCGAGCCTCAGATTGGGATCGGCCACCGACGGAACTGTAGCAAAGGTAGCATGAGTTGAACTTGAAGTGGAGCTTAAGCTTTTGAGTCTGAAGGAAAAAAAAACACTGGTACCATTTGCTTTGTCGCCAGAACCATCGGTGTCAAGGTCCAGTGCCATAAAGATCAATGACAAGGCACTTCACAAGAACAGGTGACGGGTATGGGACATATATTTCTGTAAAATTGCTGTGAATTCCTTCATTGGGCTACTAGTGCCAATTACATTCCAGTAACCTTATCCCTCTTCAAGAGAAGCCTTTTGGGTAGTTCCCTGCTGGGGTTTAGATTACCAACCCTCAACAGGGCTCTGTACTGGGTCTAGGTACCAAATTTTTGGTACTCAGTTATAGAATTGCTCCTCATGTGTATTCCTCTTGTAAAATTAGAAATACACACTCATATTTTGTGCCCAAACTAAACCCTTTTGAAATCTATATGTGGTTGCTCTTTGCACATGTGCAGTAGCTACTCTGGATATGTAAATGCTATTATTTACATGTGGAGATACTTCTAAAATAAACTCCTATGTGTCTTTAACATATGCAAGTGTGATGGATAGGGGTGGGGAGCTAAAGAGATACAAATTCAAACAGAGCTTAACATAAACTACACTTTCATAATTTACTGGTGCGCATCACGAGTCCATTTTAGGAGTGTTGAAAGTGCATTATATATCCAAACTTAAAAGTATCAGTTAGGGCAGTGTTTCTCAAATTGTTCCTGGAGTACCCCCTAACTAAACATCAAAAAAAGAAATAGGCGAGGTCCACAAAAAATATATTGCTATACAAAATTACAGAGTGGAACCAATTGAAGCTTAATGGATCCTGTGTCTACATAAAGCTATACAGTATAGCATTCCCACATAATATTTTTCTAGTTGTTTTTGGTTTGTTTGTTTGTAAGGAGGCAAAAGACCTCGGCACAAATGGAGGACCGCCAAGACAATATTTATAATGGGCCCCCAGAGAAACACCTCAATCATCATTATAAGTATTGTCTTGGCAGTCCTCCATTTGTGCTGAGGTCTTTTTCCTCCTTACAAACAAACAAACAAAAAACAACTAGAAAAATATTATGTGGGAATGCTATACTGTATAGCTTTATTTAGACACAGGATCCATTAAGCTTCAATTGATTCCACTCTGTAGTTTTGTAGCCCCTAACTAGACAGGTTTCCAGATTATCCACCATGAGCATACACAAGGTGGATCTGGATGTGAATCTATTTCATGATAGAAACACGGGGCCTGATATTCAGTGTTATTTAGATGGCCAGGAATGGCTCCATGCTGATATTCGGCAAGCGATAGCCGGCTATTTCACGCTGAATATCTCAGTCACATGACATAGCCAGCCACTGTCAATATTCAGTGCCTTGCCAGCTAAGTTTAGCAGCCAAAAACAACTGCCTAAAAGGGTGGTATATCTTTGGCCATTGAGACTTTGGCTAGCTTATGAATATTGGCATAGCTGGCTAAATCTTGGTAGGCCAAAAATAGACTAGAAATTCAATGCCAGTGGCTAGATATAGCATAATCACTGAATTTTTAATTATATTTATTAAAGGAACCTTGCACAGAAGAAAAATACAGAATCCAACTCAAAAAAGAGAGAACAACAGAAGGCAATGTCTCAAAACAACAAGAGACAACAAAAACAATTAGGTACTCTGATAGGAGTATCTCCCATGCAAATTACAACTTTTAATTAGAGAAAGATGCCTCCCTCCCTCCTACCCGTGCGTCCCAGGACTCTAACCCACAGAATTTTTAAACCGATTGGCGACATGGGTTATCCAAGAAAATTAATTCCAATACCAAGAGACTTTTTATAAACAAATATAGGGAGTGGCGATGGGGGCAACCCTGGCACCCTCAATCGCAAACCTATATTTAGCAAAACTTGAGGATTCCTTTGTCTATAGTTTATTTTTTCTCCAAAGTTATGGTTTGGATTCGGTTCCTGGATGATGTCCTGTTTATTTGGCAGGGCACCCGAGAGGAATTAGATGAGTTTGTAAACTATCTGAATTCTGTGGATAGTCAAATGCATTTTACTCTGACCTGTCATCAAACCCAAATTGAGTTCCTTAATCTTCTGATTACTTTAAAAGATGGTAAATGTTTAACTTCCGTATATCGGAAGTCTATGACATGTAACACCTTCCTCTATTTTGCTTGTTTTCACCCCAAAAAACTTAAATTTAATCTGCCGGTTTCGCCATATTAAATTTAATCTGTGGGTTTGCTATATTGGTTCAGACTTAGCAGATTTTAAACAACAGGTGAAAGGGTTAGAACAGCATTTCTGTCAAGAGGATACTCAAAGAAATCTGTAAAACAAGCTTTTCTTAAAGCAAGATTTGCTCTAAGGGAGTTACTTTTATTAGAAAAAGATAAAACCTCTGAAACATCGGGGCGTTTAACCTGTGTTCTGCCATATTCCCAGGCAGCAACTAAGTTAGTTACTATAATGAAAAGTTACTGGCATGTTATGCAATTACATCTTGCTTTACAGCAGTTTCCATTAGTGACATATACTCGGGGTAAAACAATAGGGCAGATGTTTAATTTTCATAAGTTCCAGTTTTCTGGCGCTAGAAAAAAGGAAGAGATGGGGGAAGTCATAAAAAATGTGGAAGATATCAATGGTGCACTAGCACTATTGAAGGCACTGAAAGGGTTATTCCAGGAAAGAATTTTACACTGTCATCAGCACACACTGGGCAAGGTGTCCAGGCTTACTGGGACAAGATTTGAACACTTGTGAGCCGCGAGAGGCTACACAAGGAAAAGCAAACCCTTGCTTGAAATAAGAATTTTGCCACAAGTTAGGAAAGTTTTATAGCAAATCCGGACTGGATTTTATTATGCTGCATAGCATTAAACAAACAAAAAAGAAAACCAAAACAACCTTTCTGTCAGGATACCAACTTTAAATGCAGTCTTCAAAAATCAAACTTAGTTTCAGCAAGATATTTCAAAGTCCAAACTTCTTTCAGTAAAATAAAGAAAGGCTCTGTAATTCTGAGCCACAGTATTAAGTTCTTTCCAAGAAGATGCAAACTAGAAAACAAACAGTGTTCTTTCCTCTGTATAGGATTCTATCCCAAGGAACAGCAGCACTGCACTGTCTTTCTTCAGCAGATTGAAAAATGCTGGCCAGGTGGTGTGCTCCACGTGCTGGAATTCGCTACACAAAGAGCCCTCAATCCCACCTCAAAAAACGTGGGGCTAAATCCCCCCACCACACTTGGCAAAAGTCAAACAAAACAGTTCAGTGTCCACAAAGACAAAATAAATTGTTGTACCTTTTTCCTTAGGCAGCCTGGGTATTGACCTTGGAGACACATACTTCCATTGGTAGAACTTCAGAGACTGGTTCACTTTCCAATTCCATGGCTTGTGAAATTTCCATGCATTCAGGAGACAAAACAGAATCAGCTTCCTCAATTTCCATACCCTCTGGGTTTTGAAGTTCCTGCAGAGCTCCTAGTCCTGAGCTAGACTGCCAGAGCTGTTCTTGTGACTGGTCTCCTGTTCTCCAGTTCTCCCTCTGTCTTTCTAACTGATCAGCTCTACATTTAAGGAGCTTACAGCCCCGCCCAACCTTCCCAGGTGAAACGCATTTCCTGTCTCCAGCTTTGGGAAGGTGAGGGGGAGGGGAAGCCTGCAACTCTGCTCCTAAGCTCCCTCTGCTGGATTTAGAAGGGAAGTCGGGCAGGAAGGCAAAATGTTCTTTACTTTGCACAGCATGAGAAATACCTGCTCTAGGCATGGGCATAGTAGTAGGGCCAAACCTAGCAGGCTTATCTCGCATACCACAACACACTGTAACAGCAAACAAGTGATATATGCCATCTCATGTCCTTGTGATCTACTATATATAGGACAAACTAGTAGATCTGTAAAGTTGAGGCTCAATGAGCATAAACCCCCAAATTCTAGCGAGCAATGAACAAGCTCCAATGGTTACCCACTGGCTTCAGAAAAGTCATTCAATTGAAGATATTAAATGACGGGTGGGTGGGAGGTACTGTAGAAAAAACTTTAAACTTTAGAGAACAGAGATGGATCTACCGGCTAGCTATAGAAGATCCAGAAGGGCTGAATGTTGAAGTAGAATGGGGGACTTTGGTTTGTTTTTCCCAATGGAAAGCAGGGGGTGGAGCTATGGAGGCAGAGAAAATATTCAAATACGTCATGTAGAAGACGCCGCGGCCATCTTGACTTTGAAAATTTAAGCGGGGTGGATCGATACCGGAGGTTGTGGTAAGAGATGTTTTGAAATGTATATAAATAATGTGTTATGAAACTATTAGGTTTTTAGGGTTGATTTATTTTATAGTTTGCTGGATGAGGTATGAACATAAGAACATAACAATTGCCGCTGCTGGGTCAGATCAGTGGTCCATCATACCCTGCAGTCCACATACGCGGCAGCCCTTAGGTCAAAGATCAGTGCTCTAAATGAGTCCAGCCTCACCTGCGTACGATCCAGTTTATAGGAACTTGTCCAACTTTGTCTTGAATCCCTTTAGGGTGTTTTCCCCTATAACAGACTCCAGAAGAGCATTCCAGTTTTCTACCACTCTCTGGGTGAAGAAGAACTTCCTTACGTTTATATGGAATCTATCCCCTTTCAACTTTAGAAACTGCCCTCTCGTTCTCCTTACCTTGGAGAGGGTGAACAACCTGTCTTTATCTACTAAGTCTATTCCCTTCAGTATCTTGAATGATCTTTTCAAGGGAGAAGAGGCCCGGTTTCTCTAATCTCTTGCTGTATGGCAACTCCTCTAGACCCTTAACCATTTTAGTCACTCTTCTCTGGACCCTTTCGAGTAGTACCGTGTTCTGCTTCATGTACGGCAACCAGTGCTGGATGCAGTACTCCAGGTGAGGGCACACCATGGCCCGGTACAGCGGCATGATAACCTTCTCCGATCTGTTCATGATCCCTTTCTTTATCATTCCTAGCATTCTGTTCGCCCTTTTCGCCACCGCCGTGCATTGCATGGACGGCTTCATTGACTTGTTGATCAGAACTCCCAAGTCTCTTTCCTGGGAGGTCTCTCCAAGTACCACCTGGACATCCTGTATTCGTGCATGAGATTTTTGTTACCGACATGCATCACTTTACACTTATGCACGTTGAACCTCATTTGCCTTGTCGATGCCCATTTCTCGAGCTTGATTATGTCACGTTGCAGATCTTCGCAATCCCCCTTGTGTCTTCACTACTCTGTATAACTTCGTATCGTCTGCAAATTTAATCACCTCATTCGTCGTACCAATGTCCAGATCATTTATAAAGATGTTGAAGAGCACGAGTCCAAGCACCAAGCACTCCGGCACCCCAATGGTGACGCTCTTCCAGTCCAAGTATTGTCCATTTACCCCCTCTATCTGTTTCCTATGCTCCAGCCAGTTTTTAATCCATGTGAGTATTTCACCCTCAATTCTGTTTTGTAGGGAGGACCCTTGAAATAGCAATGTGCGAAACATGTCGGGTCTAACCTTCCTGAACCCAGTTACTGACCAAACTAAAGAATAATGAAATGCTGAGTGATGAGTTGAGTTCAAATTTCTCTGAAAGCTAAAGGCTCCTTTTACTAAGCTGTGTTAGGGCTTTAACGCGCGGAATAGCGCTCGCTACATTGCCACACGTGCTAGACCTTAACACCAGAATTGAGCTGGCGTTAGTTCTAGAAGCGTAGCGTGCGGTAATTTCCTGCATGCTCTATAAATGCTAGTGCACCTTAGTAAAAGGAGCCCTAAGTCTTTTTAAAAAAAACTTTATTATTAATTTATTTCTAATTTATCTATGAATTGAGGTAAATATGAAATGATAAAGCACTATACACTTTACTAGAACAATTAAGCTAAATGTAGCATGAAGCACAGAGCACTTTATAAATTAATTGAAGTGAAAAGATTTAGATTAAAAGAAAAGAGCTGATGAGGATATTACCACATAAAGCTCCCGCTATGAAAGATATTTGATGCAGTGGAGTGGTGGGGCTGAGGCTCATAATTTTCTTTAAATGAAAAATATTTAGGGGTTGCTTTGAGTGTATAATAATAATTAAACTGGAAAGGAATGCGGCATAGGGTGCAGTCACCCACATCTATGCTATGGATGAGAAAGAGCAAGAATACTACACCCCATTCAGGATCCTGCTCCCTTGAAGCTGGTAAAAGGGCTTGTGATGCACCCGCCCTGATAAAGCTTCCAAATAAATATGCCATATCTGTGTCTTTAGCCTGGACTCTTGTCTTTTGGCTTCTCTTGCTCACGTTATTCTAACCTTAGAAGCAGGCTCAGTCCCACCCACAACACAGAACGTTCTGGTAGTCCCAGAGAAAACTGGATCAATCCCATGGCACTTGGTTTAGGGTCCTCCTTCAGTTATTTAGCAACTGTTCTGTTTGGAAAAAATAATAATAAACTCCTGCTGGGTGGTTCTATGAATTGTAGGGGTGCCCCATTTTGGGCTAACCTCTCAATAAACTCTATTCTTACAATCCATTATAGTACTTTTTTCCAGCTGAAAACTCAGATCTGTTGAACAGTACAGTATATCCTCAGCACTGTTCCTAAATTAGAGTCCTTGTGACCTTGGGCAAGTCACCTACCCTCCAGAGCCCCCAGTACAAAACTTAGATTGTGAGCCCACCGAGGACAGAGGAAGTATTGGCATAGAACAGGGGTGTCAAAGTCCCTCCTCGAGGGCCAGAATCCAGTCGGGTTTTCTGGATTTCCCCAATGAATATGCATTGAAAGCAGTGCATGCAAATAGATCTCATGCAGATTCATTGGGGAAATCCTGAAAACCCGACTGGATTCTGGCCCTCGAGGACCGACTTTGACACCTGTGGCATAGAATGTGTAGAACACTGTGCATGTCTAGTAGCACTAAAGTAGTTATTGAATGCATGTCTGCATGAGAGCAGTTCAGTAAAGATTCTGATGTTTTCCTGCAGCAGTACTGTAGAATGGCAAAGTAATATTAAAAAGTAGAGGTAGTGTCCTGTACACATGCACCAAGCCAAAGACAACAGTGACAACCATTTGTGAGATGGTTTCTTGGCAGATGAACAACAGGATGGTTTTATGTTGACTTCCCCAGTCACTGTTATACCTGGCTATTGCTTTACTGACTGAAAGTTGATGGATGGTCATGTTGGCCACAGGTTTAGGGTGATCAGACATCCGGGAAAACGCAGACATGTCCTCATTTTAGAGGACTGTTCAGGTGCCCGGACGGATTTTCCAAAACCTGGCAGTTTGTTTGGGTTTTGGAAAGCCCCGACAAGCTCCGGCTGCGTCTGGAGGGCCTCTGAGCATGAGTGGAAGACAGAGCTTGCGGGGAAGAAGAGAGGAGGTTTGGGGGGGGGGGGAGGCAGGGCTGGAGGCTGAACTGGGAGAAGCTGGGGCATAGCCAAAGGCAGAACTGGGTAGGGCTGGGGTGGAACAGAGCAGGGATATGTGTCCCTGGTTTTGCAGCCCAAAATATAGTAACCCTTCACAAGCTGGCTATCAGACAGAAATCCCAGTGTAGAGTTTGAACTCAAATCTTGGGTACAGCATGGAAGTCATATCACACGGCCCCTCTACAATACTTTTAAGGACAAGCAAAGAACAATATTTTGAACTCACACATTTGTGAATGTGCCATGCATTTGACATGAAAACATTTCTACACTTGCTACAGAAAATGGCAAAAGCTTGCCTTTATTTTTGCAGCATCTCACCTTAAATAAAAATTCAGCTATTCACTTTGGTTCTAAATACGTGTATTTTCAACTGTCTCTAGATACCATATTCTGAAAGCTGATATGTAAACATTGCACTTAAGGAAATAAGAGCTATGAAAACTGAGAGATTCCAATACTGGAGAATACCAGCAGCTGCGGGCTTTATTTCAAAAGGACTTTTCTCTACTCTGTACTTTTGGAAAAAAAAAATCTTTATTGAGTAAGGCCATGCATACCTTTAGTTTTCACAGCTGTTGTAAGCTCTGGCTTAGCTCTATCCTAGTGTGAATATTGTAATTACCAATTATAAAACAGATGTGTTTCATACATAATCCTCAGTATGAATCTTTCTTTAGGCTGCACATGTTATTTTAAATAGTATTTTCCCTTATTGATCATATTTTATTGGGGAGAAGGGTTGTGAGACTTAACAGAAGGATTAATGATAATACGATCCAGATTTGCAATGGTGTCCCACTGGCTCTGGAAGCATCTATCAAACCTTCCTATTTCAACAACAAATTCATAATTTAAAAAGGCAAAAGCACTAAATAATTTGTGAAACGGAAACTCACGGAATGGGGTCATTTCTCATGCATCGTGTCCCAAACCCAGGATTGTCTGTCAAGGAATCTGTCACATGTGACACTTGAGCGTTAGCAGGATCATCATTGCTGTGAACAAACACAAGATTCAATTAATGCTTCAGCATTTTCCTAGGGTCATGAAGTAGTCAGGGGAATGCTTGTTCCTCATCTATGGTGCATTCCAAGCTAATTAAACAGCATGGTGATTAAACAATATGACAGATTTCATATTAAAGAGATAACATTTAAAATTAAAGAGTATAGCTGAACCTACCGTGTGTTGTTGTTGTTTTTTTTTTTTCTTCTTCTTCTTTTTGCACATCTTCATTAGGCTCTATTTTTAAATTCTACAGAGATCTGCAGGAGAATGTTCAAGCTTTCTAAGGGCTTTTTGAATCTGTCCATCTGTCATTTAAAATTTGCACAATGTTTGTGAGGTTTTGGTCTTTTGAAATCAAAGAAAAGAACTATAATGATGTTCCTTTCTAGCTATTATAAGAAACATGCCCTGTCTTTCTTAGCACCACAGCTGAGGCAGATTATCTCATATCAGTCTGTGAAAAATGATTTTTCACTCCAAGAGTACCGGTACATCTGTAAGTTTATTACAGGTAATGTTTTCTCAACTTTCCTAGTACACTAGTATGATTTGTAAAAATCATTCATTCTTGGATTTTGTTTGTGTGTTTGGTTTTTAATATAAATTTTTGAGACTACTAATTTATTTGACAATTACCAGGGAGAATATATTTTGGACTAAGGTATTGTCAAAGGATAAGGAACTTAGGGTATCTTGACAAAGAACATGTGGCAAAATCTATGGGGGTCTATTTATACATTAACCTTTATTAAGGTAGACCTGGGGAACACCACTGCTTATCTCTGAGGGTAAATAACATGGAATCTTGCTACTTTTGAGGAATCTGCAAGATACGGAGAGAGTGGTAGATGCCTGGAATGCCCTTCCGAGGGAAGTGGTGGAGAGGAAAACGGTGATGGAATTCAAAAAAGTGTGGGATAAACATAGAGGATCTCTAATTAGAAAATGAAGGATGCAAAGTAAAGAACTAAGACCGGTATTAGACAGACATGCACGGTCTGTGTTCCATATATGGTGATTTGGTGTAGGGTAGTCAGGGGTGGGCATCAATGTGAATTCCACTAATATGGAACGGGAAGATGTTACTGGCCAGATTTTACAGTAGATGTCTTGCAATGATGAGCTTGGATGGCAACTTCAGCATTTGGAACCTAGGACAATATCAGCCTTTACAGTCTACGGCCCAGAAATATCAAAGAAGAGACAAGTTAATCTAATCATGTATTTTGTAATGAGTATAACTTATGGGCAGACTGGATGGACCATTCAGGTCTTTATCTGCCGTCATTTACTATGTTACTAAATCGTGACCTGGATTGATCATTCTCAGAAGCAGGATACTAGGCTAGATGGACCTTTGCTTTAACCAGCATTTTTTCCATAGATATAAAAACCAGTTAATTTTATATCAGATTGTCTATGTTGGGAGTCCAAACAGGTCCCTGTTTCAAGCCTATTTTGTAAAGATACCTATTCAAAGTCAGCCCCTATTTGACCTTCCAACCTAGCTAATCAGACCACAATTGATTTTCATACTAAAGTTTGAGTAGGCTCAATTGTGGACGGCATCATTCCTGAAATATTTTGGTGAAGTAAAGGTGATCCAACTCAAGATGCCTTAGGGGTATATTGTTACCATGAGAGAATTGTAGAAGGGACGCTGGGAAGTAGCGATCTCAATATGATCCGCTTCGAACTGGATGCAGGTGAGAAACATTAGTCCAAAATGATGGCCACGGCACTGAACTTCCGAAAAGGGAATTACGAAGGGATGAAACTCATGGTAGGGAAGAAGATTAAGAAAAGGATAAGCACTGTATAAACACTAGAGCAAGTGTGGTCCCTTTTGCAGTGCTGATCCTCTTCTTAATCTTCTTCCCCACCATGAGTCTCATCTCTTCGTAATTCCCTTTTCAGAAGTTCAGTGCTGTAGTCGTCGATTTGGATTGATGTTTTGCCTCTGTGTCCAGGTTGAAGTGGATCATATTGTGATTACTGGTTCTCAGCGTCCCTTCTACTTCACCTTGCGTCAGTCCTGGTAGTCCATTTAGAATTAAGTCCGGAATTGCATTTCCTCTCGTATTTTCCTTGACAAATTGTTCCAGGAAGCAATCACCTACAGCATCCAGGAACCTGTTCTCCCTACCGCAGCTGGAGGTGCTTAGGTTCCAGTCTATCCCCAGAGAATTGAAGTCACCCATGTTAACTGCTTTGCCTCCCTTGCAGTTGCATTTACTCTCCTCTGTCATTTTTTCATCAATTTCTTCGAACTGCCCTGGGGATCAGTAATAGATGCCAATCTTCGTTTCCATTCTTTTGTTCCTGGAATTTGACCCAAAGGGACTATAACTTATCCTTCGTTTCCGGCATTTTCTCTCCAGTAGACTCAATTCCTTCTTTGACGTATAGGGCAATACCCCCACCTTTTTGACTTACTCTGTCTTTGCAGTATAACTTGTATCCCAGTAGCACAGTGTCCCAGACGTTTTCCTCGTTTCACCATATTTCCATGATGCCAGTCATGTCAAGGTTATCTTTTTGTGCCATAGCTTCCGGTTTCCCCATCTTATTCCTTAGGCTCCTTGCATTCGTGTACATACACTTGAGTTTGCAGCCTGTTACTTTTTTACATTTCCTTCCCTCGTGTCCCTTTCAATCCGTCAGGATTTCTGTCTTTGCTATGATCCGGCGACTCTTCCCTGCTATCTTCCTGCTCAGTATCCTCTGGGTATACCGGTTCCCTAACCATCGACTCTTCCCCTTCTTGCTAGTCTTACAGTTCATATACTACTGTGTTTTTATTCCTCAAAACAAATAAGCATAAGCAACATTGCAGTTAGGCAAAGAAAAGAATAGGTGCAATAAGAACATAAGAAGTTGCCTCCGCTGAGGCAGACCAGAGGTCCATCTTGCCCAGTGGTCCGCTCCCGCGGCAGCCCATCAGGCCTATTGCCTGAAGAGTGGTCCCTGACTAATTTTGTAACTGCCTCTAATCCTCTAATCCTATCCCTATAACCTACCTCTACTCCTATCTGTACCCCTCAATCCCTTTGTCCTCCAGGTACCTATCCAAACCTTCTTTGAAGCCCTGTAGCGTGTTCCTGCTTATCACATCCTCCGGTAGCGCGTACTTTAGGCAAAAAGGCCAGACCCAAGCTCAATCGTGGGCCTAGGCTTTTCCACAAACAAAAATGTCCTTGTTTCCAGCCTCCAATGGACAACAGTCTTTACTAACACAGTTCATTGACCTTGTCTCACAATTTCTGTTCAACTGGCTCTGGTTTTACAGTAGCTGAAGCCTCCAGCTACTAAGAGCTGGGCAGGAAGGATTGTTGAGTCTGCTTTCTATGGTTTCATAAAGCTTCCAAAAACCCTTTCCCAAGATATATTAGCAGACTCCTCCCAAATAATTTTCAGCGTCTTGCTGAGTCAAAATAAAATAGCAAACTAAAAGAAAGCTCAATACTCTAGCAACACAAACAGTTTCTTCTTCGGCACAATGTGGTGCAAACGTGTAACAAATGTTCTTCACTTTTCACACCACTAGTTTCATTGAGGGAAAATGAAAAACCCTCCACAAACAGTCCAACCATTTTAGGCACAAAAAGAAAAACAATGTTCATTTTAAGGTTTTCAAGTAGAATTCCATGTCAAGGCCAAAACAGTAAGTTGCCAAACTTACACTTACTTCCATGGGCTCCTGAAAGACTCTGTACCAACCATCTTGTACACATCTGTATATTAGCACTTGGCCCATTAGTTAAATAGTAAGCTAGAATGTAGAAAAGCATTAGCATTATATCTGTTTTATCTGAATGTTCTTATGTGTGTTTAATAGGTGTTTCATAGGTATTATGCTTACATTATATTATATCTCTGTTATTTGAATTTCAGTGCTGTTAAATGTGTATATTTTTTATATTGTTTTATGATACTCCTATTAAGTTTCAATTTTCTGATTTCAAGTTCACCTCATCTGTTGTACTTATGCTTGCGTTTGGTCATTTTGTTATGCTGTTAACAGAATTGTAAGTTTGATGTTAAACTGCACTTGCTGTACCCTTCCTCAGGTGAATCTCTTCATAAAGATTGTTAATAAATTCCAATAATTAAGTAAGAAAATAAATAAATAATTGGTGATTGTTGCTTCAGCATCTTGCGCTCCATGAGACTCCTAAACATTCAAAGTATGAGAAGAAGTCAACTCACTGTTGTTGGAATATACAGTATATAGTCCTCAGCTAACCTAAATATTTAACTAATTTCTGAAGATCCTTACCAAACATTAACCTTCTCTTAAATGGAAGCTTAATGAGATAAGACTTAAAAGCCAGATCTATAGCCCAATTGCAAAACCATAACAGACACTTTACAGAAAATACCAGAAGATCATACCAAATCATATATGTCATCTGTTACATAGATCAAGCCTTCCTCCAGTCATACATCTTGCTGAGAATCCTGGGAATCAAGCTCCTGATCTGAATAACTAGACCTCTGAAACCAATAATCACAGACCTTGACCACGTATGAGGGGGTACTGAAAAGTTCTCAGCCCATCAACCAACTTCCTAAATTCTGATCATTATTTTGCCACTGTAGCTGAAAAGAGTGTTATCTTATTTTGTTAAATGCCAATTTTCAGAAATGAAATTTTATGTTTTTGAAATTGTTTCAGATCATTGATTTTATTTATTTATTTATTTATTTATTTATTTATTTGGATTTTTATCCCGTCCTCCCAGTAGCTCAGAACGGTTTACAAATGAACATACACAGTGGGGAGTAACTAGACATATAAGTAGTACAACAGGTTTAGTGATTGGATTTATAGATTTTGGAGAGAATTAAATACAGGGAGAGTATAGCAGAAAGAGAGAAGGGGGAAATACAGTAGTTTAGTTTAAGGAAAGTTATATGCGTTTAGGTACAATTTGTTAGTGGAGAGAGTAAGAGAGGGTTATACTGGAGTTCGGGAAGGTGATAGGAGAGTGGAGGGGTGGGGCGTAAGGGGGGGAAAAGACAGAGGAGATCTTTAGTTGAAGAGGAGGGTCTTTACCGATTTACGGAATGTTAATAATGAGTTCTGTTGTCTAAGTTGGGGGGGAGTTGGTTCCATATCATTCCATATCATTCCTTATCATTCTCTTCTTGGTTGGGCTGAGAAGGGGCAAAATGATTAGAATACGTCTCTAAAAAATGTTTCTTTTTAGAGACATATTCTAATCATGATGCTTGCCACCTCCCCCCAACCCATCCATTAGTGAGAGTAAATGGTGCCAGGAGACTCTGAAATCTACCAGATGAACTGTCTTCTTTCCTATTGTATTGTAATTCCATTCTTTTTAATGAAAACTACTCTGAAAGGACCAAAAAGAGAGGTAAATCAATTAATAATAAAACTTGAAATTAAGTCCCCAAACCCTTATACAATGACAGTCTCTGAAGCTCTGAAAAACTACAGCTGCAGACTCTTCTGTTGCCAATACAAATTGGAGAACCAGAACTGCCTCAGAACAGGGAAACAAAATGGTCACTTTCCTGCAATTTCAGTGAGAGCTGGTCCAATTTGAAAATATCTCCCTGGTGTAAAGAAAAGTTCCTAGACGCTTCCAAAGTGCCATTCCCAGGATCATCATTAGGAAATAACAGTATAAAGACTGAAGAATGGCACAAAGTACAGTGCCCCAAAGCATTGTAACCAGGCAACAGTGAGCATGGTGATTCCTAATCTCCACAGGGGCTAGAAAGTTTTCCTTTCTGTCTGCAGTGACATAGGTATAAATACTTATATTGCCATTGAAACCACCCACAAAAAAGGGTAGCAGACATGAAAGCAGTACTACTATACAACCATTGTCTTCCACTTGCTGGAGATAGAGAAATGCAGATGTGTGATTCTGTTTTCTCGAGTTCAAATATGTTTATTGATTTTCATGAAAAAAAAACATTAGAACAAAGAAAAGAACATTCAGTAAGGAATACATTGAGATATGCATATATGCACTAACAAAGTTAGTGCCTTAATATATATCAGAGTCAGAAAGATATTAGCAAAATAAAGAGTCATAACAATATTCTGGAACCAAGAAATCTCAATGCAATTGTAATCAAATTCTCTATCGCCACCTGCTGATAGATTAGCATAACCCAAGTTTCTAAGTTTATTCAGTACTTACTTTCTTGCACATCAGGAAAAGTATCTAAGCGGCTTACTTTTCTAATAGAGAGCATAAAGAAGGATAGAGAAAAGGGGTGTGTGTGGGGGGGTCAGGTATGATAGTAAGAGGGTGGGGAGGAAAAGGAACTACAATAATTGACAGAAAAAGTAGAATATGAAAGTCATTGAAAGGAGGGATAAGGGCATGTGTCTATGCAGTCTCCCAGGCCAGGGGAGCAACAGACACAAGTGTGAATAAAGGCATGTTTGGGATGCTGGTGAGGATGCTAAGGAATAATATATTAAGCAAAACATATTGTAAGATACAGTACATTTCAAAGGCACTTGAGAAAAAAAAAGTATTTGTTTGCAAAAATTCTAATTTTAAGTCATTACTCACCTGATGAATGTTCGCTGGAATCCATACATCCAAGGTTGTAATTCTAAGTTAGGGTACTCCACGAATGGGGGCATGACCATTGAAAATATAAGTGACAAACAAACAAATGCAGCTGGCAGCACCACCTAAGACAACACAGCAAAAGAAAGGAATAATAATTCATAGGATGCTTGAGGGATATAGAATATAAGTAAATAAAGAATAAAGTAAATAAAAGAATAAATGTAATACAGTGTGACAAACAATTAATTGACTACACTGGACTGGTTAAGTGGTGATATTTAGCACTTAATTAGCCAGGTGAATTGCATAAATAGGTCCACATAAAAGTCAGTTCTATCTTTATGTGGTAACCCATAGCTGATTAACCCCCCTCTTTTACAAAGCCATGCTAGCAGCTACCGCGTGGCAAAAGCCCTGAAGCCCTTTAAAACCCTAAGGGCTTTGGGCTAATTACTAAAGCAGCAGCCACATGCACAGCTATGTAAAAGTGGGGTAAATGCTAAATATCACACTTAAACCAGCTTTGCATTAGTCGGCTCCAGAAACCTGGAAAGTCAAAGCCTGATTCTGGACATGGCCTGGCATTAAATTTAAAAAGTTTAATGCCGGTGATGGTCAGTAAAAAGCTGTTCAGCTTAGCAGTATTTCAAATAAAATCAAGATTAAAAATATGAAATACTAAAGAGTTAAGAGATTATTTGCCCTTTAAGAAAACAATGCATATTATTTTTTTTTTTTTCTCTCCAGTGTTTTAGCTGGTTTTGACTTGCTGGAATATCTTTCCTGAGACAGTGCAGAATTTAGTTTTAAAAATAATTGATTACCATACCATGATAATTTTTTGGGAGGCCTGGTATGTGGCATGTTATAAGACTACTGCTTGTTTGAAGGCTGGCAGCATCTGAAAAGGTTCTTTCTTCTTTCCTGCATGCTATAAAGCACCATCAACCAAGTGCCAAAACATGCCATATTTAATATTAATGGGTGATCCAAATGCCAGAGTTGTAAAAGACAAAAAGAAAGAGCAGCATTTGGAGCGCAATATATTAGCAACAATTTGTTTAGCTTTGTTAACGGAATAACTTAGGGGTTCAGGGTAGAGAATGACACAGGGAAAAAAATCTGTCCCCGTCACTGCACCGTCCCCAGCCCACCATTCTCTGAACCGCCCCGTCACTGCCGTTCCCTTCACCACCCCGTCACCGTCACCGCCACTGCCATCCCATTCACCGCCCCATCACTGTCCCCGCAACATCCATATAAGCCTCAGTACTGCGAAACACCATGAAGACAGAAGAGAGTCCTGCCACTACTACTACTGCACTGAGAATCTGTTTCAGGGCCTCTGCCCTGTAGTAAAAACAGAACATAAAATAAATCAATTGACTTGTCCTCCCTTGCAATGACATGTCCCCCATGTTCACCTATAGTTTGAATCAGGTCAATTGTGCACACTAAAAATGCAGGAGGATCTGGAACGTGAGTGCAGGCAGGCAGTGATATAAAAACAGCAGACACCTGACCGACTGCAGCATTCGGCCATCTCCCTCCCTCCACCTCACCTTAGATGTAGAGTATGCCGGCTTTCTTTTTCGCCCAGCCGCACGCGCGGCTGCTCATTTGTTCAATATTCTCCTCTGACGCAACCGGAAACAGGAAGTTGCAAGAGAGGAGAAGATTGATCAACTCGAGCAGCTGCGCGTGCGACTGGGCGAAAAAGAAAGCCAGCATACTCTACATCAGTGTTTTTCAACCTTTTTACACCCGTGGACCGGCAGAAATAAAAGAATTATTTTGTGGACCGGCAAACTACTAGGACTAAAATTTTAAAACCCTGTTTCTGCCCTATCTCCGCAAGCTCAGTCACCTCAGTAACTATAGAAAAATAGACAAATATAGTGCAAAATATAGACAGCAGATATAAAGTCTCAAAACTGACACATTTTGATCACTAAATTGACAATAAAATCAATTTTCCTACCTTTGCTGTCTGGTGATTGATTTCATGAGTCTCTGGTTGTCCCTTCTGTCTGTGTATCCTTTCTTTCTTTCTGCACTCAGGCCCAAGAATTGTCCCTTTCTATTCCCTCCCTCTTTCCGTCCTATGTCCTTAGTGCCCCCAGTGCCTCCTTCCCATGTCTTTAGTGCCCCCAGTGCCTCCTTCCCATGTCCTTAGTGCCCCTTCCTGTCTTTAGTGCCCCTAGTGTCTCCTTCCTATGTCCCTCTCACTGCCTCCCCTCTGGCCTCGGTCTGCAAATTCTCAGCATGTGCAGCGTGCTAAGATGAGCCTGCCTGGCCGAATACAATAATGTAGTAGATATTCTGGTTTTAGCCCCACCTTTAGAGCAGGACTACACAGTAAAGCTTTTAAACCATGATTTGTGGCAATGATTTGAATATATCTGAATTCTGAAACAAATCAGACTTGCTTTAACAGCAATATAGGTGTCATATAAAGTGTAAATACACCCTCTCTCCCCTTCCTTTGTAGTTATCCCATCCACCATACCAATAATTTTTGTCCCACAGCCCCGAAGCCTGCCTGCCTGTCTACCTTTCTCCCTTCCTAGCCAAAGCCAGCCTGCTGCCTCCCTGCCGCTAAAAAAAAAAAGCCTCCCTCCTTAGCCGTGGGTAACCGCCACCGTGTCATTCTCTAGTTCAGGGCAGCCTAAAAGAAGGAGCTGCCTGAATATGTATCTTCCCTCCCCTGTGCCCAGGTTTGACATCATACCATATCCCCCAAGGTCCAGCATTGCTCCAGGTTTCTCCCTCACAAGCCAGTCCTGCACACACAGCAGAGAGGATTCTTAAACCTGCCATGTCTTATCCACAGGAGTTCCATCAAAGAGGTAGAGTACAGCAGAGGAAAGGTCCAGCTGATCAAAGTGGCATGTTTCAGCACTCTTTTTGCCATGTGTGGAGAACTGGTAGGATAAAGGGAAGTGGAACAATGTGGGACCATGTGTCTGTGTAGAAGAAGGGGATGGAGAGATAATAATAATAACTTTATTTTTTTATACCACTATAACCAAAAGTTCTAGGCAGTTTACACTAAAAAGAGCTGGACAATCAACAAAATACTTGATAAAGAACTGGCTAGTGGGGGGAACAGAGAAGAAGAGAAACTGGATGGGGGGGGGGGTAGAAATCAGAGGGAAAAGAGAGACCTGGAACAAATGGGACAGGGAAGAAAAGGGTAAGATGGTGGATTGGGGATGGGGAATGAAGGAGAAAAAGAGAAAGAGATAGAGAGAGACCTAGAATAAAGACGAACAGGAAGAGAACTGGCAGATGCAGGATGGGTGAGGAGTGGAAAGAGATACTGGACCATGATGTTATGGATTTGTTATACCACCTTTCTGTAGTATAGCAGAAGAGAAAGGGACTGATGCTGGATCAACAGAGAGAAGGAAAGAGAGAGATGCCAGATTACAGAGGGTAGGGAGGTAAGAGGGGTACAGGATGAAAGGAAGAGAGAAGCTGGGCATAGGATGAGACAGGAACAAAGAAGAGACGCTGGTCCTGGAGGGAACATAGGGAAAAGGATGCAGAGTGGCAATACTGGACACAAGAGGAGGGATAGGGTCACAAATGGATATGTCAGATAGGATACAGAGAAGAGATACTGAATATGGGGGGAGGATAGGGACAGGGACACAGATGAGAGATGCTGAACAGAATGGATATGGACATATAGAAAATATAAATGCTAGACATAGAGAAGAAATTTCAAAAGGAAAGGAAAGGAGACCCTGGAGAGAGAGAGAAGAAGAAGAAGAAAAGAGACACACGAGGACAAAAGAAATGCTCAGACAACAAAGGTAGAGGAAAATATTTTTTGTTGAATTTAAAACACTGGTCAACAAAAAAAAAAGTTTCTTTGCTACTGAGAACTTAAGAAGAGTTTTTAGTTAATGAGATCTGTAATTGAAATTCAGCTAGCACATCAGGTTTCTGAGATACACGTTAATGATTTTTTGGGGGGAGCAGTTTGCCATATCAGCACAATATTGCGAGTATGAACTGTCCCACCAAACCTGCATTAAGGAGTTTACTCTGAAAACAAACAAAAGACAGTAAATAGACATGTTACAGCATATATTTATGCCTCTCTTAACTAACACAAAAGTGATGTCAGCGTGTTCAGAAATGTTTGAGATACTTGCTTTTCAGGTTTAGGTTTTTAGGTTTCAGGTTTATTTAAAAATTTTATATACCGCCTTATCAAAATTCAAAGCGGTTTAACAAGATTTAAAAACAGAGAATAAAAAGACATAGGTTAAAACCAAATTATAATTAATAAAACAAACAATCAAACACACAGACAAACGTTAACTTACCGAAACAAAATGAAAAAGGGTAGAAATACATTTGTATAATATAAGAGAGGGAGAAGGATCAAAACAAAAGGGAGGGGAACACAAAAATAAATAATCTAGCACTTTGTGGGAAAGATTAAAAAGAATAAGAAAAAGCAAGGAACAACTTCCTTTGCAGTCCTTAAAAGGACTTTTATACTCCAAATGCATCTTTAAAAAGAAAGGCCTTCAAATTACTTTTAAATTTATCAAGTGATGAAATTTCTCTTATGTAGTTTGGTGTTGAGTTCCAGATGGTAGGGGCCGTGACAGAAAAAATATTAGTATGCATGGTGCTAATGTGTCTTAAAGAGGGAATAGATAGCAGGTTTTGATTAGAGGAACGTAATGTGCGATGGGGGGTGTGGGGGATTAATAACCTGTTGATGAAATCGGGTAGACTGGAAGCTAGGGTCTTATGTATCAGTAACATTATTTTATAAGTAATTTGATGATTTATGGGGAGCCAATGGGCGTTTATCAGAAGTGGGGTGACATGATCAAATTTTCGGGCTTTTGAAATGATTTTAATAGCAGTATTTTGAACAATTTGGAGGCGTTTTATTTCTTAGTAATACCTTTATGTAGTGCATTGCTATAATCCAGACAAGAAATGACTAGTGAATGGATAAGGATTTTTAAAGAAGTTTGGTCTAATAGAGTAGCAAGAGTTCTAATCATCCGGAGGCGATAGAAACATTTCTTGACTACTGAACTTATATGGTCATGAAATGATAATTTTCCGTTGAGGATAACTCCGAGAAGTTTAATAGAAGTAACTATTTGAACGGAAACAGAGTTTATTGTAATAGGGACGGAAGGGGAGAGACCTTCCTTAACTGGGAAAATCATTGCTTTGGTTTTACTGATGTTGAGGGCTAACATATTTGTATTTAACCAGTAACATATTTGATTCAGTTTGATTATGCTTGTACTGTACATTTATCTCTCTTTGCAAGAACCAACAATAATCTCCCATCATACTGGGATTGAACTTTCCCTGATATCTGCTTTCCATCACCTTGATATCTTGGTGAAATCTTTCCCCATGATCATTGCTGACATCAATATTGGTTGGAAGAAGTTGAGGTGAGAATGAAAGAAGTGCATTTTAAGTGACATTCTGGCACCCATTAGCTGATATGCTATCAACATGTTCTCCACAAGCTCAGCATAATTCTATGAACTGTGATTACCTAGAAAATTCTGAACAACCAGCACAAATGCTTCCCATGCTGCAGATTCAGCTGGGTTTAGCTTCTGTTTGAACGCATCATCAAGGATCAGTTCACAGATTTTGAGTCCAACAAAAACACCTTCTTTGATTTTGGCTTCACTTTTCTTGAAACCAAATGCACTTCTTAGGTACTGAAATGCATCACCATTTCTGTGCATTGCCTTGACAAAATTTTTCAGCAGACCCAGTTTTATGTGAAATGCTGGAAGATAGATTTTCTCACAATGTACTAATGGCAAATGCTTCACATTCTATCTGCCAGGTACAGATTCATCTCAGTTTGGCCCTTGTTTCTGCCTGTAGTGGTTGGCATCATCACGACTGTTCCAAAGATACAAGAAGCCCATGTATTTGGTGTTCATGCTAAACTGGTGAGACTGGATTCATTTGGAGCACTGATCTTGACGTAGGGGCCGCCGCGTGAGTGGACTGCTGGGCAGAATGAACCACCGGTCTGATCCAGCAGCGGCAATTCTTATGTTCTTATGTGTACTCCGGTTGTAGACCCAGAAGGAGTGACACAACTTTGAGATCACCACAGCAACAGTATCAGATGGCTTCTGGTTTCCATTGTGTAAAAGTACCACTTTAAGGCTTGCTTTGCTTGTATCAATGAATATTCGCCATTCAACAGAAACATGTTCAATCCCAGTTCATGCATGAGACCATTAATACTAGTATAGAAACAAATATTTCCTTCCATTTGGTAAAAGGAAGCCAGGATGGTGTGACGATCACGTTAAAAAAAAATATTTTGGTGAGTTGCCTTAAGATTCCATTTCTTCAGCCTTGAACCCAACAATTCTGCTTTCTCCTTTGACAGTGTCAAGTCTCTAACCAGTTAGCAGGTGAGGCTGTTTTTTATCCACTTCAGGTTCATTCAACTCCTCCACAGCAGCAGAGGCACATTCTTCATCTGAACTTTCGGCACACTGTGCTGCAGATGTAGAAGGAGGAATTGGAGCTAGATTCTCCAAGTCATGAGGAACGGGTTTAACTGCTGATGGACAATCAGGATACACAATTTTTTTATTTATTCCTCTTTGTGAATGCAGCAATTTTTGTGATGCAAAAATAATCGTCTGAGTGATGATTTGTTGGCTCATGCCACACCATGGGTACAGCGAAAGGCATCTTCTTCCGTTTCCCATTCAGCCACTGTGTTAATCCGGAATAGCAAACAGTCAACACACATGAGGTGCCTTTGCTTTATCTTGGTTGCCAACTTTACAGCCAAAATAATGCTTGTATGCACTTTGAAGTCTGCTGGACAGATTCTTTTGCTGATCTTCTGCAGTAAACTGTTCACAGACATAACAGAAATTATCAAGATGGTTAACACAATCTTGTCTGCTCATAATAATTATAATATCTTAGACAAAAACAAACAAAATATAAAAATTCACAGGTTGAAAAAGCAGCACAATCACTTTTTAGTATAAACTTTCAAATTACTGGTCTACAGTATGTGATCGATGAGCTGTCCTAAAATGCAATATTGTGTTACAGAAACAGAAAAATACTGACACTTTATGGTAGCGATATTAACAAAAATGATATAAACACAAACTGATGCATAACTTAAAAACTGGATGTGATAGATGAAAACTGTTTCAGATTTAGAGTCAGCATGTAGCTCTTGTTAACGTACAGGTGACAGAACTCCAGTAGCAAAATGCTTGTTAACTAGTGTAATTCTAAATTGTCAGCTTAAATGTGCCCCTCCTCCCCCCAGTCTCCGCTACATCGGAGGCAATGGTTCTATAGAGATAACATCTCAATTTTTCCACCTAGGGCCCATTCAATCCTAGTTATACTACTGGCATTAAGGGTGATAGGGTAATTCTTTGATTATCAGTTAGTATGTGGTAATATAGTTGGGCTAACTGGTCAACACAGAAATGCCAACTTTTTGTCCCCAGACATGCTCTCTCGTTGTAAAATTAAAAAAAAAAAAATAATAATAAATTTGTATATAGAAAAATGGAGGCAGAGACTATCCTCCCATATTCAGCAGTATAGTCAGCATGCTAAAAAAGTTAGAAGGGGGTGAACAGAGATTGAAGATGGGCTGAAGAAAATATCCAAATAATATAAGAAGCAGCACAAAAGGAGACATGAAAACAAGGCATTGCACAATCAATTAGTTAACAGGAATGAAAGAAAGAAAGCTATTACTCATAAGACAAACGTGGAAAAAACCATTGCAGACAAAAAAGTCCAACATTGGGAAGAATATTTTAATGAAATACTAAACCACTCAAAGCCTGAAACAGCATTAGACCAGTTGATTGCTGAAACATCAGCAGAGCTGCAAATAGAAACCAGACCATTCACAATAGATGAGATAATCAAGTTTATTAATGGGCTAAGGAAGGGAAATTCACCAGGATTAGACAACATCTGTGCAGAACTTGAAGAAAGGGTCAAATCAAATGACAGAATGGCTTAGTACAATTGTGCAAGATGGCATGGGAAAGGGAAAAACACAAGATAACTGGAAGAAAAGTATACAGTAATTGTAAAGCTGCTGAAGAAAGGAAATTTAATTGCAGTAACTGGAGAGTAATTGATATCATATGTACGTGAAGAAAAAAAAAAAGAGTGCAATGATTCTTAGCTGGTTTAAGGCTCAAAAGGACAACTTACTATGAGAGCAAGAAGCAGGGTTTAGGCCCAACAGGTCTTATGTAGACCCTTTACTAATCATTAGTCTTTTCCTGTATTTAGCCAAATACCATTCATTTTAGATTTCATTCCCAAACAATCCAAACCTTGATCAGAGTGGCAATTATTTTATTTAATTTATTTATTTTAAAATTTTCTTTTCCGCCTACAACCTAGGCAGATTACAATAAAACAAACACAGAATATTTCACATAATCTTCACAACAAAACAAACTACTACTACCATTAATTACTTCAATAGTGATACCAGACGCACGCAGCGCTGCACAGAGTCACAAAGAGTAAGAAAACCGTCCCTGCTTGAAAGAGCTTATAAGCTAAACAGACAAGACAGACAAACAGGATGTCACGGATACAGTTAAGGGGAGCGGTTAATCAGCGGGCTGGGTTGGAGGGCAGAGGAGTAGCGTTAAGAATTGAAAGCTATATCAAAAATGTGGGTTTTCAGTCTGCTTTTAAACAAGGGAAGGGAAGGGAGCTTGATGGACAAACTCAGGTAGTTTATTCCAGACATAGGGGACAGCTAGATGAAAGGAACAAAGTCTGGAATTGGCAGTGGAGGAGAAGGGTACAGCTAAGAGCAGCTGATCTGAGAAATGGAGTTTTCTGGGAGGTGTATAATGAGAGAGAAGTGAGGAGAGCTATTGAGGGGCAGCAGAATGAACACACATATAGGTCAGCAAGTATTCCTACTATCTCATTTCCTCTTCTAAAATTTCAAATAAAAAATCTCACAAAGACATTTCAATGAAAAAGGAATATTTTAAAACATTTTGCTTTAGAAAAAAGCTCGTACAAATAAGTAAGTTTTCAATTCCTTTAAAAAAAAATTTTAATTCCCTACATTATCTCAAATGACCTGGCAATCGGTTCCACAATCATGGACCTGCAATTGAAATTGCTATTGTCTGTGTCCTTTTATAATGAGTCTCCCCATCTGACTCAATCAACAATCGCATTGATGTTTCAGATCTTAAAGAACGTGTTGGTAGGTACTTCCTCAGTGCATGTGTTATATACTAAGGTGCTGATGCACAATTGTCAAAACTTTATATTGAATCCTACACTCCAGTGTAATTGTTTTAATACTGGCAAAATATGCTCATATCTAGGTGCAGCAGAAATCAATTATGCTGCAGTATTTTACACAACCTGCAGAGCTTTCACTCCGTATTTTACGATACCTAAAAGCAATGCATTACAGAAATCAATCTCCTCTTTTACAAAACTGCGATAGCAGTTTCTAGTGCGGAGAGCCACACTGAATGGCCCGTGCTGCTCCTGACGCTCATAGGAACTCAATATGTGTCGGGAGCAGCACGAGCCATTCAGCATGGCTCCCTGTGTTAGAAACTGCTATCGCAGTTTCGTAAAAGGAGGCCCAAGTTTTGTAATCTACACCACTGTCCGAAAATTGTACACAGCCATCGTAGATTTTGATGAACTCTGATTTATTCCTCTCTCAACACATGAAATAGTGAATATTTTCTAAGTATGGTGTTCCAAACACTCAGGAACCAAAAAAAAAGAAGAAACAAAGCTTCGAAATACTATGAGAAAAATAGCAAGAAGAGGCACTGGAGACATCCCAACCAGCATGGAAGTTCAAGTCTTTTATTGAAATAAAGTCATAAAATATCAACAAAATCATTGATATTTTATGACTTTATTTCAATAAAAGACTTTAGCTCCCACTCTGGTTGTGACGTCTCCAATGTCTCTTCTTGCTATTTGTTCCAAACACTCATGCATTCATTGTCTTCTTGAGATAGTCGGGATAAAGCCGGCGATGCTGTTCAACCACTTGCAACAAGGCATTATGCAGGCTTTACCCTGACTATCTCAAGAAGGCATTGAATTTCTGAGTGTTTGGAATGCCTTTGGTAGATGACTACACAAAAGTGTATATTTTCAGCTATTAACAAACTGTGTTAAATTTCTGTTATTTTCCACAAAAAGTGCAGATATTGAAAGTTCATTTAATAAAATCATAAAATACTGCTAGATTTTTTTGCATCAATGTGTGTTTGCTGAGTGTGAAAACTTAAAAGTTATGGGGCTCATAATCGAAAGAGAAAAACATCTAAAAACTGGCCTAAGTCGGCACTTGGATGATCATCAGTCAAAAATATCCAAGTGGCGATAATAAAACCGGGTTTTGGACATATTTATAAATGACCTAGGCCTTCATAGTGCCGCTAAATGACCATAGCTAAACAGGGCGTGTCAGGAGGAGTGTTAAGGGCGGGATTTGGGCGGGACGTAGGCAGGCTTAGACTTAGTCGTACTGTATATATAACCGAAAGTTAGACAGCACAGAATCGATGGAACTTGGTCAAAGTCATAATAACCCACCAAAATGTAACCAGATAAGCACTGCAAACACATAATACAGACCCCTCCCACACTACTCCAGTGATCACTGACCCCCTCCATAAAAATATTAATCACAACTTGAAAATTTTGCCTCCAGAACATCATCACCTGGCAGCCTGGCATAGGAAAGCCTAGTCGTGCTGCACAGAGGTATCTTAAGCCATCTTGGGGGTGGGTTAGGGACCCATAGCTGTTAGGATGGGAGGACATAAGAGAAGTGGAAAGACAGTGGTCTAAGCTGAAAAGAGCGATAAAAATGGCTACGGACCTGTATGTGAAGAAAATAAATAAAAACAAGAGAAAAAGGAAGCTGATATGGTTTTCCAAACTAGTGGTGGAGAAAATAAAGGTGAAAGAATTGGCGTTCGTGAAATATTAAAAAAACCCAAGAAGAGAAGTGCAGAAAGGACTACAGAGTCTGGCGAAAGCACAGGCAGAAGAACAAATGGCTAAAAATGTAAAAAAGGGAGACACAAATTTTTTCAGATATATTAGTGAAAGGAGGAAGATGAAAAATGGAATTGCTAAACTAAAAGATGCTAGGAACCGATATGTGGAGAGTGATGAGGAAAAAGCAAATGTGCTAAACAAATACTTCTGTTCTGTGTTCACAGAAGAAAATCCTGGAGAAGGACTGAGATTGTCTGGCAAAGTTACACAAGAAAATGGAGTAGCTTCTGCACTGTTCACGGAGGAGAGTGTTTATGAGCAACTTGAAAAACTGAAGGTGGACAAAGTGATGGGACCATACGGGATCCATCCAGGATACTGAGGGAGCTCAGAGAGGTTCTGGCGTGTCCTATTAAAGACTTGTTCAACAAATTTCTGGAGACGGGAGTGGTTCCAGGGGATTGGAGGAGAGCAAATGTGGTCCCTATTCACAAAAGTGATCACAGGGATGAAGCGGGAAACTACAGGCCGGTGAGCCTCACTTCGGTTGTTGGAAAAATAATGGAAGTGTTGCTGAAAGAAAGGATAGTATACTTCCTTGAATCTAATGGGTTACAGGATCCAAGGCAACATGGCTTTGCAAAAGGTAAATCGTGCCAAACAAACCTGATTGAATTTTTTGATTGGGTGACTGGAGAGCTGGATCAAGGACATATGCTAGATGTAATTTACTTAGATTTCAGCAAAGCCTTTGATACGGTTCCTCATAGGAGGCTGTTGAACAAACTTGAAGGGCTGAAGTTAGGACCCAAAGTGGTGAACTGGGTTGCAACCTGGTTGTCGGACAGACGCCAGAGGATTGTGGTTAATGGAAGTCGCTCAGAGGAAGGAAAGGTGAGTAGTGGAGTCCCTCAGGGTTCAGTGCTGGGGCCGATCTTGTTCAATATGTTTGTGAGTGACATTGCTGAAGGGTTAGAAGGAAAAGTGTGCCTTTTTGCAGATGATACCAAGATTTGTAACAGAGTAGACACTGAAGAGGGAGTGGAAAATATGAAAAAGGATCTGCAAAAGTTAGAGGAATGATCTAATGCCTGGCAACTAAAATTCAATGCAAAGAAATGCAAAGTAATGTATTTGGGGATTAATAATCGGAAGGAACCGTATATGCTGGGAGGTGAGAAGCTGATATGCACGGACGGGGAGAGGGACCTTGGAGTGATAGTGTCCAAAGATCTAAAGGTGAAACAACAGTGTGACAAGGCGGCGGCTGCTGCCAGAAGGATGTTGGGCTGTATAAAGAGAGGCGTAGCCAGTAGAAGGAAGAAGGTGTTGATGCCCCTGTACAGGTCATTGGTGAGGCCCCACTTGGAGTACTGTGTTCAGTTTTGGACTCCGTATCTGGCGAAGGACGTAAGAAGACTTGAAGCGGTCCAGAGGAGGGCGATGAAAATGATAGGAGGCTTGCGCCAGAAGACGTATGAGGAGAGACTGGAAGCCCTGAATATGTATACCCTAGAGGAAAGGAGGGACAGGGGAGATATGATTCAGACGTTCAAATACTTGAAGGGTATTAACGTAGAACAAAATATTTTTGAGAGAAAGGAAAATGGTAAAACCAGAGTACATAATTTGAGGTTGAGAGGTGGTATATTCAAGAGCAATGTTAGGAAATTCTACTTTACGGAGAAGGTGCTGGATGCCTGGAAAGCGCTCGCGAGAGAGGAAAACAGTTACTGAGTTCAAAGAAGAGTGGGATGAACACAGAGGATCTAGAATCAGAAAATAATATTAAATATTGAACTAAGGCTGAACTGGGCAGACTTGCATGGTCTGTATATGGCCATTTGGGGGAAGATAGGCTGGAGAGGGTTTCAATGGCAGGGAGGGTGTAGATGGGCTGGAATAGGTTTTGACAGAGATTTCGGCAGTTGGAACCCAAGCACAGTACCGGGTAGAGCTTTGGATTCTTGCACAGAAATAGCTAAGAAGAAAAAATTACAAAAATTTAAATTGAATCAGGTTGGGCAGACTGGATGGACCATTTGGGTTTTTATTTGCAGTCATCTACTATGTTACTATGTTACTTAGAGAGGAGGACCCATGCCCATAAGCCCTGTAATCACTGCATTTATATTGAAACATGCGTACACCCCTAAAACCCTTTTTTACTAGCATATAAGTGGCTCCTGCAGCCATAAGGGCTATTGGGGTGATAGATAAGTGGGTCTAGGGGATTCTGGAGGTGGTTTGGGGGGCTCATCATGACCTATAAGGGAGCTGTAGTGAGATAACACATGGCACCTTTTTTGTGATGTTCACAGCAGTGCCCTGTAAGGTACCTCACTATTTAGATGCCATGTCTGGGTGTTCAGTCCATCACTTTGTAGACCCCTCCCACATCTAGGCATTTTTGACTTGGACGAAAAGTTGGATGAAAATGTGGTATAAAGATGGACGATTTAGCGACTTGGACGATCAGATCGGCAGGACGTATACTTGGACAATTTTTGAAATGAAAAAATATTTGGACGTATTTTTCAAAAATGTGTCCTAAGCTATTTTTTTACTTTGGACGACTTGCGACTTGGACGAAAACGGACTTATATATTCCTTTTGATTAAGCCCTCCACAGCTATGAGGGTGTTCAATAATTTACCTCAGTAGGAAAGAAAAGAGTTTTCAAAATTTTTTTTTGCTTAATTCTGTTAGCTGCATACTAGTGCTGCCTGATTCAGGAAAAAAAATTCAATTTGATTCAGCTTATTGAATCAATTTTTTGATTCAATTTGCTTTTCCTGCCCAAATGGGTGCTTTTTTTCAAATATCCTGGTGGGTTTATTTTATCCTGGCCAAGGAGGAAGGAAACAGCCCAAGAAGCCAAATGTGGAGCGGCTAAGAAAACTGCTTGAGAGAAAACATGAGCAGCAAAGATCAAGACATTTTACCATATCTACAACTGTCGCACAAGCAATAAGGCGCCTTCAAATAGTGCAAAACTCGGCATTAAAAATCATTTCAAATGGTTTTCTTCCAAGGAGATGTCAGGGATTGCTCCTCATTCAAAAGCTGATGCTCATGAGCCATCTAAAAGTGTGCGTGTGAGTGTTAATGTCCCGGTGGCCCTGACGCAGCGGATGTATGTAATTCCCGCGAAACACTGGCCGCGTCGGCAGACGGACATGAACTAAATGAGGTTTTTAAAAAAAGACTCCCACAGTGAAGACTACTAAAACAACAAGATAAGTTTTGTGGTCTAGTTTTTCAAAATTGGAATAATATGCACAGTATTTGCTGTAGATTCTTTGAAAAAGTATTATATCTTCAATATTGAGTGGTGAAGCTTTAAGATAAACACTATATTTAAAACACTATTGAGTGGTGTTTAGCTTTAAGATAAACACTATATTTAAAACACTATTGAGTGGTGTTTAGCTTTAAGATAAACACTATATTTAAAACACTATTGAGTGGTGTTTAGCTTTAAGATAAACACTATATTTAAAAATAGCAATATACCAAAAAACAGCACAAAAAAAGTATTTCTTGGCCAATGATTGGAGCAGGAGTATTACAACTACGCGGATCATCTCAGCTTGTGATTGTACTGCTGTGCGTAGGCTCCATTTCTGAGGCCGTTTAGCAAGCCCTAAATCGTTAGGGACTAACAATACTGTTGTGTATTGTTCTACATAAGTGGTATTTTACATTATTTTTGTGATTTTGGGTTTATTTTATAGCCTCTTCACCCCCTTTGCCCTCTCCTACCCACACTGGCGCTGTGGTGTAAACAAAATAAACAAACAAAGAAGACTTTTCCTCTCTCTTTTAAATCCTAGCTCACTTTCGCAGTCTAACACCAGCTCTGGCAGGATACATTTCAAATCTGACATATTGTAATCACAAAACAGAGAATAAAATTATTTTTTCTACCTTTTGTTGTCTGGTCATTATTCAAACACAAAATACACTCCGAAAAAACTGCCACAACCTAAACACCTAAACTGGTGTTCTGTAGCAGTTTTATTCTTGTGCTCCAGATATGTTTACAACATTCAGCTAAGTCTGTTTTTCATTTTGGCACTTTGATTTTTGCTGGGGAGCTGGCTGGACTGGTTCTGTTAGGGGCCGCTCAGAGGTTTCACTTGTTTTTCACCTCAGTTGACTTTTTGATTTGATTTGTGAGTGTTTTCACTTTGATTTATTGCACACATTGGGTGCCCAGTGATGGTGTGCGGGTGGGGGTTTATGACCTCTACCTGACTTGTGAAGCGTTGGAGCTTGTCTCCCGTCGCTGCTCGTTCACACTGAGGGCACCTTATATATAGAGTATTTTTCTGCTTAGTGTTTCGCCGTCTTACGGTGTGTACAGTATTGCCTCTGAGCGCCCCCTTTCCTGAACCTGTTGACTATTCTGTCTTTTCGTAGTATCTGGTCATTATTCAAATCATGTTGATCCCAGGCTCTGATTGCCTTCTGATAACTTTCTTTTCTTGGCTAATACGAACAAACCCCCTCCTTTATCAAGCTGTGCTAGAGGTTTTTAGTGTGGGCAGGCGGGGTACATGCTCAGATGTTCATAAGCATTCTATGAGTGTCAGAGCATTTATCACACTGGCTTACAGTAAAAACCTCTAGCACAGCTTGATGAAAGGGGCCCAAAGTCATGAGACTCAGTCTGAAGTACTTTGCTCTCAAAGAGACAGTATTATCTAGTGAACTACCCAAACAAAACATTGATTCATGTTTATTATTTCCAAAATTTTCCTGATAGTTGGGTGGGTTTTTCTTATTGGTTCATTTCACATATTTGTTTTTATGGAAAACCATTTCCGTTGTAGGCAGATCGCTTACATTTTCTTCCTTTAAAACCAAAGCAAATAAATCATTCAGTCTCTCCACAGGACCTTGTCTGAGTGCCCAATTTTTTTCTCCTTGATGATCTAACAGTCCCACAGATTCCCTTAAAGGCTTTCTGCTTCTGATGTACATACATACCTAAAATAGTTATTACTATGAGGTTTTCCTCTGTGGCAAGTTTCTCTTAATATTCTCTTTTAGTCGCCTTCATCAATGCTCAATGCTGACATTCAGCTTTTCGACCCTCTAGCTATGCTGTGTGTTATTGTTACCATCTTTTGGCTAATTGGTTCCTCTTGTGCCATCAGGTGTTCATTCCATTCTTCATGCCACTGTGCCCTGCAGTACCTTTTATCTCTGTTACTGATGCCTGCCTGCTAGTTTAATAAACTAAGGTGAAACATTCAACGCCAGAAATAAGAATTGCTTCCTCATTGATTTTAATGGAAAATTGAATATGCACAGAACAAAAACAAAATAACTTGATTTAAAAAAAAAAATAAATACACAAGATCAAATGGAAAGAAACATTATGAAATAATGGTATTTTCTGTGCACTTTACTGCACTGAATCCTGTAACAATACTGATGCCTGACTTTCTTTAAACCTTGGCACAGTGGGAATGTGTTTACATCGTTTCTATCTATTGCCATATCATTATTACTGAGATAATTCTAGACTGGAGCAGAGAGACTTGTTTACAGTTTAATCTATACAAGAAACTTTAAACTTCAATTTCTCCTAGAGCTGGTCAGAGCTGTTGCTTTCCTCTCTGGTAAGAACTCTGACAAATTCCATTTTTGCAGCCCTATCTTCTAGAGAAATGCACTAATTAGTACACTTTTGGATAATTATCACACCTTAAAAATGCACCTCCTCTGCATAAGCTCCATAGTTAGTATTGCTTTAAAAAGATTGACTGCAAGATTTAAACATATACCCAGATATTCAGAGCTGGGCCATATCTGAATAACAGCACTGAATTTCTGGTTATAAGTCAGCCACTGGAATTAATCAGGATATCACTGATATTCAGCACCAGTACCTAAAAACAAGTTGGATAAGTTAGGACAGCTATTTTATTATTTAGATATTGGCACTGAATATTAATAGTACCCTAATAACTATTTGGCTATACCTTGGCTTCACCCTCAGAGTACCCTAGCACATCAAGATTTTCAGTAGCATTATCTGGGTACTTATCTGGACAGGGAGTGGCACTTATCTGGACAGGAGGGGCTACTTCCTAGCAGTGGCGTACCTAGCATATGTGGCACCCGGGGCCCATCATTTTTTGACACACACCCCACACTCATCTGTAGGAAAAACATGATTTTTAGTAACAATCCAAATGTCACACAAGAGTATACCTAGGAAAAGTCAGCATCTTACATACTGCAGTGAGCAGTACATCAATACACCCATTGTAAAATTAAACAAGCCAGACTAGTACAGATCAATTCTGCAGTCAATCCTAACAGAAAACCATGTCTTTCGAATACACAGAAAACACCTTCGCCTAGTATGGAATATGTAATCACAAACTAACCCCTCCCCCTTTTACAAAACTGTAGTGTGATTTTTAGCCATGGTGGTAGAATTCTGAACATCAGAGCTGCTACCATCACGGCTGGTGCTAAAAAAAGCTCCACAGTTTTGTAAAAGGGGGGATAAAATAGAAATACATAGACAAAGGTTAAATTGAACCAGCAAGAAGCTGGACTCTGCATGCAAAGCAACACCACATAAACAGTGACACATGTCTCCTAAAGCAATAAATAAATAGAAAATGCTTGTTCTACCTTTGTCTTTGCTGGTTTCTGCTGTCCTCATCTTCTTGTTACTCTCTTCCTTCCATCCACTATCTGCTGTCTCTCTGCCCCTATATGGCATCTTCTCTCCTTCTAAGCCCCTTCCAGAAACTGTATGCCTCCCCCTTCCATCTCTCCTTTCATCCCCATTGGTCTGGCATCTCTCTCATCTCCTTCCCTCTCCCACACCTCTCCTTTGCAATCCCTTTCCCTTTTTTCCCTTATTTTCCTTTTCAATTTATTTTCTGCATCCATCTAGATTACGTTCTTACTACCCTCTCATCAATTTCCTTTTTTACTGTCTACCTATATACAGCTCACCACCTCTTTCCCTCACCCCTCCAGTATTTCCCTAACTAAATCCTTTTCCCCCATCATGTGCCCTCCTTTTATTTATCCCCTCCTTCCATCCTCTTTCTCTACCCCTTCCATCTAGTACCTTCTCCTCTCTCTGTCCACTTCCATCGTCTGCTCCCCTCCCATTTCCTTCCTGCATTTGCTCCCTTATCTCTCCCATTCACACTTCCATCCAGCATAGGCTCCCCCTCTACCCTCCCCACTACCATCCAATGTCTGCCCTTTCTCTCTCCATCTACCCCTTTTCAATCAGAATCTGCCCCCTTTCTTTCCCTCCAATCCAATTACATCTAGTATCCTTTCCCCTTATGCCACTCTCCCCTTTCCCTGCACACCAATTCCATCAATACCACCCTTCCATACCATCCTACCCCCTTTCTCTCCCTCCACCACTCTTCTATACCAGAAGTCCTGCTCCCTTCTCTCCCTTCATGCAGCAAGGTCCCGCGATGAGTACGTCTGCTGGCTCTGCTCCGGAAGAAGTAAGTTACGCTAGAGGGGGTGGACCTGGCAGATGCAGTCATTGCAACTCCCTGAGTCTGCCGGGTCCACCCCCTCTGATGTAACTTATTTCTTCCAGAGCAGAGCCGGCAGACGTACTCATCGTGGGACCTTCCTGCACCTCAGCGCGGCTGCCAACTCTGCTCCAGAGCAAGTACATCGGAGGGGATGCACCGGCAGCCGTGCTGAGGTGCAGTTATTTTTCAACAGTAGGGAAAGACATTCAGGACCGCTATTCACCCCCCTAGGGCGTGCACCCAGGGCGGACTGCCCCCCCCCCCCCGCCCTGGTACGCCACTGCTTCCCAGATAAATGCTGCTGAACATTAGCATGTGCAAAGTTGATTTAATACACCCAAACAGGAGATTCTACCTCCTCAAGGTGGAACAAAGAAAAACAAAATAGGCGACCTATGGTGCTCAATCATTTTATTCACACAAGACCCACTTGTCTTGGGTGAATTAAAAGATTGAGCACCATAGGTCACCTCTTTTGTTTTTCAAAGTTGATTTAATATACACATGATTGATTTTTGGATGTTAAAAGATAACTTTGTAAGTGATGGCAGATAAAGCCCCGAATGGTCCATCCAGTCTGCCCAACCGTACCCTCTCTTTAAATTACTAATTTAATTTAAATTGTTCTTTTTCCTAGATATTTATAGGCCAGAAACCCAGAGCTCTGCCCGGTACTGTGCTTAGGTTCCATCTTCTGAAGCCTCCATCAAGATCACTCCAGCCTATCTAAATCATCTCAGCTACTAAAGCCCTTCCCAGCCCATCCTCAACCGAATGGCCATATATGGGACACAGACCGTGCAAGTATGTCCAGTACTGGCCTTAGTTCTTCATTATATACCATTATTTTCTAATTAGAGATCCTTTGTGCTCCCATGCTTTTTTGAACTTGTCACTGTTTTCCTCTCAACCACTTTCCTCAGGAGCACATTCCAGGCATCAACCACCCTCTCTGTTAAGAAGAATTTCCTAACGTTACTCTTGAGTCTTCCAGCCCTCAGTCTCAAATTATGCTCTCTGGTGTTACCATTTTCCTTTCTCTGGACAAGATTTCGTTCTGTTAATATCTTTCAAGTATCTGAACATCTGAATCATATCTCCCCTGTCCCTCCTTTACTCCAGAGTATACATATTTATGGCTTCCAGTTTCTCCTCATACATCTTTTGTTGCAAACCTCTTACCATTTTCATTGCCTTCTTCTGGACTGCTTCAAGTCTTCTAAAGTCTTTTGCCAGATACAGTCTCCAAAATTGAACACAATACTCCAAGAGGGACCCTCACCAACTACCTGTACAGGGGCATCAACACCTTTTTTTTCTACTGGTTATGCCTCTCTCTATACAGCCTAGCACCCTTCTGGCAACAGCCACTGCCTTGTCACACTGTTTCTTTGCCTTTAGATCTTCAGACACTATCAGCCCAAGGTCTCTCTCCTAATCTGTGCATATCAGCCTCTCACCTCCGAGTACATATAGCTACTTCCAATTTCTAATCCCCAAATGCATTATTTTACATTTCTTTGCATTGGATTTTAATTGCCAAATATTAGACCCTTCTTCTAACTTTTGCAGATCCTTTTCATGTTTTCTACTCCTAGCTTGGTGTCTACTCTGTTATAAACCTTGGTATCATCTGCATAAAGGCAAATCTTGCCTTCTAACCCTTCAGCAATGTGCTCACAAACATATTGAACAGGATTGGCTCCAGCACTGAACCCTGAGGGACTCAACTACTTACCTTTCCTTCCTCAGTGAATTCCATTAACCATCACCCTCACCCTCTAGTGTCTGCCCATCAACCAGTTTCTAATCCAGTTCACCACTTTGGGTCCTAACTTCAAACTGTCAAGTTTGTTCAAGAGCCTCTTATGAGGAACCGTGTCAAAGACTTTGTTGAAATCAAAGTAAATTATATCTAGCATATGTCCTTGATCCCAAAAGTTTGACAGGTTGCCAGACTGTCGCTATCAGATCAGCGGTCCAGGCAACCCATCCCTCTGCACCTGTAATGATCGTGGCAGGAGAGATGCCCAATCTCTCTTGCCAGAACCCCTGAACTGGCACACTCTTCATGGGCAGGAGGGATGCCCAGTCCCTCCTGCCAGGCCCCCCTGAACTGCTCTTCACTGGCAGAAGAGATGCTCAGTCTCTCCTGCTGGACACCCCCCCAAACCGCTATTCAAACTCGCCCATAGGAAGGGCCTTAGGCACATGGGCCAACCTAAGATTACGGCTGACCCAAGTGCCTAAGGCCCCCTCCTATGGGTGAGGCCTTAAGCACCTGGGCCAATCAGGTCCTAGGCCCCTCCATGGTGCATCCCACAATGCACTGGGAAGGGTCAGGCCCACCATTCAGACAAAGGCGGACCTGCCGGAAGGACGGAGGACCCATCCGTCTGGCCATCAAAAAATGGTTAGAGGGGGGTTGGGGGAGGTCCAGGAGTTCAGTGAGGATCACGTAGGTCCTAGTAGGGGTCCAGGAGTGGGTGGGGAAGTCCGGCAGAGGGGTGGGAGGTGTCCAGCAGGAGGGACTGGGCATCCTTCCTGCCAGTGAAGAGCAGGTTTTCTTTTTTTTTTTGGGGGGTGGGGGTCCAGCAGGAGAGATTGGGCATCTCTCCTGCTGTGATGTGTTGGGGGGGGTCACAGCAGGTGGCAGCAGGAAAGATTGGGCATCTTTCTTGCCGCGATTGTTGCTGGGGGGGATGGTACAGTTCTATGATGCTCTAACCAGCATTGTTTATGACAGACACTGGTTAGAGAATCGTGCTTTTAGGCGAGGAACTGACCCCTCCTTCGCCTAAAAGGTCTTGTTTTGAGCGTTTGGGACATGGGCAATTTTTTGGTCAGGAATGTGTTGTAAGCATACATGTAGTGGCGGTCTGGGTGATTAAACTGCTGAATGTACAGGTGGGCCATTTTTGAAAAAACAAAACAAAACACATTTTGGACTTTTTTCATGAATGGACATTTCTCTGCTGCCTACTTTGTGCACCTAGGGCCTTAGGCAAAAAAGGGACTTAGACATTGTTTTTGATTATGCCCCTTCACAAGTATATCTTATTTGTTTAACTTTATCTGTAGATGTTTATATAGTACTGCAGAACATCTGCATAAAGTTAAACAAACAAGATACCTGTTTAATTTTATGCAGTTTTCTTGTCACTAAAATTTAACCTCACAGGATTTTAAAGCATTAAGAGATTAAGCAGGCTGAAAGAAAAATATTTTTACAGGGTTTGGAACTGATAAACGTCTCTTTGGACTTAGACGTCCTATCAAAAATACCCTTCCACTTGAATAATTAAGTTAGGCGCCTAGATTGGCTAGGCGTTCTGATCTAGGCACCTAACTTCAGGTCCCACTTCTAGAATCTTGGTCTGGGTGCAAGATTTGCTTTATGGGTTCTGATGGACTTTGACTGGAAGCAATTCTATAACCTGAAGGTGCTACAATGGGGCATGCTTAGCATCAATTCTTCAACAGCAATTAGGTATGCTTAAGTCATTATAGAATACGAGCAGAAACCAGAATTGGTGCACCAAAACTTAGGCACAACCCCTTAAGCCAAGTCAATGGCAGGAGTACATGGGCATGCATAAGTGCTACAAGTAATGAGTGAAACTGATAGTATTCAAAAAGCTACACACATTACTTAGCACCATATCCATGCTCCTCCCATGTTTATGCTCACCTTGGTGTTATGCATTGTAGATCTTAGTCACTACTTTAATGAATAGTGCATAATGCACTTATGTTCTAAATGCCAATAAAGTGCCTTTGATGTGCATTAGTGGAGTGTGGCTCCAGGCATGAGCTCATAGAATTTCCTTGTTTTAAATTTTATTGTTGCTTTTTTTATTTTTTATAATTCCTTAGTAAGTCTTCTTTGGTATGGAGCAAAACTAGACAAGGATTATTATTATTATTTTTTTTTTTAGTAAGAGTAAGCAGAGTGAGTGACTCCTCAGTGCTTATGAACTCCTAGTTGTTGCTGCTTCCATCCCTAATTTGTTTTCAGATGCTGCAGATGAGCTGTCCCTGTAGATGAACCCACTTGGCAAACCACACCTAAAAAGGGGTTGCACAGGTATTGCGGTAATTGCTTATGAGCCAAGGGTAATATTTACCTGAGCAATAAACCCTTTGCGGCTTCTCCGGGCATGGTGGAATCTTTTTATGAAAAGAGCAAGGAACTGCCTGTAGATCAGTGTCCAGCCAGTGATTACAAAAGAACCTTTTCCCTTCAAGTCATCAATGCTTCCAGTATCTGTATTGAGAATAAAAACATAAGAATAGCTTTACTGGGTCAACCCAATGGTCCATCAAGCCCAGTAGCCCGTTCTCACAGTGGCCAATCCAGGTCACTAGTACCTGGCCAAAACCCAAGGAGTAGCAATATTCCATGCTACTGATCCAAGGCAAGCAGTGGCTTCCCCCATGTCTTTCTCAATAATAGACTATGGGATTTACATCCAGGAATTTGTCCAAACCTTTCTTAAAACCAGCTACGCTATCAGCTCTTACCGTAACCTCTGGCAATGTGTTCTAGAGCTTAACTATTCTCTGAGTGAAAAAAAATTCCTCCTATTGTTTTTAAAAGTATTTCCCTGTAACTTCATCGAGTGTCCCCTAGTCTTTGTAATTTTTGATGGAGTGAAAAATCGATCCACTTGCTTTATTTGTTAACCTCTTTTTAAAAAATTATCCATTTATCCTCACTGAGGTAATTTTCAGATGGAGTTGCTGTCTTAATAAAGACAAAAAACGATTGTATAAGCTACAAAGGTGCGCTAGCGTTTTTAGTGTATGCACCGGATTAGTGCACACTATAGCGCGTGCTAGCTGAAAAATTACCGCGGAGGCGGTAGCGGCTAGCACACATAGCATTTTAGAGCACACTAAGTGTGCACTAAAACCGCTAGTGCACCTTTGGAAAAGGAGCCCTAAATTTAGCTCCTAAATTTTACTACACATCTTTTTTTTTTTTTTTTTTTTAAATTCTTTATTGATTTTCAATTCAAATACACAGTGCAAAAATTTTACAAACAAATAATACAATACAAAATATATTCCCCCCCCCCTCCCTCCCATCCTCCCTGGGTGTGTGTGTGAAGATCAAATAGGAATTAAAAGCTTGTACAATTAATCAGATTTAACAAATTCTGTTACTGGACCCCATGTTGTTTTAAATATTTTATGTCCCAATATTTCCGAATTTATTTTTTCATATCTATAACATTGACACAAAGTTTCCCACCAAAAGGAAAAATTTAGCCTGTCCCAGTTCTTCCAATTCCTGGTGATCATTTGCATGGCAACCCCTGTCATAATTATAAGAAGTCTGCTCTTATACCTGTCTAATGGATTTTTAGCTTTCAACAATGTCCCACATATGACCACATCGTAGGACAATGGAATCGATGTTTCCAGTATCATATTAATTTGTTCCCATATTGATTTCCAAAAATTGAGTATCAAGGGACAATAAAACAACAAATGATCCAGTGTCCCTACTTCAAGATGACAATGCCAGCATCTATTAGACTTAGAACTGTCCAACTTTTGTAAATGAACTAGGTTCCAAAAAATTATACAAATTAACAAAAAATTAACAAAAAATTAACAAAAAGGACAAGGTTTGCCTCATAGATGCTGATGCTGTACATCTTATCCTCTAAGTTCAAATCCTTGGCCACTGAGTAGCAGAAATCTGCTGCTTTTATCTCAATGCTCCAAATGTCTTTTAGGCTTGTTTTAGGTTTTTTATTTAAATATTCAGATATTAATTTATATCACTTGGCGGCCTGATGCCCTTGTAAATCTTTCTGGAAACTAGGGCCCAGCAAGTTATACTGATTTTTTAAGTTGTGCCAATCAGGGAACCCTTTCTGAATGACCTGTTTCAACTGCAACCATTTATAAGCTTGAGACTTTGATATGCCGAATGATTGTTGCAGTTGTAATACATTTAGCATTTTCCCATTTGAGATCACATCATCGTATGCCTGCCAATGTTTCCAGAGGATTTTAGTCTCGCCAATTTGTATCTTGGAGTTTAACCATAGAGAACGACACGTGGATTGTTGTATTAGAGTAGATGTTAAATATTAATACATTTTAATGTGTTCCAGGTGGAAAAAAAGAATACTATTGTCCTTATACATTCTAGGCAACTTGATACTCAAAATATGGCTCAGACGTAATGGGGATATGAGATGACTCTAATATCAGCCAATCTGGCAGATTGTCCATGAATTCAGGAAGGATCCAATATATACCTTGATGCAAAATGAAGGCTTGATGATACCTATAAAAATTTGGAAAATTTACCCTCCCCCCCAGCTAATTGTGACTTTTGCAAAGATACTAAGGCTATTCTAGCAGTTTTACCCAGCCAAATAAATTTTGTAAGAATCCCATTCAATTTCTTATAAAAGGAACTTTGAAAATAAACCGGTAACATACTCATTTGGTAACAAACTACAGGCAAAATCATCATTTTGATGGTTTGGACTCTCCTCCACCAAGAAAGATGTAGTGTAGGGGTGTCCAACCTTTTGGCTTCCCTGGGCCGCATTGGCTGAGAAAAATGTTTCTGGGGACCAGCATACGCTGCAGCAAGACAGAGGATGGAGCCGTCAAGACGGTAAACACCCGTGGGCAGCAGAGGAAAACACTGCGTCGCCCTCGACCGGTACCACACAAAATACATCACGGAGCCGCAGATTGGACACCCCTGATGTGAGGGTTCCAATGCTCACACATTTCTTTAACTTTCAGCAATAAAGATTTTTCATTTACTGTCAATATGTCTTCTAATGTTTTTTGAATCATTATACTCAAATATTTTATTCCCTCTTCCTTCCAAAGGAATGGGAATGGATCCATTAAACCCTTTACACAACGCACATTTAATAGAAGAACCTCTGATTTGCTCCAATTTATTTTGCAACCAGAAAATCTGCCAAAGCGATCAATCAATTCTAGTAAATACAGGATGGTAGATTCAGGATTCTTCAAATGAAGCAAAATATCATCTGCATAGGCTGAAACCTTATAATCTCGACCTGCATATGGAATTCCCTATATCTTCTTTGCCTGCTGAATGGCCAACAACAAGGGTTCCAAAACATATCAAAAAGCAAAGGAGATAAGGGACTTCCTTGCCTAACTCTCTTCAGACAAAAATGCTCTGAAAATGTATTATCTATCATAATAAAATCCTAAGCACGCATGCACACTGTCACAAGCCCGAGTCCAATGCCGGCCTTGTGCCAGAGAAGAATGAAAGAAAACATCCCCTGAAACTGGTCCGGGCTAATCACTGTGTCCCTGATAGGCAGGAACAAGACCAGAAAGCACAGGCTGTGTTCAGACCTAATGCAGAACACAGCCTGGTGAAATCTGGTAAGGCCCCTTTAAATCCTCCATTTTGTGGAAAGCTGGCTAAGCAGGGGAAAAGGCAAACACAGCTGAAGGAAGTTCAGCCCCGGAGTAGGGCTAGGCGTGGTACAGCAGCTTGGCAGCATTTAGAGAGCTGGCTGACCAAGAGAAAGGGAAAGACTGGAGAAGCTCTCATGTGGAAGGAGCCTCCAATTCCTCCAGAGCCACGGGATGTGGAAATGTTGGACTCTGAACCAGTTGAAACAACCTTGGTAAATCCAGAATGTGAAGATATGGATTACAGTGTTTCACCAGAGGTGGGATTGCATGAAGCAATGGAAATCAGTTAGTTTGGAATTGTTTTTTTTTTTGGAATTAAGTTGTGAATATTTCCAATTCTGCTGGGCATGAGGTTTTTGGTAAGCATGCTAGCTAAAGGGATGTATGCTAGTGAAAATGTGTTTGCTTTAATGGGAAGTTTTTTTTTTCTTTTGCCAAGATGGCTGCTATGAAAAGAACCTCAATATTTTCTTTTCATAAGAGGTAAACATCCTGATAGCTGGAACAGGATTTACCCAGCACCTTAGTGAATTGTTTGCAATTTATTTTGCCCTTGATAGCAAGGAGCCGTCTTGATAAATCCGCCTGCCTTATGCCTCTGTTTTTGAAAGGGCAGCGCTGCACAGTGCAGTATAACATAATTGTTTGTCAATTTTCAAATAAGACTTTGAGAGAGTCAAGAACTGCCAGAGACTTTGTGATACCTGGGACATTGATAGTTGAACTTGGAGAAAGTTATCCAGACCAGGCTGGTTACCTGCATATTATTTTGTTTTCATGTTTATAACCAAGACCTTTTGGAATTCATGTTCTTTTCATATTTTTTGCTTGGACTTGTGAATTGAACAATAAATTTGATTTTTTGTTATTTCATAACTTACCTGTGTGAGGCCATTCTGATTAAACTCATAGGATAAGTTTTGCACAACAGGGACTTCCTCCATCTTGGGGAAGCACGCTGGGGAGAATATTGTAAGCGTGGGCCGGATACCGCGAGCCTTGAGGGCCGGCCACGCTACACGTGGTATCAGAGTGGGATACAGCACCCCCTGTTGAAAATTTTTTTTTTTTGGAAAAAAAATAATAATTGTTTTTTTTTGGGACTTACTTTTGAATTTGTTGGAGCTGATTATTGAGAAGCTGTGGACTTATGCTGGTGGACTAAGGACTTACAGACACCGGAAATCAGCTGCGCTGGGACCTTGGAAGCCGGTGTTCCAGTTCTTTTGGAGAGCAGTCCAAGCTCAGAGAGGCTCGGAGTCGGACGCAAGACCCATCCTGGAGGAGCAGTGGTATCCAGACCAGAGTCGGAGTGTTCCCGAGTACCAGAGTGATACAGTGCGCAGACTCATCAGTACCGCGGGTAAGAGTACCTAATCTAACGGGCTGTTGAGGATAAAAGTATCACTCAGGGAGGCTGGTCGGCTACACTGTGGGAGGAGGGTCAGGCAAAACTTAAAAGGAGCCACACTTGGTTTTGTTTTCTTTTTGGATTCCATTTCAGGTGTTGGAGATGGAGCAGCAGCAGGTTTTGGCCCTGATAGCTGGAGAACGCCAGAAGCAGATCCAGGAGATGCAGGAGGTTTTCCAGACAAGCCAGGACCGCTGGAACCAGGCGCAGGACCGCGCACAGACACAGCACCAAGAACTCATGGCTGCAATGGGGGAGCAATCAAGACTGTTTGCACAGTTTCTTCAAGCCCCAAGGCAACCGATGATGGGTGCACCGCTATTAAATCCAGCACCCCAACAGCTGGTAGGAGCCAATCCTTTGGCTTGGATGCACTTACATAAAATTACACCCACTGATGAACCTGATGACTTTTTATCAGCCTTTGAAAGGACGGCCAATGCCGCTGGTTGGCCGCAGGAACAGTGGGCAGCACGATTGCTACCATGTTTGGCGGGCGAGACTTTGGCTGCCTTCCAAACCTTGAACCCTGATTTAGCCAGCAACTACCAAAATGTTAAAGCACACATTTTAGACTACTTAGGCTACACACATGAACATTATAGGCAGAAATTTAGATCGGCCATAATGGGAGAATACGAAAGACCTAAGGCCCTTGTCCAACGCCTAACTAAAATGGCTGAACGCTGGTTACAACCTTGCCTAGCTGACCCTAGGGCACTCTTTGCTGAGATTATTAAAGAGCAATGCCTCGAATCAATGCCCAAGGAGCTCAGAGGCTGGGTGCAAAAGCAAGGATGTAAGAGCTTGATGCAAGTTTTGGAAGTGTCTGAGGCTTATTTGGATGCTAGGGGTTCTGCAGGGGAAGTTAGGGTAGTTCCTTCTTTCCGAGGTGAGGTAGGGAAAGAGTCTATACCTACCAATAAACACACCATGCCCCAAAAACCACCCTTTAGGGAGATGAAAACTCCTGAGCCCGGGGGTCCCGCACGTAGGGAGGGTCCCAAATGTTTCCGCTGTGGTAAAGTGGGCCATATACAGCGGAACTGCCGGGTAAGAAGAGATTTTGTAATAGGTCGGGGAGGCTGTGATATAATTTCAGGGGAATATAGAGTACAGGTGGCCATAGCAGGACGAAAAGTGAATGCTCTGGTAGACACGGGGGCCGAACAGTCGGTAGTGTCTCAATCCTTCTGGCACCAGCTGCTCAGAAAGGAACAAAGTAAAAAGATCGATAAAAAGGTGCCCATAGTTTGCATACATGGGGTTATTAGGAAGTACCCGTTACACCCTATTGTAGTCGATTATGGGGGGGTAAGAAGACATCTATCCGTGGCTGTCTTAGACGCCTCTCCTTATCCGGTGATTCTAGGGAGGGATTGGCTTACCCAGACCCCAGTAAAGGACCTAGCGGGAAGGGGAAAACACAAACAAAATGATTCTCTTACAGGGGTAGCCAAGCAGGTGCTAGGTGCCCACATCCCAGAGGAAAGTGGTCAGTTTAGGCGTCCCTCCTGGCGCAGGTCCCAGGGATGGGGGCCTCATCGGAAAAGATGGACCCCAGTAATTCGGTGGGTGCCTCTTTCTGATAATGCTCACGCCCCTACACAGGCTTATTCACGGGCAGCGGGCTTTGATTTGTATGCTGCGGAGGAATTGATAATTCCCTCTAAGAGTAGAGCCCTGGTACATACAGACCTGCAGGTGTCTATGCCGCCCGGGTCCTATCTTAGGATAGCCCCACGATCAGGTTTGGCCCTAGAACATGCCATTGATGTAGCTGCAGGAGTAGTGGATCCTGATTTTCGGGGTAACCTAGGGGTTGTATTAGTCAACCAAGGGAACGCAGACTATAGCGTTAAGCCTGGCCAACGTATTGCCCAAATGATATGTGAGCGCATTTGGCATGCAAAGTTGGAACGTTGGACACATCTCCGTGACACAAAGAGGGGTCAAAAAGGGTTTGGCTCTACAGGGAACACAGAGGGGGCCGAGATTCAGTGCACTTCCCCGGAAGGAACCCAGAAGAGTGCTGACACTCAGGGGGAAAACTTAGGGGCTCTGCGGGAAGATATTAAGGCGCTGAAAGGGGACTTACAGCAGATAAGCGCCCAACAAAGGGAGGAGTGGAAGAAAGAGCTGGAAGCAGCTCAACATCAGTGGTCAATTCTGATAAGGAAACAGAGGGAAGGCCATGACACTCCTACCCAGGAACCCCCTGAAGGTTGGTCTAAAAAGCTTACAGGAGATATTGTAGAACAATGTCAGCAAGAGTCTAAGAAACTCCAGAGTTTAGTGACTCAGATGGATGACCAGGTACAGCAGGTTAGGATACAGCTTGCTAGTAATTTGTCCCAACAACAAAAGGTTGTCCAGAATATAAAAGACCTTGAAACGGTATGTAAAGCTTTGACTGACAAACAGCAGGAGTCTGAAAAGTGGTCAAAGCAAAATCACATCCCTAAAGAGCAGGTGGAACAACAGAAACAACAGGTTAGCCTGATACAGAACTCCTTAAAGGGATTGGAAAAGGGTATGGCAGATATTCAAGGTCAGGTTAATAAAATACGGGACGAAGAATTGGGTAGTATGGCTGAAGTTATGACTGCCTTAGCCCAACAAGTCACCGATATGGCAACTGAGGAAGAGGAAGAGGCCAAGAGCTTAGAAGCCAAGTATGGCGGGCCAGTTTTGCGATGGCCCGATGACTTCAGGGACCCTGAGCCACCTCCAGTTCAGACAGGCAAGAAGGGCGGTAAGGCCCGTAATCGCTATTAGGCTTTCCCGTTTGCAGGAGAACCCGGAGGAAGTTAGACCATGCCCGGGTGGTCATGGTTTAAGGGGGAGGGTATGTCACAAGCCCGAGTCCAATGCCGGCCTTGTGCCAGAGAAGAATGAAAGAAAACATCCCCTGAAACTGGTCCGGGCTAATCACTGTGTCCCTGATAGGCAGGAACAAGACCAGAAAGCACAGGCTGTGTTCAGACCTAATGCAGAACACAGCCTGGTGAAATCTGGTAAGGCCCCTTTAAATCCTCCATTTTGTGGAAAGCTGGCTAAGCAGGGGAAAAGGCAAACACAGCTGAAGGAAGTTCAGCCCCGGAGTAGGGCTAGGCGTGGTACAGCAGCTTGGCAGCATTTAGAGAGCTGGCTGACCAAGAGAAAGGGAAAGACTGGAGAAGCTCTCATGTGGAAGGAGCCTCCAATTCCTCCAGAGCCACGGGATGTGGAAATGTTGGACTCTGAACCAGTTGAAACAACCTTGGTAAATCCAGAATGTGAAGATATGGATTACAGTGTTTCACCAGAGGTGGGATTGCATGAAGCAATGGAAATCAGTTAGTTTGGAATTGTTTTTTTTTTGGAATTAAGTTGTGAATATTTCCAATTCTGCTGGGCATGAGGTTTTTGGTAAGCATGCTAGCTAAAGGGATGTATGCTAGTGAAAATGTGTTTGCTTTAATGGGAAGTTTTTTTTTTCTTTTGCCAAGATGGCTGCTATGAAAAGAACCTCAATATTTTCTTTTCATAAGAGGTAAACATCCTGATAGCTGGAACAGGATTTACCCAGCACCTTAGTGAATTGTTTGCAATTTATTTTGCCCTTGATAGCAAGGAGCCGTCTTGATAAATCCGCCTGCCTTATGCCTCTGTTTTTGAAAGGGCAGCGCTGCACAGTGCAGTATAACATAATTGTTTGTCAATTTTCAAATAAGACTTTGAGAGAGTCAAGAACTGCCAGAGACTTTGTGATACCTGGGACATTGATAGTTGAACTTGGAGAAAGTTATCCAGACCAGGCTGGTTACCTGCATATTATTTTGTTTTCATGTTTATAACCAAGACCTTTTGGAATTCATGTTCTTTTCATATTTTTTGCTTGGACTTGTGAATTGAACAATAAATTTGATTTTTTGTTATTTCATAACTTACCTGTGTGAGGCCATTCTGATTAAACTCATAGGATAAGTTTTGCACAACAGGGACTTCCTCCATCTTGGGGAAGCACGCTGGGGAGAATATTGTAAGCGTGGGCCGGATACCGCGAGCCTTGAGGGCCGGCCACGCTACAACACTTACAACTTTGTGATCCCTGACTCCGTTATCTGTAGTTCCATGGCAGTGTTCGACGTATTCAGATGGAGCCTGTGGTGGTTTGTGTGCGGCGGACCCTTTTCTCTTTGCTTTAGTTGTGGCGGGCGGCAGCGGTGGCGGACCAGGGGGGTGTTTGAAGCGGCAGTAGGCCAGATGGTAGGTAGCAGCAGCGGGGGCCGGTACGGGGGAGCAGGCTTCGGTGGAGGGAGGCAGGCTGGCTTTAACGCGGCAAATAGGGAAGGAGGTAGGCTGGCTAGCTTCGGGGGAGGGGGGTAGGACAAAGTCTGGAAGGCAGTGAGGGGGGACATAGGAAGGAGCACTGGGGGCACAAAGGACATGGGAAGAGGCACTAAGGACATAGGAAGGAAGGAGGGAGGAAATAGGAAGCGGCCAAGGAGAAAGAGAGACAGACAGACAGCAGAAAAGGAGAGAGAGAGAGAAAGAAAGAAAAACAGGCAGACACATCTACTCTAGCACCCATTAATGTAACGGGCTTAAACACTTGTTAATATATAATCTGGCAGAAAGGGAACTATACACGGTTTGAATCATTTGAATAAATCCAGATCCTATTCCAAACCAATCCATTGTTTGATACATAAAAGTCCATTCTACACGATCATCCAAAGAGACAGAAAAGGACAGATCCTCAATTGTTTTTGCTAAATTGAGCGTATGAAGTGCCATTCTGGTATTGTTTGCAGAATGTCTTTGAGCAACGAAACCCGTTTGGTGCATACCAATCACATAAGGGAGAGCCTTGGCTAATCTCAAAGCCAATAGTTTATCTAAAAATTTTCCATCCACATTAATTAAAGAAATAGGCCTGTAGTTTGAAACCACCATGGGATCTCTATTTGGCTTTGGCAAAACAATGGTTAACGCTTCTGCCATAGTACCTGCTATACAACCTTTACTCAGTTGTGACTGATATAAATTTAGAAAATGAGGTAATAGTATATTTTGAAATGATTTGAAAAACTCCACTGTGAATCCATCACTACCCGGAGCGGATCCAACTCTGATAGCCATCTAAATTCATTCAAGTCAGTTTCTAGGCAAGCAGAAGGGCAAGGTTAGAGAGAGGTATAGAAGTCTGGCAGCTAATATTGATTTTCAGATTTCTCTTCATAACTTGGTCAGTCCAGTCTAAGTGCTGCTTGTGTAGGCCTAAATACTTGTCAAAAACTCACATATTAGTACCTTAGGGCAGTGGTTCCCAACCCTGTCCTGGAAGACCACCAGGCCAATCAGGTTTTTAGGATAGCCCTAATGAATATGCATGGAGCAGATTTGCATGCCTTTCACTTCCATTATATGCAAATCTTTTTCATGCATATTCATTAGGGCTAGCCTGAAAACCCGATTGTCCTGGTGGTCCTCTAGGACAGGGTTGGGAACCACTGCCTTAGGGCATAGGCGTCAGAATGGGAGAGGCCACAGGGGCCATGGCCTCCCCCCAAATTGCCAATTTTATGTGCCACTTTTATCCCTAGTGGTCCAGAGGTGCAGCGGGCAGGAGTGAACTCTCCGCACTCTTGCCCGCTACTAACCCAGTCGATCGCGGCTGGTTTCTTCTGCTGCTGAGCAGCAATGAGCAGGAGTGCGCTTTACTCCTGCTCGGCGCTCAGCGAATCGCGAGAATTTGTGGGAACCAATCAAAGAAACTGCTGAACGCTGAACATGAGCGCCAAAGCTGATAGTCTTCGTGGGGAGGGAGGGAATGGGTTGCCAAAGCTGCGGCTGCAAAACTTATCGCGGCAGGGAGATCCCTTGCCACGATAAGCTCAGCGGACGCATCTGCTTGAAATGTAGGCCAGCATTTTGCTGACCTACATTTCAGGCACCTATCATAGACCTAGGGCAGTGCATAGGGCCGCCTAGGCCCTCCATAGGTCGCCTAAGGCTCCTATGCGCCTCCCTAGGCTCCAGGAGATGCTTACAATGTAGGCGGAATGCTTCGGGATTTTTTTTTTTAATGTTTTTTAATGTTTTTTTAAATGCATCTCGATTGGCTGGTTATGCAGCAGTAGACCACCTACAATTGGGATGCCGTTTATAGAATTTGGCCCTAGAAGTCCAACAGGTACTGTCCTTAGGTTGCCGTTGAAGCTCACTTCAGCCTATCCAAACCATCTCATCATTTGCAGAATTCAGACTGTGAAAATATACCCAGCACCCAGGACCAGATTTTCCTATAAGCTAACTAGGCTTCAGGCTAGGGCCTCAAGATCAAGAGGGGCCTACATTCAAATTGTTAGCAAAATTAAAATTGCACTATTCTAAAAACAGTGAACACTAAAACACTGAACCGAAAATAAGGAGAAATTCTACGCTTCGGGATCGGAACCAGCTCCGGCCGCAACGGGGCGCCCACTCGGCTTCTCCCTTTCTTTTTCTCGCCCTGGGAGGAGGATCGGGGAGGGAAAGACGTCAGTCCGGAAACAGCTGGGCAAAGCCCAGCCTCGTGGGGAGAGAGGCAAAACGTGGATCCGTCAGGACAGGGCGGCCCAGACTGGCATCGGGGGGGTAGGGGAGGGGGGGTGGGGGGTTTCAGGGGAAGGGGGATGGGAGGCAGGCAGGCTGGCATCGGAGGGGAGGTGAGGTGAGGAAGGACACACTGGGGGCACTAAGGACATAGGAAGGGGCAATGTTGTGTGTTATGTTTGATTAGTTATTGTTACAAGTACTATATATGGTGCTGAGAATAAATGTCCAAATAAGTGTTCTCGACTTTTTTTATTTATTATCCGTGTCACATTTTTTATAAAGGTTAGTACCAATAACAACATGTTTCATTTAACATATTGATATATATCACAGTAATGATGTATTTTATTATCTCTCATGTAATTTACAAACTTAAATGGGAGGTGAAAGGGCCTCATAAGTGGCATAGCCTAGGGCCTCTTTTCATCTAAATCCGGCCCTGCCAGCACCGTCCTTGTGTTCCAAATTGCTGGGGCTCTCGTTGAAGCCCTCACAAGCCCATCCTACACCGAATTGCTATACACAGGACACAGATCATGCAAGTCTGCCCGATATTGGCCTTAGCTCTTCAATTTCATACAGCTGCTCTATGTTCCAGTGTTCCAGTTAACCATTTCAATTAATTTGAAAGGAAAATAACATTTTCCATGATCAGTGAGCGAGCACAGTTAAAACTATATACCGTATTTTCACGTAGATAACGCGCACCCGTGTAAAACGTGCACACGGATATAGCGCGCGGAAAACACAAATCTATGTACAGAAATTTTTATATACCGCGCACACCCGTATACCGCGCATGCTGCCCGACTCTCCCGTCGCCGCCCGACTCTCCTTTCGCCCGCCCCGACTCTCCTCTGGCCACCCCGACTCTCCTTTCGCCCGCCCCGACTCTCCTCTCCCCCTTGAAGTCCTGTCCCCACCCTGAAAGCCTGATGCCCCCCGACGTCCGATTCACCCCCCTGCAGGACCGCTCGCACCCCCACCCCGAAGGACCGCTCGCACGCACTCCCACCCGCACCCCCACCCTGAAGGACCGCTCACACCCCCACAGCCTCCCGACCCCCCCATCATGTAGAAGCTCCTACTGGTGTCCTGCTGCTTTCTCTTGGCGGTCCCGGCCCTTCCGCGAGCCCTGCGCCTGCGCTGCTTCCTCTTCCAGCGGTTCTCCCTTTCTCTAACGTCAAGCCCTCTTGCCCCGCCGACTCCCCGACACGATCGGGGCAAGAGGGAGCTCAAGCCCTCTTGCCCCAGCCAACCGCGGCACCCCCGACACAATCGGGGCAAGAGGGAGCTCAAGTCCTCTTGCCCCAGCCAACCGCGGCACCCCGACACGATCGGGGAAAGAGGGAGCTCAAGCCCTCTTGCCCCCCCCGACACGATGGGGGCAAGAGGGAGCTCAAGCCCTCTTGCCCCCCCTGACACGATGGGGGCAAAAGGGAGCCCAAGCCCTCTTGCCCCGCCGAGTCCCCAACTCCCCGACAATATCGGGCCAGGAGGGAGCCCAAACCCTCCTGGCCACGGCGACCCCCTACCCCCACCCCGCACTACATTACGGGCAGGAGGGATCCCAGGCCCTCCTGCCCTCGACGCAAACCCCCCCCCAACGACCGCCCCCCCAGCTGACCCGCGACCCCCCTGGCCGACCCCCACGACACCCCCACCCCCCTTCCCCGTACCTTTGTGTAGTTGGCCGGACAGATGGGAGCCAAACCCACCTGTTCGGCAGGCAGTCAACGACGGAATGAGGCCGGATTGGCCCATCCGTCCCAAAGCTCCACCTACTGGTGGGGCCTAAGGCGCCTGGGCCAATCAGAATAGGCCCGGGAGCCTTAGGTCCCTCCTGGGGGTGGGGCCTGAGGCACATGGGCCCAACCTGACCATGTGCCCAAGGCTCCGCCTCCAGGAGGGACCTAAGGCTCCCGGGCCTATTCTGATTGGCCCAGGCGCCTTAGGCCCCACCAATAGGCGGAGCTTTGGGACGGATGGGCCAATCCGGCCTCATTCCGTCGTTGGCTGCCTGCCGGACAGGCGGGTTTGGCTCCCGTCTGTCCGGCCAACTACACAAAGGTATGGGGAAGGGGGGTGGGGGTGTCGTGGGGTCGGCCAGGGGGGTCGCGGGTCGGCTGGGGGGGCGGTCGGAGGTTCTTGGGGGGGCGGTCGTTGGGGGGAGGGGGGTTTGCATCGAGGGCAGGAGGGCCTGGGATCCCTCCTGCCCGTAATGTATTGCGGGGTGGGGGTAGGGAGTCGCCATGGCCAGGAGGGTTTGGGCTCCCTTTTGCCCCGATATTGTCGGGGAGTTGGGGAGTCGGCGGGGCAAGAGGGCTTGGGCTCCCTTTTGCCCCGATCGTGTCCGGGGGGGGGGGGCAAGAGGGCTTGAGCTCCCTCTTGACCCGATCGTGTCGGGGAGTCAGTGGGGCAAGAGGGCTTGACGTTAGAAAAAGGGCGAACCGCCGGAAGAGGAAGCAGCGCAGGCGCAGGGCTCACAAAAGGGCCGGGACCGCCAAGAGGAAGCAGCAGGACACCGGTAGGAGCTTCTACATGATGGGGGGAGGGGGTCGGGAGGCTGTGGGGGTGCGAGCGGTCCTTCAGGGTGGGGGTGCGGGTGGGAGTGCGTGCGAGCGGTCCTTCGGGGTGCGGGTTCATGCGAGCAGTCCTTCGGGGTGGGGGTGCGAGCGGTCCTGCGGGGGGGGAGGGTGAATCGGACATCGGGGGGAACTATGTAAAAAAAATTTTGTACAACGCGCTCACGCGTATAACGCGCAAGGTTATGCACGGTTTGTAAAAACACGTATAACGCGCGCGTTATATGTGAGAAAATACGGTATATATTTTTCCAGATAGAACATATTGCTAAAACCTGCCACTTCTTGCTCTGTAATATTATCAAAATCTGACCCTTTCTCTCTGAGCACACTAGCAAAACACTTATCCACACCCTCATCACTTCGTGCTTAGAGTACTGCATCTCACTTCTCTCAGGCCTTCTGCTTAGCCATGTCGCTCCCCTCCACTTTGTCCAGAATTCAGCTGCATGACTTATATGACTGAAACAAAACTGTGGAATAGTACATAAGAGGTAACTTCCCCTATTCCTATCAGTCTGCTGAATAGCCAAGCAGAACTAAGAAATTGAAACAGAAATAAACAACACTCCGAACAGGAGTAATAACTAACATAACCAAATGCTGTTGGAAAATGCAGAGTAGAGATCCCAGAAAGAAAATGTCCCCAAAGCTCGCCAGCTAAGCCAGCCGAGCCACAGCCACTGTTATTCAATTCTCCCCAGCCCTAGAAAAATACTAGAACTCGCAGAAAAAACAAAATCTGCCTGTGCAATGTAAGAGCCAAGTCGTAAGACAAGATATTTACTGTAGTACCATTATCCAGTTAGGTGTCACTCAATCTCATGTCAGAAAAAGTTCAGTGGAATTTAACCAGTAAGATTCACTCTTGCCTGGTAAGCTCCCACTGACTTTAAGATGCAGTATAGATTAGAATAGTATTGCTATGGGCAGAACTTTTATTTGTAGGCTGCCTTGACTGACAGCAGAAGTCATCAGGAAACATCTTTGTCTGCAAATCCCAAAGTGGGTTAAATAAAATTTGCATGTTTGGTTGCATTTTCTTAAAATCTTTAATGACACTTGTGTATGGCAAACCCCATCAATTTCTTAGGGATCTTGAGTTGTTTTCTGATGCTTCATGAGGTCAGGGTTTTGATATTTATTTTAGAATGCTGATATGCTAAGGAAAAACTGAGTTCCTGGGTTTAGAAAGGTTGGTGCCTGAACTAGCAATCCTAGAATTATTTCCTGTGTAGGTTGTTTTTATAATGTGGAGAGACCGTTTGTGCATTTGAGTTGTGGTATGGTGCACTGATAATATGGTAGAAGTAGAAGTCATTAATAAACAGGCAGGGCCTGATTATATAAATGGTGCCTAGATTAGGAATTTCTAGGCTCCTTAACCATGGATGCTTAGTGACGCCTAACTTACTCCCACCCCACCCCCACTTTTATGAAGCCTCATTAACATTTTTTATCGGCCACAGATGTAAAAGCTCTGATGCTCATATGAGCATCAGAACTTTTACTGCTGTGACTCGCGATAAAAAATGCTAATGCAGCTTCATAAAAGGGAGATTTAGCTTTGCATGGAATTAATTGTTTTTATTTGGTTTAAATGGTGTGGCAATTGACCATGCCATTAAAAAGTGATTAAAATATATATTATTTTAATCATAAATTTAGGTTGTATGTGGATATCTGCATGACACCTAGTGATGCTTAAGTTGAGGCGCGCTTCGATGCCTAATATCTACCTGAAAAGTAGGGGTGGTTAGAGATGGAGAATAGGCGTGGTTGACTTAGATGTCACTAGGTGTTATAGTTAGTTAGACAATGGTAAATTAGGCCAGAAAACATAGAACATAGAAACATGATGGCAGATAAAGGCCAAATGGCCCATCCTTAGTAACCATTGGCCTACTACTATACCAGCACCTTACCACAAGGACACCTAGAAATGCCAAAGCACACCAAGGTGCCATTTCTTATGATTTTATAAAGGACACCTAGTGGTCGACAACCGTGCAGAGCAGTGTCTACAAGTTTGATGCCGCTAGGTGTTGTTTATAGAATCAGGCCCATCAGGCCTTGACCCTTCATGACAGAGGCTTTGAGGGTGTTATTTTTAAGCTGTTTCCATCTTAATGCTCTGTCAGCACAGCATATTCCTGGGGGTTTGTAATAAAATTGCAGATATATTATCTCATTTCCAGTGGCCACGGTTCTAAGCTTTAGCACCATTTGCAGATAAGTTACTAATGGTGGTGCCTAAGGAATGTTGGAGCATAATCAAAGAATCTTTAGATGCCTGCTGAGATCATCCATGGTTCATGGTAGCTAGCCCAGCACTCTTATGATGGGGCATGGAGATTTGTAATATTTCTTTAGGAATGGAACATTTTTTCTAAGTATCACTGATTTTATTCAGAAGGCATACGGAAAGAGTTGGTCAGCTTATGTATTGACCTCTGCATTAATGATGGTTCATTTGCTTCATAATTTGAAGGTCATGGTTACTGATTGTATTTGTCTGTGTTTGAATTATGTACGTTTTCTGTAACATGCTCAGAATTTCAGGACATATGAGTAAGAAATTCTTAAAAAAAATAAATAAATTTATCTTCTGGGTACGTAAAAGGGCAATGGAGTCTCATTGGAACACTCACTTAGGTTTGGCTGCTTTGGGAATGAGGATCCACTGAAAAGGATTATGAGGAATGTTACGGGAGCAGTCGCCATATGCTAACTGATTAGCACAGAACACTCCCCATCTTGGCCCTCAGAGCCACCCCCAGTGCTAAATTATCTCTAACATTCGAACATAAAAAAAAATTATCATTACTTTGAACTACTATACCAGCTTTTCTTACATGACAATTTTCCTGCTTTATGCTATCACAATGTCAGTAATCAAGAACTGAGCATTCTTTCTTCTAAATTAGCCAAGCAAGTATTAACACTTAAAAATGTATACACTCACACAGTTTTCTTATTAGAAATGTCATCACTATTCAGCACATGCTACTCTGCAAATTTTCCGCTTTAAAAGAGAACAGCCCAGAAATGTTTAAAAGATATTTCAAAGTCAAGTAGTCTAAGAGAATGAAACTTCCAGCATTTCAATTCCCCAGTTGTCTTATTGCTCTTATCTAGATTTGCTGCACTTTCTTTTGATCTTCCAAGGCAGTGACAAAAGTAGTAAGTCCTAATCATCCAAAATCTGAAGATTAATCTAAGCAGCGACAAAGGTTCCTTGTGATGCTAGTGCTGCAGAAAAGCTGCTCTCAGTGATTTCTAAAATATGATTTATGGCATCATGGTAATCTGAGGACACTGCAAAACTTAACTGTTGATTGCAACTCTAAGTACGGTGAACACAGCTTTTAAATGATATCTATGTCAAATAAGTAAACTTTTCAGTTCCTTCTTCACCTCCAAAGGGGTCTTTGTACTAAACTGAAGTAAAGATTTAAATTTACTATGTGCTAAATGCAAAAATAGGAAGCTATACTGTGCATATGATGAAGCTACTAAGTAGCTAAGTAGTAGATTTAAAACTAGAGATAATATTTCTTCACACAATGTGTAGTTAATCGGGAACAACACATCCAGACCAAGGAGAACAAAGGCACACTTTACCCACCCCACAGTCAAAGGCATACAAAGTAAAAAACTATATGACGGACCACTAGCAACCCAAGCAGCAAGACTAGACCACCGCCTCTCCAAACTGATGACCACAAAGCCCAACTACAAAACCTTCAGGAAAGAATTGAAAACCATGCTATTCAAGAAGTTTGTTAATTGATCTAATTAAACATTCCCGACTCCCCAGATCCTAATGCATTTTCCAACTATCAACCTTATAATCTCTCTGGGAATGCCCAGGCCAATTCTTTTGTAAGAACTGAAAGGTATTGGCCGGATAAAAGACACCAATGTAATATAATGTAATGTAATTAAACTCTGGAATCTGTTGCTGGAGAATGTGGTGAAATCAGTTAATTTAGTGGGGTTTAAGAAATGTTTGGATAAAGTCCTAAAAGAGAAGTCCATAGGCCATTATTGAGATGGTTTGGTGAAATTCACTGCTTAATCCTAGGATAAGCAGCATAAAATGTTTTACTATTTGGGATCTAGCTAGGAACTCTGGACCTGGGTTGGCCACTGTTGGAATCAGGATTATGGGCTTGGTGGACCTTTGGTCTGTCCCAGTATGGCACTTCTTATGTTCTTAACATTTGAATTAAGGGTTGGAGTCTATAAATGGTGCCAACATTTGGGTGCTGGAAAAGATCAGCACTAAGCACAAATCTGTAACAGTCTTTAAAGAACAATGCATGGTGCTGAATTCCGTACCCAACTCTGAGCACCAGACTTAAGCATGCTGAAATGTTGTGTAATTCCATTTGGCCAAGTTGGGCATGGAGACACTTTATTCCATAACATGGTGTCAATTTTTTTTTTTTTTTTCAGAATGTCCCTGACCCACCTATGTCTCGTCCCTTTTCAAGTTGTACGCTATGAGATTTGGGCATCTAGGGTTATGGAGTAGTGCACAGGCAGATGCATGTGTAAATCTAAATCATCGCCAATTACCTTCAGTGATTAACATCATTTAATTGATATTAATTGGCTTGTTATACAATTTATTTGCACATACGTTTACAATCTGCACGGAAATTTTGATGTTATCTATAGAATCTGGGAGTAACTGTGCATTTGGGGAAAGGGATTGGGACTTGTATACCACCTTTTTGTAGTTATACAGCTACACTCAAAGTGGTTTGCACACAGGTACTTCATGCATTTTTCCTGGGGCAGTGGAGGATTAAATGACTTGCCCGGGGTTTCAGGGAGCAGTATGGGTTTGAACCCACAACCTCAGGTCCTAAGGCTGTAGCTCTAACTACTGCGCCATACTCTCATCCATTAAGCAGTCAGTGCGAGGGTAATGAGGTAGGGGATGGCATTTGATAAACTGCCTTTCTTTGGTTACAAAGTAGTTTGCATATAGGCTTTTATGTATGTAAAATCCGGACCCATAGACCCACCCCCTGGTCCACCTAGTTTCACCCATCCCTGTCCCCCTCAGCCTGCTTGTCTCGGTCAGGAGGGTATCCACGCATGCGCAGATGCCTCTCCTGTCCAGACATGCCTTCTAAAAAGAGGACATGTCTGGGTAAATTTGGACATCTGGTAATCCTATTTGCATATTATATAGGTATAGCACAGTTACTTACCGTAACAGGTGTTATCCAGGGACAGCAGGCAGCTGTTCTCACATATGGGTGACGTCATCTGACGGAGCCCCAATGCGGACGCCTCACAAGCAGACTTGCTTGAAGAAACTAGAAGTTTCGAGTCGCCCACACCACGCATGCACAAGTGCCTTCCCGCCCAATGCACAGGGCGCATCTCCTCAGTTCAGATAGCTAGCAGAGAAGCCAACCAGGGGAGGTGGGTGGGTTGTGAGAATATCTGCCTGCTGTCCCTGGATAAAACCTGTTACGGTAAGTAACTGTGCTTTATCCCAGGACAAGCAGGCAGGCTATTCTCACATGTGGGTGACCTCCAAGCTAACCAGAATGGGATGGTGGGAGTGTTGGCAACTTAGGAGAATAAATTTTGTAATATAGTTTGGCCAAACTGTCCATCCCGTCTGAAGAAAGTATCCAGACAATAGTGAGAAGTGAAGGTGTGAACCGAGGACCAAGTAGCAGCCTTGCAAATCTCCTCAATCGATGTCGATCTGAGGAAAGCTACAGAAGCTGCCATTGCTCTGACTTTATGGGCTGTGACTTTACTGTGAAGTGGTAATCCAGCCTGGGCATAGCAGAAAGAGATACAAGCCGCCATCCAGTTGGAGATGGTGCGTTTAGAAATTGGATGTCCCAACTTATTTGGATCGAAAGAGACAAAAAGTTGAGGAACAGTTCTGTGTGGTTTGGTGTGTTCCAAGTAGAAGGCCAAAGCACGTTTACAGTCCAGAGTATGAAGAGCTGATTCTCCAGGGTGAGAATGAGGCTTTGGAAAAAACACTGGAAGCACGATAGACTGATTGAGATGAAACTCTGAGACCACTTTAGGTAGGAATTTCGGATGAGTACGAAGAACCACCTTGTCGTGATGGAACACAGTGAATGGTGGATCAGTAACTAAAGCTTGTAGCTCACCGACTCATCGAGCAGAAGTGAGGGCAATGAGAAACACCACTTTCCAAGTGATGAGAAACACCACTTTCCAAGTGAGATACTTCAGATGAGCCTTATCAATTGGTTCAAATTGAGGCTTCATGAGTTGAGAAAGGACATTGAGGTCCAAAACCACAGGAGGCGGTTTGAGAGGAGGTTTGACATTGAAAAGTCCTTTCATGAATCTGGAAACCACCGGATGAGCAGAGAGGGGTTTCCCTTCAATAGGCTGATGAAAAGCTGCAATTGCACTGAGATGGACTCGTATGGATGTGGAATTGAGTCCAGAGTTGGAAAGGTGCAAAAGATAATCTAAAACAGATGATAAAGAGGAATGTTGAGACTCCTTATGATGAGAGAAACACCATGTAGAAAATCTAGTCCATTTTGGTGATAGCAATGTCTAGTTGTAAGCTTTCTAGAAGCTTCTAAAACATCTCTTACAGATTGCGAAAACTGAAGAGGGGTTATGTTGAAAGGTACCAGGCTGTCAGGTGTAGAGACTGCAGGTTGGGATGAAGCAGAGATCCTTGACTCTGTGTAAGCAGAGAAGAAAAAACTGGTAGAAGGTATGGCTCCCTGCTGCTGAGTTGAAGTAGAAGGGAATACCAAAGTTGTCTCGGCCACCGAGGAGCAATTAGAATCATGGTGGCATGATCGTTCTTCAATTTGACTAGAGTCTTGAGAATGAGAGGGAATGGAGGAAATGCGTAGAGGAAGAGATTTGTCCATTCCAGAAGAAAAGCATCTGCCTCGAGGCGGTGAGCAGAGAATATCCTGGAGCAGAACTGAGGCAGTTTGTGGTTGTGGGGAGCTGCAAAGAGGTCTATCTGAGGTGTTCCCCACTGTGCAAAAATGTGATGAAGAGGCGAGGAATGGAGAGTCCATTTGTGAGGTTGCAGAAGATGACTCAAGTTGTCCGCCAAGCAATTCTTCGCCCCTTGGATGTAGATAGCTTTGAGGAAGGTGTTGTGGCGGATTGCCCAGTCCCACACCTTCAGAGATTCTTGACAAAGGGAGGCAGATCCTGTTCCTCCCTGTTTGTTGACATAATACATGGCGACTTAATTGTCCGTCCGAATGAGGACTACCTGGTCGTGAAGATGTTGAAAAGCATTGAGAGCCTTGAAAATCGCTCTGAGTTCCAACAGATTGATGTGACATTGACGATCCGTACTGGTCCAATGGCCTTGAGTACGGAGACCATCGAGATGAGCGCTCCAAGCATAAGTTGAAGAATCTGTCGTGAGGACCTTCTGATGAGGGGGCATTTGAAAAAGCAAGCCCCTGGAAAGATTGGAAGAGAGCATCCACTAACGGAAAGACTTCTTCAAGGAAGGAGTGACTGAAATATGTCAAGAAGGAGGGTCGCAAACTTGCGTCCATTGAGATGCCAGGGTCCACTGAGGAATTCTGAGGTGAAGTCTGGCAAAAGGAGTCACGTGTACTGTGGAGGCCATGTGACCCAAAAGTACCATCATGTGTCTCGCTGGGATGGAAGAACGGGAAGACACTGTATGACAGAGATGAAGAAGAGCTTCCAGGCATTGTTGTGGAAGGAACACTCTGAGTTGGACAGTGTCCAGAACAGCTCCAATGAATGGTAGATTCTGTGAGGGCTGAAGTTGAGATTTGGGGAAGTTGATTTTGAATCTCAAACTTTGTAGGAACCAGGTAGTCCATTGGGTCGCTACAATAACCCCTTGAGATGTTGAATCTTTGATGAGCCAGTCGTCGAGGTAGGGAAATACCTGAAGACCATGGTTCCTTAGAGCTGCCACTACCACAACCAGGCACTTGGTGAACACTCTGGGAGACGAGGCCAGGCCGAAGGGTAGAACTTTGTATTGAAAATGCAGATTCCCCACCTGAAATCTAAGGTATGGACGGGAGGCCTGATGAATGGGGATATGAGTATAGGCCTCCTTGAGATCCAGAGAGCATAACCAGTCATTCAGCTCGAGAAGGGCAGAGAGATGCCAGGGACAACATTCAAAACTTTTCTTTGACCAAAAATTTGTTGAGAGCCCTGAGATCCAAAATGGGTCTCACATCGCCTGTCTTCTTCGGAACAAGGAAGTAACGGGAGTAAAACCCCTTGTTCTGCTGTTCCAAGGGAACTGGTTCGATGGCATGGAGATGAAGCAGAGCTTGAGCTTCTTGAAGAAGAAGGGCGGTCTGGGATGGATTGGAAAGATACTCTCTTGGAGGAAGCTCTGGTGGAACCTGAGTGAAATGAAGAGAGTATCCTTCCCTTATGATGGTAAGCACCCAGAGGTCGGATGTAATGACCATCCATCTGTTGTAAAAATGATGGAGACGACCTCCTATAGGGGGAAAAGGAAACAGAGACAGAATGGTGGAGGTTATGCTCTGGTGTAAACAGTCAAAAAGGCTGAGTAGCCTTAGGTGCAGCAGAAGGTTGGGGTTTCTGTTGCTTCTGAGGCGGCTTCAAAGGAGGGCGAGTGTAAGGTGCCGGCTTTGGAGGAAAACGCTTCTGGTAGATAACAGGAGGGCGTGTAGGCCTAGAAGGAGCTGGCTTAGGTTTAGGTCTGACTATGGAGGCAAAGGATTTGGCATGGTCAGACAATTTCTTGGTGGCTGCCTCGATGGACTCATCGAAAAGGTCATTGCCCTCACAAGGAATGTTCGCCAGGCGATCCTGAAGGTTAGAGTCCATGTCAATGGTGCGAAGCCAGGCTAGACGATGCATGGCCACAGAGCAAGCCGCTGCTTGGGCAGAGAGCTCAAAGGCATCATAAGATGATTGTAGAAGATGGAGTCGTAACTGAGAGAAAGAAGCAATGACTTCTTGAAACTCAAAATGCATGTTATCATCTAAGTAATTCAAAAATTTTGGCAAAAGAGACAAAAGAAATTCAAAATAAGTGATGAAATAAAAATTATAATTAAGGACTCTAGAAGACATCATAGCATTCTGGTAGATGCGACGTCCAAATTTATCCATGGTTTTTCCTTCCCGGCCAGGAGGAACAGTGGTATAAAGCCTGGAAGGATGGGATCTCCTTAAAGAGGATTCCACAAGCAGCGATTGATGAGACAACTGGGAGTTGTCAAAGCCTTTATGATGCACCGTTTTATATCTGGAGTCTAACTTTCCTGGAACTGCTGGAATGGAAAAAGGAGTCTCCATGTATCTAGTAAAAGTCTGATTGAGAAGCTTATGTAGTGGAAGCTTAAGAGATTCAGCTGGAGGTTGAGGAAGATGCATGACCTCGAAGTATTCTTTGGAATATTTAGAGCCAGTGTCCAATGGAACGCTCAAGTCCACAGCCATCTGTCTCAAAAAAGAGGAGAAAGATAACTGATCTGCAGTTGCATGGCTTCGAGAAGGACTCAAGGACGTCGAGGCAGCTGGAGTCGAAGAAGAAGAAGCCTCGGCAGGAAACCGTGTTGCGAAGGAACCTGGAGACTTGGACGAGGCACTGGGAATCGGAATATCATTGAGGGCCGGCATCGGAGACTGGAACGAGGAGTTGGTGGTCTTGTTGAGGCCGGAGGGGATCGAGGCTTCGAGGAATGATGTCTAGAAGAATGCCTCGAAGCAGGCCTCGAGTGGTGTTGAGAACTGTGTCTCAAACTGAATCTCGAGGACCAAGCAGAGGTCGCCTCGGAAGCAGAAGACCAAAGATCTATAGGTGTGGAGGAAGAGCCTCGAAGCACTTTCGAAGACTGGACACCCTTTGTAGAGTGTGAGGTATCCTGTCGATGCACTCGCAAAGAATCTACTCCATGCGTTTCGTGCTTGGAAACCAGACCAAACACTTGCAGAGACTCCGCTCCCTGCATTGAGGAATAGACCGGGGCAAAGGCGGCTCGACCTCGCGGGAGACCTCTGCATGCCCAGGCTGGAGAAGAGTGAGCAGTGTGGGTCCCATGTTAGTGAGGACCTTAATAATCTGCTCCTCCACAGAGGTCTGGAACAAAGCCGGCAAGGAGGGTACCGCGTCTGAAACTGGCCCACCTGCCTTGGCTGAAGGGTCCCACACAGTGGTGTGAGAGTGTTTCAACTTGGGAGGCTTCGACACTTTAATCACAACTGGCGGAACCGAGTGCTGAGCTATCTGACCTGAGGTGACAGGAGAAGATATCGCAGCAGAGGACGTCGAAGCAAGAGCCGCTACAAACGACGAAGGTCTGATGAGGCTCGAGGTGGAAGCAGTAGAGGTAGAGGCTTCGACGGGGGTCAAGGCCGAACACACCTTCGATGTTAAGGGATTAGTAGACTCCATCTCAAAGAGGCTATCCACCAGGATGCAACGACGCTTAAAAGCACGAAGCTTAAGTGTTTGGCAAGGCAGGCACGAGGTAGGATGATGCTTCGGCCCAAGGCACTTGAGGCAGCGTCCGTGAGGGTCCATGAGAGATATCGTGCGCTTGCACTTGCTACACTGTTTGAAACCGGTAACAGGCCGGGGCATAGACAAAAATACAGCCGATGCAAAGTTGAAGCCCACGGGCTGCAGACGAGTGGCCTGTACCGGACGAACGGACGGAAGTAAATTTTTTTTTTTTTAAAGAAAAAAACCCAACAATACAGCGATTCGTGAGAAAAATAAAACACAAGCCGCAGTAAGAGAAGGCACGAACGACGAAGCAACTGGAGAGAGCCAAAAAGATGGACTTCTCGGCTCGGCAGGAAACTAAGAACTGAGGAGACGCGCCCTGTGCACTGGGTGGGAAGGCACTCGCGCATGCGCGGTGCGGGCAACTCAAAACTTTTAGTTTCTTCAAGCAAGTCTGCTTGTGAGGTGTCTGCATCGGGGCTCCGTCGGATGACGTCACCCATATGTGAGAATACCTGCCTGCTTGTCCTGGGATAAATAATGTTATACCTGGGACAGTGGAGGATTAAGCGACTTTCCCAGAGTCCCAAGGAGTTGCAGTGTGACTTAAACACAGTTCCCCTAGTTCTCAAGCAAATTGAAGTAACTAGTAGTAGGCTATTCTTCCACTCCCTATGATGAGCACTGTAGGTGAACTTTCAGACTTACACTCCCTTTAATTAACTTTCAGGGCCCTAGTCTTTAGCCTCTTCCCCTCTCCTCCCTGTGCCAAGATTTGGATAATTAAATTCAGGAATAATGACCATTGCATAAAATATAGGTTAAAGTATGTGCCGAGTGTTCTTTGAGCTTATATTGCTGTTAGGACCTATTGTTTTGCTCTAACTGCAGCTGCTCTTTACCACCCTGAAGAAATTGCCCTCTTAGGAGACAGTCTCGTCTTGCCTAATGTTTGGGTCTGTCCTCACACTGTTCCCTCTAAGCCAGGGGTGTCAAACTCAATCACATAATTGACTGAAATCTGAAAAAAAGGCTAAGTCGCGGGCCAAATTTTTAATTAAGATACTTAGAGGTCCTTATATTAAGGTACGCTAACCAATTTAGTGCATGCTAAATGTACACCTTAATAAAATGACCCCTAAGTGACTAAGGCTTAGTCTTAGTAGAAGTATAGGGTTACAACGTCTCCAACCCCACGTTAGCTCTGTGGTGTAAACAAAATAAATAAAAAAGACTTCCTCTCTCTGTTAGGTCCTAGTTCACACTCGCTGTCTAACACCAGCTCTGGCAGGATACACATTTCAAATCTGACATATTGTAATCACAAAACAGAAAATACAATTATTTTTTCTACCTTTTGTTGGTCCCAGGCTCTGGTTGTCTTCTGATAACTTGCTTGCCAGGGTCTCTTGCCTATTTGCTGTTTCCTTCTTTTTCGTTGCTAACCATCCATCTTCCATCTCTGTCCTCCTCTTCCATTTCCCTTCCCTCCCCCGGAGGTCTGGAATCTTTACTTTTTTCGTCTCAGTCCCTGCAGCAGATGGACCCCACCATCCCCAGATCCACCATCTTTCCTTTTCTCAACTACCCTTTCATCCAGCATCTCTCTCTCCTTCCCTACCACCCCAGGGTTCACAATTTCTCCCTTTTTCTTCCAACTACCCTCCTATCCAGTATCTCTATCCCCCATCTGCACCATTCCTTGTGTCCAACTTCTCTCCCTTTCTATTCCTTCCATCTCTTCATCCCATTGTCCACCATATCTCTCCCTCTCCTCTGTTTTATTTCTTCCTCACTTCCACCCCACCCCCTCCCCTCCCCTCAGTCCATCATTTGCACATCTGGACCCCTTCTTCTCTTCCTCCGGGTACTTCTACACTAGGGCCCGACCCCTGTCCCAAAGGCCTGCATGTTTTTCCTCTTCTTCTTCCCGGTCTCAATTTCAGATTGGGCCTGCCATTCCTACCCTCCCTCCATTCCGGCTTCCTGGTCTCCTCTTCAAAGCAGCCTGCTGAGGCAAGCTGGCCAGCTGTAGCGAACTTCACAGGCCGCCGTCAACCTCGATAGCACGTTCCCTCTACTGCAGTCCCGCCCCTCCTCTGTCGTATGGGATTGCGTCAGAGGGAACGTGCTACCGAGGTTGACAGCGGCCTGCGAGGTTTGCTAGTCGGCCAGCGATCCTCAGCAGGCTTCTTTGAAGAGGAAGAGGAGACCAGGCAAAGGCAGACACTCGTGAAGAGCAGCAGCGGTTCGTGCCGGCGGGCCAGATTAAAATTTAAAAAGGTAAATGTCTGGCGGGCCAACTTTTAATGCACCGCAGGCCAGAGTCTGACATGTCTGCTCTAAGCTGAGCAGGAGACCTCCAACCTCATTGCTGCCAGTGTGTTTTCAATCACTAGGAACAGGCAGGTTCCCTGACGTCCTACACAGCTTGCCAGTCCATCGTTATTGAAAATGTGATAGTGAAACAGCACTCCCCACTGGCAGAATGGTAGATGGAGGACTCCCACTCGGGCCCTGTTTTACTAAGGTGCGCTAACCGATTAGTGCGCGCTAATCAACTTAGCATGCGCTAAACGCTAATGCGTGCATGTTAGTCTATGGACATGTTAGTGTTTAGCACACCTTAGTAAAACAGGGGGTCAGTTTAGAGGGAGCCATACTGTCCTGGTGCAGTTTAATAAAGAGACCCCTTAATGATACAGGCACAAACATGCCACGTAAATAGACACTTTATTTTTGAAGTAACAAAAATGTTAACCTGTAAAATCTTCAAATACTCATTATTCCACTTACGTTCAGCAAAATACCACAGTCTACATCTCTGTAAATTATCCAGATGTCTCTGCTAATGCATTCTTAACCACAGACATGGAATGGAAAATGCAACATCTGGGAAGTACAGAGCCCTGCATAACATCTTGGATTTAATACTCCCAGATCATGTTGTTTTTTTTTCTGTTCAGAAAACTCTGCTTATCTGTGTGATGAGCATTTTATTGGCAGAGCTTTAAATTGTGAATGTCAGCTGCCATATTTTCCCCAGCTCTAACACTGCCTTACTTCAGTGACTTGTCTACTGTTCCATATAGGGCTCCTTTTACGAAGGCGCGTTAGGGCCTTAACGCGCAGAATAGCACGCGCTAAAATGCCCCACGCATGGCCGCTACCGCCTACTCTTGAGCAGGTGATAGTTTTTTGGCTAGCGCGTGTTAATCCAGTGCATGCGTTTAAAACGCTAGCACACCTTTGTAAAAGGAACCCATAATCAGTTATCTCATTGATATTTAAATATCACTAGATATTGTATCGTCCATTATAACTCATTCCCTTTTCCCAGTATTAACTACGTGAGATTGACAAGAGAGCACCAAAATCACAGAATTTTACTGCCCCTTCATCTAAAATAGTTTCATTGGTTAATGAAATACACATATGGAATGTAAATGGTTTTTTTGGTTTGTTTTTTTTAACGCATGGCAGTAGAAAATTGCCCCCTTTACAAAGCTGCACTAGGCTTTTTGAGCACCGTCTGTGGCGGTATTAGCTCTGACAGGGGAGAGAGTGTGGTGCAGTGGTTAAAGCTATACCCTCAGCACCCTGGGGTTGTGGGTTCAAATCCATGCTGTTCCTTGTGATTCCGGGCAAGTCACTTACATTGCATTACATTGGCGTCTTCTATCCCACCAATACCTTTCAGTTCTAGGCAGTTTACTACAAGGGTTGGCCTGGGCATTTCCAGGGAGAATACATGGTTAATAGATGTAGTATGCATTGGGATCTGTGGAGGGTCGATCAGGTTTAGTTAGATCATTTGACAAATTTCTTGAATAGAAATTTTTTAAGTTATTTCCTGAATGTTTGGTAGTTGGGCGTCATAGTCAGCAGATTGGAGAGGTGGCGGTCTAGTTTCTCTGCTCTGGTGGCTAATAGTCCGTCGTATATTTTTTAGCTTTGTATACCTTTGATTGGGGTGTGGGTATAGCGTGCATGAGTTCTCCTTGGTCTGGATGTGTTTTTCCTGATTAGGTGGTTGCTCAGATAGCTTGGTCCATTTCCATTTAGGGCTTTGAATAGGGTGCAGTAGAATTTGTATTGTATGCATGCTTGTACTGGGAGCCAGTGTGAATCTCGGAAAGCAGTGGTAATGTGGTCATATTTTTTCAGTGAGTAAATCAGTTTAAGAGCTGTATTTTGGCTATTTGCAATTGTTTTAGCTTGTTGGTTGGGCATGACAGGTATAGGATGTTACAGTAGTCCAGGAGTCCTAGGATTAGCGCTTGTACCAAGAGTTGGTAATTCCCCCATTGCCCCAGGTACATTAAATAGATTGTGAGCCTGCTAGGACAGACAGGAAAAAATGTGGTCCAGGGGAAGGCAACAAAAATTGTATGTGGTCTGCACCAGAAGACATATGAAGAGAGACTAGAAGTCCTGAATACATATACCCTAGAGGAAAGGAGGGACAGGGGAGATATGATTCAGACATTCAAATACTTGAAAGGTATTAACATAGAACTAAATCTTTTCCAGAGAAAGGAAAATGGTAAAACTAGAGGGCATAATTTGAGGTTGAGGGGTGGTAGACTCAAGAGTAATGTTAGGAAATTATTACGGAGAGGGTGGTTGATGAATGGAATGCACTCCCGAGGGAGGTGGTGAAGAGGAAAATGGTGACAAAGTTCATACAAACGTAGGATGAACATACAAACGTAGGATGAACATAATCAGAATATAATGGGTATACATTGAAGGAACTAAGGCCAGTACTGGGCAGGCTTGCACGGCCTGTGTTCCAGATATGGACATTCAGTTGAGGATGGGCTGGGGAGGACTTGGATAACTGGGATGGTTAATATGGGCTGGAGTGGGCCTTGACAGAGACTCTAGTAGATAGAACCTAAGCACACTAACAGGCAGGGCTCTGGGTTTCTGGTCTAGAAATATCTAAAAAAAGGACCATTTAAATTAAATGATTAATTTATGGCACATGTATGGTTAGGCAGACTGGATGGACCATTCAGGTGTTTATCTGCCATCATTTAAAATAAAACTAAAAACATTCTTGTTCCAGGACGCCTTTGGATAACAACTGTCCTTTCAAGGACAAAATTAAAGTAAATTGTTACTTTTTACCCTAATCTATTGTATTTTCCTTTTATGTTGCACTTTTCTATAACAATTGTAGTTCTTCCCAACTTTCCCATTGTTTGAAGTAGGTCCAAACGTTTTATCTGTGCTTTATTATGACACTTGGATTTTATCCAGTATCCCTTGTTTTTATATGTTTTTACGTTTTAATATGTTTTTATGTAATTTTATATGGTTTAAAAAAAATCTTTTAATAAATTTGAAACTTGATTTACTATGTTTTATGCTTGAGTACCTGAATAAATTCATGTAAACAGTTCTGAGCTCCTCTGGGAGAACTGCATAGAAAATTGAATAAATAAATAATACCGCCACAGCCAATGATAAAAAAGCCTAACACAACTTTGTAAAAAGAGTGTGGGTGGGGGTGGGGGGGAGCAAAACAAATGAAAGTAGTACAAAAAATTAAAACAAAAGCATAAGCTTTTCATCTTTGGTTTTCTTTTCTCTTTTTCTACAAAATAGAATTTAAAATTTACCCCCTCTTTTACTAAGGTGCTCTAACCGAATTGCACGCGCTAATCGAATTAGCATGCAATAAACACTAACGTGTCCATAGACTAACCCCCTCTTCTACGATACTGCGCTAGCAGTTTTTAGCGCAGAGAGCCGCGCTGAATGGCCTACGCTGCTCCCGACGCTCATAGGAACTCTATGAGCGTCGTGAGCCACGCGGGCCATTCAGCGCGGCTACCCGCACTAGAAACTACTAGAGCAGTTTCATAGAAGAGGGGGGGTTAATTGCTGTGTCATATGATAGGTGCAACAAATTAGTGAGAAATAGGTTGACATTTATACCATTTTCAGAATCTGCCCTATGCAGCCCTGAGTTACTTCTAACACTGGAAACACTCAAACGCCTCGATTCCCGGGAGCTTCTTTTCCAGTCTTTTGCTGAACCTAAGCAATAATAAAAGAAAACAAATGTTATAACAACAATGTATGGCTGATGCTGCTACTAAAATCACTGACAATATTACATCAGGGAATCGTGAGCACTGAATCTTAAGGGTAGCAAACAGGTCTGGTGTTTAAGATAAGCAGAAAATGCAAATTAACCTTCTTATTAGATCGCCAGTATTGAAATAGGCTAGATGTCTAGTCAGTGTGGATATTTTATTTATCTACTCACTTAATGGAATTAGGCACAAAAGATCACAAGATCTGTTTATGGCTTTGCAGATTGAGAAGTGAATAAATCTTGATTAAACTGACATGGCAATATAGCAATTCAGTGCTAATTTTAAGTAATTTTCCAGAATATCTCATTATGCTATAGTGTATTTAGCACTGCATGCTTAGTGCATACTTCGATATGCTATCAATGAGTCCTATAAGCCCTATTAGACTAATAGAAGCGCTATTCTTTGCAGGGTGTAATACTTTTTATTGAAACATCATAACCATCCAAAGCCAATGTATATGATACAAATCACATCAGAAGAATGAACGAGGGTGGTTTCACAAATTCATGCTAATAATCCAACTTATTGTCATGGATGCTTATATTTTTGGATCATGCAGGAATTTTAAATAGTCACTAAATACAGCAGACATCTTAGAGGGATAGAAATCACACGTGCATGACTATAGATGGAAAAATAACTAAAGTTATTTTGCTTACTTGTTAGTTCTCTGTCTACACCAGTGTCTTCAGCAATTTTCAAGAAGATCTGCAATAATAAAAGGTAAAATACAAGTGGAGACCCGTTTTACATTGAATGTACAGATCAGAATAGGTTGGGAAGTACTTGATCCTAGTAGCATTTTAGAAAAGGATCTGCCAGCGCAGAATCTGTTCTAAAATACCTGTTAGAATGCACATCTACTTAATGGCATCTGCAGCAGAACCAGCCATTTCACAAAAATGCACATTGCAAAAAACAAATGTTACAAGCCCAACAGCTTCAACATGGAAGTGATACGTCAGAGGAAAGGCCCTGCTGGGGCTGTTGCAAACACAGGCCGTGCTAACTCCTGCCTCAATGCCCTCAGCCTCAGATTAATCCGAGCATTGCCTGGGAACCCCCCTTGCATCATCCAACTTGGACACCCAGACACCAAAGAGTGACACCTATGATCGGCGCATAACACCAGCATCCACCATCAATGCACTTGATAGATGCTTAGTTTCTACATCCAGACATACATCTACTAATAATGCACTTGATAGATGGCCAGCATCAGCTTCCAGACATGCCTCATCATCAAGTGATCACAATTCTTCAACCTGTAGGACCAGCTGAGAGAACTATTACACCTAGAACTAGTGCGGCTGTTGCAAACACAGGCTATGCTAACTCCTGCCTCAATGCCCCCAGCCTCAGCTCAGTTTGAGCATCGCCTTGATGTCCCAGTAGTGTCATGCAAATTGGATACCCTCTACCACAGTGATTCCCAACCCTGTCCTGGAGGAACACCAGGCCAATCGGGTTTTCAGGCTAGCCCTAATGAATATGCATGAGAGAGATTTGCATATGATGGAAGTGATAGGCATGCAAATTTGCTTCATGCATATTCATTAGGGCTAGCCTGAAAACCCAATTGGCCTGGTGTTCCTCCAGGACAGGGTTGGGAACCACTGCTCTACCACATCCAATCTTGCCCTGGTTTTGACAAGCCACAATTACAACACCAGTCTTTGATGGTGGAGTCCACCTTAAAGAGTGCATATCACCAGAACTACTGCCAATACTCCCCACGGCAGAAAAGACAGAACTCTGGATAAGTTTGGATGTAGGGTGTTCCAAGGATCCATACTGGCAAATAGAATTCCAAACTACAATTTTTATATGACATTCTATTTGAAGTCTCTTGTTCAGTAGATGTATACATACGATAAGAGCATCTTCCTTCCTACCAGCATTTAATGAACAATCTCCTCAGGACCAGAAAACACATGGTACACTCCCCATTTGACACTTTTGATATTACCTCTAGAACCTATGCAGTCTCCATAGCAACGCAAAGACATGCTTGGCTAAGGATCTCAGACTTAGACCCTCTTTTACAAAGACATGCTAAGCGTTTTAGTGCAGATTTAGTGCACACTAAATCAATGTGTGCGCTAACTGCTAATATAGAAAACATGCACACATTAGCGTGTTTAGCGTGCACTAAAAAACTTAGTGCACCTTTGTAAAAGAGTGGGGTTATACCACCAACATTCAAGAGCATTTCTCTAACATACCCTGTGTAGGGGACAATTTATTTGGATACTGCATAGAGGAAGCTTTCCAGAGGATCAAATGTCATGCTGATTGCATGACTTCCTTATCCTCCTCAAAGTCGTGTCAGTTCCAACTGCTAAAAAGGTAATCAAACACCTACAAGTGCTCTATTTATTATTCAACAAACACATATCACAGGCCTTCTTCATCTGCTCACCCAGTGGCTCAAAGACGCTCCAGACAACTGAAACCACAGAAAACTGTGTCATCTCAGTCCAAACACCAGCAGTCCTGTTGTCATCCTCTTAGAGAGCATAGCCAATATCCATTGTCATTCTACCCAGATTCTACCCATTGGGAATCATCTCATTCACTACCATCAAGTTTTATTAAAATTTGATATTCCGCTTATTAGTTTCCTAAGCGGTATATATTTCATATCTAAAATCGGGAAGACATAAAATCAGATATAAGGACGAACTGGTACAAAAGGAGGAGGGGGGAGAACTACATGTCAATATAAGATAGAAAGACATTAAAGGATAGCACAGTAGGACCTGTCAGAAATTTTGTGTATTGGGAAGAAAAAGAAATAATTGGTCCCTGATAACATCAAATCTTTAGGTCCTTCAGATAAAAAGGCAAGGCTATACCCTTCATTTCTTGAAAACTCCTTCAAACTCCCCCCCCCCCCCAAACAAAAAAAAGAATCTTCTTTCACCTCCCAAAAGCAATCCCTCCTTCAACAGAAGCTCTTAGCCCTCCTCTGGCTCAATGCTGTAGAAAATGTTCCTCTGCAGGAAGGGAGCAGAGGGCTCTACTCAACATACTTTCTCATATCAAAGAAGTGTCTGATCTAGACCTCCAAGATCTCAACAAATACTTAATGGATGAGAAATTTGTATGATCTCTTTGGGAACTCTGTTGCCACTCTTGTAACAGAATGACTGGCTATGCTCTCTAGACCTCAAGGAAGCATACACCCATATTTTCATCCTTCCTATTCATAGAAAATATCTCTGTTTTTGAGTGGACACTCATCACTTCCAATACAAAGTGTTCCCATTTGGGCTGGCATAAGCACCAAGAGTATTCACCAAATGCCTAGTGGCAGTGGCTGCAATCCTCCTTACCCACACTTTTCAAGTGTTTCCTTATCTGGATGACTGGTTAATCAAGGCTGGTATAAACCAACAGTCCCTACATGCCACAAATGCAACAATTTGACTGTTGCAGCTCCTAGTGTTTGCAGTCAACTATGAGAAATCTTATCTGTAGACCGTAGAATTTATTGGCATCCACCTGGACACGACTCAGGCTTGTGATTTCCTACTTCAACAAGGACTAAATACTCTAATTCAGCTATGCCACACAACCTCCTCTTGTCACCGCATAACGGCACACCAAATTATGTGGATCCTTGGCCATAAGGTCTCTACAGTACATATAATTCTATTTGCCCATCCGCATCTCAGGGGACCTCAATGGGTACTTTCAAACTAGTTATCTCCAACAACTAGGCTTCTTTCACAGCCCTTAAGAGTCACCTCAGATCTCTGACAGGCGCTTCGGTGGTGACTGTCCCCCACCAACCTTCTATTCTGAGCAAGGGACATCAACGCCTTTGTGAAAGCTTCAGGTTTGAAAATAATAATACATGCAAAATGACACCAGCGCAAGGTTTTTAAAATTATAACCAAGATTTATTGAATTATTGTTTCTATTTTTCCATTATTAGATCAAAAGCGTCAGCATAATTGCTTACCGATTGCGCTAATGGGAGATCGTCATAGTGGCCAAATGCTGGCCTTCTCATAACGGTCTCGGTCTCATATCTCCAGATTTTCTATTATATACTGTTAGCTCATTATGACATCAAGTTTGACAACCAATAACATTTCATCAAAGAGGTGGTCTTAACAGTTTAGACAAAACAAAATTCCTCCACGTTTCCAAGTTAGGCAGTTTTAGAAAATTACTTTTGATTTCTGAATTAACATTATAACATTATTCAAGAGAATCTACAATTATTAATAGGGTGCTGAGAAATTCTCAGCCCTAAAGGAAAAAACTCTTCCTAAGCTGACAGGTTCAAACTGCATAGCCTTACACAGAAACCTTACTCTGGAGGAGGAGGGGGAGGGGCTGGTCTCCCCCTCTCCTTTTATGCTGACAGTCTCACACACAAAGCGCAGGAGTAGTCTCTGACTTAATCACTCCCAGATGTTGCCTCAGGATTTCTCTAGGCAAATATATTTTATGTTTTTCAAACCCTATGAGGTTCAACACAGTCACACATATTCATTTATACTTTGCTTGGCCAAGCCTCCATACATTCAATAAATCATAATTTTCATTCAAAACTACATCCAATTCAGTTTGGGGACACGCTATCCTTCTCTACCAGTCTAAAGCAAACACATCTAGTGTTAATTAACACCACGCTGCTGGGAGCGTGAAAAACTCAGAGAGGACAAAGAAGACAGAAAACCAGTCACTGGCCCAAGATAGTGTCCAAAGACAGGACAGATATAGTACACACAGAGAACCCAAAATGGATTCCATGTAATCATGTAATCATGATTTCCACCATGATTTGGCTCAACAGCAAAGTACAGTGGTGCCTCGCATAACGGACGCCTCGCACAGCGAACGCTGCGCATAACGAACTTTTTGTCTTGCTCCCTATAACGAACTTCGTTTCACACAACGAAGTCGCCCGAGGGGCCCGGGGGGGGGCGGAACTACTCTCGCCGCTTCCTAATGTGAGCCGGGAACAGCAGCACCCTCCTGTCTGAATGCAGTGTTCCATCATCTCCCTCCACCTTACCTTAGATGCCAAGTTTTCCGGCTTTCTTTTTCGGCCAGCCACACACTTTCAAAGAGCAGCACATGCGCGCATGCTCTGTTGTTCAATCTTCTCCTCTGACGCAACCGGAAACCGGAAGTTGCAGGAGAGGAGAACATTGATCAACTTCAGCAGCTGCGCGTGCACAGCTTTTTGAAAGCGTGCGGCTGGGTGAAAAAGAAAGCTGGCAAACTCTGCATATAAGGTGAGGTGGAGGGAGGGAAATGTAGGGCTGCAGAATGAATTATTTTGTTTTACATGTATTCTTATGGGAAAACAGGGCTGCAGAACGAATTATTTTGTTTTACATGTATTCTTATGGGAAAACGCGTTTCACACAACGAACGTTTCACATAACAAACTTGCTCCTGGAACGGATTAAGTTCGTTGTGTGAGGCACCACTGTACATACACAGATATTATTATGCTTTCCCTTATATTAATCCTTAGTGTATTTTTCTCTGGCCTTAGCTACATTATATTTAAATTTTTATTCACCTGATTTTCCGTATGCTTCTATTTGGGCGTGGTCCTTAACTGACACAGATGTTTGTATCTAACTAGAATTACCCAGAATCATACAAAAAACTGGCACTTTTGTAGAAAAACTCCACAAAAATACTGCACTATCATGCTCCGACATCCATTCCATTATCGTCCCATAAACAGCACCCCCTGCTGGCCACGAGCCACTACTCCTCAATTCCAGGAGCTGCCACATCAAAAAGTATTGAGGCATAGTAAAAAAAAGAATTTAGGGGTTCTTTTACTAAGGCACGCTAACCAATTTAGCATGCACTAAAGATTAGTGCACGCTAAATGCTAACGCACACATTATATTCTGTGGGTACGTATGCATTTAGCGCACACAAAGTTGATTAGCGTGCCTTAGTAAAAGGACCCATTAGGCCTCCTTTTACAAAACTGCGAGAGCAGTTTCTAATGTGGGGAGCCATGCTGAATGGCTCCTGACGTTCATTGAGTTCCTATGAGCGTCGGAAGCTGCGTGGGCCATTCAGCGCAGCTCCTCATACTGGAAACTTCTATCGCAGTTTCGTAAAAGAGGGGGGGGTTAGTCTTTAAAATGGGAGCTACACTTAGGGCTCCTTTTACTAAGCTGCGCAAGCGTTTTTAACGTGCACTTAGTTCTAACGCTACGCGGCTAGAACTAACACCAGCTCAATGCTGGTGTTGGCGTCTAGCACACGTGGCAATTTAGCACGCGTTAAGCTTGCGCTAAAACCGCTATCGCAGCTTAGTAAAAGGAGCCCTTATTGTCCTAATGGATCTCCGGGAAAAAAAAACATTGTTCACATCAAAATTGGACAAGATTGAAATCTGACTACTTTAAGTTGAATGGTCCATCTACATATATTCAGTTTCATAAGGCTTAAAGGACCATCAGAGGTGAAACTCTCAAAGGGTTGTCAATGTGAGTTGTTTTCAATGCATCTCTTCATTAGTCCCCCCTAAAATTTTTTTATAGCTATTCTCTATTTTTATTTTATCTATCTACTGAGTCAACTGTATTGTATCATAGGGCTCCTTTTACGAAGCCGTATTAGCGGCTTTAGCGCATGCGCAACCTTTAATCACGCACTAGCCGAAAAACTACTACCTACTCAAGAGGAGGCGGTAGCGGCTAGCGCATCTGGCGATTTAGCGCGTGCTATTATGCGTGTTAAACCGCTACCAAGGTTCATTAAAGGAGCCCATAGTCTTTTAAGAAATATTGACTTATCTGTAATTGTATTGGTGGTTTACTTCTGCCGACATGAATTCATGTTTCACCTAAGTAGACTGTTCCAAGGCAATCTCCCTCCCCCCTCCCCCCACAGCATTCTTTTTTCAAAGCTCATCATAGATAGATAGATAAAATAAAAATAGAGAATAATTATAAAAATATGTTTGGGGGACTAATGAAGAGATGCGGTGAAAACAACTCACATTGACAACCCTTTGAGAGTGTCACCTCTGACAGTCCTTTAAGCCACATGAAACTGAATAACTGTTTCTATGAATGTTTATTTGAATAAGCAATGTGAAGTTGGTTCTGCCATTTGATGCTTAATCCTAAGTCATTATAAATTGTGTGCCTAGTTATTTCCACCTATATATATACCACATTGTGGGGAAATAATTTTAAAACCTGTCTTCATCGGAACAAAGTTTTTATATTTATTACCTTCAGGCTTTGCACCAGTTTTTTGTTTTTTTTAAGGGAACACACATGTATTTTGAAAGATGTCATATGACCACATGATTTTATCCTTACAGGTATTGATTTTGTTAAAAAAGTAGGTGTGTCAATTTGAAAATATAATTTCAAACTTACATTTCCTCCCTTGACTTACACAAATCTCCTTTCAGTGACTGTTTTATACAACAATACTTGAAACATGACTAATCGGAGGGAAGATTAGTGGATAGCCAATTAAAATAGGTTAAATGCCTTCTGCAAGCATAAATCAGATTTATGGGGGTGTGAATTTCTTTAAATGATTTAATGTAGGTCATGTGCTAATGTTGTCATTAACACATAGCACCTGCATACAGTTAATGTGGGAATAGTTACTGCCTCCTATTTAAATGTCACTATGTGCTCCCATGTTAACTTTATGCTATCCAGTTAGCATATGCTAGATAACATAGGAACTCTCCTCCCATGACACCCCCTCCAGAAAATATTGTTAAAAAATAAGTAATGCTAACAGGCAAAATACTCTTGTGATGCCATATTGTATAATCAATTGATGTAAATTATTTAGTCAAGAAAGTCTATTTAGATGGGAAATACCTATCAACAGAAATTATGAAAGGTTGGTCAATGTTGAGACCTCCTTGTAATTTTCCAAACTATTCTTATTTATACAGTGGTGCCTCACACAACGAACTTAATTGGTTCCAGGAGCAAGTTTGTTATGCGAAAAGTTCGTTATGTGAAACGCGTTTTCCCATAACAATACATGTTAAAAAAAATAATTCGTTCTGTAGCATAAAATATGCTAAGATGACATAAAAAAAGATAAATTTATCTTGTTAGAGCTGGTGTTAGACACAACTGGGGACTGCAAAGTCCAGGCAGAGGCTTACGGCTCTCTTTGACCAGGGGGGACAGTTGCCCTAGTTGCACTACCCTAACCCTATTCCTGCTATATGTGACTGTGGTATTCTGTTAGCATGATATTTCTGTGTAGCATTCTATAATAATTTGGCTTATTCAATTTTCTTGATAGTAGAGGGGATATATGTGAAGGGGAGGGGAGACAGGGGTTTTGTTGATCCTTGCTGTGTATTATAATCACCCCCCACATACTCCCCAGTACCTTTTTAATCATCCCCCCTCGGTACCTTTTTTAATTCCTCCCATCTTTCCCAGCCAGTGGCGTACAGGCCAGAAGCGCAGAGATCAGGAGCAATTCCTCTGCACGCCTGTGTGGGCCCATGCCGATCTCCGAATGGCTGCTGTTAGTTCTTGTGAGTCCCGCGAGAGCTGACTGCAGCCATTCAGAGATCAGCGCAGGCCCAGGCAGTAGCACAGAAGGCTTGCTCTTGATCTCTGCGCTTCTGACTGGGAAATTTGCTAGACCACCAGTTACGAGTGAGCGGGTGAGATTAAAGTTGCAGCAGTGGTGGCTTTTTAAAAAAAATATGTGGCGGCGGGGGGAGGTTTAAAAATATGCAGCAGCGGCGGCAGGGGGGTTTAAAATATGTAGCGCCACTGCACAGGGAGCCAGGCGGAGAGAGGGCAGTTAAGCGCAGTGCCTGCGCGGAAGGATGCAGCTCGGGCGACTTCGTTGTGTGAAACGAAGTTCGTTGTGGGAAGCAAGACCTGAAGTTCGTTGTGCGCAGCGTTCGCTGTGCGAGTCGTCCGTTATGCGAGGCACCACTGTATATAGTATCTTTTAACAGACCCTCAGAAATGCCACCAGCCACTCAAATGCATATCATAGTGGTTGGATTTATACATTAATTCCTCACCAGGTCAATCCAACTATTTTTTAAATTTTTTATATTGATGATTTTCAAAAAGTGCATTAGTGCCTAGGTAAAACTTTTTATAAATATAAAGCTAATACTTAGCTTAGCTTAGGTGGTCCATTCTAAGGGATCCTGTCACCAACATGTTTCACCCTGCTCAGGTTTCATCAGGGTTGTAATCCCTCAGTTAGAGTTGGTTTCCCACAACGCGACCACTCCCAAGATTTTGAACCACTCCCAAGATATTTTTTAAATTTTTTATATTGATGACTAGCTGATGCCCCGGCGTTGCACGGGTATTTAATTATAGCAATAACACTGTAAATGGATTCAAATAAAGATACTTTATAGTGGTGAATGAAATTATTTTTTTACAGCTTAATAAAAAGTACAATATTCAAATTATAATGTGAAATATTTGACAAAATGAATACAATACAATTAACGCAAAACGTGATTATAAACAACATTTTTAGTTTCACCTCCTGGAGCAAGAACATATAAATTCTTGGGTGAACCCACCCTTGAGCAAGCAACATAGAGTTGTGGGCCGCGAGACCCCCAGAACATATCACCCCAGGTAGTGAGGGATCTGCATATCAAGTTTCGTTCAAATCGGTAAAGCCGTTTTTGAATTACTGTGAGAATGGCAGCTTTTTACATTTTTTCCATTGACATGAATGGGTGAAATCTGATTTTCTGTTTGTAGCTCCGCCCACATGTGCAGGTGGGCCGCGAGACCCCCAGAACATATCACCCCAGGTAGTGAGGGATCTGCATACCAAGTTTCGTTCAAATCGGTCAAGCCGTTTTTGAATTACTGTGAGAATGGCAGCTTTTTACATTTTTTCCATTGACATGAATGGGTGAAATCTGATTTTATGTTTGTAGCTCCGCCCACGTGTGCAGGTGGGCCGCGAGACCCCCAGAACATATCATCCCAGGTAGTGAGGGATCTGCATACCAAGTTTCGTTCAAATCGGTCAAGCCGTTTTTGCGTGATCGCGGCACATACACACACACACACATACACACATACATACCTCCGATTTTATATACAGTGGTGCCTCACACAACGAACTTAATTGGTTCCAGGAGCAAGTTTGTTATGTGAAACGTTCGTTATGTGAAACGCGTTTTCCCATAGGAATACATGTAAAAAAAAATAATTCGTTCTGCAGCATAAAATATGCTAAGATGACATAAAAAAGATAAATTTTGTTATTATTTTTATTTAGATACATCTAAAAACATACATCTCCCTGTCCTTTTACTTCCACTATCTTCCTATCCCATCTCTATTCCCTTTTGTCCCTCTCCCCATGATCAATCATCTCACCACCTCTCTCTGCCCTCACCCTCAGGGTTCAAGATTGCTTCCACTCTTTTTCCTGTTGTTCTCTCTGCCTGTCACCCTATGATTTAGCATCCCTTCTGCCCTTGTCCAATATTTCCCCTTCTCTCCCTCCCTCTCATCCCCTGCTCCAACATGTGCTTTCAGCGGCCTTCTCCCCCCTTAAGCGTCTTTTCTTCTCCACTCCACCTTTCCTCCCTCCCTGCCTCCACCTTTGTGGCGCTTTTGCACCCGACCGACAACAGAACAGGCCCGGTCGGACAAATCTCCCTGTCCTGTAGCCGCGAATCTAAATTACCTTCTTACAGCAGCTGGATTATTGAAGCTGCTGTAAGAGGTAATTTAGATTCGCGGCTACAGGGCAGGGAGGTTTGTCGGCCGGGCCTGTTGTCGGTCGATCGGGGGACCTGACCAGCTGTGCACATTCTTCGGGGCGGACCGCCCCCTCCCCCCTCTTTCGTTCGCCATTGCCTTCTTCCTACCTGCCCTGCCGCAGCCGCACACAGCCGAACGGAAGTCTTCCTGATGTCAGCGCTGACGTCGGAGGAAGGGAGGGCTTTGCTTAAGCCCTCCCTCCGACGTCAGCGCTGACATCGGGAAGATTTCCGTTCGGCTGTGTGCTGCGACAGGGCAGGTAAGGAGAAGGAGACTACCCTCGCGGCTCGACCAACCCCGCTGCGATCCAACCCCGCAGGAACCCCGGACTTCGTTGTGTGAAACGAAGTCCGTTGTACGAATCAAGACATAAAGTTCGTTGTGCGCAGCGTTCGCTGTGCGAGGCGTTCGCTGTGCGAGGCACCACTGTATATAGATTTTCAAAAAGTGCATTAGTGCCTAGATAAAACTTTTTATAAATATAAAGCTAATACTTAGCTTAGCTTAGGTGGTCTTGGGAGTGGTCGCGTTGTGGGAAACCAACTCTAACTGAGGGATTACAACCCTGATGAAACCCGAGCAGGGTGAAGCATGTCGGTGACAGGATCCCTTAGAATGGACCACCTAAGCTAAGCTAAGTATTAGCTTTATATTTATAAAAAGTTTTATCTAGGCACTAATGCACTTTTTGAAAATCATCAATATAAAAAATTTAAAAAATAGTTGGATTGACCCGGTGAGGAATTAATGTATAAATCCAACCACTATGATATGCATTTGAGTGGCTGGTGGCATTTCTGAGGGTCTGTTAAAAGATACTATATATAAATAAGAATAGTTGGGAAAATTTCAAGGCGGTCTCAACATTGACCAACCTTTCATAATTTCTGCTAACAGGCAAAATACAACATAACACTGTAATGCTTTTTTGTTGTAGCCTGTTCTTGTGTGATATTCCTGCATTAAGGACTTAGGGCCAGATTCTCTAAGGGGCACCTAAAATTAGGTGCCTAGCTTGCCTAACTTAATTGGAATATAGACCTTAATAGTTTCAATTATGAGCTGATAGGCACCTACCCAATTCTAAAAAAGGTAGTTGTCTATTGCATGGCGCCTAGAAGCACCTAGTTCTTAAGTGGGTGTGTTTTGGGACAGAGAAAGACGTGGGTGCCACTAGACATGATTCTCTAAAGAACTTAGGGCTCCTTTTATCAAGGTGCGCTACTGGGGTTAGCACGTCGGACATTTCATCACATGCTAACCCCCACGGCAAGCCAAAAAATGAACGCCTCGTTAATGGAGGCGTTAGCGACTAACGCGGCAGGCGGTTGAACGCGCAGTATTCCACGCGTTAACCAACTACCGCACCTTGATAAAAGGAGCCCTAAGGTGCCTGCAATGTAAGCAAATAAAACCCTGGCTTACTTTCTAAGTTTTTGTTAGGCACCATTAAATGTGATTCTTTAAATGAGAAATAAGCATGATTGACACAGGGACAATGTCATTTTTCTAGGCACCGGATGATTTAGGCGCTGTTTACAGAATCTGGCCCTTAGCACCCTTTAGTAAAAGGCCCCCTTTGTAATTTGCTTTCTTAATGTATTTTTTTTTTTAAACTTCTGAATGATTTTTTTTCTGCAGCTAACATTACTAGAGAACAGCTTTTAGAGTTACTATCTGATCCTGAAAGAATGTTAAACATTCCATTCTGTTTCAGTGATTATTGAAGTTTGTAATTTTGGTCCAAAATTACTTACTTCCTCCAGAGATGTGTCAGAAATCCCATAACTGGAAATGCCCAGGTTTGAAAGTTGCATATCTATATCTTCAAAAAGGTGAACAAAAGAGCCATCGTGTGCCCCCTTGTATGGTAATACATAGGTGATCTCTTGACCTATATCCTCTATCAGTTGAGCTTGAGGGACATGTCTTTGGATCAAAGTTGTTATCTCATTTGCATCTGCATAAAGAACAATCACATATGTTGAATAATTCAAACAAGAAAATGGGTCCATGAATAATTTCCAAATGTTTACAATTCCGTAATTCCTGTTTATAAGTTTTTGGAAATCTAATTGTACATCACAATGAGAGAGAGAGAGAGATGAAGAAAAGATGAACATCATAAATTCTATTTAGTATGCACTACATACCAGAAAATGTATTTGCAAAGAAGAAAAAATAATTTTATTTCATTTGCATTTTCATGTCATATCTTCCATTTTGGTCTCTCTGTACTTTTGTTTATTTTGTTCTGTCATTTGTTTGGTTTTTTCATTAGTGCCAAATTGGAAAGATTTTTTTTTCTCTTTTAGACTCTAACTTGAAGTTTTTTTCCCAAAATTTTAGGAAACTTACAGACAGTCTTTGAAACAAGGAGATAATTCTGCCTATAGTGATCAGCATTAAAAAAACAAACAAAAAAACGCTGACTGTTACAGGCTGAATATTGACCGGCATGCTCCTTTGGATATTGTGACTCACAAGCTATTAGATAATATTCTATTTAGTCTTTAGTAGTTTTTCCATTGTTTTCATACACCAAACATGCCAAACTACACTTTGAAGTTTTTAGCTACTTCTTTAGTCTTATCCTTTTTAAATGGCACAACTTTTTCAGTCTCTTGGAATCTCTTCTGTTTGATGATAAGCTGAAGATGTATATAAGGGATATACTCAGTAAGTATTTCCTTGAGCAAGTCTAATATCCTAGTCTATACTTTTTCAGACCTTGTTTACTTTACCCCCTTTCACCCTATACTCCCTTTCAAACTCTAAGCTCTCTCAATCAATTAATAATTCCTACCTAAAGAGAAATATTTCTTGACTTTATATGTAATTCAATTTTTTTTTCCATTCAATTATGGAACGCTCTTCCCAGTCAACCCAGACTACAGACTTCACTTGATACTTTTAAGAAAGATCACAAAACTTTTTTTATTCACTGATGCTTTTTCTTAGTAACACTGGAATTCGCACCACGCTCAGATTGTTCACAATAAAATACACCAACTCAGATATAGAGGCAAAAAACGGGCCGCAGCTTTATTGTCATTAAGAACAAACCTTAATAAAATCAACTTTTCAACATTTTCAAAAAACAGTATAGCTTATTCTCAAAATTCTGGAGCTACTCGGTGTCGAACTAGCTCCTCTTCCGAAATTCTCCCCATTTTCCAATTCCCTTACAGCAAGACTCGCGGTGACGCAGAGTCCAGCCGCCACCCATGGTGGTATCGCACATGAGCAGTTACAAAATTTAATCACCAAATCTGGTGCATAGCCACACTGATCCAAAATTGTTTCTTCAACATAAAATTTTTTCCGCAACAAAACTGCGACCAACCCTACCCCCCCAAAACAAAAAAACGCCAAAGAGATAACCCCCAAAATAGGGAAGGGAAGGGCGGGACAATTTTCCTCACCAACCCCAACCTTCCACACTCCTTCCAAACCCCTAATTCTCCACTGCCTGTCAATTCTCCTCAGAAAACTCCTCCATTTCCCAGCCAATCCTCGCTCGCTCTCATCTACACCTATCCCTGCACCTTTTACTTCCACCCCTCCCCTTACCTAACTTGCCTAACAATCCACTACCCATTCTCCTACCTATCTGCTAATATCTAATTAACCCTTTCCCCCAAAAAAACAATCTTCGCTGGCTCATCCAGCATTATAAGCCCGCAGATTAATCAGCAAGCCACTGTATCCAGTTTTATAACTTGTAATGCCGGTTACACCAGACAAAGTATATAGACTATTCCTAGACCCCATGTGTTATCCTTTCACTTGATTTTCTATTTTAAATTGTATTTTCCCCTCTATCCTTGTGTGTCACACATTGTTTTTATAATTATTTTATTGTTTATTATTTTTATCTTTAGTATTATTAGCCATTTGTATCTATCATAATTTTATTGTAAGCTACTTAACTGTTGTACGATTTGTGAGATATCAAGAATTAATAAACTTGAAACTTGAACTGTGACACAATCATGAACACTCTCTCCTTGCCAATGACAGTGTGGTCACCACACATTTTAAGGGCAGTTTTATAATTAGGCACCAGCAGCTATGTGCCACTTGCATGAGTAAATGTACACTGACACGTGTAAGTGGCAGTACAGTGACTAAGGGGTCCTTTTACTAAGGTGCACTATGGATGCATTAGCGTTTAGCGCGTGCTAATTAGCGTGCACTAAATTGGCTTGGGCGCCTTAGTCAAAGGACCCCCTAAGTGATATTTTGTAAGGGTATCAATAGAAGGGGACATTCATATAGCCAGAAGGAAGGGGCATGGGTGGAGCTGGTGTAACTGTGGACCCAGGTGTGCTGAAAACACGATTCTGGAATGGAATCGAGCATACAGTCAAAGCCGGAGAGAATCAGGTTCTTAGTGTCTACAAATCAGGTGTTGGCAAGTGATCACACACTAATTTATATTAATGGCCACATGCTAATGGCAATGCTACTTCATGGCCAGTAACAGGAAAAATGGTGTCAGGTCAAAAGCACGCCGGGACAAAGGCGCGAGCAGACAACTGAGCGCAGTGCGGAGGCGCGCGCCGAAGAAAAAGACTGTTTTTAGGGGCTACGATGGGGGGTGTGTGGGGGAACCCCCCCACTTTACTTAATACAGATCGCGCCGCGTTGTGGGGGGTTGTAACCCCCCACATTTTACTGAAAACGTAACTTTTTCCCTGTTTTTAGGGAAAAAGTTATGTTTTCACTAAAATATGGGGGGTTACAACCCCCCAAACCTCCCCACAACGCCGCCGCGATATGTATTAAGTAAAGTGGGGGGGGCTCCCCAACAAAACTCCCCGTCGCAGCCCCTAAAAACAGTCTTTTTCTTCGGCGCACGCCTCCGTCTTGCGCTCAGTTGTCGGCACGCGCCTTTATCTTCCGCGTTACTGTCTATGATCCGGAAAAATAGAAAATCACCCATTTTCGTGCTGTGGTCAAAATGACCTCGACATACAGCAAAAATATGCGTAAGGGTACACTAAGGCCAGTTTTTACCACAGCTTAGTAAAAGGCACTCTAAGGGTTTATTTTACAAAGCTGTTCAACACAGGCTGCTGTGGTAACTGCCCCAAAGCCCGTAGGGATTTAAAGGGTTTGGGGGGTCATTGCCGTGTGGCAGTTTGTAAAAAGGGGAACATCATTTATATACAAAATAGGAAAAACACATATTTATATTTTCTTTATATTTTAGTTTTAAAAGGGGTGGGAGGAGCAAACAAACCTTGCAAGTTTTCATCAGCTCCTCTTTCACTACCAATGCCCTCATCCTCATTGCTGGTGTGAAAAAACTCATCTTCCTTCTGCAAAAAAAAAAACACAAAACAAATTCCTCTGCTTGAAATACAGAAGAGTTCTGATTATACTCAGCGTGTCACACTTTGTCCTTGCATTTGATTTCAACTAAATTCAATTACACAGTGTTCTCCCTGCTGTCGTGCGATGAATGGCAGCACGAAGATGAATGAACACAATTGCTGAAACTGATTGATCCAGCAAACGCAAGCGGGTTGATTAAAGTGTCCAAAAGTGAAATGAGCAACTGTTTCCATCTGTAGTAGTGTCTACAATTAAATGTGGGTTTCATGAAAGCCCACAAAACAGACTGAATGTACTTGATTTTATGAGGGTTTCAAGGAGCCTAAGCGACTCAAGTTAATCTTGCATAACCAAAAAAGATTTTGTTAACTTTATTTTCCTGGTTTGCCTATCTTTACAAAATCACTGTTTTACTCAGATGAGAGAATAACATAATATTTGGGCTGCAATTTTTTTTCACATTCAGCCAAATAGATATTTCATAGGCCTATGCACTATAACTTAACAGATATACTAAGGCAGTGTTTTCCAAGTATGTCCTGCAGTACCCCTTTGCCAGTCAGGTTTTCAGGATATCCACAAAGAATATGCATGAAAAAGATTTATGGAAATAGAAAGTTGTGTTGGGAGGGGGACAGACTGTGAAAGAGGAATCCTTAGTGCTAGAGAATCGTTGCCGTGCCAGCAATCCCTTTGCATTTTAAAAGGTGAGAGGGGATGAGGAGAAGAGAAGGATATCTCATGGGGGCCCTCTAAAGTCTTGGGGCTCAGGGCAGTTGCCCTGTTCGCATTCCCATAATGTTGACTGTTCTTCTGAAACAGAAAATTGCATCGGAAAGGGTGGGCTAGGTCATAGGGAAAAGCCCAGTGCAGGCCGCAGGCAGCCTCTCTATATCGCTGTCACTGGTCTGCTGGGTCAAAGACTAGCTTTAAAGGTAGGCAGCAAGTGGGTGGTGAAGAGTTGACACGCAAGGTAGGGAGAGGATGGAGGTGATGCCAGACTGGGCAGGCAGGGAGGTTCCAGAGCCACAAGGTTAAGGTGTGCATGGGGACATAATTTAGTTTAACCACTCAAACCACCTAAGGAAAAGGACATATACAATGAACAACCACCTCAATGTATGCCCTAAATGGAACGCCCGGGGATCTTTGGGACAATGCAAGGCCACGCCACCCTACACACACATCACTCACTCAACCACAACCTGAGAAAGACAGACACAGAAAAAAAGTGGAGAAAAGCCTCAGTTAAGCTTCATATGGTAAAAAAAAAAAACCCTCCACTTTTGTGTCTTGCAAGCATACCAACTGAAACCACTTGCACATGTGTGTTAAATCAGCAATGGTGGAAAAAAATAAGGCACTGTAGGCCCCCCCCAAAAAACCCGCCTCACAAAAAGCACGCCAAAGATTCACAAGTCCAATGTGTGGAAATAATCTGCACTTCAATAGAACAGCCACTATTATTGCAACGTGAGCGGGAAAAAGCAAAAAAAGTCTTAGGGCTCCTTTTACTAAGGTGCGTCAGGGCATTAACGTGCAGCATAGCGTGCGCTGAATTGCCGCGCACGCTAGATCTTAATGTCAGCACTGAGCTGGTGTAAGTTCTAGCCGCGTAGCGCGCGGTATTATCCTGCGTGTGCTAAAAACGCTAGCGTACCTTAGTAAAAGGAGCCCTTAGCTGCCAAAGAAGTCCCAACTGTCTCCAAGGTGCACAGTAATCATGCACCACTGCCCAGAATCCGTAGCCAGTCAGCCCACCCAAAGGGGAAATCTGTGTCTGTCTTTCTCAGGTTGTGGTTGAGTGAGTGATGTGTGTGTAGGGTGGCGTGGCCTTGTAGCGTCCCAAAGATCCCCGGGTGTTCCATTTAGGGCATACATTGAGGTGGTTGTTGACATAATTTAGTTCCCATCCCAGGCACAATTTGTAGAATCCAGATTTAATGCCAGACTACATTCAGGCACTAGAACTATAAATCCAGGTGCAAGAGGACCAATATTTAACCCTTAAGCAAAGACAGGATGATGGGTTTTTGAAGTTTAATTTATCTGGTTATTAGTTTAAAGTGCTGACTCCATCCCAATTCTGTCCCCAGACTATCCACAGCACAGTTGGTTTTGGCTTAAGCGATTTGAGGGGTTATTCAGTGGTAGTATCCAGTTAATTGCTGCTGAATCTTCCCAGATAGTCCTGCACAGGCGATTTAACTAGGCAGAAGCATCTTCTGCCTAGTTAAATCACTTTCAATGTCAAGACCTGAAGTTATATGAACTATCAATGAACTTCAATGAACCATAACCCCCTCCTGCCCCTTCCACCATACTACCCAGCCCACCCACCCCAACCCTCTCCCCCCTGACCTACACCTCCCTTCTATCTCTAACCTCAACTACTTCGCTGCTTCCAACTATGTTCAATTGGTGTGAACCACTTGTAATTTTTTTGATAAACAAATGTGAACCGCCTAGAACTCCTTGGGTATGGCGGTATACAAAAATAAAGTTATTATTATTATTATATCACAATGTCAAGTTATTTGTTTATCCTCACTTCTCATATAGAAGGGATATTGCACAACTTATACAAGGTCTTACAAAGCTGGATATTTCTCTGCAATAAATTCATAAATTTGCTACGCTTCATTTCTTAATTTACTCCCCCCCCCTTTAAAAAAAAAAAAAAAAAAAACGTGCAAGAGGTTTTTAGAGCTGACTGGCGCGCTGAATGCTCTGCGCTGCTCTGACGCTCACAGGAACTCTATGACCGTCGGAACAGCGCAGAGCATTCAGTACACTGGCCAGCACTAAAAACCTCTTGCAGTTTGTAAAAGGAGGGGGTTAATTTCTTTGCAATTTAGATCCCTATGTTTAGACTGAATATAGTTTGCATAGGTCCTTCCTTTATATTATGGAGTTCCATTTTTTTTTTTATTGTTGTATTTGATTTTAAATGTCAGCGGATGAGAACTACTGTAAGCTTCGGCGGGATATCAAATTTTAATAAACATACACCTAATATAAATTATCCCCAGATTTCTGGTATCACGATCGCTTCATGACAATTTTGACAGCATTCTTCTCTTAATCTGCAGATATTTTAGAATTCAAGGTCAAAGAAGCCTGTGTTTCTTTGCCTATCTATTTCTTTAATTTGTACTACTGTGGGGAGATTATCAAGGTGAGCCACACATCATCATTTTACATTTAGAAGGGGGTATGAAAAATTCATTACCTTAATCAGTTCGTTTCGTGCCTCAGGCAAGAAACTGCTGCTTCCTGCTGCTGCTTTAACGAGGGTAAGAAAATAACCACTTCCAAAACATTTCTTCAGAAACATAGAAGAGCCTGAGCAGCAGAGTTTACCATGAGAAATGATGACAATACGGTCTCCCAAAATGTCAGCCTCGTCCATGTGATGTGTAGATAGAATGATGGTGCGTCCTGAAATGTGATTATGTAGTAAAGAAGTATTAGTCTTGCATGCGCAATGTTGGAATGCAAAATCACTTACTGGGTTCTACTTTGGGACCATGTTCAATTTCTATTTGATCTATCAATTTCTTTAAAACTGATTATGGAGTTAATATGTCAAGTTATATATAAAATGTCTCTGCATAGCTGCACACAAACCATAGGTAATAGCATTCTCTTTCCTTATTTGTTACATTGATTGATAGCTGTTTCAAATGTTGAGTTAGCAAAGTAATATTTATGGGTATGCTTCTTAAGATTTGAACCAATATTTAAATATCTATTTAGAGAATATTCAATAACGTGGGTGCTTTTATGCATTAAATACACACATAGGCCCAGATTCTCTAACTAGCACTAATGTTTTAGACACCGGTAGGCACCCAAGCTCAGTAAACAACGCCATTCAAATGAAGTTTTTAACTGAGTTTCAAGGTGCCTATTGGCAGCTAAACAATCGGCAACAGAATCCACTGTGGACATGGCTAGCGCTGGAGGTGACATTAGGTGGCCTGAAGTGCCTACAGAGGTGCAATTCTTGACAGAGATAGGTACCGGAAATGTAGGCCTGGAAAACCCTGGCCTACATTTCCGTCACCTATCTTTCCCAAAGGGGCGATTCTCTACACAGCGCTGTTTCATGATTGACACGCAATCGTCAGCTGCTTTTAAAGCAGACACCGATACTGGCGCCATGTAGAGAATCTAGGCCATTATTCAGGATTCTCTAACCAGTGCTGATTTTTTAGGCACTGGTAGGCCAAACTCAGTAAATAATGACATTCAAACAGTGTCTTTAACTGAGTTTGAAGGTGCCTAACAGTGCCTAAAAGTTGGCACCGGAATTGCACCTCCATAGGCGCTTTAAGCTGCCTAACGCCACTGTGTTTGTGGCTAACTCTGAAAGTAGCATTAGGGGGCCTAAAGCACCTATTTAGGTGCAATTCATGTCAAAGATAGGCAACAGAAATGTAGATCCAGAAAATCAAGGCCTATGTTTCTGGTGCTCATCTTTCCCGGAGGCGCAAATCTCTATACGGTACCATTGCGTGATTGACATGCAAACGGTGACTGCATTTTTAGGCGGCAACTGATATCGGCACCATATAGAGAATCTGGGCCATAATGATTTGCATATATCTGTGGCATTTATATGCATATGTGCCTCAATCTTTCAACATTCTAATACATTCTGTTATCATATCTAAGTTAGATTACTGCAATGCACTGTATAAGGGAATTTGCCAAAAAGATATCCATCAATTACAATTGATACAAAATACTGCCATAAAAATAATCACAAACAGGAAAAAATTTGACCATGTCACTCCCCTATTGAAAAATGCTCACTGGCTACCAATTCCTCGCCGTATCATATATAAAACAGCTATTTTCTCTTTCAAGTCTCAAAACACTAAAGAACCTGCCTTTATTCACAAACTTCTTATTCCTCATGAACCTACAAGACTCCTAAGATCTTCCTCTCAACATATTCTTCACATACCATCCTTGAAAGTCATTAGCACACGTCAGGCCACCTCATTCGCTATTATGGCCCCTATAATATGGAATTCTTTACCACTTTACATCAGGGCGGAAAAAAATTTAGATAAATTTAAGGGAAACCTAAAGTGTTACCTCTTTCAAGATGCATATGACTGTTAAACAGACTTGGATAAAGCCAGAGTTGTTCAATAATCCTATTGTGGTTAACCTTTTATGTGTTCTTTACTTTTGATTTTGTAGTTCTCCCAAACCTCCCTATTGTTTTATGTTGGTCAAGTATTGTTTAGTGTGTATTTACTTGTTTATTGTCTCCCCCTTTTTAATACATACTGTAAAACACTTAGAAGTCTTTGATTTGCGTTTTATCAAAATTTTAATAAACTTGAAACTTGATATAGGTCTTAGCTCTATTCTGTAAATATGCATATACTAGTGTTAAAGCCCGTTACATTAACGGGTGCTAGAAATCAGCCCCCTTTCCCTCTCCAGTTCCTCCCTGACTGTCTCTCTGTGGCCCCCTTCTGTCTTCCTCCCCCAAGCAAAGCTGTCTGCCTCCTAGCACACCCCTCCCCCAAAGCAGCCCCCTTTCCCTCTCTCCCTCCAGTTCCTCCTTGACTGTGTCTCCGTGGCCCCCCTTCTGTCTTCCCCCTCCAAGAAAAGCTGTCTGCCTCCCAGCACACCCCTCCCCCAAAGCAGCCCCCTTTCCCTCTCCCCCTCCAATTCCTCCCTGACTGTGTCTCCGTGGCCCCCCTTCTGTCTTTCCCCCCAAGCAAAGCTGTCTGCCTCCCAGCACACCCCTCCCCCAAAGCAGCCCCCTTTCCCTCTCCCCCTCCAATTCCTCCCTGACTGTGTCTCCGTGGCCCCCCTTCTGTCTTCCCCCCCAAGCAAAGCTGTCTCCCTCACAGCACACCCCTCCCCCAAAGCAGCCCCCTTTCCCTCTCTCCCTCCAGTTCCTCCCTGACTGTGTCTCCGTGGCCCCCCTTCTGTCTTCCCCCTCCAAGCAAAGCTGTCTGCCTCCCAGCACACCCCTCCCCCAAAGCAGCCCCCTTTCCCTCTCCCCCTCCAATTCCTCCCTGACTGTGTCTCCGTGGCCCCCTTCTGTCTTCCCCCCCAAGCAAAGCTGTCTCCCTCACAGCACACCCCTCCCCCAAAGCAGCCCCCTTGCCCTCCCATCCAACCCTCACTTCCCGCGGTATGGCCGGCTCCCTTAGTCTCTTGCCCCCCCCTTCCCACAGTCCCGACAAACGTCCTGAATCCAGCAGCGGCCGCAGCACTCTAAACACGCTGCTTAAGGGGGAGGGTTCTTGAGTGGGCAGACTTGTTGGGCCGACAGCCCTTTTCTGTCGTTATATTCTATGTTTCTATGAACTCTTAAATTGATAATTTAAACCTGTTTTTTAGTTGGCTGAAAACTGACATGATCAATTGAAAAATTTTGGAATCCACACACAAGCATTGCCTAACCTAGGCACCACGTATAGAATCAAGTCCAAACTACTCAGCTGTGTACTGTAGATGAGGCTCAATGTCACCTCTGTCTGTACAGTATATACAGTAGTAGCTGCACTGTTTCTATGGATACTGGCACTGAATATATGTGAATCTCTAACATCACAGCTGGTATTTAGAAAAACGCTGACCATAAGTTTTAAAAATTGACCAATTTGTTTCTCTTCCAATATTATCATAATGTAGTGTTATTATGATGTTTTAATCATGGATATATATGTTTATCATTGACTAAAAAACTATTATATCCATTATATCCCAAATGATACAAATTAATAGTTTTTGTTCTTATTTTAATTTGTATGATGTATCATTAAGTTAACCTTGCCTGACTCCCAGGGAAGCACTGCATTAGATTCTTTCTAATTTCTACTTCATTGCTTTTGTGACCGAATATATACAGGTGCATTTCAGTGATATATAGCAAGTGGATTTATAATTTATCCATATCTCTATACGATTTGAAACAGAAAGCCTGAAAGTCCTCTGCTTGAGGCTATTCTGCCTTATAACTAGATGGAACTTTGATAGAAATGGTGTACTAGCTTCTTAGTTAAAAATTTATGTTCCACGTGACCACATCCAATTTGTAGATAAGACATTATAATAGAAAATTGGATTCTACATCAAATACACCAGTAGTAGGCCTTAGGGACAAAATGAATATTGGCATCCTAATGCCTATGAAAAGAATTAGCAAGAAAAGAAGGTATGAAGTCCACAGTCCTGTACAAAGACACTGACAAAGCTAATTAGTGCTTTTTAAGCTGCTCCTGAGTGGAAACCTTTGCCTTTAGTGAATGCCTTCTTAACGTGTCACATTATGGTATTGCTTATTTCTGCAATTTGATTTGAACTTTTCAACTTTATTAAAATCAACTTTGTGTGACAAAATATACACTAAAATGGAATCATGGATATTTTTTTTAACATTAAAATATGAAAACTGCATTACAAATATAGATGAATTGATTGTGTGTAGGTGATATAACACTGAGCATGATTCTCGAATTAAAATACGATAGGCTGTATCACTCCTATCTCTTATGGCTGATTGCTAAGCAATAACAGTCCAAGATACAATATTAGTTTATTTGAATTCTATTTCTTATGTTCTTATGGTTTTATTAGTGCTGATTTCTGGAGAACAGTCATTGCCAACAGAGTAGAGTAGTGGAGGCGCCCTATTCCAAACTGAGGGGCCCTATTACCAAACTGTGATAAAAAGTGGTCTTACTGGATTCTTAAGAATGTCATTCCCACAAGCTAAGGCCATTTTTACCACTGGGGTAAAATGGATGATTTTTCAATTTTTACTAATAATTGCCACATGCTAATTTTTCCATTACTACCTATTACAACCTATTTTGTAGGCCATAAGGGCTGGATTCTGTAATGGGCACCAAAAAAAGATAGGCACCTATTGCTTGTCAATCACACATAGGTGCCCATTACAGAATTGTGCTTAGCGGCAATTCTTCCTACCTTCCTTCCCCTGTGGTCTGCCATCACTCTCTCCTCTACCTTTCCTTTTCTTCCCTTCCCTGGTCTGGCATTTGTCTCATTCCTTCTATTTCCCCCCCCCCCACACACACACACACACAATTTGGTGGTGCTCCCAGATGGATATGGCATTTCTCTCCCTGTGGAATCCATACCTCTCTCCATCTCCCTCACACTTTGCAATCGCCGGCAGCTTAAATATACTGCCTCCAGTGGCCTCAGAAGCTTTCCTCTCTGCTTCAACTGTCTGCCCCCACAGAGGCAGGATGCTACAGCAAAGGGAAATCTACTGGGTCATTGATGACAGTGCATTTAAGCTGCTGGTGGCCCGATGATTTTAAGCTATAGTATGAGGAAAGAAAGTGGGGGTGCCATACTGGCAGCTGTATGCTTCTTCTCCAAGGCACTCCTGTGAGCTTACCTTGGCACCTCAGGGTGTCACAGCACACAATTTGAGAAATACTGTGCTAAATGGTAAGGACATAGAAAGTGTTAATGAGGAAGGAGGAAAGAGGTTATTTCTGCAAATCTAGTCAAGATTAGTCCAATAACAAAGGTATCATTTTATTTGGCTTATTTTTATTTGTTACATTTTACTTTTATATTTTCAAGTGGATTCTCATGGACACTACACCATTCCATGCTACTGACCCCATGCAGTGACTTCCCCCATATCTTTTTCAATAGCATACTATGGACTTTTCCTCCAGAAACTTGTCCAAACCTTTTTTAAAACCAGCTATATTAACGAGTATATGGAGGAAAAATAAATTTAATGTCACTTGCCTGAAGTGGCCACATTTCACTCAAGGGCTGCATCAGAGGCAAAACTAGAGAGAAAAAAGAAAGCAAGCTTCTCTCTAGTATAACAGCTTATCAAACAATCCAGCGTATATAAACATAAAACAACAACACTTTTCACTGCTGCAATACTCCTTCAACCACTTCCTGTAAATGTGGCCACGTCAGGCATCTGTGACATTAGATTTCTTTTTGTTCCATAAACTCGTTTGGTCTGCTCTTTGTTCTACATCTGAATCATCATAGATCATCTGCCTCTTTTACATCCCCCTAATCTCGTTTACACACCAAGTGATCCACCATGCTATCACTACCAACCATGTTGTCAACTTAAGAACATGAGAATAGCCATACTGAGTCAGGCCAGTGGTGGTCCAGTGTCTTGTTTCCACAGTGGCCAAATCTAAAACACAGTTCCTGTCAAAATACCCAAATAGTAGCACCTTTCCATGCTACCGATTAGAGAATGATAGAGGGACAAATTTTCCCCTGTCTCCACGGGAACTCATTTTCCCATCCCGTACCCACAAATTCTTTTCCTGTCCCTGTCCCATTCCTGCAAGCTCCATCTTCATCTGCACAAGCCTCAAACACTTTAAAATCATAAGTATTCAAGGCTTGTGCAGTTAAGGCAGAGCTTATAGGAATGGGGCAGGGACAAGGCCAGGGATAAAACTCACAGATATAGGACGGAGAAATTGAGTTCCTGCGGGGTCAGGGACAAAATTGTCCCTATGTCATTCTCTACTACCGACCCCAGGGCAAGCAGTGACTTCACCCATGTCTTCTCAATAGTATACTATGGACCTTTCCTCCAGAAACTTGTCCAAACCTTTATTTAAAACCAGCTTCATCAATAGCTCTTACCACATATTCTGGCGATGTGTTCCAAAGCTTAAAGTATTCTCTGGGTGAAAAAAATATTTCCTTCTGTTGTTTTTAACAGTATTTCCCTGTAACTTCATTGAGTGTTCCCTAGCCTGTAATTTTTGATGGAGTAAAAATTTGATTCACTTCTGCCCGTTTCTACGTTTTATGTTAATTCTGTAACTGTGCACATTAGGTACCCAGAAGATTCAGATCCTGATTGGGTAGCATCAAAAGGAGATCCTAGCTGGTCATTACTCCTGCTCAGACCACTGTAGTCTCCTCAGATAGGTCCCAGGGAGAATATCTTGGATAGGAGGAAGGGCTTTAGTACGCCGCCTTGGTCTGGCAAAGAGCCAGGATTTGGTTTTCAAGAGAGGGGGACTGATGTAGACAGGGTGATTGGATTGGGAAGGGATAATGTGAAGGTGGGTGATCTGACATGGAGGGATATCAAGAGGGTTCCATGACATCAGAAGGTGAATTGGGAGGGTTGAAGGATGTTTAGGAGAGGATTTTGGAGACCAGAGGTTGTACTGCCACAGTCCTTCATTCCTGAACAGCCACAATTACAAACAACTGGTAGCTTAGTTGATCTTACTTCCTCCTCTTGAATAGTTCGGCTGCACTACTGGCAGTCGGGAGACCTAATGCGCAGTAAAGGCCCTTGAGCTAGCTGTCACAGCTGACCACATTTGCTCCTGCTCCGGTCATGCTCAGACTTGGCCCACTCCCATGTTAGGAAGCTAATGTGGTGTTTTAACACAAAGGCCATGTTTTAGCACATAGACAGTAGTACAGGCCTGCATTATTGACTACCACACTGAGAACACTTCATTAGCTGCTTAACACAGCTTAGTAAAAGGGTCCCTAAATGTTTACTTATGTATGCAATTTTCTTGTCTTTGTTTAGTGCTATAATGAGTGCTAAAGAAAATGGTACACCGAGTGGCATAGTAAAGACCGTCCCAGGCACTGTCTTTGTGGGGGGTGCCAGCGCCAGTGCCTCTCTTCCTCTAAACCCCCCATCATGTACCTCCTTAAACATTTGCCGTCATGAGCAGCATATTCCACTCCCTGCTCGCGCCAGCCTTGGCTTCCTTCTGATGTCACTTTCTGGGTGCGGAACAAGGATGTAATGTCAGAAGGGAGCTGAGGCCAGTGTGAGCAGCAAGTGAAAGATGGTGATCGTGCCGTCAAACATGTCAAGAGGTACGTAGGGGGTGCTCAAGTGGCAGGAAAAGAGTAGGGGGTGTTTAAACGGTGGGGAAGAGTGTGTGTCTGTGGGGGGAGGGGGGGCACACAGCATGGTGAAGCAGGCTGCCACCATCTCAGGTGCTAACCTATCTCACTATGCCACTGGGTACACCAGTTCTGTCTTTATAAGATATAATAATTATTCTGTTTTTGAACTTTATGGATTTTACAGACCCTTCACTCTATACATTATATAGACATTCACTGCTTTATAATAATAAAGCATTTTAATGACCTTGTTTGAATTTTAGTAGCAACTCCCATATTCCTCTTCTGGCATATGGATCAACACCTGCAGTTGGCTCATCTAAAATGACCACCTTTGATCCACCAACAAATGCGATAGCTATAGACAGTTTCCTTTGCATTCCACCTGTTAAGAAAATCAAAGGTTTGGTTATCTTCATTAAATGAGATTTTAATGTCAACATCAAAGACAAATACAGCTGAATGCATCACAGAAGTTAGGCACTCAAATGGTGGGTAAACATCAGTTTGGCACAGAAATATCAATAAGTGTTGTATTTGGTGCACAATGATACAATATTTTATATATAGATTGTGTGCAAGTATTCGCTCCAGTACCCAGTTCTGTTCCAGTCACACAAGTAAGTGTAAAACATATAAAAATAAATGGCCAGATAACCAGGGCCACAATTAAATGATGTGTACAATTCTGCAGACCACACCTTCAAAAAGATACAAACTGGATAGAGTAAAAATGATTAATGGTCTTCATCATAAAGCAGACTTAAAGATCTCAATATGTATACTTTGGAAGAAAGGAGATATGACATGGGACAAACTCTGTTTTGTACCACCAGCACAGAAGCTCATGTATTGTAACTCCTTTACAGAAGATCATACAAAATGCTCCCCAGTCATTAGTAGCGGTACAAAAGATTTCAATAAACAATAACAGAGTCACAACACCGAAGAAGAATGTTGCCTCCTTGTGCCCTAAATTTCTAGAAAAGTTCTCAGCACTTTGGGCCTGATTTTGTAAAGGACGCCTGGCCTCAGCAGCTGCCTAAGTGGCTTTTCAGAATCGCACAAGGGAAGTCCTATACAGAATCATGTCTGTCCTAATGGACAGACGTCTAACCCCGCCTATTCTCTAACCAGTGTCCATGTCACAGACGCCATTTTGAGAATTGCATTGTCGCTGCGCTGATCGCAGCAAGGGAATCCCCCTGCCACAATCAGCTGAGTGGTAGCGACAAGGACCCCACTACAAGTCGGCTGGCAGGAGGGATGCCCACTCCCTCCTGCCGCCACCCCCAAACCCCCACACTGTCCATAGCAGAAGGGATGCCCACTCCCTCCTGCTGGCACACCCCAAACACCCACCCCCTCAAAGCCCACCCGGAACCCCCCAGTCTTTCCTTTCTGAGCACGCTACCAAAAGCCTCTTGTCACCTCTTGTCTAGACTACTGCAACTTGCTTCCTAGGAGTCTTTTGTTAAGCTATCTCTCTTCCCTTCAATCTGTTCAGAATTCTGCTGCATGCCTCCTATTCTGCCAGTGTTGTTATGCTCACATTACCTCTCTCCACAAGTCGCTTCACTGGCTTTCTATTTGTTTCTGCATACAGTTCAAACTCCTCTTACTGACCTGCAAGTGTATTCATTCTGCAACTCCTAAGTATCTCTCCTCTCCTGCCCCTCCCTATACTCTGCCCTAGCAACTCTGTATGCCAGGCGAGTCTCTCTTGTCGGTAACATAGTAAATGACATCAGATAAAGACCTGAATGGGACACTTCTTTACTGCTAACTCCCGACTTTGCCCCTTTTACCTTGCTTGTGCCTTATGCCTGGAACAAAATGTCTGACTTAATTTGTCGAGCCCCGGCTCTGGTAGTCTTTTTTGAAGTTGCCTTTAAGTCCTACCCTGCCAACTTGTAAAGCACCCTCTTACTACACTACTCCCTCCACCTTTTAAGTGCCTTGTAATTCCCACCTAATATCATATATAAATTCACTTTTGTCCTCTATGTCTACTATAATTAGATTGTAAGCTCTTTCAAGAAGGGACCATCTCTTATGTGTTTAATGTACAGTGCTGTGTACAGTTCCCTAAAATGTAATGCTCCTAGAAATGTACAGCTATCTTAACTGTTATCTTATTTGAAGTTGCCTAGAAATGTCCAATCATCTTACTATCTAATTCGCAAGTGCTACGGAAATAATCCAGCTACACTATCTCATTTGTAACCAAAAATAATTGTAACGTTCCTGGAATTATCCAGCTATTTTACCCCATTTGTAATCAACAAAATTGCAATGTTCCTGGAAATGTCCAGTCAGCCCTTTTGTAATCCGCCTAGAACTGCAAGGTACAGGCGTAATAGAAGTCACTAATGTAATGTAATGTAATGTCTGGTAATGCTTTAGAAATAATAAATAGTAGTATTAATAGTATTAATTACCAGATTATATTCTGACAGCTAGATACTTAATTGACTTAATTTGCTGTTAAGATTCCTTATGACTGACTCTTGATCATCATCCAAGAAAAACTATAACTGGATGTCATTGACAAAACAGTGGAAAGGAAGGGAAGAGATGGAAACTAAGTAGAATTCAGAAGGAAGAAGAAAAATGGAAGAAAGTTGAATGTTAAAGATGGATATAGGGCAGGAAGTAAAGGAGAGAAAAAAAAGAAAATAAATAATGAATAGACAGGAGGCCCTGGACACAGAGTTCAAAGCACAGGGAAGCTGAATAGAGACAGGGAATAAGATGATTAAAAAAACAAAATCACAGACAATAGAGATAAGATACATGATTTTATATTTAGTTTAGTAATTGATATACAGTATGCCAGATTTGAGAATTTACATCTGCTATCTATATTTTTGCAATGTACAGGAGGAAATATAAGGGAGCACTTTATGCGATTAATTGTGCAATAAAAAATTGTAATCACAATTAATCACGTGATTAAAAATTTTAATCAATGTACAACTCTATTATAAATCTTTTTATTGTAGTTTATGAGGACAGAGATAAAAAAATATACACCAAAGATCATCATAAACTTGTACATCCGTGTCCAAGAAAAAACCCTCCCAGTCCAGAAACCAAACTAAACAGTAGGAAGTCTAAGCTCCTATGATGCCCCACTAACAATCAACCAATTCCACACCCCACACCCCCATCCCATGAGTGATGCCAGTACACAAATTGTAATATGAGCTAAGTGTTCAATATTCAACACCAGATTTCAAGCTTAATGTGAGAGATCCTGAAGATATGGGTCCCAAATGGTAAGGAACAGATTTTTCCATTTCAGCATTACTTCGGCATCTCTACCTTCCAGAATCATCAGCACATGAAACATGTTCCTCCAATGCCAAAAGCTTCAGTCCAAACTGCATCAAACACTTATACAGTAGCTGTCCTAAATTAAAGTTTAGCTGTACAGATAGTGACTGAAAATCACTTGCTATCCATACAGAGGTGACAGTCACAACTCTTTATGTATATAAAGTACTACTGCTTCTACGGATAATGGCATTGAATGCAAGTAGAGGTCCTGATATTCAAAGGATTTATGCTCCTAACTTTTGAGAGTTATGTTTGCAAATTGACTTCTTGGAAAATTTGCTAGGGTTGAGTACATAAATTTGTACTCAGAATTTCACTAAACTCTTAAATTTAGAAGCTTAGAAAGTACTTAGCAACAGAGGTGGATTTAGAGCAGGGAAAAGAAGTTAAGAGCTTAACACGGATTTTCAACACTAGGATCATAAATCTAGGTAAACAAATGGCAGGCCTAAATTCATGACTCCATTCAAGGGAAAAGTAATAAATAAATCAAAAATACTACAATTAATTATTCTATTAACGTGTATGAATCTTGTAAATAGGATAACAGGAACGAAAAAGCCTCAGACAACTGTAAGGGAATAATCTCTGAGTTGAATTTCAGACATAAGCATTAAAAAACCTTCTTGCAAATATATTTAATATAGTTTTGTGTCCAAATCAAATTGTATTAAATGTCATCAGTAAGTATATAAAAAGGCAATTATACAGGGCTTACATAGTTTGGTAGGCATGCACTGGCATCTATCATATCTGTTTTGTTTATTGTATTTTCTATCTGATAAAATTTCAATAAAAATATTTGAAATCAAATTGTAGCAAATGAAAAATTCAAAAACCTTAATCTTAACTTAAAATTTCATAGGACTTACCTAGGACTAACTCAGTATTTTCTGAATATAAGGGCCAAAATATTTAAATGCTACAGTTAGTAAAACTCCAGCTGCTCATTGAAGGATTAACCCCCACTTTTACAAAACCACACAAGCAGTTTTTAGCACAGGATGGTGCGCTGAATGCTCTGCACTGCTCTTGATGCTCATAGAGGTCCTATGAGCGTTGGGAGCAGCGCAAACATTCAGTGTGCCTGTGTGCACTGAAACTGCTTCCATTGTTTTGTAAAAGGGGGTAAGTTATCAAGGTGCAGTAAAATTCTGAATTTTTCTGCACCTTAATTTACTGAGGGAAGGACTCAGCAACCAGTGGTAGTTCAGAACATTGTTTGCGATCAACTTTGTAAACAACACCATTCTAACATTCTGGGCACATAAGGCTATAAAGCCTAGCCCCCCCCCGGACCACAATGGATGCTCCCCTGGACCCTAGCAGATACTCTCCCAGACAACCCAATGCTCCTGGGCTTTGCACGGCCCGATGTTCCTGGGTCACAGAAATAACGCCGCTTGCAAAGTAGCTTACAAACAGCATTATTCAGAGATGGCAAAGTTGCCTGTAACATAGGTTCTCTGTAGACAGCAGGGGAATGCAGCCACATTGGTTGAAGTCCTTACACTGATCTTGTGTGTTGCTGCTCTCCCCTAGCTACTGGGCATGCACAGTGACTCCCGCATTCCAAGGGGAGTGCATCATCACCCAGATCAGTCTAAGGACTTCACCAACAAGTGTGCCTGCATATCCCCTGCTTGTCTCCAGATAAACCATAGGTTTCTGAATCCCACGGGGTTGTTATGTTAAATTAACTTAGCATACAACAAACCTTTTTCAGCACAATGATGAACTGAATGCACATCCCTAAAGAATGGGCTTAACCTCCACAAACAAAATTCAAAACAACTAAAAATTCCTCCATTCGAACCCAATCTACACAAACACAGTTACAAAACTACTACTACTACTACTACTACTTTTTATTTCCTTGAGATAAGACATTGGTTTCCAAAACTGTTTTTAGTTGTTTTCAAGTTAGCCTTTTGGCTGGGGTATACTTTATCAATATGTTAAAAGCTGGGATTCTCATCCCATTTGTTGGGATACCCCTGTTTCAAGAAAATATTAGGTTCTTACCTCGATAATCTTCTTTCTGGTAGAAAGATAGATCAGTCTTGACCGGTGGGCTATTTTCCTCTCTAGCTGCGAGTTGTATAGAAGACATCATCTACCTTTTTGCTTCATCTCCTTTCTCGCTGGGCCGTGTTGAAGTTCCTCAGTTTGTCTCAAAGCAGTTGGAAACCATTATAAGAGAAGAAATAAGAAGGAGGGGTACAGGAAACCTATACAACAAATCACTTCTGCTCTGCATGTACAACATAACTTTCCCTGGGCGGTGTTGAACTAGAGGGGTCAAGCAAGTGATTCTGAGCTTGAATCTTCAGCTGACAAATCGAGAGACTGACTTTTTTTGCTTGTTTTGACTTCCAATGACAGCAAATGCATGTCGAGCACCACCAGCAGTGTACAATGCTGTCAAAATCTTTCTGAGATAGAAACTTTGCCAACTTCAATAGTCGAACTGCACATATTCAGTCCCCTTACATGCACTACTGATAGTGCTTGTTGAAGGACTTCTGCCCAGTGAAAACAACAACTGGGCCCCAGATTCAACAGAGCACTTGGTGCCTCCATTCCTGTGGACTTAGGTCACCTCTGTAGCATTGTCTGAGAAAACTCTGACCGCTTTGCTATTCAGGGTTTTCTCCAATGGCTGTAGGGCCAGACAAATGGTTTGCAGCTCCAAGCTGTTGTACCCTGTGGGGCAACCAGCAACCCTGAACAGGGTGATGATCCTCACAAAGACCCTCCCAGTTGTAAATAATATGTGGAGAGACAAGCCTTTTTCTCAACTCTGGACAAAGTCACCAATGCAAACTCTGATGTGTCTCCGCCATCCAGCTCAGCGGCTTCTGCCTGTGGAGACCAGTGAGACAACAGTATTTTTTTGAAGAGGGTGAAGATGAGCTTTTACCCACAGAACACTTCTATGGTTGCCACTATTGACTACGGCACCTGTAGATAGTGCCAAGCCGTTGGAGCTGACATCATTATGAACTCTGGTGTCTTAGTTACAGTTTGCATGTCTATAGAAGAAAAAACACGCCCTCCTGCCATGTTAAAGCAAAATTCCCATGTATTCTAGGTATTGTGTGGACTCCAAGTGAGTCTTCTGAAAACTGATGATCCAATGGGTCCTAAAGCAGTTGGACAACCTGTGTCACTGCTATGTCTCCCCCATGCTTAGACAAAGCTTAGGTAGCCAGTCTTCCAAGCACAGATGCACCTGGATTACTGTGTTACTCAGGTGCTATGGCAACCACCATCAAAGTGTAAATGTGTGAGGCTCCTTTACCAGACCAAAAGGGAGTGCTGAGAAATGGAAATGTCTTTCCATTACAGGGAACCTCCAGAACTTCCTTTAAGCTGGAAATATGGGAATATGTAAGTAAGCCTCTGTCAAGTCTAGAGAGGCCAGATATTCTCCCCACCCCCTTCAGTGCCACTGAAGCTATGACTGCACGCACACTCTCCACTCGGAATCGGGGCATCTTCAGTACTGCCCTGGCCAACTTCATATCCAAGATTGGTCTCCAGTCATCTGAGTCTTTCTTGGACATAAATAAATCCTGATACTTAGATCAGAAAGACATCTTCCAACTCACGTGTAGAAGAAAAGACTGAGGAGCTTCAGCACAGCCCAGTGAGGAAGGAGGCGGAGCTGAAAAAGGTAGATAGTCTTCTACATAATTCACAGTTAGAGAGAAAAATAACCCACTGGTCAAGACTGCTGCACCTTTTGCACCAGAATGGAGGTTTCAAGATATCTACAATAAAAATGCATAACAGATCTTTGCATGCACTGCCTTCATTTTATGCAAATCTATCTCATGCATTTTTAATTTGGATATCTTAAAAACGTGATTGACTGGACTGAGTTAAGAACTACTGGTGTAGAGTACAGATGTATACACTGCCTCCATTGTAAGCAAACACAAATCATGCATATATTGTTCATAGCCTGAAAATCCTGGAGGTATATTGAGAAATCAATAAGATGGGAGAAAAGGTTTCAAAATATTGAGATTTTAGGGTCAGATTCTATAAATGCCACCTAAGCGTGCCTACACTTAGGTGCCACTCCGCACGATTGTCAATCAACCGCTAGGCACCACTTATAGAATCACTAGCAATACTTAAACAGACAAGATTGCTAAGCAGTGTAGAGGTAGGCGCCGATACATTAAGTCAAGTTTTACTAGGCCTAATTTATTGCCGCCTAACTCTGATGCCTAGCGATGCATAAGTCAACCACGCTTATTCTCCATCTCTAACCATGCCTACTTTTCAGGTAGACATCATTAGGCATCGGAGGGTGCCGTGACTTAGGTTTCACTAGGCACCTCTCTAAGTTCCACTCAGAACTCTTAATTGTTGTTTTTTTCTACAGTTTATCAATTAACTTTGATAGTGTGATTAGTTACTACAGCATTTAAACTAATTGAAACAATTTTGTTGTGTACATATTTTTTTAAGGCATCTATAATTAGAGCGCCTAGCAGTTCTTAACTAGGGTGTTGCTTATAGAACTGTCTGTGTGCCCCTCACCTGAAAGGCTCTTGACCATGTCTTTACGCTTGTCTGATAATCCAGTGTCCTTAATCATTGAATCTATCTCTTCTTTTACTTGCTTTGAATCACACCCTTTTAGACGAGCATAAAAATAGATGTGTTCTTCTACGGTGAGCCTGAATGCATTTACGAAAAAATAACATTTTTAGTATTTTATTGCATGTCAGATAATCATTAACCCTACTCTAAGCTGTAGCTTTTAAGTCAAGTGTAGTTACTTACCTGTAACAAGTGTTCTCCATGAACAACAAGATAATGCAGACACACTTGGTAGCCTCTTCTGCAGGCTGCCTAACCGGGACGCTATATAATCTGCAAGCCAGATCAATAATGTCTGTATGAATACTGGTAATCTGAGAGAGTTGGATGGAAGGAAAGGAAAAGCTGCTAAGTTTGTTTATGTTGCTTTGCTCTGTCCAGGTAGTAAAGTAGGGCTCTTCTGCTGTCTAATGATCCTTCCGCTAAGGATGAATGAGGACTTAGGAAGAAAACTGGAAAAACAATCTGGTTGAGTTGAAAAGAGGAGACTTCTTTTTTTACAGAGGATACTGTGTCAGTTCTTGAAGTTAATTGTCTGACTTGTCTGACCGAAGTAATTTCTATTAGGAAAAGAGTCTTGCATGTCTGAAATTATAGGGAAGCTGAGGCCAAAGGTACAAGGGGGGGGGGGAGTAATATATATTCAAATCCCATGATGGAGGTGAAAGTTTGATTGGTGGTTGAAGGTGTGATATGTGAGTCAGAATAGTGAGTTGAAATTGCTGCCAGATGTACTCTAATGGAAGATGGCTTTAATACAGTGTCAGAGTGACGAAGTAAATAACAAATTAGTCTATATGGAGAAGAAAGTAGGATTGGAGTCATATTGTGTGCACCAAATAGTAAATCTCTTCCACTTTTTAGTATACAGTTTGTGGGTGGGATCAAGTACATCATGAACAGTTAAAATAGGAAGGCAGCAATCAACAACCTGAATTTCCATGCTGTTAGGGCCAGCTTTTGGGGGTTAGTACATAGGAGTTTTCCATTTTGTTGTTTTAGAAGATGTGGATGCATGCCTAAGAAGATAACTGGTTTCTACTGACAGGTTGAGAAGTCAAGGATACCATAGCTGTTGAGGCTAATTTGGAGCTATGACGATGATGGTTGCTGCATCCTGAATGACTTTTCAAAAGAGTCTGGGGATTGGTGGAAAGGGAGAAAAGCCATAAAATAGACCATTTTTCCTTTAGACCTGGAAAGGATCCATCTAAAATGAGGCTCAAGGGCAGTCTATGCAAAATTTATGGCATTTGAAATTGTGATCTGAAGCAAATAAGTCAAATGAAGGGGTTCCCCATTAATGGTGAGGGAGAGGGAAGGACGAAGAATTTTGGGAGGCCAGGAAGACAATTGAGGATATCATATTAAAAGACAAAATAGTTATGTGGGTCTCAGCTGAATATTGACCAACACATGCTGAAGCCCCAGCAGCAAGCATTAGGCAATTCAGACCTAGATTTTCAGTGCTGAGGTCCAGACATAGCTTGGCACTCAATATCCAAGGCAAATTTAGCTGCCCATGGTCAGCATTTAAAAAATGCTGACTGCCGCTGGCTGAAACATCAAGGTGCCTATGATGACCATCTTTTCTAGGAAAAGCTAGTTCACAGATTTCTGTCATTTAAGGCATGCAAGCTTCTGGTTCATGCTCTGTTTATTTCATGATTTGATTATCTTACTGTCATTTTTAAGCGTCATGTTCAGTTCACAAACAATTCAATTGATTCACAGTTTTGATTCCTGTCTTGTTTGTCACTTGTTCCACGGTCATGTGTCACCAATCTCGGCAGTCAAGAACATGAAATTGATATTAAAATGCATTTATATTAACACATTTTAGTTATCTTTTCAAATGGATATACCACAGCCAAGAGATGACTTATTTTGCTACCACTATACTTGACAATAGAAAATGGAAAATTGCTGTTGTACTTTAAAAACCTGACATAGAGAAAGACACGTACTGCTCAAACAGTACATTATGCTGCGGGCACATTCCCATGTCTTGTCGTATAGAATCCATTTCAGTTCGAATGTCTCTCCCATGGACTAATGCAGTGCCAGATGATGGAGGGAAAAGTCCTGTGAGAATTGACCTGCAATGAAAAAAAAATTGTACAGTATGTAATTTGTCAAATACAGTGGAACCTTGGTTTACGAGCATAATTTGTTCCAGAAGCATGCTCGTAAACCAAAATACTCGTATATCAAAGCGAGTTTCCCCATAGGAAATAATGGAAACTCGCTTTGATACGTTCCCACCCCCCAAGGCCAGCGGTGCTGCGCTAACCGGCACCCCCCGCCCAAACAACTTGAACTTACTCCTGAAAAATCACTTCCCCCATTTGTTAGGGGCTTTGGATGAATATGAATTTCATTCTGGTTTTTTGCTGAATAAACAAAAGGCTGTGGGCTCCTTTCCACTGACTTGGGCATCTAATTATATTATATATTTGGGGGTTAAAATTCCTAGAGATTTAGATGATCTACATGGCCTGAATATATAGCCTTTGGTAACTTGGATGAGGCTCCGCTTATTGATATGGAAATATTTTCCTATTTCTTTACTGGGGTGCATAGACCTTTACAATATGATAATTCCTCAATGGCTGTATGTTTAGCAAATGCTACCCTTGAGTTGGTCTGTGAAAGTGGAGCAGCAACTGGACCAGCTCTTGAGGGGGTTCCTTTGGTCGGGCGGGTGGCCCAGATTTCCTTTACGACATGCTGTAATACCGGTGGATAAGGGTAGATTGGGTCTGTTATCCATGCAGTGTTTCATCGAGTCTTATATGACAAGCAAGAAAACACAACAAAGTTGACCAATTGGTGCTCTGTCTCTTTGTATTGTATTTGACTCAAAACGATCGTGTTTCGGCCCGAAAGGGCCTGCTTCAGGAGTCTTGTAGTTAGATCATAATAGATAAGATATACCAAAACTCATATTCTTTCACTCTTCATGAGCGATACCACTCCATGTGAAATCAGCGTTAACTGTTAACAGCTGATAGGAGATCCAACGTGTGCTGCTGTCCATGCCAAAGTGAAAGTGACTTTATTAGCTGATTTAAAATTGAAACAATAGGTTAATGTGGTAACTCATCAAAAGGGACATATATTAGATTTAGTGTTAACTTCTGATAATATTGGTAATGATAATTTGGTGAGAACAGAGACTGAACCTTTTTCGTGGAGTAATCATTATGCAGTCAGTTGGAATATAATGTTGGGTAATCAAATTGATAAGAATAGTGGGTCAGCAAAGATAAGATATTGTAGGTCATTGCATTCTATCTCCTTTTTTCCTTAAGCTTCCCTCAGATTTTCTGGAAGCTATATTAGAGGATCAGGTAGATATTTGGAATAAGATTTTACAGGAAGTATTAGATGAACTAGCATCACTGAGAGAAAGAAAAGCACAGACTCTACCATAAATGGTTTCATAAGGGATTGCGGTTAAGAAGGGCAGAAAGAATTTGGAAAAAGAAAAAAAACTAGTTCAGCTTTAGGTCGGTGTAAGAATATCCAAAGCATTTTTAATAGGGAGTTAAAGAAAGCAAAAAAATATTATTTTCTATGGAAAATAAAAGATGCAAGAATTCTAACTAAATAACTATTTTCTATAATATCAGCTTTAAAAAAAGGGGAGTCTAATAATAGAACTAGAATAATGCCAGAGGATAGTATAAAACTAGGTAAAACAAACTGGTCAACTTTTCAACGTTGACAAAACTAGAGAAACTTTTGAGTAAAATGCATATTACTTTTTGTGAGATAGATCCCATCCCATCACAATGGTATTGTGTTCTAGACATGGGCTATCAGCTTTGGCTTTATATATGATACATAACAGTTTAAATATGGGCGAGGTCCCAGTATGCTGGAAAAAGGCAGTTATTAAACCTATTTTGAAGAACAAAGATCTAGATATATTTAATCCAGCTAGTTATAGGCCAGTTTCAAATCTTTGCTTTTTAGCAAAACTGACAGAGTGGATAGTTTTAGAGCTATTGGTCTCTTATATCGCGTCAACAAAAGTTCTTAAATCCAAGACAGGCAGAATTTCGAACTATACACAGTACAGAGTTTCAAGTTTATTAAATTTTACTATACCGACTATCAGCAAGTATCTAGCCGGTTTACAGATTAAAATAAGATAAAAGATAAAACTAATACAATACATAAGAAATTAAAAAGAAAAAAAAGGGGATTGTGAACATTTAGACTTTAACTAGACATACTGGAAAGTGATGGTAACATAGAAAGTGACGGCAGAAAAAGGCCGAGGCCCATCGAGTCTGCCCACACCGCTGACCCCCCCCCCCCTATTTAATCGCTCTCTGATGACCTTTCCCTCGTAGAGATCCGACATGAGCATCCCATCTGTTCTTAAAATCCGGCACGCTGCTGGCCTCGATCACCTGCACTGGGAGCTTGTTCCAGCTGTCAACCACTCTTTCGGTGAAGAAGTATTTCCTGGTGTCGCCATGAAACTTCCCGCCCTTTATTTTCAGCGGGTGTCCTCTTGTGGCGGAGGGTCCTTTAAGAAGGAAAATATCATCTTCTCCCTCGATACGACCAGTGACATACTTAAACGTCTCAATCATGTCTCCTCTCTCCCTGCGTTCTTCGAGAGAGTATAGCTGCAATTCGTTCAGTCTTTCTTCGTATGATAGATCTTTAAGCCCCGAGACCATCCTGGTGGCCATCCGCTGTACCGACTCGACTCTCAGTACATCTTTACGGTAATGTGGCCTCCAGAATTGTACGCAGTACTCCAGATGAGGCCTCACCATGGTTCTGTACAAGGGCATTAGGACGTCGGGCTTCCGACTAACAAAGCTTCTCCGGATACAACCCAACATAAATGGAAGCCAGCAGAGAGGCGAGAAAGAGAGAGGAAGTAGGAGCTGGGAAACACCCAGCAGAAGAGGATGTTTGCTTTCCCAGCCAGACTGAGAGGCTGGAGGACTGGGACAAGTGAATACTTTGGAAGTTATGGATTTTGAAACAACAGAGAATGTACCAGAACCTAGTGTGGAACTGATGGAAATCAACTGCTGTGAAAGTGAGTGTGCTGAGTTGTGCCATTAACTCTCTGAGGAGGACATTGCTATTAACTGTGTTTTGTTTGGAATATTTTGCCTAGAAGAAAGTGTCTTGTGCTGGCAGAAGTTTTTCCTGCTTAAGGACTGTAATGTTTCTGAGCTAGTGGTTTTTGTCTTTTCAAAACTAGCTCTGAGAAACTATTTGGTTTTTCCTATTTTTGTTTTGCTGAGGTTTTGGCATTGAGGTCCATTTGAACAGAGGCAGCTAATTAGCAGCAGTGCAGTGTAGCAGCTGTGCCTGGAAGCCATGCTGAAGGCTGAGCCAGCCTGTGATGAAGAACTGTCTCTTTTATGTCTGCTAGTTTGTGGACTGTAAAGAAGGTAAAGCTTATATTTAATTCTTTTGATTCACTTATAACCAGAGACAGTTATTTAAGAACTCTTTGGGCCAAAAGCTGTCTGAATGCAAACAACCTGCTCAGCCTGTATAAATGGACAGGATACCTTGAAATGTTAAGCCTTTGCTACTAGCTATCTTAAGAACCTGCCTGAAAGTATTGCTATAAAGTACTGTACCTCTCTGTATCTAGTGTCTGTACCTGGCATAGTGCTGGCCAAGAAGCTAAGATTATTGGAAGTTTACTTAATTGCAACAGCTGAGGTGGCTGTTGGCCAGTTGCTGGAAGAAAAGCTGTATTTTTGTTTATTGCTGAAATTCTTCGCTTTTGTTACTTTTGAACCAGTTGAATTGTTTTGTGAGAAACAGGGTGCTTTGAACCCAAACACAGAGACTGGCCAGTGGCCAAGAATAATAAATCTTTTTAAGAACTTGAACCTTTGGTGGAAGTTTCCTTCTGTTTGCTGGAAAGGGAAATCCTTACCCAAAATACTGGGGTTTAACCACAGCATAGGTGTTGCCAGGCCTGAATGGTACCCCAAGCTAAAGGGAACATGCCGGGCCAGTATTTTGTCGTGACCCAGGTGGTCTGCTGTGCTCATCAGAGACCCCGGGTTGTCACATAAGATGATATTTTGTTGGTGCATGATTTATTCCCTTCAACATTGGATCTGAGCCCTCTTTTGGATGGTTTGGATAGGATAGAAGAATGGTTGGGGGAACATGTACTAGTATTGAATATGTTGTATTTCTGGTAACAAGGTAACACCACAACTAGATCTTTCACTACACCATCAGCATATAGAGATAGTAGATAGTTTTAAGTATTTGGGAATGATAATTGACTGTCATTTGAATTTTGAGAAGCAGGTTTCATCTACAGATGTGAAAGGATTTGGGGCATTAAGACAGCTTAGAGCTATTTGAGATTTCCTGGATGAAAAATCATTACATACTTTAATCCATGCCTTTGTTCTATCTAAATTGGATTATGACAACTTGGTATATGCGGGAATAATAGTAGGGCAACTGAAACGTTTACAAACAGTACAAAATGCAGCAATTTGGCTGTTTGGTCGCGCACAAATCTATGATCATGTAACTCCATTATATTTTAAATTCCATTGGTTACCAATTAAATTTAGAATTAAATTTAAAATCCTGATGTTGGCACATAGGGCATTATTTGAGGTACAACCATTATATCTCTCTAATCTAGTGCTATTTTACACACCTAGTCGCTCACTGAGATCTTTAAATGACAATAGAGTAGCTGTTCCCCATATCTCAAAGGCTCACCTTGCCTCAACCAGAAATGGTGCATTTTTCTACTTAGTTCCAATATTGTGGAACAATTTACCAGTAGAGTTAAGGAAGGAAGAATCATTTCCAAATTTTAACAGACATCCCAAATTGAATAATGGAATGGGGACCGCAATCTGCCTTAATTTGTATTAATTTGTACTGATTCGTGTTGATTTGGGTTTGTTTATTTCATATAACAGTTTTAGTGGATATGTTTTAGAAATATTAATTTCTTTGATGCTCTCAAGCTCTGCCAGTGATGGATCTGTGAAGTGTGCTATGCCGGGAGTTGTATTAAGACCTGCACTAAAATATGACTGTTTGTTATCAGGCCGCTTCAGAGACATTTCTATCTCTTAAATTTGTTTTATTTTTAATTTTTTATCTTCTTTCATTCTTTCTGTTTTCTATCTCTTTGATTTTTGATCTTGGAAATGTATTATATGTTGTTATTACATATTTATAGTTTATCAGGTACTTTAGCTAGATTGTGGGCCTTTGGGACAGATAGGGTAGTTTTTCTTAAGTACCTAATTTCATTTTAGTTTGATACATTGTAAACCGCTTAGGTCAGTAAAATGCAGGATCGGTATATCAAATCTTAAATAAACATAAACATATAGCTCATAGCAGGGTCTTGACAGGTGATTATTGATTCTAGTAGTAGTACCATGCTCCCCTGTATCATTCCCACAATGTAAGAGGGTGGTGGTAGGTGGGTTCTGTGACGGTTTAGCATTGTTGACTTGTTTATGCTGATTCTGTATTGTATTGTTTCTGCTTCATTTGCTGTATTCAACATTGACAATCTAAATAAATATATTTAAACAAGCAGCCTGGCGAAATGATCTAGCAGTCCAAGAACAAGCACATAAAAACTAAAATTGAAAACCTTTCAAATGTCAGGAAATGTTAATTAGGCAAAGGCATAGATGAAATTGTAGGCCATCTAAGAAATGTCTCTGTTGAAGAGAAGCTTAATGGTTTGTGGAGTGGTCTGAGAACCATGTGATCTAGGTTAAATTTCCAAGTCACTTAACCTTCCAGGTACAAGACAAATACCTATATCACTAATAATAAAACCCTAAGCGCGCATGCGCACTTCAAACTTCGTGTTCCCTGCATCCTTGATCTGTAACTCCGTGCCAGTAGAACGCTACTGCATGCGGAGTTCGGTGACTACGGACACAGAGAACACACCAATGACTCCCCCCTCCCGCCCACCAAACAAGCCGCTGCTGCTCTTCATTGCATCTGCCCTCCTCTTCAAAGCAGCCTGCTGAGGATCGCCGGCTGGCTATAGCGAACCTCGCAGGCCACCCCTCCTCTGACGTACAGGATCGCATCAGAGGAACGTGCTACCGAGGTGGAGAGTAGCCTGCAAGGTTCGCTACAGCCAGCCAATGATCCTCAGCAGGCTGCTTTGAAGAGAAGGGCAGACACAACGAAGAGCAACAGCGGTGGCAGCGGTTCATGCTGGTGGGCCAGAAGAGACCAGGAAGTCGGGATGGAGGGAGAGTAAGAATGGTGGTTTGGGAGCAATACAGGCAAGCAGGGGGCCAGAGGGAAAGGGGGCTGCTTTAGGGGGGAGGGGTGTGCTGGGGGGCAGACAGCAATCATGCTTTGCTCTGGATGGGGGGGGGAACAGAAGGGGACCAAGGAGCAGCAGGCATGGCTCAACAGAGAAATACAGGCAGGCAGGGGGGCCAGGGAGAGACACAGACAGAAAGAATGACAGACAGGGGGGCCAGGAAGAGACAGACAGAAAGAAGGACAGACAAACAGGGGACCAGAGAGACAGACAGAAAGTGTCCAACGAGAGAGAGATAAAGAAAAAGAAAGACAGACAGCGTAAAAGGAGAGAGGGACAAATAAAAAAAGACAGACAGAGAGAGAGAAAAAGGAGAGAGAGAGAAAGAAAGAAAGAAAGAAAGACAAACACATCTATTCTAGCACTCGTTAATGTAACGGGCTTATAGACTAGTAATAATAATAATAGCTGAATTTATAATCCACCCATACCTTATAGATCCCAGTGGCTCAAAATGTACCTAAGAAGCTGGTCACATCCAGGAATCGTAATAATGTGCAAATTATGGAATTACAGTGCAATTTCTAAACCAATAACACCTAATTTACATAATACGATTTTAAGATATATTTTTAAGAGCAAATTTCATAAACAAGGAGGTTTTGATATTCCTTCAGAACATCATATGTAAATGGATTTGACTGTGGTCATAGCAAAGCAGTATATAAAAACCCATCCCCTTTTCCTTTGTCTACAACAAAATAACCCAACTGGCTATAATTTCAAAATACATATAATAATGAGTTCTTAATATATTATAAGCACTGATTTTGGCATTTTGAAGGTAACATTTTAACAGGGTTAGAAAGAAAGATGACACCTACATTATATTTTATTTTATAAAGAAAGGCAGGTGCCTACTTTATAAAATGTTAGCATTAAGTGGCAAGCATAGACAGTTCCATTAATGTAAATGTCTGCACCAATATTTATCATATACACACATATTTTATAATCTACAGGCACACTTGTGTGTTCCACCCAAACTCCACTCCTGTGCATTCCTACTAGCAAAGTATGAACCATCATAACATGGTATGTACTTTTTAACTAGTTGGTTCTAGAATAGGTCATTTACATGCATATGTTGTCACATTCACATGTAAAAATACCCCAAAGTGGGTGCTTATTTCACTGCTTGAGGTATGTGCCTTCTCATCGAATTACTCCATTAACGCATATCAGTGTGTTATTGCAGCTTAGTAAACACCTATGTTAATATCTTGCATCATGCTATAATTTATAACAACTGGAGTATACTGTTATAACCCATTAGAGAAAAATAAACAATTTCCATTTATTGCTTTTACTAATCAATGGAGCTGAGAATCATTTTAAATTACAATCTCATTCTTAGTAACTGTTCATAAGCATTCATACATTATTTTAATGGTTTATTTTGTGCTATCATCAGCATGCCCACAAAACCAGTTAGTAAGTAAGGATCATCAAGGGGCTATAAATACAAAAGGGTTTTAGATAGGCAGCTATAACTCTTTATTCTCATTTATCCTTTTAAACGGCCTGATTTGCTTTGGTTTATTTTAATTTATTTATTTTTTTGCCATTCTATGGCTATAAGAAATATCTTTATTAAATAAGACCCTAGAGTGTTATATGACATTTTAATTTTGAAAATAACAAAATTATACCACAAAAGCAGTATCTATCAAAATACAAACAAAACAAATTGTTCCAAGCTCATTATGTTGTGACTGCGGAAATCAGTCTACTAAAATAAATTGTTATATCACCACAGAGGTAACGATTTGTTCATTTATGAGAAGAAGCATAGGAGCAAACCTTGTCTGATCTTGATTCTGATTCATATTTTGATCCTCAAATCGCAGCTTAGGCCTCCTTTTACGAAACTGTGATAGCAGTTTTTAGTGCGGGGAGCCGCGCTGAATGGCCCACGCTGTTCCCGACGCTCATTGAGTTCCTGAGTGTCGGGGGCAGCACGGGCCATTCAGCGCTGCTCCCCGCATTAGAAACTGCTATCACAGTTTTGGAAAAGAAGGGGGTTAGTCTATATAGTAAATCATAAGTGGTAAATTCAGTTCAAGCTAGAGTAGCTTTAGCTTATGTTCATACCACTATCTTATTTTTTTTTGGGGGGGGAACAAATCAATATTTAACTATTTCACCTAAAGCAATACCTAATTACATAGCTGCTCAATTAATCCCAAACAGTTGGGAAGATGAAACACTCAATAATGTCAGTCTAATCAACCTGAAGGTGTTGGTACATAAAGAAGTGCACTGATATCATCTGAATGTAGTCAAACCCAGCTTTATACGGTATATAGGTTTTACTGTTTATTATAGAAATGAATAAACAATTGAAGCAAATCTTACATAGTGGTGGTTTTCCCTGCTCCATTATGACCAAGGAAGGATGTGATCTGTCCTTCATAGAAATTAACACTCAGTCCATCCACTGCAAGCTTTTTACCAGTTTTGTAAATCTTTACCAAGTTTTTAATGGAAACTCCTTGTTTTAAGTGGGTTGGCTCTGCTTCAAATACTTGTAGTGCTTAATGAATTGTAAAAATAAAACAATACGTCAATTGCTTATAAAACGATTAAGAAACTGCTTAAAATCTAGAATTAAGATAAAATATACTAAACTGATCTATTATAATACTTTAATTTTTAGTATTATTGACCAAAGTTAGAGTCTTGCAAACATAACCATTTTTTTTTTTACTAACTTTCGCTAAGCAGTTTGGCCCAGATTCTATAAATGGCACCTGAAATTAGGTGCCTATTCTTTTACTGCTTCCCTATTTTATAGGAGCACTGGTAGTGCTACAGTTTCAGCCCACTCATACTCACAGCAGCCCCTGAAACTCTCATTCTTTACTCAGTCATTCACCACTGCCAAAGAACTATCTCACACTGTCAACGCTTTTAAAACTTTTTCTCTGCTCACTTTCAGCTGAGCCACACACACATGCATCCTTTCTCCTTGAAATCCTGGACTCTTCTGGCAAAAGTTTCAACAGCCATCACTGAGGTAACTGGGACTTAGCTTGGCCACCTGACTCTCCTAGCCCAGTCGGCTGTTAGCACACATGGAACACTTTTTTTTGTTTTGTTTTCTTCATAGGACTTTAGAAAATTTTTCATTTTGAAACTTGTTTTTCCCATTTAAATTACTGGGAAAAACAGATTTACTAATAAAATATACCCCCTTTTACAAAACCACACTAGTGGCTGCCATGCAGCAATGGCCTCAAAGTCCATTAAATCCGTATGGACTTTGGGGTAGTTACTACAGTGGCCTGCACTAAATGGCTTTGTAAAAGAGGGCCATAGTTTCAAGTTTCAAGTTTATTAATAAATTTGATAAATCGCCTATTAGAATCACTAAGCGATGTACAAACTCAAAAATAAATAAAAGAAACAAACATTTAACAAAGTTCTTTCGTCAAAAACAAACATGAGTTGGGAGGGAAAGGATAAAAGTTACAATTTTCAGTTGGGGTAGAAGAAATGGGAAAAAACAAAAGGATAAGGGGAAGTAAGCCACAGCATAATTTGGAATCTCGTTGAACATTTAAATATTAAAAGCATCTTTAAATAAATAAGATTTTAAAAGTTTTTTAAAATGTTATAAGGTCCTTTTCATTTCGAATATATTGTGGCAGGGCATTCCACCATAAAGGTCCCATCACAGAGAATATGTCTGCTCTTCTTGTACCGATAATTTTCAAAGAGGGGACTGTAAGAAGGTTTTGACCAGAAGAGCGAAGTAAACATTGGGAAGTGTGAGGTATTAATAGTCTAGATATGAATTGAGGTTCGTCAAAGGCTAGAGTTTTAAAGATGAGCAGTATTATTTAAAGATGTAAAATGTGAAGATTACACATAATTTTAATGGAAATACCACAGATGCCCTTAACAATCCAGTACATTCTGGACCATCTTTTTAAAATTTAAATACCATTTTTTTAAAGAGATATTACACATTTTTATCAAAAATTGACTGTAAAATACAATGACATTTTCTGAAATTTAAACAACATATTTATATAATTTTCCCTATGTGGCTACAACTGACAGAAGTTAAAAATATTTTTAAAGCTTATATTTCCTCCATACCTTGAATATCAGAATCAAGGCCTTAGTGCATGAATTAGTGCACAGCTGGAGAAGCAATTACCACATTGGCATTGCAACACATGATAATTCATATGCCAACTACAGTATTTAGCCTGTTATGGGGCAAGAAATGATGGATTATCTAAGACAGTGGTTCCCAACCCTGTCCTGGAGGACCAGCAGGCAAATCGGGTTTCCAGGCTAGCCATAATGAATTTGCATGAGAGAGAATTGCATATAATGGAAGTGACAGGCATGCAAATCTGCTCCATGCATATTCATTAGGGCTATCCTGAAAACCCGATTGGCCTGGTGGTCCTCCAGGACAGGGTTGGGAACCACTGATCTAAGAGGTGTGATCAGCTATCACTAAATTGAAAAGAAATAAAGCTGCAGGATCTGATAGGTTACTGTCTGAAACAATGTTAGAGCTACAACCTCAGTACCCTGAGGTTGTAGGTTCAAACCCCACATTGCTCCCTGTGACCTTGGCAAGTCACTTAATCGTCCGCTGCCTCAGGTACATTGGATAGATTGTGAGCCCATCAGGACAGATAGGGAAAATGCTTGAAGTACCTGTGTGTAAACCATTTTGAGTGTGGTTGGAAAACTACTAAAAGGTGGTATACAAGTCCCAATCCCTCCCCCCTCCCATATTATATCCTCCATTCATCTATGGTATACATATTGAGGTTTTCAAGTCTCTTTTCAGAGGTATTCTGGCACAAGACCCTTATCATTTTTGTTCCCTTCCTCTGAACCACCTCAAGTCTTTGATATCCTTAGTGAGACACATCCAAAATTGAATACAATACTACAAATGGGGCCTGACCAAAAACTTGTACAAAGGCATTGATATCTCCTTTCTTCTACTGGATATGCCTCTTTCCATTCAGCCAGGCATCCTTCTGGCACCATCCACCCTCTAGTCACATTGTTTCACTGCCTTAAGATCTTCCAGTACTATCTCCCAAAGTCCCAAAGGTTTATACTTATCAGCCTCAAACCTCCTAGCAAATATGACTCTTTTGAGTTCCTATACCTTACGTGTATCACTCTACACTTCTTTGCATTAAATTTTACCTGCTGAACATTAGACCATTCTTCTAATCTTTGTAGATAACTTATATTGTCCACCCCCTCTGGGGTGTACACTCAATTGCAAATCTTTGCATTATCTGCAAAAAGGCAAACTTTCCCTTCTAATCCTTCATTGATGTCACTTACAAATATGTTGAATAGGATTGGCCCCCAATACTGATTCTTGGGGTATTCCACTACTCAACTTTCTTTCCTCTGTGTAAATTCCATTCACTACTACCCTCTATCATCTGTCAGTCAACCAGTTTATAATCCAGTTCTCCACTTTGGGTCTTAACATCAGCCATTCACTTTATTCAGAAGACTCCGATGAGGAACCATGGCACATGCTTCACCAAAGTTCAAATAGAACATAGCTTGCATATGCCCTTGATCCAGTTATCTTGTCACCCAGTCAAAGAAAATCAATCAGATTTTTTGACATGATTTTTCTTTGGATCTTGTAATTCATTGAATTATAGGAATTATGCTATCCTTTCCTTCACCAGTGTCTGTATAATTTTCCTTACCACTGAAGTGAGGCTTTCCATTCTGTAGTTTCCTATTTCTTCTCTTTTACCTTTTTTTTTTTTTTTGTTGAGGGATCACATCTGCCCTTCTTCAATCCCGTGGAACATCCCCTGTCTCCAAGGATCTATTTTACAAAACGTTAAGAGGACCCACCAGAACCTCTTTAAGCTCCTTCAAAATCCATGACTGTATCTCATCTGCCCCATCACTTTTAGCTTTTCTACTTGTTCATAAATACTTTCTTCTATGAACAGTACAATCTATTTGACTCCCACATATGTCTTTGTCAGCCAACAGAGGTCTTTCTCTAGGATCTTCTTCCATGAAATCAGAACAGAAGTATGTGTTTAGTATGTCCACCTTTACCTTAACATTCTTCACGTATCATAAGAACATAAAAATAGCCTTTACTAGGTCAGACCAATGGTCCATCTAGCTCAGTATCCCATATTCACAGAGGCTAAGCCAAGTCACAAGTACCTGGCAAACCCCCAAATAATAGCAGCATTCCATGCTACTAATCCAGGGCAAACAGTGGCTTCCCTTATGTCTATCTTAACAGCAGACTATAGACTTTTCCTCTAGAAACTTGTCCAAACCTTTTTTTAAAAAACTAGCTACATTAACCACTCTTACCACATCCTTTGGCAATGTGCTCCAGAATTTAACTATTGTCTGAGTTAAAAAATATTTTCTCCTATTGGTTTTAAACGTATTACTGTAACTTCATTGAGTGTCCCTTAATCTTTGTAAATCTTGATGCACTAAAAAAAAAAAAAAATGATCCACTTGTACTCTTTCTATACCTCTCAGGATTTTGTAGACTTCAATCATATTTCCCCTCAGCAGTCTCTTTTCCAAGCTGAAGAGCCCTAGCCTCTTTAGTCTTTCCTCATGTGAGAGGAGTTCCATCCCCTTTATCATCCTGGTCAGCAGCTTTCAGTCTCACAATTAAGAACATAAGAAGTTGCCTCTGCTGAGTCAGACTAGAGGTCCATCGCGCCCAGCAGTCCGCTCCCACGGCGGCCCATCAGGTCCATGTCCTGTAAGATGATCCTTTGTCTAAAACCCCTCAATCCTCTTTGTCCATTTATGTTCAAGTTCAAGTTCAAGTTCACTTTATTTTTGATGAATCGCCTAATTAAAACATTCTAAGCGATGTACATTTAAAAACAGATTATAAGAGAACATTCAGTCATATTAGTAAAACATTAAAAAAAAAACAATAAAACACGTATTTGTTAAGTAATTAAATAATACATTAAAAACAAACATGAAAAAGGGAGGAAAGGGGGGAAAAGTTACATATTTTCTAATGGTGTAGGAAAAAAAACATATATTAGGAAAAAACATAAAATAGGGATGAGAGAAAAAAAAAAAAAAAAAAGAGAAAAATTATTCATTAAAAGCATCATTAAATAAAAAAGTTTTTAAGAGTTTTTTAAAAGAGATAATATCTCTATCCTTTCTAATAAAAAGAGGCAGAGTGTTCCAGAGTTGGGGAGTTAAAACAGAGAACATATCGTTTCTCCTTGTTCCCACTTCATTCGTTCTGGTTGTAATACCCTTCTTAATAATACCCAACATTCTGTTTGCTTTCTTTGAGGCTGCTGCGCATTGTGCCGTTGACTTCATTGTTGTATCCACCAGCACACCCAAGTCTTTTTCAAGGTTACTTTCCCCTAGTACTAATCCCCCCATTTTGTAGCTGAACATCGGGTTCTTTTTCCCTATATGCATGACCTTGCAATTCTCTACATTGAAGTTCATCTGCCATTTATTCGCCCATTCCTCCAGTTTGTTCAGGTCCCTTTGTAGGTCTTCACATTCAGTCTATCCAGTTCCGCAGTTCTAACCCTGCTACAGAGTTTAGTGTCATACGCAAATTTTATAACTTCACACTTTGTCCCTGTTTCTAGGTCATTAATAAATACATTGAACGGTACCGAATTCCATTTCAAGCCTTCCTCCTTTCTTCAATAGTTATTTTTTTACTCTGCCTAGTACCTTTATTTAAATAAGCAGATTATAAATGGCAATATTAAATTCAATTATTAAACTATATTGATGATTGATGGACCTGGGGTTATCACACTGGGTAATAGCTATAGAGGCAATATGAAACCAGACCCTTTCAAAGGACACATTCTTCCTGGGTCAAGGCAAGAAGCTCACCACATTTGATGGGGGTCTATAGTTTGGCACCTTTGGCCCTGATGACAATGTGGCTACCAGAACATTAGCAGGGCTGGAGGTAGGTAGGAGAGTTCTCAGGGCATTTAAATATGATATGTTAGGATCAGGCTGCAATGCAGGTATTTAATAAATCTGCCACATTTTGCTTTGGTCAAACCTCTGTGTTGTCTTTTGTGTAATGCTTTGAGAGGAGATGCAATGAAGTGAGCATCTGTCACATTCAAGATGCTCATTTTATTGTTTTGTAGCTTGCTCAGTTATGAAGCATCCTACAAAATTGGTGGACATAATATGACTGATATTCAGGGAGGCCAATTAGCATATAAAGATATGGTCAGTAGGGAAAAGGAGTTATTGATGCCCCTGTATAAGACTTTGGTGAAACCTCATTTAGAATTTTGTGTACAATTCTGGAGTCCGGACCTTCAAAAAGATATAAAAAAGATGGAGTCGGCCCAGAGGAAGGCTACTAAAATGGTGCTTGGTCTTCATCATAAGGCACATGGGGACAGACTTAAAGATCTCAATCTGTATACTTTGAGGAAAGGTGGGAAAATGGAGATATGATAGAGACATTTAAATACCTACGTAATATAAATGTGCATGAGTCAAGTCTCTTTCATTTGAAAGAAAACTGCAATGAGAGGGCATAGGATGAAGTTAAGAGTTGATAGGCTCAGGAGTAATCTAAAGAAATACTTTTTTACAGAAAGGGTGGTAGATGCGTGGAACAGTCTCCCAGAAGAGGTGGTGGAAACAGAGACTGTGTCTGAATTCAAAAGAGCCTGGTTACCATGGATGGGCAGACTAGATGGGCCATTTGGCCTTTTTCTGCCATCATGTATCTATGTTTTAATACCAGCACTAGCCCTTAACTTTATTTATGTATTCAACAGGGCTATCCAGTTCCAATCTGATCATTCCTTATGCTACTAGAATGAAAATAGATGTCTCTAATTCATGGTCTTCATGTGTATGGCTCTACTCCTTCTTTATGGTGAACTGAATCCTCTGTTAAAAATGTTAAGGACACCTTTAAAACATGACTTTTCTGTCAGACCTATTCATAATGCTGATCTGTCTTACAACTCTTGGAGCATATAACCCAGTTGAGGGGTCAAACTATAGACTTTCTCCATGGCAGTGGCAGAAGTATTAATGAGCTCCCAGGCTAGCCAGTCAACTACCTTTTAGATATGATAGGACTGCCATGGAGAAGACATGATTAACATACCATATTATTGAACTTATGCAATGTAAATGCAAAAAAAAAAACAACAAATAAATCCAATGGTTTGTTAAAAATCAGTCAATTGCCAATATACCTACTATTATTTATTGCAAAGTGAATTTTATTTTATTATTTCTCTTACCATTGTTCTTGGTTTCTAATTCAGATAAAAAGGTACCAGTCTCATTTGTAATCCGAACTCTACACCAGTATGACCTAGAAAAAGGAAAATACCATGGACGTGGAATCCCATATTGACCTGCAAAAAATAAATATTTAAAGGTAAGTAAAACTTAGAAAAAAAATCACATGTATGTGGATAAGATATTAGTACGGTGTTTGGGGGAGATTATTGTATTGCAATTGAATATGGATAAGATAAGTATTCACTACCATTAAGATCAGTTTTACCACAAGTTGCACTATTTTTAGCACAGGGTCCTATTTTATGCGAAGAGATCCTGTGATAAAATAGCATGATTTGCAGTAAAATAATCCATCTCAATGGAAGCCAAAGTTGATACTTCCCTTAGTAATTATTACTTATAAAATTTCATAAGATCACATAAAGAAGCCCTTTTATCAAACTATGGTTAAAAGTAGCCTTGGGGCATTTGCAGGTCTTTCCTGCATCCTAAGGCCATTTTTAACACTGGGATAAAATAGCAGAATTTCCTATTTTTGTATTAAATGGTCATGCACTAATTTTGTCATTAGCACATAGTCATTAAAACAAATTAGTATATGAGCCGCCACCACCACCATTATGTTGGTGGTAAGGGCTCATGCACTAAATATATGCTAATTGATTAGCACAGAACACACTCACTCTCTGCCCCCAGATACCCCATCCCCCAAATAATTATTTTTTAAACATATAGGTAGTACACGCACATTTAAAATTACTGTGGAAAGCCTTTTTTTTTGCTGTGGTAGTCAATAAATGACAACATATACTATTATTATATCATGTATTGTTTTCAGTTGACAATGGGGCACATGGACTATTTTCAACTAACCTTTCCAATTTGTTATTTTCAAAACATATGTTGGAGATTGATTTCTATGGTGGTTGTCTTCAATGCATCTAAATCTGAAGGGGCGTGGCTTGGCTAGGACTAGGGTGGGCTTATAATTTGGACATATTTTTCCAATAATCAAATATTTTAGAAATGTCTAAGGCACAATTTGGACATTTGGGGTTAGACCTATTTTAACAACAAATGAGTGCCAAAAAGGTACCCAAACTGATCAGAGAACCATTGGAGGGATGAAGGCATGAACCTCCCCCCCCCCCCCCACACACACACACATACATATGCACACTCCCCTAGTGTTCTCTGACTTCCTCCCACTCCCCAAAGATGGTATACATTTGGATCCAGTAGGTTTTGAGAAAATTTTGGAGGGCTCACCATACACTATAAATCACTTCACTGGCTCCCTTTCCATCTTCACATACAGTTCAAGCTGCTATTGCTGACCTATAAGTGTGTTCATCCTGCTGCCTCTCAATCTCTCTCATCTCTTCTCTCCATTCCTCAGATAATCCGCTCTTAGCTGTACCCTTCTCCTCCACTGCCAATTCCAGACTTTGTTCCTTTCATCTACCTGCCCCCTATGTCTGAAATAAATTATCTGAGTTTGTCTGCCAAGCCCCATCCCTTACTTTGTTTAAAAGCAGACTGAAAACCCACCTTTTTGTTATAGCCTTCAATCCATAACCCTACTCCCCACTGCCCACCATCCCAGCCAGCTTATTAACTGTTCCCCTTAACTGTATCCATGATACCCTGTTTGTCTGTCTTGTCTGTTTAGATTGCAAGCTCTTTCGAGCAGAGATTGTCTTCTTTGTGATTCTGTAAAGCACTGCGTACATCTGGTAGCACTATATAAATAATTAATAGTAGTAGTAGGTTGTGATGTGATGTGTACCTGGAAGTTTTTTTATGTGAAGTTCACTGTAGTGCTCCTCCCCTCCTTGCTGGGATACCTGTGTGGCTTGTTTTGTGCGTTTTTCTTTTGGACATGCTTTATTTGAAAATGGTTCAAAAAGATAGACACGCTGAAGACAAGCACATCTAAGAAATGGCCATTTAAAAAAAAAAAAAATAGATGTTTTTCTGTTTCAAAAATGGTCATATTCGCTACTGGATTTTTGGATGTGTTCCACAAAATATCCAAACTGATTTGGAAATTATATCAAAAATGCCCCTCTATGCCTATTTATCTCTCATTGTATAGATTTGTTTGCATTCCTATTTTAGAAAGAGCATAAAAATCAGAACTCATATGTCCTGGTTGGGATATACTGTATACAATTCTTGTTTCAATATGCAAAAGCATCTGCTTATGCTTATGCAGAGCCATTTCCAAAATATATGGAGTGCACACATGTATGCCTACATATGCAGTAGAAGCGATCACAAAGATACTTGAAAATTTACTAAACATATTATAAGAAAAAGGCATCCCTGAATCCAGGACAAAAGAGGGGTGGTAGGAAAAAGTCTGGTCCCTCAGGATTTAGTTGGGAGTTCCAGGGGAACAGGCCAGAAAAGCCGAGATGGAGCCCAGAGGAAGGGATGTTCTCCCAAACCATAGCATGAGAAAAGCTTTTCACCTTTTTTTCCAGAAGGGGGCAGCAGGGAGCAGAGGCCAATCCCCTGTGTTAGGAACCAGTATGTAAAGCTTCCTCAGGGGAGGAGGGGAGGAGTCATCCCTTGGTTTCTACCCAACAGTCCAAGAGGTGGGACCAGAAAAATCCATAGAGAGGGAGAGGAAGGAGAAACCAAAGGACTGGATAGATGAGGGACTACCTGACCTAGAAACCCTGGAGGCCATGGATTGCAACCTGTGCAGGAACACCAGTACTACCAGACCCTAGCAATCCAGTAGGAGGCCACAGTGAGTGGTGTGACACTAAGTGGGAGAGGGGTTGCCCTCACCACTCAGCAGAGGAAGCAAAAAAAAAAAAAAGAGTTTGGGAGTACAATTAGTATTTGGGAACACTTTACTATAATTGATAGACTTGTGGGAATAAAACCCTGACTGTTTGTGGAGTACAGTGTCTATGGGCTGATCACTTTATCTGCATTTTGGATTACAAATACTTTTGCAGTGGGCCACCCTTGATGGGGTTAGGTTACAGCAAACAGACAGGGGAAAAGAATGGTGGGACGTTTCCTTTCTTCTTGAGTTGGAACCTTGCAATTTTAAAAGAAGAAAACCTGGACTGGCTCATTTCCTGGCCATGAAAGGAACTTTCTCTATCCAAGGAGGTAAGAGCAGCAGAGAGGCATAGCTGTGGGCCTGAGTGCCCCCAAAGACTTTGAGGATCTTCACAATAGCTCCCCAGATGGGACCTTAAGGCCAGACTCAGCAAAAGCAGCCTCTTGTGTTACTTGTAATAGAGCTTTCACCAGCCGCTGAACTAGGTAAGGGTACCTTCTATGGAATGCCCTGGTGATCTGAGGAGGGGAGGGGGGAGGCAAGCCAGAGTTCTTGGGTGGGGTGTGAAGCCCAAGAATGGAGAAAAAAAGGGGGAGGGACACTTGCAAAAAGAGCCACATTTGGGTTTTTTTTCTTGTTTTTCCACTTTCTTTTAGAGTCCAAGCCAGCATGGATACCAAGGACATATTTAAATTGAAGGCTATCCAGTTCCAGAAACAACAAGAAGGTGCTCAAAAGGCCCTACAGGATGTGGTGGAAGTGGCCATAGAGCAGCAAACATTGTTGTTACAATCCCCAATCCAAAATGCAGGAGAGCTCATGCAGAGAGCCTGAAGCCCAGTATTACCGGGGAGAGTCGCTATGCTGGCAGGCCAAAACAATTTTGGGGCCTTTACTTTGAACAAATTGGGGAAGGGGCATGAAATGGAGAATTTTTTAAAATTACATTTAAGCACATTGCTACCGCCATAGGGTGGCCTTTGGAACAATGGACAGTGAGGTTGGTTGACTATATTGGCAGGGGCAGATTCTCCCCTGTCATCAAACTTTAAGATGAGTATTGCCTTTTTGAAAGTATTGCTAAGTATTTAAAAATAAAAGGAAGTTTTTGAACGTAAAAAGAGAATTATATTTTGATAGAATCAATATAGAGTTTGGACCAATGACAAAGATGGTGCATTAGTCTGTTTGAAAAAGATAGTCTTCAACAGCGGCACTGCTGAGGTCATTAATAGAGTTTCTTACTCTTCAGAGTCTGAGGCTTATATTCTTTGAAGGTATTATAATATACCCAATGATTTGAGAGATACTTATTTTGTAGGCAGTAAGGGCTCATGCTCTAACCATTCACTAAATTGGTTAGCACACAGTAGTGTAGCTACACTGTCTGATTAGTGCAGAACACACTTACTCTCTGTCCCCAACCCGGCCCAGCGCTAAAAAATAAACTTTAATTTGTAGCTCACGGAAAGCATGCACACATGCAAAAAATTACCATCAGATGCCTGAGCGTTCCTTGCAGTAAACACTTTTTGCTGTGGTAAACACAGGTTAGTGCTTACTGGGGTTTAGTGAAAGGACCCCTATGATTCATGCATAACTGGAGTACAATGGTTGCAGCTGGGAGTGCATTTGTGTACCTAATTTTAGGCACCATTTATACAATTTGTGTGTCTTTAATTTATTTACATATGTACAGAAATTACGTGATGATATTTTCAGCTGCTCTTGAACTGGTTTAAGTGCTAGTACCTACACATACATGAATTCTTTCAAACCTTTGCTAGTGTTTTATAAAATTAAGGAGATGTGTACTTGAATTTATAAAATATGCACATCATCACCACTCTTAGCAGCACACATGTACTGTATAAACACTATGCTGAAGATCCTGGGTTTAACTAAGACCTGCCTACAAAGGCTCCAACTGATACAGAATACCGCCGCTAAGCTGATCTTCGGAAAAAGTAAGTTTGATCATGTGTCCCCATTGCTTTAAAATCTACACTGGCTTCTTGTCCATCTCAGGATTCATTTCAAATGTGCATGCATTGCTTTCAAGATCCTGTTTGGTATCTTTGTTCCTCTATCTTGGAATGCTCACAGATCTTATCTCATGAGAAGTACCCAAAGTTTCAAACTTTCCTTTCCCTCAGTTAAGGGAATAAAAGCTGTCTGGCTAAATTTCTTATCTTTTATTTTTAAATTTACAGAATTATGGAAAGGCATATATTTTTACTTTAAGAGGTCCTGGCTCCTTTCAATCCTTTTGCAAAACATTAAAAACAATTTTGTTTGCAAATTATTTTGGAAATCACTCTTATTAGTTTTTTTAATATTTTGATTTATGGTCCCTTTTTCTTTATTACCCCTGGTCTAGCTGGTAGATATCTTTACAATTTATTTGGCAAATATTCAGGTTGTCACACAAATCTCTATGCACTGTCGTAGGATTATAAGAGACTAACAGGGGTCTCAAGTGCTCACAGCCAGAGGCCTGAGGTAATTTTCAAAGCCACTGGCTGATATCGTGAGCTATCATCGGTCCCGTTTATGATCTCTATACCTATGATTCGTGCATTTATATTTTTTTCTTTATAAATTATTCATAAAATCTGTAATATTTAATGATTCGCCATTCCATATAATTCAGGATTACTTAGCTTTTTTTCGCTTTCTCCTGCTATTTTATTCCCATTCCATATAATTCAGGATTACTTAGCTTTTTTTCTTTCTCCTGTTATTTTATTCTACGGAAGATCTCCGTTTCGCACCCAGAAATTAACAAGGGGCTTCATCAGGAAAGCACCAACAGCCACTGTAGAAAAAGCAAACCATATCTTTATTATTTCACTTAAAAATTAGACTAAATGCTAACACTCTTACCCATAACTATTTGCGCTAAACAAGGATGCAAGGCGCTGACTCTCAGGAACACTATCTGCTCTTTTAGATAATCTTTTAGATATTCTCTATAATTTATCATATCTATTATTCTTACCATCACTCAATACTTAAGAATTATTACTCTTATTTTTCCTATTTTCTTATTTTCTTTTTATTTATATATTTCTCTATACTTGGAGAACAACTTAGTGTTGGCAACTATCTAAACCCCCATATAGTAAAAGTGCACACAGGGACGCTTAAGGACCAAGCAGAAATATTATCCCAAACCTCATAATGACCTTAGAGTAATAATTCTTAAGTATTGAGTGATGGTAAGAATAATAGATATGATAAATTATAGAGAATATCTAAAAGATTATCTAAAAGAGCAGATAGTGTTCCTGAGAGTCAGCGCCTTGCATCCTTGTTTAGCGCAAATAGTTATGGGTAAGAGTGTTAGCATTTAGTCTAATTTTTAAGTGAAATAATAAAGATATGATTTGCTTTTTCTACAGTGGCTGTTGGTGCTTTCCTGATGAAGCCCCTTGTTAATTTCTGGGTGCGAAACGGAGATCTTCCGTAGAATAAAATAACAGGAGAAAGAAAAAAAGCTAAGTAATCCTGAATTATATGGAATGGGAATAAAATAGCAGGAGAAAGCGAAAAAAAGCTAAGTAATCCTGAATTATATGGAATGGCGAATCATTAAATATTACAGATTTTATGAATAATTTATAAAGAAAAAAATATAAATGCACGAATCATAGGTATAGAGATCATAAACGGGACCGATGATAGCTCACGATATCAGCCAGTGGCTTTGAAAATTACCTCAGGCCTCTGGCTGTGAGCACTTGAGACCCCTGTTAGTCTCTTATAATCCTACGACAGTGCATAGAGATTTGTGTGACAGCGCATTTACGCAAGTGGATAGTGTGATTCACAAAATTTAACTTAGTGGTGAAATATTCAGGTTGACCAATGTTATATGCTTTGAACATCAGGCAGAGCAATTTGAATTCCATACATTTACAAATAGGCAACCGGTAAAGGTCATAAAGAACTGGGGTAATATACATGTACTCATACAGTATCTTTTAAACCCCAGAAGCAATTTAGCTGCAGTGTTTTGGACAACCTGCAAACGCTGCAGATTGTTTTTTTTACTAAGACCAAGAAAAAGACTATTACAATTAATTACACAGTATGATTCCTGAGCGAATAATGGCGTTTCATTTAATAATTTATAAAATGCCTTCCTGGCGTCACATGGAGTCATTTCCAGCAGTGTGCAAAAAAAAAAAACAATTAAAAACAATAAATGCATATTTCCTTTCAGAGTTCAAGTTCTATTCAACATCACTTAAATTGTTAACTAATGGTTGAGGATATCATGAGAGTTCAAGTAAATTGTAGCCTGTGCAAGAGAGGAAAATAAACTTTTGTAGGCATATTTAATTGTTATGCTAACTCAAGTAGGAACAATTTATGTTATGCAGCATTACATGACAACCTAATATATACAGGAAATGTATAATAGTGAGGAATAACATACCTGGAAAAACATTCTCAATATACCATGTCAGCAGAAAATAAAGACATCCATCAAACAGCATCATGATCATTGAAACCAGAAAGCTGTAGCGTTCTCCTTCTACGGGGCTAACATTAATGTTTCCCCACTGGATTCCGATTCCCTGTTGTTCATATCGAGAAAATGCATCACAGCCATATCCAAAAGCTACAGTTGAGAGAAGGGACTGGAAAAGAGGAACATGTATAATATTGAGAGCAAAAAAGTATTACCAGTAATTAATCCAATTATCTTTCTTGTTTACTTCTCTACCACTGGAGAGATAATCATAAATTCTTAAATCAACACCAGCTTCTGACTCGTCCCACCCCACCCCATGCAACCTCATTCCTTACTTTGCCTTCTATAACTGCCCCAAGCATTATTATAATGCTGGTCACCACCATCTCTACTAGAAGGCTACTCTTAGCTCTCACCCATCATTCCCTGGATTCTAGAGTATATATGGCAGATTAACACCAATAATTGAATGCTAACAATTATTGGTGTTAATTGGCCTCAGCTGGGGGTCATGCACACATCTTGCTTTGTGCTATACTATAAAACTATGTGCACAACACTCATGGCATACAATCCAAAAGGCAACATGCCATGGGGCCACAGGAGGATATGAATGAGTCATGGGTGGTCTCACAAGATGCATGCAGTTTACATAATTTGGGGGATATTTGCCTAAATTATGCACTAGGATTTATAGCAGTTTTTTTGTTGGTGTAAATCAGTGTATCATCAATTGTGCCACGGCACACTAGTGTGCCCCAGAGGATTCCAGGTGTGCCCCAAGATGCTGACGAGGAGGAGAAGTGCCAGTGTTAGTTGACTGCTTACAGGACATGCCTCTCGTGGCAAGAGGCACGCCGTGTAGTCAGTCAGTCTCTTCCTCGCTAGCACCTCTGCTCCTTCTCACCTCTCCTTCTGCAGCCCCCCCCCCCTCCCCGGCAGTAATAGGAGGCCCAGGGCCGCGGCTGGAGGACATCCACGCATGCATTTACATTGACATAATTAGTGTGCCAGAAGCTTAACAAGTTTGTGACACACTGGTGTAAATCCTTGTGACCAAAGTTTGCCATGGAAATCAGCTCTAAGCACTATTCTATAAACATGTAACTCTGAGCACTATTTATAGAATGAGTGCCAGATTTTTATTGGGGGGGTCTTATTTTTTCAATGCCATTTTATTGAATGTAGCCCCATATATTGATCCCAGCACTCAGATTTTACTCAATCTGTTCAGAACTCTGCTGCATGCCTCATATTCCGTCAATATCGCTAGGCCCACACAATCCCTCTCCTCAAGTCACTTCATTGGCTCCTTGTTTCCACATACAGTTCAAACTCCTCTTACTGATCTACAAGTGTATATTCTCCGTAGCTTCTCAGTATCTCTCCTCTCTCTCTATACTCCTCCCTGGAATCTCTGTTTATCAGGTAAGTCTCCTCTACAGCCAACTCCTGACTCTGTCCCTTCTACTTCACTGCTCCATATGCCTTGAACACACTGCCTGATTCAGTACATCTAGCTCCATTTCTGGCAGTATTCAAATCCATGCTCATAACCTACTTCTTTGAAGCTGCTTTCAATTCCTAACTCCAACCCACCTGCTAAGCACCTATAGCTGTCTTATTATATCCTCTGCAATTCCCCACCTGAGCACTGTATATAGATGCACCTTTTTTTTGTCTGTCTTAACTAGATTGTAAGCTCTTTCGAGCAGAGGCTTTCTCTTCAATGATTGGTGTATAGTGTTGTGCCTGCCTGGTAGCACTATAGAAATGATTAGTAGTAGTAGTAGTAGTTTGGTGAGTTTTCTTTTGGATATGTTTTTTTTTCTTTCTGAAAATGGTTCAAAAAAGATAGAATGCATCTAAGAAATGGCCATTTTTGAAACAAAAAGATTGATGGGTTTCGGTTTGAAAATGGTAATGACTCACTCCTGGATTTTTGTATGTCTTCCACAAAATATCCAAACTCGGATTTGACTGTCATTATCAAAAACGCCCCTCTACACCAGCCAGAAGATATTTCTGGCTGGTTAAATCACTTTGAATATCAACTCCAAGGTGTGTGCATGCATGTGAATCCTGCCGATGGCCACCCAGGCTCCACATATATGCATGCTCCCTTGTACATATGCACTATGCAAGATGTGTACATATATACAGAACAGTGCTTAGGTAGCATGATCCCAAAGAGTAAAACAGATTTCATTCTGCTTATCCTAGAAATAAGTTGTGGGTTTCCTCAAGCCCATCTTAATAATGGCTTATGGACTTCTTTTTTAGGAAGTTATCCAAACTTTTTTTAAACCCTGTAAAGCTAACTTATTTCATCACATTCTCTGGCAACAAATTCCAGGGTTTAGATTTTCTTAAGTATGACAGGAAAAATTATGCAGATTGCACTGATATTTAGATCTATTCAGTAACTTTATTTACATGCATAATCGCCCTGAAGTAAATATCATTCATATTATATATTTTGCCTACAAAAAAAAAAAGAAACAGCCCAATATTGTTACAATGTGCTATTGATAAATGTTCCGTCAATTGTTAACCTTTTTATGTCATCTTTTGAAGAAAAGTGGATATATTCGTCTCAATGGGTTTATCATTTGTTATGTTGGTGGGGAGAGTGTGGCGCAGTGGTTAAAGCTACAGCCTCAGCACCCTGAGCTGTTTGGCAATGTGTATGCAGTGGGCTTTTGATCATAGTTGTCTTAAACTATTATATTGTTATTTGAACTACTGTATATTCATAGTAGGAGTTTGTTGTTTGGGCTATTAATAAATGACCCATTTGGTATTGTAATTATTTAGGATGGGTTAGTCACATTTCACTTTTTCACTATCAATTCACGCCATACGTTAATGGACTGTTTCACCACTTGTGTAGAATTATTATGAATCAGCTTAAAAATAAAGATTTTCAATATAGAAAAAAAATCTGCTTACCACAATGACTTTGACTGGGAATTTCAGGTAGTCTTGCCAAGCAAGAAGCAGGACATGTGGCAAGTACAACACAAAATAGATAATTCCTCCACAAGCGGCAGCAAGGTTTGCTTTGGAGAAGAAGACGCTAATAAAGAAACACTGCATGATGGTGGAATAGCAGAATATAACCAAAAAGATAAAGACCACAGATCCATCACTGTACTGGAGCACATTCCCCAACTGTTGCATGAAAAAAGAAATATAAATAAAGCTGTTACTTAATCGATAGAGGTAATAGAATAAAGATAATTAACAATTCCTTTGTGAAATGCCTTTTTCCATTTATCATAGTAGTTAAGAGTGATTGTAATCAAGGCAAGAAAGGGAAGCAGACCTTAGAATAGACCAAAGCAGTCCAAAATAGAATTTATTAGCAACAGCACTGGAGGGGTTAACACCATACCCAACTTAGCCAAGTTTTGCCCTCCCGGGCTGCTTCAGGGGCCAGTGGTACCAGACTGGTGTGATAAGTGGGTTGTACAAAATCTAATAAAAATATTCTCTCCCTCAATATCAGGTCTTGTTGCTGTTAATAAATTGCATTTTGGAATACCTTGGATGACTTTGGCCTGTTTTTTGATCTGCTCACCTTTCTGCCAATCTGGATTTTGCAGACTGACCGGACTGCCTATTTGTTTTCTGTGATGTTAATCCTTACCATTACTACTCCCATTATCTGCTTATTATATAGTTCTACATCTAGAGATTCCAGTACAAAATGGGGTCACAATGAAAGGCAAGACTGATAAAATTAATCAGCAGTGTCACCGTTGTACATGGTTTGAAATGTAATTTACCCAATTTTCAAATCTAACAGTCCATCAGTTTGCATCTTATCTTGTTGATTACACATATTTCATTTATGTGTACAATCGCTGATCCTATCCACCATGGACTACTGCAACATCGTCTACCTGGGTATCCCACAAAAAACAATAAAGAAACTGAGATTAGTGCAAAACACTGCAGTTCGCCTAATCTTCGGACTGAGAAAAAACGACCACATTAGTCCATACTACAAAAAACTGCACTGGCTACCAATAGAAGCGTGAATACAGTTCAAATTTGCATGCATCTGCTTCAAAAAAATCTGGGGCCTAGCACCACACAAATAACCAGAAAAAAATCCATCTTTGCATATCTTAAACCACTGGCTGCAAATACAAATCCTTCCTTGACAGAACCTTCATGTTCCAAGCTAACATACAATCCTGGCTGGGGAAACTACATAAATAAAACCAGACAGACCTACAACGCATTCCGAAAATCAATCAAAATCACTCTGTTTGACAAATTCATCACCTAAACAGACCGACCTTCGCTCACCACGCTTTTCCCCCTACAAACCCAAAACAATCTCTCAGGTAACCCCTCTCATTTCCCTCCCCTTACAACCACTCTTATTTTCCCTCCCCTTACTACCCTTTTCTTCTGTAACATTCCCCTTCATGCATTTGTAATTCGCTGAATGTCCAGCCTTCTTCGTCTGACTATGGCGGTATAGAAAAATAAAGTTATTATTATTATTATTTATAGCCATTTAAACATGTATTCTTTATTAATATATCTTTCAATCCATTGGCAGATATTTTTTTTCTGGAAATCTTTCTTTCCTGGCAGATTTTAACAAGGTTGAACACTGTAATTCAACCCTTACCAAGGTCTTAGATTGAACTGCTCCCTTGAAAGAAAAACTAAAATTATGGAACAATCATTCATGGTACACCTCATCACATTTTAGATTTAAAATCTTGGTACATCATGAAGAATAGTACCAGTGGAAAAAAAAGTTCTAAGTGTAATCTTCTTCATTGTAAGAAGCTACACAAGAATTGCTCAGCATGTGGAAGAGTTTTGAAAGAGGAAATTTAGACTTTTATTTTTTTTTTTATAAATGCAGGGGTGAATGTATATCAACAGCTCATGAATCTATCTACCTCTCTCTCACACACACACACACACACTGGAACCTTGGTTTGCAAGCATAATTTATTCCAGAAGCATACTCGTATATCAAAGCGACTTTCCCCTTAGAAAGTAAGGGAAACTCGGATGATTTGTTCCACATCCCAAAAAGCCCCCACCCGAGGTCACTGGCACACTTCCACCCCACCCCCAACAACCGGCATCGCCCCATCCCCCACCTGTCCGCCCATACCCTAACTGTGATCGGGCATCGGAATACAACACCAACCCACAGGATGTGCCGGTGCCGAAAGAGCCTGCCGCTGATTTCTACTGGGCCTTGAGCATCTGCGCATGCTCAAGGCCTTCTGGCTCTCGTTCTCTCCGAGATTCTAATGAGATTCTCGGTTTCTCCAAGAATCTCATTAGAATCTTGGAGTGAGCGGGAGCCAGAAGGCCTTGGGGATACGCAGATGCTCAAGGCCCAGCAGAGATCAGTGGCAGGCTCTTTCGGCACTGGCACATCCTGTGGGTTGGTGCTGCACGCCGGTGCCCGATCGTGGTAAGGGTTTGGACGGGCAGATGGGTGGGGGGGGCAATGCCAGTTCTCATGGGTGGGGGCTCACATATCGAGTCAATGCTCGGTTTGCAAGGCAAGATTTGCGAGGGTGTTTTGCTCGTCTTGTAAAACACTCACAAACCGTGTTACTCGCAAACCGAGGTTTGACTGTGTATATATTGTCGCAACCCGGGCTCCTGATAAGCGCAGTGAGCCCAGTTCACAGCGACTGATACTGCTCCCAGCGCGTTCCTTCCAACTAAGGAATCCTTCAGTCTCCCTAGCCACTAGCATAGGGTGAAAATGTCAGGTAAATGACCACAGTGAAAACAGGCAAGGAAAATCACACACACCCAGAAATGTCCAAAATCAAGATATACTTTTATTCCTGACCCTGAGTCAGGCTGCTCTGGTATTATCAGCAAGATGCAATACTTTTCAACACATTTGTTCAGAAACCAAAACATAAAATGCTGGGCCAACCTGGCCATCCTGGCTTCATAAACAATCGCTTGATTCTTATTTCAAAAATAGAAAAACAAACACATATCAGAATTTTGGCTGGACTTTGGTCTTTGCAAATCAATCCTCTTCACCAGCCTTAAATGGTAAAGATAGGTTTAGCAATGCTCTCTTCCTATAAAGGAGCAGTAGGGAGAAGCACACAAAATACTTGCTGCATGAAAAATAAAATTTTTCAAAACCAAAAAGTAAACAGTTAAACTTGGAATCCTTCACAGGCTACCAGCAGCTAGGAAACTCATACAAATAGAGCTGCTCCTTGACTTCCCTGCAGAAGATTATCTACAGCTAATTAGCCTCCAGCTGTGGGGAGAGGAGGAAAACAAAAGGCTGAGTAGTTTGCAAATGTTTAGGCAGTTCAAGGCAACAAACTATGTGAAAGAATTCTTCAGAGCCTAGCTCTGGAAAGTTTAGACAATTCTGAGCACAAAACAAACTTAGTCCCAAAACTTTCAGAACACAGATAAGCATCAAAAATAGCAAAGCACTTCCAACCTTTTTTAGCTTGTGTCCATTGCTTCCAATCTCCCACTAGGAATAATTGACACACCAATGCCCATGGGTTACCAGCTTTCCAGCTGCCTCTCACTGGTGGGTTCAGACACCTCTTAAATGTCCACCATCTCACAGCCTCTTCCCAGCTCATCAGCATTCAGCTGGGGAGATAAGTCATTCTGCCTCTCAGGCTCATGTTCCCAGCCTCTCTGCTCCTCCCCCCTCTGGGTCTCAGCTGCCTTGTTTTAACAGACCCCAAGCCACCCATCCCTGCTCTGAAGAGGGGGAAGGGAGAAAGCTCCCTCTGCAGCTGTGTCTGCTCACATGATATCTTCCTGCTAGTTCTCTGCCTTTCTGGGAGCTGTAGTTTCCTGGCTCCTGAGGTCTTATGAGCTCTAACAGCAGGCTTGGAAGAGTAACCTGCAGCTGGCCTGAACTCTCCCTGGCAGTCACTGTCTGTCTCTTCAATCTTGGTGCGAGAGGTCAGCGCTATCATACTCAGCAGAGCCAACCTGGTCAGCTCTCCTGCATAAGAGGCATACTGCTCTTCCTCGTTAATCCTGTGACGAAGTTAGGAGGAGAGCTAGATTTGTCTCAATATATATATATATATATATATATATACATACTGTATACACATCACTTCCTGGCCCCGCACTTAGAAAGTGATGACAGATGGAGAGTCCATGCAGGCAAGACAGCAGGTTTGAGGTTGCTGCTCATGCCAGGAACGTTACAGAGGAACGGGGGAATGGAAGCAGAACATCGGGGTGGGGGTGGGGGGTGGGGAAGAGGGCTCTCCTATCTGATCTGATATAGGACATGTCATCAGGTTCCCGTGATAGTTAAAGAAGTTCAAATGTTCAAATGTTCTAGAAACAGATGTAATAGTTCAAAAAAATGGTTAAAGAAACAGATGTCATTCAATCTTAGCGTTCAGTCCTAGAACATTTTACTCATCATTATTGACATTTGAACTTCAACTATCACGGGAACCTGATGACATGTCCGATATCAGATCAGATAGAAGAGCTCTTTAATTAAAATCAGCTGTTTTTGTCACTTTTCAGACGTTCTACGTCAAGACGTCAGTAAGCAAATATATTCAGGTTACTCGAGGCAGTCGCCGTCCTTGCTGATTTGAGCTCAAGAATATAGCCGAGTAAGTTATGGACACAGAGAGAGGTGTTCTTTACTTTACTCATTCTAATATTGCTGTGTTTTTACCGTACAGGAGTCCACCATCCTGACGCAGCCGAGCAGCAAAACGTCAGCTAGCTCCACGTTGGCGGAAGCAGACCAGTGAGGAAAGCAAGATTTTCACTGAAATAATTCAACTCTTGAACAGCCCCTGTCTAAGCTAAGTTTGAGGTTTTTTGATTATCAATTATTCGAAATTAACAAAATCTAGGCAGGAGGAGGAGGGAGGCTGATGAGGTAGTTTCCCTTTCTAGTGCGGCTGATAAGTTGAGTGCTGGCAGCGCACGGGGATCTGAGGCCCCTCCTCTTTAAATTCAAATTAAATTAAATTATATTAATGTTGATTTAGAGATTGAGTTGGTGTATTGAGCACAGACTACTGGTCCATACTTTAACAAATAGAGTGTGTAACAGAGAGTTATATACAGTTGCAGTGTTTTCTCTCTGGTTCCTACATAACATATATTGAGGTTTTCACTGCCCCAGGTACCTTTCACCTTTGCTGTATCACTGGCTCTGCGCTCACATACACTGCCCCTCACCCATTTTAGTTCAGTTTGTATCCTGAAAAAGGAATCAATGACTCTTTACTTCTAATATAAAATAAAAGGTAAGATATCATCTGCATAAAAAAGGCAATGTTTTAACTAGGTGCCTGAGGTTTTCCCCTCCCCTTTGTGTACATATGTGCCTCAAAAACTAGTACTTACACATTTAAGTGCCCTAAGCACTATTCTGCAAAACTTGGATTGTGAGCCAATCAGGGATAGAGAAAATACATGAATATACTACCGTGTTTACCCGAAAATAAGACCTACCCCGAAAATAAGCCCTATTCGCCAGCAGCAGCAGCGCTTCCCCCCGCCGCTGCTGTGTACCCCCACCCAACTGACCCATCTCTCCCTCCCTTCTGAACCGCGAGACAAGAATACCTTATAACAAACCGTCAGCGTCGGCACTCGGCAACAATCGATACAGGCTGCTTCATGACCTTCTATCTCCTGGACATTCCTCTGCTGATGAGATCATCAACATGCCGAGTGCCAACATTGCTGGTTTGTTATAAGGTATTCCTGTCTCGCGGTTCAGATGGGAGGGAGAGATGGGTCAGCAGACTGAGGGTGGGAGGTGTGTGGAGGCGAGGGAATAGAAAGATGCTACACGGGGGATGGGAGGAATGGAGGGTAGAAGCTGCAAGGGTTCTGCTGTACAAGGGCTAGGAGGGAGGACTAGAAAGATACTGCACAAGGGGATGGGTGAGAGGGGAGGAGAGATGCTGCACATATGGGGAAGAGAAAGGAGAGATGATCATTACATGAAAAAAATAAGACATCCCCGGAAATAAGACCTAGTGCCTTTTTGGGGCAATTAATTATTTTCGTGGAAGCACGGTATGTAAACCACTTTAGTTGTAATATAGAAAGGTGGCATATCAAATCTATTGCATTTACCCTTATAAGGATCCATGTAAGTGCTATTGCATGCACATACAAGGGGAGCATACATAAATGGGCAGAGCATAGGTGGGACATGGGTGTGATCCTCAGTTACACGTGCTTATAGAATACTATGGTGGTGATTTTCAAAAAAAGAAAAATGTCTTAAAGTGGCATAAAGGGGCAGATGGACTTTTTTCCTGCCAAATCCATTCAATTCACTGTTATCAGAACCTATATTCTATACAGATATCTATGCTGTTGATCAGTAGTTCGTCTAAATCTCAAGAGGGTGTGTTAGAGGTATGGTGTGGGTTTACAGCAGGGTTATGATTTGGATATTTTTCTGCCACAATTAAACATTTAAGAATATGGCCAGGGCACAATTTGGACATCTGGGGTTAGACCTATTTTAATAAAGAATACGTGCCAAAAAGTTGTCCAAACTGATCAGCTGACCACTGGAAGGATGTAAGCAAGATCCCCACCAATTCTGTCAGAGGTCACTGACCACCTCCCATCCCCAAAAGATGTGAATAAAACAGTACATTCCCGCCTATATGATAGCTTTAGATGTTGTGGTCAGTCATAGTGGAACAGCAAGCAGGTTCCTGGAGTACTATTGGGAGGTGTAGTTAACCATAGAGATGGGAATTAAGGTCCATATTCCACTCTAACTACTATACTTATGGTGGGTTATGTGAGTCTTCTGAAATCCACCCAAATCCTACTGTATCTACATATAGGTGACACCTGCGAGCATAAGAGTTATTGGTATGGTGTATAGTTGGGTCCAGTAGGTTTTGGGTGGATTTTGAAGGGCTCAACATACACTATAAGTGGGTTATTTATTTATTTACATTTCTTATATACTGCTTCTATTCAAAACGATTTACATTCATGTAATCTAAGTATTTCTTTCTTTTTGTCCTGGTGGGCTCACAATCTAACTATGGTACCTGGGGCAATGGAGGATTAAGTGACATGTCCAGGGTCACAAGGGATTGAACCCATAACCTCAAGGGATGGGTTCTAACCCACTAGTCCACACCTTATGGCGAGATGTGTGCCTGGAACTTTTTATGTGAAGTTCACTGCAGTGCCCCACTGCTCTGCTGAGATGTCTATGTGGCCAGACTAATACAATTCTGGCTCCCCCTACATCCCAATGACTTGGTTTATGCATTTTTCATTTAGTTTTTTTTTTTTTTTTTTTTTTAAATGGTTCAAAAAGATAGAAAAAACAAAACAAAACCCCAAGAGAATTGACCCAATGATCTCCACAGACAAATCCAAGAAGAAACAAAAAACAATGTGGAAAAATGATGTTCCTGAGATGGACTTTATTAATATTAAAACTTGGCAAACCACATAAAAACCTCCAGGACACAGTCCGCTGAAAAGCTTTGGACCCTGGACTCAACACAGTCCGTGTTTCGAGAGAATGTCTTCTTCAGGGCTCCCTATGAAGTCCTATGGTAAAGTTACGTGGATAAAAATGCCAGTCGGAAATAAACTGTTCCATAGAAGCTGTGTGCAGGACATGGGCTCCAAAAGCTGAGATAGATGCATATCTGAAAAATGGCCATTAAACCCCCCCCCAAAAAAAAAAACCCAAGAAAATGCCCAGATGCCATGATAACAATTTATGCACTTGTTCCGCATCACAAAGTGGGAATGCCTATTTTGCAGTGCAGGTTCTTTCAGTGATTTGTCTACATGGGATCCCTAGCTTCTGTGAAGATATATGACTGCAATCTACACCTGTTGAAATTTTATGCCCAACAGTCAGTTCTGCACTCTTATCTTGATAGGCGGTATATAGAAAAACCTAATAAACTTGAAAAATGAATAATAATAATATTCATCTCAATGCATTATTAGAAGAAGGTAATGGACCCATCATTATTGGTAGGAATTTTAACTTAGTCCAGGATCCCCCTTTAGATCAAAAAACCTAGCTACACCTGCAAGACTATGTTTGCCTCACTGCTTTAATTTCATTAATCAAATCTTATGGGAGTGGAAGATCCCTGCAGGCTCTCACATGTGACTTACAAAGACTGTCATGGATCGATTATTGGATAAACAAGTAAGCAATTAAAATCATTAGGTTAAGACAATCTTGTGCATTCATGTGGATTGAAAGATAAATGGCAGATTCTTCATTTTAATGCTCGCAAATTTTCCTTTTGCTCCAACGTTCATAAATAATTTTCAAGAATTGATTATATTTTTGTTTCAAATCAGTTAACTCAACAGGTTACAAAAGCCAGCATAGACCTGACCCTTTTGACGGATCGTTCTGGAATTTGGATAGAGTGTCAGTTCACCGAAAAAGATTCAAATTCACCCATTTGGAGGTTTAATAATACATTGCTTGCAGATTCAAACTTTCTCGAGGAAATTCAAATAAAAATGAATGAGTATTTTCAACTCAACACCTTGGAGGAAATCTCTTTGGAAACTATATGGGATGCTTTCAAAGCCACAATGAGAGGGCAAATAATTTCATGTTCGGCGTATATTAGAAAACTGCTAAAAGTAGAATTTTCCAATTTGGAACAAACTATTTTAACTTTAGAGTCACAATTGGCCTCGAAATGGGAACAAAACACATTACAGGCTCTTTTGAAAGCTAAATAAAAGTATAATGAGATTTCCTCGCAATTGGCTAGGGAAGATTTGTTTTCTCAGCAGGCTTTGTATTATGGAAACTCAAATAAAGCAGGAAGATTATTGGCTAATTATCTTAAAGCCAAAAAAAGAAAAGTAAAGATTGTGGCCATTAAAGATGAGAATGGTAAAATTCATACTCAAATTGGAAATGTTTTAAAACAATTTTTGGAATATTACAAAGCCTTATATTCTTCTGAGCTTTATTCAAATAAAGAAATTGAGGGATTAGATTTTTTGAAATTAATTAATGGGCCAAAAATTCCTGAGCATATAAAAGGAAATCTTGAAGCGCCTATATCACTTAAGGAACTCTAGGCAGCATTGATGTCTCTCAGGGCTAGATCTGCCCCGGAGAGTGATGGATTTACAGTGGACTTTTTCAAATCATTTCAAATTATGCTATTACCTCATCTTTTAAATTTATATAAATCACAACTGACTAAGGGTTGTATTTTAGGTACTATGGCAGAATCTTTAACTATTGTTTTGCCAAAGCCAAATAGAGATCCCATGTTGGTTTTGAACTATAGGCCTATTTCTTTAATTAATGTGGATAGAAAACTCCTGGCTAAGTTATTGGCTCTACGATTAGCCAAGGCTCTCCCTTATATGATCGGTATGTACCAAACGGGTTTCGTTGCTCAAAGACATTCTTCAAATAATACCAGATTGGCATTTCATAAGGGCACAATGGACCACAGATCTGACCCAACAGCAGCAATTCTTATGTTCTTAAATTTAACAAAAACAATGGATGATCCAGCCTTCTCTGTTTCTTTGGATGCAAAGAAGGCCTTTGATCGTGTAGAATGGACTTTCATGTATCAAGCAATGGATTGGTTTGGTATAGGATCCAGTTTTATTCAAATGATTCAAACATTGTATAGTTCCCCTTTAGCCAGATTATATATTAACTACGGTAGTCTTTATGCCCGTTACATTAACGGGTGCTAGAATAGATGTGTCTGTCTGTCTGTGTTTCTTTATCTCTCTCTCCTTGGCCACTGTCTGTATCCTTCTGTCTCCCCCGCCCCCCCACGAGCAAAGCTGTGTGCCACTAGGACACACCTCCACCCCAAAGCAGCCCCCTTTCCCTCTCCCTAACTGTCTCTCCATGGCCCTCTTCTGTCTTCTCCCCCCCACCCCGAGCAAAGCTGTCTGTCTCCAGCACACCTCTCCCTATTTCTCCATGGCCCCTTCTGTCTCCCCCCAGCACACCCCGCCCCCCCCCCAAAGCAGTCCCCTTTCCCTCTCCCTGTCTCTCCATGGCCCCTTCTGTCTTCCCCCAGAGCAAAGCTGTCTGTCCCCAGCACACCTCCCTCCCAAAGTAGCCCCCTTTCCCTCTCCCTATCTGTCCATGGCCCCTTCTGTCTCCTCCCAGAGCAAAGCTGTCCCCAGCACACCTCCCCCCAAAGCAGCCCCCTTTCCCTCTCCCTATCCATGGCCCCTTCTGTCTCCCTCCAGCACACCCCTCCCCCCAAAACAGCCCCCTTTCCCTTTCCCTCTCCCCCTGGCTCCCGGTATTGATCCCCTTCTTACCCTCCCCTCCATCCCGGTGTGGACTTATTACTGCTTTTGAACTTTTTTGGATATCGTCCAGATTTGGCATTAGCCTTGGACCAATTCTCCAGCTGTTTGAGCTAAGTATTTGTGTTACTTTTTGAAGTGTTGGGGGCGTTTTGATTCTGCTCCCCCTTAGAGTGAACCTTTTATTGGCCCTTGATTGATTGACTGAGCGCTAGGGCCTTTTCAGCTGGGGTGATAGGCATTTTTAGCTCTTAGTTTTTTAGTTTTTAGTGTGTTCATGGCACTCATATATATTTTTTGATTGTGAATTTTTTCACTTCTTTATGTTTTTTTCAGGGGGAGTTTTGCCCCAGTCCTACGGCACATTGTTGTTTTGGATTTATTTATCTATTTTAGTATTCTTTGTTAGGTAGGGCCCTGTTTATCATCTCCTCATTTTTTGATATTCTTCCTTTTCTAACACCTTTTTGGTTCATTTATTTATGCACTGATTTTTGTACCAGTTTACTTTCACACATCATATAATATATCATATAAGCGGCATGATGATGTACGGGGCAGGATTTATTTAGATTCTTTATCTAGAGTGCGTGTCACTGCATAAACTCCTGCCCGGAGCCATTGGTTATTCTAAGGGTTCCCTCAGGCTTGTACTGATTAGTGCCTATTCTTTATTGATTTTTGATTTTTTTCTTTTTGATGTGTAGGAATTTCCCTACTTATTTGTAGGTTTTTACTGGCAGTGCATTCATTTATACCTTTGATGGTATAGAATTTTTGGGGATTTATATAATTTTTGTACCAATTTTTTGTGTTTTAATTCATTTATATATTGGTATATACTTTGGTTTTTGTTGGCCTATTACGATTGTGCCATGTTTTGAGTATCAAATTGCCTAGGATTTTTAAGGACAATAGCATTTTATTCTCCACCTGGTATACATTAAAAATTATTAATAATTTAACATCTATTCCGATCCATCAATCCACGTGTCAATCTCTATGTTTAAACTCCAAGATACCAATCGACGAGTCTAAACTCCTCTGGAAATATTGGCTGAAGGCAGGTATACGTACCTTAGATCAGTGTTCTTCAACCTTTTTACACCTATGGACCGGCGGAAATAAAATAATTATTTCGTGGACCGGCGAACTATTAAGACTGAAATTTTTTTTTTTAAACCATCGCCGCCCCGTCCCCGCGAGGTCGGTCCCACAAACCATCTGATCCCATCCGCACAAGCCTCAAATAGTTATGATTTTATATTGAACATATTTTATTAAAGTATAAAAAGAAACAATATTCTATACAATTGTCATTTTATAAATACAAATCAACAAAGATCAACAAAACCCCTGTCTCCCCTCCCCTTCACATATATCCCCTCTACTATCAAGAAAACGGAATAAGCCAAATTATTACAGAATGCTACACAAATATCATGTAACAGAATACCACAGAAACACATGACAGGAATGGTGTTAGGGGAGTGGAACTAGGGCAACTGCCCCCTTGTCAGAGAGAGCCCTAAGCCAGCTGGAAGCTAAAGAAGCACTGCCTGGGCTTTGCACTCCCCAGTTATGTCTAGCAAGATACATATTTCAAATCTGATATATTTGAATCACAAGGTAGAAATAAAATTATTTTTTTCTACCTTTTGTCGTCTCTGGTTTCTGCTTTCATTGCCTTTTCACTCTCTTCCAGCCAGTGTCTGCCATAAGAACATAAGAATTGCCACTGCTGGGTCAGACCAGAGTCTGACCCATCATGACCAGCAGTCCGCTCACGCGGTGGCCCTCTGGTCTAAGACCAGCACCCTAACTGAGACTAGCCCTACCAGCGCACGTTCTTGTTCAGCAGGAACTTGTCTAACTTTGTCTTGAATCCTTGGAGGGTGTTTTCCCCTATAACAGCCTCTGGAAGAGCGTTCCAGCTTTCTACCACAGAACTTCCTTACGTTTGTACGGAATCTATCCCCTTTCAACTTTAGAGAGTGCCATCTCGTTTTCCCTGCCTTGCAGAGGGTGAACAACCTGTCCTTAGCTACTAAGTCTATTCCCTTCAGTACCTTGAATGTTTCTATCATGTCCCCTCTCAATCTCCTCTGCTCAAGGGAGAAAAGGCCCAGTTTCTCTAATCTTTCGCTGTATGGCAACTCCTCCAGCCCCTTAACCATTTTAGTTGCTCTTCTCTGGACCCTTTCGAGTAGTACCATGCCCTTCTTCATGTACGGTGACCAGTGCTGGATGCAGTACCATGAGGTGAGGGCGTACCATGGCCCAGTACAGCGGCATGATAACCTTCTCTGTCTCTTCAGTCCAGCATCTGCCCCTTCCATTCACTGTCTGTCTTTCCCTGCCATCTCTCCTCCTGCCCCCCCCCCCCACACACACAATTTGGTCTGGCATCCATCATCTTCCTTCTGTTCCCCTCATGGTCTGGCATCTCTGTCCTTCCCTCCCCCTGTGGTTTTCAGCATCTCTCTCTTCTCATTTCTTCCACTCAGATCTGATATCATTATCTGCTCTCTCTTCCCTTTTCTTCTCTGGTCTTCCTTCTCTATTTTCTGCCTCCATCTAAATTAAATTCTTTCTTACTATTTAGTCCCGTTTCCCTCTTTTCACTGTGTCTATCCACAGCTTGTCACCCCTTTCCCTCACCCCTCCATTATCTTACTATTTTCTTCCCCCTTTATTTATCTCCTCCTTCCATCCAGTATGTGTTCTTTCCCCACTTCCATTCAGCATCTGCTCTCCCCTCTCAACTGATATCCATCTGCCTTCTGCTCTCTCTCCCTTCTTCTCACTTCCATCATCTGTCCCCTTCTCTCTCTCATCTCCTCCATTCCATCATCTGCCCCTTCTCTCTCTCTCTCTCCCCCCCCCCCAACTTCCATCATCTGCCCCCCTTCCCCTCACCTTTGCGGGTCACTTTCTTTCCCCTGAGGGTGGCTCATGTCAGAGGGGAAGCTTTGGCCGAGCAGAACCGCTTGCAAGGAACAGTTGAACTTACTTGATTGATGTCGATGCTGGGGCCCGTTGCCGTTTGAAGGAAAAAAAAAAAAAGGACCTGCAAAGGCGAGAGGAAGGGAAACCTCCAGGACAGCTGCTCTTTGCCCTCCTTCAGCGGCCCAAGAGTCCAGACCAACAGCGGCAGCTCTGTGTACTTCTAACTTCGGCACAGAGCTGCCCCTAATCAATAGTTTAGCGCGGTTTCATGAGGCAGTCTCGGGGCCTTTGCTAGACCGGTCCGCTTCGATGATGCGATGTGGGCCGGCCTAGCAAAGGCCCCCAGGCTGCCTCATGAAACCGCGCTAAACTACTGCTTAGGGGCAGCTCTGTGCCGAAGTTAAAAGCAATCAGAGCTGCCGCTGCTGGTCTGGAGGTGCGGAGACAAGACAGGAGGCAAACGCGGTGGAAGGCAGGAGTCACGGCACAGCGACTGCAACAGGAAGTTGCAAGTCAGCTGACGCTGGCCTTTCGTTGCAGCGGGGACCGGTTCCTTCGCGGACCGGCAAGATTTTTTTGCGGACCGACACCGGTCCGCGGACCGGCGGTTAAAGAACTGTGCCTTAGATGATATGATCTCCAATGGGAAAATGCTAAATTTATCATAATTGCAACAATCATTCGGCATTTCAAAGTCTCAAGCTTAGAAATGGTTGCAGTTGAAACAGGCCATTCAGAAAGGGTTCCCTGAATGGCAAAATTTAAAAACTCAGTATAGCTTGCCGGGCCTATGTTTCCAGAAAGATTTGCTAGGGTATCAGGCCGCCCAGTGGTATAAATTAATATCTGAATATTTGAACAAGAAGCCTAAAACTAGTCTAAAAGACATTTGGAGCATTGAGATAAAGCAGCAGAGTTCTGCTACTCAATGGCCACAGATTTGGACTTGGAAGATGAGATGTACAGCATCAGCATTTGAGACAAGCTTGTTTTTTTCTGTTGCATAGTTTTTTGGACCCCAGTTTGTTTGCAGAAGTTAGACAGTTCAAAATCTAATAGATGCCGGCACTGTCATCTTGAAATAGGGACACTGGATCATTTGTTGTTCTTTTTGTCCTTTGATTCTCAACTTCTAGAAATCAATATGGGGACAAATCAATTTGATTCTGGAGTCTTTGATTCCATTGTCTTATGAGGTGGTGATCTGTGGTACATTGTTGTCACCTAAATCTCCATTGGATAGATATAAAAGTAGAGTATTTGCCATAATGACTGGGATAGCCTTGCAAATGGTTACTAAAAACTGGAAAAATTGGGATAGACTTAATTTCTCCTTTTGGTGGGGTTCTTTATGTTTATGTTACAAATATGGGACAATGAATTCAAAAATTACGTGTAATAATAAGCTATTTAAATTAATGTGGGGTCCATTGACAAATTTTGTTAACACTGATTAGCTGGATTATCCCCTTATTTCCTATTTGATTTACACATCCAGGGAGGGTGGATATTATATTTTTTTGTATTCATTGACTAAATGAAAGTGCTGTTTATGATTTTTATTGTATGTATCCACTTTGTTTTTGTCCTTGAATTAGGGTGGGAGGGAGGGAGGAAATGTTTTGTAGTATTTCTTTGATCGATTGTAAGTGCTGTCTTGAAGTCAATTGTATGTATATTTTAATGCACTGTTTTTGAATGGAAAATTAATAAAGAGTTAAAAAAAGAAAGAATTGAGTGTCATTAAGGCCACATTTGTAGAATTTCAGTCCTGGGCTAATGCTTTTGACCCAGAAGACATGGTGTCACTTTGTATCTCACTCTGGTATAATCCCTATTTTAAAACAGAGAAAAAGGTGGTCAGCTGGCATTGTTGGAAATTATATGGTCCATTTCACAGATATTGAATGTGGAGGACTTTATTATTTTTTTCAAGTGCTATGGGATAAATTTCATCTCTCTGTCTCAGTATTTTCAGTGGGTACAATTGTACCATACCCTGATGTACAGTGATTTTGACCTTGGAAATCTAGCCTTGTGTTTGGCTTTTACTCAGATCATAGCTCTCCTGCATGTTGGCTCTATGCAATATAAATACAGTATTTACATTATTCTGAGAAGGTTTCTATGACAGGACTGAAGCAGTTATGGGAGTAGGAGCTTGAAGCTGTGGAAGAGGAAGTACACTGGGAGAAAATATGGCTAACACTATTTAAAACCTGCAGTTCTGCATCCCTTATGCATTCTGCTTACTCTCTGCTTCATAAAAGTTATTAGACTTTTGTTAAGCAATCTAAGTATCATCCAGAGGTTTGCAACCAATGCTGAACCTGTAAGGCTCAAATAGGGACTCTGTTGTACATCCTGTTTAAGTGTGGCTCCGTAAGAGACTACTGAGATGAGCTCTGGCTTCATTATTAGATATATTTGCTGTTTATCAGCTTCTTACCTATAGGATTATTGTGTGGAAATCATTGGGTTTGACCAACCCACTGCCTCAGGATTTGCAGTGATTATTTGACATGTTAATGAAAGTTGCAGTTAAAGTTATCATTGCTCAGTGGAAGGATACTTGTAGTACACTGGCGGATTACAATTTGCTTATACCATTAATATGAAGGGGTCCTGGCCAATATTCAAAATTATTTACTGGTAATCGGCCAGGAACAGCTCCTAGCTGGTTAAATAGCGATTTAGTCCTAACCATGAATATTCAGCGAGAGATAACTGTTTATTCATTGCCTAACCTGATAAGTTTAGCAATCAAATAGGCCCACATAAATAGCTATCCTATCCTTATCTGCTAAAACGTTAACCAGTTTGCACTGAATATCAGTACAACTGGTTAACCTTTCAACAGTTTTAAAAAAATACATTTATTAATGCCAGTTCCAGCATTGAATATCTGAGTTTAATGTCAGTGACAGCAAAAGAACTGCCTGCCTCCAGCTGAATAACGAGCCCCATATATCTAAAATTTATTGGACTAGGTTGGATACCAATAATCCTACTCAATAATTTCTGTTATTGCTAGATACCTTAGGGGTCATTTTCAAAGCACTTAAACAAAGTACCATAGAAGCCTATGATACTTTGTATGTCTGCGTGCTTTGAAAATGAGCTCCTTGGTTTCTGTATTTAATTTTGTCTCTTTAATGTGCTGATTTAAAAAAATAATAACAATATTTGAACTAAAAAAAAAGTTAAATACCATCAGCATATAAGCACAAATTTACACCAAGACATGATAGTACATGACAAATAGAAACCATATGCAAATTTACTGATAAAGCAGAGCCTTGAGGAAGTCTTACTGTGATACAGATCCAATCTGATCTTTCATTGGCCTTAACACCACAACCACAGTGATTAGAAGGAAATGATTTGAACCAATTCCTAACAGTTCCATCAATACCAAGACCCTTCAAATGCAGCAATAAAAGTTTATGATACATAGTGCATGTATGCCTTGAGATGACCACCAACCCATGGCTGCATGCACAGTGAGGAATCCTCCCTGTGATGTTTCAAAACAGAGTACTTTGCCTAACAACTGTCATGAAAGTTCTAGAACTGTGTTTTAAGTAATGTGCTTCTGCCTTCATTTAATTTTTCCCAGTCCTATGTTTTCTAGCTCTCTTATATTCACTGTGAGGGCCTTATCTCTTCCAAGCTGTCTCAGCCTTCCGTATCTCTTTATGCCTGTGTATGTCCTTGGGCCTGAAACATTGAAGGAGATTTTTCCTTCCTATCCCTGCTTGCTGATAGGAACATTTATTTCCAAGTTTGTTCTATTCTTACAGGTCTTCATACGTTTTGAAATTATCCTTCTATTAGTATCCAGAGGAGAGATGACTTCTCCCACATAGAGAAGACTGAGCTACAAAGAAAGAAGTGCCTGATTTTTTGCAAAGACTGTCCTTAGCTGAGTACTGCGGCCTTACATGGATTGACACAACGCACCAGGAATTTTCTTCATTGACCACCGCAAAAGGACTGATTGCCTGATTTACTATTGCCAACGGGATCATCGTGCTAAAATGGTAGAATGAAATTCAAAAGACTGGCCTTTAAAGTTTTAGTTTGATTTGTTTTGTTTTCTTTGCAACTATGGACTTGTTGCTAATTTAGATTTTTATGAACTTTTGAAGTACCGATTTACTGATTTATGTATGTAACTAAGTATGTGCAATAACAAGATAGTGCTAGACCTATTGAAAGCAATATGTATTTACTATGTGTACCGTTTAGAAGGCCTGTATGGTATTTTTCAACATGTTTTGAATCTTGAACTGTACTCTATTTTTCCTCACTTCATGGGACTCTTCCTATGCCCTTCTTGTGGCCAGCTGGAATGAAGTGCAGTGAAGAAAGGATGAAGATAACATCGGCTGCAATGGAATGGGGACCATGTCTGATGCCTCATGACTGAAACCCAACCAATTTTTTTTCTGATCCAGGGGTAGAGACTTCTCGATTGGAAAGTGGAATTGTTGAAAATTAGAGCATCGGAGATTCTAATGTGGCCGCCCGGATTTCAACATCTTGGACCTGTGAACATGATCCAGAGTAACCAAGTCTGCACAACTTTTCTTAGGAGGGCATGGAAGCAGTCTAGCATGAAGTGAAGAGTTTTGTTATCTTGTCTCTTTAGGTGTAGTCAGCTCATGACAGGATGAAATTATAAGGCCTATTTATATGTACAATAGTACAATGACAGTGTTTATGTGGATTGGATGTTTGAATAAGGATTTACTTACCCATACAATGATAGATGTTGTAAAGTTGTTAATATAGAGTACTGTACCCCACCTTAATGCCCTACACAAACTCTCAACCTTTCAGTTTGATCCTCATCAAAGTAGCCTCGGCTGAGGACTGTTTCTATTTTGTTCCGCTCAGACTCTGCTTTGGAGCATCTGCTCTGCTAGAGCATCTGGGTAACATGTATGATCACCTCTTAGATGATCAAAGGGAGGAGGCTGTAGACCTGGAAAGGGGCTACATGAGGATTAGGCCCCCCAAGGAAAACATATATAATGAAATACAGGCATAAAGAAGATTGCTCTGATATATCAGTTAAGATTTGATATGATAAAAAACTTGCACTATGCCCCAGAAACTTACTAGAACATATTAAGCAAATGCCCTAAGCCAGTGGTTCCCAACCCTGTCCTGGAGGAACACCAGGCCAATTGGGTTTTCAGGCTAGCCCTAATGAATATGCATGAAGCAAATTTGCATGCCTATCACTTCCATCATATGCAAATCTCTCTCATGCATATTCATTAGGGCTAGCCTGAAAACCCGATTGGCCTGGTGGTCCTCCAGGCAGGGTTGGGAATCACTGCCCTAAGCAATAGGAGCTTGTTAAGCAATCAGCATGTCACCTTGACCATCTACAGGAAGGCAGGAAATATAAAATTAACCTCTTTTAGGAACTGATACAACTGCCTCAGGGTGGGCCAACTTTCACCCCTTTTACTTTGTCCTAATAAACACCAAACTGTGCTTATCACTACTAAATCTAACAGATCATGTGAGACTGATACATAGAGGGTAACAATAGGGATTTCTTGCTTGTGTAATATGTATTTTTTCCCAGACCATATGACCCATGGTTTAACATCAAAAAGTGTAAGATTATGCACCTTTGTAACGGTAAACCCTGCAGAACATATACCCTGAATGGTGAAACTTTAACAAGAACTGTCGCAGAATGGGACCTGAATGTAATCATTAGTGAAGATATGAAGACTACCAATCAAGTGGAGAAAGCTTCAACCAAGGCTAGACAAATGCTGGGTTGCATCCGAAGAAGTTTTATCAGCCGATAGCCTGAAGTCATAATGCCGTTGTACAGGTCCATGATGAGACATCATCTGGAGTACTGTGTTCAATTTTGGAGGCCACGTTATCAAAAGGATGTGAAGAGAATGGAATTGGTTCAGCAAATGGCCACTAAGATGGTCTCAGGACTCAAGGATCTCCCATATGAAGAACATCTAAGCAGGCTACAGTTATATTCTCTCGAGGAACGCAGAGAGAGGGGAGACATGATAGAGACGTTCAAATATCTTACAGGCTGTGCTGAGGTGGAGGAAGATATCTTTTTCCTTACAGGTCCCACGGCAACAAGAGGGCATCTGCTCAAACTCAAGGATGGGAGACTTCATGGCGACATCAGGAAGTACTTCTTCACTGAAAGGGTGGTTCATCGTTGGAATGGTCTTCCACGTCAGGTAGTCGAAGCCAGCAATGTGCTCGACTTCAAGAGACGATAGGATAAACATGTGGGTTCACTCCGGGGAAATGCTTAGGGGAGGGTTCTTTGAGTGGGCAGACTTGTTGGGCCGTCAACCCTTTTCTGCCATCATACTCTATGTATTCTATGTTTTTTTAATTGTCTCTTGTTTTAAGACTTTTTATCTAATTCTTTGTGTCTACACTTTAAATATCAGTCACTTTCCTCTATTTTCTTCCCAGAACTCTTGTTATTGGGTACCAGTTGGAGATCATCTGTCACGTTGTAGAGAGGTCAGGACAGGGGTTTACCAAGAATCCGCCTTGTCCGCCGCACTGTTTAATCTGTATCTTGCACCTCTTTGCAAATTGTTGTTGAACTTCGGTGTTTCATATTGACTTTACGCTGATGACATTCAATTCTTTTTCCTGGTGGAGGGAGATTTCAATGCGGCATCATCGCAAATGCAGTCGGTTGTAACTGTAATTAAGAAGTGGATGGGCTGCAACAGGTTTAAGTTAAGCATCCAGAAAACAAAGGTGATGTGCATCGGGAAGTCATTAGGCTTTGATGTCCCAATTGCTCTTGATTTACTGGATGAAACTGTGTCGGTAATGCAGGAGGTGAAATATCTAGGTGTTCTTGTGGACTCAGGGCTCACATTCAAGGGGCAGATGCAGGCAGTAGTATGGACGGTGTTCTTTCAACTTCGTCTGGTAAATGGACTTAGACCTTATTTGTCAATCCATTTGTTTAAAATAGTCCTGCAGACAATTGTTCTTTCAGTTCTTGATTACTGTAGTTTGGTATTCCTGGGTGTACCGATGTCGGTGTTGTGTGCGCTCCAGGTAGCCCAAAATTCAGTGATCAGAACTATGTTTAGGTTGGGGAGAAGCAAACACGTGACAGATTATTATGTGAGTTTGTATTGATTGAAGTTAATGGATAGGATTCACTTTAAGCTATTACTAACCGTTTATATGTGCTTGCACAACTTGGTTCCTAAACATTTTGTTGAGAGCATTCTGCCACGTGTTACGTCTCATCCACTTCGAACTGCAGAACAATTAGAGCTGCAAATTCCATCTGGAAAACAGCTGAGGCTAACAATGTTGAGGGATAGTATATTCCATTGTATAGGGCCTAGGGAATGGAACAATCTCCCTGAGTGCATTCGTCGACAACAGAACATACATAATTTTTTTTAAAAACTGCTGAAATAGCATCTTTTTTGCCAGATGAAATACAGGGTATGAGACTGTAGTTAATGAGGAAGAGATGATGACAGTAAGGTGCTGGTCGCCTATGCATTTTATTGTTTGTATTTTTGCTCTGTTTTGTGGGTGTATTTATTGATGATTTTGTATGCAATTTTGTATGTTAGTTTGTAGCCTGCCCTGGGTAAGGGCAGGATATAAATAAATAAACCAAACCAACATCCAAGTAAAAGTCTTTTCTGGCTTCTTCTTTTTTTTTTTTTTTTTTTTGCACCCTACTCCCTACCTTTTCCAAATAAAAAAGGGAAGCCTAATGTCCTGCTATACTGTATGTACTCTAAAGTGTTCTCTTCTTCCTCTGGTCCTAATGGTGTTTAGCTTTTCCGCAGAATATATGAATAATTATAGTGCCCTGCTATACCATCTCAACCACATTAATTTTATTTGCACAATGCTTCCCACATAAGATTCTCTTTCTCTCTGTTCTGCTTTAGTCTTCTTATTGACACTGAAGATTATTATTAAGAGTCTGAAGAATTCATTGTATAAGTGCTTTGGAAATTCAGATCATCAGAAGTAGTCAGACTCAGTTTCCGTGTCAACCATGGAGGACAGAATTAGACTTCTAAATTAACTTTTAAGGTTTCTCTCTAGTTCTCTCAGTCACTCCATCATACAAAGGTTCATATTCCAGAGAGATATTAACTCTAACAATCTCATCAAAGTTCTGCTTTCACTCACAATCTATTTTTTGTCTGTGCATGCCTCAGAAATGTTTCTTTCAGCAGCTAACCATAAATGTCAGCTCAGATTTCCTTTAGAATGGACTTTACTTGGATGTTGAAGAAATCAATTTATTACTTTCCCAATAAATAATTCTCAAAACAATATCACAGGAGCTTCAAAGTCTCTCACCTCAATGTTGCTGAACATTCAACTCATAAACTAGACTAATAAATACAATGGTGGTTCAGTTACGAATAACTCTCTAGAGCAACCTATGCTGTCATTTTCATTACAACTTCAGCTGTAGTCTACAGTTTTAACCATTTTTCCTATCTTTAACAGCATCACAACACATCATTTCACACAGGCACTACCCTCCCAACTGTCTCTAATGGAACATTTTGAATGTCCACCCTCACCTGGCACTACCTGTCAGTTTGAGCTCCTCTCCTATATGTGCCTATCAACACAACTACAGTGGAACCTTGGTTTATGAGCATAATTTGTTCCAGAAGCATGCTCGTAAACCAAAATACTCGTATATCAAAGTGGGTTTCCCCATAGGAAATAATGGAAACTCGCTTTAATACGTTTCCCCCCCCCCCCCGAGGCCAGCAGCGCTACTCCCCTGCCGCTCGCAAAGGCCCCCCCCCCGCGTGAACTGGCACCCCCCCCCGCACGAACCGGCACCCCCCGCCCAAACAACATTTCCCCCCCCCCCGTCTGGCACCAGCCCACAGCTCACAGGACGTGCCGGTGCCGCTAGAAGATCTTCCTGCCTCTGCCAGGCCTTGAGCATGCATCTGCGCATGCTCAAGGCCTTCTAATTCTCCCTCTCGCCGAGATTCTCAGACCAAAGCTTCAGCTGGTCACAGACACATGTGACCAGAGCAGAGGGGCGCTCTAGAGGGTACTGCACTGAATATCACATTAAAATGTCCCAGGTACACTTCTTACCTCCTTATATTGTATGATGAGCATTCCAAAACCTACCCAAAACCTACTGTACCTACATAAAGATGACACCTTCAGGCACAAAGGCTATTCATGTCTTCCAGTCTCTTCTCGTATGTCTTTTGATGCAAACCCCATATCATTTTTGTCACTTTCCTCTGGACCACTTAAAGTCTTTTTACATTCTTACCCAGATACGTCTTCCAACACTGAACACAGTACTCCAAGTGGGGGCTTCAATACCTCTGTTCTTCTGCTGATTGCACCTCTCTCTACACAGCTCAGCATCCTTCTGGCTTCAGTCACCATCTTGTCACACTGTTTTGTCGCCTTCAGATCCTCAGACACTATCACCCCAATGTTCCTCTCCCCATCGTGCATATTAGCCTCATACCTCCCAGCACATATGGTTCCCTTGGATTTCTATTCCTCAAGTGCATTACTCTGCACTTCTTTGCATTGAATTTTGGTTGAAAACATTAGACTATTCTAACTTTTGTGGATCCCTTTTCACATTTTCCATTCCCTTTTGGGTGTCCACTCTGTTATAAATTTTGGTATCATCCACAAAAAGGCAAATCTTAAGTTCTAACCTTTTAGCAATGGCTAAAACAGAGCTGCTCTTCTTCCCACTTAAACCCACCTCCCCTCTTCCCCCATTCTCTGTCTCTGTGGACAACACTTTCATCCTCCCTGTATTGTCTGCTCACAATCTTGGGGTCATCTTTGACTCCTCTTTCTCCTTCACTACCCAGATACAACATATCACTAAAACCAACCCTTCCTCTCTATGTACACTACCAAAACCCTCATCCATACCCTCATCACCTCACGCTTAGATTATTGCAACTCACTATTCTCAGGCTGCACAACTCATATTCTGTGAGAGCCACTACACTCATGTTACCCCTCACCTAAAGTCACGTCAGGTGCTGCGTACACCTTTCAGTGCTATATAAGTGATAAATAGTAGTAGTAGCAATTTTGTCCACAAATATATTGAACAGAATTGGCCCCAACTCCAATCCTTGTGGCACTCCACTACTCATCTTTCCTTCCTTTGAGGAAATTCCATTAACCACCACCCTCTTACTTCTGTCCATCAACCAATTTGTAATCCAGTTCACTACTTTTAGTCCTAACTTCAGCCTGCCAAGTTTATTCAAGAGTCTCCTCTTAGGAACCATGTCAAAGGCTTTGCTGAAATGTAAGTAGATTACAACTAGCGCATGTCCTAGATCCAGTTCTCTGGTCGCCCAGTCAAAGAATTCAATCAGATTCATTAGGCACGATTAACCTTTAGTAAAACCATGTTGCCTCAGATCTTGTTAGTGATTAGATTCTAGAAAATTTACTATCCTTTCCTTCAGCAATGCTTCCATTACTTTTCCAATAACCGAAGTGAGGTTTACTGGCCTGTAGTTTCCCGCTTCATCTTTGTGACCATTTTTGTGAAGAGGAATTACATTTGCTTTTCTCCAATCCCATAAAACCTCTCCTGTCTCTTTAAGAGGACCCACCAGAACCTCTCTGAACTCCCTCATTATCCTGGGATGGATCCCATCCAGTCTCATGGATTTGTCCACCTTCAGTTGTTCAAGTTGTTCATAAACACTTTCTTCCATAAACAATGCAGTATCCACTCCATTTTCATGTGTAAATTTGCAAGCCAATCGTGGCCCTCCAGGATTTTCTTCCATGATCCAATTAATGTATTTGTAAGGGCATACCATAATACTGAATAATCATGTCTAAAGTCCTTATAGTGCTCCATTGTGACGCAGAAGCACAAGGGAATGCTAATAATAATCTACAGCAGTACACATATATTTACATTTACGACTTTCGGGTAACGGTCCTATGAAATCTATTTGCCAAATCTGGGCTGGCAAATCGCCCCGTGCCCCATTACCTTATGTGGTACTTCCCGTTCTTGATATGTTGACACACCAGACATTTTCTGATCACATGTTAGATCAAAGGAATCCCTCGTTCCTGAGCCCACCTGTAAGTAGCTTTTTCTCCAAGATGTCCACTTTTCTGATGTGTCTAAATGGCTGTACCTTCCAACCATTCTTCCACCTTAGGAATTTCATTAGTAGTTGTTACAGAAATGGTAGCTGCGGCATCTGCTTGGGAATTAAACAATCGTTCCATTGAATCAACAGGCATATGTGCATCTACATGAAATACTGACACTATTGTCTCCTGTACAATTTTTTCTATGTCTTGCCACAATTCTTTACCCCACAGTTAACCAATTATGGGACTTCCACCCCATTAACCATGTAGCAAGACCATTAGCGACCGACCAGGAGTCAGTAAAAAGATATCCCACTCCCCATTTCACTGGGGATTCATGAGCATATACTGGCTTTATGATTTCCAGCTCTCCGTTAGGAATATTAGCTATTTTTTCGTGCAAAGTAGCTACCCCATGCTCACCTATTTTAGCTCTTTGAGAAATGTACCATTTCCATTTAATAATACTTTGTTCCTGAGCATATCCTACTCTATTTGACTTGGGATCAGACATTATCCATTGCATAATTGGAATTTGTGGTCGCAATAGTACTGTATGACCTAAGGTAATCTGTTCGGTCTCAGCCAACGCCCAATAACATGCTAAAAGTTGTTTTTCGAAGGGAATATATTTTTCACCTGCTTCCGGGAATTTCCTGTTCCAGAATCCTAAGGGTACCCGTTTCCCACTTTGTTTTTGCCATACATATAATTCCACTTCCCCCTCTCTCATGGGCCACAAATCTACAGCTGTCTGTATGGCTTGTTTAGCATTTCCAAAAGCAACCTGCTGTTCTTCTCCCCACATAAACTCATATTTTTTATTCTTTGGAGTGGGAAAATCTAATATTTTTCGTTTTGCTTTCTCTGTGATTTCCCTAATATCCTCTATTCCACTGAATTCCTAAAAATTTTACCGACGTTGCCGGTCCTTGTATTTTTGTTGGATTTATTTCCCTTCCCTTCTTTTTCATATGGTCAATTAATAAATCCAACTGCCCTTTCACCTCTTCCTTCGTTGTTCCCTGTATCAATATGTCGTCAACATAATGAGAAATTTGTATAGAGGTGAATTTCTGAAATTCATCTAAATGTTCCGCTACTATTTGAGGACAAATGGTAGGACTATGTAACCATCCCTGTGGTAGCCTAGTAAAAGTAGATTGGGCACGTTCAAACAAACCTGAAACCTACTTACAGGAATATACATTAACATTTTATAACATTTCCAATATTCTTTTATCGTTCTTAAAAACTTATTTCGGACTGCTGAAAAGTCCGCGGCCAGCCTTCAGACAGTGACTAGTCAGCCTGCTTGTTACTACAACAAAAGGCACATCCTTCCTTAACACGTCTCACAAAGCTTTCTTCCACATTCTTGTACGTTCGTTCTACAGACTATCTCCCTGCTTTTAACCATCTCTTAAAGAAACAAGGAAAAGAAAAAAAAATTCAGGCTACATCAGGCAAACAGCTTCTAAATTTTTATCCATAAACCCTTTGGTTCCTTGTTTACATTATTAATTTCATTACAAGTTCCTACATTTAAATCCATAATTTGTTAATATTTAAGCATATTTTAAATATCGATCCCTGTTTTTGCAACATTCGTAGAATTGCAGACAGACCCCATGCTGTCTCTCTCTATTTTTTCTCCCCTTCCCCCTCCCCTCTGCCTAGTGAACAAAGGAGAAACTTAAAAAGCCCGCCGTCGTCAAGCTCACGTGATAGAACATAAGAACATAAGAACATAAGAACTGCCATCTCCGGATCAGACCTTTGGTCCATCAAGTCCAGCGATCCGCGCACGCGGAGGCCCTGCCAGGTGTACCCTGGCGTAATTTATAGTCCATCATATCTTTATATGCCTCTCTTAAGGAGATATGCATCTAGTTTGCTCTTGAAGCCTAGGACGGTCGATTCCGCAATAATCTCCTCTGGGAGGGCATCGAAGGAGGAAAAAGGTGGGGGTGAAAATCCCTCCCTTTGCAGTTTGCTCTTTCAAACAAAGGAACTTTTACTCCAACATCCTATTTATTCGACCGCGCCTTTTATATTTTGTGGCAGCAATATGAACTGCTAATACCCAGCTCCTTCGAGCCAAAGCAACTACATCACCCGATTTATCGGGGCATTTTTTTTTCTAAACTACATCACCCGATTTATCGGGGCATTTTTCTAAACTACATCACCCGATTTATCGGGGCATATTTTTTTTTTCTAAACTACATCACCCGATTTATCGGGGCATTTTTCCTAAACTTGTACAAGATCAAGTGGTTCTGCCCTTCCCAGAACCCAGAGCAACTACATCACCCGATTTATCGGGGTATTTTTCTAAACTACATCACCCGATTTATCGGGGCATATTTTTTTTTTCTAAACTACATCACCCGATTTATCGGGGCATATTTCTAAACTTGTACAAGATCAATTGGTTCTGCACTTCCCAGAACCTTTTCCCATGACTCTGCTAATCCATGATTATTGGCTAGTTCTTGTGCTATTAAATTATACGGTGCCTCGGTCCAGTTGGGCACCTCTGTAGGTTCTTTTGAGGATTTCTCTCTCTTCCTGAACATTCCTGTATCACAAGAGCGCTCAGGTTTTCTTTAGAGAAATCCTGCCGACTACGCCAATTAATGTATTACTATTTTAAAAAGGCAATAAAAGGCCTTCAGTCACTTTCCGCACTGGACAGAATGCCAGGAAATCAAAATAGTATACATATTAAGTTTTATTACATATATACAATATTACTAACCATAATAGTACTTGTTCTGTCCTTGTGGAATTGTTATGTGGTTTATGGACTATGCTGTAAATCAACACGACCCACGATGGTATCCTGTGGCAGTATCACTCAATAAGGACCGAATGTGACACGAATGTGAAACGTATGGTATGAAAGGATTATTAATATTGAATGACACTGCCTAGGATCCATGATAGCTGTTACAGGGAAACACAAGTATTATGAGAACGAGCAAGGCCAGAAATTTTTCAGCACCTGCTGATAAGTTTCCTATTATGAGAGCAGGTCACTGTCAGCACACGAGCAAAGCCAGGAGTCTTCAGCACCTGATGATAGGTGCTTGACAGAATCACACCCTCCCTGCACGAGATAAGCATGCGTTTGTAAATCCAATCTGGCTAGAGGGGATGAGGGAAAAAGTATCCAATCCATAAAGAGGGGCTGGGTATACAACCCACGAGCTAAGCTAGTTGTTTTCAAGACATGCTGATTGGGGATTACCCTCTCAACATGAGGTAAGCACGCGTTTGTAAATCCAATCTGGAAAAAGGGGATGGGGAAAAAGTACAATTTAAGGGAGGAAAGTTACCTGTAAAGCAGGGACATTTTTTTTCCATTGCTGACGAGCTGTGTGATGACATATTGAATAAGCCTCCTGAATGTGGTCCCCCGTCGGAGTGATGATATAATAACCGGTGACGTATTAATTCAAACTCTGTACTTAATCAATGATTATGGCTAGAAATATTGTATATATGTAATAAAATGGCTAGAAATATTGTATATATGTAATAAAACTTAATTTGTATACTATTTTGATTTCCTGGCATTCTGTCCAGTGAGGAAAGTGACTGAAGGCCTTTTATTGCCTTTTTAAATAGTAATACACATGAACACAAAGTAGAAGTTTGTGCTTGTTGCAGGTTTCTGGGTCTCACTGTGTCTTGTCAGAAGTATTTGTTTAGCAAGTTTTCTTTTTCCTTATCACTCTCCACATAGCGGTTTGTAGCTACTTTCAGTCTCACAATTCTATTTTTTGCCTTCCTCCTTTCACAAATATATCGGAAAAATATTTTGTCACCCTTTTTTATATTTCTACTCATTTGCTCTTCAATTTTTCCTTTTGCCAGATATATATCTCTTGACTTCTTTCAATTTCATCCAGTATTTCTAAAAGACATCTTGATTGGTTGGAATGAGTATTGCCTGGAAAGCATTCTTGATTATTGGGTTGTCTATATATGAGCAGCAAGCCCTGGGGTGGGTGGGAGAGACTATATGTTACAGTGAGTCAAACAAGTTCCCTATCAAACAGTACTGAATGAGGGGAAAAACCATGAGACACTGTGACACAATCAAGTTCTGCTAGATTCTAACTCTGCTGGCCCTAGCACTATCTACAGCTAACTGTTCCAATGCTTGCCCCAGGCATAAGATAATTATGCAGGTCCAGGCTGATTATTACCAGAACCCACATTTAAAAAAAAAAAATCTAGAGGCCCTCCAATTTACCCTCTTCTCTGGACCCAATTCCCACCTCTGGTCCCAGAACTCCAATCTCCCTTCCCTCAACCAAGCAAACTCCCTACCTTCTCCCACAAACAGGATAGTCATCCTGTCTACCTGAAATCCCTGGAGGTAGGAGGATTGAAGCCCCATATCAAAGGACTGCCAGGCTACCACTAGAGGTCACATAAGTCCTTTTGAAAAGGCAGCTGTAAAGGGCTTCGTTCCTGCCCCTCACTGCCCCCACTGGACATAAGAACATAAGAAGTTGCCTCCACTGGGTCAGACCAGAGGTCCATCCTGCCCAGCGGTCCGCTCCCGCGGCGGCCCATCAGGTCCGCGACCTGTGAAGTGGTTACTGACCAATTCAATAACCTACCTCAAGTTCTATCTGTACCCCTCTATCCCCTTATCCTCCAGGAACCCATCCAAACCTTTCTTGAACCCCTGTACAGAGTTCTGGCTTATCACCTCCTCTGGAAGCTTGTTCCATGTGTCCACCACCCTCTGGGTAAAAAAGAACTTCCTAGCATTTGTTCTAAACCTGTCCCCTTTCAATTTCTCCGAGTGACCCCTAGTGCTTGTGGCTCCCCACAGTTTGAAGAATCTGTTCTTATTCACTTTCTCTATGCCCTTTAGGATTTTGAAAGTTTCTATCATGTCCCCTCTAAGTCTCCTCTTCTCCAGGGAGAACAGCCCCAGCTTTTTTAACCTGTCAGCGTATGAGAAATTTTCCATACCTTTTATCAGTTTAGTCGCCCTCCTCTGCACTCCCTCGAGTACCGCCATATCCTTTTTGAGGTACGGCGACCAGTATTGAACACAGTACTCCATGTGCGGGCGCACCATTGCGCGATACAGCGGCATGATGACTTCCTTTGTCCTGGTTGTGATACCTTTTTTGATGATGCCCAGCATTCTATTTGCTTTCTTTGAGGCTGTCGCACACTGTGCCGATGGTTTCAGTGATGTGTCTACCATCACCCCCAGGTCCCTTTCAAGGTTACTCACCCCTAGTAGTGTTCCCCCCATTTTGTAGCTGAACATCGGGTTCTTTTTCCCTACATGCATGACCTTGCATTTCTGTACGTTAAAACTCATTTGCCACTTGTTTGCCCAGTCTTCCAGTCTCGTTAGGTCCCTTTGCAGGTCTTCACAGTCTTCCGTGTTTCTAACCCTGCTGCAGAGTTTGGTGTCATCAGCAAATTTGATAACCTCACATTTTGTCCCCGTCTCCAGATCGTTTATAAATATATTGAACAGTAGAGGTCCCAGCACTGACCCCTGCGGAACTCCGCTCGTGACCCATTGCCAGTCTGAGTATTGGCCTTTTATTCCAACCCTCTGTTTCCTGCCTGCCAACCAGTGTTTGATCCATCGGTGGATATCCCCTTGCACCCCGTGATTCCACAGCTTTTTATGTAGCCGTTCGTGAGGTACCTTGTCGAAGGCTTTTTGGAAGTCAAGGTAAATGATGTCTATGGATTCCCCCTTATCCATCTGGCTGTTTATTCCCTCAAAGAAGTGCAGCAAGTTCGTGAGGCACGACCTTCCCTTGCTGAAGCCATGCTGGCTCGCCCTCAGTTGTCCATTGTTTTCTATGTGTTCACAGATTGAATCCTTTACCATTGCTTCCATCATCTTTCCTGGAACCGAGGTCAAGCTCACAGGCCTGTAGTTTCCCGGGTCACCCCTTGATCCCTTCTTGAAGATGGGCGTGACATTTGCCATTTTCCAGTCTTCTGGGATCTCCCCAGTTTTTAGGGAGAGGTTACATATTTGTTGAAGTGTCTCTGCTATTTCGTTTCTCAGTTCTTTTAGTACCCTTGGGTGGATGCCGTCCGGGCCTGGTGATTTGTCGCTCTTTAGTCTGTCTATCTGTCTGAGGACATCCTCTTTACTTACCTCTAGTTGAATCAGTCTTTCGTCGTGTTCTCCGTTTATAAACACCTCGGGTTCTGGGATATTGGATGTGTCCTCTCTGGTGAAGACTGACGAGAAGAAATTGTTTAACCTGTCAGCTATCTCTTTTTCTTCCTTTATCGCTCCTTTCCTGTCTCCATCATCCAGTGGTCCCACTTCCTCTCTGGCTGATTGTTTCCCTTTCACATACCTGAAGAAGGGTTTGAAGTTTCTTGCTTCTCCTGCCAGTCTTTCCTCATACTCTCTCTTTGCTTTCTTGACCTCTTGATGGCATTTTTTCTGGTGTCTTTTGTGTTCTTCCTGGTTTTCCTTTGTTGGTTCCTTTTTCCATTTCTTGAAGGATGATTTCTTGTCGCTTATCGCCTTTTTAGCTGCAGTTGTTATCCATGCTGGGTTTCTAGTTCGATTTTTTTTTTTCTCCCTTTCCTAAACCTTGGGACGTACAGGTCTTGTGCCTCGAGCACTGTGCCTTTAAGCAGTGTCCAGGCTTCCTTTACGGTCTTCACCTTCCCTGAGCTGTTTCTGAGCTTTTTCCCTACCATTTTCCTCATGTCCTTGTAGTTTCCTTTTCTGAAGTTAAGTGCTGTCGTTGTGGTTCTTTTCACCTTTGGTGTTCCCATGTTTAATTTGTACTGGATCATGTTGTGATCGCTGTTCCCTAATGGTGCTAGTACCACCACTTCTTTTGCGGGTCCCTCTAGCCCGTTGAGGATTAGGTCTAGAGTGGCCTCCCCTCGCGTTGGTTCCGTGACTAGCTGCTCCATGAAACAGTCCCTTATCACCTCTAGGAATTTAGTTTCTCTCGTGCAATTTGAGTGTCCAATGTCCCAGTCTATTCCCGGATAGTTGAAGTCTCCCATAACCACCACCCTTCCACTTTTGCACTCCTGCCTCAGTTCGGCCTCCAGGTCCAGGTCGTTAGCTTCTGGTTGTCCTGGTGGGCGATAGTACAGTCCCAATTTGATGTCAGCTCCTTCCCCTCCTGTCAGTTTAACCCATAGTGACTCCAAACTGTCTGCCCTTGTTGTTTCTGTTCTGGATGAAGGAATAGAGTCCTTTATATACAGGGCTATTCCTCCCCCCTTCTTGTGTGCCCTGTCCCTCCTGTAGAGTTTGTACCCTTGCAGGGCCACGTCCCATTTGTTGTCCTCTGACCACCATGTCTCTGTGATTCCTATTATGTCTAGGTCCTTGTTTCTGGCTATAACTTCTAGCTCCCCCATTTTAGTCCTTAGGCTCCTAGCATTTGTGTATAGGCAATTTAAGTCCCAGTTAGTTACCTTTTCTTTAGGATCTACTCTTGATTTGTTGCTCCTGCTGGTCTCCTCACGGGCTGCCTGTGGAGTGTCTAACCCGTCCTCTGCCCGTTTCTTAGTTCTTTGATAGCCCTCTGGTTTCGTCTGTTTCCTCCTTGTCGTGCTTATTTGCTCTAATTTCCTCTCAGGTCCCTGTACTGCATCTTTGGGTTTATGTCCAAAAAGTGTCCATTTTATCTCTGGTCCGCAAACGCCATTTCCTGTTTCAGTATCCTTGCTTGATACTGTGGCCCGGTGTGTCGAGGTCAGATCGACTATCGGCTTTCCCCTCGTTGTCAGTTTAAAGTCATGTCTATGCAGGTCTGGATGTTACGTGCCAGCATCCTCGTCCCAGCCGTGCTCAAATGCAGTCCGTCTCTCCTGTAGAGCTTGTTTTTCCCCATGAAGGTTGACCAGTTTCGTACAAAGAGGAAACCCTCCTCCTCACACCATCGTCTCAGCCATCCATTTGTTGCTTGCAGCTCGGTCTGCCTCCTCGCATCTGCCCTTGGTACTGGCAGGATCTCAGAAAAGGCTATCTTCCCTGTCCTCAACTTCAGCTTCCTCCCCAGGATCTTAAACTGCTCGGTCAGTGTAGTCATGTTGAAATTCCTTCTGCTGACGTCATTTGTTCCGACGTGGACAATCACTGCTGTTTCCTCCGTCTCAGCTCCCTCCATGATTCTCTCGATTCTGTCGGAGATGTCCTTTGTCCTCGCCCCTGGGAGACATGTCACTAGGCGATCCGCTCTGCCCCCTGCTATGTGACTGTCCACCTCTCTCAGGATTGAGTCTCCCACAACAATAGCAGATTTTCCTTTTCTCAGCTTCCTCCTGGGTCTCAGGTCTGTGTCGATGATTGGGTCCTCTAATCCTTCCTCCTCCTGAATGATTCCTCCGCAAGGTTCCTCTCCCTCAGCTCCTGGTGGGTCCTGGCGGCTCTTGGTGGCTCCTGGCGGGTCCTGTCCTCCATCCGTTTGTTCCATTCTGAAGATCGGGTGATCCTGTGTCTCTACCATCCTGCAGGCCTCTTCGATGAATCTCTCGAGCTCTCTGACCTGTTCGCTGATGTGGATTTCTCTGGACCATCAGGGATTGCACATAGGCCCAGGGTACTATTCTGCATGTGGGAGAGATGAAGGGATTTGAGTCCTGGGACTGGAGGAAGAAAGGAGTTTGCACTGGAAAGGTAAGTTTGAGTCACTTTAGTACCTACATTTTTGACCACTTGTTATTTATTTGCATTGCACAACATAGAGCTTTACCAGGCCTTACGGGAGGTTTTTGCCAATGAGGTTTTCCGCTTGAACACCTTATGCCACAGCTGTGGCGGTGGGAGGGTTTTGTCTTAAGCTTTTCCTCCCAATAGTGGTTTACTCGACTCATGTTGTAGCTATTTTGTACTTTTTGCATGATCCATGTGAATGTGTTTTATATATTGATATTGGATTTTTCACTGCTTCTGAATTGTTTGTACTGGTGTTATATATACAGTATATATTTTAATTATGTGGATTCAGACCAATATTCAGCAGGTGCCTGCATAGCTAAGTGCATGAATTTAGGACAACTTTTGAACTGTCTGAAATTCACCCACTTAGCTATGCAGGTCTAGCACTGAATATTGCCAGCATCCAGATAACTTACGGCTCCTCTTCAATGCCATCCCCTGTATCGCTCCCGAACTGCCAGTTTTTCTTTTGGCTAGTCAGAGCTGATATTCAGTAGTATTATACATTACAAATTACAATTGTTTGAATATTGGCCCTTCCCTAAGTATTTTCAAAGTAGCAGCCCAATACATATTTTTGATTTCCTAAATGAAAATGGGGATCAGATATAGGCATTACAGTTCATGATATTATTTAAAGAAGAAATCAAAGCATGCATATATTAAAATGATTTTTAATTCAGAGAGTTTGTCAGCCTTGAACTGAATGATCACCTTAAGTATGAGAGTCAGCAGGAAAGCACTAATGCAGAAAGGAAGGAAGCTGCTGATGAACCAGCTCAGCCAATAGGTTCCATTCTCAAGTCCCATCATTTTGACCATTTCCTTTAGCCGAGCCTCTTTTTCATGCACTATACCTTTGACAATCATGGCCACAGAATAAATCCAAGCCAAAGTCATATAGAGGGGAAGTGAGCGAGAGAGTGAGCGTACAAATCTGGATGCAAGCAACAAGAAAAAGAAAAATGACAAAAGAGATCATAAAAAATCATGGGTATGATATTGGTGTGATGAACGGCAGAGAATTATATAATACATTCAGTTTTTGCACATTTTACAAATCATCTTTCCACTGATCCTTTGATCTCATCTGCAAGAACAAGTACTCATTCATCCTTCAACATAGATGAACGAAGACCTTAGGAAACTGGTCACTGTAGAAATGAGATAATATAACGTCAACATGATTTTTATTGTCAGAAGTGTCTTACCGCTATTACTAATTCAGCTTCAGGATGACAGTTCCTTTCATCATCCATTTATCAATAGTTACCTATGTAAATAGTGAGTTCTGAAAGCTGCCACATATATATACAGGGGATGCCTGAGACTTTGATTTCAAGGAGGCATGTCTTATTGTGTATATTCTATTTTTATCCACTATAAATATTTTAAAATATATATAACACTTTTCCCATTGGCTTTTGTAATTCCTCTGAAACTAGTGTAAATTCCATTAAAAAACCTGTTCCTTTTGGCAAGGGCTTCAAATGAAGTATTGAAGGGTGTATTACCTTTAATCCCCTGTATTTTACCTTCCAAAATAAAGACAACTTTTCCAGTTTTCCCATTTTATTGGTGCCATTTATATATATAATTTTATGAGAAGGTATAGATGCTAGTACTCAGCTGAATATGTGAAAGTTGGCAAGTGATGACCCTCTTGCTTTCTAAATAAAGTTTTGCAATATCTATGATTCTTTCATATGTGCCGGCAGAAATAAATACATGTAAGGATGCTGCCAAATGTGTGTAACCAAAGGCTTCATGTTCAGTAGATCCCTTGGAAAGTGCTGAGGAAACGTGAATGCCCCAACCTGGGCATTCTATTTCCCATGTAAAGCCCTTATGCAAAATGGAGCTTCAAATATTGAAAGGTCAATATTCAGTGATGCCACCATGATTATTTTCAGGGGCACTATCAACTTCAATGCCCACCATCAATCCTATACAGGGATTCCTTGAAAAAGCCTAATTGGTGAAACATGTTGGAGTATTAAATCCCCAAGACTGAGTGGAAAACAGTACCCTGTTTCTTTAAAAAAAAAAAAGTTAAAAACTACGTTATGTTAAGATAGTATTTATAAAATAAAAAAAAATAGAAGAGATAAAAAAGATTTAAGAATGGACTGAGGAGGAGGTGGGTGCTGAATACTTGGTGGCTAAGAGATTTTTGCCCTAAGTGGTACCGCTGAGGTCCAATAAGATTGCTTATTTTTCTTCTGTGTTCTGCTTGTTTCTCTTGTTGACTCATAATAAAAATGATTTAAAAAAAAAAAAAAGTATTGTGAATGAAAGTAATTTTAAACATTTAGCATAACATTTTGATCTACTTACCCCTTGGTACATCAAGCGGTGTATCTAGCATCTGACCTGTATTGACTGTACAGATTAGGGTTACCGCAGAGGCAACACATTAAATCCAGTACCAGATACCTTATGTTATCTGGCACTGCAGAGAATGCATTATGACCCTAACAAAATAAAGGGATGACATGCCACAGCAGCAGTCCCAATACACACACATTCCTCATTCCAAACAAAACCCTCTGCTGACCTCTTGAATCTAATCCCACTGCATCCAGATACTTAACCTGACACATCCCTAATCTAAGCCTTTGATGCCCCATACCCTAACTTGCCAATTGCATTTTTAAACCCCCCACTGCCCGCTGCCATACTCCTCCAATCCCCTGTTTCCCTCAAACAGCAATAGGTCCCTCCTCCTACCACAAGCTTCACCTATACATATGACCACCCCTCAACCTCAGCTGCCCCATCATCCAAGACTTACCAATGGGTTGGTATAATGGGTTGGGGCAGGAGTGGTCCCTCTCTGCTCCTGACTGTCTAGCTCCAGCTTACAAAATGCTTATTATGACCCATAGCAGTACCGTATTTTCACGCAAATAACGCGCACCCGTATAAAACGCGCACACGGGTATAGCGCGCAGAAATCACGCTGATATGTACATAAACTTTGGTATACCGCGCTCACGGGTATACCGCGCATGCTGCCCGACGCTCCTTTCGCCCGCCCTGACTTTCCGTGCGCTGTCCCGACTCTCCGTTCACCCCCCCTGACTTCCGTGCACTGTCCCCCCTTGAAGGTCTGTCCCCATCCTGAAAGCCTGATGCCCCCCCCCCCGACGTCCGATACATCCCTCCCCCCGAAGGACCGCCGATTCCCCAACAATATCGGGCCAGGAGGGAGCCCAAATCCTCCTGGCCACGGCGACCCCCTAACCCCACCCCGCACTACATTACGGGCAGGAGGGATCCCAGGCCCTCCTGCCCTCGACGCAAACCCCCCCCCCCCCAACGACCGCCCCCCCAGCCGACCCGCGACCACCCTGGCGACCCCCACGACCCCCCCACCCCCCTTCCCCGTACCTTTGGTAGTTGGGCCAGAAGGGAGCCCAAACCCTCCTGGCCACGGCGACCCCCTAACCCCACCCCGCACTACATTACGGGCAGGAGGGATCCCAGGCCCTCCTGCCCTCGACGCAAACCCCCCTCCCCCCAACGACCGCCCCCCCAGCCGACCCGCGACCACCCTGGCGACCTCCACGACCCCCCTGGCGACCCCCACGACCCCCCCACCCCCCTTCCCCGTACCTTTGGTAGTTGGCCGGACAGACGGGAGCCAAACCCGCCTGTCCGGCAGGCAGCCAACGAAGGAATGAGGCCGGATTGGCCCATCCATCCTAAAGCTCCGCCTACTGGTGGGGCCTAAGGCGCGTGGGCCAATCAGAATAGGCCCTGGAGCCTTAGGTCCCACCTGGGGGCGCGGCCTGAGGCACATGGTCGGGTTGGGCCCATGTGCCTCAGGCCGCGCCCCCAGGTGGGACCTAAGGCTCCAGGGCCTATTCTGATTGGCCCACGCGCCTTAGGCCCCACCAGTAGGCGGAGCTTTAGGATGGATGGGCCAATCCGGCCTCATTCCTTCGTTGGCTGCCTGCCGGACAGGCGGGTTTGGCTCCCGTCTGTCCAGCCAACTACCAAAGGTACGGGGAAGGGGGGTGGGGGGGTCGTGGGGGTCGCCAGGGGGATCGCGGGTCGGCTGGGGGGCGGTCGGAGGTTCTTGAGGGGGGACGGTCGTTGGGGGGGAGGGGGGTTTGCGTCGAGGGCAGGAGGGCCTGGGATCCCTCCTGCCCGTAATGTAGTGCGGGGTGGGGTTAGGGGGTCGCCGTGGCCAGGAGGGTTTGGGCTCCCTTCTGGCCCGATATTGTCGGGAAGTCGGCGGTCCTTCGGGGTGGGGGTGCGAGTGGTCCTGCCGGGGGGGGGGATGTATCGGACGTCGGGGAGTCGGCCGGGCAAGAGGGCTTGGGCTCCCTCTTGCTCCGATCGTGGATGCGGGTGCGGGTGGGAGCGCGTGCGAGCGGTCGTTCGGGGTGGGGGGTGCGAGTGGTCCTGCCGGGGGGGGGGATGTATCGGACGTCGGGGAGTCGGCCGGGCAAGAGGACTTGGGCTCCCTCTTGCTCCGATCGTGGATGCGGGTGCGGGTGGGAGCGCGTGCGAGCGGTCGTTCGGGGTGGGGGTGCGAGTGGTCCTGCTGGGGGGGTGAATCGGGCGTCGGGCGGGGTGGGAACTATGTTTTAAAACTTTTGTATACCGCGCTCACGCATATAACGCGCGAGGGGTATGCGCGGTAGGTAAAAACGCGTATAACGCGCGCGTTATATGCGTGAAAATACGGTAGTCTCTTAGAGGCCCTTTCACTAAGCTGTAGTAAAAAAAATTGGCCTTAGGTGCTCTTATGGTGGTCTTTATCATGCACTGAAGCTGTGTTTACCACAGCTGTAAAAATGACTTTTAAAAAAATGTATGTCCATGCACTAATGTTGCCATTAGCACACATCCATGTAAAATTATCACATGTGCATTTATTGTCACACATTTTGTAAGTAGGAAGGGCTCATGCAGTACTCTTGTGCTAACCAGGTAGCATGTGGTAATGTAGCTTCCCTGTTTAGCACAGAAATGCCCACTCTCTGCCCCTAATACACCTTGTCAAAAATATGGCAATTATTGCAAGATGCCTGAGCGCATCCCATGATACACCATTTTAAGCTGTGTTAGGCACATATTAACCCCTAATGCAGCTTGGTAAAAGGGCCCTTTAATCACATACTTCATGTAATTTCGCATATATGCATCACATGATGAAATGAAAGAAAATGTATGGCAAACAGAAGATGGAAATCTCAAACACATGCTGCAGTATATTTTTAATTATATGATTCTTTTGATTTAGATCTTTTTCATTAAAACATTTCATCCTATCTTGGGCAACAAAAAAAAGTATCTATAATTTGCCAATCAGCAAACACCAATTACTGTACCAATCAGATTTTTGATTAGATTGATGTTGATAAATCTTTGACTAACCTTTACCAGTATGGTAAGTAGTGCTGAGGATATAGTGAGGATAAGTATATTGTCCACAAACCAGGCTAACCAGAGGATACTCTTCTTAATGCCTGCCATCCTCAAGAACTCCTTCAAGTGAAGTTCTTTTTCATACACTAGACTTTTAATGATCATGGAGACGGAGAAGTTGAAGGCCAGAACCAGGAACATTGGGAGTATGTTTCCAACATATTGGGTAAAGCTGTTTTAGGATTAAAAGTTTGTGAAGAGGTCAGTGTTTTGACTTGTTTCGAACACGGAAACCAAATTATTGCTGGCTTATACAAAGCTGTGGTAGAGCATTGGAGCATTTACCTTGCTGGCCCGTAGAAAACTCTACTGCAACTTTCTTATGTTTTCTGTTCTTTCATGTGAAAGTCATAATGTCAATATTTAATCATGAAAAAGTATAACTTATAGGGAGCACTAGATAGAAATCTGATTGCCTCGTTGGTAAGACTGGATGGACCATAAAAGTCTTTATCTGTTGTGATTTATCATGTTATTGTGCTACTATGAAAAAGATCACTCTCACTTACAAAAGATCTCCGAATCAAATATTGATTTTTAACTTAGCCTCAGCCCCACCACTCCACCGTCTATTAGAAACTCACAGTGGGAAGCATTACGTGGACCTTCATCATCAGCCAGTTAGTAGCAATTTCATCTATATAAATAATGCCTTTTATATCTAAATTTAAATAAACTTATTCACTTTCAATTGTATGTGCATTTTCAAAGCTACTTATATTTTTTAGCTGAAATGACCCGGGAGAAGATGACCCGACATGTTTCGCACAACTGTGCTTTATCAAGGGTCTCCCGTGGCCGCTTCTGTCACCCGACTCACTGTTAATTTAAAGAGCATTTGTAGTGAATTGGGTGACAGAAGCGGCCACGGGAGACCCTTGATAAAGCATGGCCATCTTCTCCCGGGTCATTTCAGCTAAAAAAGATAAGAAGCTTTGAAAACGCACATATAATTGAAAGTGAATAAGTTCATTTAAATCTGTAATAATAAAATGCTAAGCGTGCATGCGCACTCTCGCCGCATGTTCCCTGAGATCTGATCTGTCGGGATGTGCCGGCAAGAGTGCGCATGCGCGCTTACTACGTCACTGGAGGCGGAAAAGACAGCGGACTTCCCCCCTCCCCTCAGAGCAGGCAGAGACTCTCCTTGCCATTTTTTAACTCAAAGCCGCTGCCGTGGCTCCTCTCTCGAACCGCACCAGGCGGGGATCGAGAGAGGAGCCGCGGCATCGGCTTTGAACTAAAAATGAACTTAAGCTGAGTACCTTTTACTTTCGCCCACACCTACGTTTCTTTTCTACTCCCCAGCTTTCAAGGCCCCTCTCCCGCACCGCGCCGCCCCTTCACGACACCAGCCACAACGGTGATGTCCATTGGCTGGCTCGACGGTGGGTTGGAGACAGCGCCGATCCTCAGGTCCCCCTCCCCACCCAGCCGTCAAGAGGAGAGTCAGGACGGAATGATCCAGGCTGCGAAGAACCCAAGCCCCTCTCCCCCCCCCCCCCCCGCCGCACTCCAACACTCCCCCGCAGTTCAGCCGTAGACGAGGTAAAAAACGCCTCCTTCTCTCCCCCCCAACCCAGGCAGAGGCGCAGCCGAATAGACATGAGGGATTCTCAGCACACCCTTCCAATACTTGAAGAAAAATTAAGACAAAGTTCATTTTTAAAATCAAAGCCGCCGCCTCGGCTCATCTCTCGAACCGCACCAGGTGGGGATCGAGAGAGGAGCCGTGGCGTCGGCTTTGAATTAAAAAATGAACTTTGTTATCCGGAGCCGGCACAGACATATTGCATCCGTCCCAGGTCGGAGAATCCCTCAAAAGTAAGCAGAGCTGTTAATGACTCGATACTGCACGTTGAAGTAGAAAAAAATAATAAAATAAGTATTTTGGTGGATAATACGTCCGCTCAGCTCTTCAGCATCACATGACCCCCCTGTTCTGTTTTAATTTAGTGATTTTTTGATAATATTGTATTTCAGATTTTGTGAAATAAATGAACTGTATTTCTGCATTCTAATGCTGGTACTAAATAGTGAAGTCATGATAATGTTGCAAACAACAAAATGAAGTACCTGAAACAAAAATATAGAAAAAGACTGGATGCAACAGTGTGTGTGTGTGTGTGTGTGTGTGTGTGTGTGGGGGGGGGGTTCCTGATCCATCGTACAGCTGGTGGCCGACTGAGTGTCCATGATCCTGCCTGCCATGTTCTTCCTGCATCGATGTCAGGAAGTCCTCCCTGCTCCACCACATTGGCTTCTTTCATTGATCCTTCATTTAGCCATATATTAGACTAACCAGACTTTCCCCCTCCTTTACAAAGCCGCGCTAGCGTTTTTAGCGTTGGCCGCTGCAGTAACGGCTCCGACGCTCATAGAATTCCTGTGAGCATCCGTGCTGTTACCTCTGTGGCCAGCACTAAAAACACTAGCGTGGCTTTATAAAGGAGGAGTGGGTTCGAGAGGTGGTCGTGCGCAGGGAGGAGGGGCCAGGGAGAGAGACAGAAAGAAAGACAGACAGGGGGAAGGGAGAGCGACAGAAAGAAAGACAGACATGGGTCCAGGGAAAGAGACAGAAAGAAAGAAAGGGGGCAGGGAGATAGACAGAAAGAAAGAAAAAAGAAAGAAAGAAATGCCTAAGTCTACACATCTATTTTAGCACCCGTTAATGTAACAGACTAAAAAACTAGTTTAGATATAAAAGCCACTATTTATGTAGATGAAATTGGTGCTAAGTGGCCGATGATGAAAGTCCACGTAATGCTTCCCGCTGTGAGTTTCTAATAGGCTGTGGAGTGGTGGGGCTGAAGCCGAGTTAAAAATCAATATTTGATCCGGAGATCTTTTGTAAGTGAAGGTGGTTATAAGCACTCCGGATTCATAATTATATACAGCTAAAGTTTTTCCATCAGTGTCTGGGAACTATGAAAAAGATACCAGATATAGCCCGTCACATTATACATTATAAAAATCATTGATTATATAGATTAATTATTCTGCTTAATGTGCTTTTTTCCTTAATTAATTTATATAATCAATGATTTCTATAATGTATAATGTGACGGGCTATATCTGCCATCTTTTTCATAGTAGTAGCAGTTCTATATAGATAGCAGTGCTGAAAATTTAGATATCATTTGCAGCATCCACTGTCCATATAGCCAGCAGTAGGCAGCCGCCTATATATTTATTCTGTGCTGCCCCTTCTACAGATATTTCCACAGATTATATGTAAAATATTTAAATGTCAAAGCTGACAAGTATAAAGAAAGATGTCTGTGGGGTTTACATATTGGCCCAACAGGCTGTTGAACAAATATACTTCCAGTATGCATACATTACATTAATGCTGTCAGAATTAAACAGAATCTTCTGAGACAGTTCAAAACACAAAATGTACAAGTGTGTTTATTTACTTCAGAAGCTTTCAAACTATTGGGTCATGTCTAGTTCAGAAGGCAGCATCCTGATTACCATTCCGCATTTCAGATGAGCAAGATGCACTTCCTTTGTTCTTGTGCTCCAGTACATCTTACCTCGCACAGATTCAGTGGGGAGCTCAATTATTCATGAATGAAATAACCATTCCAGCATGAATTATTTATAGGTAACACCAAGGAGACACACAAGAAAAAAATATATATAACTGATAAGGGAATCAGAGCACTGACAGTTTTTATGGTACTCATTCATCAGGTATTTTCTATCACTAATTTTTAGCCCTTTCAAGACAGAAAAGCATTGCAGCACGAATAGCTCCACTTCTCCCCCCCCCCCCCCACCTCATCCCAGCCTGCTGGCATTTAGTTGAAATGTGGATTAAATACACCAGTTAGTTGATAAACTGATTCTTCTATATACTAGTTTTTTAGCCCGTTACATTAGCGGGTGCTAGCAGCCCTTCTCCCTTACTTTTACCCCTTCCCTGCTCCCCCTGTCCAGCAGTAGGCCTTCTCCCTTCCTTTTGTCTAGAAGCACCCCTGGGCAATGTGTAATCTGGCAGTTATTTGGCATTATTTTTAGGGCACTGGTTTCAGGTTGTAAATTGAATGCTGTATTTTTTGTGTTTTGTTGAATTTTGTTTTAATTATGCATGCATCGTTGTTACATGCATATATGCTGAATATGTGGGATATAAAGTTTAAATTAAATAAATAAATAAATAAAGCTGTCAAAATATTCAACATTGTTGTATTTGTCAGTTATTGAACCATTGATCTATGTTAGCATCAGCAAAGGAGAGCCCGAGAGTCTCGTCTCGATGGGCGGCTGTAACGCGGGGATGGAGGGCCTGCGCAGCCTCCCATGGAGACGAGCGCTCTGCGCGAGGGGGGGGGAGGTGTAGGTGAGCAGGAGGCAGCTTAGAATAGACGGGTTTGAAGTTCCCGCTGCGGGGCTGCCTCCTGATAGGAGAGGGAGTGCTGGGCGGAGTTGATAAAGCCGGGACCTCGGAGGACCCGGTCTCTTCCTGGGTTCTCCGAGGCGGCTTTTCCTGGATCCTCCGAGGCGGTGCGAGCATGGCAGGTTCGGACGGCGTGGCGGAGATCTCCCTACTCACCGGCGACTCCCTCAGCGAAGACGAACAGGTGGGAGTTGGCCACAGTGGGAGAGGGAGAGACCGATGCGCCGTTCTAAAACGGCTGCTCTCTCGACCCTCGTGGTGACGGGGGTGGGCCTGGGCGATGCGGGAGGCAGGGCTTCGCGATCCGGTGCGGGGCCTACAGTGCCCATTCATGTGCGGGGAAGGGGGAGAACAGCCGCCCGGAGACCGCGTGACACTGCAATCCACGGTTCAGGAGATCGGCAGGGAGGCCTTCCAGTCTGCCGGTTTTGGCCGGCAGACTGTATAGGCAGCACAGCCCTTCTGCGTCTGCCCCGGGGCCTTCTGTAGCAGGAGAGAAGGAGGTGGCCAGTGTTGTGGGAGGCAGACTGTATAGGCAGCACAGCCCTTCTGCGTCTGCCCCGGGGCCTTCTGTAGCAGGAGAGAGGGAGGTGGCCAGTGTTGTGGGAGGCAATGGGACTGTTAGGGTGGGAGCAGCCAGTGACCGGCTCATGGGTCCACTCGGTGCAGGGCCTTCCTGGGGTTTGAATCCCTGGGGGTCTGTGTGGGGGATACCCCCTTGGATGTCGGGCGGCCCCCCAGCAGGCTTGTCATTTCCATGGGGTTCGGTGCCGGGAGTGGGTTGGCACCCTGGGCAGGGCCAGGGGTGGGCTGATGGAGTCAGGGGTCATGAGGGTCTTGGGGTCCACGGGAGCGGGGGAGTGTCGGTTGCTGCTCCTCTGTCTGGTTTTTCTTTACAGGTCCCGATTGCTGGTGTAGATATTCCTTCTTCGCAGAGGCTGGAGCGTGCGAGAGCGGTGCATGGCGAGTCTCCTGGAGTGATGGCACAGCATGGATCTGGTGAGGCTGTTGCTGGTGATGCTCGGGAGCCATCGGCTGAGCGTGCGGTTGCTACGGACGGCGTAGTGGATCATCTGGCTGGAGTGCTGGACCCTCCACTTCAGGGTAATACGGTGCCTGTGGCTGCTGCTGGGGGTAAGAGGGTTAAGTCAAAACGTAAGAGTCGGGGTAGGCGCGGGCGTGTATCCTCGTCGTCGTCGTCCTCTTCGTCATAGTCTTCTTCTACTACTAGTTCTTCTGCGTCCTCACATGCACGCCCGGTGGGAGGGGAGACGGGTGGCGGAGAGGCGGGGCCGTCCGGATCTCAGGCGAGAGGTGCTCCGGTGTTAGTGGCATTGTCAGAGCTCTGGGAGAGGGTTCCAAAAAGGTTGCGTCACAGGATTAGGAAGCGCGCTTGCGTAGATATCTTCCGCTTAATGGAAGGCAGGTCTCGCCATAGGAGTAAAAAGAAAGATAAGAAGGAGGGCGGGTTGTCCAAAGCGGTGCCGGTGTCGCGGAACATTGTTAATTGGGTTAGATCCTTCTTGCGCTTGGCAAGTGTTTGGGGTAGGGCGCGGCCGCAGAATTACAGGCTTTTACTATCTTATGCTGACTCGGTGTTGGATGCCTACCAATGTTTCAGAGGCTGGTCGTAGCTCAATTACGACGAGGCCTTCCGTGACAAAATGGAGGAGAACGGGTTCATGTCCTGGGGCACGCAGGATGTTAACTTGTGGTTAACCCACATGGCGTGCCGGTCCAGTTCCGTGGTTCAGGGTCCCGGCAGGTAGGTAGTCCGGAGGGGGTAGTGGACGGTCCTTTCGGCCCACAGTTGGGGGGTTTGCAGGAGGGGGCTCAGGAGTGTGTTGGCGCTTCAACCAGGCTACTTGCGCCTTCACTGATTGTAGATTCCGGCATGCCTGTTCAGTCTGTGGTCAAGCGCATTCCGCCCTCAAATGCCCCAAAAAAGGGGGTGGCGCTTCGTCAGGACCCAGTAAAGCGTAGGGCGATGGGCAAGTTGCCCACGCCAGTGCGGGTGGCGTCTCTTCGCCCTTGCTTACAGCGCTACGGGGATCGCGCGGCTGCTGATCAGCTTGAAAGGGGGTTTACGGAGGGTTTCCCTATTCCTTTTCCGAGCGAATTGCGGGAATGTCGGGTGCAAAATGCGTCTTCTGTGCGTCACTTAAGGGAGGTGGTGCAGGCAAAATTGGATGGGGAAATCGCATTGGGAAGGATTGCAGGGCCGTTTCGGGTTCACCCTTTTCCTTCTATGATTATCTCACCCTTAGCAGTGACTCCCAAGAAGGAGCCTGGGAAGTTTCGGCTAATTCACAACTTGTCTCGCCAGGTCGGAGCATCGGTTTATGAGGGCATCCCGGCAGATCTTTGCTCGGTGCGGTACGCTTCTTTTGATAGTGCAGTGCGACTGGTGTTGCGCGCCGGTAGGGGGGCATTGCTGGTGAAGGTCGACATAGAGGCGGCTTTTCGCCTCTTGCCGGTCCATCCTGATTCGTATCCTTTGTTGGGCTTCCGCTTTGAGGGGTTTTACTATTTTGATCGATGCTTGCCTATGGGTTGCTCCATTTCGTGTGCCTACTTTGAGCGTTTCAGTTCATTTCTCCACTGGGTTACGGTTTCACGGTCCTGCTTGGACTCAGTGGTACATTATTTAGATGATTTCCTTTTCGTGGGTTCTCCGGCCTCCGATGATTGTGCTCATTTGAAGCGTGTTTTTGAGCATATGGCAGCGGAGTTCGGGGTTCCCTTGGCGGTGGACAAATCAGAGGTGCCGGTGCATGTACTTACATTCTTGGGCATTGAAATTGATACGGAGGCAATGGTTACTCGGCTTCCTGAGGGTAAAATCGGTCAGCTGCTAGCTTTGATTCAACAAGTTCTCCAATCGCGGTCGGTGACCCTGAAGCATGTGCAGTCTCTGTTGGGGTCCCTCAATTTTGCTTGCCGGGTGCTTCCCATGGGTAGAGCATTTCTGCAACGATTGGCGATTGCTACTTCGGGCGTTCGTGATAAAAGGCATTTTATCAGGCTGTCTGCTGGCGTGCGTGCTGATTTGGGTATGTGTGATACCTTTTTGCATGGGTTCAACGGCACTCTTCGAATTCAGGCTCTAGAGGTGGCTAATTTCGATTTTGAGCTGTTTTCTGACGCTGCCGGAGGTCTTGGATTTGGACTGTATTGTCAGGGCGAGTGGTGTGCGGCGCGTTGGCCGGAGATTTGGAGAGCTCAGGGTGTTACGCGTAACATTACGCTGTTAGAACTGTTTCCTTTGGTGGTTGTGTGCGAACTTTGGCCTGCGTGGTTACGAGACAGGCGGATAGTTTTTTGGTGTGATAATCAGGGTGTAGTAGAGGTGGTGAACAAGCTGAGTGCGCGTTGTTTAGAGGTCAATGTGTTGGTTCGGGAATTGGTGTTGCGTTGCCTGCAATTAAATCTCTTTATTCACGCGCGTCATGTCCCAGGGTCACAGAATTCAATAGCTGATGCATTGTCTCGCTTTCGTTTTTCACAGTTTCGGCTCCTTGCTCCGGAAGCGCGACTGGAAGGTACACCGATGCCCGAAGGTTTATGGGATCTGGTCAAGATGAAGTCTGGGAGATGCTCTGCATGTCAGTAGCTGCGTCGACATGGACTCATTACTGTGCCGGCTTCCGCCTGGTGGCCGCTTTTCTGGAGTCGAGAGGCTGGGTCCCGGGTTCCGTGTCAGAGACGTTGTTGGTAGAATATGTGTTGCACGCTTTTCGATCCGGTGATTCCCGGGGTTCGGTTTCAGGGCGCCTTGCGGGCTTTGCCTTTTTCTGCAGAGCCTTCGGTTGGGCTTGCCCTACGTCGGGGTTCTTAGTGCATCGCATGCTGGCTGCCATGGGGCGCTTAGTGCCGCGTCCTCCGGATAGCCGTTTGCCCATCACACACGACTTGTTGGTCCGTCTCCTGGCAGCACTGCCGGCAATAACTCGCTCCCCCTTTGAAGGGCGGCTTTTTCAGGCAGCTTTCTCTGTGGTGTTTTTCGGAGCGCTACGGGTGGGAGAGTTGCTGGGGACTCCGTCTGTCGGGGGCACGGGGCAGGGGTTGCAGTGTAGGCATGTTTGTTTTTCGGGTCCCACCTTGCGGGTCTTTCTGGCGCGCTCCAAAATGGATCAAACGGGTAGAGGCCATTCTCTGGTCCTACATCCTATCCCTGGCAGTTTGTCCTGTCCTGTTACTTTGATGCGTAACTTCCTTCAGGTGCGGGTTCAGGGGGGAGCTCCCTTATTCCTACATGAGGATGGCTCTTCGCTCACGCGCTACCAGTTTTTGGCAGTTCTCCGGTTGGCTCTTGGTAGCTGTGGCGAACTGCCTACTCGTTATGGGACTCACTCCTTCCGTATTGGGGCTGCGACCAGTGCCCATGCTGCGGGATTGTCTGCTGAGGGTATACGACGCCTAGGGCGTTGGTCTTCTGGAGCTTACAGGTGCTATATAAGGCCTGGGGGTCTCGGGAGGCCGGATAGGGACTGAGTTCCTTAGGGCTTGGGGTGGAGCGATTTGGGGTTAGTACATGGGCATGGGCACCTTATTTCACTAACAGCTACCTGGGATTGTCAGGACTGGGGTTCAATGTGTTCTTTGTTTTGCAACCTCTGTATCCTGGGCCTGTTCTGTGTGGATCGTGGGCCACTCATTTATACATCGGGCTGGGGAGCGGGCACTTATCCGCCCCGGTGGCCGGCATTTGGGCTTGGAGAACTTGGGAGTCCGTGTTTCCTGGTGGGGGCAGCGGAGGATGCGTTGGCATCAACTTCTTCCCCTGATGGCTCGCCAGCGTCCTAATCCCCTTCGGCCGGATCTCCTGTTGGTTCATCTAGGCGGCAACGATGTGGACAACATGACGGTCAAACAGCTCATTGACCGTATTAAAGATGACCTTCGCTGTGTGCTGGACTGGTTTCCCCATTTGCGGCTGGTATGGTCGGATATCATTCCACGCCCGCCCAGATTAGAGTCGCGCAGATGGACTCGAAGGTTGATTAAAATTAATAGACAGGTGGCTAAATGGGTAGTTGGTATGGGGGGGTTGCAGATCCAACATTCTTGGGTAGATGTAACTTGTAAGGGTTTGTATGCACGGGATCAGGTTCATTTGTTGGCGGTGGGGTGTGACTTGCTGCTGGATGATTTTGCCACCTGTTGCGAGTCTCATCTTGTTGCCGCGGGTGTGTAGTCGCAGCTCCTGTTTTTGGGTGGAGGCCTGTTTTGCAGGCCTTGTGGCGGTTATCCGAGCTACGGTATGGTACAGCTCATCAGGAGATGAGCGGGGGGGGGGGGGGGCCGGCAGGGAGCCGTGCCCGAGTTCTGGTACTATGGTTAAAGGGGCATGTTGGGACATGCCACCCCCCAGACCCTTGCTGGCATGGCAGGATCTCAGGACCTTGTCCTATGCCTTAAGTAGTTCTGAGTAGGGCCAGCTTAGTTTACCTGGGCAGGTATGAGTGAGCAAACATGAAATAAAAAAATTCAGCTATTACACTTTCTCACATTGCATCAGGATTTACTAGCTAGAAAAGAAAAACTGTTGATAGATAAGGCCTAATCCAAGAGCAAGTGAGAATGTGGATTAGTAGCTATAAATTAATAAATGAAAATTGGATGAGCTGGAATAAAATGATCAGAAATACAAAAAGTAAAAAAAAACAGGGATTTTAAGTTACTATATGGATTTGATATATGTCATGTGCTTGACGGATATAGGGAGGCAGGCTAAGACATTTTTGTAATTGATGACTACCATATCAAATGTACTCCAGATGGGAAGCTTAAGTTTCTTATAGAGCTTCTTTGTGTTAGAGTGTGACACGAATGTGAAACGTATGGTATGAAAGGATTATTAATATTGAGTGACACTGCCTAGGATCCATGATAGCTGTTACAGGGAAACACAAGTACTATGAGAAGAGCAAGGCCAGAAATTTTTCAGCACCTGCTGATAAACTGCCTATTATGAGAGCAGGTCACTGTCAGCACACGAGCACAGCCAGGAATTTTCAGCACCTGATGATAGGTGCTTGACAGAATCACACCCTCCCCGCACGAGATAAGCAAAGGGGGTAGGGGAAAAAGTATCCAATCCATAAAGAGGGGCTGGGTATACAACCCACGAGCTAAGCTAGTTGTTTTCAAGACATGCTGATTGGGGATTACCCTCTCAACATGAGGTAAGCACGCGTTTGTATATCCAATCTGGAAAAAGGGGATGGGGAAAAAGTACAATTTAAGGGAGGAAAGTTACCTGTAAAAAAGGGAACATTTCCACTACTGACAAGCTGTGTGATGATATTCTATGAGTAAGCCTCCTGATCGTGGACAAGAGTAATGATGTAATAACCGGTAACGTATTAATTCAAACTCTGTACTTAATCAATGATTATGGCTAGAAATATTGTATATATGTAATAAAACTTAATTTGTATACTATTTTGATTTCCTGGCATTCTGTCCAGTGCGGAAAGTGACTGAAGGTATTTGGTAAGCCTTTTTAAATAGTAATACATTAATTGGCGTAGTCGGCAGGATTTCTCTAAAGAAAACCTGAGCGCTCTTGTGATACAGGAATGTTCAGGAAGAGAGAGAAATACTCAAAAGAACCTACAGAGGTGCCCAGCTGGACCGAGGCACCGTATAATTTAATAGCACAAGAACTAGCCAATAATCATGGATTAGCAGAGTCATGGGAAAAGGTTCTGGGAAGTGCAGAACCAATTGATCTTGTACAAGTTTAGAAAAATGCCCCGATAAATCGGGTGATGTAGTTTAGAAAAAAAAAAATGCCCCGATAAATCGGGTGATGTAGTTTAGAGAAATAAAAATGCCCTGATAAATCGGGTGATGTAGTTGCTCTGGGTTCTGGGAAGGGCAGAACCACTTGATCTTGTACAAGTTTAGAAAAATGCCCCGATAAATCGGGTGATGTAGTTTAGAAAAAAAAAAAAATGCCCCGATAAATCGGGTGATGTAGTTTAGAGAAATAAAAATGCCCCGATAAATCGGGTGATGTAGTTGCTCTGGGTTCTGGGAAGGGCAGAACCACTTGATCTTGTACAAGCTTTAGAAAAATGCCCCGATAAATCGGGTGATGTAGTTTAGAAAAAAAAAAAAATGCCCCGATAAATCGGGTGATGTAGTTTAGAGAAATAAAAATGCCCCGATAAATCGGGTGATGTAGTTGCTCTGGGTTCTGGGAAGGGCAGAACCACTTGATCTTGTACAAGCTTTAGAAAAATGCCCCGATAAATCGGGTGATGTAGTTTAGAAAAAAAAAAAAAAATATGCCCCGATAAATCGGGTGATGTAGTTTAGAAAAATGCCCCGATAAATCGGGTGATGTAGTTGCTTTGGCTCGAAGGAGCTGGGTATTAGCAGTTCATATTGCTGCCACAAAATATAAGAAAAGGCGCAGTCGAGTAAATAGGATGTTGGAGTAAAAGTTCCTTTGTTTGAAAGAGCGAACTGCAAAGGGAGGGATTTTCACCCCCACCTTTTTCCTCCTTCGATGCTATCATGTGAGCTTGACGGCGGGCTTTTTTGAGTTTCTCCTTTGTTCACCAGGCAGAGGGGAGGGGGAAGGGGGAAGAAAAAGGAGAGAGACAGCATGGGGTCTGTCTGCAATTCTACGAATGTTGCAAAAACAGGGATCGATATTTAAAATATGCTTAAATATTAACAAATTATGGATTTAAATGTAGGAACTTGTAATGAAATTAATAATGTAAGCAAGGAACCAAAGGGTTTATGGATAAAAAATTTAGGAGCTGTTTGCCTGATGTAGCCTGAATTTTTTTTTTCTTTTCCTTGTTTCTTTAAGAGATGGTTAAAAGCAGGGAGATAGTCTGTAGAACGAACGTACAAGAATGTGGAAGAAAGCTTTGTGAGACGTGTTAAGGAGTCACTGCTTGTAGGCTAGCCGCGGACTTTTCAGCAGCTCATTGATACACAGACAAATTGTCTGAAATAAGGTTTCAGGTTTGTTTGGGGAACGTACCGAAACAAAATGAAAAAGGGTAGGAATACATTTGTGTAATTATTAAAACAGACAGTCAGAAAGGCATATATTTAAGAAACAAAACAAATTATAATGAAAAAGAAGGAGAGAAGCAGCCCTGCCGGACTCCTATCACTTTCCTGTAGACTCAATTTTGGAGATGCAGGATAAGGGAAAGAAGTCAGACTCTAAATTCAGCTTGAGGTACAGATAGAGCAAGATAGTAAATTACATGAGTTTGACATATTGACATACAAACTAAGAAAGGGCAGTTGGATTTATTAATTGACCATATGAAAAAGAAGGGATGGGAAATAAATCCAACAAAAATACAAGGACCGGCAACGTCGGTAAAATTTTTAGGAATTCAGTGGAATAGAGGATATGGGGAAATCATTGAGAAAGCAAAACGAAAAATATTAGATTTTCCCACTCCAAAGAATATACAAGGTAACTAGTAAAAAATATGAGTTTATGTGGGGAGAAGAACAGCAGGTTGCTTTTGAAAATGCTAAACAAGCCATACAGACCGCTGTAGATTTGTGGCCCATGAGAGAGGGGGAAGTGGAATTCTATTAATCAAATGCATGCTAATTGGTCATTATGGCAAAAACAAAGTGGGAAACGGGTACCCTTAGGATTCTGGAACAGGAAATTCCCGGAAGCAGGTGAAAAATATATTCCCTTCGAAAAACAACTTTTAGCATGTTATTGGGCGTTGGCTGAGACCGAACAGATTACCTTAGGTCATACAGTACTATTGCGACCACAAATTCCAATTATGCAATGGATAATGTCTGATCCCAAGACAAATAGAGTAGGACATGCTCAGGAACAAAGTATTATTAAATGGAAATGGTACATTTCTCAAAGAGCTAAAATAGGTGAGCATGGAGTAGCTACTTTGCACGAAAAAATAGCTAATATTCCTAACGGAGAGCTGGAAATCATAAAGCCAGTATATGCTCATGAATCCCCAGTGAAATGGGGAGTGGGATATCTTTTTACTGACTCCTGGTCGGTCGCTAATGGTCTTGCTACATGGTTAATGGGGTGGAAGTCCCATAATTGGTTAACTGTGGGGTAAAGAATTGTGGCAAGACATAGAAAAAATTGTACAGGAGACAATAGTGTCAGTATTTCATGTAGATGCACATATGCCTGTTGATTCAATGGAACGATTGTTTAATTCCCAAGCAGATGCTGCAGCTACCATTTCTGTAACAACTACTAATGAAATTCCTAAGGTGGAAGAATGGTTGGAAGGTACAGCCATTTGGACACATCAGAAAAGTGGACATCTTGGAGAAAAAGCTACTTACAGGTGGGCTCAGGAACGAGGGATTCCTTTGATCTAACATGTGATCGGAAAATGTCCGGTGTGTCAACATATCAAGAACGGGAAGTACCACATAAGGTAATGGGGCACGGGGCGATTTGCCAGCCCAGATTTGGCAAATGGGTTTCATAGGACCGTTACCCGAAAGTCATAAATGTAAATATATGTGTACTGCTGTAGATTATTACTAGCATTCCCTTGTGCTTCTGCGTCACAATGGAGCACTCTAAGGACTTTAGACATGATTATTCAGTATTATGGTATGCCCTTACAAATACAAACTGATAATGGATCACATTTTACGGGAGGGCAGATAAAAGAATATGCTAAGGAAAATAATATTGAATGGGTATATCACATACCCTATTATCCCCAGGTAGCGGGATTAATTGAACGGATGAATGGACTTTTGAAAGAGGCCCTTAAAAAACTAACTACAGATGACAAATATGGGCAGTGGAGGGATAATGTAACCCCCAATTTGACGATTGGGAAACTGTCCATAGCCAAAATCTGGATTAGCAATCCTAAAGGACCTCCGGAACCAGCGGAGGTGATTGCAATCGGGAAAGATAAGGCTCTCCTTGTAATGAAACCGGGAGTGGAAAAATGGGAATATGTCCCTCAGGAGAAATGTTATTTGAGAGAGTAATAATGTTTTCTGAAACTTGCAGATATACGTGTGCCTTGGAATCCTTGGAATATGGTATGGGGTAAGAGGTGCTGCCCCCGGGCGACGTATTACAATTAAAGAAGGGGTCGTTACGTCATGGAGATGGAAGCATTCTTCAATGAATCGGAAGCAAGATAACTTCACTTGCAGCGCTAACTCCAGATGTATCATTGCAAATGTGACAACAAGAGACCATACATGGATTACAGAAATTAAAAGCAATGAACACACTAGAAATGAGCAGATATGGAGGATCGTGTTTAATAAACAATTTCAAGCACCAGAAGTACAATGTAATGATACTCACTGCATAGGAATGTTTAAATATGTAGTGTTACCCCTCATACTAGGGGAACCTCAGAAGCAATTTTTCTGGGCACCTAAATTTAATTTTAACATTTTGTGACTCCACATTGCAAGGGCGAATTTGTAAATTACAATCAATAATATATGATGTGTGTGAATGGACTATATTATTGAAATAGCACCACGCGTAATATGTGTGGTGACTATTGAGCCAATATTACCAAAAATGATAGTACCCTTTGCAGGATGCTTACACAATATGTCAACACTTCTTTGGCAGAATCAAACTTATGTTTGAACACCTGATATAGGATTTAGAACAAATGTATTCTGGGAGAACAACTTTTCCGTTCCAAATTGGGATTTAAAGTTGGGAAAGTTAAAAGCTATAATACTAGGAACAAAAGCATCACCAGATTAGTAATTATACTAACCATAATAGTACTTGTTCTGTCCTTGTGGAATTGTTATGTGGTTTATGGACTATGCTGTAAATCAACACGGCCCACGATGGTATCCTATGGCAGTATCACTCAATAAGGACCGAATGTGACACGAATGTGAAACGTATGGTATGAAAGGATTATTAATATTGAGTGACACTGCCTAGGATCCATGATAGCTGTTACAGGGAAACACAAGTACTATGAGAAGAGCAAGGCCAGAAATTTTTCAGCACCTGCTGATAAACTGCCTATTATGAGAGCAGGTCACTGTCAGCACACGAGCACAGCCAGGAATTTTCAGCACCTGATGATAGGTGCTTGACAGAATCACACCCTCCCCGCACGAGATAAGCAAAGGGGGTAGGGGAAAAAGTATCCAATCCATAAAGAGGGGCTGGGTATACAACCCACGAGCTAAGCTAGTTGTTTTCAAGACATGCTGATTGGAGATTACCCTCTCAACATGAGGTAAGCACGCGTTTGTATATCCAATCTGGAAAAAGGGGATGGGGAAAAAGTACAATTTAAGGGAGGAAAGTTACCTGTAAAAAAGGGAACATTTCCACTACTGACAAGCTGTGTGATGATATTCTATGAGTAAGCCTCCTGATCGTGGACAAGAGTAATGATGTAATAACCGGTAACGTATTAATTCAAACTCTGTACTTAATCAATGATTATGGCTAGAAATATTGTATATATGTAATAAAACTTAATTTGTATACTATTTTGATTTCCTGGCATTCTGTCCAGTGCGGAAAGTGACTGAAGGTATTTGGTAAGCCTTTTTAAATAGTAATACATAGAGTGACCAGCTTGAACTAGGCCAATCCTCAGGGAAATGTAGGCAGACAGGAGTTGGCTTTTGACCTGGTATCCACATACCAGGGGGCCCTAGGTTTGTCATGACTAAACCACATGTGTATCATGGTATAAATTGATCCAAAATTAAGTGTCAGAAAGTTAGGAAAAATTACATAATATAAATTTTCTTAGGTAGCTATAGGTAATAAATTAACGACCAATATAGATTAGATTAGGAATATATGTTATTTTGATTTTCATATATCTGAAATCCTGAAGAGATCCTGATAAGGCAACAGATGGTGTTTGACCTCTGACCTTGAGCAACTTTTTTTACGTAGAATCTTGGTGGGAGGGGTACCTGCTCTTTTCCATCTTTTCTTTGTGCAGTCTTAATGAGACAGAAATCTCAGAATAGAAAAGAACACTGACATTTACAGGAAAGAATATAGAAGCTGAGGAGTTTTGTAAGTATATTATAATATTGGTCTATGTATTTCTTCTTTTTATAAAATATGTAAGCTTAATGTGAGAATGTAACTTTTTTAGATATAAGAATGTAATTTGTGACACGCCTATATGAAGTTAGCCTTATATGGGAATAAATAATGTGAACCAATTAGACTGCAGATGGATTGTAACGAAGGAATGTCGTCATTTAGGATATATATGGACGTGTAACTGGTAAAACGTTGGAATTTTTTATGAGCAAGGCCAGCTTTTGGCTTCTGTAATAATTCTCTGATGCAAATGATACTCAATTGATTTGCTAATCAATTAATTGAGTACTCTTATGATCTAATATTGATATCTAATAAAAAATAAGATTTTGGATTTTATTAAAATATTTTGCATCATTATTTTTTTCCATTTTCATTTTACAACCCTAGAAAGCTATAAGTACGCATGTGTGCAATTATCCTGATCAGATCGGGGGCCGAATATTATTGGTATTGGTTAAGGTGTAGCTCGGGAAACTGTTTTTGTTATGTAAGTGTTAAATTAATGGTTTGTTAATAAACAGAGCTGCGGCTGTTTATCCATATACGTGAGTGGTGTGGTTATTGGAGGGGGAGTTTAGGTGTGGGTGGGGCAGGGGAGAGAGAGTGGGCCAATACATATCCCGCTGTTAAGGAGAGCCCGAGAGTCTCGTCTCGATGGGCGGCTGTAACGCGGGGATGGAGGGCCCGCGCAGCCTCCCATGGAGATGAGCGCTCCGCGCGAGGGGGGGGTGTAGGTGAGCAAGAGGCAGCTTAGGATAGGCGGGTTTGAAGTTCCCGCTGCTGGGCTGCCTCCTGATAGGAGAGGGAGCACTGGGCGGAGTTGATAAAGCCGGTCTCTTCCCGGGTCCTCCAAGGCGGCTTTTCCTGCCCGCCCTCCCGCCCTCTTTTGTCTGGTTTGGTAGGTAGCAGAGTTTCGGTAGGCGGTTATCCCGAGCTACGGTATGGTACAGCTCATCAGGAGATGAGCGGGGAGGTGGGGGGCGGCAGGGAGCCGTGCCCGGGTTCTGGTACTATGGTTAAAGGGGCATGTTGGAACATGCCACCCCCCAGACCCTTGCTGGCATGGCAGGATCGAGGTGAGTGGTGTGGTTATTGGAGGGGGAGTTTAGGTGTGGGTGGGGCGGGGGAGAGAGAGCGGGCCAATACATATCCCGCTGTTACAGCATCCATTCATCTGGCAAGCATTACATGAGCAGAATCTGTTGTTGCAATAGTTGTTCCCAATCATGTTCTTGCAGTCACTAAGCAGCTGTCAGTCTACAAGATGTAAACAAAGACTTAATGAAGTGTTGATACAAGTTGAGCAACAATCCAACTTGTTGAGTAAAATGTGTGAAGATTCTACTCCTGACTTTTCAGCGGTGACACGGGAAGCTGAAAATCTGTTCCACAAACCTCTGCAGTTTCCATGGATCTATGACAGCTGTGTTAAGTATAACTGAAGCAGCTAAAGAATACTACCACAGAGCACTTTACATTCCCTTCTCGGAGTAGAGGAACAGCTTCATGGTTAGTGCAACAGATTGAGACCCTGGGAAATTGGGTTTAGTTCTCACTGCAGCTCCTTGTGACCAAGGGCGTCACTTAACCCTCCATTGTTCCAGGTACAAAAACTTGTGAGTCCACTAGGGCAGGGGTAGGCAATACCGATCCTCGAGAGCCAGAGCCAGGTCAGGTTTTCAGAATATCCACAATGAATATGTATGAGATGGATTTTCATGCACTGCCTCCTTGAGATGCAAATCTATCTCATGCATATTTATTGTGGATATCCTGAAAACCTGACCTGGCTCCGGCTCTCGAGGACCGGAATTGCCTACCCCTGCACTAGGGGCAGAGAAAGTACCTGCCTATGACATAACATAAAATCAACTTATAGACCGCATAACCGTGAGGATCTAAGCGGTTTACAAAAGAATAACTTGTGATTACAAATAGAACAAAGAAAAAATTTAATCACCCCAAAATCTAGAAAATAGATGGGTCTTCAAATGTCTCCTGAACTCCAGGTATGAAATGGATATAAAGAATAGTTGTCTAAAATCTTTGTCCCATAAAGCAGCCTAATATGATAATGCACGTTCATGATGGGTTTTTTTTTTTTTTTTTAATTTGCAACCCTTCACTGATGGATAATTGAAAAAAGCACAAGCTTTGCAAGAGTATTTTGGGTTAGGGACTATGAATGTATCTAGCAACTAAGAGGGAGCTTGGCCAGTTATGACTCTATAGTAAATACAGCCGAATTTGAAAATAATATGGGCCTCCATGCGTACAGCTAATATTGCTATAGAAATGATTAGTAGAGTACCGTATTTTCACGTAGATAACGCGCACCTGTGTAAAACGCGCACACGGGTATAGCGCGCAGAAACCGAAATGTATGTAAAAAAAATTTTGTAAACCGTGCACACCCGTATACCGCACATGCTGCCCCGACTCTCCTGTTGCCGCCCGACTCTCCTTTTGCCCACCCTGACTCTCCTCTGGCCACCCCGACTCTCTTTTCGCCCGCCCCAACTCTCCTCTCCCCCTTGAAATCCTGTCCCCACCCTGAAAGCCTGATGCCCCCCCGACGTCCGATTCACCCCCCCGAAGGACCGCTCGCACCCCCACCCCGAAGGACCGCTCGCACGCACTCCCACTTGCACCCCCACCCTGAAGGACCGCTCGCACTCCCACAGCCTCCCGACCCCCCCCATCATGTTGACGCTCCTACCGGTGTCCTGCTGCTTCCTCTTGGTGGCCCCGGCCCTTCTGTGAGCCCTGCGCCTGCGCTGCTTCCTCTTTCGGCGGTCCCGCCCTTTCTCTGAGGGGGGGGGTCGGGAGGCTGTGGGGGTGCGAGCGGTCCTTCAGGGTAGGGGTGCGAGTGCAGGTGGGAGTGCGTGCGAGCGGTCCTTCGGGGTGGGGGTGCAGGTGCGTGCGAGCGGTCCTTCGGGGTGGGGGTGCGAGCGGTCCTGCTAGGGGGTGAATCGGACGTCGGGGGGGGGGAACCATGTAAAAAAAAATTTGTGCAACGCGCTCACGCGTATAACGCGCAAGGTTATGCACGGTTTGTAAAATCGTGTATAACACGCGCGTTATATGCGTGAAAATACGGTAGTAGTTCTTGGACAGTACAATTGAACAGTTTGATGACAGTTTTCTATTCCATAAGAATATTATTTATTTATTTATTTAACACATTTATATATCGCCTGGGATCTAGGCAGATTCCAATATCAATTATATTCATAAAAATTTCATAAGACCATCAACAAGATAATATTTATTATTTGCATATCTATAAAAAAACAAACAGGCAATATTCATGATTTACATGTATTAGACAGCCATATGCCCAACAGGGCACAAGAATTGTTTCTACTACCTAAACATAGGCATCGACAAATAGTTGATCTTTAATAATTTCTTAAAGTTGAACACAACAGGTAGACTATTCCATAGGTGCACATCCGTGATGCAAAACATCCTCATTTTAGAGGTCACATAACATACTCCCTTTTCCTTTATTGCTGTTACCATGTGATGTAATGCTTTAACGCCAGGTTCACATATCAGACACCTTATTTGACAGTCTGACTGAGGCACTGTGTATATACCTCCCAGTGACAGCAGATAATGATATCAATGGTGTACAAGCAGAGTTCATCTGATAGCAATCTCAATGGCAGGATGTGTCTGAGCCAGAATGACCCAGTGACTGCTAGAACTTGCAGTATGTGACAAGGTATTTTATCCCCATACTCATGTTTTGCTTCAAATTTTGGGAAGTTTACCATTTTTGACCACCACACTAAAGAAAACATTTTCAGTGATGAACATATTCAAAACCTATCTGCGTTTCAGGCTGGCATACATCCACAAGGACATTCAATTGACACTGACACAGTAATCAACCAGTTTGCGCTGAAAAATTGGTGGTTGCAGCTACACTAAGCAAATAAGCAATGTATGGACACCAGTAGTTAACGTATGCATATATTTAGCACTGGTAGTTTGTTTTGTATCCCTTACATTACATTAGTATTCATGGCTCTCTATTATGCCCCAGAAGAAGTTCAATGTGATTTACAATTTAGAAGAGCCTGGCCATATCCAGGGATTGCATTATTTCATTAGAGTTCATGACACAGATAACTTGGTTTGTGTTTGTGTAGGTCTATGATTATGGCATATGGTTAGGAGAGAAGATTGGCTATACCTGGTGTTGTAGTCTTGATATTATGGGTTTTGGTATGGGTATCACTTTCCTGGTTTGTAGGGAGCTTGGTCATCTATCGAGATCAGAGAGGTCATTTGTTAGGTTTTTTGTTGTTGTTGTTTTTTTTGGGGGGAGGGAGTAGGATATTTTCCAAATATATAGATTTTTAGGCCTTTATGAAAGTTTTGGTAAGAGGGTCTGTTCCTAAATTGTGCTAATAAAGGATTCTACCGTTTTGTTGCCAGGTATGGGAAGGTTGTAGAGGAATTGTTTTATAACTGATTCCTCTAGGATTTGGGAATCTTATTGTCATATGATTGCTGCTCAGGTTATATTTGTCTTTGGGTAGTATTGCGATTAAATTGAATATGTAGTCTGGTGTTTAGCCATGGAAAATTAGAAAAATCTCATAGTTTAAAAATACACCTTTCTTCAAAGGGGAGCCAGTGTAGTTCGAGGTACAGGGATGTCACTTCATCATATTTGGTCACTGAGAAAATAAGTCTAGCTGCTACATTTTGAATGTTTATAGGTTTTTACCCATATATTTTCTTTGCATCCTACATAAAGGACATTGAAATAATCTAGTTGGGATAGTAGCAGTGACTGAAGCAAGGTCTGAAAAGTATCTTTGGTGAAGCAATGTCAAATTTGTCTCAGTTCTTTTAGGTTTGTGAATATTTTCTTGGTTAATGTTCATGTTTGTGCATCCCAGAATAGGTTCTTGTCAAATATACCGTAATCCCTCGGATTCTCAGTTCTGATTCCAGTTTCAGTGGATCATTATGCAGTGTTATTTGAGTGTTATCATTGTTGATTGTGGGTGGACTTATCAGTACAAATGTGTTTTTTCCTTTATTTTGTTTCAGTTTCATGTTGTCAGCCCAGTCGAGGAAATCACTTGTCTGTTTTCTTTCTTATAGAAAGGAATGCTTATTATAATATCATAAGCTTAGAGGAAACAAGTGAGGTCTTTCTTTTTCTAATGTTCTATCAATGTTCTAATGTTCTATCAGTGTTCTAATGTTGATATTAGTACAAAACCAAAACAAACAAAAAAATTTCTTGGAATGGGATCAAACTTGGCTTGTGGGGAGGGAAGCATTAAATTTACATATTAAGGGCAATTCTATAGGATTGCACCTTATGTGCATAAAAGGCAGTGGTGTTCAAATGGGGAGGCCATCTGCCCGGTGTAGTAGATCATAAAGGGGTGCTCCTGGGGTCAGCGTCTGGGTCATGGTCAGGAAACTTCACTGCTCTGCCAGCATCAGGACTTCCTCTCTGCCAAGTCCTGCCTTCGCAGAAGCAGGAGAAAGGCCCAATGCCGGCAGAGCAGCAAGTTAAGGCTGCCAATAATGAGAATGCTCTGAACATGCTTCATGTGGCCAGCCTGGGCCTTCCCGCGGCAGAGATAAGTCCTGGCAAAGCAGGTCACACAAAATCCCATGGTGGGGATCGGTTGGGTCCAGAGGTACTGCACTGGGGTTTGGGAGGTAGGGATAGAAAGCTGTTGTATAGGGTGGGAGAGAGGAATAATTGTTGGACGTGGGATGGAGGAGAGGAAGGGAGATACAACAAAGAGGTAGAAAGGGGGTGAGAAGGAGAAATCCTGCTTATGGTGGAGGGGAGGGGGATATGCATGGAGAAGAGAGAAGGAGAAATGTTGCACATAGGGTGGAGGGCAGGAAGAGATGGTGCATGGGGAGAGAGAAATAAATGTTGCACATGATAATGGAGGAAGGGAGAGATGCTGCATGGAGAGGAATAGAGAGGTTTGACCAAGGGCATAAGGCAGGGAGCGAGAGATGAGAGATGATTGACAGTGGGAAAGAAATGTTGGTATGGCAGTGGAAGGGAAGGTCCAGAGATGGAAGATGGATGTTGAGTACGGAGAAAGAAGAAAATGTCAAATGGGTAGGAGACCCTGGCGAGTGAGTTAACAGATGACAAACAGAAAGTAGAGCTTGGGACCAACATGATTTGAATAATAAAATGACTAGAAAACAAAAGGTAAACAAATAATTTTATTTGGTATTTTATCATATTTGAAATGTTTTATCCTGCCAGAGTTGGTGTTAGACAGCAAGCATGAGCTAGCACCTAAAAGAGAGAGGAAAAGTCTTTTTTATTTTATTTACACCACAGTGTGGGCATAGGGTTGGAGAGGTTGTAACCCTATGTAATGTTGTATTGTAACACTGTGAAATTGGGGAGGACAGAATATAAAACTAACTAAAATTACTAAATATATTTTTTATATGGGGGGTGTTAAAGGGGTGCTAAAAAATGATCGGCCCTGGGTATCACATACCTTAGGTATGCCACTGATAAAAGGACCCTTTAATTGGCATTTTTTTGTGCATAAGTGCATTAGGTATTCTATAAAGTAGCTCCTAACTGCTATAGCATGTAATTCAAAGGTGGGTGCAAATGTGGAAGGAGCATGAGCAGATCATGGATGTGGCGCCAATTGACATGTATAACTCATCAGTTACGCATGTCACTTGATGTACTTAGGTGCCACTATTTACACCTGCCATTGACATGACATAACTATACCCCTATAATTGCCTTATGATCTCACAAAATACTCTATCCTAACACTCTATCCTAACATTACTCTATCCTAACTCTCCATACACGTTATTAACTTACCCCATCCCCTACAATTTGCCACACTGCAAGTGTTCCCTGTGCCCTGATACCTTCCCCATAGGCACAATACATTCCCAACATACACAAAGCAAGAAACAGATAAACACATGCAGACTCCACTAATTCCTATGCACACATGGAATGGGAATTTTCAACAGGAGGTGCATCTTTAACTAGGTCAGGGTTATTGCAGAGTTCCTAATCATTAGGCTCTTGCATTCGCAACTACACTATTATTGTTCTCATGTACTTTGCATGTTGTTGAGCCGAAGCTCTGCCTCCCTGGTGACATCACTAAGGCTGCCAGAATCCCTAATTATGTTCTTCAGGGCAACTCTGGTCCACCCAGGAGCTGCCCCACACAGGACCACGAGGCATAAGAGGCATGGGAGCCAAATAAATCCCCAATTAAAGCCAAATTTGATCCTATTCCATTAAGGTGTTGTTGTTTTTTTACAGAAGCTAGGTCTCCTTCACCCACAGAATTGTATTATACCATTTATTTTGAGGTATGGGGGGCTTATTTCTCTAGAATCACAGTCTGATTTGACCCATATTCAAACTCATTGTGTCTCTGTACCAGATTTTTCCTCATGCCAAATTTAATCCCATCCAGTTAAATGTTCCTATAATTATTTAAACCCCAAGACAGACAGACATCTTTGACCCCCTTTGTATAATTATTTTGAACTTCTCTTGGCTTGGAAAGAAGAAAAAATGAGATTATATAAAGAAAAAAAGAATTCTTCCACTTTTTTCTGTCTCATTTGTCTTCACCATGAAAAGGGCACAAACTGTCCTTTCTTTATTTCTCTCTCATCCCTGCTGCAGGCAACAAAAGCTTTTTCACTACCTCCATCTCTGCAACCAAGATCAAACAGGCTCTTCTCTGCAAACAAGTCAAAACCATTTCTGAGAATCTACAGAGAAGTGAAGCACTTAGGGATTTACAGAACTAAAAACAAAAGTTTGATTTGTTTTCAAATTTTCCAGACATGTTCCTTATTTTGGGTTCTTCTCCAGCTCATTTTAGGCATATGTGGTACTTATCTATATGAGGGCGTGATTTATACAGATAAGTACCAATGAAGTCTTTGAACACTGACCTGATTGATTCCATCTTATAGTGCAGATGGTATGAAGAAATGGTAACAGACTGGCATATAGGCAGCCCAAAGTTAGATTTATTTTTAAAATTATTTATAACCCGCTTATTCACAAATCTAGGCGAGAAACAAAATAACATACAAAATACACTAAAAACAAACAAAAATCAGCATTACAGAATATAAGAACATAAGAATTCAAACATTCTCAGAGCTTGAACCAAAAAAACACTCACACAGCAGAGTCTTCTACCCTTTTCTAAAATGCAAAAGCATAATAGTATGGCGCAAAGATAAAGGAAGGGCATTCCAAAGCACTGGGCCCTGGACAGAGAGCATTGACTTAAGATTACTTAAAAGATGCTATGAATCACACTAAGGGCTCCTTTTACTAATGTGCATTATGGCCTTAACACTAGGCACATTAGACCTTAATGCCAGTATTAAGCTGGCGTTATTCTAGAAGCGTACCGCACGGTGTAGCGTGCAGTAATTTCGTGCTTGCACTAAAAACGCTAGCGCACCTTAGTAAAAGGAGCCCTAAGTCCAATTCTTTAAAGGTCATTAAGCTCTAAGCATCCTTATTGGAATAGCGCGTAGTGCAGATTCCAGTTTTGGGCAGGAAGACTTATGCCTGCTGAAACCTGGTATAAAAGCCAGTGTGCAACTAACAAATCTCAAATTTGTGAAAAATGGAACCATCTCACCAAACAATTCAACAAAGTTGGTGTGCAACTAACCACAGTTGGGCTCATAAATGACCCTATTCTATATCACTGAACACTTACGTTTTGGGAATGCCTCTGACCCGCCTATGCAGCTCCCCTAGTCCCTCTCTCTTTTAAATTACACACAAGACAGTTTAGGTGTGCAATGTCATAGATCTCTCAATCCTAATTAGTGCCAATTAACATTCATAATTGTTAATGGCTCATTAACTAATTAGATATCAGCTTATCTGAGATCCATACCCAAATTTGGGCAACTTAGAGAATCCAGAAAGTAGTGTTGTGATCTCCTCTAAAAATATATTGACGCAATAAAGGACATTTTTCATTGCTAGAATTTTTTTGAAACTAGACATTAGGAGTTTCAAAACAGGGAAGAGGATTTTTGTCCTGTAAAATATGTATTTTAACCTTATCCCTCTGATGTTTAGCCTTAACCAAAAGGGATGATGTTTACTAAGAATACAACTTGCAGAAGGACTACTGATTGCTCAAAACTTGTTATTTTTTATTTTATTTTTATGGAAGAAATGGGTTTGAGATATTCAGCACTTAACCAGAGAAATTAACCCAACAAATCAGACAACATAAAGCACAGTCCTGTCTTTCTTCAGTTCAACTCATTTACTTAAGGGTTGAATATTGGCCCTTAACCAAATAAGTGCAGGCTCTCTGCACATAACTGGATATTCAATGCCAGTGTCCAGACATGGCTCAGCATTGAATACCTAGACATAAAGTTGGTGGCAGTGAAAAAATTGTTGACCACTATTCAAAATTTACCCACACGCAGCTAACGTCATTCCACTCCACAAGAAAGGCTCAAAGATGGAGACAGCAAACTACAGACCAGTGAGTCTAACATCTATAGTGAGCAAACTTATGGAAACTCTGATCAAACGACAATTGGATAAGATCCTGGATGAGGAAAATCTACGGGACCCCCGTCAACATGGATTTACTAAGGGGAGATCATGTCAATCCAACCTGATCAGCTTCTTTGACTGGGTGACGGGGAAGCTGGATGTTGGGGAGTCCCTGGACATCGTGTACCTGGACTTTAGCAAAGCATTCGATAGCGTACCACACCGCAGGTTGCTGAACAAGATGAGTTCTATAGGATTAGGTGACACATTAACGAAATGGGTTTGGAACTGGCTTGGTGGTAGGCTTCAAAGGGTAGTGGTGAACGGCACCCCCTCAGAAATGACGGAGGTGATCAGTGGAGTGCCACAGGGTTCGGTCTTGGGACCGACCCTATTCAACATCTTTATAAGAGACTTGGCAGAAGGGCTTCGAGGTAAAATAGCCTTATTCGCCGATGACGCCAAACTAAGTAATGTAGTGGGAAAATGCACAACGGATGAAGATTCAATGCCCGACAACATGATGCACGACCTACTCCTACTGGAGCGCTGGTCTAGGACCTGGCAACTCAGCTTCAATGCCAAAAAATGCAAAGTAATGCACCTAGGCAACCATAATCCATACAAGACTTATACTCTTAATGGTGAGATCCTAACAAGAACGGTAGCAGAACGGGACCTGGGAGTGATCGTCAGTGAGGACATGAAGGCTGCCAGTCAGGTAGAGCAGGCCTCATCCAAGGCAAGACAGATCCTAGGTTGCATACGCAGGGGTTTCGTCAGCCGTAAGCCGGAAGTCATTATGCCATTGTATAGATCCATGGTGAGGCCCCACCTGGAATACTGTGTGCAATTCTGGAGACCACATTATCGCAAAGATGTGCTGAGATTGGAGTCGGTACAGAGAATGGCCACCTGGATGGTCTCGGGACTCAAAGATCTCCCGTACGAAGAAAGGTTAGACAAACTGCAGCTATACTCGCTTGAGGAGCGCAGAGAGAGGGGGGACATGATCGAGACGTTCAAGTATCTCACGGGCCGCATCGTAGCGGAAGAAGATATCTTCTTTTTCAAGGGACCCACGGCAACAAGAGGGCATCCGTGGAAAATCAGAGGCGGGAAACTACGAGGTGACACCAGGAAATTCTTTTTCACTGAAAGGGTGGTTGATCGCTGGAATAATCTTCCACTGCAGGTGATTGAGGCCAGCAGCGTGCCTGATTTTAAGGCCAAATGGGATCGACACGTGGGCTCTATTCACTAGGCAAAGGTAAGGGAGGGTCATCAGGGTGGGCAGACTAGATGGGCCGTGGCCCTTATCTGCCGTCAATTTCTATGTTTCTATGTTTCTATGTATTACAACCTTAGTATTGGTAGTGGAATGATTAAAATATTATTATGCATGTGTGTAAGAATACATTTGCCCCAAAAAATGCCAGCAGGGCATCTAAGTGCTTTACTGCAATTAACATGCCTACCTGACATAGGACATCAATGCAAGGGCATATACATGGGCAGAGCATTGCTGGGGCTTCCAGTTACACACTTCATTGTTGCATTTATGCTCCTCATCTATGTCTGCTGTTCATTGCAGACAAAGAAATGTTAGGCACTCCAGTACCGAGTGACGCTAGTATTCTGCAGTATAATGGATTCTGGGCACCCATGTCTGTTATTGAGTAGCTTTCTACTGTGCATCCTCAGATTGCATAAATGGAGGTGCCCAGTTGTATAATTGCTATAAAAATGGTGTGTGGTCTTCTTGATAAGGCGTATGGGGACAGATTTAAAGATCTCAATCTGTTTACTTTGGAGGAAAGGCGGGAGAGGGGAGATATGAAAGAGTCATTTAAATACCTACATAATATAAATGTGCATGAGTTGAGTCTCTTTCATTTGAAAGGAAACTGCAATGAGAGGGCATAGGATGAAGTTAAGTGGTGATAGGCTCTGAAGTAATCTGAGGAAGCGCCAAAGGCTGTATCACCCTTAGCTGCCACATCAAGCCGGTAAAACCTGGAAAAGATATGAAGGGAAGCCCACGTGGCTGCCCGACAAATCTCCTCAGGCGAGATTGCATGAGATTCAGCCCATGAGGAAGCCATTCCTCTGGTAGAGTAAGCTTTCACCCCAAGGGCTTCTTCCCTACCGCCACATAGGCCGCACATATCCAACATGAAATGGTAGCCTTGGAATCAGGCCAACACCGATGTGCGGGGCCCGCCAGGACAAATAGATGGTCCAACAGACAGAAATCGTTAGTGGCCTCTAGGTATCTCAAAATGAGATGCCGTACATCCAGAGACTGCAAAACATGGTCCTGATACTTGGAACCCGAAGGAACAAAGGCTGGCAAACTAACTTCCTGGTTGACGTGGAAAGTGGAAACCATTTTCTGAAAAGAAGAAAGCACAGTCCTCAAAATCACCGCAGACTCCATGATGCGAAGAAAAGGATCTCTTCATGACAAAGCCGGAAGCTCTGACACTTGCCGTGCCAATGTGACTGCCACCAGGAAGATGGTCTTAATGGTAAGATCTTACAGAGAGATCCCAAACAGGGGTTCATAGGGCGGACAAGTCAGGGAGTGTAGAACCAAATTCAGGTTCCATGACTGGTAAGGCAGGCGCAAGGGAGGCCTCAGCCTTCCCGCCCCCCTCAAGAACCAGATAACATCCAAGTGAGAAGCCAGAGAACCCCTGAACAAAATGGGACCTAAACAGGAGAGTCCCGAAAACTGAACACGTAGAGAAGAGACCGCCAGACCCTTCCTGAGGCCAGCCTGCAGGAAGTCCAGAACACAAGCCACCGACTGTACCAAAGGGTCTACCTGAATCCATGCACACCAAGCTTGAAAACACCTCCAGGCTTTCGCGTAGGCCAATACAGTCTATTTCCACTTGCTCTACAGGAGTGTGGCAATAACCACAGAGGAATAACCCCTGGCTGTCAAGGCTGCCCGCTCAAGCCCCAGGCCGTAAGACCAAAGTGGGTCGGATCTTGAAGTGCAATTGGCCCCTGCGTGAGCAACTTCTGATGGCAAGGAAGACGCAGACCCCTCTCTGAGGACAACCTCACAAGGTCTGTGTACCAAGGTCTCCTGGGCCAGTCCAGAGCCATAAGGATCACCGGACCCCTGTGAGAGGACACCTGGCACAGCACTCGTCCTATCATAGGCCATGGGGTAAAGACATACAGAAGTTCCCTTTCAGGCCAAGGTTGAACCAGAGCGTCTAGTCCTTTGCTGCTGACCTCCCATCGTTGGCTGAAAAATCTATTGGCCTTCCTGTTCTGAGAAGACGCCATCAGATCGAAGGTAGGATGACCCCAGCAGTGCACTATGGTCTTGAATGCCAGCCAGGACAGGGACCATTCTCCATGGTCCCAAGTCTGATGATGAGAAAATCTGCCTGAATGTTCCCTACGCCATCCAAGGCCAACAGAGGTTGCTCCACCCAAGCAAAAAGTAACCGAGCCTCCAAGCCCAGCTGGGGACTCCTTGTACCCCCTTGACGGTTGACATAGGTAACAGCTGTCGTGTTGTCTGAGAACACATGGATAACCTTCTGGCGGAGACACCCCTGAAATCTCAGTAGAGCTAACCGGATTGCTCGCAACTCCAGTCAATTAATGGACCATCTGCTCTCTCGCACCATCCAGCGGCCCTGGACCGGGACTGACATGAAAACTGCACCCCAGCCATAGAGACCCACGTCCGTGGTTAGGATCACCCAGTCCAAGACCCACAGAGAGAGCCCTTTGTTCAGAGTGACCGGGTTCAACAACCTCAACATGCTGCTGTGTGCCGCTGCCAACCAAGGCAGCGGCACCCCCAGCGCATCTCTCTGGGGATTCCACCGTGTCAGAAATGAAAATTGAAGAGGACGCAGGTGAGATCTCGCCAACGGAATCACATCTATGGTTGCCACCATGAGACCCAACACCTGTAGGTACTGCCAGGCTGTCGGTGCCGAGACCGCTAACATGTCCCGAATTGCACTCCTAAGTTTGAGTTTTCTTGATTTTGGAAGAAATACCAGGTTTTGACATGTGTGGAACTGGATTTCGAAGTACTCCAAGTCCTGGGTCGGCTCGAGGCAACTCTTCTTCAGATTGATCACCCATCCGAGACGTTCCAGCAAAGACACCACTTGGTGAACCTCCAAGCGGCCTTGTGCCCACAAGGGAGCTTTGATCAATCAGTCGTTGAGGTACGGATACACGAGCACACCCAGAGATCGCAGATAGGCAGCCACCACCACCATGATCTTGGTAAAAGATCTGGGCGCCAATGCCAAACTGAAAGGGAGTGCCGCGAACTGGAAATGCCTCCTGAGAACATGAAACCTCAGGAACCTCCAATGATCTGGGAATATCAGGATGTGGAGATATGTTTCCATGAGATCCAAGGAAGCCAAAAACTCCCCAGGTGCCACCGATGCTATGACAGAACGCACCGTTTCCATCTGGAAATGCAGAAATCGCAAGAATGCGTTGACTGCTTTCATGTGCAGAATTGGTCTGCAATCATCGGAGTCCTTCTTTGGCATAATGAAGTAAATCGAGTATCTTCCAGAGCCCAAATCGTCCCTTGGGACCGGCTCTATGGCTGCCAGATCCGGTAACTGGCATGCCTTAGCATGCACCTTGATGGCCCTGTCTGGATTTCCCGCGGGAGAGGACAGGAAGAAGTCCGCCGCCGGCCAGAAGAAATGCAAAGACTGTCCCTGAGTACCTTTAGGACCCACAAGTCCGAGGTTATCTTTAGCCATTCTGGAAGGAAGTCCGAAAGCTGCCCCCTGATTCTGGGGGCCTAACCAGAGACCTAGCATCATAATTTTCTCTTGGAAGTGACAGAAGGTTGAGAATTAGAAGGCTGTTGGTGCACTGCACTTCCAAAGCGAGGTCTGTAGGATCCTCTGAAATGCTGCTCCACTGCAGTGGGGTCCAGCGTACTGTGAGGTTCTCTGGAAGGGGCAAAAATTTGGCCTTCTCATCCCCCTGGTCAGACGAGGTCTAGAGCCAGGAAGCGCCTTAGGTCCTGCACACTTACCATAAGGTCATCCAAACCCTGGCCAAACAAAAGCAAGCCTTTGAAGGGTAGTTTGCTCAGTGTAGCCTTGAATGAAGAATCACTCGACCACTGGAAAATCCATAACATTCTCCTAGAAGAAATTGAATAAGCTCCCAGCTTAGTAAAAACTTTCAAAATAATTAACTCCATAAACCAGGAAGATGAGATCTCGAAGGACAACCTCCTCAGGATCCTGATGAAGTTTAGTATGACATGCCCGGGCCACAAAGGAAGTGGCTGCTGCAGCTCGCACTTCCATCACAGCAGAATCAAAAAGATGCTTCATGACAAAATCTAACCTTTGGTCCTAGACATCCTTCAGGACAACCTCTCCATCCGAGGGCAAAGAGGTATGTTTAGTGACCTGAGCCACCGCCAAATCCACCCTCTGTGGGACTAGGCGCTTGGAAAATTCTGATGCCATGGTATACAATTTAGCCATGGCCCTAGCACATGGGCCCTAGCACATGGGCCTTCCAAACCTCCAAGAGCATTTCCACCAGATTCACGTGATCTGGAAAGCAGGGGCTTAGAACTCATGACGGAACATTCCACCTGAACTGTTGAGTCTGAATTAAGTTTCAATGTCTGCAGGGATTCAGAGATAAGATCGGAAAGGTGACTGGACTTAAAAGAGCCTGAACACTATCTAATCCTCTCCCAGATCATGGAAATCAGTGTTCTGGGAATCCTCGAGATCCGCTAGGCTAGCTACATCAGCAGAGCCCGCTGAAGAGCCATGCAACAGCAACGGCATAGAAATTGATGCAGGCACCGAGGCAATAGCGGGAAGTTGCTTCTGGCTTTCAGGAAGACCAGAAACAGAGCAGATTGACATGCTGGAATCCAAAGGCTGAACAGACTGCTGCACCGGAGTCTGAGAGGGAGACACAGGCATAGCCCGCTTTCTTATGAAAGCCTGATACATCATATCCATAAATTCCAGTAGAAATTAGTCCCCAGCGGCCAGAGCCAATCTGCGGGAATCAGATTTGGAATGTTTTGAAGACTTATGAGACTATTCCCTGGAACTGCGCTTGCGTTTCACGAAAGCGCCCTCCTCGTTCAATTTTAGCATCCCAGACAACGGAATCACATTTACGGTGGAATAGGATGAAAGCAGGGCCTCCCTGGAGGAAGATAGTGCGGAATCCATGCACGGTTCACACCCCTTGCGGGCCGCGGTGCACAGAATATAAGGCTGCGAAACCTCAATCCATCCACCGCATTTACAGCATGAATACATGCCATCCTGTCCTGAGGTGGCCATCTGTGGTTTGGAGCAAAAACGAAGCTTCTAAGTCCAACAAATATAGTTTTAAAAATGTTAAAGAAAATCCAAGATGGCCACCGCAGGTGCTGATTTTGCCTGAAAAACGCCCGTTAAAAATACAGGAAAATGCAAAAAAATGGCAATTTTAAGATTTTACAGGTGGGGGGACCAGGGAATTCAGGAAAACCACCCAAAACCTCAATTTTAGCACCCCCCAAAATCGGCAAACGCTGTGACTCACAGACACCACAGAGACGTACTGCAATGAAAGTCTATGGCAGCCTGCAATACACAGTACAAGCAAGGAGATCAGTACCTCAGGAACTGATTAAACTGGATTTTTCAGGTCTTCTGACTGCCTCACCTTCCCTGTCACCTCAGATCACAACCACCAGGACCCCTCAGGGAAATCAGGAAGACACGCGGTGCGGTTTCAATACTTCCATTAAACCGTAGCAGCCTGTGATCTACCCCTTTGTGGACGAACCAGGGGAGAGATGGCTCCCGATCCCAGAGACCTGATGCAATCTGCAGGCTGTCCAGAGGGCTTACTGCAGTTTAAGCTTACAGAGCACCTCCAGAAGCAGATAAAATGTAAAATGTCTGTGATCTCCCACCAAAGGATCACTCGCACAGAGTTTATCCGCAGCACGTGGGCAAACACGCAAAATAAATTTAAAAAGACTAGGAATTGAAAACAAATCACGAGCAGAAGACTGATTTCAACCAGGCAGAGAAGCTGCAGGTACAAAACTGAGCATGACAGGAAACTCCCAGGCAGGTAGCCCAAAGGGGAGGGATCAAGTTTTAGTAGCCCAGCAGCAGAAGCTACCAGACATACAAGAACCCTTGAGCTCAGCCTCCAGAGGGATTGTACAATAATACTGTATTAGTGGTTTGAAGGTATATATATCTGTATTGAATAAGTTGATAATTATTTTCAATGTTTACATGTGTGATCAAAATGTAAATATTAATCTTAATTGGTTTAAAATTAACCAATATTACAACAAATTGACTGCATGTGTTACTATTTAACTCTGACAGGTAGCAATCATGTTGTATAGAAACTTTGTAAGCTGAAAGCAAAAACAAATGCTTCAGTCACAACTTCCCAGCATCTATTTTCTTCATGGTATATAAAAGCTGACAGATGTGAGAGTGCCGAAGGAATGGCTGTCACAAATGTGTGAACAAATTGCTCTCTTTTAGAAAATGCAGCCAATCAAAGCCTATGGATATTATTTGCAAACGGAGAAGGAAGCAGTGTGCATCTGTTCCTCCTGACAGCTGATGCAAAATAAAAAAAGGCAAACAGTAAATTAACAGTGTATTTATATTGCCCTTCTTTGTTTTAGCTGGAGAAAAAATATGTTGAATTCAAATTCTATACTGTATCAGCCGCCGTCATCTGGAAAAAAATGAACTCTTAAAGTCAACAAAATTGAAAGGAGGAGCTTATTAAAAATATATACAATTGAGTTAATACTCAATCAGGGCAATTGGCATTGTTTTGTTAGATGTTGACTACCACTGCTGAATTAAATCCAAATATTCAGTACCATTGTCCATATAGGACTAGATTCAGTAAATGGCGATCAAAAAATGGTGCCGAAAAAAATCCACAGAAACTGTTATTCTATAAATGGTGCTCCGAGTTGTGCTAATACAAAAACGCAAAATGGATAACAAAGGAGGTATTTTCCAATGATAGAACCATAAAAAAGACCCTCATTTGTGAAAGTGCCCAATATCAAAAATTATGTATATGCATATGAGAGTTCCGGTATCCGGGAATTCAAGGTAACTGAGAAATCCCCAAGCAATCTTATGGAACTTTGCCAAGCAAGAAAAAAAATGTCCAGAGTTTGTGCTAACAAAAAAAGAGAGTTAAGGATGTAGCGCGGACTCTGGACATTTTTTCTTTACTTGACAAAGTTCCATGAGATTCCTTGGGGATTTCTGTTACCTTGAATTCCCGGATACTGAAATTTTCATATGCATATATATAATTTTTACTTTTGGGCACTTTCACAAATGAGGTTCTTTTTTTGGGCTCAAGAGTTGTACACAATTTCTAGAATAGCACTTAGAGCTGATTTCCATGCCAAACTTTGAGTACAAGGATTTACACCATAGAAGAGCAAATCAATAGGCACCGCTCTTCTGCACGGGTTCAGTACAGCTTATGATCACCAGAGCTCACAAGCAGCTTTTAATTTGTGACTTGCCAAGGATCAAACCCACACAATCAAGCTGCTGAGGTAGGAGCTCTAACCACTGAGCCACTCCTCCATACTGTTCAGGTCTGTGCTGTGCTCTGATAAGTAGCAGCAGCAGCAACAAAGAAAACAAAAAGAGGTCCGAGGCTAGAATATTTTTATTTGTTTGCTGCTGCCTACCAGCGCTCAAGCTCCAGACCTCCCAAAAAAGTTTCTCAGTAAGAGGTAGGCATTCCCTTCTGTACATCACAAGGAGTTCTCATTTTAATACTAATGAGCTCCTTATAACATATTTGCATAGGGTTCTCAGTGGTTGCTACCGTGATTGGTAAAAGACTCCGAGAACCTTTTTAAAGCATCAGAAACTGAGCTGCATTGCAAGTAAGACCAACTACAACCAACCTTTGACTTTTGAGCATCGGGGCTTCAGTGGTGCTTTATGAATAAGCATTAGCACTGAATACAGAGATAGTGCAGTCACTGCGCTGACATTATCCAATTAGTTTAGGCCTACTATTATCTGTTTAGTAGATAGATATCACTACTAAATTAATATTTTCTTTTTGTGCACCCCACCACTTATTTTTATACAGATAGTATCAGATTGCCAGACAGATTCTTAGCCTCACACTATAGTTATGAGATCTAAAAATCCATGGATATGCAAAATCAAAATGTTCAATCTATATGATTAACAAATGTGATTATAGAGAGAAAAATACAGTGAAAACCTGAAGTGGCTTCAGCTCCTGTGGATGCCTGTGTGGCGAAACGCAACATTGTGTTGGGCTGGCTTGAACATTTTGTCAGTTGTTATTCAAGAGAGAACAAGATCTTATCATGAAAGCAGGAGTTTAATCCATGAAGCACCAGTTTGGCAAGGACATTTTAAATAAAACACTGGATAATGTGGAACTGATTATCCAGGTTTTCGGGGCAACAAGGGCATTTGCCTGGTTGTCTGTTGAAATAGGTGTTTGGTATAAGCCAGAGGGTGGTATATTCAATATATTTATAATATATATGAAAAAAGTAAGATTGATTAATAAATTATTAATGTTGTGTGCATATATGTATTACCGTATTTTCACGCATATAACGCGCACGTTATACACAATTTTACAAACCGTGCATAACCATGCACGTTATACATGTGAGCGCGTTGTACACATGATTTTTTTTTTCATTCAAATCCGGCATTCCCCCTGCGAACCAGCATCCTCCCCCCCCCCCCCGCTCGCGTCACCCGCCCCTCCCCCGCGATCCTACATCCCCCCCAGCACCACAAAGACAACTCTTACCCGATTGGGCACCGGCACCGGCACCAGCACCAATGCACAGGATGTGCCAGTGCCAGTGCCCGAAGATCCTCCCTCGTTGGTTTGGCTGGGCTGGGCTGGGCTGGACAGTGCGAGAGAGATCCTCCTTCTTCCTGTGCTGGGCTGGACTAGGCTTTGAGCATTTGCGCATGCTCAAAGCCTTCTGGTCTCACTCTCTCCGAGATAATCTCGGAGAGAGTGAGACCAGAAGGCTTTGAGCATGCGCAAATGCTCAAAGCCTAGTCCAGCCCGGCGCAGGAAGAAGGAGAATCTCTCTCGCACCGCACCGCACCGCCCAGCCCAGCTCAGCCCAGCCCAACCCAACAAGGGAGGATCTTCGGGCACTGGCACATCCTGTGCATTGGTGCTGGTGCCGGTGCCGGTGCCCAATCGGGGAAGAGTTGTCTTTGCGGTGCTGGGGAGATGTAGGATCGCGGGGGAGGGGCGGGTGACGCGAGCAGGGGGGAGGATGCCGGTTCGCAGGGGGAATACCGGATTCGAATGAAAAAAAAAATGCTCTCTCGGGTAAGCGAGTGGGGGGGGGGAGGATGCCGGTTCGGAGTAGGCGGGAAGAGGTTTTAGCAAGCGCGGTATACGCGTGTGCGCGCTATATTAAATTTTTTTTACATAAACTTGTGTTCCCCGCGCGCTATACCCGTGTGCGTGTTTTACACGGGTGTGCGGTATATGGGTGAAAATACGGTAGTTCTTCTCTTCTTCTAAATGTATGTTATGCATATTTATTAGGGATATCTTGAAAGCCCGACTGGCTGGGGGGTCCCCCAGGACAGGTTTGAGAATCACTGTCATAGGCTGTTCAAATGTTGAACTTCCAGTGTACAATATGACAAAGATTTGCTAGTTTTGTTTGCAGAAATTTCAGTTGCACATTTTATTTTTTACTTACATTTCTTTAGTTTGTAAGAAATGGAATCAATACTTACACATCATCAACATAGCAGGGGTAAGGCATTTGTTGTGCAAATACACCAAGCAGGTCTGACTTGTTTGAATGTAATCGAATGATACCATGATCCAACATATCCTGGATATAGGCAAATCCACCCCACACGTACCTCAGGTCTCTACTGGCATCAGCTCTTGCCCCAGGTGCCCACAACCTATCATTTACAGGAGAAATACATGTTTGCATTGCATTGTATTTCATTCAGTCTTTACATTTTAAGTTACTAAGCATACACTAAAATCTCTCAGGTGCACTTTTTTTCCAAGACACAATAAAATTTAATAGCATAAGCGAGCATTACAGAATGGAGAATTAGAGTAGGGATCAATGTAATTGGGCACAATGTACACCACTCCATCAGAGACATTTCTAGGTAGAGTTCACTGCTCCTTTATTCTTTTTTATATGAATTTATGCAAGTGAGAAAATTATCCAAAGACATGTACTTTTGCTTCATTTATTGAAAATGACTTAGCTGAGTAAAACTTGGAAGATATTTGTTCTGCAACATTTTTTTTCCCTCAACTTGCAAAAGATATTCAGGCCTATTAAGGGGATAGTTGAGTCTGCACTGTGATTTACTACTCTGCATAAATTTGTTTCAAACATGAAGCGTAGTATTCTTTACGAGTCTTAACTTGATCAAGTACTGATTTTGCAAATGAAAATGCACAATGGCTTTCTGAAGCAGCAATATTTCACTGGTATTCACTATTGTAATGCATTCTCAGAATGGTGCTTTTTAACCCCAGTCTGAAGAGTGATAATACACTGGGGCAAAAATTCAGCCAGCAGCAGTGAGCATTTTGCTGACCACTGCTGGCGTTGTACCTGGCTATTCGATACTGGGCCATGTCAGGGCTTCGGCACTTAATATCTGCTTTATGTGGCACCAGCAAACACACAGCCAGCTAAATCAATATTCAGAACTTGATCAGCTATGGATTGCTGACCCATTTCTACTACTACTCATCATTTCTATAGCGCTGCTAGATGTACACAGCACTGTATATTAAACATTCAAGAAAGAGTTCTGTGGTTACCCTGACTGGTTAAGGGTTCATAGACAGTAACGCAGAAGACAAAGGCGCGCGCCGACAACTGAGCGCAAGACGGAGGTGCGCGCCGAAGAAAAAGACTGTTTTTAGGGGCTGCGACGGGGGTTTTTGTTGGGGAGCCCCTCCCCACTTTACTTAATACAGATCACGGCGGCGTTGTGGGGGGTTTGTAACCCCCCACATTTTAGTGAAAACATAACGTTTTCCCTAAAAACAGGGAAAAAGTTAAGTTTTCAGTAAAATGTGGGGGGTTACAACCCCCCAAACTCCCCACAACGCCCCCACAACATGGTGCGATCTGTATAAAGTAAAGTGGGGGGGGTTCCCCCCCACATCCCCCTGTCGTAGCCCCTAAAAACAGTCTTTTTCTTCGGCACGCACCTCCGCGCTGCGCTCAGTTGTCTGCTCGCACCTTTGTCCCGGCGTGCTTTTGACCTGACACCCTGGTTAAGTACTGACTATTGGTGAATATTAAAGGTTGGGCAGTCTCAGGTAATTTAAGCAGGCAGAAGTCTTTCCTGCCCACTTAAATCACCTTGAATATTATCTAGCTAGAACTTATACTGTATAACAATGTTTCTCAAACTTTTTTAACTCCGACACATTAAACGGAGCAAATGTTTTTCATGGCACACTAAACAGAGCAAATGATTTTGCACCACATTATAATTGAAATTATAAAATTGCAAAACCAACAAAAAATTTAAATTTGAGAGTTATTTATTTAAAGATCTTTAAGCTATGTATGGGCAATTGTAACAATGGTGAAACTAAAGTAGATAGAATAGAATTGCTAATCAATGTGATGAATGTGCTTGTTTTTGAGTGCAAATTAGCTCAAAGTGCAGCTTGACAGTCGACAAGCATCATCCACCATTTGCAGTCATGCTTTTTTCCAAAGCAGAAAATCCAAGTTCGCAAAGATAAGATCCAAAATGGTAACAAAGGCTTGATTGCTTTATTGCTCAAGTTAGGATAAGTGCTGCATAAAAAAATACAAATAAAATTACTTGCCATTAGTTTTCAAGGACTAATTATGTCAAAGAATGATGCTTGTCTGGGCAGTTGTATCATTGCACACACAGACGCTCATAACATTGACAGACTCTTGCATACGTGATGTACATGTCATCTATTCTAGTATATACCGATGAAGGGAATTTTAAAAAATAAAGTAAAATTCTGGAATGTCTTTGGAGCACACCACTGTGCAATGGCACACAGTTTGAGAGATACTGATCTATTCGCTCTGCTACCTCTCTGAGTAGCAGTCATTTACTGCCCCCCCTCCGATGAGTCCTTTCTCACGGACTTTGACTCCTGGCTTTCCTTCTTTTTTGAGCCTCCATATCCTTCCCTCATTCTTGGTGATTTTAACATTCACATTATTGACCTCTCTGACCTTTATATTCCTAAGCTTCTAGCCTTAACATCCTCATTCAAACTTCAGCTGTGCTCTACCACCCATATGCAACAGAATGGCCACTGCCTTTATTTTGTCTTCTTCTCTAACTGCTCCATCATAAATTTCTCCACTGAAGTTCTATCCCTATTTTACCATCATCTGATAACTTTCACAATTCATATCCTCCCCACCCCCAAACCCAGCCAATTTCTACCAATATATTTAGGAATCTTCAGGCTATTGACCCTTCATCTCTGTTTCACCTCTCCTCTCAACCACTATGTTATACAAGTCTGTCAATGAGGCTGTCTCCTCCTCTAATACTATTCTCTCCTCTGCTCTAGATACCCTTGGTCTTCCCACTCTGTAAGGCATGCCAAACCTCAGTCCTGGCTGACCTCTAAAATCTGCTACTTATGTTTCTGTGTCAGGTCTGCTGAATGTCTTTGGCTTAAAATCTGCACTCATGCTGACTTCATTTTGACTTAAAACCTACAATCATGCTGACTTCAAATTCCCCTAGACTGCCTTCATTTGCCATACAAGACTACTACACCCATTTAACTCTCTTGGCTCCAACTCTTGTCATCTCTTTGGCACACTGAACAATCTACTCAAAGTGCCTTCACCTACAACCCCTCCATTACTTTCCCCACAGATTATGATTGAGCATTTCTATGATAAAGATCACAAGATTAACTTTAGGTTCTCAATCAAAACACTTCTACCTCTACCTCCCCCAGCCCAACCCTCCTTCAACTCCGCTACCTTTTCTTCCTTTCCTAAAATCATTGAGGTCTGAGTCTCAACCTGCCTGCCCGACATTGCTGCCTGGATATCTCACTGCCACTTAAAACTGAACATGGCTAAGACTGAGCTACATATCTTTCCACCTAAACCTACCTCTTCTCTCGCCCCACAGCCACTTTCTTTCTCTGTAGATAACATATTTAACATATCTCTCTTTCTCTGAATAGATCCAACATTCCAGAAAAACCTGTCATTTCTTTCTTTATAATATCATCAAACTCTGACCCTTCCTCTCTGAGCACACTACCAAAACCCTTATCCACACCTTATCTCTCACCTAGACTATTGTAACTTGCTTCTTTCAGGTCATCCATGTAATCATCTCTCTCCCCTTCAATACATTCAAAATTCTGCTACATAACTTATATTCCACCAGAGTCGCTATGTTCACATCACCCCTCTCCTCAAGTCACTTCATTGGCTCCCTATCCATTTCTGCATACAGATCAAGCTCCTCTTATTGACTTACAAGTGCATTCACTCTACAGAGCCTCAGTATACTCATCCCCTAGAACTCCATCAGGCAAGTCTTTCTTATCTGTACCCTTCTCTTCTACTGCCAACTCCAGACTACGTTCCTTTTCTCTTGCTGCACCATATACATGGACACACTGCCTGAGTTAGTATGTCAAGCTCCTTTCCTATTAGTATTCAAATCCAGGCTAAAAGCCTAAATTTTGGGGGTTGCTTTTAACTCCTAACCCCTACTTGCTTGTAAAGGCACCCATGCCTGAGAAAATTCCTAACCTGCTTGTTTGATTAGATTGTTATCTCTACCTAGCAGGGACTGTCTCTTGAATGCTTTAATGTACAGTGCTGCATATATCTAGCATCACTATAGAAAAGATTAATAGTAGTAGGATGAGTGTATGAGTAAATGCAGACAGTAGAGTGGAGAGGAGTTAGGGCTTTTGGAAAACTGATCACTGAGGACAATATCCCCCAAATACTATATAGGTTGCCCAAAACTGGGCACTGGAATTTGCATGGAGATATAACTTAATGAGGAAATGTGCAATAATCAGCTACTTAATTGGTGTTAAATAGTGCTTTATTGAAGTTACACACAGATCCGGGGAAATCCAGACTTCTGGTAAGCGGGGGGAAGATTATTAAAGGAGAGTGGGATAAAGATTCTTCCATTTCTTATATGGAGCATCTCCTCCAAGAATTATAACATATGTAGAGTTATGGGGGTTTTTCCATCGCTGATCTGGTCATTTCTGTTCCTCCTCTGTTATGTTTATTATAAATCACAATAATATTTATGAACTCAAAACAAACTGGTGATTATGATAGTGCAGTTCTTGGAGAAACCCCCCAAGAAAAAGACTTAGGAGTACTGGTCAACAAGTCAATAAAGCCATCCGTGCATTGTGCAGCGGCAAAAAGGACGAACAGAATGCTAAGAATGATTAAGAAGGGGATCACAAACAGACTGGAGAAGGTTATCATGCCGCTGTAGCGGGCCATGGCACCCCCTCACCTGGAATACTGCGTCCAGCACTGGTCGCCATATATGAAGAAGGACACAGTACTACTCAAAAGGGTCCAGAGAAGAGCGACTAAAATGGTTAAGGGGCTGGAGGGGTTGCTGTACAGTGAGAGATTAGAGAAACTGGGCCTCTTCTCCCTGAAAAGAGGAGACTGAGAGGGGACATGATCAAAACATTCAAGATAATGAAGGGAATAGACTTAGTAGATAAAGACAGGTTGATCATCCTCTCCAAGGTAGAGAGAACTAAACTAAACTAAACTAAACCTTAAGTTTATATACCGCATCATCTCCACAGATGTGGAGTTCGGCACGGTTTACAAGAACTTAAAATATAGGAAGAGAAGGAAAAAAAGGTTTACATGAACTTATATATAAAAGAGAAGAGTAATGGGGGATAGAATTACATTTTAGTGAAAAGCCAGGTTTTCAGTTGCTTGCGGAATAATTGGAGGGAGCCCAGGTTCCGCAGTGGGGTAGTAAGGTCGTTCCAAAGACCTGTGATTCTGAAGAGAAGGGATTTTCCCAGTTTGTCTGCATAGCAAATACCGTGTAGAAAGGGGAAGGATAGTTTATACCTTTGGGCGGGTCTGGTAGAGTCAGGACTCGAGGAGTTATAAGATAGTGGGATTAAGGGAGGAAGGATGCCGTGAATGATCTTAAAAGCCAGGCAGGAGCATTTGAAATGGATTCTGGAAATCACTGGGAGACAGTGAAGTTTGGCTAGGAGTGGGGAGACATGCTCAGACTTGCGTTTTGCAAAGATCAACTTGGCTGCAGTATTCTGGATTAGCTGGAGACTTTGAAGACTTTTTTTTTATAGGCTTAAGTAGATGGCATTGCAGTAGTCTAGTTTGGAGAGGATAATGGACAAGGCGAGGATGAGAGGGCACTCTCTAAAGTTAAAAGGGGATAGATTCCATACAAACGTAAGGAAGTTCTTCTTCACCCAGAGAGTGGTAGAAACTGGAACGCTCCTCTGGAGGCTGTTATAGGGGAAAACACTCTCCAGGGATTCAAGACAAAGTTAGACAAGTTCCTGCTGAACCAGAACGTACGCAGGTAAGGCTAGTCTCAGTTAGGGCACTGGTCTTTGACCTAAGGGCTGCCACGTGAGCGGACTGCTGGGCATGATGGACCACTGGTTTGACCCAGCAGCAGCAATTCTTATGTTCTTATCTCCCCTGTGAGTTATTCTGTAAATTGGTGTCTAATTTCACTGTGCTATTAATCCAGGAAAAGGCCTCAGAATTGGAGCCTACGCGTAGTCCTATCATGGACTGAACTATCAGCGTAGTATTACCACTCAAAGCTCCAATCATAGGCCAGCAAAACCTGGAACTTATAAAATCTTTTAATTTATTAAAAAATAATAATAAATTAAAAGATTTTATAAGTTCCAGGTTTTTCTGGCCTATGATTGGAGCTTTGAGTGGTAATACTACGCTGATAGTTCAGTCCATAATAGGACTACGCGTAGGCTCCAATTCTGAGGCCTTTTCCTGGATTAACAGATAAGTTCTGTTGCATTTCTCGCATGTAGTGGGTTAAAAATTCTTTATATGAGTATTTGTGATCTAGACCACTTGGGTAGTTTATATTTAGGTTAATTTCACTGTGCAACAGAGGTTTGGGGGAATTAATTGTAGTGGGTATTCTATAGTGATTTGGGGATGTTGAATTGAAAACTGATTAATTTTTTGGTATAACCCTCTGATTTTTGGCAAAAGAGCATTATAATGCAAAAATTAACTGCTTCACTATATTTTCTAATGCTTGGAGTAAATGTTATAAGAGTCTCTGAAATATTAAAACAGTTTGCCTCAAATTAGATTTTTAAGCTGAAGTATAAATTTTAATGATGTAATAATGTGCTATATAATTAAATTATTATAGGTGAGGAGGCGGAGCTGGAATGTGCAGTTCTCTGTAGGCCTATTGCATCATCAGCAATTTTCAAGCTTCATCAGCACAGTTGAGATTAAATCGTCAATTTTGTATCAGGCTTCTTAGTTATCAAGTTGTTGCTGTTGAAACGTTTTTGTTGTTTTGTTAGTAAAATGTCAAGAAAGTGTGCGGACCACGCTGACATCTTCTGTTACATTTGTGGGGAGTATATAGTTAAGTCTCAGAAGAGAAATATGACTCCACTTATAAGGAAAGCCCTATTTTGGCTGCAAAATTGGAGATCAAGATAAGGTTTGGGCACCTCACATGTGTTGTAAATCTGGTACCAACAACCTTGGAGCATGGCTGAAAGGCGTTTCGTCCGTCAATGGCATTTGTTGTTCCAATGGTTTGGAGGAAGCAGAAGGACCATTGCACAGATTGTTATTTCTGCTTAACAAAAGTGTCTGGATTTTCTTTAAAAACAAAGTCAAATTCAATATCCTAATCTTGAATCTGCAATATGACCTGTGTCTCATGATGACAATCTTCCAATTCTGAAACCACCTGGAACTTGTACATTGGATTTGGAAGAAGGCTCTGAAGCATGTGCTGATGACTCTATGGAACTGGAATCCAGAAACAATCCTGAGTTCTTGATTTCAAGTTCAGGTGAGCCTCAATAACTCAGGAAGAATTAAAGGACCTCATTTGAGATCTTACTTTATCTAAGACACAAGCCAAACTCTTAGGCTCCAGGCTTTGTCAGTGGAATCTCTTTTGTTGCTGGTTCTAGAGACAGGTATGTACTCTTTTATTCAGATTTTTGGGGGGTGGGAGGGGTCTGTGAGCACTGGAGGAGTATGGGGGGGTCATACCTTCAAATATCCAGTGGTCATCTGGTCAGTTTGCGTATCTTTGTAGTACTTAGACACTGCTAAAACAAATCTAGCTCTGAAGTCTAGCCTCCTCCTCCTCCCCCCCCTCAAAAAAAAAGAAAATTATTCTGTACGCTAAAATGGCACTTACTGCTGGATGCATATTGATGCTTAATATAGCTCAGTTAAAGATCTCCTATGTTATCATGAGATGTTAATAAGAATGAGACAGGCAGTCAGGTGTTATGATTAACATTTTCTGGTAATGTTTTATGTTACTAGTTCTGTTTAAATTAGGGAAAGCTCTGGAAAGCTAGTCAAGAAATGTATTACTTCGGCCAAATAAAAGATATCATTTTATACATGGTGTTGCTTTTGTTGTTAACCCTTATTTCTATGCGCCAAAGTGGATTAATGGGGCAATCACATTATATCATCAGGCTGAAGTAATCTGGGCACAGATTTTGAAGTTTATGTGACTACATTCAATTAGAGTACTTTTATTCTCAAAGTAACTTTAGAATCTCTTTAAAGAGTTAATTTTGTGTCATAATTAGTACCCTTGTCAATTTATCCCTTTACTTCAACTCCAGAAATGATGTCTTCATTTCATTATTACCAACATGCCTCGTAAAGCAATTAACATAAAGCAGAAGGTAAAATAATTGAGTAAAGGCCAAAACAAAATGTTAGGGTTTAAATTTAGGATTGAAAGAAAATAGAATAGGCAAGGTCTGAATATTATTGAGTAATGGCTGTCAAAGAAAACATACTAATGCTAAGAATACTCAATGGGATGAGGATGATATGATTCATAGAATGGCATGAGCACGAGATGGTAAGAATGAGCTAGATAATTTAAATATTTGAAAATAAGAAGGAATCCCCTCCCCCCCTTTGGAATCTGTATTTTATAAGGAGCCAGTAGAGAACATGGCGTTATGGAGTACATAATAAAAGCAGAGGGAGAGAGAAAGAAAGAAGAATGGCTGCAAAAGTTTATAAAACCTGAAGGTGGATTGAAGGAAACCAGTCAACTGTGTATGAAAGAGTTAAAAGGAAAGGGGATGTTGTTTCTGTTATTTGATAGCTAGAAACTGAGAACTGAACAGAGAGCAGATAGTATATGTGTAGAATGGGATAAACAGGAATTGAGAAAGCCAAAAGTTTTTGCAAAGAAAGAAAATAATAGAGGAGCAGAGTCCAGGCTGACGAGTCCCAAGGGTGGAGATCAGATTAGATGGGATATAGAATATCTCAGTTTTTGATTTATGAGCTGTCTAGAGTTTAACAAGGCAGTAGTCACTTGAAGACAGGAGAAAGTGGAAAGGGGATATTAGAAGGAGAGAAAGAAATACAGATCAGTATATCAACAATGTGGCAGCAATAGAGCCATTTAAAAGATGAAATTTCGGTACCTTGTGGAAAAGAATTCTTCCATGGACATTTATTTTAAACTTTACCTGTCCTTGACTTTTTGAGTACTTTCCACTTCATCGATGTCCATTCGAATCTTGTATTTAACATGCGGAGGGATATCACTGGTTTGATCATCCATATTTTGAAAAACTATCCCTGCCCAGAACTTCTTTTCTTCAATTAATGTCAATGACCTGTTAACTAGGTCCCATTCAGTAGGAACAGATTCAAATTTATCAAGCACAAGACACTGTAAAAAAAGTTATATATATATATATATATATATTTATATCTACACAATATATAAAAAAATAATTGAACACAAACTTGCTAACGTATTAAACTATCTCCTTGAGCACAGAACATTAATTTTGCTTCAAAAGGATCATTTTGTCATAAGTTTATAGAAATAAATATTAGATATTTATAATCAGGTTGTCTTCTCAACTGGGCTAGCAGTTATGAAAATCTGGAAGTAAAATTCTCCTGGGGCAAGTCTATAAACTGGCATCTAGAAATACTCACCACTTATGCATGCCAAAGGCATCAATTGATAGCTAGGTACCTATGTGCACTAGGCACTATTCTATAAGGTAGCACCTACTGTCTGTGCCATAATGCCTAACTGCAAGATGGACTTACTTGTAGGCTGAGTATGGGTGAACCATGGCTATAGTATATTCTGGTTGCATCCATACTTTATAGAATACTATAAATTACACACCAGTCAATGCGCCTTGGTGCACCAATTTATGCCTGCCATTGAAATGGTCTAAGAGGGCTTACTTAAATATGGATCACACCAATGAAACCTTGTTCTACATCTCCAACCCACCCCATTCTGCCTCTAGCTCCACCCCATTCCACCTTCAGTTCCACTCCCAAAAAGACTAATCTCTTTTTTCCTGACCTCCAGGCTGCATCTGGAAGACCTCCAGCATGTGGCAATGTACGTGACGTCATCCACGCATGCTTGTTGAAGGCCCTCCAGACATGGCCAGAGCTCGGGGCTTTCCAAAACCCGAACAAGCTGCTGAGTTTTGGAAACTCCAGGAAGCAAGGAGTATGTGATTTACATATGTAAATACTATTATTTACCTATGGAAATACTTTTAAAATGTCATCAGCATAGAAAAGGGTAATAGAATATTGCAGTGTGTGGAACAGCATTGGTTTAACACTATAGTGCAGGGGTAGGCAATTCTGGTCCTCAAGAGCCGGAGCCAGGTCAGGTTTTCAGGATATCCACAATAAATATGCATGAGATAGATTTGCATCTCAAGGAGGCAGTTCAGGCAAATCCATCTCATACATATTTATTGTGGATATCCTGAAAATCTGACCTGGCTCCGGCTCTTGAGGACCAGAATTGCCTACCCCTGCACTATAGTGTTAAACCAATGCTGTTCCACACACTGCAATATTCTATTACCCTTTTCTATGCTGATGACATTTTAAAAGTATTTCCATAGGTAAATAATAGTATTTACATATGTAAATCACATACTCCTTGCTTCCTGGAGTTTCCAAAACTCAGCAGCTTGTTTGGAGCCAGGTCAGGTTTTCAGGAAATCCACAATAAATATGCATGAGATAGATTTGCATCTCAAGGAGGCAGTTCAGGCAAATCCATCTCATACATATTTATTGTGGATATCCTGAAAATCTGACCTGGCTCCGGCTCTCGAGGACCGGAATTTCCTATCCCTGCTATAGTGGCTCCTTAACATGTTGCAGAGGAAAGCATGTTGGTACTGTAATAGACAGGCTGGGATAAAACATGATAGTGCTGACATGGATATAACCTGGACATACAGATGATTCAACTGGACATACTGGCCTCACTTGTGTATGCTGGACACTACAGACCTATATTTTCCCATAGCCAGGCCCAGCCTGTACCTTGCTGTCTGTAAACATCTGCAGCCTTTGCAATGCTAACAATGTTTTTGTTTCCATTCCCTGCTGGGAGGATATCTCTCCAAGGTTCTGCTTAACTGTTATCAGTGCTGTATGACTTCATATGCCAGGCACCCTGGAAAGCCATAAAACTTTTATAATGAGCAAGGATCCCTGCATGACGATGTGGGTGTAGCGAGGTGAGAGAACTTGGTACCAAAACATTTGCTCCTTGTCTCTGAACCAAGTTATGGGAACCAAGCAGCTGGATTGTTGAAAGGTCACCTTTGCCAACTTTCAGCATACAAGGACACCATCCCGGAAATGCACAGACTAATTAACATCTACATATCTCAGTGCTGAAGAAAGAAAGTTCACCAAGAGTTCTCTGTTTCTGCAAGGCCCCCCCCATTACTGGGGAGGGGGGTGGAGGTGAGAGAGGCGTGGACTGAGAGGAGGAGGAGTTAGATATACATTATTTTATGTACCAATAGGGAATTACATAACCAGAATTCGGGGATGGACTTTTTTGGAACAAAGGAAGAATTGCTCTGTATAAAAATCACGTGTATTTTAGGTAGAGCCAGAGAGATTCACTTACTTATGCTACGGGGAACTGCTAGCCCCCTGCTAAGCATATGGGTGCAAATTCTTCTCTCCTTTGCATATTCTGAACTGACAAAACATTTTTCTGATATGTCTCTGCTGCTGTAATACTGTAAGTTTTTATACTAACAATAAACAAATATTGTTTGTTTTGGAAGATGCAATGCCGTCTTGTAGTTATTCCAATGAGGTAAACAAAACAGCCTTTACTTCAGTGCCATTTGAATTGTACCTGGTTTAGAACAGTGTTCTTCAACCTTTTTTACACCTATGGACCGGCAGAAATAAAATAATTATTTTGTGGACCGGCGGTTAAAGAACACTGGGCTAAGTCATGGATCAGACACCGCCCCAGACTCTGCCCCCATAATAGCACTAATTGTAACACTATTTTCTCCATTCATTTTTCATATATACACACAATATAATCTTATTAACAACACATAGGGCTCCTTTTATCAAGCCACGCTAGCGGGGTTAATGCGCATGACGTTTCATCACGTGTTAACCCCCGCGCTGGCCTAAAAATTACCACCTGCTCAAGGGAGGCATTAGCGGCTAGCGCGTGGTATTATGTGCGTTAAACCGCTAGTGTGACTTAATAAAAAGAACCCATAATGGTTAACCACAAAATTAAAATACACAAAGCACACTGTATGCTTCTCAACATTCATTCCTACCAGAACATAGATAACCCCTTTGCAAATACGGGACCAAAAACTAAAGTACTAATATATACAAACAAACCCTAAGATGCAAAACTCTGCATGCAGTACAACTCCCAGAGAAATAGAAACAAATGCGTTTCTTCCTGAACTGTTCAAAATACAGACAGCAGATGTAAATTCTCAAAATTGGCAAAATTCAATCACTAAATTCAAAGATAAAATCATTACCCCTACCTTTGTTGTCTCCCTCCCTCCATGCTTCCCGCCTGTCCATTTTATGCCGCCCCCGGTGTTATCTTCGGGCCAGCTTCAACTTCCTCACTGCTGCAGAGCACAAAACTGCGGGCAGCGGCTCCTTGTGCGTCCCACACCTCATCTGGAAGACTTCTCTCTGACACTTACAGTTCACGTGCAAGACCCGCTGCCCACAGCTTTGTGCACTGCGGCAGTGAGGAAGAAGGAGCCGACCCGAAGATAACGCCACATCGATCGCACCATGGACCGGCGGTTGAAGAACACTGTCTCGGGACTAATACACATGCTGGCCCTGTGGACGGGCAGGAAATTTCTGCAGACTGCCACCGGTCTGTGGACTGGTGGTTGAAGAACAATGGTTTAGAATGTTGCTAAACAGCGATAAGAAGGCTGGCCATTTCCAACCAAGGGGCCACATGATTATAAATTCCTAATTAGAATAAATAGTGTGGTTCAGATCTGCAAGGAAAAAGAGCGGCATTTTGGGGATGACATCCAAATTCAATTTTGGATCTTTTACAAAAAAAACATCCAAAACTCCAATGCCAAACATGCCCATTTTCAAACCAGAAACTTGCCAAATTGTAGATAGTGTGTCTTTCTTTAAGTGCTATTTTCAAACAAAAAAGTGTCCAAGGGAAAAATGCACAAACACAAGTAATTTGGGATGTCTAGGAGCCTGCATTCTTACTAGACAGGGCACACAGACATCTCAGCAGAGCAGGTCAGTCTAGGAGGCACTTCAGTGAACTTCACAAAATAGGTTTCAGGTACCTATCACATCATAACTCCTTTACATTGTACAATAAAGCCCTCCAAGAATAGTAAAATATGAACTGTACCTGACTGGACAGGTGTCACCTATACAAGAACATAAGCATTGCCTCTGCCGGGTCAGACCAGGGGTCCATCGTGCCCGGCAGTCCGCTCCCGCGGCGGCCCTCCAGGTCCATGACCTGAAAATGTTCCCTACCTAACCTAAAATGTCCATACCCTATTTGCTCAGTGTCCTGTGAGGTAAACCTCTATCTGTACCCCGTTATTCCCTTCGCTTCCAGGAAGTCATCCAGTCCCTTTTTGAACCCCAGAATTGTACTCTGTCTTATCACCTCTCCGGGAAGCGCGTTCCAGGTGTCTACCACCCGTTGAGTGAAGAAGAACTTTCTTGCATTCGTTTTGAATCTGTCTCCTCTCAGTTTTTCTGAGTGACCTCTTGTTTTAGTTGCCCCTGCTAGTCTAAAGAATCTGTCCCTCTCCACCTTCTCTATGCCTTTCATGATTTTATAAGTCTGTATCATGTCCCCTCTCAGTAAGCATTTTGTGGTTTGTTTGGTTGTTGTTGTTTTTTGAGTACTCACACTTTCTACCACAAGTGTACCAGATAAAGTGGGATATGGACCTGTGTCCCCTTTCCTACTGCCCACTGCACTGACCACTAGGCTACTCCAAGGACTGGCTTGTGATCTAAGAGGAATGGTCTTTATATCTGTAGTTGTCATAGATCCTGGATTGTACTATAACTTTCACTTCATAAGAGGGTAGTATGGGGGAGTCAGTGACCACTAGATATTAAAAAAGGGTCTTTCCTTTATCCCATCAGAAGTTATCTGGCCAGTTTGGGCACCTTTTTGGAACTTAATTATTATTTGAGACTGGTCTAGCCTAAAAGTTTTATTTCTGACTCTGGACATTTTTAAGAAAGTTCCATTATTATAGATAAATGACCAAATCATAACCTCACTCTAGTTCTACCCATGACATGCTCCCTTGAGATATAGACAAAATATGTTACACATGAGTTTCTACAGAATCAACACTGTATTCTCTCTAACCTTCTGTGATCTGGGATATATATTTAAAGAGAAAATATGTTACACATGAGTTTTGAAAATGGCAATTTCGCTGTTTTTCCGAAGAAAAAAAACAAAACATCTGATACTTTGTGCCAGTTTGTGGACATTTATCTGTTTTGAAAATGAGTCCCATAAGCTAATATCAGAGTAGAATCATATAATGGAAATTGTTTTGCCTGTCCAGAAACTGTATTTAGGAAAGTTAACTATAAGAAGTTAACTGGAAGTGATTTGCAGCTTCAAGCTGTGGGTTTGTTGTAGCAAGCCACAAGTTTGAAAACAGAATAATCCAATAATGTAAATGCTTTTCCTCTTTGGAACAAATATTTAGGAAAGTTTACTGTAAGAAGTAAACTGGGAAGGAGCTATTTAAAACCATAAGTTGTGAATTTGCTGTCTAGTGTCTAGTAAATGTTAATGTTTATATTTGCATTTATTATATTTTCTTAAAGTACTTTTCAACAGTACATCAAAATGGCATACAATTATAGTAGAAATCAGTTGAAATCATATAAAACATTGCAATATAATTACACAGTAAACAACAACAAAAGAATATTCACAATAGAAACATCTGTTGTACTTTGGATTCAAGGTTGCAGGTGGCTATGTAAGTGTCTGTTTGTAAGTATGTCCGACAAGAAGAGGCACTGGAGATGTCAAATCCAACCGAATGGTCAGAATGCCTTATTGATACAAACTGCTAATGAAGGAATTCTGGCCACTCGGTTGGATTTGACATCTCCAGTGCCTCTTCTTATCAGATTTGCTTTGCTTCGAGGCTTGGTACCTTCTTTCCCCTTCCCCATACTGTTTGTAAGTATGGAGAGTTGCTAGGAAGAAGCCTATGGAGGAGCTTCCCATTTAAACTTGTAAATAAAGCATGTAAACCAGGCTTCCCTTATGGCTTCCCTGAGCCGTATTGGCTGGAAAAAGTTTTTCTGGGGCCGCGCAAACGCTGCAGCAAGACAGAGGAGGGAGCCGGCAAGATAGTAAACGCCCGGGGGCAGCAGAGGAAAACACTGCATCACCCTTGACCGGGGCCACACAAAATACTTAATGGGGCCGCAAGTTGGACACCCCTGATGTAAATAGAACACCAGTGACATGCTAAGGCCAATGGTTCTCAACTGTGTTTTGGAGGACCACCAGGCCAATCAGGTTTTGAGGATAGCCCTAATAAATATGCATGGAGCAGATTTGCATGCCTGCAACTTCTATTATATGCAAATCTCCCTCATGCATATTTATTAGGGCTAGCCTGAAAATCTGATTGGCCGGGTGGTCCTCCAGGACAGGGTTGGGAACCACTGTGCTAAGTGATGATAAAGGATTTTATTATCAAATTCCTGTCTCAACAAATTAATCCAGAGGAGACCTTTATCGCAACATAGATTTCGGAACACTTACCCCCTCTTTTACTAAGGTACGCTAACTGATTTAGTGCGCGCTAATCGAATTACCTCATGCTAAATGCTAATGCGTCCATAGACTAGCATGCACACATTAGCGTTTAGTGCACACTAATTTGATTAGCACGCGCTACATCGATTTGCGCATCATAGTAAAAGAGGGGGTTAATAGTGGACAAAATATGATTTATACATGAAATTCATAAACACTTATATATAGAAGTCAACATAAATACGCACTGAATGACAATTTCCTAAAGACTTTCAATAAAACCAACTCTAATGTGCTATGAATACAATGTTAGATTTGCTTTGATCTGTATAAAATGCTGCTCTACATGAAGAAAACAAATATGTCCTTTTTATTCACTGCCTGTCAATAAATCACACAATTTTTTTATGATGGGGACATTTTTTAGTGGCTGCTGCACCTGATCCCATGCTTAATGAGAGCTTTCCATTGAGAATCATCAGGACAATTGCCAACTAAAGTGCATATTCCCCTACAGCTTCCAACAACTGCCTTGACAGAATAGCAGATTCTCAGCGAAACATATTTTCTTTTACAATAAGGTGTCATTCATGACTTATTTGCTTTGCAGATCAAACAGTCAGATGTTTTCACTGTGGGTCATGAACGTTCTGCATATATTTTTATTGAGCTACCCCCACCCCAACAACATCCTTCACTGATGATCTACAACTGCTTCCAAGACTAAGGGCTCCTTTTATCAAGCTGCGGTAGGCGGTTAACCCGCGCTAGTCGCTAACGCCTCCATTGACGAGGCGTTAGTTTTTGAGTGCGCCGCGGGGGTTAGCGCGTGATAAAATGTCCGACGCGCTAACCCCCTTAGCGCACCTTGATAAAAGGAGCCCTAAAACCCGCAGTATTCTAGAATCTCTCAAATTACAAGACACAAAAGCTCTGAACTCCCTTCACATTAGGGAACTGCCAATAAGATCGACTCAAGATGACTAGCCTTTTTACATCATTATATTGTTCTAAATAATAATGTCTTAAAGAACCACCTGTATAATTTTCACATAACATCCACTTGCAAGGCTATATGAGGCAATAAAGGGTTGTTCTATGAAAGAGGCACTAACATTTATCTGTATATTAAGCACATAAATGTTTAAAATAATGGCATATATGCACTAAAGAGAAATTCTGTATGGGACGCCGGTCTCAGCAGCTGCCTAAGAAGCAGCTGAGTATTGCAGACTGGCATCCTATACAGAATTGTGCCTGCCTAACCCCGCCTAACAGCCCTGATTCTCTAACCGGCACCCATATCACAGATGACAGTTAGAGAATTGTGCATGCCCCATTTTCAAATTCACACACTAGAACTGGTGCATACTTTTCATAGAAAGCAATGTTACTTACCGTAACAGTTGTTATCCAGGGACAGCAGGCAGCTATTCTCACTAGTGGGTGATGTCATCCGACAGAGCCCCGATACGGACGTCTCACAAGCATGTCTTGCTTGAAGAAACTCAGAAGTTTCAAGATGCCCGCACCACGCATGCGCCAGTGCCTTCCCGCCCGATGGTCCGGGCGTGTCTCCTCAGTTCAGGTAGCTAGCAGAGAAGCCAACCCAGGGGAGGTGGGTGGGACGTGAGAATAGCTGCCTGCTGTCCCTGGATAACAACTGTTACGGTAAGTAACATTGCTTTATCCCAGGACAAGCAGGCAGGTATTCTCACTAGTGGGTGACCTCCAAGCTAACCTCAATGGGATGGTGGGAGAGTTGGCAACTTAGGAGAATAAATTTTGTAACACGGTTTGGCCAAACTGTCCATTCCGTCTGGAGAAAGTATCCAGACAATAATGAGAGGTGAATGTATGAACCGAGGACCAAGTAGCAGCCTTACAAATCTCCTCAATTGGTGTCGATCTGAGGAAGGCTGCAGAGGCTGCCATTGCTCTGATCTTATGGGCTATGACCTTACAGGGAAGGGGTAATCCAGCCTGGGCATAGCAGAAAGAGATACAAGCCGCCATCCAGTTGGAGATGGTGCGCTTCGATACAGGTCATCCCAACTTGTTTGGATCAAAGGAGACAAATAGTTGAGGAGCAGTTCTGTGTGGTTTGGTGCGATCCAGGTAGAAAGCCAAAGCACGTTTACAGTCCAGAGTGTGTAGAGCTGATTCTCCAGGATGAGAATGAGGCTTCGGAAAAAACACTGGAAGCACAATGGATTGGTTGAGATGAAATTCAGAGACCACTTTAGGTAGGAATTGCGGAGGACCACCTTGTCATGATGGAATACTGTGAAAAGCGGGTCCGCCACCAAGGCCTGAAGCTCACTGACCCTGCGAGCAGATGTGAGGGCCACCAGAAAAACCACTTTCCAAGTTAGAAACTTTAGTGGAGCCTTTCCCAGAGGCTCAAAAGGAGGTTTCATAAGCTGAGAAAGGACAACATTGAGATCCCAAACCACTGGAGGCGGTTTGAGAGGAGGATTGACATGAAAAAGTCCTTTCATAAATCTGGAAACCACAGGATGAGCAGAGAGAGGTTTCCCTTGCAGAGGCTGATGGAAAGCCGCAATAGCGCTCAGGTGGACACGAATAGAGGTCGACTTGAGACCAGACTGAGACAGGTGTAGAAGATAGTCCAACACAGAGGATAGGGAGGCTCGCTGAGGCTCCTTAGAATTGGAAATATACCATGAAGTAAATCTAGTCCATTTCTGGGAGTAGCATTGACGAGTAGCAGGCTTCCTGGAAACCTCCAAGACATCCCTCACCATCTGAGAAAACTGGTGAGGAGTTACGTTGAGAGGAACCAAGCTGTCAGGTGAAGAGACTGCAGGTTGGGATGAAGTAGCGATCCCTGGTGCTGAGTAAGCAGTGAAGGAAACACCGGAAGGAGAAATGGCTCCCTGCTGCTGAGTTGAAGTAGAAGGGAGAACCAAGGTTGTCTGGGCCACCGAGGGGCTATCAGAATCATGGTGGCATGGTTGGACTTCAGCTTGACCAGAGTCTTTTGAATGAGAGGAAATGGAGGAAACGCATACAGAAAGCGATTCCCCCAACCCAGCAGAAAAGCATCGGCCTCGAGGCGATGAGAAGTGTAGATCCTGGAGCAAAATTGAGACAGCTTGAAATTGTGGGGAGCCGCAAAGAGGTCTATCTGAGGCGTCCCCCACTGGGCAAAGACTTGATGAAGGGGTGTTGAATGGAGCGTCCATTCGTGAGGCTGGAGTAGACGACTCAAGTTGTCCGCCAAGACATTGTCCTTCCCCTGAATGTAGACAGCTTTGAGGAAGGTGTTGTGGCGAACTGCCCAATCCCAGACTCTGAGTGCTTCCTGGCAGAGGTAGGCTGAGCCCGTGCCCCCCTGCTTGTTGACATAATACATGGCGACCTGATTGTCTGTGCGAATCAGGACCACCATGTCGTGAAGCAGATGTTGAAACGCCTGAAGAGCATTGAAGATGGCTCTGAGCTCCAGAAGATTGATTTGATGGAGTCGGTCCGCACTGGTCCAGAATCCCTGAGTGCGAAGCCCATCCAGATGCGCTCCCCAGGCATAGGTCGAGGAATCGGTTGTGAGGACCTTCTGGTAGGGAGGAGAGTGAAACAGCAAACCTCTGGATAGATTCGAAGAGGTCATCCACCAAAGTAGAGACTGCCGAAGAGCAGGAGTGACGATGATGTGTCGAGTCAACGGATCCGACACCTGAGTCCACTGAGATGCCAGGGTCCACTGAGGAATTCTGTGATGGATTCTGGCGAACAGTGTCACATGAACTGTAGAGGCCATGTGGCCCAGGAGGACCATCATGTGTCTCACTGAGATGGACTGGCGAGAAGACACAGACTGGCAGAGATGAAGAAGAGCATCCATGCGCTGAGGAGGAAGGAATGCTCTGAGACGTATGGTATCCAAGACCGCCCCGATGAAGGGGAGCGACTGTGTAGGCTGTAGATGAGATTTGGGAAAGTTGATCTCGAATCCCAAACTTTGCAGGAACAGAATCGTAGACAGGGTCGCCGAGATGACCCCCGATGCCGAGGGAGCCTTGATGAGCCAGTCATCGAGGTAGGGAAATACCTGAAGACCCCGGTTCCGAAGTGCAGCAGCCACCACTACCAGACACTTTGTGAAGACTCTGGGAGATGAAGACAGGCCGAATGGAAGCACTCGATACTGCATATGCAGATGTCCCACCCGAAATCTGAGGAATTTGCGTGAGGCCGGATGAATGGGAATGTGAGTGTAGGCCTCCTTGAGATCTAGAGAGCATAACCAGTCGTTCTGCTCGAGGAGGGGGTAGAGAGAAGCAAGGGTCAGCATGCGAAACCTCTCCTTGACTAGGAATTTGTTGAGGACCCTGAGGTCCAAAATGGGTCGCAGGTCGCCCGTCTTCTTCGGAACAAGGAAGTACCGTGAGTAAAACCCCTGATTCAGTTGGTCCGCCGGGACCGGCTCGACGGCCCAAAGCCGGAGCAAAGCCTGAGCTTCCTGAAGAAGGAGAGCGGTCTGCGTCAAGTTGGAAGGATACTCTCTTGGAGGGTGGTCTGGAGGGACCCGCTGGAAATGAAGAGAGTATCCCTCCCTGATGATAGTAAGGACCCAGAGGTCGGTTGTTATGGCCTCCCAGCGATGGTAAAAATGATGGAGGCGCCCTCTGATGGGAAAAACAGGGGGAGGCAGAACGAGGCTGGTTATGCCCTCGACGAGACAGTCAAAAAGGCTGAGGAGCCTTAGAGACAGCAGCCGGCTGAGACTTTGGCTGACCCTTCTGAGGAGGCTGCCTTTTCACAGGTTGTCTCGCAGGTGGAGCTTGCCTCGGCTGATAACGCCGTTGATAGATCAACGGTGGTCGAGAGGGTCGAGACTGTTGAGGCTTAGGCTTCGGCCGAAGAATGGACTGGAAAGACTTTACATGATCAGACAATTTCTTCGTGACTGTCTCGATGGATTCGTCGAAAAGATCCGCCCCCGCACACGGGACGTTTGCCAGGCGGTCCTGAAGATTCGGGTCCATGTCAATGGTCCTCAACCAGGCCAAACGGCGCATCGCCACCGAGCAGGCCGCTGCTTGGGCCGAGAGCTCGAAAGCATCATAGGCCGATTGCATCAACTGAAGACGAAGCTGGGACAGCAAGGAACCACCTCCTCAAACTCAAACCGAGCCTGGGACTCGATGTAAGGCATGAATTTCCGAAGCACAGGCAGAAAGAATTCCAAGTAGGTGGCAAAGTGGAAATTGTAATTCAGGACTCGGGACGCCATCATAGAATTCTGATAGATGCGTCGACCAAACTTATCCATGGTTCTGCCCTCGCGGCCCGGAGGCACCGAAGCATACACTTGACCAGGATGAGACCGCTTGAGCGAGGACTCGACCAGGAGGGACTGATGAGAAAGCTGAGGTCCCTCGAAGCCCTTATGATGCACCATGCGGAATCGAGCATCCAATTTTCCAGGAACCGCAGGGATAGAGTATGGAGACTCATGAAGGTCTGATCGAGGAGCTTATGCAGAGGAAGGCGCAAGGACTCGGCTGGAGGACGAGGCAAGTGCATGGTATCAAGGTACTCCTTGGAGTATCGAGACCCAGCATCAAGGGTAATGTCCATGTCATCCGCCATCTGTCTAAGAAATGAGGAAAAAGACAGCTGGTCCGCCAGCGCCGGTCTTTGAGAAGGACTAGAAGAAGACGAGGCTTTCGGCTCCACAGAGGCCTGTGAGCAGCATGGCGAGTAAAAAAACCTCGGGGTCCTCGAACTCCGGGGCCCAGAGGAGGAGACCCAGCCGAAGCAGCATACCCCATCCGAGGCAATTTTTTCTGAGGCGAGACGGTGGAGTGCCGAGAGGAATGCCTCGAGGAGTGTCTGGATCGATGCCCTTCCCGATGTCTGGAAGGGGAGCGAGCCCTTCTGTGAGAATACTGGTCCCCAGAAGCCTCCAAGGAGCAGATTGGACTCAAGGCCGTTGATCTGAGAGGCGGAAGAGTCGGAGCCTCCCCAGAAGTCACCCAGGCTTGATAGGGGGTTCGGAAGAACTCGTCCTGCTTCCTGCTATGCCCAGGACTGGGAGGTCTCGAAGGGGGACGCCACACCATGTCATGGGGCGGGGTAATAGGCTCCAACGGAGGCAAGTCGCCAAAGGAAGCACTCCTCGAGGGGATAGGCTCCAAGGGAGGCATATCGCTAAGGGAGGCTTTCCTCGAGGGAATCGTTTCCAAGGGAGGCATGGCACTAACCGAGGACCGCCTCGAGTCGGACACCGCCCGCTGCTCCTCCTCGCCGAGCAACGAGGTTGTGCGGCGCGGCGGAGGAGGGGGAGGGGGTGGCCCGCCCCTCGGAACCGGAACTTGGAGGTCACCCTGGATCGAGGCAATCAGCCGGGGTCCCATGGTGGACATGAGTTCCACAAAATGAGCCTCTAAAAGGGACTTCAGCGAAGCCGATATGGAGGGATCCGCACCAAAAGGGGGCCCTTCCGCACGGTCTCCGCGCTCTCTCGGTGTTCTGTGCTTCTGCTTGCCAGCCTTCGGCACTTTAAGCACCACCGGTGGAACTGTAGGGGTCGATACCTGCTCCGAGGAGACGGAGGGAGGCACTGGCGCCGAGGTCGAGGCCGAAACCGGCATGAAACGCGCTGTCAGAGTGGAGCAAGGCCGGCACGATTTCGGAAGGTGATCCGGACCCAGACACTGTAGGCAGCATCGATGCGGGTCCGTAAGCGAAATTGCGCGCTGGCGCTTGCTACACTTTTTAAAACCAGTAATCGGCCGGGACATAGGCCGGAAAATCTCCGCCGCAAGGTCGAAAGCGCGGGGCCCCAGCCACGCAGCCGACCCGGTGTCGGACGAAGAAATTTTTTTTTTTGAAAAAAGAAATCAAAGAAAGAAATAAATGCACGGGAGAGCCAAAAAAACCCAACCTGCGGCAGAATAGAAGGCAAAAAACAGATTCAATGGGCGCAGAATTGAAGTAATAGTCGATCGAGGATCTTTTTGGAGCCCGTGGTTTTAACCTGTTTAAGCCCGCTGGTTAAAACCATGGGCTTGCAGTGCGGGGAAGGGTGGGAAAGTCAGGGCAGGCAGGCAGGATGTTCGGGTTCGGGGCTGGAAGGCAGGCGCGTTCGGAGCAGGCAGACAGGTGCGTTCAGGGCTGCAGGAGGTAGGTGGCAGAAGGCAGGCAGCGTTTTGGGGGCAAGAAGGCAGGCATGTTCGGGGCTGCAGGATAGGGGCTGCAGGGCAGCAGAAAGCAAGGCAGCCGGAAAGGACTTCAGCGACTGGTCCTCAGCAGTCGCTTTTATTTTGATCAGCCAGCCCAGTTGGTGTTGCAGGGTTTTGTTTAGTGAATCGCGTCCCTGCCTACTTTGCATGTTGTTGCCCTCATTTGCATGCGCGGATCGGAGGATGGTCAGAAGACAGGTAAGTGAATCGGGCCAGGGTCGCTAAGGGTTTGCAAACCAATCGGTACACGATCGGTTTGCTTTGTGAATCTAGCTCTATGTTATGTACACAAATCGGTTGTGCACACTGATTTACACGTATATCTTAAAATGACATATACAGAATTTGGGGGTAACCCATTCATTCCTGATTTTAAAAAATATATTTTTGCAAGGAACAGGTCAAAGGCAGAGAGAGTATAAAATCATTAACCAGATAGCACATTAAGGAGTCCTTTTACTAAGGCACGCTAGCTGTTTTATTGTGCGCTAAACACTAACGCGTCCATTATAGTCTATGGACGCGTTAGCATTTAGCGCATGCTAATATTTAGCGTGCACTAAAACGACTAGCTTGCCTTAGTAAAAGGACCCCTAAACTAAGGGCTCCTTTTACAAAGGTGTGCTAACCACACGTTAAACGCTAATGCGTGCATGTTAGTCTATGGACACATTAGCGGTTAGTACGCATGTATATTTAGCGCATGCTTAATGCATGATAAAATGCATAGCGCACTTTAGTAAAACAGGGGGGGTTAGAGTGTGCTAACTGACTAATGCAGAATTAATTGAAAAATCATAAAATAAAGGTAAAAATTATTCTAGTGCAGGGGTGTCCAACCTTTTGGCTTTCCTGGGCCACATTGGCCGAAAAAAATGTTTCTGGGGCCGCACAAATGTGCAAACGCTGCAGCAAGACAGAGGAGGGAGCCGGCAAGATGGTAAACACCCGGGGGCAGCAAAGGAAAACACTGCATCGCCCTCGACCGGGGCCACACAAAATACTTCACGAGGCCGCATGTGACCCTCGGGCTGCAGATTGGACACCCCTGTTCTAGTGTATAGTTCTCTTCCTGTGAAATTAAATTTAAAAATGTCTCCCGCAGATGTGATAAATAGTATGTAAAGATATACACAGATAAAAGCGTTCAAATGAACACATTTTCAAAGAAAAATGTAACTACATCATGTGTGTTACTAAAGTTTTGTAATTTTTTTTTTTTTTATAAAAAGATTGTGTGCTATTTTGCTACTGGATTTTTTTGCGTAAAGCTCATCAAGAAAGGCTGATGAGTGGTAACGAGGAAATTGTGTACATCAATCTTGTATACTATAGTAGAATGGCCTCAGTTAAAATTCAGAAATGTTGTTTTATAGCAGCTGTTTATTTCCTGGAATATACATCACAAGCAGTTTAATTTTATTTGAGAAAATAAATGTTAGTATCTCAAGTGTGAAAATAAATATTAATGTCTTAAGTGTGAAATGTTTTAACAGTCATAAATTAGAATTTGCAAACAGAAATAAATTTTAAGATACAAACCCCAAGAAACTTTGTTATGCTTCTTATTGCACTTGTGATGTAATTATAGACATCTCTCCAGTCATATGGTGGCATTCCAGAAGGTCTCATCTCTGTAGGGCCATTGTACAGAAAACTGGCAAATTGCTTGATGCCCCACCCTATGCCATTAAGTTGGATGTCTACTATTGAAGTTATTATTGGGTTATTCAGCAAATCCTTAAAAGAAAGTAATGCAGAGTTATATATCCATAATGACAGGACTTTATGTATATAATAAAATAATTCTTAAATGATTTTGAGTGGATCTGTGTCATTTAACTCAACCCATGTTGGTTTCCTAGCTGGCTTCTATTTTTATTTTTTTTTACATCATTATGTTTTGACGTCATTACATCTCCCTGATTTAACAGTATAGATTCTTTCAGCATCATTTTCATCTTGCCGCTAACCTGCTGGTGATCTACATTGGATCTTTAGCAGTGCTGTGGTTCCCGATGAAGGGTTTTTTTTCCGCCAGAAACAGAGCCTAGTTGAACTGAAAATTGAGCACGCTTTCATGTCATACTTATATACAAGATAAGTACTGTGTTCCTTTTTGATTTTGGTACCAGCCTTGTCGTTGTTAAGAACAGTTTCCAGGCATTTGATCCTGGACACTCATATATAATTGATTTAAGGATGGACAGCAGTGGCTTTAATTATTGTTTTCATTTACATTGAATCTTATTTTTCACATATAAGGGAGCTCCAGGGATGTATCACAAGTATTGCCCAATCCAGGTTTAACCTGTGTCAACTCTAGAGTTAGGTGTTGGTTCCCCATGTTAGAGTTGTGGTAACTGAGGGCTCTCTTTCACATTTACTCATTATTCATTGGATCATATATGTGGTAGTGTTTATATTTTTTGCCACGTGTCCTTCTTTATTTCTCTTAAATATTTTTTGAAAGAATATATTTTGGTTCCCTTTGGACATTCTTTCTCATTAGGTTCTAGCATTTTGGAAGTTTCCCATATGAGAATGGCATACGGGGTTACAGGGAGTGGTACAGGGATCGAACTTGTAACTTCAGGGTGCTGAGGCAGCAGCTCTAACCACTAATCCTCTCTTCCACTTCAATCTGCATGTGCAAATGGTATTATTTTCACATGTACCGTATTTTCACGCATATAACGCGTGCGTTATACACAATTTTTACAAACCGTGCATAACCTTGCACGTTATACGCGTGAGCGCGTTTTACAACTTTTTTTTTACATAGTTCCCCCCCCGATGTCCGATTCACCCCCCCCCCCCCGCAGGACCGCTTGCAACCCCACCCCGAAGGACTGCTCACACGCACTCACACCCACCCCCCCACCCCGAAGGACCGCTCGCATGCACTCCCACCCGCACCCTCACCCCCACCCCGAAGGACCGCTCGCACCCCCACAGCCTCCTGACCCCCCCCATCATGTAGAAGCTCCTACCGTTGTCCTGCTGCTTCCTTTTGGCGGTCCCGGCCCTTCTGTGAGCCCTGCGTCTGCACTGCTTCCTCTTCCGGCGGTCCCGCCCTTTCTCTGACGGGTGCGCGGTATATGAGTGAAAATACGGTAGATGTTTCCAAAGTATGGTAAGAGGGTCTAGGCATACATCTATATAATGCAAACTCATTTTCACCAACACTCCAGGAACCTGGGATTACTATCTCCTCCACCATTTTATTTCTCTCTTTTGAAATCATGGGGAGTAGGTTTCCACTCCCCCTATTATGATTCAGCTCTTCTCAATTTATATCTCCACACTTGGGCCATAAGCTTTATTCACTTTCATGAGTCAATTTCCTATATAAAATTGTTCCCCCTGAGCTTAAAACAGCACAGAAGATAAGCAGAGGGTCTGTATGGGGAGGGGGAGGGGAAGGTCATCCTAGCATGTATAAACCAATGAATCTTGGGAGTCTGACAAAGGTATAGACATTATTTATATATTTAAGCAATGTCATATACACGCTTCAATACAAGCAGCCTGCTTCCAGTAATGTGGACTCCAGTCAAATATAAAAGAGGGGACGAGTTACAAACAATGTAACAAGAGTGATAAAATGCATATATTGAAATGAGAAAAAAGCACTCCATAGACCTATTCAAAGTATTATATGTATGATATAACAAAGTTCACAGGTTTGCTCAGAATCATGGAGGGGAAAACTGGGGCGAACCCCAGAAAAACCACCTCACAGCCCAATCATCGCATGAAAAGTAAACAAAGCGTTATATCATTTCATATATATTTTTGATGTGAAAAAACTACTGTTTACTAGGCTTGTGGTCAAAGAACTAGACAAACTTAACTTGCAGCTTGCGAGCAAACCTGTGAACTTTGTTATATCATACATATAATACTTTGAATAGGTCTATGGAGTGATTTTTTCTCATTTCAATATATCCAGTAATGTGGAGGCAGAACAGGGGCATATTAGAGAAAGGAGGGGGGAGGGCTTTTATTTTAAAAGGGATTAAGAGGTGGAGGATGTTTAATTCTATGTTGTGTTGTATGGAATGCAAGGGGAGGGTTCCATTGGCCTTTCCATCTTTGCCTTTAAGCTGGCACTTAGGTATGCACGAAGGAGGTTATACACATTCAAATAGCAGCTTTATGAAATTGTTATTTGCAAATCTCTGTTTATTTAGGTACTCTGATATACCACACTTTGCAAGACCATCAAGGAGTTTTTTTACATTCAGGTACTCTACATATGTTCCCCCTATCTGTCCCACCAGGCTCACAATCTACAGTACCTGGGGCAATGGCGAGTTACTGTAAGTGACTTGCCCAGGGTTACATAGAGTGGCACAGGGATCGAACCTGAAATTTCAGGGTGCTGAGGCAGCAGTTCTAAGCACTAAGCCACTCTTCCACTACAATCTGCATAGGTAAATGGTACTATTTTCACATGTGGATGTTTCCAAAGTATGGTAAGAGGATCTAGGCATACCTCTGCATATTTTTTGCTCAGAAACTCTTGTACTTTAAGGCATTGCAAAATAGAAAATGTTAATACCTTACCCTAAGTAAGTTGATTTGAGAACTGTTCTGAAGAAACTGCCAGATTATTGGTCCATATGTTTCCCAGGCCTCACCAAACTCCTTTATCATCTCAAGGTCCCTGAAAGTCTCATTTGCCTGGTATTTAAAAAAAAAAAAAAAAAACCCAAAACAATATAGGCAATGCATAAAAATACTTTAATTCAAATTTTATTATAATGCACAAACCAATACAGCCAACATATTGCACATAATGTCATAAGCCCTTAAAACAATAGATTGTTTGTGATTCCCCTTACTAAATATTACATTGCACATAAATGGGTAAATTCTATAAATAACGCTCATATATAGTGGGGGAGGGAATTTTAAAAAGAGCGCTAAGCAAAGTGTGTGCAAATGGGTTAGTGCGTGCTAACCATTAAAGATACCTATTATTCTCCTATGGGCATCTTTAGCAGTTAGCCGGCACTAATGTGATTGTACACACTAAAACTCTTTGACAAGGGAAGTGACGTCATCGGGAGCGATGGTGGCTTAAAATCAAAGCTCCTCCGAATCGCGCTAAACTTTTAGCTTTCAGTTAGCGGTACGAGGCTAGTATCTTGCATTTTTTGCATAATCGAGTGTGGAAAACTAGCGGGTAGCAGATGGCTTCGAAAAAAGGGCGAGCGGATTTGAAATCCTATGCTTACCAGCCATCGGATGATTCTGGGGCCTGTGAGACTGATGAACCACAGCGCGGTAAGGGCGTTGTCCAGCTGAGTACCGAGTCTGATGCTCGATCGGCCACCTGTGGGGAAATGCGTGCATGGATGGCAGATTTAAAATCTACAATGCTTTCTATCCAAAGCACTTTGCAATCGGAGGTGGCTAAGATTGGGCAGTCAGTGCATGATATGGGGGCTCGGCTGCAGGAGTTTGAAGAACGCGTTATTGACCATGATACGGATCTAGTGGCCCTGCAAGCGCGGTGCGCTCATTTGGAACGCAGACAGGAAGATTTTCAACTTCGCCTAGAAGATGGTGAGAATCGCAGCCGACGGAGTAATGTGCGTGCTAGAGGGGTTCCTGAATCTTTGGCTGCATCGGAGTTACAGGCTCATTTGTTTGAAATCTGCAAGCGCTTTCTTCAGGCAGCTGACCCAGAGGCTTCAATACCTGTGATCGAGTTTGAAAGAGTGCATCGGGCTCTGGGTCCCCGGGTAGGTGATAGGCCCCGGGATGTGGTAGCCTGTTTTACGCGCTATCCAGTTAAAAATCAAGTTCTTCAAGCTGCTCGAAAAGTGGGACATATCACATGGGAAAATTCTAAAGTGGAATTATTTGCGGATTTGTCCGCAATTACTCTACGAAAGCGTCGAGATTTTCAGGAGATTACTCGCTGCTTACAATCCCATGCTATCAGTTATAGATGGCTTTTTCCTTTTGGACTTTCCTTTCAAGTGGCTTCTCAACAGCATAAGGTTACTTTAGTGGAGGAAGCTGCTGCTATATTACGTGATGCTCAACTTTATACATCTTCGGAAGAGCCGACTACATCGTCTGGAACTGGTGCTTCATCGCAGCGCTGGAAACGGGTCCCTACTAGTAGCAAGCGCCTGCAGCGGAGATCTGGCCTGGAACAGAACTCGGCCTCTGGACCTACCTAAATTTTTAAGATGCCTTGTTTGGTTTTTGGTTGAATGATATGCGATTCTTGCTAATTTTTGTTTATTATTGGCATATATGATCTCTTTTCGTACTATTTTTTATATGTTTGGTGTGATTTGGGGTATGTTGGGATGTCACTTTCTCTTTTAGCCCACCATGAGGAGGGCCTATGGTTAGTTTGGGGATGGGAGGGGAGGGAGGTGGGGGGGGGGAATGGGGAAGAGGTTTTTTCTTTCTTGCTGCTGGTTTTTATAGTGGGGTTTGTTATTCTGGGTTGTGAAGGGTTGTTTGCGGGAGTATGGTTGCGTGTGGGTATGTTTGAATGAATGGCTCCTGAAGGTATTAGTTTCTTTACCTTAAATGTACGGGGTCTGAATGTACCTCGAAAGAGGCAATTGCTTTTTAAAGAGGCTGATAGGTTGAAGGCTGGGGTGGGTTTCTTTCAGGAGACCCATCTTAAGCCTCAATATGAAACGCTAGTGAAACATCCTCGTTATCCCCATATATATTTTGCTTCAAATGAGGAGGGGTCTAAAAAACATGGAGTAGGGATTCTTTTTGCAAAGCACCTTGATCCTCAGATTAAACAGGTAGTACGAGACCCGAGGGGTCGTTATTTGATATTGAAAGTTGAATTGCAGCAGGTGCTATATACTTTCTGTAATATTTATGCTCCTAATTCTGAGCAAAAAGATTTTTTGGTAAATTTAGACCAGGTGTTGCGAGGGGTTGTTGAGGGTTCTTTATTAGTAGGGGGGGATTTTAATTTGACTTATGATGTGGGATTGGATAATTCGTCACAGTCGATTCATTATGGAAAATCTGATAGAAAGCAATTGCACTCTTTCTTTATGACTTGGGATTTGATTGATCCTTGGAGACATCTATATCCAACTACCAAAGATTATACTTATTTTTCAACAGTACATGATTCATATTCTCGTATTGATTTTTGGGGTATTGATAAGGCTTTAATTTCCCAGGTGTCAGATGTTGGAATTGCTCAGCGTGTGTGGTCAGATCATGCTGCGGTATATTTTATTTTACATCCTCATATGGCTTCCTTTGGGCGGCGATTCTGGCGATTTTGTGATAGCCTATTGACGGATCCTATAATAGTGTCTCGAATAGAACAGAATTTGAAGGATTATATTCAGTTTAATACTAGTGATGAGATTTCTCCTTTGATATTTTGGGAAGGTATGAAGGCAGTTTTACGTGGTCATATTATTTCTATTGGAGTACATCGACGGCGAGAACGTGGGCGAAAACAGGAAGCTCTGCGCCAACAATTGCATTATCTAGAACAAAAGCATAAGCGGGATCTTTCTTTTGCTTTGCTGACGCGTCTAGATAAGGTGCGAAAAGATCTTCAGATGATGCAATTGGACGAATTATCAGACCAATTACAATCGGTCCAACAAAAACATTTTGAATATGGTAATCGGGCGAGCCGTCAGTTGGCTTATAAGTTGAAAGCTCAAAGATTGAGGAATGTGATTACTAAGGTGACAGCCACTGATGGTTCAGCCTGTTATACGCCGGAATCTATTGCAGGTGCTTTCCTTTCATTTTACCAACATCTATATACTCCTGAACAAGATGTGTCTCAAGTTCAAATTGATAATTATTTGGCACAGACACAGCTTCCTAAATTGACATCTGAAGAAGCAGAGTGTCTGTCAGCCCCTATTTTGGAAGCTGAAACTCAATGGGCGATTTCCACTTTGGCTTATGGGAAAGCACCTGGGTTAGATGGCTTTACGAATAGATTTTATAAATGTTTTAGACATTTGCTGGTAGGCCCTCTTACTCGAGCCTTTAATAGTCTGGAAATGGGTAAGGAGTTGCCTCATTCATGGAGATTGGCGGGTATAACACTTATTTTGAAACCGGGAAAAAATTCTATGCTTTGTGGATCATATCGTCCAATTTCATTGTTAGACACTGATTACAAAATTTTCACGAAAATATTGGCTCGTAGGTTGCAATGTTATATGACTTATTTAGTACAGGATGACCAAGCGGGTTTTATTGTGGGGAGGCAAACATTTGATAATATTCGTAGATTGCTTCATTTGATTTGGTTTGTACAACATGAAAAGATGCCAGCATTGCTGTTGAGTGCTGACGCTGAAAAGGCCTTTGATAGGGTGTCGTGGCCATTTTTGTTGAGCACTTTATCAGCTATGGGAATTAGAGGACAGTTTTTTATGTGGATTCAGATTCTATATACAAAGCCTTTAGCAGCTCTCCGGATTAATGGGGGATATACAGATTCATTTCAGTTAGCTAGAGGAACAAGGCAAGGTTGTGCGCTTTCGCCACTACTTTTTGCGTTGGTGATGGAGCCTTTTGCTTCTCATGTTCGAGCCCAGCAAAATATTCATGGCATGGTTTGTAATGGACTTTCCACAAAGTTATTGATGTTTGCTGATGATGTTATTTTTACTGTAACTGATCCCTATGTTACTCTCCCGGGTATTATAGGTGAATTGTCTGCCTATGGCGCTGTATCTGGATTTCGGACCAACATGGATAAGTCTGAGATATTGAATTTGTCAGTACATCCAAGGGATTGTGCTTTTTTGAAAGCTACTTATTCTTTTAAATGGGCATCTAAATTTATACGTTATTTAGGAATCAATGTGCCAGCGCGGCTTTGCTCTTTGTTTGAAGTTAATTATCCAGCGATTTTGCAATCTCTTTGGGTTGATTTGGATAGATGGGAGAATGTCTCCTTATCATGGTTTGGTCGCATACAAAGTGTAAAGATGATGGTATTGCCGAAGCTACTTTATCTTTTTCAGGCTTTACCAATTCCTTTGTCTGCTGCTTTCTTTCGTGGGGTAGCTAGAAAAATTTTTAAATACATTTGGAAGAGTCGACCCCCACGGGTGCCTAGGAATGTGTTGTATCAACTTCGCTCTCAGGGGGGTATGGCTGTACCCTGTTTGAGGCGTTATTATGAGGCTGCTCAACTGAAGTCTTTTTTGAGTTGGTGTAAGGATAGATCAAAAAGCTGGGTTCGAGGGGAAAAAATTTTGGGATCGGAAGAGCTTTGTCGGGTGATCCCTTGGTTAAAAGTGGAAGAGGCTCGACAATTGTTTAAGGGGGCTAACCCTTTTTTGCAACATACGTTTGTGATGTGGATTAGGTTGCGTAATAGGTTTTTCCCCTCTCGACTGTATTTTCGTAGTACCCCGTTGTGGGTTGCGTGGGGTTTTGCACCAGGAAGATCTGATTGTCGTTTTCGGGTTTGGGCTCAAATGGGTCTTATGGATTTGGGAGATTTTGTGGAAGAGGGGCGATTATTATCATTTTTGGAATTGAGGGAAGCTTATGATTTGTTGCCGACTGATTATTTTCGCTATCTTCAAGCAATAGATTTTATTAGGCGCAGGGCTTTTGATGATATTTGTTTGGAAGAAACCACCCTAGAGTGGGCAATTATGGGTAGTAGTGGTAAGGGGTGTATTACTAGATTCTATAAAGCTCTTATTCAACAACAAGCTTCCCCGGTAAAATATCTATCTTTATGGGAGGGACTTTTACGCCCAGTGCCACCGATTATTAAATGGGAGCGGGTGTTTAGTCGCCTGCTTCGAGTTTCTATAGCCAGCTCTTTGGTAGAAAATGGATATAAGATGCTTTATCAATGGTGCCTAACACCCCAGCGTCTTCATCTCATGTATCCTCAAGTATCTAATTTATGTTGGAGACGCTGTGGTTGTTTGGGTACCTTCCTTCATATCTGGTGGGATTGTCCGAAGGTAGTCCCATATTGGGATATGGTATTTGAACTGTTATCTGATATTTTACATACCACGATTTCTCGAGCTATGGGTAGTGCTCTTTTACATCTACCTTTGGTTCCATTGTCTTCTAATACACATAAATTGGCTTGTTATATTTTTACTGCTGCTCGTCTTTTGTTAGCGGCATATTGGAAACAGGCCTTTCCCCCAGGTCGACTACACTTATTGCGAAAAATAGATTTTATTTTTCGTATGTCTAAATTGACGGCATTGACAAAAGCTCGTCTTACACCCTTTTTTAAGGTGTGGAATCCTTATATTCGGTGGTGTGAATGTCCTACATGACCTGAGTGTTTAGCTACATTTGTGTAACCCTATGTGAAAGCTGATTTTGGGGTGGGCTAGGGGGGGGGGGTTTATTTTGATTTATATGATTCTTGTTTGCATTGTGCTGAAGATTCAAGTACAACTTTATATTTTTACTAATCTGGGGGGAAGAGGTTGGAGAAAGTGTGACATTGTAGATATCTGTTTGCTTAACCTCTGTGTTTTTGTTTTTGTTTTGTATATTTGAAAAATTATTAATAAACAATTTATAAAAAAAAAAAACAAAAAACTCTTTGACAAATTCACCCTTTAAGTGCTAGAAAAAATCTGCACCAAGCTCTCTGAGCTGATCCTGGTTTAAATCCTGTGTTAGGTGCCTAAAGCACTATGCCTAAATAATTTGCCTGCCCTGCCCATGCTCCTTCCATGGTCACTCTATCTTTTGAGTTGCACATGACACTTTGAGCCAAATTCTATAATTGGCGTACCGATTGTAGGCGGCGGTAGGCATCCTACCACTATCTAACCAGCCAATCAGGACGCAAATTTTCTAAAAATAACAACCTGAGGCAGGCCACCTATGGACCGGCGGAAATAAAATAATTATTTTGTGTACCGGCAGTTGAAAAACACTAGGCTAAGTCGTGGGCCAGACCCCGCGCTTCTCCACCACAGATCCCCGCCCCCATAATAGTACTAATTGTAACACCATTTTTTTTCCATTCATTTTTCATAAATACACATACAATATATAATTTTATTAACAACACATAATGGTTAACTACAAAATTAAACCACACAAAGCACACTGTATGCTTCTCAACATTCATTCCTACCAGAACACAGATAACCCCCTGCAAGTACTAATATATACAAACAAACCCTAAGATGCAAGAATCCAGAGGAAAAGAAACAAATGCATTTCTTCCTGAACAGTGTAAAATACAAACAAAAGATGTAAATCAATCACTAAAATTCAAAAATAAAATCATTCCCCCCACCGTTGTTGTCTTCCTCCATGCTGTGGAATGCCTTCTGGCCTGCTTCCGCCTGGCTGTTTTATGCCACCTCCGGTGTTATCTTCGGGCCGGCTCTTTCTTCCTCACTGATGCAGTGCAGAAAGCCACTGGCAACGGCTCATCGCGTGTCCCACGCCTTGTCTGGAAGCCTTCCGTCTGACATTGCGACATCAGAGAGAAGGCTTCCGGTTCAGGCGCGCGTAGGAGCCTCAGCCCGCGGCTTTGTGCATTGCAGCGGTGAGGAAGAGGGAGCCGGTCCGAAGACAACGTCGCATCGATCGCACCACGGACTGGCAGCTGAAGAACACTGTCTTGGGCCTGAAGCATGTGCCGGCCCTGTAGACCGGCAGGAAATTTCTGTGGACCTGCACCGGTCCACAGACCGGCGGTTGAAGAACACTGCTCTGGAGGATTGTGCTCATAAAGGCTCATAACCTCACATTGAGGAGTTACTTATTAGCTTCCAGTGAGCTAGATAGCCATATCACAGCACACTTTACAGTTTATAGTACAGTACAGTACCCCATGAACGCCTACTACGGAAACTGAAGAACCATGGGGTAGAAGGAGATGTACATAGATGGATCAAAAATTGGTTGCCAGGTAGGAAGCAAAAGGTAGGAGTGAAGGGCCACTACTCAGACTGGAGGAGGGTCACGAGTGGTGTTCCGCAGGGGTCAGTACTCAGACCGCTGCTGTTCATTGTATTTATAAATGATCTAGAAACAGGGACGAAGTGTGAAGTAATAAACTGTTTAGTGGAGTTAGGAATATAGAGGACTGCAAAGATTTACAAAGGGACCTGAACAAACTAGGTGAGTGGGCGACGAGATGGCAGATGAAGTTTAATGTAGAAAAATGCAAAGTCTTGCATATAGGAAGCAGAAACCTGAAGTATAGCTATACGATGGGAGGGCTGGTAATGGGTGAAAGTACCCAAGAAAAGGACTTGAGGTTAATAGTGGACAAGACAATTAAGCCGTCAGCACAGTGCGCAGTGGCCTCTAAGAAGGCGAATAGAATGCTAGGTACTATCAAGAAAGGTATTACAACCAGAACGAAAGAAGTTATCCTGCCATTGTATCGGGCAATGATGCGCCCGCATCTGGAGTACTGTGTCCAATATTGGTCGCCGTACCTTAAGAAGGATATGGTGATACTCGAGAGGGTTCAGAAAAGAGCGACACGTTTGATAAAAGGTATGGAAAACCTTTCATATGCTGAAAGATTAGAGAAACTGGGGCTCTTTTCCCTAGAAAAGAGGAGACTTAGAGGGGACATGATAGAGACTTACAGTTCATGAAGGGCATAGAGAAAGTGGAGAGGGAGAGATTCTTCAAACTTTTGATAAATACAAGAACAAGATGGCATTCGGATTAGGAGGGGACAGATTCAGAACCAATGCTGGGAAGTTCTTCTTCACCCAAAGGGTGGTGGACACCTGGAATGCCCTTCCAGAGGGTGTAATAGGACAGTGTACGGTATTGGGGTTCAAGAAGGGATTAGATAACTTCCTGAAGGAAAAGAGGATAGAAGGATATAGACAGAGGATTACTATACAGGTCCTGGACCTGATGGGCCGCTGCGTGAGCAGACTGCTAGGCACGATGGACATCTGGTCTGACCCAGCAGAGGCACTGCTTATGTTCTTATGTAACGTCATAATCTTGAGCTATGACAAAGATACTCTACATTTACCCGCAGTAAATAAATGTGGCTCATGACATTGTATCACTTGTGATAATATTTTCTCATTTTACATGTCTGCTAAGTTTGTCTGTTTGCAAGATTCTTACTTTGTTAGTTATTGGCCACATATAACTGCATTGCACTGTATAATTGTACCTGTAACTGGTCAACGACTATTTGTATGTTTCAAACTTTAATAAAGAAGATTGAACTTAAAAAAAATTTAAATCTACACTTAGGGTTCCTTTTACTAAGCTGCGTTAGGGCATTAATGCGCAAAATAGCACGGGCTGAATTGCCACGCGCGCTAGACCTTAATGCCAGCATTGAGCTGGTGTTAGTTCGAGCTGCATAGCATGCGGTAATATCCTGCGTGCGCTAAAAACACTAGCGCACCTTAGTAAAAGGAGCCCTTACTGTATATTATGTGTTGTTGTTTTTTTTTTTTTTGGGGGGGGGTTAAAATATATTTTTATTGAGAATGACAAACGGCCCAGACAAATAAGTACAATCAACAAAATGTCAATACAGGAAGAACAAGAATAACAATAAAAGAGGGAACAAATATAAGCCTCCCCTGTTTCTCCACAGGGGTCCTTTATATTATGTTCTTTCAAGTACCTTAGGTCTTTTTGACTGTTGGGGATTCTTTGTTTTTGTTTCAAAGAGCACCAAATAGCCTAGATCAAATCCTGGCTATAGCAATGTTGAACATAACAACAAAACAGCAAAAGGATGTGCTCTAAACCATTATAAATTAAAAGCAGCTAGGAAAAAGCTCCACTCCTTTTTTTTTAATTTTGAAACAATTTCATATGGCAACTTTTCCACTTTTTGTTTTCAATACTTTATACAGCTAAGAGATTTGCTTTTATATTTAGATATAATCATCAGAGAGAATTGGAAAGGGTAATAAAGAGTTTCAAAAAAATAATCCAAAGTAAAACTCTGCTGCAATAAGCACCCACCTCTTTGATAATATGCTGAGTTGCTGGATTGTCAGGGGTGTAGAGCACCTTTCCCATCAAAAGAGGACGAAATGTATTCCATAAAAACTTTAAAGATGTTGTATTCTCCAAAGATGTTATGATAGAGTGACAAAAGTCATCTGAAAGAATCAATGACATAAAATCAATGACACCTGTACCTGAATGTCACCAAAATATCACATTTGACTTTCTCATCAAAAGGGTCAAAAGCAGTTTATTTCTCAGAAATACACTTGGGAGTGTGGGAATCTTGCTGGTCTTTTGTGATGATTCACCAAAAGGAATTCAATGAGTTGACATTAATAAACAAAATGGTCATCACAAATACGCCTAGTGAAACGGTTGTCATGAATGACAGGATCTGACAGCTCAAATATATGTATGAATGCCTATTAGAGATGCATAGCCAAAATATTTTTGCTTTGTTTAATTTCCCATGCAATTTGTGGAAATTTTTATTTAAAACAAATTAATCCAAAACAAATGACAAAACTGTACTTACTGCTCAAGAAAAGATATAAAGACAGTGTACAATATACAATCCCAAAATTGATGATAAAAATGTATTATCTTATTTTTCTTTTCATCATCTGGTGTATGTGTGTGTGTGTGGAAGGGGAGACAATATCATAAAACAGTGTGGGTGGTGGGGTGGGGGTACCTTTCTTTTCAGGCAAAAAATGACATAAAGCAACAAGGGAAATGCCATTTCAAATGAACACACATTCTTAATATATATTTTTCTCAGCAACCTTCTAATAATGACCTTTCATGGATAGGTTGAGGTCTCTTAGTTGGTGAAGTAGGTAATTTCCTAACACATACACGCACCCTCGTCTTTATAAAATTATGCTGCTGAGCAGTGTGAACTAAATGCTGAGTCACCTATTCTATTCCTAATCTAATCCTTAGGTTTGTATACCGCATCATCTCCACGTTCGTAGAGCTCGACGCGGTTTACAGTAGGAGAAATAGGACGGAACTACAACAGAGGGTTAGAGGTAGAAGTGTGAAGAAAATTTAGAGGACTTGGGATGCCAAGATATAAGAGTTTCCTTGATTCCTAAGTTGGAGGGAGACTTACATTTTTTGAGAAAAGCCAGGTTGTCAGATGTTTGCGGAAAACGTGGCGAGAGCTCAAGTTCCGAAGAGGGGAGGTAAAGTTGTTCCAGAGCTCAGTGATTTTGAAGTGGAGGGAGGTCCCTAGCTTTCCTGTGTGGGAAATGCCTTTTAGCGAGGGGAAGGATAGTTTTAATTTGTGGGAGGATCTGGTGGTATTAGGGTTTGAGGAATTCCAAAAAAGAGGGATAAAGGGAGGGAGGATACCATATAGGATTTTGAAAGTTAAACAGGCACATTTATAGTGGACCCTGGCGATTATCGGAAGCCAGTGGAGCTTGGCCAGGAGCGGGGAGACATGGTCAAATTTACTTTTAGCGAAGATGAGCTTGGCTGCGGCATTCTGAATCCGTTGGAGTCTGTGGAGGTTTTTCTTAGTTAGGCTTAAGTAGATAGAGTTGCAATAGTCCAATCTGGAGAGGATGATGGATTGGGCAAGGAGGGTAAAATGTTTTTGATGGAAGCAGGATCTAACTTTCCTCAGCATGTGAAGGCTGAAAAAGCATTTTTTTTAAAATCAAGGATTGGAAGTGGTCATTGAAGGACAATGTGGAATCAATGATGATGCCCAAGACCTTGCTCGAGAACTCAAGCTGCAGAGAGGAGCCAGAGGGTAGTGGGATGGAGGTGGGTAGGTGATCTAGTTTTGGACCGAGCCAAAGAAGTCTTGTTTTGGACTCATTCAATTTCATTTGCACAGTGTGGGCCCAGGATTGTAGGTTCATTATACAAGAGGATATGTTCTTAGACAGGTCGGTGAAGTTTGAATCGGTCTCGAGGAGGACGAGGATGTCGTCTGCATAAGTGTAAATTGTTTCAAGGGGGGATAGGTGGAGGAGTTTTAGGGAGGACATATAGATGTTGAAAAGGATAGGGGATAATGGAGAGCCTTGTGGGACTCCACAATTCGGTTTCCAGAGGGAGGATGAGGTGCCATTCATGTTAACAATGTAAGAACGAGAGCGGAGGAATTTAGAGAACCAACCTAGGACTGTGGAGTTGATACCTATCTCAGAGAGTTGGTAAACAAGAATATGTTACAAGCACTACCTCACTCTAAACTGAGAAAGGGTCTAGTGGTTAGAGCTATGGTCTGAGAACCAAGAAAAGCTGTGTTCAATTCCCACTTCTGCTAGCAATCAAGACAGATGAAAAACAATCCAACTTATCTCAAAAAGACGATCAGTACACCAACGGTGACCAGCGTATCACAATTCTGCTGCCTCATGGTGTAACCAATCCAATCGCAAACTTTACAGTGGGACTCGAAAAACGCGTCTCCCTGCACATTAAAGTTTTTCGAGTCCCACTGTAAAGTTTGCGATTGGATTGGCTACACCCTGAGGCAGCAGAATTGTGATACGCTGGTCACCGTTGGTGTACTGATCGTCTTTTTGAGATAAGTTGGATTGTTTTTCATCTGTCTTGATTGCTAGCAGAAGTGGGAATTGAACACAGCTTTTCTTGGTTCTCAGACCATAGCTCTAACCACTAGACCCTTTCTCAGTTTAGAGTGAGGTAGTGCTTGTAAGAAAGCGTTGTAGAAAAATAGCAAAGGAATCTTTTAGAGCAGGGGTCTCAAAGTCTCTCCTTGAGGGCCGCAATTCAGTCAGGTTTTCAGGATTTCCCCAATGAATATGCATGAGATCTATGTGCATGCACTGCTTTCAATGCATATTCAATGGGGAAATCCTGAAAACCCGACTGGATTGAGGCCCTTAAGGAGGGACTTTGAGATCTCTGTTTTAGAGGAACCATGTATGCCCCTACTATATCTGCATCCTTGGAAGATGCCACTCTGTTTCCACTTTCCTCCTATTTGTAGGGGGCATATAAATAGGGTTAGCAAATTATATAAGAGTAAAATTCGGACACAATCTTTTTTTCTTTAAGCAATCTCATGAATTATTGTCCGGAGAATGTATTGATTTGTTACAAGAATGCATGTTTTGTTTATAGAAGTAGTTAATGTTTTGGGCCCATCTTATGTATTTATATTCGTATGGTCAGTTAGTGGTTAGTGGGTCCGCATTAAGATTGTCCTTTTTTACATATATATGAACTGTTAGTGTATTTTGGCATTTATATCATATTTTTATCACACTTGAATCCATCTTTGAATTTTATGAATTGCCAGTGAGTGCCATTTGTATTTACTATTTAGCATTTCATTATAGTATATTTTGTTTATTATTTTGAATTGCACTTTTGTCTTAACTTATCTTATTGTTATTTATCACTCAGCACTTTATATTTTTCATTGTATTATTTCACTTATTAGGTTGGTTTTTTGGGGTGTGTATGTACTTATTGTGCCTTTGTCACCTTTTTCCCTTGGTGCATAAGTCTGAACAATTATTTCTCTTTCCTTGGGAGTGTGATTTTATTCACATGTTTATCTATTTCACAATTGACTATGTGATGTATGAGGCAGTTCTCATTTAGACTGTGGTCTGGTGCTGGTCACCTATGAGATACCGCCTGAGCCATAAGTTCCCATTTATCCACTAAAGGCTCATACTGATGTTAATTATTTATAGAAGTTTTTTTTTCCCCTTAATTCTTTCCTATTTTTTCTTTAATTCAGACTTTTTACCCAAGGGATTAAGTGTTAGCCAATTCTTTAGTAGTATCAACCCTACATGAAAACATTAACTATGACTCTGCTTGCACAGAATCATATTTAATACCATGCCCATTCCACCTGAGAAGAACAAAGCCATTTCTCGGTTCTAGCTCCATTGCTTTCTCTGTCCCTAAGAGACCCCAGGGCCCTGTCTCTTACATTCCAACAATTGCTTATCCTGCCATACCCCACTCCCCTACTGCTATCCCTCTTAACCCCACCAAAAGTAGTCATGAAAGATGGATAACTTAGAAATGCATTGAAGAGAGTCAAGAAAGATTTTTAAGACATAACACACCTACAAACCAAACACAGAGTAGGTGTGTAAGGTATAGAATGAGTGGTATTACAGGTGGCAGGCTGCAGGTGCCTTCCACATAGTAAAAGTAAAATCCCACATAGAATTTCCTCAGTGTTCCCAAGAACAAGCAGACTGACAGAGCCATTTAGAAAAACACTCCATAGAAATCCTCTCGTCAAAGGTAGCAGACTTCGGAAAGGGATGATTCTAACTAAACTAAACTAAACTAAGCCTTAAGTTTATATACCGCATGGAAGTGGAGCTCGACACGGTTTACAAAGCATTAAAAATATAAGAAGAGAGAGGAGAAAGATTTACAAGAGCGTATGGATAGAGGGGATGTAAACAGGAGAAGAAATGTTATATGTTGGAGAAAAGCCAGGTTTTCAGTTGTTTTCGGAATAGTTGGAGGGAGTACAGGTTCCGTAGCGGGATAGGCCTGTGATTTTGGAGAGGAGGGATTTTCCTAGTTTGCCTGCATGGAGGATGCCGTGATTCATTGTAGCCAGTTCATTACGGGATGTTTCATTGCAGCCGAGCTGAATTGTCCCATTCCACTTCCCCTTTACCTTGCTCTCGGTTCCTCTTACCCACGTCCCGTCCACCCACCGCTGCCTCCAGGCTGAAATAAGCGTGCTCCTCCCAACTTCAGGTCAGGAGCTAGCTTTCAAGGCCGGGGAGCAGGGGTGGGTTGGAAGTTACAGATCTGTGGGAAATTTTCTTGCAGTGTTTGCGGTTTTTGGGGTGATATTCAACTATTCAACCAGTGCTCTTCCAACTGTCTCTCTGTGAATTTCAAGCCTTATTATGGGGCTCCAATAGCTTCTCTCATTGTGTGCTTGAGGGAGAGTTGCCAGATCATGGATGGGGGGGGGAGGGTAATAATAATAATAACAGTTTATATACCGCAGGACCGTGAAGTTCTATGCAGTTTACAATGATTAAAAGATGCTACAAATTGAGTAGAATTAACAAAGTTAAAAGCTAGTGATTATAGATAAGTTATTGTGGAATAAGATTGTACAGGTCAGTTACCTAAATACTTCAGGAACAGATAGGTTTTTAGGTGTTTCCTAAATTCCCCATAAGTAGTAAGCATAAGCAATTGTTCCAGATCTTTACCCCATAATGCTGCCTGATGTGAGAAAAGAAATTGATGATGTCTTTTAAATTTACATCCTCTAACCAGTGGAGAAACAAAATTCAAGTGTGAGCTTCTCTTATGTCTATTGGTTGAGAAAGAGAAAAGGTCACTTATATATTTAGGGGCTAAGCCGAATAGTACCTTAAAGCAAAAACATCCAAACTTAAACTTCACACGTGCCTCCATCGGCAGCCAATGCAGAAGTTGGTAGGAAGGTGTTACATGATTGAACTTCTTCAACCCCCAAATTAGCTTGACCGCCGCATTTTGCACCAGTTGTAATCGCCAAATTATTTGGGGGGGTGTGATAGGCATCGCCCCCCCTAAAGATGAATCAGAAAGCTGCCATAGAGAGTGGAAGACAGAGGGAGAGATGGCAGATCACGAGAAGAGATCGGATTCAGCGCTGAAACGGCCATGCTGAACAGGCCACGATGAAATGGCTACAATGAATTTTCCTAGACCCGCAGACTTTAAGTGCCGCTCACATAGGAAGCAGGAAAGTTCTTAATGCATCTCAGATTACACATACCCATATTTGAACTGTGTCAGTTTGCTTTAAAGGATTATAATTTGATTTTTTTGGGGGGAAAGTGTTTTATAATAGGCTTTAAAATTCACATAAAAATGGCAATAGCAAAATAACACATAAAATATGACTATGGTGAGAGAACAAATACTATAACTGCTATACAGCCATTATACATGTAATGCACTTTCTTTAGATGGGGTTAGGAATAGAACTTGAAAGATGAGAGAACTTAACACAGCAACAATAAAACAGGCTCCCATTTCCCATGCTGGCCTTCAGCTCTAAAAAAATATGCCCTTGATCACTAGCACTTTCTTTTTATTCCTGCATCAATGTGAATGAGACATTACAGGAGGGAAACAGATAAAGTACAATGGGCCTGATTTAGTAGCTAGTGCAGCAAATCTATAAGGTTAAATACTGGTACCAGTGCTTAATTGTTTGTGCATTAGCTGTGCTGTTTAACTGGTACTGCTTCATATATGCATTCATTTCTAGTTGCCATATCTCAGAAAAGATATACCGGAATTAGGAAAGGTTCAAAGAACTGTATCAGGAAAAAAAAAACTTGTTCTGTAATTATGGCATATTATAACCTGTTAACTGTAACTATGGCATATTATAACCTGTTAACCTGTAACCCGTCCTGAGCTCTTTGGGGAGGATGGGATAGAAAATATATTAAATAAATAAATAAGTGTGACCAAGATGATAAAAGGAATGGGATTGTTCTTGTTTGATGAAATATTAAAGAAGTTAGGGCTCCAGCTTCAGAAAGAGACAGCTGAGGGGAGATATGATTGAAGTCTACAAAATCCTATAGTTGAAATGTTTTATTGAGCCTAGACAAAGGTAAAACACAAATGTTAACCAAGACATGATAAAATCTAAATGTAATCAATAGAAATGTACACTTATGGAAAATAGATCATAACACATTACAACCATGGGGAATTTTCCCTCTCTCTTTTTTATACGATTTGCATACATGTTACAGCTACTTTTTGTGCTGGTTTTATAATGTCTACAAAATCCTGAGTGGTGTAAAATGGGTACAAGTGAATTGATTTTTTACTCTATCAAAAATTACAGACTAGGGGACATTCAAAAGTTACAAGAAAATATTTTTAAAATCAATAGGAGGAAACACTTTTTCACTTGTAGACTTGTCAAGCTCTGGAACACATTGCCAGATGATGTGGTAACAGCAGTTAATGTACCTGGTTTTTTAAAAAATGTTTAGACAAGTTCCTGGAGGAAAAGTCCATAGTCTGCTATTGAGACAAACATGGGGGAAGTCACTGCTTGCCCTGCGATTAGTAGCATGGAATGTTGCTACTTTATTTTTTAAATCATGTTTATTGGTTGCAATATAAAAGCAAATGTGCTAAAGAAATACTTCTGTTCTGTGTTCACAGAAGAAAATCCTGGAGAAGGACCGAGATTGTCTGGCAAAGTTACATGAGAAAATGGAGTGGATTCTGCGCCTTTCACGGAAGAGAGTGTTTATGAGCAATTTGAAAAACTGAAGGTGGACAAAGCGATGGGACCAGACGGGATCCATCCCAGGACACTAAGGGAGCTCAGAGAGGTTCTGGCGAGTCCTATTAAAGACTTGTTCAACAAATCTCTGGAGACGGGAGTGATTCCTGGGGATTGGAGGAGAGTGGATGTGGTCCCTATTCATAAAAGTGGTCACAGGAATGAAGCAGGAAACCACAGGCCAGTGAGCCTCACTTCAGTTGTTGGAAAAATAATGGCAGTGTTGCTGAAAGAAAGAATATGTGTACTTCCTTGAATCTAATGGGTTACAGGATCCTAAGCAACATGGCTTTACAAAAGGTAAATCGTGCCAAACGAACCTGATTGAGTTTTTTGATTGGGTGAAAGGAGAGCTGGATCGAGGACATATGCTAGATGTAATTTATTTAGATTTCAGCAAAGTCTTTGATACTGTTCCTCATAGGAGGCTGTTGAACAAACTTGAAGGGCTGAAGTTAGGACCCAAAGTGGTGAACTGGGTTAGAAACTGGCTGTCGAACAGACGCCAGAGGGCGGTGGTTAATGGAAATCGCTCGGAGGAAGGAAAGGTGAGTAGTGGAGTCCCTCAGGGTTCAGTGATGGGGTCAATCCTGTTCAATATGTTTGTGAGTAACATTGCTGAAGGGTTAGAATGAAAAGTGTGCCTTTTTGCAGAGGATATCAAGATTTGTAACAGAATAGACACCGAAGACGGAGTGGAAAATATGAAAAAGGATCTGCAAAAGTTAGAGGAATAGTCTAATGCTTGGCAACTAAAATTCAATGCAAAGAAATGCAGAGTAATGCATTTGGGGACTAATAATTGGAAGGAATCGTATATGCTGTGAGGAGAGAAGCTGATATGCACGGACGGGGAGAGGGACCTTGGTGTGATAGTGTCCGAAGATCTAAAGGCAAAAAAACAGAGTGAGAAGGCAGTGGCTTCTGCCAGAAGGAAGCTGGGCTGTATAAAGAGAGGCGTAGCCAGTAGAAGGAAGAAGGTGTTGATGCCCCTGTACAGATCATTGGTAATGCCCCACTTGGAGTATTGTGTTCAGGTTTGGAGACCGTATCTGGCAAAGGACATAAGAAGACTTGAGGCAGTCCAGAGGAGGGCAACGAAAATGATAGGAGGCTTGCGCCAGAAGACGTATGAGGAGAGACTGGAAGCTCTGAATATGTATACCCTAGAGGAAAGGAGAGACAGGGGAGACATGATTCAGATGTTCAAATACTTGAAGGGTATTAACGTAGAACAAAATCTTTTCCAGAGAAAGGAAAATGGTAAAACTAGAGGACATAATTTGAGGTTGAGGGGTGGTAGATTCAGAGGCAATGTTAGGAAGTTCTATTTTACGGAGAGGGTGGTGGATGCTGAGGAGTAGTGGCTCGTGGCCAGCAGGGGGTGATGGTTATGGGATGGTAATGGAATGGATTACAGAACATGATAGTGCAGTATTTTTGTGGAGTTTTTCTACAAAAGCG